>NC_081303.1:5020000-6270000 GCF_030435805.1 Mustela lutreola | reverse complement strand
CACGGAATGGCCATCCTTCACAAATGTCCAACACATGGAAGTCATCTGAGCCACATTCTCATGGTATTCAAGGCCATTCACAACTAACTGAATTTCTCCTTACTTTCTACAGTGTTCCTTGGGTTCCAACCATGCAGAACCACTTCCCACCCCATAGGTGGTCTTCACTAAATCTGTTCCTTTGGGTCTACCTATTCTCTTTTTCTCTTCCTTCCATGGCTCCTTCAAGCTCAAAAATAGCTTCCTATAGAGAGTATATCTGATCCGCTAGGAAGGCTTATTTTAAAGACTTAGACTATTGATGTATCTGTCTTTTGCCTTGTTGGACAGTAAGTTTCTTGAGATTATAGATCACGTACATTCATTTTTTACATTCCCAAGGATAATAATAAAGCTGGCATAACAAGTAAGTATTGGTTAGATGTTTGAAAAATAACAAAATGAAAAAAAAAAAATAAGTGCGTGAGGAATAGGGAAATCAAAAGTAAGCTAAAAAAATTCACAGGGATCAATTCTGACAAATAACTAGGACTTTGATTATTTAAATCTCTTGTTTTTGCTTCCTTCTTCCAGTAAACTCTTCATCAATGAGTCTGGATGTCCAATTCACATATTGAGTAAACTACGCAGAGTCCTACTTGACCTGACCTTTGAGTTTACTGATTTACTATTATAATTCCATTCATAAATAACAATGTAGTTGAATGGATGTGCATAAAATTTATGGAACAGTTTAGTGTATCATATTCACTTTCTTCCATCTTAAAACTAAATTTATATACATTAAATGAATCATTAGGAGCCTATAAGGATTCCACCTGAAGTCATGTCTAGTTCCTAGGTTAATGGAAAACCCTTACTAGTTCCTAGGTTAGTGGAAAAGATAAATGACATAGATATAATAAATCTTCTTTTCAACAAAGCATTCAAGGAATCTCTAATGGGATGTCTGCAGACTAGAAAGAGAAATGATAGTTGGGGGAGAGGATACTTAGATGAATTTACAATGGTCAAATATACTACAAAAAGGTAACAGGGTATCCTTCCATATGGTTATGTTCCTGTATTAAAAAGCATCTTATTGAAGAGAATCAAGCACAATTAAGCGATAAAATTTATGGAGAGACTGTTTTAATCTGAGACTGGGTAAAACTGTCCTAGCAATCACGGTGTCCAAAAAATGAGAGGGATGCTTTGTTATTTGAAGAAAGGGAACACTTAGAGTAAGTGGTGTGACAGACATAGTGAATGAGGGCTTCATGTTCACCACCTCACCCAACCATCTGACAATCAAGCATGAGAGATGCCATCACGCTCTTTGGAAAAGCAGCAGCCTGGGACTCAGAGATTCTTCAAGTTGTATGATAACGGAATGAATCATCTGGGCAGCTTCAACATCTGCTCTCCTTCCCTATCATTCCCACCAGAAAGGGCACAAAACCATGGGCTTAATGTCTACCTATTAGTCCTGTAAAAATGGAATTCCTATAGTGGGAAGTAAGTTGGGATAGAGGACCTTCATTTTACTTCCTAAGTTCAGTACCTCTTTCCTTTTAGAGAGCCTCCACAGAACGAGCATCTTTAAAGACACGATGATGTTAGCTCCTTGAAGGCAGAGAATGGAATGTCTTTCTTTTCCATATCCCATGCCCTGCACAGCACCTGGCTCATCATGGTCGATCTAACACTTACTAAGGACTTGTTACATGCCAGGCATTGGGCTAGAAGGGTTTGACAGATGTTACCTCCTTTAAGTCTTGTAAAATAACCCCATGTCTACTACTGTTACCCAACGTCTACGATGAGGAAACTGAAACCTAAAATAGTCAAAGTATTTGCTCAAGGTCATACACCAATTCGTGGCAGATCTGTGGTTCAAATCCAGTCAAACAGAAAAATCTACCCCACAGTTCTGGCTTCAACCGCCGAACTACCTTGCCTTTAACTACACAAATACACGGGAAAGATGAAGTACATAACCGCTGATACCTTTTACTTATTTCCGTGTATATATTTATCATATATGTATATATTTCCATGCTCTGTATTAATTTATTCATTCATTTAGAAGCATTTGATTCTTAAAGACTGGATCTTTTAAAACCCTGAACATATAAAGTGTGGCAGTTTAAAATTATTTTTGAGAAAAGAAACTAGAAACATTGCCACATGTGTTTTATTAGATTCTAGGGAGAAATACTATAATGGCACAAATTTTGAACTTTATTCAGGGAAAAGGAGGAACGGAAACACAACGGTCTACAGTGTTCATCTATGTCAAAGAAAAGTGTGTAAGCCCATCTGGAGAAAACAAAGCTACCACCATTTTCTTGATCCTAATTTCTAGGGGAAATGTTTGATGTGGTTCTCTGAATAAGGCATGTGAGTTGCAATCAGAACACATCTAAAAATACAGGAGAGAAACTTCTATTTTTTTTTTTTAAACAAATCCTCAATATAAATTTTAAACTAAAACTCAGTGAAGGCATTTCTGAAGACAGGGAAGTCGACACACTCTTCAAGTGTGTCCTGGTACTTGTTGGTGATCTAATCTGATACATAAAAGTCTGGAAAGTTCAGCACAGTCCAGTCAGCATACTTTCTTAACTGCAGCACACTGCAAAGCTCTCAGCTAAGTAGGAGTCGGTGGCAAGTGCTAGAAATGCTGACATTCTGTGCTGCTGAAGAAGGAAAATACAGTTGCTTCATGGGCTCAACAGCAAGGTTCACATTCCAACCGTGTCAATAGAGAACCCAAACTAAACCCTGTCAAACCAAGAGTATCCTTTTGTCATGTTCTTCTAGAAGGAATTTAACATGGTCCGAGAAAAAGCTGAGAAATCTGGAAGATACTATTTAGAACTTTTTTAAATGCTTGGACAATAAGCGTTTAAGAGCCACCGAGAAGAGGAATATTTGTGTTCATGTACGTGCTAGGATTTTTAAACTCCTCATCACATGTTTTTCACCATTAATTTAAAATCTCTGACTTATATGAAAGAAAAAGGGGTTTGTTTTTCTCATGGATCTTGTAGTAGAGACTTTTAATTCTGTATTAGATGTGGATTTACATGGAATTTACAAAAGTAGCTCAGCTGACAAGCCCTTTACCTGTCTGGTAGAGTGACCATGTTTTTCTGTACAAATTGAAAATTTTTAGATTTCCTTAATAAAATGGTCAAACGACAATCCCTGGTTCTACAAATTTATGATAGCAAAAAAGACACATTTCTCTCATACATGATGGCCAAATCTGTGATAAAATCGCTTGTGACAGCACAATTAATCTTTTATTACAGGAGATTAATGTTGTTTACTACATTTGACATTTTTCATGCAAACATCAGTTTACTACTTCCACATGCTAAGATATTTTCTTAATGTCAGTGATTTTTTTGGGCATATGGTTCAGAAACATTTTTGATTATAGCTAGTGAGATGTAAACTTAAGCTGCTGGTACACACACCATGGCTTTTGTTTTGACACTTCTCTAGCAAAAGAGGATATGTATGACTAACTTGGATCCTATTTTTTTTTTTTTTAAAGATTTTATTTATCTACCTGACAGAGAGAGATCACAAGCAGGCAGAGAGGCAGGCAGAGAGAGAGAGGAGGAAGCAGGCTCCCTGCTGAGCAGAGAGCCCGACGCGGGACTCGATCCCAGGACCCTGAGATCATGACCTGAGCAGAAGGCAGCGGCCTAACCCACTGAGCCACCCAGGCGCCCCTGGATCCTATTTTTAAAAGACTTTTTTTTTTTTTTTTTTTTTGGTTGCAGGGAGGAATTCAAGGTCTATTAGACATGGAAATTAGTTTATAGAAAGTTTATCACATTTCCTCCCTGCAAAGCTCATAAAAGGGTACAAGAACGCTATTTTTATCATGACGCTTCGGGATTATGCAAGAGGAAGTACGGCTTAATTAAGGGAGAGACGTGGAAGATACAAGACAGGAATGGGAACATGACAACACACATACTAAGGGAGACCAAGAACAGGGTCCCGACATTTCCCCTCCTGGATGATTCCTATCTGGCTAAAAATATGCTGTTTATCCCATCATCATCAAAAAACAAAAAACCCTAATTCACCTTCCTCTCCAGCTGGACCTTCTGTTCTCTTTGACCCTTTCTAGGCACAAACTCCTGTGGTCACTGTCTCCACTTTTCTGCTCCCGCCTCATCTCTTCCCGGCCACTGGACAGAGACTCCTCTCGCGGATGCCATCAGCTCCTTCCCCTTCCAATGCCAGGGTCAGTCCCTGGTTCTCGCCGGCCTCGTGTGAACACCAGCAGCGTTTCACAGGCTCCCCCTAAGCTCCTTCTTGAAGCCCCTCCAGCACCTTGCCTGCCAGACACACCCCCCTCTCACTTTATTCCAGCAACTTCGGCCTCCTCCTGAAACACGCTCCTTCCTCGGGCTTTGTACCTCCCTTTCTGTCTCCAAGTATCCTCTGGCTTATTCCATCCAGTCTATAGTGAGACCAACACCTCTTACAACTCACTTTTCCCTCCATCCTACTTTATTTTTTGTCAGAGCCTGTATCAGGCCTGGTGTATGTTAATTTAGCTTCAGAAGGCCGGGATTTGGTTTTGTTTACAGCTCCGGCGCCTGGCACATAGTAGCCACTTAAGAAATACTTGTTGAATGGCCTCAGTGAAACGCATGAACAAGACCTAAGTTCACAGTGAAGAATGCAGAAACGGTGTTCAGAGTTGGAAGAAAGCAGAAGGTCCACAGGGAACAGTTACAAAAGACAATTAAAGTTGCATAAAAGCATCCTTGACTTCTCACCCCCCCCCCCCCCCCCCCCGTTTCCCAGAATTTATCTCAGGATCTCCATTCCTTAGCAAATCTACCTTAGGTTGGAGAACACTGAGTTTTAAATAGACCAGCTAGAAAATTTCTCCTAGAGCAAGAAAGATGAAGAAGGGTATGGACTTGCTGATCCTGGGAGTGTTAAGAAGTGCAATTGGCTGTGTGAGTTGTGGTGCCAGTAAGGGCACAACTGGAAAAGCAGATGATGTAGCCCAGGCTGGGCAGGAAGCTCTCTGAATGAAGGGATGAATGAATTGGAAAAGTCCAAAGAGATTCTAGAACAATTAAAAGAACCGGGAATGTGATAGCAGAGTGATGGAGAACTTGACAGCGTCTTCATAGCTAACCTTAAATATGTGAAGACACCGGCAAGGGATTGGATTTATTTGTGTGGTTCGAGAAGGAGTAGAATCAGCACCAGTGACTCCAGTGTTCAGGCGCCAGGTGTCTGTTCATCCCGTGATCCTTTATCCAAGCCCTTGGGGCCTGAGGGATTACAGAATTCAGAATCCTTCTAACTACAGAGAGAAAGATGGTACATAACACTACCAAACGGGTCTGACATAGCATGAAGTAGCCAAACAGGCCGGCCTTTCTGCAGTACACATACTAAGTGGGATAAATAAAGACTATGTAAATTGTCTCACGTAAGTGGAGTTTGCCACAAACTTAGGGAAAAATGTTTGGTTTCAGAGGTGTTTTGGATCTCCAAATTGTAGACAAGGGATTACGGCCTTGGACTATAAAACTATGAACAAAACTGTATCTGTTGGGATACGTGCTCCCAGCATTTGTGAACTCCATGATCCCTGTTAGGGAATCTGTTAAACTCTCAGGTGGAAAATAGGAAAAGGCCACTAATCATTAAGAATTTGGATGTGAACACTTAATTTTTCTTTGATCAGCATTACTAGGAAATTTGTTTTTAGGAACTACTTATGAATGAATAGTAAAAAAAAAAAAAATATATATATATATATATATATATATATATATATATATATATATATTTTTTTTTTTTTTTTTTTTTTGGAGTCAGCACAACCTTTTTCCTTTTTTACATGATCCACCAGCTTTCTGATGGTCATGTTCTTGCCTCTCTTAAGCTAAGAGTTTGTGCACGGTCCTTAAATCCCATGTGAATCTTTGGGACACAGTAATAGACCATAACTAGTGGTAGAGTATGCTCTGAGTAACCATAGGTGGAGGAGAGAGCTGTAAGAAATAGGAGCCAACTTAAGCTTTCTTCATATAAACATCATTTTCACTTACTTGTGTTTGTATCTTTTCCTGAGTGGTTTTATGTGTGACTTCCAATAACTCTCCACCCATCCATCTGCCTGTCTGTCCATCCATCTGCTTAGCCATCCAGCCATTTATCCAAGATATTAAAAAAAACAATTGCCTTTCTACCTTTTTCTCTCATTAGTCCATCAGCATTACCTAGCTTCCAGTTCATGCTCTAGTACTCCATGCAATGATTCTTTCATTTTGCCTTTGTAAAATGAAAACATTAAAAAAATTATTCAGAGCTATAGGAAATAAACCCATGCACAAATGCCATACAGAATTGAGTGCTTCTGCCCTAAAAACAACACATGAACTTAAGAAAACATCAATATCTAAATCTAAACTAACTTTTAAAATGAG
The DNA here is from genome assembly GCF_030435805.1 of Mustela lutreola. Taxonomy (NCBI): domain Eukaryota; kingdom Metazoa; phylum Chordata; class Mammalia; order Carnivora; family Mustelidae; genus Mustela; species Mustela lutreola. The sequence continues at coordinate 6,263,533 of NC_081303.1, read as the reverse complement.
AGCTTTTAAGTTATCTATGAGCGTCCGAAATTCTCTAAACTGCTGAAATATACTCGTTTCAATTATTCTCCATCTTATTTACATCCTCCAGACATTTGGAAAATTTTAATGTGGCCAAATGGGATTCTGTCAAACCTTCCCAAAATGTTCACCCCTAGGCCGAAGGAATGTGAACCAAAGAGGTTAATTTTTTTAAAAATAATTGTATCTCATAAAGAAGAACTATGAATATGCTTTTATTCTGATGTTTTATCCCTATAAAATATGTATTACCTAAATGTGTACGAGTAACTCGAGTAGGCTGCTAGTCCTTCCCTTCTCCTCACCCAACCAGTTCTAGAGGCTGATCTCCACATGTTGTGTGACAAACTGAAGTTTAAGGACTAGTGATTCTCACAGGCAAACTTCTACTTCTGGCTATTTTAGATTCTAAATAAAGGTCTTGGATTGGGGTAACAATTCTGATCTGTGGGTGTTTCCTGGACCATCACATACTTTATTCAGTGCTGACCTAGAGATTGTGTCGGGTGCCGCAGATTCAGGGCTCAGCCCCACAAGACTGCCCCCCTTCAGATGCCAATGCCAAGTCCGGGCTGCCACCTGTGCTTCCCACCCACAGGCTAGGATGGAAGGTTAGAACAACCTCCTCGCTGGGTGCAATTAATTGGCCAGAACAGCTCACAGAACTCAGAGAAACATTTTACTTACTAGATCACAAGTTTGTTATGAAAGGTTTTGACTCAGGAAAGCTCAGGCAAAGAGCAAGGCGTGTGGGTCCCTTTAGGGTTTTATGGAGGTTTTATAACATAGTCACGATTAATTAAATCATTGGCCATTGGTGATTGATTCAGTCTCTCTTCCCCAAGAGGTTAAGCGATGGGACAGAAAGTTCCAACCCTCCAACAATAGGCTTGGTTCCCTGGTCATCCTTCGGTGACCTAAGGGCTTTCTAAAAGTCACCCCATAATCTAACAGAAGACATCTTTATAACTCTCATCACCTAGGAAATCCCGAAGGTTTTAGGAGCTCTGTGTCAGAAACTCCACTGAAAATCAAATACATATTTCTTATTACAAACCACAATATTACAATGCCTAAAAGACATGAGTATTCAAAATACTCTTTTGAAACAGAGTGAATGTCTATATAATCTGGCATAATTTTAAGTTTCATCGTTTTTCAAAGTGATGATAAATGTAGCCCACTTAGATGCCCATATTATAAAACAATAGAGAACTATTAATAGGGCTTAAATATATGGAAAAAAGCACTAATTCATTAATATGACTGTAGATTATTTTGTTTATTAAAAAAATCAAACCGCTGGGGGCACCTGGGTGGCTCAGTCAGTTAGGCACCCAACTCTTGGTTTTTGGCTCCGGTCATGATCTCACAGCATGAGACAGCTCTGGATCCGGCTGTGTGCTCAGCAGGGACTCTGGTTCTCTCCCTCTACCCCTCCCTGACATTTATAAAAAATATTTTAAAGATATTTTAAAAGCTATAAAACATAAAAAAGCCACACTTCTGTCTTATTACTGGGTTCTGCTACATATGACCATGACACAAGACTACCCTGATGGAATACTAAGTCAGGACACTTCTACTGCCCCAGTGCTCCGACTCTGGGGAGACAAGGGTCATTTTGGGTTAATGGAACTCAGGGGCTCAGGCCCTCTCGTCACGTGACTGCCACCTTTCCCTCCAGGGCACTCCCCATCCCTCATCTCCCACCTCCTCCTCAGAAGCACACTGCGAAGTCCTGGGAGGGACGGGGGTGACCTCACGACTCCGGGTCCACTCTGCTTCCAGCAGAACAGCTACAGCCTCCACCAACACACTCCGAATTCGGTCCTCATTGAGTCTGCTGTTTCTGAAAATTACGATTCCCTTCTAAAAAGCCAGAAAGCCTGAATCTGCCAAGTCTCCAAAGGACAGGGTGGGCCGACTTGCTCACTGTGCCCCCGATACTTTGATTCTCGTCTGAGCCTCTGCCAAGGGCAACCATCAGCTAATTCCCTACAATGCAACGGGGGATGCAGGTCACGGTAGAAGAGGGCTGCACGCCCTTTCTGTAAAGGCAGGAGTGGCACGACCCCCATTCTGTAAGGCACAGCTCTCCAAAGAGGACTTTATGTAGCTCAGCATCAAGTTTTAAATCACTCAAGGAAGGATTCTGTAAGGACACATACGAGCCTTTCTCCAGTGAGAGGTCAGTGAGCTGTGGAGACGCGCTGGCCCGGAACGCTCTCCTTCATCTAGCTACCGAGTGTGACACGCGGGGGCCGGTCTAGCTGCTATTCCTAAAGGGAGGGGCAACCTTTATAGTCAGCCGGAGGCGGAGCATAGCCAGGGCTGATGGGACAGGATGGAGACAAAGCCAGTGGATTATTTAGAGGATGTTTAACAGGATTCAACTAAGAGAAAATGACAGAGGAAGTTAACAGAAAGACATCCAAGGCATCGAGGACCCTGAGTTGTTTTATTCCAGTTCTTAGGAGATAAAAGCAAAATAAATCCAAATGGAATGAAATAAAGTAAAATATAAAATAAAATAAAATAAAATAAAATAAAATAGTAAAATAAAATAAAATAAAAACTCAACACAATGCAACATTCAAAAGGAGTGAGCTGACTTCCGTGTATCTGTATATTGGTAATACTGTAATTAGAAAAGCTAAATTGCAAAAATTTTACCATTTTAGTAATTATATTTAGGTATGATGCAATTTTCATTTTTTTGGGTTCTGCAACATTATTAGTCTTAAAAATTGCAAAATCATAGCTCCTAAAACTGAGAGCAGGGACGCCTGGGTGGCTCAGTCAGTTAGGCGTCTGTCTTCTGCTCACGTTGGGATCAGGTCCCACATCGGGCCCCTTGCCCTGCAGGGAGCCTGCTTCTCCCTCTGCCTGCTGCTTCCCCTGCTTGTGCCCTCCCTCACCCTCTCTCTAACAAATATATAAAAAATTAAAAGAAAAAACCTCTAAGAGCATTAGAATTTGAATTTGTTCTGAAATTATAATATGCATAAAGGATTATGTATTTATAGTAACTTAAATGATGATGATGACGACATTGACTTGAAGGTCCTTTTAAGGAGGAACAAACCGTAAACAGTAACTTTCTGTATAAACCAAACACCCCAGGCTTATGTGATACCAATCTGCCGTGATGTTTGCTCAACTGACAGACACTTGCCTTCACTGGAAATGCCAGTCTCCAAGGCCACCTTGTCACTCCACTGCCAGTTCTTTGGCATCAACATGGTCAGTCTTCACTGAGGGCCCACGGGCTAGGGTGCGCCACATGGTGTCTGTCCCTATGATTGTCTCAAAATTCTACTCACGACCTAGCAGCTGCCCATGGTTGAAACTGCTAAGCCCAACTGCGTGTGACAAGCAGAAGCAAAACCCCCGAGCAGCACGTTGGCCAGACGGCCTGCGGGGGGGTGGTGGTGGTCCTGAATCAGCACCCAGAAAGGCCAGGAAAGGGCTGGGGACGTCACGTTGAGAGGGTGAGCGGTTAACTAGACAGAAGTGGGACACGCGAGGCTTTACCCCACAGCGGATGCAGACAAATTTCTTTTCCTTTTGTTTTCATTTATGTTAACTCATTATATCCACTTGTTTGGCAGGTATTTATCACTTCTTCAGAAATACAGGTTAAGAAAACTTGACGATCTACTCCCATGCAGAAAAGATTTGAAAAAAAAAAATGCTTTTTTGCAATAGATGAATAATTTCAAAATACATACACAAATATCTATTATGTTATGTATATTTTTAACACGACTTGTGATTTCCTGAAATGGGTTTACATAGAGAAAGCCCTGGCTCATTTCATCACTAAAGAGTCAAGCTATTACAAATTACTCATCATCTAAATTGACGGGGACTTTTTGATTTTGGGATGGGCTCTGCAATTTCTTTTTTTACAGCTTTTGCCAGCAGATTTATTTATTTATTTTTTTAAGAGTGGGGCATTTCTTTTCTTTTCTTTTCTTTTTTTTTTTTTTTTTAAAGATTTTATTTATCTATTTGACAAAAAGAGAGCACAAGCAGGGGGAGCAGCAGGAAGAGGGAGAGAGAGAAGTCGGCTCCCCACTGAGCGGGGAGCCCAATGTGTGGCTCGATCCCACGACCCTGGGATCATGACCTGGGCCGGGGGGCAGGTGCTTAATAGACTGAGCTGCCCAGGCACCCTGCCAGCAGATTCATCTCTCAATTTTTGATCTAGCTAATATTCATGTGAGGAGTTAATAGATTTGTGTTTCATGAGTACCTACCAAACTCTAAGGGCACAGGGGAAAGCCTGAGAGTGTACCAGGAAGGAAGACACAAGAGCCAGTGCAAACTTCTAGACCATCAGCCATCTAAACAGATCATCACAGGCGGTCAGCATGTGATATCAATTTGCCGTGTCAGCACGTCCAACTGTGCTCCGTGTTTATGCTTACTTAGAACTCGATGTGAGAAATCGATTTACTTAAAAAAAAAAAGCTTTATTGAGATATCATTAACGGACTATAAAATTTGCCCATTTAAAGTGGACAACTCAATGTTTCTTTTAGTAAATTCACAGGGCTGGGCAGCTATTTAATTTTAGAACATTCCATACCCCCCAAAAGAAACTTCACTAACCATCCCTCCTCATAACTCTCCCCCCTAAACCCCTGACACAGCTAAACCCCTGACACACTATCTAATCCTACACGTTTGCCAATTCTGGACATTTCCCATAAATCAAATCATACAACAGATAGCCTCTTGTGACTGCCCTCTTTCACTTAGCGTAACATTTTCAAGGCTCATCCATGGTACAGCATATACCAGTGCTTCCCTTTTGTTAATTGCCAAGTAATATCCCACCGTAATAGTCACCTTTCATTTACCCACTCCTCAGCTGACGGGCGTCGGAGTCGTTTCTGTCTGTGGCATATTATGACAAGTGCTGCCATGGCCACATGTGCACGCGTATTTGTGTGGACGTACGCCTTTACTTCTCTTCAGTAGAAACCTCGGGCGGGGTTCCTGGGTCCCGCAGTAACTCTAGGTTTAACCTTCTGAGAAGATGCCTCGCTGTCTTCCACAGTGGCTGCCCCGTTCCTGTAGCAGGGCGCGAGCTTCCCGAGTTCTACTCATCTCCCCCCAACACTGGTCACCCTGCCTGCTTCTTCCTCCCCGGCCATCCCAGGGTGCGTGTCTCTTTCTGGTTTTGATCTACATCTCCGTGAAGGCTCATGATACACGGCATCTTTTCATATGCTTACTGGCCTCTGTACGTATATTCTCAAGACCATTCTCCATTTCCTCCCCACAAAGACACACGGATATCACCTGATTCCTTTTGTATATCCCATACTAAAATACATATCCTTAAATTTCTTCAGGGCTGATCTCCATTCCTGGTTCCCTCACATACACCCCGTCCACCTCCACGACACACACATACACACTCCTCACATGCTCTCACAAATGATTCCTTTTAAAATGGAGTTTGATGCCTTATCACAGTTGCTTCTAAATCTTAACCAGACTTCAGCGCAAAACCAAGTAAGTTAATTGCTATTTGTCAAATATAATAACTACCGACATGTCTTGGTCTAAACTTTGCCATTAGCTTCAAATCTGTTGTAGAGACCAAGACCTGAAGCACTGTGGAGACAATCTCTTCCATCTTTACCTCTCGTGACTAGTCTCTGATGCTCCATTATTTACTTTAGAATTCCAAGCTTTTAAGAAGAGTTTCTCATCTCTCGACAGCTTCTCTCCCACTCATGGGAAGAGGGGTGGTGTCTGAGAGTGGAATCCTGAGGCAGAGGAGACGCAGCTTCCCTGCCGCAAGAGTTCAGAGTCACCGTGGAGAACAGCATAGTGGGAATGAACTCTGGGGAGCCTCTGACTTCTTACATTTTTCATGATCTTAAAAATCCAGGTTCTGGCAGAAACCCAGACAAACCTAAGAATTGGTTAATTTCACATTTTTCAAATCTAACAGATCTAGACCTCTTCCTCTAGCAGACTATAATCATCACGTTGTTTGAGAATAATCCTAACAAAACTTAAAGTGACCCCTTAAAAATACCATCTTGCTTGTAAAGGAACAACTTGTTTTCAGCCCATAGAAGTTACGTGATGTTATTTTTAATAGGTAATTTAACATATCTACTCCATGAAGCACATTTTGATCCAAAATGGTTTTATACAAACTTTGCTAAGACATCAAAAAACATTTTTAGCAAATGCTGAAGAGAAACTAGTAATTGCTCAGACAACTTTACAAGCCTCTACAAATTTACTGGAAGATATCGCAATGTTTAAATCCTTTTCAAAGCAAAAAATATCTTTGGGCAAGCTACTTTCCTGGCCCTTGGTCCTGATTCTCTGATGGGGAGCTGGAACCAGAAACCCTGAGGGTTGAGTTTCTTGAGTTTCTTCCATTTTTGAACACGAGGCTTTTGAGAAAGGATTTTCCAAGATTTAAAAAACACGTCTTGGAAAATGGCACGATCAAGAAGGCAGGCACAGATCTTTTCCATCTAATGTTCACCTTATGATTTTACATCATTCTTGGAGAGCTAGGTTCTGGAAAATAAACTTCCTGATATTGGAGGATGCACATCTTTCCCCAACCTTGCCTTCGTAAATCATCTTAGGAGAGAAAGGGTAAGTTTGCATTCTTGATCTCTGTCACCCTGGATAATAGGAGCTTGTCAGTGTCGGAGGTGAGACTTGGAATTTTCGGACCCTCTACCACGGGTACGGCTGCAACCTGCCGATAGCAAGTTCGTACAGGTGTGCCTCCAAACTGTGTATACAACGCCCCCACTTCCTCTCATCTCTGTCACCTTCCCCTGGGTCCACAGCATCCCGTCTTTCGCCTGGGCCACTATACTAACTTCCTAACTTGTTTCTCAATACCACTGCCCCATCTACTACCATCTGAGTCAACAATCTTTTCATTAAATGAATCTTATCCAGTTAGTCCCTTTGTAAAAACCCCTTCGATGATTTTTCGATTGTGTGCACATAGAAGTCAATCTCTTATGACCTACGAGAGGCTGGGTGATCGAGCTCCTGCCTATTTCATCAAATTCATCTCAACACCCCCATCTTTCTCAGAGTGCTCCCAATCTTTACTGCCATGTTGTCTTGACCTTCCTAAATCTCTGCCTGGTAGACTCACATATTATGTTGCCCCTTAACATGGCTTCTCCCTCAAATTCTTTAAGTGTCAGCATAAATGTTGCTTCTTCAGAAAGGCTTCCTCTGCCCACACTTTTCTAAATGAACCTCCTCTGCTTTTTGCTTTGCAAAAATGGTTCACTATTTTCCTCACAGTACGAATTTCAACCTATAATTCAAAACCATGTTTATTTTTTATTGTCTACTTCTCTCACTAAAGGGTAAGAACCATATGGCCCGAAAATATGGCCAGCACACAGTAGAACACAAGTAATTTTGAATAAGTTAATAAATACATGAATTATCTATTATGTATTAATGCATATTAATTACTCCTCTAGTGAATGTAGATCACAGTACAGTCCCTACACATTCTCAGATTCCACTGTCAATTGTTGTGCCAAAGTTTCTATGACAAAAGTCAGATGCAGGAAGAGAATTTCATTATGTGTTGTTCCTCTAGACACTGATGCCTCAATTAAAGGGGTAAACGGTTGGCTAAATTCATTTAATACTGCAACACAGCAATGCAGTCCAAGAGGCAATTTCATCTAGGTATCCAACAAGGACATTATTACATAACAATAAACCTTCTTCCCTTATCTCCATTCTTTAGATTTACTTTCAATCCCTTTGAAAACAGTCACTTCCTTCTATCTTAACGATGTCCTGGTTAAATCTGAAAATACAGTTCTCTTAAATATAAATTATGGTAACAGGAATATTAACATGGCATGAGGTGCTCCCCAAGTTCATGCATCACCTTCTATAGCCGAGCATTCAAATCCTTTTCCTCTAATTGCAGATTTCAGTTAGGCAGAAACTAGACTTGATTGCCACATGCTTGCAATGGAGTAGTTACCCTTTCTCCTGGGTCATCAAAGACTACGTGTCTCAAAATAAATAAGCCAGTAAATTAAGTTAGACAACACTTTAAACACAACCCTTACTAGTGTCACAATTGATTTGTTAAATTAAAATGTCTTAAGTCAACTAAAAACAAAATTCTGATAGACCACAATGCCAGAGCCATATTACCTTGCCTAGAATGCCCTTACCTCCCTGGACTGCCTGTAAAAATCCTACTCCAACTCCAATCTCTTTGTCGAAAGTCCTCTGGACAGAGTTAAACCTTCACTCCTGCCTAGGTTTCTCCCATTGCTATAACACTATAAGCTATAACACTATAACCGGTTAGCTCAACCAAGATAGGACCTTCACCAACTGGACTTGAATGTCTCCTGTGCATAGTAAAAACTCCATATGGAATGTGAGAATAATTACAAATAATTTCACAGAACTATACAGCTGAAGACGTTGAAAACCTGAAGTCTCCTTACAATAGAGCAAAAGTGAGAAGTGGAGTTGTTTGGGGCCCCACTGTCTTCTCCCAGGACCACAGGTCCATCAGGGTCAAACACGTATTCCTAATCAATCCACATTTCTTTCCTCTAATTCATACAGCTCTTACTGTCCAAGCTCCATATGGATTCTTCGGTGGCTAGGCAATACCGACGCCACTGCGTTCCTGAAAATAAAAGAGGTAAGGACAGCCCAGTCCCTGACATATTAACACTGTGCTATGTGGGCCCTTTGAGGAGATGTTCAGCAGAATAAATGTTGGTTTGCCCTCCCTCTTCTGGATATACCAAGCTCATTTTAAAAAATGTTTTCCCATATGTTTTGTGTTGCTCAGTGATGACAAGTCTAGATTTTTTTCGAGAAGGATTTCTTTCTAACGATTGCATATGCCTCACTGCAAGCCTATGGAAAAACACCTTTTCTGACTTGACAAAACCGGTGTCAGTTGCCTAAAAGCATCAAAACAGGAACTCCTTTCTGTGTCTTGATGTAAGTAAGAGGGATGGACCGCGTGAACATTCTCAAACAAGTTTGCCCTTGGACGCATCATCAAGACACTATGTATCCACAAAGTCACTGAGTCACAAACGTGCCTTGTATCCACTGAATATGTTCTTAAGATGCTTACCGATATGTTACCTTTGTAGCTTACCGATATGTTACCTTTGTAGCTAGCCATGATCAGGGAATCATTTATATTAGATGATGGAGGAAGAGCCACAGAGCCCTGGGGACGTAGGCACCGTTAACACACCGTAAATATATTAGCTCGTTTAGTCCACACAACAACGCCGCAAGAGAGGTATTACCATCGCCGTTATGCAGTTTAGGAAACTATGACTTCCTATGGCTAGGCTGGTAAGTGGGAGAGCGAACTCAAAAATCCTCGTTTTCCAAACTGTATCAATCAGGAAGAGAGCAGACCTTTTTAAGACCTTTCACAGATGTGTAGGAATTCACCCATTCAAGAAATATAGTTACTCAATCATAGGAATCATCAGGGCAAAGCCAGAAAATACAAAGTTACTATCATTCCATAATCAGAACCAAATAGAAATGGTGGGACAGGAAATATTTTTACCCGATTTACAACCTTCAAGATAGCCAACCTGTGAATTCCAAATCAGACCAAGGGACATCGTGAAACCATCGTTCAGGTTTTTTCTACCATGCTAAGAAAGTCTGCTAATTATGCAGGTTACTTTTAAAGGTTTAATAAATTTGGGATAGGAATATTATCATTTCCTTTTGTTGGAAACTTCTCTTCCCTAACTCCAGCGACTGTTATGAAGGGAGCTGTCGATCAGGGCAGCCCTCCTTTCTGGCTGCACATTGGCATTTGTGAACTACCGAGCTAACTATGGTACCCCACACCTCTGGCCACAGTGCCTGATTCAGAACTGGGTACAACTCCTCTGAAGTTCTTCCTTGGAATTTTTCTAGATGGTGGAGAGTGCCCTCTCCTACTCGGTTGTGAGAATGTGAGTCATGGCTGTGACCAATGGCCATGGCCACCCTGGAATGGTCAGGAATAGCCTGACTTGGAAACTAGACTGAACCACAGAGAGCGGTAGCAGGGAGATGAGAGGGGGAGAGAGCGAGACCAGGAGGACAGAGTGAGAGAGGGAGAGAAGAAGCGGAAGGAGAAGGAAGTAGAGGAGGAAAGAGGACATTCAGAAAGACAGATAGTGAGCGACAGCACGGACGTCCCTTACTAACCGCCACAGAATGCAGTTCCAGTGTCTACAGTCAGGCAACCCACATGCAAGTTCCATCCATGCCCTTCTGGGGTCTGACTAACAGAGCCTTTCCTTTTGCTTAAAGTATTTGGAATTTTTAAAAAATCACTTACAAGGATAAACTTAAGCTGTGTAGGAAAGCATGTTCATTACTTCGTAAGCTAAGTTATTCCCACGTCTGTGTCAAAGGCAATGATGTTAACAAGTCAAGTCAGCAAGTATTCATGGAGACCAGCAGGGTGGAAAGGCACTGGCTTAGGGGCGCTGAGAGCTACATCATAAACGAAGGTACAGAACTTCTCAGTGGGAAATGAGAACTAAAAGGCAAACGTCAGCACGGTTATGGGATTCAGTGAAAACAGACACGTCATTAGGCATCATCAGAGTATAAGACTGACAAAACAAAATAGGCACATGATAAATACAGGGTGCAGAGGAGGGAACAATCTGGTTGGGGTTACAGACACCCATTTTAGGTATCTGTAGCGTGATGTGAAGTTGCACTCAGCTCGACACAGACTGCACTAGATGTGTAACACCCTTCATTGACCACATCCTGTTTCTTAGCAATGTCTGAGGGAACGAAGCATTCCTAAAATGCCCTTCCATTTACGACAGAAAATAGGATGCAAAGCTTTCACTGGGAAAGGCTGGCTTCATGGGTGCTGTTTGTGCACTTTCTGTACTTGCCATCTTGAAACTGTTTAATAATTTTTAACAAGCCCCCCCCCCCTTTCGTTCTGTACCGTCTTCCTGAAAATTGTCACTGGTCCTTACACTAAGGAAAGGAACAAAGGTTTTCTACAAACCAATCAGACCAATGGTCTTATCAAAGCAGCCAATCTGCCAGCAGGTGAATTTCAGAAGTTAAAGGGCAGAGCACCAAGATTTGTAAAAGCGAATGATTCTGAACCGTGAGGAGCCTGCAGGGAAGGGCACCTGTCATCCGCCAGCTCACAACGCTGCCACCAAGGGGTGAGCAAAGTCACCGAAGGTTGAGTCAGAGAAGCCTGGGTACCGTCCTAGGACAGGACGGGCACAGGATGAAGAATGAAAGCGGCAGGTGGTTGGTTTTACCAGACGCCCAGTGGGGAGGAGCTGGTTTGGGTCACGTTAAATGCATAAAACATCAGGGAACAGTGGACCCGTACCCAAGCGTTACCTAGAGACACAGCTCGACCTCGTGGAGCCCAGGCTGAGGGAGACTGTGTGACCCTGGGGGGGCGGGGGGCAACCGCATTAGTCCGTCCCAGCAACTCCCTGAAGGGCATCTCCCCGGCTCCGGCGCAGAGTAAAGGGGAACCGCAGCCAAGGTCACCCACCTTGTGTCCCAGGCCCTCTGGTGGCACCGCCACGGGAACACGCCACCCGCGCCCGCACATCGCCTCCCTGCAGGGCTGCCGGGACGGTGACCCCCGACCACCGCGCCACCCCTTTGGTCTCGCTGCCGCCCGACCCTCCTCACTTCCATCCTCACGAGGACTCTGGCCCCAGCCACCAAGCAAATAGCGGCGCGTGGTGAGACACCCCTGTCGGGGCGCCCGGCTGGCTCGGGGATGGAGCATCTGCGTCCGGATTTCAGTTCCGGGCCTGATCTCGGGGCGGTGAGATCGAGCCCCGTGTCTGGCTCTGTGCTCAGCGTGGAGCTGGTCCTTCCCTCGGCTCCTCCCCTGCTCGTGCTCTCTCTCTCTCTCTCTTTCAAATAAATAAATAAATAAACAAACAAACAAATAAATAACCTTAAAAAAAAAAAAAAGGAAAAAGAGCTATTCATCTCTCAGATTTGTACAGTTGTGTGACTGACTTGTCAGCTCTTCCAGGGGAATCCGTTGAGATTAGAGATGGCCCGTGGGGGCCCGTGGCGACAGGAAGGGAGGTTGTAGGGGATGCGAAGTCAAAAAAAGGTTCCTCTTCACGATTTTCCAAACCGACAGCCCTTGCTTGGTAGAAAAATTTTCAGGAAGATAATATATGGCCAAGTCTGAAGCACACGGACGACAACTTAAGTGTGTCTGTATTTCAGTAATTCGCTCTCCTAGCTCACCTGCATGGGACTTGTGACTAAAATCGCATCTTTTCGGTTAACCCATAATGATGACCTTCGGAGTAGACTACTCTCATCTTTAGAATGAATATTTAAAGCATCTTCCCTTCTGTTCAGACCACTCTGTTTCCATTACTATTCACTGAGGTATAGCTTCTTCTATGAAAACACCGTGAAATCCAAGTAATTAATTACATGAGTTAGCACTCCCGCCACAGTCTATGTGCTCAAAAAACGCCAGCCGTTGATTTCAACTGATTTCAGGATGTATGCTCTCAGAATCTACTGACAAATGAAAACTCGGCGGACAACCATGGTTTTGTATGTACGGAAGACAGTAAGCAGAAACTGTGGAATTCTGTGGCATGACGACCGAAGTCCCTCAGGATGCGTGTGTGCTAAAGATCTAAAGCAAAGTCATGGTTAGGGCAAGGATGCTGGAAAGCAACTGATTGGTTCTGCTTTAGCATGCGGCTTTCGGGGTGATTGTGCCTCATTTGCCTTCTTCCAGTAGACCTAGTTATTTAGGGCTGCTGTCCTGGGAGAGCTAGCCTTCCTCCTGAATTAATATTAATACACCTCTACAGAATTTCATAGTCAGTGACAAAGGCTTTATTTCATACACCCAAAAGAAAAAACTTCCCTTCATTCCTGAAAAAGTTTACTTTAGGAAATGTGGTATAATTCTACAAGAATCCTGAAAGATCTTTTAAAAAATACCAATCATCTGCTTCCTGGTGACATCTGCCAGAAACTTCAATACAAATGGTGAAATTTGGACAGTATCTCATGAACTGAGCAAAAACAAGACAAAACAAAAATGATTCATCTTACCTTTATACGGTCTTTGCTGTTGGTCTTTTGAGGTGAGCAGGGTTATCATCTCAGCAGGGTTGTTCCACTTACATGATCTGCTTTTTTGTGGTTTCCTCCTCACAGAAGTTGTTTTACCAGACGGTGGTCCTGGCAAACCATTTCCCCTGCTATGCTCTGCAGCATCAGAGCCTCTGGGCCAACCTTCTTACTCAAACTCCAAATTTTGTCAGTTCTCTGCACCCTGTTAGACTCGATATCCCAGGTTGAGGGCCATCTAATTTTTCATTTAGGCTAGAAAAGTTGGCAACCCCAGTGGTGTCACACCTAATAAAATACCAGTTTTAAAATGCCATTGTGCAAACGAAAAAAAAACCTACCTTTCTTGTAGAATGAGTTTGTTCTCTTTCTTCCAAAAGTCTTTAAAGTCAGAGCTGAATTCATGCCAGATACTGAAGAAAACATTCGGGGACACCTCCTTTTCTCCAAGTTTTGCCTTCATGAAGAAATAGGCTGTCGTCTCCAAAAAGCTGTCAAAGCACACACAGGAGCATAAAAGCTGTGATTACTTTCCAATATGGGATATTCTTCCTTCATCCAAATGGTGATTTCATTCATACATGGCTATTATTACAAAGAAGACGCAAACTCTTCAAGCATCAACAGTAGTCGCTTACGGTTTTATGTTAGAGTTTTGGATTCGGATAGTAGCAGCTGACTAGAATCCTCTATATACTGATAACTATCCTTGGTCCAATTCCATTGTCAAAGTTAATCACTAAGTGCCTGATATACTACTGCAGAAATAAACGTAGTATCAAGTTGGGACGTATTGTAAGTAGTGGGTCTCTACTTTCTTTCTACACTCTACAGTGATGAAATATTAGCCATTTGTCCCCGAACTACTATGTATTCTCTATGTATTCCATGTTGCTTACATACAGCTGGGTTTCCTACATTGCTGAGGAGAAAAGGAAAAAGCGAGTCCCAGGAAATGGTGACAAAGACTCTCACCAGATCATGGCAGGATCATTGACTGGATACCAGGAAGGCAGCCCGCACTGGGACTGTGGACTGATGTGTCAGTCTTTATTTATTTTTTTTACAAAGATTTTAAAATTATTTATTTGACAGACAGAGATCACACGTAGGCAGAGAAGTAGGCAGAGAAAGAGAGAGGAGGAAGCAGGCTCCCCGCTGAGCAGAGAGCCCGATGCAGGGCTCCATCCCAGGACCCTGGGATCATGACCTGAGCCGAAGGGAGAGGTTTTAACCCACTGAGCCACCCAGGCGCCCCTGACAGTGTCAGTCTTTAAAAGGTGCTGCTTCCTAATACAACTACATGAAGCTCAGAAAGTTTCAGAAGGCCTCGTTGACAAAGAACATATAACTGGTAAATGGTGCCTTTATGACTCAACAAAAGTCTTCCATTCCCATAAAAAATGCCCTGAAAAGGACCTAGGCCAATAAAACCAGGAATGTCATGGAGAGGACACCTGGGCAGCTGGGGAGCGTATGGCCAGAGCTACTGCAAAAGGAGTGACAGTCCGATGACCTTTGCCAACGCATCCCTTTTCTGCCCTACCCTGGCAGGGGCCGGCACTTTTGCTGCTACACAAACCTCTGATCTACTGATTTACTATGAAGCAAACATTTCTAAGACAACTTGAGTTTGCCACATCGCATTGTTCGATTAAAAATATGTGCTCACACGTACACACATCAACACACATGTGTGTACGTATTCAGTTTGTCCTATAGCTGATTTCAAAGCCTTATCCTGGAAAATATATGAAAACCATCTCCTTGAGATGAGCACTAGTAAAATGAGATATGTAGGTAAACATGCTCAGAAGGGGAAGGAGACCGAACCTTACACACGAATAAAGAATTCACAGCCACCCTGTGACCAACGGACTAGTCTGTTCTGTTTGTAAACTTGCCTCACGGTAGTCTCTAAGCAGTGAGATTCCCAGGGACACCAGGTTTTAGATTCTGGGGTGAGACGACAGCATGCATTTGAGCACATGTGTAGCTCCCGGGAATTATGTATTTCTCCCTAGTTTGCCTCGTAGGAAAAATGACAGATTAGAGGCAGTCAATCCTGAGAGAGCCGGGCTAAGTGGATACGGTATGTGAGAATCTGGCCGTCCTGAGCCATCGTAATGACATCAGAATGCGTCCGCGGGATGTGTTGATGGGGTGAGGACTGCCAGGAGAGGAGACGGCCGGCGGCAGGAATAGTCTAAGACAGATCTGGGTCATATTTTATTAAAACTGATAAAGTACACACATACTTCCCTCCTGAGAAAACCGCTCATTCTCCGCATGAGCCCGAAGACCATTTACGACCTGTACGGCAGAAATTAGGTCTCAGATCCCTGACATCCTTTTACTCTTTCCCACCACTTCTTGGTATTTATGCTTCCTACATTGATCATTAAAGTCCAAGCCAGTTAGTCTGGGCAGACATACCTAAGCTGTCATAACTGGTTCCTCTCTTTAGCCACTTAGAACATTTTGAAAGTTCTATCACGAGGCAGCATGGTCTAAAGGAGCGAATAGAGGATTCAGAATCATAAACAACTGAATTCCAAAACACGATTTTCCAAAGTGTTTGTTACATGTTTCAACACAAAACAAATTTGCTTTGTATTACATGTTATTTTCCATCACAAATACTGTGTATTCTACATTATATAATAAGAAATGTGAATACATATTTACTAAAAATTTTCTCTAAACTGTAACTAATTCGATTGAGGCTGAGTTATTAAAAACCATTCATGCGGGGTGCCTGGGTGGCTCATTGGGTTAAAGCCTCTGCCTTCGGCTCAGGTCATGATCCCAGTGTCCTGGGATCGAGCCCCGCATCGGGCTCTCTACTCAGCAGGGAGCCTGCTTCCTTCTCTCTGCCTGCCTCTCTGCCTACTTGTAATCTCTGTCTGTCAAAAAAATAAATAAAATCTTAAAAAAAAAAAATTCATGTGATCATGTTCCCTTGCAGACATTTTTGAATTACTGGCTCGCACACAGGTTTCTGATACTGGTAGTAATTATTCTAATTATTGAATAATTTCCCCTTGGCTTTGTCATAAATTGCCTACATAGCTTTAAGAAGGCAGCAACTTCCGAGTTTCAGTTTTGAGCTTTTTAGTATCTTCAGGTATAAAGTGGAGGTTATGTCTGCTTTTCAAGGTTGTCATAAAGATTCAGTGAAAAGTACTTGCATGTTATAAACTAAAATAGCAATACACGTATTAACTTTGTAAGAAGGATTTTTCACAAAAAATGCTCTTTGTGCAAGACTCAATGAACTTGGGAGACATACGAGATCCTGCAATTGAACCGAAGTCAGCGTGTGAACGCGCTGAACAGTGCGAGTCTCAATGATGACGACCTGTGTGTGCAGCCGTTTCTCTGGAAGTGGCCACAGTGAAAGAACGTGTCACTGAAGTAGGACACAGAGTAAAGACTTACTGGAGGATCACGAATGCTCTCCCAACTGCATTCAACCACCCCACTCCCTAAGCTCTTTTCAAAAATAACCAAATAAATGATGGGCAATAATTTCGACAAGTTATCAAGGTACCTTGTATGCTAGAGGCATTTTTGGTTATATAATCCTATGTAGTATTAGGTGGCACTCAGCTAATTCAGTCATATTTATCTGACATGAAAGAGACCCATCTGGATGCGGGTGGAAGGGATAAATCCCATGCCTTCTGAATTATCTCCCACCCTTTAAAAAAAAAAAATTTCCTAAATTGGAATCCACGAGGGTCCCATCCAACAAACAGCAACACAGGAGCACAAAAGAGGGCAGGCATTTTATCTGGGACTTTCCTCACTACCGGCTGTTTTGTGGGACACTCTTGAAGTGACGGTGACACCCTAGAAGCCAGTAGTGGAAAGAACCATAGTTATAATGCAAAGAAAATGCAGCAGTCATAGTAAGAGACAACTCCAGAAGTCACTGAATAATCCAGACCCTGCAATCAGGATTCGTAAGTAGACCTCTCTGGAAAAGATGAGCACTACACCTCCTTTGCTACAAACATGAAATAGTACAAACTTATGGCTCTGCAATACACTCAAGGTAGCCACAGGGTTCTGAAAAGATAGCTTCAGCAGAACTGTTTTGAAATCTCTCAATCCCCACATCAAAACAGAGAGAACTGAGATATTAAAAACCAAAACTGATTAAAAAAATAATCTGCAAGAACACTGTGCCCAATATCACCACAAACCTCCAAATGCAAACAGGGGAGACAAACCATTGACAACTCAAACCCTAAGCTGTGACACTGTCCATATGGGAGGAGGCAGAGGAAAGCACCGGGCGGGGGGGGGGGGTGTCCCGAAAAACAGAAGAAACCCCGAATCACAGGCGCCCCTGAAAATTGTTTAAGGGATACCTGAGAGGCACAGCTGACACTGGAAGGGGTTTTATACACTCTGGCGCATGGAAGGGAAGATCCACAGTCAGCTCCGAAGTGGCTGGGGACAGCCTGAATCTATGAAGTCTTAGTACTAACCCAGAGAAACGCCCTCTTTTGGCAGAGCTCTGCACTGGTAGAAAATGCTGGGAGTAGATTCAAATTGTGCAGGATAAAGAAAAGGATGGAGGAAACAGAAAATGCGGATATTAGAGGGGGTAAATCTGCAGGCAGTAGGAGGTCATTTTTTTTTTTTTCTTTTTTACCATTACGCACAGGCAACAAAAGAGAAAGATCTAGAGCAGAAAAGCCACAAATGGACTAAAATTTAAAACATAAAATACCAAAAGATGTGGGAGCAGATGAAGCAGTGCTTAGAAATTCAGAACTTTAAAACACCTTTAATTAGAAAAATCAAGGTGTGAAACAAGTAATATGGGCATATAACTCCAGAAACGGAAGAGGAGCTAATGGAACTTGACTCAGCAGAAGAATGGAAATAATGCAGAGAACATTTAGTAAGAAACAGAAAATAAACCTTACGGAAAATTAGCGAGATTAACGGGCTTACTGAAAAATTTACTAAAGTTGATAGCCATCTACCATCACTGATAAAGGAAAAAAGAGGAAACATAAATTATCAACACCACAGATGAAAGCGGGGTTATCGTGACAGATCACATAGGCCTCAAACGTATAATTATCAACAATTTTATGCCAAAATGTATTAAAAATTGAAAGTCTGAGGGTTGCTGGAGGGGAGGGGAGTGAGACGCCTGGGCTGGTTGGGTGATGGGACACTGGGGAGGGTCTGTGCTATGGTCAGTGCTGTGAAGTGTGTAAGACCGATGAGTCACAGACCTGTACCCCTGAAGGAGGTAATACATTATAGGTTAATAAAAAAGAAATTGAAAGTAATCTCAGTTATTTCGATAAGTGAAATTTGTTTCAATAAATAAAGAATTACGTTTTATAAACATGTAATAAAAAATATCCCTTTGCAAATACTTGTAGTCCAAATTGTTTCATAGGTGCATTTACACATATTTAATTACATGTAATTAATGACATGTTTAATGAAGACATGATGCCAATTTAACACTAACTTTTTCAGAAAACAGAGTGAGAGCATGTTCTTAACTCATTTTATAAGGCCAGCATTAGTCTGATGTTGATACCAAAAAATAAAAACATATGGGAAAAAAAGAGAAAGTTTTATAGATCAATATCCCTTGTCAACAACAGAACATCTTTCATATAATATTAACAAACTGAAAGCAGCGATTTCAAAAATGGATACTATGTCACGAACACCCAGAGTTTATGCCAATACAAAGTTGTTGTACCATCTGAAAAGCAATCAGTGTAACCTGTCGCATGAGCAGAGTAAAGAAAGGCCATATGGTTATTTCACTAAATGAAGACAAAAATTTTTTTAAAAATTAAATACAAATGATTATAAAAAAAGGCAAAAATCTTTGTAAGACAGGAATAGAAGTAAACGTACACAATTAGATAAATGGCATCTGTGAAAAGCCTGTACCTAACATCATAGTCAAAATTATGCCCGCCATATAATTCCATTTACATGAAATCCAAGTATATCCAAAATTAATCTATGTTGATAGAAAACAAAATAATGATTGTCTCCAGAGAGGTGTGGGGTAAACAGAGTGAGGCAACAGAACGGTTTTGAGTGATGTTTGAATGGGAATTAATCACTGAACCTGTTTTATTGTATAAATTATGCCTTGATTAACACAAAGAATGGAAGAAAGTAAGAAAAACAAACAAAAAAAGGAGAGCTAGAAGGAGACTGAGAAAGAACTGGAAGGAGACTGCGATTAAGTCCTATGTCTAACAGTTATTAAAAAAACAAAAAAGAAACCAGGGATAAACTAGAGTTTCTACGGACCAATGAGAACAAGCCAGAGAATGCCAGAGCCTGCCAGAAACAGGCCTAATAAACAGATGAAAACGGTTGGCTAATATTTTAAGATAAGCTAAAAGAAATTAATAAAATGATATCAGCTATAATAAACACAATTAAAAGTAGAAAAAGACCCTCAGAAACAAGGTGGTATAATTTAGTAAAGAACCATGAAATTTAAAATATTT
Source organism: Mustela lutreola (assembly GCF_030435805.1). NCBI lineage: Eukaryota > Metazoa > Chordata > Mammalia > Carnivora > Mustelidae > Mustela > Mustela lutreola. The sequence goes on along the minus strand of NC_081303.1, from coordinate 6,243,833 downwards.
CACACATGAAGTCTGAACTGGAAACTCACAAAAGTTACTAAGAAAAATGTATCATTTATTAATAGAAACAGAAGATAAAATGAAAGAAAAAACTTTAAATCAAAGAGAAATGAAGAAAGTAAAGAGGAAGCTACAAATGTAGAAGACATTCTCACAGGTGTATTGTAAAAGCCCCTCCAAAAGATAACCAAAGGGCGCCTGGGTGGCTCAGTGGGTTAAGCCTCTGCCTTGTGCTCAGGTCGTGATGGCTCAGGTCATGATCTCAGGGTCCTGGGATTGAGACCCGCATAGCATCTCGCTCTCTGCTCAGCAGGGAGCCTGCTTCCTTTCCTCCTCTCTCTGCCTGCCTCTCTGCCTACTTGTGATCTCTGTCGGTCAAATGAATAAATAATCTTAAAAAAAGAAACAGATAATCAAATCAGTGGAACAGAACACATATTTAAAAATATGATTCAGGAACTTTTTTTTAAATAAATAAAAAATGTTTGAAGCTACATGTTAAAAGGGCATGTCAATAATCAACACTGAGACATATTCTAGTAAAACTACTATATTTAAAAAAGAAAAAAGATCTTTGGTCATCATGCAAAAAAACCAACTGACTTTTGAATATAAAGGGCAGAGAAGAGCTATTTTCAGGATGAACAAATTGAAGAAGTATTGTTCTAATGTTCAGTGATCAAAGAATCTACTAGAAAATGAGATTCAGAAAGTCAAGATAACGGAAGAGACTCTGATGTAAGGATTAGCAGCTCAAGTTTCTCAACCTAGGAAAGGATACAGGATGTCAGACCTTAAAAGTTAAGAACTGTGCCCTGAACTTGAACTATAAGTGCTGAAAGGAATTAACAACGTACTTTAATTCTAGCTCTGTCTACAAGGCTAGTTACAGTACTAATTCAAAAGCAGTAAAAGTACAACCCAGGTTTGTGATCTCCAAAGACCATTCTAAATCATGATCCCAGGGCTACCTGAAGAAATAGCTCAATCCAGGACAGGGAAAAAAGTGTACAAAATGAACCTGGAACATTCTATCAAAGAAGACAGTAAAGGAAGATCTTGTCAAAAATAACTCAGAAGTAGAAAACCAAAGCTGGTGGCACTACAATTCCAGACTTCAAGTTCTATTACAAAGCTGTGATCATCAAGACAGTGTGGTACTGGCACAAAGACACAAAGATCAATGGAACAGAACAGAGAGCCCAGAAATGGACCCTCAACTCTATGGTCAACTAATCTTTGACAAAGCAGGAAAGAATGTCCAATGGAAAAAGGTCAGTCTCTTCAACAAATGGTGTTGGGAAATTGGAAAGCCACATGCAGAAGAAGGAAACTGGATCATTTCCTTACACCACACACAAAAATAGACTCAAAATGGATGAAAAACCTCAGTGTGAGAAAGGAGTCCATCAAAATCCTTGAGGAGAACAAAGGCAGCAACCTGTTCAACCTCAGCTGTAGCAATTTCTTCCTAGAAACATTACCAAAGGTAAGGGAAGCAAGGGCAAAAATAAACTATTGGGACTTCATCATATCAAAACTTTTTCACAGTGAAGGAAACAGTCAACAAACTAAGAGGCAATATTTCTGCAAAGAAGACATCCAGATGGCCAACAGACACAAGAAAAAGTGCTCAATATCACCTGGCGTCAGGGAAATACAAATCAAAACCACAGTGAGATACCATCTCACACCAGTCAGAATGGCTAAAATTAGCCAATCAGGAAACAACAGGTGTTGGCGAGGATGTGGAGAAAGGGGAACCCTCCTATGCTGCTGGAGGGAATGCAAGCTGGTGCAGCCACTCTGGAAACCAGTATGGAGGCTCCTCAAAGAGTTGAAAATAGAGCTACTCTACAGCAATTGCACTACTGGGTATTTACCCTAAAGATACAGATGTAGTGATCCGAAGGGACATGTGCACCTGAATGTTTATAACAGCAATGTCCACAACAGCCAAACTATGGAAAGAGCCCAGATGTCTATCAACAGATGAATGGATAAAGAAGACGTCACACACACACACAGGAATATTATGCAGCCATCAAAAATTGAAATCTTGTCATATGCAATGACATGGATGGAACTAGAAGGATTTAAGCGAAGCTAAATAAGCCAGTCAGAGAAAGACAATTATCATGATCTCACTGCTATGAGGAATTCGAGAAACAAGAAGAGGATCATAGGAGAGGGGAGGGGAAAATGAAGCAAGACGAAACCAGAGAGAGAGACTCTTAATCTCAGGAAACAAACTGAGGGTGGCCAGAGTGGAACGGGGGTCGGAGGGAGGGAGTGGGTGGCGGACACTGGGGAGGGTTTGTGCTATGGATTGTGTAAGACTGATGATTCACAGACCCGTACCCTGAAACAATATACTACAGGTTAATAAAAAATAATATAATAAAAGATAACTCAGAAGTGAACTTAAAGATGAAACATTTTGTATTAGTAAAGGACTGAAATACCTAAAAATATGCTTAATTCAATGAGATCATCATAATGCTTAAAACTTTAAAAATGTATTTACTTAATTTTGGAAAATGCTAGCTAACTACCTCATTATTATCTACAGCTATTTACTCATCTGCAAGAAATATAGGACAGAGGATCAGGTTTCCTGCATTAATAGGCTAAAATCAGGAAAATCCAGACTTTGGAGAAACAGCACAGGACTGCTATGGACTGAATGTTTGTGCCCCAAAATTTCATATGCCAAAGACCTAATCCTCAGTGTAATCGTATTTGGAGATGGGAGCTTTTGGAGATAATTAGGTTTAGATGAGGTATTGAGAGAACAACCCCTAAGATTAGTGATCTTAGGACGAAGAAGCCAGACCTACTTCTACCCCAGTGTCTGCCTTGTGAGAACACGAAGCAGCAGCTGTGTGCAAGCCAGGAAGAGGATGCTCACCAGACCCCAAATCTGCCTTGGACATTGGAGCCTCCAGAATGGTGAGAAATAAATGTTTATTGTGTCAGCCACCCAACACAGGATATTTTGTTATAAAAGTCAGAACCAAGACAAGAAAAAAATGATCTAGTTTCCTCCCTAAATAAAGGTAAAGGGGGAAAAGACATGTTGTGGGGAAACTATAATAAAGACTTAAAAGATATCATCTAATTATAATGGTTGGAATTTCTTTATCTCCTGTTTCAAACATACTGTAACAAATTAAAAACATTTATAATATATACGAACAGATTAGACTTTTGAAAAGCGACTGGATATTCTGGAACATTAGGGATTCTTCTTATTTTTAGGGGTAAAAGTGGTTATGTTCTTTGAAGCGGATCTTTCAGAGATACGGACTAAAACACACCGATGAAATCACGGCTGAGGAGGATTTGCTTCAGAGATACTATGGGAGCGGCGAGTGGTAAGACGTTCGATGAGACCGACCTGCTGACTGTCACAGCTGGCTGAGGGCTACGTGGTGGGTCCTAAAAATATGCTTTCATTATGCTTCAATTATCCTTTAAAATATGCTTAAACATCCTTTACCTTTGCATGCATCTTCACTTTTCCATAATGAAGAATGTTCTTTTAAAGATTTTTTTTTATTCCTTTGACAGAGAGAGAGCACAAGCAGGGGGAGTGGCAGGCAGAGGGAGAGGGAGAAGCAGGCTCCCCATGGAGTCCGATGTAGGACTCGATCCCAGGACTCTGGGATCATGACCTGAGCCGAAGCCAGACGCTTAATAATAAATAAATCATTCAGCCCCCGAATTATTTATTTATCATTTTTATTTTATTTAATTAATTTATTTTTAAAGATTTTATTTATTTATTTGACAGACAGAGATCACAAGTAGGCAGAGAGGCAGGCAGAGGGGCGGGAGAAGCAGGCTCCCCACTGAGCAGAGAGTCCGATGTGGGGCTCGATCCCATGACCCTGAGATCATGACCTGAGCCAAAGGCAGAGGCTCAACCCACTGAGCCACCCAGGCGCCCCAGATTTTTTTTTTTTTTAATTACAAATGCACATACACAAGGCTATAAGCCTCTTTCAAAATGGCATTCTAGAACTATTTTTAAAAGGCTAGAACATTTCTTAAAAGACCTCTACTGGATATTGTTTTTGACTATGAGTTACGTTCCACAGATAATCAAAACAGACAGCTTTGGTTTCCTTATTTGAAAAGGGGCCATACCACAAAATGAGAATTATATTCTTTCAAACTCCTCATCTGTTTTTAAGGCAGTTCTCTTTCTGGGAACCGTGTGCATAAAGAATGACTCAAAGTTTGGTTTTTATTACAATGAAAAGAGGTGTTAGTAATTATCCTAAAATAGCATTTTCTTGCCACAGGTTAGGATCTATAAGGAGAAGTAAACGAAATATTTAAAACTGAGATACTGTCTGTCCTTGCTATCAATTAATTCCCATCCATAAGCAGGATTTACCCCTAGAAAGTACTACATAAAACCCTGCCTTTAAGCCCAAGTCTTGGGAGCACCTGCTCCACTGCAGTCCTAGAAAGGGCACTCTTGCTTCTATTGAGTTCATCAGGTAGTAACTTTGTGCCCAACACCACAAACGGCAGGGCCAAGACACTGGAGAAGGCAATCTCGATTCAATTACTTCCCTGAAGAACATTTCTTTTGGGTTCACAAATAAACGAATCAAGGTATTGGACAAAGCAGTCAGCCGCGTTAGGCCTCCGGCGTCCCACGCCCCCAGGCTCTGCTGGGGCTGCTCTCAGAATCAGATCGCCCTCTCAGCATCCCCCGCATCAAACACACGTCACGAAGGATAAACTCGTCTGAGATAATGTTTAGAAAACACTCAGACTTATTCTTCAGCACCTGAAAGCATGTCTAATACGACACAGGAGAGGGCTTTTTGGTACGTGGCGGGGGGCTCCAGAAATGGTCCCTGTTATGGAAAAAGGATGGATCCACAGGAACGATCCAGAATGAGGGACCCAAAGATGAGCAGATTTTCAGGGCACCGGGTGCCTCAGCCGGTTAAGCATCTGGCTCTTGATCTGGACTCAGGTCATGATCTCAGGGTCTCAGCCTGTTACAGGGCTCCTCGCTGGGCGTGGAGCCTGCTTAAGATTCTCTCTCTCTCTATCCCTCTGCTCCTCCCCGTGCCCCTCCCATGATGTACGCACGTGCTCTCTCTCTCTCTCAAAATTAAAAAAAAAAAAAAAAAAAGGAGGGGGGTTGATTTTCAGAGTCATCAGCATCTTTACTTTCTGATGTCAAAGAGACCTGCGACCCCAGGTAACATAATAGCTCCACAGCATCCTTCCCCACTGGCTTCTTGGTCCCATCAGTCTGGCACACAGGAGTTGTTCAGGAAATATTTGCTTAAAGAATGATTCTTGGCTCAGGACCATTCTAGGGAGGAAAAAAAAAAAACCTTGATTTTGAGAAATTTAGTAGTAGGAAAAAAAAAAATTCTGTTAGGCCTTTAAAGCCTGCCATTAAAAAAACAAGAGTTTTCAATTGGAAGGACCAAGATTTAGTTCTAGTTCTACCCCAAGTGGATCTCTGCTGACTTCATGAGCTTCTCCAAGCTCCGCCATCTCATCTGTAATAGGAGAATGACGGGGCCTCCTGCCCAATCGGATCCTTACGAGGATTGATGAGATCAAGGAGGCAGTGTGCTCCTTGGAGTTGTCAGGTACACAATAAAATTGTGAATGGGGGTCCTACTACCCTGGCCACCGCTGCTTCATCCTTCCCAGAACGTTCGCAGAGTGTGAAAAGACCTGGTACCTGTTCCTCACGCAGACACACGAGGGGCAATGATTCCTTTCTTTCCTAGACCCTCACATAATTAGGAGACAGCACAGGACCAATTTATAGACTAAAGCCAATACCGTTCTGTCAGTCTCCCGGGACAACAGGCCAGTGCCCAGTGGGGTGAGCACGTCACCTATTCCTCCCGGCTCGTCTGTGCAGTTTATGTCAGTCAGCTTAGGAGAGGGTTTGCAGTAACCCTGCCAAGAGAAGTCCTCTCACTCAGGTTAAAAGAGAGAAAAACACGCTTTCACCCTGGCCCCATGTAAGAGATGAACAGTACGGGATTCCATCCTTCCTCCTCGAGTCTCTTTCACGCAACGGCTTCATACGCACGACATAGGTTTGGTGGATAAGTACACACACGCGCGCACACACACACAGAGCACGCATCTTCTGGCACCTAGTTAACGAACACATCCCAGCCCCCAGCTAAGCAAAGAGGTCTGCTGAGAGTAGTGAGTCTAGTAATAAGAAGGAGGAACTTCTCCTTCCTCCCACGGCAAATATAGCTCGAGTTATCAGTAAAGCTGATGCCACAATTCACGTCTGAGTTGTTTTCTTATGTTCTGCTGCGTCTCCGAGCTCTGAGCCGACAGGAACAGGTCATTTATTAATTTCCTCTCTCTCTAATGCTAATGCCAACGAGCTTGGGGACCAAAGTCCTCCCTCCCCGGCTCAGTCGCCAGCGTGGCGGTTCAGGCTGTTCTGAGATGCGGCTGTGTTTGCCCCGTGGGTGGAAGTGAAGGGTCTGCTGAGGTCGTTTCTTCGGCACATTCTCTGATCAGAGCGGCCTTTCCGTGAGTCAGCAATTTAGTCCTGGCCCCGTCTGAGCTGGGCCTGGGGGCGGGGGGTGCTTTCCCCTCAGTTGCCTCTGTGACCGTCACTTCTCTCTTCTCTTAATACCATTGTCCTTCTGGAGCACAGCAAAAGCGTCACATGCTAAATGACAGTTCATACACAGACGAAGAACTGCACATTTATGACTCAATTTAGTTCATATAGGCCAGATCAAGGACATAAAGCATCTCAGTATGAAATACGAGGCCAAGAGAACATACCAGTTTAAATGAACTGCCAAGGATCATCATCATAAATCTTCTCTTGCTTTTGCCTTTTTATTGTGCAATGTTGGATTTTGTAACATTATTCTCCAGAACAAACTAAAATCTCAAGAGAAAGATCTATTTTCAGTTAAAACCTTCCACAAGTAACGGCAGTTTTTGGAATCCAAATCACCTCTTTACTTCTGCCTCCTTCCTGCACCCCCAGAGGAACGTACACGAAGTGTGACAAATTTTATTACCCCAAGAAGGAAGAATAAATCCCCTCCGTTCATCATTAAAAGGCCTTTGAGGGGTCTTCCGTCCCTTCTAAAAAGCACAAAGAATACTCTCGTGCCCATGACTTTGCTCCAGGCAATGGAAAGTCAGAGGAATTCAGAATGGCAAGAGGACAGACTGGTATTTCTTTTCTCTTAAAAATGAAGAACTGTGGTATTTCCACCTTCGGGGTAATTGTGTTCTCAGAGCAGCCAACTGCTCTTAGAAAAAAGGTAATTCAACACAAGAACAAGTATCAGCCCATACAAAACATGGAAGAGAACTTTAAAAAGACAAGGGACACATTTTAGGGCACTGATAGGCTCTGAGAGGACCTACAAGTCCCGAAGTCACACTAAACCCCAAGATCAAGCTACCAGTAAGTCCCTAAAAGTAGGAACCAGACAGTGGTTATGGTCAAACTGCGAACGCAGTTTCTTTTCTCTCGTCTCCTGCAGCTCATACACACTCCGTGTCTGCATCTGCGTTGGTCTCTATTCTTACTATGTCCTGAACTGTCTTTCATGACAGCCTCACTTTACTGATTAATACAATTTTTCAGCACTCTAAATTTTTTTCTCAATATATCATTGCATTTTCATTTCTGAAAGTGGTGGGACTTTCGGCATCTTCCAATCAAGACTAAGTTCTTTATCTGCATGGTTTTTATCCCGTCTACAACTATTTCCCTTAGGAAAATATCAACTCCGCTCTTTCCTATTTCCAGCATTTAATATCTCTCTTATTATTATCTCCTGATCCTAAAAACAAATACAGATTTTTCCATTAAAAAATACTCCTCTCAGTCATGCGGACACATTGAAAGACACAGAGGTCATGTACAGTTGCTTTATAATTTAATGCTTCTGTGTCTTCATTCATTTTGAAATCTAGCTTCATAGGCCATTCGTCCCTTTTTTCTCTCGGGGTCCCCAACAAAAACCTATGGCTTTTAGCAATTTTCATCCTCATGTCTTTAAATAATGGGACCATTACGATCTTGCTTGTTTGAATTAAAAAATAAGAAGTCATTAACAGAGCTTTTCTTTTACTCCTTACTAACCTATGCAAATGGAATAAAATAAGTTATTTCCATTTTCCCTTTAAGAATCTGAATTACGGAAGGTGTGGATCATCTATTCATCACCTTCCTTTGGATTAATTTTAGATTTATGAAAAGTTACAGAAATAACATACAGAGTCCACAACAGCCTTCAACCAGTCTCTTCCAATATTAACTTCCTATACAATCACAATACATGCGTCAAAGCTAAGAAATTAACAACAGTATCACGAAAGTGAATTCTCTTGGCAGAAGCTCCTGCAAAGTTTCTTCTGAGCAAAGGGAGAGAAACTGCATAGATGAAGAGGGAGGCATGGGTAAGGGCGGTCACCTCACTCTGGCACTGGCCTCCCGTCCTTACAATACTGACATATTGACACCAGTTTTAATTTATATAAAGGTCCTATGTTGTCTCATAATTATTTGTGGTTAAAAAAAAAAAGAGGAACAGGAATTAAAATCATATGACGTATGTCCTCTGTATTGGAATTGTTAGAAGTCAATAGGAGAATAAGAGGGAAATCTTCAGATCATTTCTAAATAATTCATAAAGAGAATGTTTCAAGGGAAATTAGAATTTTTTTTTAAATAAAGATTTTATTTATTTGACAGAGATCACAAGTAGGCAGAGAGATAGGCAGAGAGAGAGGAAGGGAAGCAGGCTCCCTGCTGAGCAGAGAGTCCAATGTGGGGCTCGATCCCAGGACCCTGGAATCAGGACCTGAGCCGAAGGCAGAGGCCTTAACCCACTGAGCCACCCAGGCGCCCCTAGAAAATGTTTTGAATTGAAATTACAACATATTAAAATTCGTGGATGCAGTTAAAATAGAACTTAGATGAAAATTTATAGCATCACATGTTCATATTAGAAAAGAAGTTCTAAGACCAATGATATGAGTCTACCTTAAAAAAAAAAAACTAGAATAGAAAATGTAATTTAAGCCTAAAGCAAGCAAAATAAAAGAAATAATAAAAATTAGAGCAGAGATAAATGAAATTGAAAACAAAACAATACAGAAAATAAATCCAAAAGTCGTTCTTTTTCTCCCTTTCTTCTTTTTTAAAGATCAGTGAAACTGATTAAACTCTAGTCAGACTAAGAAAAAAAGAGAAAAGACACAAATTAGTAATATTAAAGCAATGAAGGAAGAGTTATCACTACCAACCCTATGGAGAGTTAAAGGAATATTATGAACAATTCTATGCCCACAAATTTGATAACTTAGATAAAATGGATCAGTTGTTTGAAAGACACAAACTACCAAAACTCTCATAAGGAGAAACAGATAATCTAAAGGCACATATATCTACTAAAATTAAATCGATATTCAATAGCCTTCTAAAAAAGGAGCCACCAGGCCTAGGTGATTTCACTGGTAAATTGTATCAAACTTTTAAAGAAAAAAAAATCTTTGCAATCTCTTCCTGAAAGTAGAACCAATTCCTAAACTCATCCTATGAAGCCAGCATTACTCTAATACCCAAACAAGATGCAGACTTTATAAGAAACAAATATATAAGACAATATTTCGCTTGAACACAAATACAAAAAGAATTATACACCCTGACAAGGTGAGACATTCCAATTATGCAAGGTAAGTTCAAGACTCAAACTGAATCATGTGGTCGATCACATCAACAAGCTAAAAAGAAATCATATAATATCAACTGATGTGGAGAAAGCATTTCACAAATATCTGACACCACTCATAATAAAAACTCAGCAAACCAGAAATAGAGATCCTCCTCAAATTTATAAGGAACATCTACAAAAAACTCTACAACTAACATCATGTTTAATGTGAAAAGACTGAATGCCTTCCTAAGATTGGGGATAAGGCAAGGGTATCCTCTCTATCACTCTTAGTTAACGTTGTAATGGAAGTCCTAACTAACGCAATAAGACAAGAAAAGGAAATAAAATGTATACATACAGGGAAAGAAGATGTAAACTATCTTTATTTAGGGCATCTGGGTGGTTCAGCCAGTTAAGCATCTGCCTTTGGCTCAGAGGTCATGATCCCAGGGTCCTGGGACTATGCCCTGTACCAGGCTCCCTGCTCAGTGGGGAGTCTGCTTCTCCTTTTCTCTTTGCCTGCTGCTCCCCCTGCTTTTGCCCTCTCTCTCTGTGTCAAATAAATAAATAAAGTATTTTTTAAAAAACCTATCTTCATTTGCAGATGAGTATGTCTATGTGGAAAATGCCAATGAATTTATGAAATAACTTCATAAAATTAATAACGATAGCAAGGCTGAAAGATATAGATCAATATATAAAACTCAGTTGCCTTCCTATTGTTTCCATTGCTGCCAGCACTGTACATTAAAGTTTGAAAGGAAAAATAAATAAAATATATGCAAATATATATATACACACAAACATATATACACATAAGTATATATAATTTACTATAGCACCAACAATGGAACACAATGGTCTAACATTACATACACACATGCACACAGCCAGTCTGTGTGAGAAAAACTACAAAACCATGATGAAAGAAATCAAAGAAGATCCAGATCAATGGAGAGATATTCTATGCACATGGATAGGAAGAATCAATATTACAAAGATGTCAGTCCTTCCTAATTTGACCTGATTCATGCAATCCCAACCACATCCTAACAAGTTATTTTGCAAATTTTGATTAACTGCTTCTAAAGTTTGTGTGGATAGGGAAAAGATCAGGAATCACCATCATGAACACTGCAGACAAAAAGTTGAAGACTACCCAATTTCAGGACTTACTATAAAGCCACCATAACCAAGACAGCCTGTTATCAGTCAAAGAGTAGGAACATACATCAGGGAAATAGAGTAGAACACCCAGAAAGAGACTTACGCAGTTGACTGATTTTTGACAAAGAAACAAAGTCAATTCAGTAGAGGAAACCTAGTCTTTAACAAATGGTGAAAACTATATACCAAAAAACTCAAAAAACAAAGAACCTTAGCACAGATGTCACATCCAACACACACACACACACACACACACACACACACACAAAAGTTCTAAAATAATTGATCAATGACTTGTGGAATGATGATAAGAAAAGTTAAATAATTTGAAGATTGTATGTTATGTTGGAAAAAGGGAACAATATCAAATACATTCATTTGTTAATTTAAAGGTAATCATTAAAAGAAAGAAATAAAATGTATTGTTTCTGTGGCTGCCAAGAGTGTACATTTTTCAGATTGCCTAGATTTCCAATTGCAGAAAATGACAATGACCAAGGGCCCTCAGATGCATACTCCAATGGCAATCACTTTACTTGCACAGAGGTCCAACCGTGGCTCCTAGCTACTGAGTGCACACGGCAGAGCTGCTTATAGGGGTGCAATCCTAGGAGACACAAGACTCCCCTCAAGGGCAGCTTTGGTTCAAGAACTTCCTATTGGCTTTGCCAAAACTTTCTTGTAACTGCCCTGCAGCCTAAGACTTTTACAATCCATTTCTTTCCTTCCCTCTCCTCCGTGGGGGCTGGATCTGAATCCAGGTCTAACAGTTGTCCCAGCTTTCTCTGGCTCCCTTCCTAGTTTTTTTCAATAAATCCGGTCTTAGCACCTGTTCCTTGGAGAACCTGAAATAACACAAGTAGGGCTACAAGTGGCTGGAGAAAACAAGCAGTGAGATGGGGCTGTAGGACAGGTTCACTCATCATGCCACTTGAGTGGCATGTGGGGCAGAGACAGAGCCCAATACAGTGAAGACCACGAACTACAAAGGTATCACCACAGTTAACCTAAGAAAATGTCCTCACAGGTGTCATGATGCAGGCTATTAATTATATGGCGAGAACATATGCCACACAGACAGTAGGGTTGGCTGACTACTGCTAAGTTGGATAGACACCCTGCAGAGGGATAAGGAGAGAGGACATTAAGCAGTTAAGACTGCTAGAGGGCCTCCTGGGTAGCTTGGAAAGCAGCAGCTATCTCCTGCAATGTAATGATAGGCATGGCTGATTAACAAGAAGATCCAAGAATTAGAGTTGCAGAGTTCCAGAGACATTTCAATGCTCAGAGAAAAGTAGGTCTGCTAAACGAAAGTCAGAGCCCTGGCTGGGAAAACCTGCATCCTGAAACAAGGGATGGAGACATCCTACAGATCCTTGAAACTCTTCAAAGTTGAGGAGGTAGCCCACTCTTCCCTAGTACTTCCTCTGTGCTAGAATACACTATAAGAAGCAAAAAAATGGAGCCCTCAGAAGCTGCCTGAGCTCTTCTCTTGGCTGCTAGAATAATAAGTGAGGTGACATCCCAGCATAACTCAACGAGGGAAGTGTTAGACTTGAGAAGAGAAAAAAGAGGATAAACACCCAAGGAGCTGTAAGAAATTAGTGTTCATGTCGTGGCAGGAGTCAGGGAGTGGCTCTTATAGGCCCAGAATAAGAGATGGCCCATGCAGAGGAAAGCAGACATGGTGAGGTGCCCTGGCAAAAGGCAGAGGAAGAAATAGAGAGGTTGAGAGAGTAGCCATGCCCAGATACACTGCATAAATCTACAAAACTGAGCAAACGGTTTTTCCCTGGGAGGACAAGGCACTGGTAGCTGGAGCGCCAGCATCACTGAACAGTGCAGAGGGGCCTCTGCCCTTGTAGGTCAGGAAAGACAGGAGAGAGGGTCACAGCTTGAACTCATTAAAATTCACGGAGATAACAGACCCCTGAAGTAACAGGGGCCGCACGATGAGGCTCAATGGCCAGAAGCCTAAGTGACAACATAGTAACAGGCCAGGCAAGGGGCAGGTAAAAAGCTTGACCCGCACAGAGGGTGGAGATGGTTAATAGATCATGGAATCCTTAGAAGAAAAACAAGGGCGCCGCTTAACATCTACAAAAAACACAAAGGCAAGAACAGAGAGAAGAAAAAGGATGGTTGGTGCCATGAAAAGTCAAGATCCCCTACTGAGTTCCTGGAATTGAGCCAATTTAGGATCCAGAACCCAAAGAGGTGATTGGGCCCTGTGAGGAAGAACCTGAAACACTGTGGCAAGTATAGACTGTAATGACTCCCTCAGGCCTTCCCCAAAGGAATCTGCAGCCATCTCTCAGTTACCGTATACTAGGTAGACAGAAATATGCAGACATTTTAAGGACTATGAGACACAGGGTCTGAGCAGACGCCCACAGATTCATCACAGCCACCTCCGCTAGTGTGAGGGGCTCACAGGGCCAAGTGATAATAGACTTCTGCTGCAGTATGAAGTTCGATCACACACTCTCCCCCAGCACACAATTGGGATGACTATGCTAGAGCAGTAGGAATGATCCATAAACTGGGATTTTTTGGTCCATAAGGACAAATATTGTGGAAGTGCCATAACAAATAAACACTAACCAAATAGAGCTGATGCATACTTATATTGTCAGACAAAATAGAAATTTAGGCCAAATATATATATATATATATCAGCACTGAAAAAAAAAATCACTGAAAACAAGATTTAACTTACTTGGATGATGAAAAGCAATTTGTACATAACAAAAACACATCCAAAATTTGACACAGAGCAAATATGTCATTACTGTAAGAAGAAACTGACGTATCTATGCTATGTCTTTACTATCCATTCTCAGTAACTGATAGACTGGAGCAGAAAACAAAACAAAACAGTAAAGCTACTGCATATTTGAATAGTTTTTTAAAAAGAATTTACTTGTTTATTTAAAAGAGACAGAGACAGAGCACAAGCAAGGCAGGAGGAGCAGAGGGAGAAGCAGACCCCCCACTGAGCAGGGAGCCCAATGTGGGGTTTGATCCTGAGACTCTGGGATCATGACCTGAGATGAAGGCTGATGCTTAACTGACGGTGCACCCCAGGTGTCCCAATTTGAACAATTTCTGAGTCAGTTTAAAACAATAAGCAAATCTAGATCACTGTGCTTACCTCTGAAACACTGTGTTCAAACTCAGCTGGTATATTTGAAAGTAGTGATCTCCTTTGGACCACAGAGCATGTCTCAAAGAATTCCAAAAAATTAATTTCATACAGTCTTCTTTTTTGTAATCATTATGTAATTAAGGCAGGAAAAAAAAGACAACTTTAAAAATCCCTTACATTTGGAAATGTAAAAGTACACTTCTGGGACAAGGAAGTCCTAATAAGACCTTCACTGAAATAACTACAAAAGAAAGTTAAAGAAGAAAAGTTAATTCAGAAGAAGGGAAACAGTTTTAAGAAGAAAGAGTCATTAAATATACTTATTTGCTCAATAAAGTAGTAATTCTTAAATGATCTTGTGTGTGTGTGTGTGTGTGTGTGTGTCTGCCTAAAAACTAGTGACTAAAACTTGAGACAACAACAAGAAAATGAGAACAAACTATTCTTGAATTGTTTGGGAGTTGAGATAAAATAAAAGACTTCATTATTTTCTAGAAAGCTTATATTTTAAAGGTAACCATCAAAATACTAGAAATAAAATCTACAAATTCTATGCCAGCAAAGGATCAAAAGGTAGAATAAAGAAAACTTTTCCTTCTACTAGGAGACAGGAAAAAAAAAGCCCCCAAACACTTAACCATATACTAAGTTGGTAGCAATAAATAAAAATATATCAACAATCATAACACATGCAAAATAATTTCGATTACCTACTGAAGAACATCTTTCAGAATGGATGGTAAAATAAAATTTCAGATTAATTTTTACAAAAGACAGGTCTAAATCAAAATACCCCAGAAAAGTAAAAATAAAGATGAAAAAATTTATACCAAGGAAATATTAAAAGAAAGCTGGTGAAGAAATGTTAACATTAAGCAACATAAAATGTAAACAAATAACATTAGTGACAATAAAGAGGAACAATGTGTGATGATTAAAAAAAACTCCAAATATTCCACCAAAATAATAAAAACCATATAGTTTCAAAATATATAGTTTAAAACATCATAGGATTAAAAGATGAAACTGAAAAGCCGCAATTATAATGAGAGAGTATAATGCAGTCTTCTAAGAATTACTAATGATGTAGATTTAATAAATATAATCAGTTTTTATTTTAAAACATTATATTTCAGTAATAGACCTATATGAGGAGTCTTTATAAAAAAGTCCCTCTCGACCAGCCCTATGCATCACAAATCAAAATAACAAAGGGTTCATGGAGAAGAGGAGGAGAAAAAAGCCCCAATGCAGAATGGCACAGTAAGGAAACTTACTGTCTCGACTCAAGCACTAGGGAAACAGATAAAACAAAACAAAACAAAACAAAAACAACCCCTCTGAAAATCTGAATCATAAGCCAGACAAAATTAATGCAAGTTTTCCGTGTGAATTCACACGACCAGGTCTCACCAAACAAATAACTTCAAACAAAAGCCAAGAATTTAATTTAAAGTGGTTTGGGTTGGCAACACCCCCAGCTAACTGGCGAAAACACATTCAAAGCCCTCTGGAGGAAGCGGACAGGCCCACACCAGTCGTGAAACACAGTCAACTGTAAGATGGGTCCCTGGTTTCACAGAGATGAAGCGTGAAAAAGACGTGCATCTGAGAATTGATAAGTTACAGATTCACACACACCACACATCGATTCTGTACAAGAAATAGGAGTATTTACTAAA
Organism: Mustela lutreola; assembly: GCF_030435805.1. Classification (NCBI taxonomy): domain Eukaryota; kingdom Metazoa; phylum Chordata; class Mammalia; order Carnivora; family Mustelidae; genus Mustela; species Mustela lutreola. Next base: position 6,228,123 of record NC_081303.1, on the reverse strand, counting down.
ACCAACTGCACACTAGATCAAAAAGGAAGTCTTAATGGATTTTTAAAGAGCGTCATACAGACTAGATTTGGACTGCAATGCAATTAACTAGAATAATAATAATAATAATAATAGGAAAATGACTGTAAACAAAGCAAATGAAATCCATCCATTTGAAACAAACGCAATGAGTATACACATAAAAACTCATTACCTGAAAAGGAAATGACAAACAACTTATAACCTAACAGCAGTAAAATATATTTCAAGACTAATGGACGTAGTAAAAGTAGAACTTAAAAGCAAAGTTATAGCTGTAAATACATGGTTTAAAAACAAGGAAAATTTAAAATAAATGAATTATTCATTCGACTGACAAATCCATGGGGGGAAAATAGGCTTTTAGAAAGAAGGGATAAATAAGATGTAGAATTGTGTGAAATAGGAAGAAAACTACCCCCCCCCCAAAAAAAAAGAGGAGCAGAAAAGGAGATGCCCAATAAACCAAAATATCTGGTTCTTTTGACAGATGGTAACATAGACAGCCTTCCTAAAGGACCGGCCATGAAACTGTAAAGGGAGGCAGGAAGAAACATTAGTTACAAAATGGAACATAAATACAGATACTGAGCTGGAGAACGGTAACAGAGAGACATAGGGGCCAGGGAGCACTTTTCGTTTCGTTGTTTGTAAATCGCTATTTCAGAATAATAATGAGATAGGGGCATGAACGGCCATAAGAGAGAAGGTGAAATCAGGCAGGAAAAGGATCCAGAGGAGCTACTTGATGGGAAATGACACCCTCTTTAAGTAGAAGAAAAGGAGAAGACAGCGGAGTAGCAGAGAGAGGGAGGTGTTCTGGCCTGGAGGCTTTACTCTATGAAATTCAGAGTGGGTAGAAAATTGGGGCAGAGCAGCAAAGGCGGAGAAGTTTAAGGAGGCTGGAAAGGCTGTGAAACAAGTGTTTTGTTTTGTTTTTATTTATAAAAATTGATATATATACATATATAAAATATATATATTATATATATATACCCCCCTTTTTTAGGGGGGTAGTTTTTTTTTTCCATATATATATATGGAGAGAGAGACAGCACACGTGAGCATGCCAGGACAGAGGGAGAGAGAATCCTAAGCAGACTCTACACTGAGCGAGGCCATTGCAGGTCTTAATCTCATGACCCCGAGATCATGACCTAGCCAAAATCCAGAGTCCGTACTCAAATGTCTGAGCCACCCAGGTGCCCCTGAAACAAGAGTGTTTTGGGGAAACAGTTCCATTTGACACTCTCATGGCAGTGTTCTGAGGACAGGTATGTACCCTAATAAGCTTCCCAGTTCTTACAGCAGTTATTACAGTGTCCATCCGTATTAAATCACTACGTAAGGACTGACTGCATCGCACTGCAAACTTCAAGCCTACTTCTCATGAAGCGCTCATCATCCCTGTCTTCTAGGTGCATCACACACGACGCTTCACTTCGAAGCTAAATGGTATATAATACATTCACAGTTTCGACTTCCCACATACATTGCAAATACTGTACAGAATCGATACTATAGGAATCATTATACACATAAGATGGATTTCCCTGGTCAGGTGGAAACTTTGGCATTCAATTTCCCCCCCAGCTATTTCTTTAGAACAGGGTATTTTGTGGTCAATAGTACAAAAATCTTGCTAGGCTGCATCAACGCCAATGCTCTCCCCCAGAATGAGGATGACATTTCTAATTCCAGACAATTGTTTTTAGATGTAATTTTCAAAAGAGACATATGGAATAGACATAGAGACAACCAAGTGCTTCTAGGATATAACAGATTTGCTATCAATCTTAAAAGTCTACTACTATATGTGGGCTCCACCTTTAGACACAGGCCTTAACACAAAGTAACAGACTGAAATACGCATTGCAAATACTGTTTAATTATTTTGCCTGATTTCTCACTGACATAATTCAAGGCAACAACAGCCCATCCACTTGTAAATAAAGTAATACTAGCATAAATATCTCACCGTTCTATTTCATCATACAATTCACAAAGTGGTCTTTTTTTTTTTTTTTTAAGATTTTATTTATTTGACAGAGAGAGAGATCACAAGTAGGCAGAGAGGCAGGCAGAGAGAGAGAGGGAAGGAAGCAGGCTCCCTGCAGAGCAGAGAGCCTGACTCGGGGCTCCATCCCAGGACCCTAGGATCATGACCTGAGCCGAAGGCAGAGGCTTTAACCCACTGAGCCACCCAGGTGCCCCCACAAAGTGGTCTTCTTAGGAGCTTTTATTTATTTATTTTAGGGAGTGAGGAGCAGAGGGAGAGGGAAAGAGTCTTAAGCAAACTCCACCATGAGCGCAGAGCCTGATGCAGGGATCAATCTCACAACTCTGAGGTTACATCCTGAGCTGAAATCAAAAGTCAGACCTTTAACCAAATGTGCCAGCCAAGGGCCCTGTAATTCACAAAGTTTTTTTTAACATATATTGCTAGTTTTATCTTTACATTTCTATCATCAAGTCAGGAACATGACAAGAAATGAGCTACAGCCCATTATTTGGCAGAATTAAATAGCAGCAAAAATGCTCACAAACACCAGTTCATTTTGGCTTTAAAATGTCATGATTGAATGCTGCAATTGCATAACAGACAACATTTAACATTCAACTTTTAAAGTGGCCTGAATTCCATTCTTGGCCCTGTGCTGCTTCCCTCCTTGATATGGGGGGAAATAATGTAAGAGAACAAAATTTTCTGTTTTGTCATCTGCAAAATGGGCACTAGTAATTTCCTTACCCCTGCCTCCTAAGAACAGTGTGAGAAGTGGGGGGGCTAAGGTCCCCAAGCCCTCTCATCCCTGGTCTCAGGTAGAGAAGATAGAACCTCCATATCTGTGACAACAGTAATCAGACAGGTTACAAAGCTTCCTTCACAGACAGAGGTGACAAATCACAACCAGGTCCATGGAAACCTAGATCTCACAGAGGCAAATTCAGAAATCTGAGGCTGGAGAAAGAAAATAATAATAATCAAACAATATCTGGCATTTAAAGAATGTGCTTTCAGTGCTCAGATAAATCTCTGCTTCATTAGCCCAATGATATTTGTAAGATATTTGTGGCATGTGGCGAACCGCATAGCACGGTCCTACTGAGTGGAATACCTTGTGTTACAAGAGCGAGCAAGGAGCCTCACGGCAGTTGTTGAGGTGGAAAACAAGCACTACGACAGAAGTATCTGCAAGCCAATTAGATTCTTTGGCCTCCTGACATTTTTGAAGACACTAATACAGCTTGAAACATAAATCCTATTCCATCTCTAGTCCATTTCCAGAGGGCCTATGTCCTATGATTTCTGAACATACTAGAAAAAAAAAAAAAAAAAGATTGCCATCAAGGAGACACTGGGCAACATTGACAGCCTTCCTCTATTGTGTTGTCCAGCTTGAAGAAATCCTCTATTTCTTTAACTATTTGTTCTCCCATTCTGCCTCATCCAGAGTAAACGTGTCCCTCTTCTCTCAATCATGCCAGCCAGGACCTACTTCTGCTGGCCATTCTCAGGTCCATCTTATGCCCAACAAATCCAGGAGGTCAAGTTGCAGTGGATATGCTACCATATTCTATGATGAATCAGTGAACTGTGGTCAACCACTTAGCACTCACCATTAAAAAAATTTGGCCAAGGAAGCTCTCAGCTCTTGTGCTACTATTACGAACCATCCAGTCTACCTTTCCTCACTGACAAACAAGCTTATTTTGTTTGTCAAACATTACCTCCCTTTCTTCTTCTTGGACCAACGTCCCCATGGCTTAAAGTTCTCCAACACCCGCACCTGACTGGCTCCACTAGCTTTGTTCTCAAGCCCTCTGGATTTCTGCTTGTTTCGGGGGTAGGAGATGTATTTACAGCCCCACGCTTTCTTTGTCCAGTATGTTTAGTTCCTATTTTTTTCTCAATTAAAAAATGTAGCTTTCACTAGATGATCCCACGTCACCCATAATGTTCTCAGCGGCATCTCTGCAGTTCCCTATCTTCACACCCTCCCAAATTCAGGGACTCAAGAAGGGGAGTCTCCTTATTTCCTGTCCTCCTGTGCCCTTCCCAACCGCTGTTTCACCATACTGAGCCACACCTTTTGTGAAGCTCATGACGTCACTCATAGTTACTCAACTCCTTTCAGGATTCTAACTCCCTCACACCCACCAGCAGCTAGATCACAGCTTTCTTTGGCTTTGTGGCTCTTCTAATACTTGTCAATCCTAAAATGCAGATTATGGAGATATATCTATACCTTCAGGTACAGCAATTGAAAATTATTGGAAAAAATATATCCATCCTATCCAGACTCTCTCTTTCTGTTCTTTTGCAAACTTCTGATAAAAGCAATCTATTCTCAGTTTCCACTTCCTTATTCTCTTTAGCCCACTGCATTACAGCTTCTGACCCAATTACTTAAACTGGGTCAAGACTCAAATACAACTATTTTTGATAAGGATACAAATGGTTTTCCCATTACTTAAACAAACAGATATTTTGTCTTGAGCCATCCATTGTAATTGTTGTTGGGCTTTGCTGCCACCTTTGGCTTACCAACACGTTCTCCTATCTTGCTTCTCACTGCTTTGAATTGACTTCTCTCTCCATTATGCGCTCCCTTTCCTCTAGTAGCCCCTCAGATGCAGTATTTGGCGGGTGGGGGGGTGTGGATTTTGGTCTCTTTTATTTTTCATGGCTCTGATCGTTTGGGGATACCATCTCCTTGGGGGACCTCATGTGCTTCCATGGTTTCTGCTTCTGTTGGGTTATACTGATGACATAAAAAGTGCAATCATCAGGCACCCTACATCACTGACCTTCAGACTCAAATACTGAATCAAATGCTGCATCACTTCTACTGGTTGACTGATGCACACCTCAAGCTTTATCCTCTCCCCGTCTTGGTTTAGAAACGCCATCTTAGTGCTCCACATCAGAAATGTGATGGTCATTCCAGAGCAGCCCCAGAGCAGCGTATGAGACAACAAATAGAAAAAACTCAACAACTTTCCAGCAGAGTAATAAAAAAGCAAACGCCAGGTCCTAAGATGTATACTGCCACACCACAACAGAGAGAAATCTAAGTGTTCCTGTGAGAAAAACTATAGGACAAACACAAAGGGACTGCCTGTCAATAAGAACACTGTAAGACTTCAGAACAGTAGAAGGCAAAGAAATGATGCCTTTGGGTTTCTAAGAGAAAATGATTTTCAGGTTAGGATTCTAAGTCTAGATAAATTATCAATTAAGAGTGAGGGAAGAACACATTTCTTAAGAAATTGTGTATCTGAAAACATCACCTTGCAGACAACTTTCCCAAGAAGTACATACTCTAGAATGTACTCCCTCAGGGCACCTGTGTGGCTCAGTCATTAAGCGTCTGCCTTTGACTCAGGGCATGATCCCAGGGTCCTGGGATCGAGCCCTGCATTGGGCTCCCTGCTCTGCGGAAAGACTGCTTCTCCCTCTGCCTCTCCCCCTGCTTGTGTTCCCTCTCTCACTGTGTCTCTCTGTCAAATAACTAAATAAAATCTTAAAAATAATAATAAAATAGAATAGAATGTACTCCCTCTTCCAAAAAAAGGTTTGGGGGGGGGGGGAGGCATGGGATGCCCAAGAGAAAGAAAAGCACAAAATCTGAGAAAGAGATGCCCAACAAAGGAGAGGAGCTGACAGCAGTGTCAGCATGAATCTGAGCCGAAGGCTCAAAGGGAGAAATAAAAATAATCGTTCGATTACCAAATACATTTGACCACGTGGAAAACACTATTGGGAAGGCCTTTGGACATATGGTTGAGTATTTGAGAATTAAGAATGGGCTCAGAAAAAACTAAGCAAATGAGAATAATTCTAAACTTCAAGAAAAAAAAAATTATCTAAGAAAGAAACAACCACACCACACAATCTAACAGACCAGTGAATAATACTGAATACGTGTTATTAAGCAAACACTAAAACATTTAACTAAAGATTGCAATATGAAGGGTGTAAGAATAAAGAAATGGGATGGGGATAAGAGTGAACTGAAAGCTCACTACCATCATTGTAAATTAATAGATAATGACTAAGTTAATAAATAATGACATAGCAGTATAGGGTATGATTGAGAAATACAGCAGAAAATATCAGAGGAAACAGCTAAGAGAAACGCAAGACGGAGGAGGAGAGGGCAAGGCAGGAGGCTTTTGTTATAAGCCTTGTGCTACTAGTTGGGTTTCTGCAACTATGTCCACACTTAAAAAGAGGGAAATAACAATTAACAAACGTGAAATGAACTAGAGAAGAAGTATATACTTGGAAAAAATATGAGGATAACAATATGCTGGAAACACTTGACTAACTTGACTACTATGTATCCTCTGTAATTTGTTACTTAGTAGAACACCAACAAACAATGATTCACTTAGAAATAAGGAACAAAAATAGAATCAAACACTGATACTCTGAGGGTATGATGCTTACAAACTTCTCTCCATTCTAAAACCTATAAATATATCCCAGTATTTCCTAATATTTTCTTCTCGTTAAAGTTTCAATTTTAATGTTTGTTTCCTTAATCCTTTTGCAATTTATTTGGTGGATGACCTGAGGCAGAAATTTAGAAATCTGTATCTACTTCCAGCAGAGCCTCATTATCCTAAGGTTAAATAAATTCCCTTTTGAATTCTAAGACCTTGGGTCATCATTTCAAAATGTCTTCATTTTGCTGTTCTGCCAATTGACTGTTTTCAGGTTACTAGATTTATCCATTGAAAAACTTCTAACAAAATTTTAACAGTAGTGTTTTGCTTTTAAACTGGAACCTAATATGTCTTTTTTAGAATGGAATTAAGAAATAACTATTTTTAAAATGCTGGTATCTTTCTAAACCTTTATTTATATTTTTTATATCAACTAGCTGCAAACTTTCTCTTTTTCCCCCTAAATTATAAACTACTATTGGGGACGCAGGCTATCTCATCCTTCACTCACTGTCCTTTCAATCTTATAATTAACATCACTCAACTTATTCTGCATCTAATACTAAACATTATCCTTGCACTAAGCTACCAAGTTCTGGATTTCAACATTTAGTTCTCTTTAAAATTAGTTTAAGAAATTCTTTTTGTCAAAATAGTACTAGAGAAGGTAGTTACTGCCTTAAAAATTGCAGAAAAATTACTTAGGTGTGCTTTTCCTCATACTGCTGCTATGTTTTGACCTTGAACTACATGCCAGATTATGAAGGGGGCTGTCATTGTCTTAAATCAATATTTAACAACTGCAGATTTAGCAAAGCAATAAGGCCATTTATCACTATCTAACCTCCGACATATCTTAGTATCTGGGCAGTTCCATCAAAATACTACAATGCAAGATTATTTAGGGAGTTTACACAATTATGACAATGCCAAATAACTGGGTGTACACGTCATCGCGGAGGACAGGGAAAGGACGCTCCCCGACCTCCAAGTATTGATGTTAGGACCTTAAACCTCATAATCCATTAAAACAAAACCTCATATCTCCTATAGGCACTGTGTATGAAAAGCCTTTAACCAGTATGAAAATGTAAATGTGCCTTATGCAAATACATACCCAAACTATAGAGGTTGCTTTTAAAATGAGGTTGAAATGCTGAAAGTCTCTATCTGAGAACATGGGTTAGCCACTTAAAACAGCAGAGTTGATAAAACACACATTTCAAATAAAGCTGAGAGGCTTGGAATATTATCTTAATTTATTCCTATCTAACCAGGAACATATGGGATGTAACTAAACAGAAGAAAGGACGATAAGTTGCCCGAGTTTGGGGAACATAAAAGAAAGAAACCTCCATTTTATGTTTGTAAGTAAGAAGAGAAATTAAAAAGTCTTTAACACAGATTTTAAAAATATGTATGTCAACCTACACAGTCCTGCTTCTCCAGAGACATGACTGGACAACCTGAAGAGCCTTCAGAAGGAAAAGCAGCTCGGTTTTAAAGGCAAACTTGGAGGTACAAAGGGGTTTTGATCTTTTTGTTGTTGTTGTTGTTATCCCAGGTATGTGATTCACAGTTGAAATGTTGGAATCAATGATTTTTCTGGTTCTTACTTTTAATGGGCCTATATTTCAAGTTCTCTAAATAACCCAGTACAAAGTACCTTTATTAACAATATGCAGCCTCGCTTTTAACGGTCACTGAATATTTGAAATGAAAATCGACCTTAAAAGAATTTACATCTATATTTCAGGTCATAAAAAATAATAATAATATCACGGCTATGACACTGTACTAGATACAACACCCTGGTATAAAAAAAGAAAAAAATGCAGTAATTGTTGCAATGTCTTCATCGTTTCCAACTTCTGGTTTTCTCCTTTTTCTCTTTATTAAACTTATTTTCTGATCTTTTATTACCTTTTCATTCTATGCTCTCTTTCTGGTGGATTCTTGACTGTGAGTAATTCAAAGTCAAGAATTTTCTGGCCTAGTTCCTCATACAGTTTTTTCGATCAATCCTGAAAACCACGTCGCATACTCTCATTTTCTTTAACTTGATTTCAATATCCTCAAATCAAAGAATTCTGATCAATTCATGAATTTCTTTCCCAAAAATACTCATGATTTTATTGCTAAGCAGTGTAAAGACTACAAGCAAAAATAAACAACCAACAAAAAGACTTGATGAGTTATTTTGTAAGGACATATTTTCATAACATCTAAAAATAATCCCCAGTCACTCTGGGAACTATTTTAGTGGGTTAAATAATATACCATAAGGTTTGGCAACTTTCTGGATGTAGAATGCAAAATCTACATCTATTCACTCTAATCTAGGGTTCTATGTGCCAATAATAATCTTACTCTTTCAAAAATTGGTATAGATGCTAATTTCCAGACCACAGTATTACCAGAGGGATTAAAATATATTTTCATTGCAAATATGCAAATGTTTCTGTTCAGAAGACTATGTGACCAGGCATAGGAGTGTGACCTTGGGGTCTCACCCAGATGGGCTGATGTTATTGGGGAAGGAAGGAGAGAAGCTGTGGAAAACTGTGGACCATTAAAAGAAACTGCTGTTCGAAAAGCAGAAAAATGTATACTCTCTGGGAAAAAGCTGTGTTTGTTGTACACAATTTGCTCGTTCAGCTACTGTGTTCAATTCGATATTTATGTGATCAGGCTAACTTCTCACAACAAATGGAGAAAAGCAAGATCAAAAGGACTAACTGGTGGGCCACGGACCTGAAAGGAGCAGCTGCTTTCCTCCTCGACACTCTGCTGATAGCCAACTACAGCAGAGCGAGAATACGGACGCCTGTGTCCCTCCCTCTACCTCTGATTAAAACTCCGCAAGGGAAACGCGGCTGTAGTTTCTACTGGCCTCAGTCTCTCATGATGTTGCCTTTCAGAACAAGTGGTGTGCAAACCAGTCAAAAAAATTCTTCATGCTAATTTTCACATAAGTTTATCCGTATCTGATGCAAGCCATCACGGACAATAAAAAATGAGACGATATGGGTTTTATGATGTAGCAGTCTTAACACACACACAAAAATCAATTTATAAAAGCTCATTCACTATTCACAACATTCTCTCTTTCATCCCTTATTTTCTTATATTGCTGGTTATTAGCTTTAAAAAAGTTGCCTCATCCACAGCCTGTGCTGGGGCAGCCCAATGTCACCTGTCCAGGAGTCTGTTAGACTCACCCTTTTGAGAATCTGCAATAATCACAATGGGTAAAATTCAAGCTTGAGCTATTATTGCCAAGTTAGTAGGATAAACGTTGTAGAGCCATGATAATATCAAGGAATGATACCAGGCTTTCTCTGTGCTAGACACTGCTCTGTTATTCTCCACATTTCAGAAATAAGGAAATTTTAGAAATTGGGAAATGGAGGTTGGGAAATAGAGAGTTTCAAAAACGTTCCCCAAATTAAACAACTTTGAAAACAAGGGGTAAACCTGGATTTGGTAACCATTCCACCATATACCCGGCCAGGGGTGGGACCCTCCGCTGTCACCTGCTTCATTCCCAGACCTCCTGAGTCTGCCTACCTTTACCTTGGACTCCGGAGGGCTCTGAGAATCCATCTGGAAGGGTGACTTAATTTAAGGTAGTTCTCTGTAATGTGTAACCAAATGAGCCCTCGAGTAACTATTTACAAAGCAGATTTGTAATTTGCCTCAGGAAATATGTGTATAGATGAAGTCACTTAGAATGGTTTTATTTTCTCTCAGTTTCGTTCTACCTGGAAAATATCTTCTCCTCCCTCTGAAAGTAATTTTAGATGATTTTTGTTCAACTGCTTTTCTAGAATCTACTGTCCTAGCAGGTTTCTCAAACCATAGAGCCCTGACGGGTCTAAGTCATGACACACAGTCAAATACACCTGCTAACTTGAATTAATCCCATCATTTCTACTTTCTATTTTCTAAAGTTTAAAAATCAGTGGTCAAAATAGCATAGTCTATCTTTCTTCCATTATCTTCACCCTCCCCACCCAGTCTAAGAACATAGCTGTCAGCATCCCATGATAATGTGGTGACTTCATTACTCTCCTTGGTTAGGATAAAACTATATGAGTTTTAACTTCCATCAAATTGGGAGAATGTAGCTTCTGGACAGATTTTAGTCTATATACAAGCCCCAAATAGATTTTTGAATATTGGAATGGGGAAGGTCTTCTCAACTCTACATGACAAGTTTCTATTTTGAAAACAAAACTTTGCAAAAGGGGAGTAATTCTGTGATGTCATTTTTCCCCTTTATAATTAGCAACCAAAATTGAAAGGAAACACACCAAACTCTGAGGGAGAAGGTCCTGAAGTCCTCCGATTCAGAATTCACAAAGGCGAACAAAAACTTTCAAGAGACCAACACTAATACTTTTTATAGGTGACAAGGGCCAGCAAAAATCTGCACCCGGCGTCATAGGTTTCTGTATTATTAAAAATCAGTGCATTTTATAAAAGTTTAAATAACACAGCCACAGAAGAAAATCCCTTTGTACAAAGAAAAGTGCCATCCCGAAACTTTACCACCTGGCCTGAAGGTAAAAGGTAAGACACACAGCGTCCACCACCGATCTTGGGAAGCCTTCCTCTGACCAGCCTCCACATGGTAAACCTTCTGGCAGGACCTGAAGTCGTTAGCCAGAAATCCAAATTGGAAAATAACAAACTCCAACTTTGTTTTACTTTATCGATATTGTTAAGTGAATGATGTCATTGTTTAGGGGTTCTGCAAAGACATTCCATGTCACTTTGGTTTTAATACCAGCCTGGAGCCTGTCTGGTCTGCCAGCATGAGCCAGATAAACAGAGACCTGCCGCCTTCCTGTTCATCTCGGATAGTTCCTCGGAAAGATTCTGGAAAATATGCCTATTATGAACTAAACATTTCACTTTTCATTTTATCCATGTGCCAGAAGTCCATTCCTTGGATAAACACTTTACAAACTGACACTCTAAAAGTCACTAAACATGATAAAGTATGTGTGCATCATTTCAGGACTGATTAAATATTTTCTCTCCCATGACAAATGAACAGTTACATACTATATGCAACGATTGGAACCAACATTCCTTCCCTCTCTTTCCTTCATTTTGTCTCTTTTTTGCACGAAAGATTAATTTTCCATTTCAGCTCATTCGTTATGCAATCTTGGCTTTGGTAAAATACCACTCAAGCAGTATTACACGCAGAAATAGTATTTATTTATTTTTTTTAAACATGTGATTGAAAATGCTTTCACAAATGTGCTTTCTTCCCCTCTATGTCTCGCTTTTTATTACGGGTTGTTTCCAACCGCCTTTGTTATTATTTATATTAAATGAAGGAGGAAGGAGAACTAGTGTATTCTATTTAAAAATTTTTAAAAAGGATTGGGAGTAGGAGGTATATTAAGTGTATGTTAAAACTACGCGGTCATTCTTCACATCCCAGCCTGCTGCCAAAATAAAGCACCTTAATTCGTTAATTCTGTAAGTACGATAATAATCATTGCTTCTCTACTTCCTAAAGGCACCGTTGTCCCACTTGTGATGAGACTGGTTACATTCTACTCTCTCTTGTCTTTAGCTCCCGGGGTGGAAGGTGGGACAGGGGTGGGGGGCACTTCCATTCTGAAACACATATTAAAAGCAGAACTTTACATAAAAACTTCTGTAAGATGTATGTCCTCTTGAAAAATAGAAACGTCTTTGAAACGAATGTTTTAATCTATAAGAAAAAGCACAAACTTCCTGAAAAAACGAAATAGCTCTTTTACAATGAAAACAGTCCTTTAAAATGAAGAAAACAAGTTACTTTGTTTTCCATCCCCCACACAGGGTGTCACAAGTTAATCATATCTTTCTCATCCTTTTCTCTTTATCTGGAACATCATGTAAATTAACTGACAAAGGTAAGTTACCTAATGTAATAGTTATAATTCAGATCTTACTCCTAGTCATTTCCATCTGTTTATTGCTGTCAGAATAATAAATTTCGTGGAGCTAACGGAACTGATGGCTGAAACAAACGGTCTCTAAAATCTGTTCGTTTTCTATTCCAAAAGCCAGTTTCACCGTACAATATGTATTTTACCAAAGGAACTTAGTTAAAAAAATTCTAAGAAAAATTTGAAGTTAGCCACAATTTACAAATAAGGATCTCTGAGTATCAGAAGTCAATTTTATAACTCCCGCTTTCATTGTTCTTGAAATAGAGATACAAAGGAATTGGCTATTTATTAGACAAATCCAGAACCCCAACATTCCCTCCTTTGTGAGCTGAGACAGACACTGAGGGAAAATAAAAACAACATATTTGGTCTGGTGATATTTTTCCACAATTGAAGAGAACTGCTTTTGTTAATTAAAAATAAAATAAAAGCAGAAGCTGAAATAAACACATACAGTGTGTATGCAGCCAACCTTGACAAGATTCTGCTGAAACCCATCTTGTAATACAATAGGATATTTTGGCTTGTCCAGTGAAATCATCTGAAGACAAGAATATGTTCGTCCGATCTGTATGTCGGTTTTGGGTATGGTTCAAGAATCACCTGCTCAGTTGTCTTACTTTCTGGGAGAACGGAAGAGTTCAAACTCTTTATTTAAAAGCTATACATTTGTGTTCATGTGAAATAGGAACACAGTCCCACTTCTGAGATTAATAGCAAAAATGTGTGAGTAAATAGACAAAATTAGCATATAAAAATGTCATGCTTACAAATGGAACATGAAAAAAAGTCTGATTTGTTTTAAAAAATATACTAACCTAAATATTCTCTTGAATATTTTTATTATGTAAGGAAATCATAAAATGACCCCAAACCCCCATAATATTCCACTATAGAAAAAAACTCTAGTTAGTACCTAGATAAAAGTTCACTTATCCATTTTATTTATATATTTTTATTATATGTTGTTAGCCAACATATAATACATTGTTAGTTTTTGACATAGTGTTTGATGATCCATTAGTTGCTTATAAAACTGATGAATTAGTGTATAACTCCTTTCCAAGCATTCTAACTGAGTTTGTGTAGTTTACAAAATGTTTTCATGAACATACTTCTCTAGTAAACATCTCTTACTAGCCCCACCTGAGGGAATTTGAGGAAACTGTATACCGCAAAGAACAAGAAAGGTATTCTGTTCCTAGAGCCCTAGAAGACGGAAGGAAGGATGAGGTTACATGCCTTTTACACACAAGGAAGCTGAGGTCCAGGCGCTTTCTGTGGTTTTTCCAACTGTAATTCTAAGGTAGAACTCTCAGGGCCCTGTCCACCACACTGGCTTGCCTTAACAACTGTAGCGAGTGCATGGAATGCTAAATTGCCTCAAAAACTTTGAGAGTCAGGTAAGTTCCATCACAATACGATCCTCAAGACACAACCCAACTCAGCTATCGCAACGACCTGTACATGACTCTCAACTAGTTCTAGAGAAATGAAAGCACATTTGTCACTGATTGTCACTGGGACTCTGGGATAGGGTACAAAGTAAAACTAGAATGTCGTGTGTTGGGGCACCTGGGTGGCTCAGTCAGTTAACTGTCTGCCTCTGGCTCAGGTCATGCTCCCAGGGTCCTGAGATCGAGTCCCGCATCAGGTTCCTTGCTCAGCAGGGGGTCTGCTTCTCCCTCTGCCTGCCATCCCCCCTCCCCGCTTCTGTGCACTTTCTCACAAATAAATAAAATCTTAAAAAAAAAAAAGTCTTGTGCTGTACCAGTATCATTGAGATAAAAATAGAACCTCACAAAGAAATTCCTTTAAGATGCTTTCCATATAGTCATTCATACAACCAAAACGTCCCTGTGCATTTGCGACCTCAAGGTCAGGAAAATGAAAAAGTTCAGGTTTGCTGCTACTTAAACGTGAAGACCAAGCAGAGTCCTTGTGTTTATAGACCATCTTAGCGTCCAGAATGGACTGCAGCTGGCTTGATAATAGGACACACAGAACGTACTAATAGTCCAGAACAAACAGCAAATAAAGGGGGGACAAGACTGAGAAGTTGTCTGCCGGGACACACACTCCCGGTTCGGCTCCCCCCTCCTCTCCTTCAGGGTCTTGCCTCGGCCCCTCACAGGGATCGAACAGAGAGTAGAGGGGTGGCATTTTGTTTTCAATTTTGGGTTTTTTTTTGGGGGGGTGGATATGGCGGGGAAGGTTAGGTAGAGGGGTTTCTGCACAAAGAAACACTAGCCAAAGACACTATCAAAGCTGAGGCCTTGGGTTCCCAAGAAGTTCTCACTGGTAGAGAGAACATCTGGTGAACTGCTGCTTGGCGGGGAATGGGGTGGTTTACAAAATGGCTGGGCAGGAGACCCCGGACTCTAGACTCTGGGTTAAATCCACAATTCCGGAGCTGCAGGACAGGAGCCAGCCAGCCTGGCTGAGGGAAACCCCTTCAGCACATCAGGAAGAAATGCACCTGCCCGCTCGCATGCACAGTTCTAGAAAAGCAGTGACTTCGGCCCAGACTGCTGTACTTCCAGACTGCAAGGCAAGTGTGGGGTTTTGTTTTCAGCCTAGCTTCTTCAAAGCCGCCCGGGGTCAGAATAGCTATTGTTCGGCGAATGACTGGCCAGAGGTTACACCGAAGCCCCCAGAGCCTGGGAGACTTCTACCATTTGTTCATGGGTCTGCACACATCCTGGGGAAGGGCTGCAAGTCAGCTCCACATCCGGGTCCGAAGGACCCCGAGCAGGCGCAGCCTCGTAAACTGGGGCGCAGCCTTCCCCGCCCCTGGGGTGGACTGTGATCCCAGGAGGATCCTTCTTGGCTATCTCCTTCCCTGGTTCTTTCTGTTAAACTTCTCACTGCTTGACCATGGAGCTGTGAGTGCCCGCTCAACTGCTTTACATTAAGACCTCCAGTGTTTGAACAAACATGTAGGCATGGCATTTTCCTCTATTCCAAATAAAGTCAGTCCTCTTACATAGAGCTGCAGACCCCTGGGCCCAATGTCTGTGTCTCTACACAAGAGCTAAAGTTAGAGGTGAGATCACTGTCCCACTTGTCCCAAACTGAGGCTTTTGATCTTCAAGCAGGAACTGAGGGGGCAGACCCTAGTCTTTTAGGCTTGCACTTCTGGGTGTATAGAGATCCCGCATCCTAACCATCAGCTAGAGGAGAAAATGTGCGGTCCAATACTCTTGGTCTGTCACCCTAGGGGGAGAGCTTACATCTTGCAAATGGGGGCTCGGTTGAGAGAGCAGTTTCCGTAATATTGAACTAGAAAGAATGGATTGTGGCTCCGATGACACAGACTCCCACTGTTCTTGCCAAGATTAAGTAGGTTGTCTCCAGTGAATGATTCTCCATTCACTGGATGCCCTTAGAACATTTTGTAGAGATGTTAAGTGATTGTTTTACATCATTTTCTCCAGTTAAATGTTTATTTTATGGGATAAGACTTTGTTTGGTAAGTCAGTCTCCTAAGTTCAAGTATTTTAGTAAAATCCACATGATGAGGGGGTTCTACATAGTTCCATCTAATTTATCTAATTATTTTGAAGTGATCTCCACCCGATTTACAATCTAAGTATTGCTTCTTATGTCACAGATAAGGACAGAGATTCAAAAGTCATGGTAAGTCCTTGAAGCCACATTGGAGCAAGTGCAGTTATACAGATGTGATACCAAAATCTATGTTCCATGACCAGGCGAGGCTGCCCATCATCTGATCCAATGGAGCCAGTGAAGAACATGAATGAAACCAATAAATACATGGCCAGAATCTGAAATCTGTCTGTGGTTTCTATGACTACCACCAAACGTTTCTAACCCTAGTTAAGATAATAACGTGCATATAATATAGCAAATAACATCTACAAGCTAAGCATCTGGCAAATACTAGCTAACTTAATTCTCATCTCCAGAGTAGGTACTATTATCCTGGAGTTATGGTACTGGCCCGGAGCTAACACATGAAGAGCAGGATTTGGACTCCAAGATGGCTGCCTTCCTGAAGAGAATCACTACTGATCGTTGACCTGGTCATGTTAACATTGCTACAAACATGGAACAAAGATTTACTTCTTTGAGAAATGTTTCATATGATTCATTATTCTTATTCTTATTTTTTGTGTTTTTAAAGATTTATTTATCCATGTGAGACAGTGAGAGAGAGCACACAAGCAAGCAGGAGGAGGGGCAGAGGGAGAGAAT
The DNA here is from genome assembly GCF_030435805.1 of Mustela lutreola. Taxonomy (NCBI): domain Eukaryota; kingdom Metazoa; phylum Chordata; class Mammalia; order Carnivora; family Mustelidae; genus Mustela; species Mustela lutreola. The sequence goes on along the minus strand of NC_081303.1, from coordinate 6,211,474 downwards.
CCTCAAGCTGACTTCCCGCTGAGCATGAAGCCCAACCTTGAGCTCAATCCCATGACCCATAAGATCATGACCTGAACCGAACACAAGAGCTGGACACTTAAGGGCTGAGGCACCCGGGCACCCCTTTATTTTTATTTTTGAATTTCGGGACTGTTTAATTCTAAAAGATGGCTCTTTCACTAACAGATTAATCCTGAGGCAGTTTCTGTTTCATGGAACGAACTGAAATTTCTGTTTGTCATCATTTAAGGACTTGACGTTCTTTGTTTTATCCCACTACAGCTGACGTACAATGTGTTAGTTTCAGGCGTACAATACAGGGATTCAGCAATTCCACACTCAGGGCTCACTGCGGTAAGTGCGCCATTAATCCCTTCACCGATTTCACCCATCCACTGATGCGCCTCCCTCTGGAAACCAACTGTTTGTTTTCTATAGTTAAGAGTCTGTTTTTTGGCTGGTCTCTCATTTTTGTTTTGTTTCCTAAGTCTACCGATGAGTAAAACCATACAGTGTTTGTCTTTGGCAGATATATTTCACAATGCGTTATACTCTCTAGATATATCCATGTTACAAATGGCAAGATTTCATTCTCTCTCATGGCTGAGTCACCATCCAAGGTCTACGTACCACATCTTTTTACCTATTCCTCTAATGATGGACATGTGGGCTAGTTCCCTAGTGCCTGTTGTAAATACTGCTGCAATCAACACAAGGGTGCATGTATCTTTTCAAATTAGTATTTTCATATTCTTTGGGTAATTACCCACAAGTGGAATTATTGGATCATATGGTAATTACATTTTTATTTTTTGGATGAATTTCCATAGTAGTTGCTCCAGTCAGCATTCCCACCAATGGGGCAGGAGAGTTCCTTTTCTCTGAGTATCCTTACCAACACTTGTTTGTTGTGTTTTTGATTGTGGCCACTGTGATCACTGTAAAGTGACATCTCACTGTAGTTTGAGTTTTGAGTTTTTTCACTCATCATCTCCTTGATGATGAGTGATTTTGTATGTCTTTCCACATGTCTGTTGGCCATCTGGGTGTCTTCTTGGGAGAAATGTATGTTGAGGTCTTCTGTTCATTTTTAATTGGATTATTTTACGTGTGTGTGTGTGTTGAATTATATGAGTTCTTTGCTTTTTTTTTTTTTTAAGATTTTATATATTTACTTGAGAGAGACCATGAGGGGAGGGATAGAAGGAGAGGGAGAAGCAGACCCCCTGCTGAGCAGGGAACCGGATGTGGGATTCAATTCCAGAACACTGGGGTCATTACCTGAATGGAAGGCTTAATCGACTGAGCCACCCAGGCACCTAAAATGAGTTCTTTATATATTTTGATACTAACCCTTTATTGGATAAGTCATTTGCAAATATTTTCTCCCATTCATTAGGTTGTCTTTTAGTTTTGTTGAATCTTTCCTTTGCTGTGCAGAAGCTTTTTATTTTGATGTAGTCTCAACAGTTTATTTTTGCTTTTGATTCCCTCACCTAAGGAGACATATCTAAAAAATGTTGCTATGGCTAATATCAAAAAAATTACTGCCTGTGCTCTCTTCTAGGATTTTTATGTTTTTAGGTCTCACATTGAGGTTCATGATCCATTTTGAGCTTATTTTTGTGTACAGTGTAAGAAAGTGCTCCAGCTCCATTCTTTTCCATGTGGCCTTCCAGTTCTCCAAATACCCATTTGCTGAAGCGATTGCCTTTTTCCTGTTACGTAATCTTGACTCCTTTGTCAAAGATTAAATAGCCACATAGTTATGGGTTTATTTCTGGGCTCTCTTTTCTGTTCCACTGATCTTTGTGTTTATTTTTGTGCCAGTACCATCTGTTTTGATTACTACAGCTTTGTAATATAGCTTGAAATCTGGGATTGTGATACCTCTGGTTTTATTTTTTTTCAAGACTGCTTTGGCTATTCAAGGTCTTTGGGCATTCCATACAAATTTTAGGATTATACGTTCTCATTCTATGAAAAATTCTGTTGGTACTTTGATAGGCATTGCATTAAATCTGCAGATTTCTCTGGGTGGTATAGATATTTGAACAACATTTGTTTTTCCAACCCATGAGCATGGGATATCTTTACATTTATTTTTGTTGTCTTCAATTTCTTTTAACAATGTCTCATAGTTTTCAGAGTACAGGATTTCATCTCTTTAGTTGAGTTTATTCATAGGTATTTTACTACTCTGGGTGCGATTGTAAATGGGATTATTTTCTTAATTTCTCTTTCTGATGCTTCGTTTAGTGTACAGAAGTGAAATGGTGGGACATCTGGGTGGTTTGGCTTAAGCATCTGCCTTCTGCTCAGGTCATGATCCCAGGGTACTGGGATCCAGTCCCGCATCAGGCTTCCTGCTCAGCAGGGAGTCTGCTTCTCCCTCTGCCATGCTCCCTCTGCTTGTGCACTCTCTCTCTCTCTGAGATAAATAAAATCTTTATAAAAAATAAGAAATAAAATGGATTTCTAGCCCTTGATTTTGTGTCCTGCAGCTTGACTGAATTCTTTTATCAACTTTAGTATTAGACCCCAGTGGTGGAGTCCTCTAGGTTTTCTACATACAGTATCACGTCACTGCAAATAGTGAAAGCTTTATTCCTTCCCTACTGATTTAGATCCCTTTTATTAATTTTCCTTGACTGACCCCTGTGGCTAGAACCGCCAGCACTATCTTGAATGAAAGTGGTAAGGGTGGACATCCTTGTCCTGTTCTTGTTCTCAGTTTTCCACCATTGAGTATGATTCTTGCTCTGGGTTTTTCATTAATGACCTTCATTATTTTGAGATATGTTCCCTCTAAATCTACTTTGTGGAGGGTTTTTTCATGATTGGACGTTGTACTTTGTCAAATGTTCCTTCTGAGTCTGTTGAAAAGATCATTCGCTTTTTTTTAACTTTCTCTCTTTGATATGGTGTAACATGTTGACTGATTTGTGAATACTGAACCACCCCTGCACCCCAGCAATAAATCCCACTTGACTGTGAATGATTTTTACACATATTATTAGATTCCATTTCCTGAAATTTTGTTCAGAATTTTTGCATCTATATTCATTGGAGATACTGGCCTGTAGTTCTTTTTTTCTGTAATGTCTTTATCTGATTTTGGTATCAGAGTAATGCTGGCCTCATAGAGTGAATTTGGAAGCTTTTCTTCCTCTTCCTCAATTTTTGGAATAGTTTGAGAAGAATAGGTATTAACTGTTGTTTAAATGTTCAATAGAATTCGCCTGTGAAGTCATCTGGGCCTGGACTTTTGTTTGTTGGGAGTCAATTGATTACTGATTCAATTTTGTGGCCAGTATTCAGTCTGTCCAAATTTTCTATTTCTTCCTGGTTCAGTTTTGACAGGTTATACGTGTTTCTAGGAGTTTACCCTTTCTTCAAGGTTGTCCAATTTGCTGGCATATGATTTTTCATAATATTCTCTTACAATCTTTTGTATTTCTATGGTGACAGTTGCTCTTTCTCTCTTTCATTTCTGATTTTTTTTGTTTTGAATCTTCTCCCTCTCTCCTTCCTCTTTTGTTGATGAGTCTAACTAAAGGCTTATAAATTTTGTTTACCTTTTCAAAGACAGCTCCTGATTTCACTGAACTGTTCTATTGTGTTGTTTTATTTTTGCTTTCTAGGTAATTTATTTCTAATTTTTATTATTTCCCTCCTTCTGCTGGTTTGGAGTTTTGTTTGTGCTATTTTATGTAGCTCCTTTAGGTGTAAGGTTAGGTTGTTTATTCGAGATTTCTCTTGCTTCTTAAGTTAGGCCTGTCTTACTCTAAAATCCCTCTTAGAAGGGCTTTTGCTACAAGCTAAAGATTTTGTATTGTTGTTTTCTTTTTTATTTATTTTTTTGTTTTGTTTTGTTTTGGTTTTGTTTTCTTTTGTTGGTCCCTTAAGTTTGAGTTCATTTTAAACGTTTTATTTGTCAGAAAGCGCACAAGCAGGGGGAGTGGCAGGCAGAGGGAGAAGCAGATGCCCTGCTGAGCAAGGAGCATGATATGGGGCTTGATCCCAGAACCCTGGGATCATGACCTGAGTGGAAGGTAGACACTTAACTGAATGGAGCCACCCAGGTGTCCCTGTACTGTTGTGTTTTCACGTACTTTTTAATTTCTTCTTTTATTTCCTGGCTGATCCACTCATTGTTTAGTAGAACACTGTTTAACCTCCATGTATCTGTGGTTTTTCCAGAATTTTTCTTGTGGTTGATTTCTACTTTCATAGCATTGTGGTCAAGAAATATGCATGGTATGACTCCGACGTTCTGAATTTGTCGAGACTTGTTTTGTGGCCTAATATGTGATCTATTCTGGAGAATGTTCCATGGGCACTTGAAAAGAATATGTATTCTGCTGTTTTAGGATGTCCCTGGACACAGCTCTTCATTCCAGTGACTTGGAATTAATAGAATCTTTCTTTTCTAAATTGTATTTATCAATAAAGCCTTTGGAAACTGGAAAAAAAAAAAGAATATATCCGAATATATCTGTTAGACCCTTATGGTCCATGGTGTCATTCAAAGCTATTACTGTCTCCTCATTGGTTTTCTGCTTGAATGAACTGTCCATTGCTGTGAGCGGGTGTACAGTCCCCTACTACTATTGTAATAAGATCAATCACTTCCTTTATGCTTCCTATTGGCTGCTTTCCTTATTTGGGTGCTCCCATGGTGGGTGCATACTTACCATTGTTATATTTTCTTGTTGGGTTTTCCCTTCATTATTACATTGTATCCTTTCCTCCTTGCCTGTTAACAGTCTTTGTTTTAAAGCTTATTTTGTCCGGTAGAAGTATTGCTCCCCTGGCCGCCTTTTCACTTCCATTTTCATGATAAATGCGTTTCTATCCTTTCACTTTCAACCTGCACGTGTCTTTAGGTCTGAAGTCGGTCTCTTTTAGGCAGCACAGAGACGGGTCCTGCTGTGTTATCCATTCTGTCACCCTATGGCTTTTGACTAGAGCATTGACATTCATCCATTCACTAGGCCATTTACATTCAGAGTAATTACTACGGATACGTACTTTTTGTCCTTTTATTATGTGTTTAATGGTTTTGTAGTTCTTCTCTGCTCTCTTCTTCTCTTGCTTTCTTCTCTCATGATTTGCTGGATTTCTTTAGTGATATACTTGGATTCCTCTCTACTTATTTCTTGCACATCTATTACTGGTTTTTCATTTGTGGTTACCATTAGGTTTGTATATAACATCTTCTGCATTTAGCAATCTATATTAACTTGTTGGTCCCTTAAGTTTGAGTTCATTCTTTACTATTCTTCCCGTCACATTTTAGGTATATGGTGTCATACTTTACATCCTCTTATTTTGTTAATACCTTGATCGACTTTTACAGATATACTTATTTTAACTGCTTTTGTCTTTTCTACATTTCTTACTCCTTTCTATGGTCTTTCCTTTCCACTCAACATTTCCTATAGGGCTGGTTTAGTGGTATGAATTACTTTAACTTTTTTTATTTGGGGGAGGGTCTCGGAAGTGCTTCATCTTTCTTTCTATTCTGAATAATAGCCTTGCTGGTTAGAGTATTCATGGCTGAACAATTTTTTCTTTGAATATATCACGCCACTCCTTTCTGGCCTGCAAAGTTTCTGCCAAAACCCAAAACCCCTCAATGCCTTATGGGGTTTCCCTTGTATACAACAGTTTTCTTTTCATTTGCTGCTCTAAAAATTCTCTTCACTACTTTTTGCCATTTTATTTACTGTTTCTTGTTGTGGACCTCCTCGGGCTGACTTTGTGGGAGGGAATCTCTGTGCATCCTGGGTCTGGATTTCTGTTTCCTTCCCCAGATTCAGGAAGTTTTCAGCTATCATTTCTTCCAATAGATTTTATGCCCCTTTTTCTCGCTCTTCTCCTTCTAGGATCCCTATAATGAGAATGTTATCATACTTGGTGTCGCTAAGGTCCCTTAGTCTGTTTTCATTTTTTATTATTTTTTTCTCTCTCCTCTTCAGCTTGTTTTCCATTACTGATTTTCCATCATTGATCTGTTCCGCTTCCTCTACCCTAGTCTTTATTCCTTCTAGTGTCTTTTTAATTTCATTTACTGGGTTCTTCATCTCTGATCTGTTCTGTTTTTATGTTTCCCATCTCTTTGCTAAGAGACTCACTGAGGTCCTCCACTCTTTTTCCAAGTCCAGTGACTATCTTTATGATCATTACTTTAAATTTTCTATCAGGTGTATCACTTGTCTCTGTTTTGTATAGCTCTTTTGCTGTGATTTTGTCCTGGTCTATCATTTGGGACTTATTCCTCTGTCTCCTCATTTTGTCTAACTCTATGCCTGTTTCTATGCACTAGAAAAGTCAGCTACATCTTCTGCTCTTGACAATAGAGGCCTTATAAAGAAGAGGTCTTGCAGCGTCCTGCAGCATAATTTCCTCTGCTCACCAGAACCTGATGCTTCAGTGGCGTCTCCTACGTGTGTTGCATGCATCGTTCTGTTGTGGCTGGGCCGCTTTTGTTTTCAGTCCAGCTGTCTGCGATGGTTCTCTTTGCTTGTTGTGGGCAGGGTTTGGTCCCTGTGGTGTTAGTGGGTCGGGCTAGGGCCACGTTGGGCTTAAGTTCAGTCTTACCAAGTGTCGGTCAGATTTGCAGTAGCACTGACCTTCAGGACACAGTGAAGGTGGGGAGCGTGGTGTCAGCAAGGTCTACCTACACGAAAGGGGACCTGCAGCTCCTGCGGACTGAAGCAGGGAGGTTTGGAGGGGGTGTATCCACAGAAGCATGCATGGGCAGGATGCTCAGTGTTAGCAAGGATTGCTTGAGGACCTGGAGCTGAGGCCATCTGGAGGGAGCGCGTGAACAGAATGCATGGGCTGGGCATGCTCTTATCAGGTTGGGTAGCGAGCGTTGTGGAATGCTGGCTCCCAGAGGTACCATGTGTCTAGGCTGTGGGGTGGGAGAACAAAATGGTGCTCACCAGGTCCTTTGTTCCTGAAGAAATCTCCCACATGTGCTCCTTCCAACACATGCTCTGATATTAGTAAACAAATCTCTCTCCCATATATCACAGGTGTTTTTCAAACTGCTGTTTCTATGCTATATCACAACAGGGCTACTTGTTTTGCTGTCTCCTTATGAGTGGGGACTCAGTCTCTCAGTTTGCCCTACTGGACCAGGTCTTTCAGGACCCTGTTGACTTTAAACGTTCCAGGTTTTAAGCCCTGCTGATTTTAAGACTTCTTGAAATTTGGCCCCTCTGGTTTTCAAAGCCAAATCTTAAGGGGATTCATCATTCCCATGTAGGATCTTTGGTGTGATAGTCTGTTTCTCTCCCCTTTCCATGCCCCTGCCAGTGGTATCCCTCCCTCCTGTGGATGGTCCCATGAGTCCCAAGGGTGCTTCCACAGCTCCCAACTGTGCTTCCACACTTCCTACTCTCTTCAGTGTGGCCTCTCCTCTACACTTAGCTCTAGAGAGTCTGTCCTGCCAGTCTTTGCATCAATTTCTGTGTTATTTACACTGATGTGGCTGTTACCTAGTTGTTTCCATGGGCTTAGTGTACTTCTACTCTGCCACCATCTTTCCCAGACAGCTGTTGGTCTTTACCCATTTTTGCTTTTCATTGAAACTGAACAATTCTCTTAACCAATCTAGCACAATATGACATATTAGATAAACTGCAATTAAAAACACGATACCTATTCACAGAATATATAGGATCTCGCTTAATTAAGTAATGGTAAAGAACTCCCTTAATCAGAATTCTCCAAGAGTAATTAGATTTCTTTAGAGAGTGTGATGGTTAATTTGATGTGTCAGCTTGGCTAGGTGCGGTAACTAGTTTTGGGTCAAACATCAATATATATGTTGTGAAAATATTTTTGAGATGTGAGTCACATTTAAATCAGTAGACTTTGAGGAAAGCACATTACCCTCCAAAAAGACTGCGGCTACCCTAGCAGGACGGAATTCTGGAATTCTGTCTTCAGAATGCTCTTGAACTCAAGATTGTAACATTAACTCCTTTCAGGACTTTCCAGCCTGCTATTGGCCAATTCCCTAATCTCACTCAGTCTCTCTCTGTGCGCACACACGCACACACACAAACACACACCTACATCCTTTTGGTTCTGTTTTCTGGAGCACACTGACCACTACAGAGAGAAAGAAGGAAAGGAGAAAACTGAGGCAGAGAAACCAAGAGATTTGTGAGATAATTCTCTAAGTTCACTCATTCATGATTGCAAATCTCCATTCTGAAAGTACAAGTTTATGCAAGGGAAGCTACTTAAACTCAATAGTTCCAAGAACCAAACTCTTCACCCTTCTTTCTTGAAAGGTTCCTGCTATACTCCCTTCTCTGCTATTTCCACAGTCCAAAATGTCATCCAAGAGAGAAGGTACTAAAGTATTCACAATAATTTTGTACTTAACAGATTGATAATCATCCAGAGTCATTAAAATAAAATTCAGAAACTCAATATTAAACTATTATTTTCTTTTTCTTTTATGCTTGAAAATAAAAACTGAGCTAATAATTGGTTCCTTGAGATAAAATGTACTAATAAGTAATTTATAAACTTATCTGAGAATACATTTTTGTATTAAAGGAAAGCAACTTCTCACCATTTATGAGTCTCTGTCAGTGAGTTTTCTTCTGCCTCTTGATCAATTTTAGCTGAAAAAAAGAGAAATGAGATATATGATAGTTATTCTATCTTAAGCAAAATATGATCCAAATAATATGAAATATATTTTTATTCATAATTAATTCTAATGCATCCCAGAAAGAGTTTATTTTAAATCTATAAGCAAATATGATTAAATAGATTATATTTAATTTTCATTAAGTTAATAATAGGTACCAACACACATAAGATATAAATAAGCACAAATTTAAAATTCTAAGTAATACCTTTTTTCTAAGTAATTTCTCTAAGTCAGTTACATTAACCTGAGAAAATAGTAGTTCATTTCATATTCACATTAAATGTGTTTTTCAAGGATTTAAATGCTAATAATTAGTTAAAAATAATTCTCTCAAGCAAAAGTACAGAAACTAAGTCAAGAAGCTCAATAGAAATGGTATGTGACCTTGACCAGTATTCTCTGCACCAGACCATAAGTGAACAGATCCAAAGGTTATTGCTACAGAAGTACAAAACACCAAGATTTTCTACTTATTAAAAGTAGGAGGCAACAGTACACTCATTTATTTGCTATCGCTTTTGTTTCAAAATAAATGGTACCTTGACATAAACTTCAAGACCAAATTTGAGAAAGCCATCAACCACATCACTATTTGAAATTATTTAAAATAGCATAGGAACTCCAGCACATGAAATAGGTGTGGCAGTGAATTCTATATTTTTTGACCAGCAAGCATGCTAGGAATTTATGGATTACTCCACATAGACAAATGTAACTGCTACAAAAGTTTCAAAACTACTCTTAACTTCATTCAATGCTCTCACATTTTTAGTTCATTCTATTAGATTTCAAAGTGTATTTGTGACCCACTAAATTGATTTCATGCTGCTAACGGTTTGTCACACTTTTGAAAATCACTGAGTGACAGGACAAAAAGTTAAAAAAAAAATAAAGAAAACCTAGAACTAGTGAAAGAAGACATTGCCCTTTTACAATCACTCCCTTGTAGGTCACCCTTGTGACCATCTGGAGGAAGGAGGAAACAAAGTGGAGTAGAGGAGTTGATTGTAAGACGTTGGAACAGGGCACGAAAGCTAACCGACGGCCATTTGAGAATTGTCAAAGTGTCTCTGTCACTACTGAATGCGCAGTTGTCCAGCTTGGGCTGGTTAATGTTTTACCACCTCAGGACTGTTTGTTCAAAGGTCCATACAATATCTGCAAAGCCACATGGAGGGTCACGCTGCCACTCCTGGCCAGGACTGGGAACTCGGCAGGCATCGTTTGAGCCGGGAACAGAAAGTGCTGTCCCCTTTTCTTTTTTTGTACATTAGATTGTTCATAAGAACTTCCGGGTCAGTTGTTAGCCGTATTGAAAACCAGAATAAATACTCCATGATTTTGCTTCGAAAAGGCTCTAACATGAACACGCTGTCTTATTAAATCTGCACTGGGCTGCCTGACTTGATAATGGTTGGCTTCAAGCAGCAAGTCTAGAGCCATACAAAGTGTGTTTAAGGCAAAACCACAAAGCACTGCAATGCATGCCATTTCCAGGAAGGACAGTCTTCCAACTGCCCTCATGTGTGTATTCTCTGCGTTTTGAAAATACAGAGATTGGGGCGCCTGGGTGGCTCAGTCGGTTAAGCGACTGCCTTCAGTTCAGGTCATGATCCCAGGATCCTGGGATCGAACCCCGCGTCGGGCTCCCTGCTTGGGAGGTAGCCTGCTTTCCCTCTCCCACTCCCCCTGTTCATCATGTTCCTGTGCTCTCTCTCTGTCAAATAAATAAATAAACAAAATCTTCAAAGGAACTAAAAAATTAAAAAAATAAAATACAGAGATGAAGACTGAGATTGGAAGAAAATTTCTGGAGTACATTAGAAGAATCAAGTAAACGATTTATGAAATTTAAAACGCGCCAGAATGAGATGCTAGAGATCTGTGTTCTATTCCTGATTCTGCCACTAAGATTAGCTATGTAATCTTAGGAAAATAATCTGTTAACATACATAAAAGACTTAGCACAGTGCCGCCAATAATTAGCAGAGGCTAAATAGATGTTCTTCAAAAATGTTGGACTCCATGCTCTTGAAATTTGTAACGTGATGTAATACATAATTATCTTTAATTGAATACATCAAGTGCTATTTCATTACGTTTCAACTTCTATGCAGATCAAGAAAGCACATACAGCTTTTCAAAAGTGTAAGCCTCTAAATTGTGGTGAGTGGAATGAAGGGAGTTTCATATGTTCATAATGATTCCTTTTGATGTGTCCTAAAGCAGCTCTTGCTTCCCTGCGTGAGCAAGTTTGGCTGAAAAAAAACATTCTAATCCAATGTGGCAAACGACTGGGTCTTACCAAGGAAACTAAACATAAAAACAGACCCCCTTCCCCAACCTAATGGCCACATTACAATCATAAAACCAAATTGGAATAGCAGAGAATACTTAAAAATGCTCTATTATCCATTATTTTCACATTATTTTGAAGCTAAGAGGATTTGTGTATTCAGAGTGTAATCAACTTTGATGAACAGTCAAATGAGAGATCAAAGCAAGTGCATTAGAGTACACATTTCAACTCTTGATGGAGAGTCAACAATTCAAGGAACTAGACAGATTTTCCTTTGTATGGCAATCTTAGAAACAAAATCCTTCTGAAAAGTCGGGGTGCAATTCTGTTTTCTGGGAACACCGAGATACCATTTTCCAACATGCTGCCTGTATAAACACTCCATCAACATTTTCTGTCATGATTCCTTTAAACACACTTATTATGTTAAGTTAGTGACAAATGCAAGATTTGGTTTCTTTAGTTGAGGAGGATGAAATCCACCAAAGGAAAAGAAAATGTAATTAAGTTAGTGAAAAGTAAGATACCTTTTAGAAACAAAATAAAAGTACCGTTCATTTGGGGAGTACTCAAGCTAGTCACAAGGGGGGACAAAAATCTTAAATGGTTTTTTAGTTCGAGTAAAAGCTTCTGACAGGCTGTGACCGTCTGTGTTATACACACAGGTTTTCTAGTAAAAGTTGAAGGTGACAGCAATAAGATTATTTTCTATAAACCATGTCAACATCTTACTGCTAATTCTTTTATTCCCTGACCTAGGACTTTTTCAAAAGCATAAATATTGTTTTCAGGTCATTTCTAATGGCACAGAGGACTTTGTGACTAGTTCTGAATGTCGGTGCTACTTTTAGCAGTGGTTTCCCTTATATTTACAACCTATTGTCTATAAACTTTGATAAAAAGTATGCAAAATTTGCTACGTAAGGGATATAAAAGTTCCCACTTTTCTATTTAAAGTAAGATCCATTTTCCCATTCTTTATAGTACATAGCTCATCTCTTTTTTGACCTATCAAACAAGGATGGCAGATTTCTAGTCATTCATGATAATGGTAACTACAGAAAAGTTTTAAAAAAGCATTTAAAATAGGGGCTCCTGGGTGGCTCAGCTGGTTAAGCATCTGCCTTCTGCTTAGGTCATGATCCCGGAGTCCTGGGATGGAGCCCTATGTCGGGCTCCCTGCTCAGTGGGGAGTCTGCTTCTCCCTCTGCCCCTCAACCTGCTCATGCGCGCTCTCTCTCTCTCTCTCTCTCAAATAAATAAATAAATAACAAAATCTTTAAAAAAAAAAAAAGTATTTAAAATAGACAAACAGGTCCAAGGTTTGGTTTGGAGTGATCTTCATGCTGTCTTCCGATCATCTGAGGCTCCCTGCACCCAGCTGCCCAGGAAGCCTCGACCACCCCAGAGGAATTGCTGTGACTCCTAAGGGACATCACTGTCCTAGGGCCTCCCTGGCCTCAGATCTCTGGAAACTGCTTTTCCTATGTCATGTATGAGAAAGCTACGCTTCCTTGGCAAGGGTCTTACCACTCAAGCTCTTGTTTTCAGATCCCATCAGGATCAGTGTTTGGGATTAGAACATGAAATTCAGCTGGGCAGACCTACGTATGAATTCTAGATCAGCCACTAAGCTGTGCTAGATTTTAATAACCTTATGAATCCCGTTGATTTAATAACTTCTCTTTATCATTAAAACAGGGTAATCATTTCTTTTCCTTGAGTTTCCTAATTAAATAAAATATAAACCACCTGCAGCACAGGTAATAATGGTTCTTTTTTTTTTTTTTTTCCTCTCTCCATATTACCATAACTATAAAAAGGGACCGGGATGTTATTTTAAAAAATGCAACAATTTCTCCATTGTAGGGTCATCAAACATCCTCTTCTTAATGCTTCTACAGATAGAACCCAGATTCAGAATGAGCCTTCTACAATGTTAAAATAAGAGAACCTCCTTATAACAATATAAAGAAGTTATGGGCCAAGAAATATCATAGGAGACTCAAAAACTTTCACAAAAATCAAAGAATAACTCTGTATTGAATGTCTTTTGTTTTTTTTATTTCTACTTCATCTGTGTCTGTGTGTGTGTGTGTTGTGGTTTTCATAGGCCTATAATGGAGAACTCCCAATACTTATCGTACAAGAGGAAGCTGACAGTCTTTCAGCCCTTTCTTTGGAGGAACAGCAGTAAATGAAATTGCTACAGGTAATAAGACAACACCTTCTGTAAATTTCAAGAGACAGTGCAAAATACAAAAGATAAGATGACATTTTGAAAGGCTGCAATGTTCGTTTCAAGCACGCATTTTTTACTTGACATGTACAATGGGTAACCATTCCTATCTTGATATCTGAGTTCCACTGCCAAGAAAACGTTTTGAGAGTGGATATACTGAAAACAGAGTCATAAGTGCGGAGAAGAGAACCGAAATGATGAACCAAAGCAACCAACCCTGTACTGATATCAGAGGAGAGAGAAGAGGGCAGAGCAGTGAAAATAACAAGTGCTTTGTCCTGACACTCTCCAGAGAATCTGAGGAACTCAACAGTAACAGACCTAAAATCTAAAGGTGTGGAAATAAATGGACCTTACAGAACCAACCTCTGCACTTCAGGGGCAAACTGGGTCTGAGACAGTAATCAAAATACTGCAACTGTCATAGCGATGGCTCCCCTCTGCTCCCCAAATCTCAGAAGCTAGCAGTCTGCCATTTGAGGCAGAGGAAACTTGTGGTTAAAACCATATTTAAAAAAAAAAAAAAAAAAAAAAAAAGGGAAAGAAAAAAGAAACACTAAACTTTTAGGAGGCAGACTTGATTTATTTATTTGGTGAGTCCCCCCCCCCCCCCAATTTATTTATTCTAGTGCGAGGGCACAAGATTACCTATCAGACCCAATTCTAGCAAAGAGGCCATTGGCATGGATATTCCTATGTCCCTGAGCATGCAAGTAATTCAAAAGTGTCTTAATGATTCTGTTTCAGCATGTTGGCATTCAATGATAGCTTCTCCAACAGCACTAAGACTTCCTCCCCCAAATCTCTGCTCCCACAAATATTTTCTGGCATTGTTGTCCTACTAAGTTACTATTTTGACCGAGGGATTGGCGTCTGTAGTCTCTTCTCTGGCTCCAGACTCTTGTGCAATGTTAAATATTTCAGCTGAACTTGTTCCAAATGACTCTGAGTAAGCAGAGGCACGAGTGGACGCCCTTTCTGATCTGGGGGTTTCATGAGGGAATACCACATATTCCCAGGTAATTGGAGACAGAGTTGCGTTTGAGTAATATCAGATGGAAGGCAACTTAGAACCCTTTCATCTGCTTGTCTAGGCTCTAAATCTTTTTCGCTCTTTTCCCTTTTATTTAAAGTGTTAACTAGTTTTTGTTTATAATTAGCGATGAATGTGCCTTTCAGTTGCTTTTAAGTGCAGCCAGTATGGGTTCTTTTTTAGAGAAATGCAGTGCCTTTCTTCTGAGTCATTTCAAGTTGTCATTTAATCGCAGATATATTGCTTTGGTTTTGAGACTTTTTTGAGACACTGTTCCTTTTGACAATGAACTGAAAGTCAAGGAAATTTAGGCGGTTTCTGTGTGTCAGACAGTGAATGAATATCAGAATTTCTTCCCTTAGATAGAACTAACTCTCAGTGCATTCCTTCTTGATGTTCCAATGTTCTTAGGACAATAAAACAAATGCTAAGGGATATTCCTGGGAGGAAGAAAAACAGTATCTACAGACTATAAAATTACAACTTGGCCTTTGCAGTAGTTCACATCCAACTTTGAGTTAATACGGAGGGTTATTCCTACTCTGTGCTTAAAAATATATACCATAAAAACACATACCTAGAAATATAGGTGTGCATAAACATAAGGAAAACGAGCTCACCATAAAAACTCAAGAAACATACGTACTATAGTAAATGATGCATACTTCAAAAATTTGATATATGTGGCTTCTGGCCAGCCCTAAAATACAAGAAAGCCATGTGCTATTATCACCCAGCCTGATGTAGTTATTGAAGTGGTCCTCAGTGAAATTCCTTTCTAAATCTTCATTTTACACCCAAAGTGAAAACGACATGGGAAAACATAATGTGTGCGCATGCGTTTCACATTCTGTGAACAATACAGTATAAAAGAGGTATTGGTTTCCAACTGAAACACTGTTTATACCACCCAATTTTTCAAATAAAATCTAAATAAAAATAGACAGCGCCTACATATTATTCTACTCATATTCTACATATAAGTCTCTAAATCCCTCAAAAACCTTCACTAATCAATATTAAAGAAAAGACACATCTGTGGCAAATTCCTTTCTTTCTTTATCAAGTAACAACTATGCTATTGAAGACGACGAACTAAGCACACCCTCTAACAAGTTCCAAGCTGAACTTACATCAGGATCCTTCAGACAACACAAAAATGTCTGTAGGCTTTTAATTAAAAATATGCAAATGAATGTTTTAAGACTGAACTTTCCATATTATATGCAGTACCAATTAATTCTGATTTGAAAATTCAAAATATCCAAATGCAAAACTGCTTAAACCAAAAAACTGGAAAACCAGAAAATCTTTCCCAAGGTATTTCCTCTTTCTCCCAACTTTACTTGCCAACACAATGCAGGAATTACAGTAGGAAGGCTAGGGCATTCCAAACCTAGAAACAAAAGCTGCATGACTTAATGCTACATTTCAACCAAACTTTGATCACGGTATGCTTTGGATACTTTGTTAGGAGCTAATACATGGGTACTATTTTGGAGCCTCTCCTTTCAAGATTATGTTAGATGAGAAGAGAGACAAATCATTATTTGCGGAAATTATTACAAGGATAGTTCAATGAGAATGTTAATATAGATATTGGCATTACTATTCTAACTGTTTACATGTAATAACCCATAATAATAAAAGGCACTATAATCACTCCCATTTACAAGAAGGAAATTGGCAGTTAAATAATTTGCACAACATACTAGAAATCCAGAAATAATAAGAGAAAGAGACAGGATTCAAACTCACACAGTCTGATCCCTGAGCCATGCTGTCAAGTCTGTTATGGGCACAATTAAGTTAAACATTTACCTATTGCGAGAGATGTTAATAAGGAAAAGAGAAAGGCAAATGCTGAGTGGGGACTAAAATAATGAATGACCATCAGTCAAATGAAAAAGGAAGAGATTAGAGAAGGCATTTAAACAACAGCAGGAAAAAATGTGCAAAGACATAAGTGCCACATAGTACAGGATGTTGAGAAGGAAGGATATAATAAGACAAGATGGGGGATAATAATGGAAAATAGCTGGCCAAAAAGCTGTGGACAGAGGCAGGTTCAGACTCTTATGGTGTGAATTCATAACAAACGAGGCAAAGGAGACTGACCTTCCTTCATTTTAAACCAAGGGAAAGAGATTTTTCACTTCTGGACTTGATTAACAAGAACCAAACTTACCTCCTGCTGTAATCAACCAGAAAACTGGATAAAATATATGATACACTACTCGGTATTTACCCTAAAGATACAAATGTAGTGATCTGAAGGGGGCACATGCACCCAAATGTTTATAGCAACAATGTCCACAATAGCCAAATTATGGAAAGAACCGAGATGTCCACCAACAGATGAATGGGTAAAGAAGAGGTGGTATATATATACAATGGAATACTATGCAGCCATCAAAAGAAATGAAATCTTGCCATTTGCAACGACGTGAATGGAACTAGAGGGTATTATGCTGAGTGAAATAAGTCAAACCGAGAAAGACAACTATCATATGATCTCCCTGATATGAGGAATTTAAGAAGCAGTGTAGGGGGTTGGGGGGCAGGGAAGGAAAAAAATGAAACAAGAGGGGATCAGGAGGGAGACAAACCCTAAAAGACTCTTAATCTCACAAACAAACTGAGGGTTGCTGGGGGGAGGGGGGTGGGAGGGGGAGACTGGGTGATGGATGTGTGCTACGGTGAGTGCTGTGAGGTGTGTAAGCCTGATGATTCACACACCTGTACCCCTGGGGCAAATAATACATTATATGTTAATAAAAATTATGTATATATATATACATGTATACATATAATATACATAATATAATAATATAATATACATATATATGTAGTGTGTGTGTGTGTGTGTATGATATGACTGTCTTCATTTACTGGAAAACTGGCAGCACAAGGCTGTCGTTTCTGAAAGAAGGTAAACAAACTAGTTGAACCCTAAGATCTTCCCGAATTTCTGTCTAAAGGCAATTTCCAGACTGGGCCCAGGAAGGGGAACCCAGAGAAGACAGTCTTGCTGAGTTGAGGCTATATAGGGAGGAGTTTGGGGAATCTGAAATAGCTGAAAATTGAGGGGCTGAGAGCCAGAGAGGAAAAGAGCCTTGCAGAAAAGAAGGCCAGAAATCTGCACTGAGGTCTTTTCGAGTTTTTGCTATTAGGTGGCACATAGAGAGAGTGAAGCAAAGTCTTGGTTGGTCAAAGCAAAGAATCAAGATGCTATAAACGAAATAATTCCCAGAGCTCATACAGGGCCAAGAGGTGTTTACAATCTGGAATGGAGACTGTTTGTGACCACCTGGGACAAGATAGCTAGTGGAGACCCCGGTGTGTGTGCTGGGGAGGTGGCGTGGGGGTAGGACCTTATTAGCACTGAATTATCACCGATGTGAAGGACGCTGCAGACTAGCCCCAGCAAAGTTTACAAACAGGCCTTAAAGGATCAAAACTGAGAAACAAGTAATTAAAATTGCCTACACAAACAAAGCCGAATATTCTTTAGAATAATGCACAAAATCCACACAGTAAACAATAACAGCGCCTAGGAGTTAATAAAAAATGACTAGACCAACCACGTATTGGGAATTGTCATCGATTACCAGAAGATAAATAAATCAACAGAAACAGAGCTGGGACTAATAAGACATAAACTAGCAGATAAAATAAAAGCATTAAAATTAAAGCAGTTATTATAACTATGCTCAAATATTAAAGAAAAACATGGACATAGGAGGAAATGGATGTCTCAGTCTCTTCAGACTGCTGTAACAAAATACCGAAGACTTGCTAGCTTAAACAAAGTTCATTCGTCACGGTTCTGGAGGCCAGAAGTCCGACACTGGAGTGCGAGTTTAAAGGGGTTCCAGTGAGAGACTTCTTGCTGGTTTGCAGGCAGGCAGCTTTTTGTTCCATTCTCACACACCACAGTACGGACAGGCACACTCTCTCATATCTTCTCCTGTAAGGGCATTAGTCCCATTTATAAGGTCTCCAACCTCATAACCTAATCACCTCTCAAAACCCCACCTCCTAATACCAACGCATTGAGGGTTTCAATATATGAATTTGGGGGGACACAGATGTGCAGTACATAACAATGGGAGATACAAAAGAACGAACGAGGTGGGATTTCTAGAGATGAAAAAGCACAGTATAGGAAATGAAAAACTGACTTTCATTAAAAACAAAATTCACTTAGAAATAAAAATAACATGAGGTTAGGTATTTCAGAAGCAAAGAACAATTAACTTCAAGACATGATCGGATCTATCCCAACTGAAGT
This sequence comes from Mustela lutreola, assembly GCF_030435805.1. Classification (NCBI taxonomy): domain Eukaryota; kingdom Metazoa; phylum Chordata; class Mammalia; order Carnivora; family Mustelidae; genus Mustela; species Mustela lutreola. The sequence continues at coordinate 6,192,920 of NC_081303.1, read as the reverse complement.
GTACAGAAGAAAAGACTGAAAACCCTAAGACTTGGTTTGATGACTTCGGGACAAGTAGACAGCCCAGCACCTGTGAAATCGGAGTAGTGAGAGGAAGGGAGCTGGAGCAGAAAAGTCACTACAGGAATAATGGCCAAGGGTGTTCCAAATCTGATTTTAAACTATAAACTCCTAGGTCCAGGAGGTCAATTAACTCCAAACAATAAAAATGATATATATACGCATACAAAAATGTATATTATAATCCAAATCCTGAAAATAATCAAGAAACACAGAATTTTAAAACAGTCAGAAGTGGGAGGAAATACATTTTATTTCAAGGAACAAAAATAAAAATTACCAAAGACTTTGTGGGAAGCAGAATAATGGCCTCCTAAAGATGTTTATGTCTTAATCTTCAGAACCTGTGAATATGCTATGTTACATATCAAGGGGAAATTGAGGTTGCAGATGGAATCAATGTTGCTAATCAGCTGATACTGAGATGAAAAGTCATCTTGCATTATCTAGATTGGCCCAAAGTAATCACAAAGTCCTTAGAAGTAAAAGAGAGAGGCAAAAAAATCAGTATCAAAGTGAAACAACATAAGAAAAACTTCATTGGCTATTGTTGACTTTGAAGATGCAAGAAAACTTAGAGTAAGAAATGGAGGAAACTTCCAGAATTTGAAAAAGTCAAGGAAATAAATTCTGCCTTAGAGTTTCCAGAAGAAGGAAAGCACTGCTGACCCCATAGTTTTAGCTCAACAAGGTCAATTTGGATTTTTTTAAAGATTTTATTTATTTATTTGACAGAGATCACAAGTAGGCAGAGAGGCAGGCAGAGAGAGAGGAGGAAGCAGGCTTCCTGCCAAGCAGAGAGCCCAATGTGGGGCTCGATCCCAGGACCCTGGAATCATGACCTGAGCCAAAGGCAGAGGCTTTAACCCAGTGAGTCACCCAGGTGCCCCTCAATTTGTATTTCTGATCTCCAGAGCTGTAAGATAATAAATTTGTGTTGTTTTAAGTCAACAAAGTTGTGGTAATTTTTTAAATAGCAACTATAGGAAACTAATACATATTTGTCATCAGAAATTATGCAAATGGAAGACAAGAGAAAAATATCCTGACATGTGACAAGAAAAATCAAACAAAAACAACAAAACTATTAACTGACAATTCTATATCCAGTGAAAATATCTATCATAAATGGAGGAAAAAAACAAATAAAACATTTCAAGCAATCAAATGCTAAAAGGTTTGGCACTGGCAGACTTACGTAAGAAAAGAACTAGAAATGCAAAATATGTGTAAGGATATAAAAGACATTTTCTCACACATTTCTTTAAAAGGTAATTGACTGTTAAAAGTACAAACAATTTATTGTTTTGGTTATGATTTATATGGAAGTAAAAATATGGCAACAACACCACAAAGAGCAGGAGGGAAAATGGAAATACACTGTTAAAGCTCTTAGATTATATGTGAAACTCAGTAAGATTATTTGAAGATAGAATGTGATAAAGAGTTATATAAACCCTCAGAAAACCACTAAAAAGAAAAAACAAAAAGATAAAGCTCATAAGCCAATGGTACAAATAAAATGAAATATCCAACTAATCCATAAGAAGTCAAGGAAAAAAGATAAAAAGGAAAACAGTTGTGACAAACAAAATACAAATATAAAGATAGCAAATGAAATGCAACCATATTGATTGGTATATTAAATGTAAGTAATCTAAATACTTGATTAAAAGGCACAGATTTTCAAATGGGCTAGAAAAGTTTTAACTACATGTAATCTCAATGAATCCTACTTAAAATATTAATATACACTTAGGTTAAAAGTAAAAAAAAAAAATAGAAAAACGTGCAGCATCACATGAGCATTAATCACAATAAAGCTAATTCATTAAAATTCAAGAATCCAGTTAAAAGCCTAAGAATTATGCCCCAAAGAAGACTCCAAGAATCCACTATCAACCTATTAGATTTGGCACATGAGAGACTATTTGCCATCTGAGTTAGATGACTTTTCTCATAGGTTAATATGCTTTATGAGTATCTCATGGATATATGCCTCACAAGTGTTACTAACCTTCAGAGTAGAGATAGGTAATCAGAGACATCCTATCTGGACATATTCCTTTCTATGGGATTCTAATGTCCCTAATAATTCTAATGCTCAAATCACATCCCCCCCCAAAAAAAAAGTATGTCAAGAAGAAAATTAGTAGACTGACAAATTTTAAACATTAACCAGAATCTTTGCAATTCAAAATTGTTAAATTTATTAAGTTATGAGTATTTCCCTCTGCATCAACATGTTATTTTCTAAGTAATTATAGAAAAGGATCCTTTGGTTTCATTACACAAGAATTGCTTTAACAAAAAAATGTTTACAATTTTAAATGTAGTAGTCATTATTCAATTTCTAGCTGACTTTTCTTTAAAAAAAAAAAACAGAAGTATTATATCATCCATTAAGGAATGTATTTGGGTTTCTGCTACAAGAACATAACAATTTGGTTAGGATTCTCATAGTGGATCCTTTTCCAAGCACCCAGCACCTAAGGAAGGAAAGGTTAAATAAAAAAATACGCACTTAGTAGTTTATTATGTAGCATGGAAGGCAAATAGAGAATATTTTAAAACTATATGTCAGATATCTGACATATTTTAAAATATATTAGATATAATTAAATATATCTGAATTACAATGACCATTCATCAACCTTAATAATTATGATACTGAGCATGATCCAATCTTTTCCAGAAGACTATAGATTATTATGAGGTTCACTGGTGACTGTACTACAATAACAAGAAAAAATGAGACCTCCTAAAAAGGGGTTAGCATAACAGAAGCAAGAAATTATTTTGAGGTAGGAAAGGGTGACTGAAATGGGGTTTGGGAGAAGCTGATGTGTCTGAGAAAATACAGAGGATTTGGGGCGCCTGGGTGGCTCAGTTAAGTGTCTGCCTTCGACTAAGATCATTATTGCAGGGCTCTGGGATCAAGCCCCACGTTGGGCTCCCTGCTCGGGGGACAGTCTGCTCCTCCCTCTCCCACTCTCCTTGCTTGTGTTTCCTCTCTTGCTGTGTCTCTGTCAAATAAATAAATAAAATCTTAAAAAAAGAGAGAGAGAAAGAGAAAGAAAACACACAGGATTTAGCTATGCACAGACTAGAGAAACAAGGTTGGGAGAAACAATGGGAAAGGGAGGTCTTGAGAATAAGGCCAATATTGCTTGTGACCAAGCAGTTCAATATTAAGGAATATGCTGTACACATACATAGTATGAAAATTGTACACATTTATCCTCTATAATTTTTCTACTTTCAGAGCAATGATGGAGGAAAGAAGGTTCATAAGTAAAGAAACAAGCAAGCAAGTGGTGCATTTTTACAAAGGAATACCATAAAGTCATTAAGAAGAAAGTACTGATACAAAATCATCTCAAAGATACTTTAATTAAAAAATACAATGTAGACCTCTATTTTCAACCACACTAAGGACGAGATATCAGAAGTTTCACAATAGATCACACAAAGATACTGGATGAAAGTAAAGTTGAATGCATGGCTGAGTTGGCTAGAATATAAGGAAAATTCTCTGAGGTCATAAAAACAAATAACAGCAAAGCTCCAAAGGGGTATAAAAGGGTACTGAGGGTTTAGTGAAACCCAGCAACTCAGAGCTGTAGTTTAAAGGCCATATAGGGACATTTTGAATAGGACTAAAATTCTCCAAGGTGTCCAAAGAGACACGCCCTCAGTGAAGAGGAAACTGACTAAAGCACTGAGAAAACGTGTCCATGTCCCTGCAGCTATGGCTGGGAGGGGAAACTCTCTCACAGGAGAAGCCATGATCCCAAACAGGCAATCACTCTGCCCTGGGCCTCAATCCACAATACGTGATCCTAAAATGCAAGGCAAGAATTTATTTTAAAATAGTTCTTGGTTGGCAGTGTCCCCTAAGGATTAGCCAAAACAAACATAAAGAGAAATAGAAAACATACAAGAGCCTGAGAGAAAATTCAGATTAGAAACAAAGACACAAAAAATTGGACCAAAGCAGAGCTGTTAACCCAAGGAAGAGTCTGAGGCACCCAGAATTTATTTGCAGCCCAGAATTTTATAATTAGCAGACCTATCTCTCAAAAATAAGTGTGATGTATACATCCAGACAGATGAAAAAAGAGTCTACAATCCAGGGTCTCATGCCACACTAACTTTTGAAGAATGTACTTCAGAGATAAGAAAAATTATCCAAGAGGGAAGGCACAGTAAGAGGGTATGGGAGCAAAGAGTATAGTCTTGTTTATAAAAAACAGAAGGTGATATTAAAACACTGAAAAGAATGGCAGAGAGGAATAAATGGGTGAGGTAAGAGTTGAAGCATTCCAGGGACTTGTATTATTTTTAAACCTTGGATTTTGTTAAAGAATCCTGTTGAAATATCAAAGGTACGCATTAAAAGAATAAAGGCACAGGATACAATTTGTAACACAGTTGAGGAGAAATGCTGAGTGAGAAGAAAAGCATCCATCAGTTGGTGGCAATGTATTTATAAAATTCCATTCCTCTAACCACATCTCTTTGCAACAGGGCATTTCCATGCTTCCTGCCCATATTACACTGATGGTACCAGTTAGTGCAACACAGCCAAAAAGGAACAAAGAAATAAAATGGACATTATTTGCAGTGATCTCTCTGAGAAAATTTTTAAAAGTTCACAAATCACAATATTAATAATTGAGTTCAGCAAGTTTCTAGGATGTAACAGCTTTATACAATGGTTATTTGAATTTTACATATCTCCAGAGAATGACAGTAAATGAGATTTACAAAATGTATTATAGTAACAAATTAAGGTCTTTAGGAATATACTATAAAAACATGATGTGCAGACCTTAAGGAAAATTGTAAAACAACTCTTAATACCAACTATAAAGGAGGCAGAAAAATAGATCCCAGTCTTTATCATGTTCCTAGTTTTAATTTGTAAGATTATCAATTCTCCCCAAGCTGATGTACAGACTAATGGTTTCAAAATCCTAAGAGATTTTTTTCTGGTGGGACCTGACAACTGGATTATAAAATTATATGGAATAAATTAACAAGAAAAGGCATAACTGTCCTCAAGAAAATGGGAGTCTAATCTGACCCCAAATCAATTATTATTAGAAGGCTACAAGAAATAAGATAGTAACAGGCTTTGTTATAAAGATCAATACTGGAAATAGGTCACTGCAATAGAGCAGAGAAACCCCAGGAAAACAACACATACGTATGTGGAAATTTGCACATGACTCAATGGCATTGCATTTTAGAAGAGAAAGGATGGCATATTCATTACATGGTCCTAAATGACTAAAACAACATTATCTATGTAAAACATTTTTTGACTTTTATAGACCATACATAAAAATCAATTATATACTTACATAAAAATCAGATTAAGGATTAAAGTTGAAAAGTAAAACTATGGTATTTTTACAGGATAATATAGGACAATATCTTTATAAAGCTATAATATGGAAAAATGTCTTCCATAAGGCAAAAATTATATATCATCAAGGAAGAGGTTGATAAATATCACTATATAGAAATAAAGGATTTCTGTTCATCAATAATCAGCACAAGAAAAGTGAAAAGGGATGCTCCAAAATGGGAGACGTGTTTGCAACACTTTAATAGCCTAAATGTATAAAGAATTCCTAATAATAAATAAAAGGCAGAAAAAATCTACAGAAAGACAGTCAAAAGATTCAAAAATGCAGTTCACAGAAGAGGAAACAACGATAAAGCCATGACAATATGGGAGTTGGGGGAAATTGGAAGGGGAGGTGAATCACGAGAGACTATGGACTCTGAAAAACAATCTGAGGGGTTTGAAGGGGCGGGGGGGTGGGAGGTTGGGGTACCAGGTGGTGGGTATTATAGAGGGCACGGATTGCATGGAGCACTGGGTGTGGTGCAAAAATAATGAATACTGTTATGCTGAAAATAAATAAAAAATAAATTTAAAAAAATCAAATGCCTAGGGAGAGGGTGGTTGGGTGATGGACACTGGGGAGGGTATGTACCATAGTGAGTGCTGTGAAATGTGTAAGCCTGATGATTCACAGACCTGTACAACTGGGGCAAATAATGTATTACATGTTAATTTTAAAAAAATAACAAAAATAGGAAAAAAATAAAATGCAAATTAAAACTTCAATGTAACATCATTTATTATATTCAATTAGCCAGCATATAGTATATCATTCATTTTTGATGTAGTGTTTAAGGATTCTTCAGTTGCATATAGTACCCAGTGCTCACTACCACATGCGCCCTGCTTAATACCCATCACCCAGTCACTCCATTCCCCACCCCCCTCCCTTCTGTAACCCTCAATTTGGTTCCTGGAGACCAGTGTCTCTCATGGTTTGTCTCCCTCTCTGATTTCTTCCCATTCAGTTTTCCTTCCCTTCCCCTGTGGTCCTCCATGCTATTCCTGATGTTCCGCATACAGCCAGGTGGGATTTATTCCTGAGATGCAAGGGTTCAACATTCCCAAATCCATCAATGTGATAGAGCACATTAATAAAAGACAAGACAAGAACCATATGATCGTCTCAATTGATGCAGAGAAAGCATTTGACAAAATACAACATCCTTTCCTGATTAAACCTCTTCAGAGTGCAGGGACAAAGGGAACATTCCTCAACTTCATAAAATCCATCTACGAAAAACCCACAGCAAATATCATCCTCAAAGGGGAAAAGCTGACAGCCTTCCCTTTGAGATCAGGAACACGACAAGGATGCCTGCTCTCGCCACTGTTGTTCAACATAGCACTAGAAGTCCTAGCAACAGCAATCAGACAACAAAAAGAAATAAAAGGTATTCAAATTGGCAAAGAAGTCGTCAAACTCTCTCTTCGCAGATGGTATGATACTTCATGGGGAAAGCCCACAAGACTCCACCCCCAAACTCCTACAACTCATACAGCAATTCAGTAATGTGGCAGGATACGAAATCAATGCAAAACAAAAATCAGTTGCAATTCTATACACTAACAATGTGACTAAAGAAAGAGAAATTAAGGAACCAATTCTATTTGCAATAGCACCAAAAACCATAAGATACCTGGGAATTAACCTAACCAAGGAGGTAAAGGATCTGTACACTAGAAACTACACTTATGAAAGAAACTGAAGACACAACGAGATGGAAAAACTTTCCATGCCCACGGATGGCAGGAACACATGTTGTGAAAATGTCTGTGCTGCCTGGAATATCATTTTAAATAATAGATTTATCCTAAGGACCACATGCTGACAAGGATTTGATACAACCAGAACCCTGCTGACAGAAGTGTAGATTGGAACCAATCACTTTTTTAAAACAACTTAGCCTTGTGCAGGAGACTGAAGATTCATTTGCCCTACGACCCAGCGAACCTTTGCTCTCCTGGGTCTGTCCCATAAAAGGCAGTATGTGTGGATGTCATGAGTCATGAAAACCCATGTGCATATAAGCATTTCTTGGTACTGGTTAAAAAGGGGAAAGAAGAGAGATAAATGGCCATGTGGTATCTTCCTACAACAGAGTCGGTATCGATGAAATAAAGTCATATGCATAAACACAGGAGAGCTCAAGAACAGTGCTCCGTGGAGAATAACACAAGTCCCAGAAGAAAACGCGTGTAATTCTCCTTATGCAGTTCGCAAATTTATACGACTAAATAATAAATTGGTGACAATTTATACTTTTGGCAAAGCTATAAACAGAAAGTGTGCAAATGATAAATAGAAAATTCAAGAGAGCGGTCATGGCTGAAGAGGACAAAGACATGAGACTGAGGGAGGAAAAACAGAAGAGATAAATACATTAATCCGGTTCTATTCCTTGAGGGGGGTGTACCTGGCTGCTCATTCTATTCTAATTCCTTAGACCTCACAGAGGTTATAATCCATACATACGTATATGTGTACATTCTATAAAATCATACCCTGATTTATGTCACATGTACACAACATATAAATGCCTTCCACACAGACAATTAATCTTCTCTATTCATGAATTCTTATTTTGTGAATTTGCCTACTCACTAAAATGGATTATTATTTTTTTAAAAGATTTTATTTATTTATTTGACAGAGAGAGATCACAAGTAGGCAGAGAGGCAGGCAGAGAGAGAGAGGAGGAAGCAGGCTCCCTGCTGAGCAGAGAGCCCAATGTGGGACTCGATCCCAGGACCCTGAGATCATGACCTGAGCCGAAGGCAGCGGCTTAACCCACTGAGCCACCCAGGCACCCACTAAAATAGATTTTAATTCCAAAATCGATACCTGTAGTGCCCCAATAGGCCTCCACGGACACATGTGGAACAGTGGCCAGCTTGAGTCCTCTGACACATGCATTCCCGGTGACGGTGGGATAGGCCCTGCTCTGGCTTATTTCAGCTCTCATATTGTAAGCAAGTGTCTTTTTCTTAGTCTCTGGTGATTTTTTTTTTTTTTTGGTGGTACTCGGTCTTTTTAAAATGGCCATCAAGTATCATGCCACAGTGCTGTCTAGTGCTCACTCCTAAGCACAAAAAGTTTCTGATGTGCCTTACAGAGCGAGTGCATGTGTTAGATACACTTGGTTCTGGTAGTTCATGGGCTCACTGTGTGCTGGTTCAGTACTAATGAATCAACAATGATATTAGATAAAGTAACTTCAAACACGAACACATACAGACTTTAAACAAAAAGCCTACTTGATAAAAAAAAAAAAAAAAAAAACATGAACATGAACTTAAAAAAATAAAGTCTTTTTATTTTTATTTTTTTAAGATTTTATTTATTTATTTGGCAGAGATCACAAGTAGCCAGAGAGACAGGCAGAGAGAGAGGGGGAAGCAGGCTCCCCGCTGAGCAGAGAGCCCGATGCGGGGCTTGATCCCAGGACCCTGGGATCATGACCTGAGCCAAAGGCAGAGGCTTTAACTCACTGAGCCACCCAGGTGCCCCAATAAAGTCTTTTTAATAAAAAAAAAAATGAACACATGTAAAACAATGGTGTGTATTGGCTGACTGATGAAAACAAGACCAAATGTAACCAGAGCCATGAAGAAACTGAACCTTGTATTTGCTCCCAGGAGCTATGATTCCATGTCAATTAATTCAGTACGGTGGCAATTTAATAAAACATCCTTAATAGCAAAAATGAATAATAAAATAAACTTATATTAAATGACTATAAAGTCATTTATAAAAATTTCATATATAAAGTCATATATAAAAATTTATATATAAATGACTATATAAAATAAATATATATTAAATGACTAAAACACACAAAATTATAATTTACACTCATGTATTTATATGTCTATTGCATATAAAACATAAAATACACATAAAGTATTTTGTGATAAAAATGAAAAAGGGACAAAAACAACATGCAGAGAATGTACCCTCCAGATAATACATATAAATGCACATATATATGTACATATGCACACACATATGCTTATATATGCACAAATTACCTCTGGAAAGACAGAACTGAAACACATCAGCTAAAATAGAGGAAAGTAGTAGGAAGAAGACTTACATTTTCATTATACACTTGGATACAGCCATGCATTATTAAAAGTGCTTCTTGCATGCAGTCACTAAAAAATGAACAATGAGGCCAAAGTCCCTGTTTTGGACGACCACGCAGGGCATGTCACCATGACAGGAAACCTAAGAAGGTAGAGGACCTGAAGAGCTTGACTGGAAGGAGAAAGCCAACCCTCCATCCATTCATCTGCGAAGTAAACCTTTCTTTGGCGTCCGCTGTGGACGCAGTGACGAGGGCACAGGATGGAACGTATTACGGGGATGTTCAGTACCGTGGGAGCACCCGAGCAGGGAGATGCCGGGGCTGTTGTGAGCCCATCTCATATGGAATCAATTCCCACCACTCCTCGGAGGCTCTTTGATCATTTCTCATCTACGGGACAGAATGAATGACTGCGGCCAGTGGAAACCTAACCCTCAGAGAGAAATGGTGCTCTAGACTGTTTCCTTCTCACAAGAATCATCCCAAATGCATGCCTCTTCCGTGTTGAGAGTGACAGGTGGGCACAACGGAATCATCGCTTATCAGGATCTCAGGGGCCAGAGCTTTGTCTCTGGGGCAAAGAGTCAGCGTGCACAGGACGTGAACACAGAAGTGTTGGCCCTTTCTGGTCCGAGTTTTGAGTTTAAAAATTGCATATCTTGCATGTGATTTCTTCTGCATTATGGTTTCTACCACGTGATGTTACACAACTGACTTATATCCACTACCCCCTAGAGTCCTTAATGATATTTTAACAATTTTTAAATTAAAATAAAATGTAGCTAAGGCTTCTTATGGGAAGTCTTGGTTTCAACATGACTTTGCCATCTCTTGTGTGATTTTAGTCAAGTATTGAGATGTCTGAGCTTTTGTTTTCTTACTGGAAAATGGGTATAACACTGGTTGCTTAAGACTATCGTGATGAATTATGAAACTGAAATCACGTGGAGTATAAAATGGCTTCAGTTAATTCTTCAGCACAGCAGAATTGGTATTAATGCTTAACATTATTATTACTTGTTATAAAAGTAAAAAGTGGTGTGCTTAAGAGAAAATTGTATCTTTTTTTACTTTAAAGGATCAATAAAAGACGTCAAAAAATCAGATGCAGGGTGCCCAGGTGGCTCAGTGGGTTAAGCCTCTGCCTTTGGCTCAGGTCATGATCTCAGGGTCCTGGAATGGAGCCCCACATCGGGCTCTCTGCTCAGCAGGGAGCCTGCTTCGCCCTCCCCTCTGCCTGCCTCTCTGCCTACTTGTGATCTCTCTCTTCTGTCAAATAAATAAATAAAATCTCTAAAAAAAAATTCAGATGCATCTTTTCTTTTTATCATCATTGAAAAAACATTCTCATTGTATTTTCAGAAAATGAAATAAACACAGCACCAAATACGTTCATCCTGAATATGGAGTATTGCTTTACGGGGCACCATGGACACCATTTCCAGGAGAAGAACCTTCTGGCAGACTTCTCAGAGGTGATTTCAGATTAATCACCTCCTTGATTCTATTATTCTTCTAGTTCAGCTACAACTTACTAGGCTTCCTTTAAGGAAGAAATGTTTGGGAAAGGGGCGGGTGGAGATATGGAGAGTTGCTAGTAAAAATAACATTAGCCATTTCTGATTCATAAAATCCCAGGAAGGACTTGACTTCATTTACTGGTATGGAGGGGAACTACCTTTTAATTTGCCATTCACCCAAAAAAAAGGTGAGCTGAGTTTCAAAATATGCACTTACTAAAATACGTCGTATGAGTAAAAAGGCTACAGAGGCCAACAACATAGAACTAGGCTCCTATTTCTTTCCCAGCAATCTCACCGCGCACAGACACCTATAAAAGGCAATCCACCGGATGTAAGGGATGTTAGCTCAGAAATATGGTTTTCATAGGCACACTTTGTCCATAGTACAACTTGTATCCAAAAAGAAGAAGGAAAAATGAAAAGGAAGGAGTATACTGAATTCTGAGAGAAATATTAGCGTAGCATGAGGTTCCCTGGTTGTCTCATTTATCTTTTTCTTTTTCCTTCTTACTTAAACAAGAAGAAGCACAAAAGAAAATTGAACCAAAAGGGTAGATAAAAGCTGGTAAGCGCTTGTTGATTACTAATTAGTTTTCTTCAGAAAACATCCAATGCATAAAATCATCACATGTGTTGGTATAAATTAGAGATAAGCTAAATTATAATAACTTCGATTCGACAGTTGTCTAACACTGATGCACGTTACAATATCTGCAATAACTTTTAAAGCTGTTGCAGGGTTATGCCCTTCTCCTTTCCTCGCTTGAACATTAAAAGCTCAGAAAACTGGTTTCTGTCTGTGCCAATCCAAGAAAAATGTTCCTCCAGTACCTACTCTGATCCCTCCTTCCTTTCTGGAACTCTAATTCTGGCTTCCATCACGACGGCCTCTCTCGATTTTCTCTCAACCTAACTCACCACCAACACCTTTTGTGGCTTCTTCTGCTCCACCTATAAATGTATCCACCTCCTCAAGAATTCTATCCCTGTGTCTGTTCTTCTTATCCTTCTAGGCGATCACATCCAATCAATAATCACCTTGCTTACGATGCCCAAGCCTCCATTTTTGTTCTTTCCCACGTCTCAGGCATACATCCGCCCACTCAATGATCACGCCGTCCACTTACGGCCATCCTACCCATTCAAACCTTTTCCCGTATTCATATTCTCTATCCTAGTGATTAACACCAGCGCTCTCCAGCCACGCAAACCTGAAATCTGGACACCTACGCATCACGTCTGTGTTGACTTGGTCATCAAGAACTTCCTCTTCTACATTACTTCTACATTACTGTTCAGCCTTCACTATGTCCTCTCTTTGGCACCATCACTACGTCCTTAGAACAAGACTTCCTCATTTCTCCAGCCATCCTCCATCACAATTTGACAAGGTGTCTCCTGCCTCCACGTCCGATCTGTTTCCGCGGATTCCTTCCCACTCGCTGCCAGTGTCAACTTTCTTAGGTCTTTAAATCTCTGCTCCCTAAGGATTCAGGATGAAGACCGAGTTCCCGAGCCAGGGTTGTAGATGTGGTGGTGGGGAGGTGTGGGAGCTTCTATATGACATCATCTGATTTCTCACCCCAGGAGAAAATGAGGTCATCATCAGAGGAAGGAGGAAGCAGAAGACAAAGACTGTGGAAGTTTGAGAGGAGCCCAGAGGAACAAATCTCAGAAACTGAGAGAAAACCAGATTTGCAAGGACCACCTTGTGAAGTGCTGACTACAAATGAGTTTTAACAGCAGGTCTGTGGTCAGGACTTCCAAGTGGTACCAGTTGGCGTTAAGGACCCTCCCGCCTTCAAAAAAGTTGAGCTGCTCTGGTGTAAATATGGAGAAAGCAAGGAGATGGGCTTAATGAGGGCTGTTGGGTGCTGTCAGGTGGGCAAGACCATGCGTACAACACGCTACCTGCTGTTCTACGTATAGGGATGGCCAGGAACCGAACAAGGCTGCTTTTTTCATGGAGGTTACATTGTAGAGGCAAAAATACATAATAGAAGTGCAGAAAGCAGCAAGTGTTATAAAGAGTACAGTGCTGGGTAGAGATCATAGCACTATTCAAGAACATTAGTTATTAATGTTATTAGTTAATTAGTTATTAGGTATTAATATTACTGAGTACTTCGATTCTCCGGAAGATGGTACCGAGCCGGCACCATTACAACGGATGAATGCCCTGCAGGGGCAGCACTCGGTTCTGTAAATCTGCCTCCCTCAGAGCAGGGGTGAGGACATTCCCAAGAAAGAGATGTTTGAGCCGAGGCCATAAAATCTTGGCTTGAGAAGAACTGGGAAGACAGGGGGTACCAAAGTGCGTGAATCAGTGGATCGCAGGGCTAGATAAAACCCACAGGCTGCTAGCGTGCGTTCCACAGACCACACAATGGCCGAGAGATGAGGATAAGAGATGTTTCTATCATGTTGTGAGAGCTAACGTGATAAACATGTTTGGCCAGTGTTTGGCATAGCCTCTTGAATGTCTGGAGATTTTAGATTTTGAAATGGGGCACATTTAAAAAATACTTTGATGGGATTTAAAAAAAAAAAGACTTTAATGGGATATATAAAAACATTAATATACACATGTAAGGTGATTTGAGCACAGAGGTTAATGTAATACTATTTTATTACTGAGGAAAGCCTAATTATGAGCAAAGATTTGGCATATATTATTTGTGCTAAGGTAGAATGCACTGTTCAGAGTATAAACCTAATTGCAGAATTTAGTCCTGATAACTAGAAGGATTATGGGACCAAGAAAAATGGCTACATTCATAAATCTTTATCTTAAGAGAAACATTTTGAAATCCATTGTTTTCACTACATGTCATTGAATACGGGCTTATAAGTACTCATGTTTAAAGTTGGACACTTATTTCCACATTTTGACAAAACTCATCTGTATAAGATGTTCCAAAGAGTTTGCTATTGTCATTGTCCTTTCTTATTCACTGCTATAGCTTAGTACTCAAAAGAATGAGCAGATCAGGGGTATTCTTTTTTTTTTTTTTCCCCCAATGAACATGCAATCAGAACACTTGAATAGGACAGAGATAAAATAAAAAAGGTATCTGAAAGTGCTAGAAGGAGAACCACGAAGATAGACTCATTCGCTCTTTACTGAGTTAATGAATTAAGGACTCCTTTATCCCATAATCAAAGAGAGTATCATAAGTAAAGTATCCTTTACTTATGTTGTTCTCCCAAATTGCATGTTCTTGATCCTAAAACCCCGATGCATGAAAAAAGCAAGACTCATTTTTATTCATCATTAAGAATATAGTGAGCTTACAGTGTTATGTAACCAAACACAGGACTCTGATTTTATCCCAAAGACTATTTTGGAATTACTAAGTAGATTTTCCACTTGAAAATCTGGACCTGGGAATTTAGAAATGACTGTCACTGTGATTTATGAATCTGACCAAAGTTCTGTTTCAATCTTCATGATTCTCTTAAGTGATTAAATACTACTTTCCCATCTGAAAAAAAAAATCTATGTTTAACATTTAATCGAATTCCAGTGTGACTGGAATTCATTGTAAATCATCACTAATGACACGTCAACAACCTATAAAAACTGTAGCCTGATAAACAGAGGACGGAGCCAGTCTTCAGAGTGCCCCTTGGCCTCGGTCTCAAGCCACGTCAGCCTCTAGGAGGATTCCTGACAGCAAGAACTTTCTCAGAGCATGGCACGACCCAAATCTGATCTTCAGAGGAGACGTGATAGTCCCCAGCCGAAATGTTTTGAGTAGCGAATGCTTTGATATAATTGTAAGTTGCAATATGTTAAAATAGCAAAACATTTTTTTTTTTAAAGATTTTATTTATTTGTCAGAGACAGAGGGAGAGAGAGCGAGTGAGCAAGCACAGGCAGACAGAGAGGCAGGCAGAGGCAGAGGGAGAAGCAGGCTCCCTGCCAAGCAAGGAGCCTGATGTGGGACTCGATCCCAGGACCCTGGGATCATGACCTGAGCCGAAGGCAGCTGCTTAACCAACTGAGCCACCCAGGCGTCCCAAAATAGCAAAACATTTTTAAAAGACATTTTCTCCTTTCAAAATTTCTTTTCTTTAATATTTTCTGAAATTTTTGATCCCTGCTTCTGTCATGGGAGGAGTCAATAAGACAGTATTTATTAAGTTTTTAAGTTTCCTGAAAGAAGGTACTAAATATCTAGAGGTATTTACACATCCTACAAAAAATACAAGGTAATGTTTTGAAGATCTGGAAAACATCAATGTACTTTGTTTTTTGGCCCAGTGTTTTGACAAACAATATAGATACCAAGTTCAACTGAAGTCCTAAGCAGAGTTAAAACTTGAAACCTATCTAATTACCTGCTCACAAAAAGCATAAAATTTTAACATCTTTATAAATAAGTACTATTAATGTACTGTTATTAAATACCAATACTAACGAGAATTATCTATAATGGGGTGTTTACCAAATTGCTAGCCTCTCACAGTTGTATGACTCATGATTAAATATAATTTATTTCTCTGTTATATCAAAATTATCCCCTTTAAACCACTGCATATTTTAAAAAACGCTTTCTACCTACCTTTCGGCTGAAGAAGAAGGGAAACGCAACATGTCTTTTTGGAACTTACCTTGAATGATAAATTGTTCCATATTTTCTTTGAAGGGCTGGATGTGCTCTTTTGAGGACACCTGGAATACTTTCCCTGCCTCCACTTCACAGGCTGAAACCAGAGGAAGACACTGTTTAGAATGTCACAGTATCAATGGAGCATTAAAACAATTTTTAAAACGCATTAACTAATGTGAAAAATCCATTAGCCACGCTAACTGATATACATTCTATACATGTTTTGGAAATATCTAAATACTGACATAAGAAGCCTATGATCAAGGCTTCACGTTGGGGGAACTGTAAAAAGTTCTTAAGAATCCACAATCCAAAAAAAAAGAATCCACAATCCAAGTTTGGTCACTGCCAAACCGCAAACGTAGGAGGGTCCCTGAAGCACTGAGCCCCATTCAGCCTCATCTGTAGAATGGGCACATCACGGGTGTCTGCCTCTCGGGGGTGTCGTGAGGATCAAATTAGTTAATAGATACAAAGTGTTCAAATGGCGCCTGGCAGACAGTATAAAGCAAGTACCTCCTCTCATCAGCATCCTTGTTACTATCAACGGACTTCTAACACAGGTTTGTCCCTGATGAAAGTCCTCATTTATGAGAAATGACAAGTAACAATTGTGGTGCTGATGTTTGTATAGAAATCAGCAGTTACAGAGCATCTATTACTCGGCAGATACTTTTAACCTATTAGTTAACTTCAT
Organism: Mustela lutreola; assembly: GCF_030435805.1. NCBI lineage: Eukaryota > Metazoa > Chordata > Mammalia > Carnivora > Mustelidae > Mustela > Mustela lutreola. Next base: position 6,176,514 of record NC_081303.1, on the reverse strand, counting down.
CTTCAGAATAAGTTAGTCAGTGAACGTGGACATTATCCTATTTTATAGGTGAGGAAATCAAGGCTCAGGGCTACTTATTTGCGGAAGGGTCCACAGATGATAAGCAGCAGACCCATAAATGAAATCCCGATCTGACTCGACAGCTTATTTTCTGTGTCCACGTCATCATAAATGCCTTAGTAGACTACAGGGCCAACAAGGGTTAATTAAGAAGGACTTCTAAGAACATTTCTGAAGAAATTCCTGCCATGATGGTGATCCTGGCAAAAAACCTCAAAATTAAAAAGCATGTATATGAAAGGCAAAACTTCGGACAGATAAACATCTCAATCAGGAATTACAATTCTTTTTTTAAAATAATTTTTTTTTAAGATTTTATTTATTTATTTATTTGATAGAGAGAGAGAGAGAGAGAGATCACAAGTAGGCAAGAGGCAGAAAGAGAGAGAGGAAGGGAAGCAGGCTCCCTGTTGAGCAGAGAGCCCGATGCGGGATTTGATCCCAGGACCCTGAGATCATGACCTGAGCCGAAGGCAGTGGCTTAACTCACTGCGCCACCCAGGCGCCCAGGAATTACAATTCTTAAGGCAAGGTTGCCAATCAATTCCTCAAGAAGACTTTGATATTGCACTCTTTAAAACATTTTCTTTCTCTTATTAAAACATAGTTTTCTTTTCGCTCCAGGTATTAGCTTGTCTAAGCAGGAGAATAAGGGTGGGGGAGAGGTGTCCTGTCCGCACCCATTCTTCCCATCAAATGTAAGGACAATCAGGCCCAGTAAGACTTAAGGCCAGCTGGACACAAGTGGGGTTGTCTCGGCCCACGTCCCCCAGCACTCCTCACTCGGCCAGAGCAGGGTCTCGACGGCTCGTGACTGGTTAACCCACAGCCCTCGTCCAGTATCTTGTATCTCTAGACTTGTACTTAAACCAACATTTTCAAGTAAAACTCAACACAGCCTTGCTGCCTCCCTTACTTACCCTCCTGTTGGTGGTACCATGACCGGATACCAGAGCAGCAGAGTTACTGACTTCCTCTCCTTATCCCAATATCCTGTTTGTTTACCTCCCAAATGCTTCTGGAATCTGCCTGTCCTCTCCATTCCTGCTTTATGCTGGTACAAATGCCTTCATCACTCTTCACTAGGCTACCCTGAATGTCTCTTAACTTTACCTGACCAGCAGTCTTACACAGATCCATGCGCCTTCGCGTAACTTAAGAGGAATGGGTAAAGATGTGGGGGTGAGTGTGTAAATATGTGTGCACACAGAGGCTATTACTCCGCTATAAAAAGAATATATTCTTGCCATTTGTAACAACATGTGTGGACCTAGATGGGACTATGCTAAGTGAAATAATACAGAGAAAGGCAAATACCACACAAATTTGCTTAGATGTGGAATTAAAATGAACACATGAGCAAAAACAGACTCTCGAATACAGAAACAAATGGATGGTTGTCAGAGGAAAGGTTGGGTGACAGGTGAAATAGATGAATTAAAAGGTACAATCTTCCAGTTATAAAACACCTAAGGCATGGGGATACAGGGTACAGCATAGGACATACAGTCAATAATATCGTACTAACATCATGTGGTGACAGACAGTAACTAGCTTATCACGATGAGCACTGAGCCGTGTAGAGAACTGTTGATTCACTATATTGTACACCCAAAACTAATACAACACTGTATGTCACCCTGTCCTCAGGGCTTGCCTTCTATGAACCCATACAGTCTTTAATGATTTTCCAATTCCAACAAGAAATGTAGAATACTAGTAGTCTAGTGTCTAACCGCTGACGCCAACAACAGCAAAAATAGGGCAGGGAGATCTAGTTTTCCACTAAGTCTGAGTTTCAAAACTTAAAAGCCTGAGGCAAGGAAGATTTATATTTTGACATTAGTCACAATTGTTTCATCTGCCATTTTTTACTAGAAAATGGAGGTAATAACGGTCTTTGTCTCCATGACACAACACTCTGCCCAGAGGTCTAGTGAGCTATAAAACGACCCTCAGACTAGGCACTTGCAGAAGTTAATCTGATGGACCTGGTGACCCAAGGAGGATTTCACTAGTGAGGAGAGCGGAGTGAAAGCAAAGACCGTCCATAGCAAAGTCTTCCACAATGCGCCAATGTTTCTCTAGGTCTTCATACGTACTCAGTAGTTTGAAACAACAGAATCTATAGCAGCGAAGGAAGAAATAAAATACTTAAAATGTTAAAAAAAAAAAAAAACTGAGGGACAAATAGCATGGAGGACCTGGGGAGTTAGAGAGGAGAAGGGAGTTGGGGGAAATTGGAAGGGGAGGTGAACCATGAGAGACTATGGACTCTGAAAAACAATCTGAGGGGTTGAAAGAGGGCGGGGGGTGGGAGGTTGGGGGAACCAGGTGGTGGGTATTAGAGAGGGCATGGATTGCATGGAGCACTGGGTGTGGTGCAAAAACAATGAATACTGTTATGCTGAAAATTTAAAAAAAAACAAACAAACAGAAAAACACCCCCCCCCAAAAAACTGAGGGAAAGTTATATTTTTCTAAAGATTTTATTTATTTGACAGACAGAGATCACAAGTAGGCAGAGAGGCAGGCAGAGAGAGGGGGAAGCAGACTCCTGCTAAGCAGAGAGCCTGATGTGGGGCTCGATCCCAGGACCTTGAGATCATGACCTGAGCCGAAGGCAGAGGCTTAACCCACTGAGCCACCCAGGTGCCCCAGAAAGTTTAATTTTAATTTTCACTTGATTTTATAAATGTCCCTGGCCTATTCATATGAACTTACTATTTTTAATACAAATCTCAGCAAGAACTATTTTTTCATTTCTTCTCTTTGCACCTTCACTTATAGTAGATTTTCATGTATGCAGTAAGAACTAAGAGTTTTAGATCTAGATGCTCTCTACAGTCATTTCCTGACATCTCATCTCATTTACTATCTTCCTTCCTGAAGGCCACAAAAAAGTGCCTGTATCTCAGTGCTTTTAGTGATTTCTATTCATTTCCCTACCAGGACACTTTTTCCTTACTGAGCTGTTCTAATTGCTGGAATTTTCAACTACGTATTGTGCAGAAATCTCTATGGTTGATCTCCTGTGGAATGATACATCTGGAGTTTGCTTTAAAATACTCCAGATACGGGGCGCCTGGGTAGTGCTCACAGTCAAGTTTCCAACCCTTGACTTAGACTCAGGTCATGATCTCGGTGTTGTGAGATTAAGCCCCACGGGGGGCTCTGTACTGGGAGTGGAGCCTCCGTGAGATTCTCTCCCTCCACATCCCCTCAATAAAAAATTAAAAAATAATAATAAAATACTCCAGATATATTGCCATAATTACTTATGTAATTTAAAATATCAGTTAAAAAAGACTTCAAGTCTACAATGAGCTAGAAAATTCCACTCTTTGAGGACCCTGATCTCCTACCATTCTCCATTGACTAACATCGCCTATTAAGCAATAGGCATCCAACCATTATCTGTGGAATTAATACATAAACGAATTAGACCCTCCTGGCGCAATTAACTTTTGCTTAATTTTCAAAATGTATCTATTCCAATTTCTCCACACCCTACATATACTAGTCACCCATCTGATACACTCTGACCCCCTCGGAACCAACTGCTAAACTTATCCATCCCAAGTTTCAACCATCACCCCAAGCCAAGAGGGTCAATCTCCCCTTGAACTTCATACTTCCTTGCTCTGTACAACATGAGTGAATGACAGAAGATAAAAACAAATCTTTGGATAAGAGATCTGGATTCAAGCCTAGTTCCACCAGTAGCCATGTGATCTTGGGCTCGCTCCTCGAATTATCCAAGCCTCAACCAGAGACTGGGATGATGAAGATGTTGTACTTGAGTGCTGAGATTTGAACTGCTGAAAAACTTAACAAAACAAAAACTAGCTATTAACGATATTATTTCATGCCATTCATTTGTTTATGCATCTGTGTCTCTGATTCACTCTTATTTTGTATTCCCTGAAGTCAAGGATTGTCCTACTCTCCTCTGTGTGCTTAGTATTCGCAAGGCTGAGGAAACACGAAAATCCTGTGTGGAAACAAGCCCTTGCACCAATGTCAATAATTATGACTTTCCTTAATCTGGATATTAATTCTCTGGTTGTAGCTCAGTTGAAACATCACATAAGTCTCATGCAAAACATAAAAAAATCCAAACCAAATTTCCAAAGCTCTTCATAGTGATACACCACGTATTTGTAGGTGACTGTTGTTTTACTTAGTCACCATGTTAAGAAGGAAGAGACTGCTGGATAAGTATAAAAATACTTATATAAAGTAAGTATATAAATATAAAAAATATATACACTTATATAGAGGTATAATTCTTATATACATCTCATATATTCAATAACACATATGAATATGTTCAATGTGATAAGAACTAAGGAAATTTCTTTTTTTTTTTTTAAGATTTATTTATTGGAGAGACAGAGAGTGTGTGGGGGGGGCGAGGGGCAAAGGGACAGAGAGAATCTCAGGCAGACTCCCTGTTAAGCACAGAGTTCAACACGGGGCTCAATCCCATGACCCTGAGGTCATGACCTGAGCCGAAATCAAGAGTTGGCTGCTTAAACAACTGAGCCACCCAGGGGCCTTAGGAATAAGGAGATTTCTTTGTAAGACTGGGCCCCATTCTTCTCTTAACTGTAGTACATCGTAGTGTATAAGATCATCCTGATTATTACTTACTATCTTCAAAATGCATATGTGACTATGTAAACTTAAAAAAAAAAAAAAACCCACACCAAGGACTATAATCTTACAAACTTAAAGAGTCATTTGGAAACATTATTAAAAACCTAAAACAACAGAGTTCCTGGAAAATCTGCATTACAGTCAAATCCAAATTTAAAGAAATATTTGTTAAAGGATGTTGGTGTAACTGAGCAATTCCAATCAGGTTGCCTTTTTGTCTGATTTAAAGGCTTTCCTAATCCCAAATGATCTCGTATTGGGCTGAAGAGCTAATACTAGCAAGCGTGAATTAGGCCTCCAAATACAAAGAAAAATCCAGCCAGAGGACTGGAAGAACAAAAATCTCTCAGCTATTTTGACCAGAAAACGGCTCCCAAATCATCAGTGCCATCCGCAGACCGGCGCGTTTGGGGGCACAGCAAACATCATCTTATCACTGTAGTTTAAAGCAAGAACACTGTGCCCCACTCTCTGAAATGAACCATCATCATGAGCACTCTGGGGTTTTTTAATTTTTTTTTTTTTTTTTTAAGGAATTGGACTATTCCATCTGTGACTTATACAAGTCTCCAAGTTCAATCAGTGTTAATCAGTTTAGAGTCACTGCTTCTCTGTGAGCGTCCAGGTCACTGGAAAATAAACCTGCTTTATCATAAACCTGCTTCCGTGAGTCTGCATGAAGCCGCACAACAGACACAAAGGAAAAGAAACAGTTGATGACTCAGAAGTTTTTGCTTCTAACACCAAGTTGTTTCCTGGATAAGCCTGGCTTGTACATTACACAATTCAATTTCTGGAAACAGAAGTCATTCTAGCTACCTAAAGCAGATCAACAGAGCCAAGAAGACGCTCATAAAGTATTTGCAAAAGCAGAGAAATTGGGCTCTGCATTTGATTTTCAGGAACGGCTCCCAGAACAAAATGGCATAACTGGCCCTACAGGTGAGCTATTATCAATGCCATCTGGATCTCAGCTGAATGCTGGTTTTACACTCAAACCTCACCTGCTGAATTATGCGCCATCAAAAAAATTGTCCCCCTATGCTGTGCCTCTCAGCAGTCGGGGAGCTGGTGACTGAGGACAGTCATACTGCTTGGTTGAAAGCCATCCTCTCCATATCACTGCTTGAAAGTGGGGGTGATAAAGACCCACCAAAAAAGCAAAACAAAACCCAACAAAAACCCAAACCAGAAAATGAAAATAGAAGCAGCAAAAATCTCTTTGCCACAGCTCATGAGTACATGCACTGACAAAAGCAAAATCATATGCAGACACAGAAGAAAGCACAGGTTCAAGAAACATTTTAGGGAAAAGCAGCAAAGCTTGGTGACTGACTGTTCTGCAAGTAAGCTATCCCTTCACGAAGAGACAACTTTAAAATCAACTAGGGAGGCTTTTCAGAATCTCCCTGCCAATGCGCCCATCTCCTTGGAGATACAACTCAAGGACAAGACTCATAGGAAAAGTCCACACAGTGATTCTAATGTGAACTGAGGTGGGAGGTAAGGTTGTGGGGAGGTCGGATGCCATCTAGCTTTGCAGCTCGGGCATTCTGTGGAGAGAGAATGCAGGAGGAAGAGTAGCTTTCAGAGGGAAAGAAACGAATGTGGTTTCAAACCTCCTGCATTGTAAGATGCCGGTAGAACATCCATGAATGATTTCCACCAAGGGCTTGGGGGTGTGAGTCTGCAGATCAGAGCGACGGCGGGAACACTGGATGAGCTCACTCGACAAAGGTGTAAGTGACAAGACCGGGCCAAGGTGCCTACCTGAGGTTTGCCAACTCTGATGCAGAAGCAGGGAAAGAGGAGACCATGAAGAGAGAAGAAGCAGAACAGTCAACAGCAGAAGGAGAACCGGCAGTGAGTGGGGTCAGGGAAGCTGACGCGCTAGTGACTATACACAGCCAGTCAGATGCAACAGAGACAGCAAACGGGATAAAGGTTGGAATAAAATGTCCAATTCAATTTGGCAAATAGTGACAAGAGATCCAGTGGTGCTAGAGGCAAAAGGTACGCTGTGACAGAGTGAGGAAAGAAAGGGAAGTAAGGAATCAAAGTAATGAATCAAAGAGCCCAGAAACCAACCAGGAATGTTAACATCTTGGCCTATTAGCACAAGTGCCCGAGAAAACCTGTGCAGCAAAAGTACGTCATGGGCCACGGGAAGAATGATGAATAAACACACACAAATTCTTGATAACTTCTGAATAATGTTCAAAATACCCTTGTCCTGCCAACAGCAGACCCACAGATTCAACTGCCCACTAAGAGAAGTATAATATGTGTGTATCTATCCTAAATATGGGTTTCCAAAAAATCTCATCCCTAAAGTTAAAGGTCTGCAGATTCATGTCAAAGTAGTGCTTTATCCTATAAATATAATAAAAAATGACAAGACGGAAAAATTCAACACAAAAAAAAGAACAAGAGGCAGTACCGAAGGCTAGGGACCTAATCAATACAGACATCGGTAATATGTCAGATCTAGAGTTCAGAATGACAATTCTCAAGGTTCTAGCCGGGCTCGAAAAAGGCATGGAAGATATGAGAGAAACCCTCTCGAGAGATATAAAAGCCCTTTCTGGAGAAATAAAAGAACTAAAATCTAACCAAGTTGAAATCAAAAAAGCTATTAATGAGGTGCAATCAAAAATGGAGGCTCTAACTGCTAGGATAAATGAGGCAGAAGAAAGAATTAGTGATATAGAAGACCAAATGACAGAGAATAAAGAAGCTGAGCAAAAGAGGGACAAACAGCTACTGGACCACGAGGGGAGAATTCGAGAGATAAGTGACACCATAAGACGAAACAACATTAGAATAATTGGGATTCCAGAAGAGGAAGAAAGTGAGAGGGGAGCAGAAGGTATACTGGAGAGAATTATTGGGGAGAATTTCCCCAATATGGCAAAGGGAACGAGCATCAAAATTCAGGAGGTTCAGAGAATGCCCCTCAAAATCAATAAGAATAGGCCCACACCCCGTCACCTAATAGTAAAATTTACAAGTCTCAATGACAAAGAGAAAATCCTGAAAGCAGCCCGGGAAAAGAAGTCTGTAACATACAATGGTAAAAATATTAGATTGGCAGCTGACTTATCCACAGAGACCTGGCAGGCCAGAAAGAGCTGGCATGATATTTTCAGAGCACTAAACGAGAAAAACATGCAGCCAAGAATACTATATCCAGCTAGGCTATCATTGAAAATAGAAGGAGAGATTAAAAGCTTCCAGGACAAACAACAACTGAAAGAATTTGCAAATACCAAACCAGCTCTACAGGAAATATTGAAAGGGGTCCTCTAAGCAAAGAGAGAGCCTACAAGTGGTAGATCAGAAAGGAACAGAGACCTATACAGTAACAGTCACCTTACAGGCAATACAATGGCACTAAATTCATATCTCTCAATAGTTACCCTGAATGTGAATGGGCTAAATGCCCCTGTCAAAAGACACAGGGTATCAGAATGGATAAAAAAACAAAGCCCATCTATATGTTGCCTCCAAGAAACACATTTTAAGCCCGAAGACACCTCCAGATTTAAAGTGAGGGGGTGGAAAAGAATTTACCATGCTAATGGACATCAGAAGAAAGCAGGAGTGGCAATCCTTATATCAGATCAATTAGATTTTAAGCCAAAGACTATAATAAGAGATGAGGAAGGACACTATATCATACTCAAAGGGTCTGTCCAACAAGAAGATTTAACAATTTTAAATATCTATGCCCCCAATGTGGGAGCAGCCAACTATATAAACCAATTAATAACAAAATCAAAGAAACACATCAACAATAATACAATAATAGTAGGGGACTTTAACACTCCCCTCACTGAAATGGACAGGTCATCCAAGCAAAAGATCAGCAAGGAAATAAAGGCCTTAAATGACACACTGGACCAGATGGACATCACAGATATATTCAGAATATTTCATCCCAAAGCAACAGAATACACATTCTTCTCTAGTGCACATGGAACATTCTCCAGAATAGATCACATCCTCGGTCCTAAATCAGGACTCAACCGGTATCAAAAGATTGGGATCATTCCCTGCATATTTTCAGACCACAATGCTCTAAAGCTAGAACTCAACCACAAAAGGAAGTTTGGAAAGAACCCAAATACATGGAGACTAAACAGTATCCTTCTAAAGAATGAATGGGTCAACCGGGAAATTAAAGAAGAATTGAAAAAAATCATGGAAACAAATGATAATGAAAATACAACGGTTCAAAATTTGTGGGACACAACAAAGGCAGTCCTGAGAGGAAAATATATAGCGGTACAAGCCTTTCTCAAGAAACAAGAAAGGTCTCAGGTACACAACCTAACCCTACACCTAAAGGAGCTGGAGAAAGAACAAGAAAGAAACCCTAAGCCCAGCAGGAGAAGAGAAATCATAAAGATCAGAGCAGAAATCAATGAAATAGAAACCAAAAAAACAATAGAACAAATCAACGAAACTAGGAGCTGGTTCTTTGAAAGAATTAATAAAATTGATAAACCCCTGGCCCGACTTATCAAAAAGAAAAGAGAAACGACCCAAATAAATAAAATCATGAATGAAAGAGGAGAGATCACAACTAACACCAAAGAAATACAAACTATTATAAGAACATACTATGAGCAACTCTACGCCAATAAATTTGACAATCTGGAAGAAATGGATGCATTCCTAGAAACATATAAACTACCACAACTGAACCAGGAAGAAATAGAAAGCCTGAACAGACCCATAACCAGTAAGGAGATTGAAAAAGTCATCAAAAATCTCCAAACAAACAAAAGCCCAGGGCCAGACGGCTTCCCGGGGGAATTCTACCAAACATTTAAAGAAGAACTAATTCCTATTCTCCTGAAACTGTTCCAAAAAATAGAAATGGAAGGAAAACTTCCAAACTCACTTTATGAGGCCAGCATCACCTTGATCCCAAAACCAGACAAGGATCCCACCAAAAAAGAGAGCTATAGACCGATATCCTTGATGAACACAGATGCGAAAATACTCAACAAAATACTAGCCAATAGGATTCAACAGTACATTAAAAAGATTATTCACCACGACCAAGTGGGATTTATTCCAGGGCTGCAAGGTTGGTTCAACATCCGCAAATCAGTCAATGTGATACAACACATCAATAAAAGAAAGAACAAGAACCATATGATACTCTCAATAGATGCTGAAAAAGCATTTGACAAAGTACAACATCCCTTCCTGATCAAAACTCTTCAAAGTGTAGGGATAGAGGGCACATACCTCAATATCATCAAAGCCATCTATGAAAAACCCACCGCAAATATCATTCTCAATGGAGAAAAACTGAAAGCTTTTCCGCTAAGGTCAGGAACACGGCAGGGATGTCCATTATCACCACTGCTATTCAACATCGTACTAGAGGTCCTAGCCTCAGCAATCAGACAACAAAAGGAAATTAAAGGCATCCAAATCGGCAAAGAAGAAGTCAAATTATCACTCTTCGCAGATGATATGATACTATATGTGGAAAACCCAAAAGACTCCACTCCAAAACTGCTAGAACTTATACAGGAATTCAGTAAAGTGTCAGGATATAAAATCAATGCACAGAAATCAGTTGCATTTCTCTACACCAACAGCAAGACAGAAGAAAGAGATATTAAGGAGTCAATCCCATTCACAATTGCATCCAAAACCATAAGATACCTAGGAATAAACCTAACCAAAGAGACACAGAATCTATACTCAGAAAACTATAAAGTTCTCATGAAAGAAATTGAGGAAGACACAAACAAATGGAAAAATGTTCCATGCTCCTGGATTGGAAGAATAAATATTGTGAAAATGTCTATGCTACCTAAAGCAATCTACACATTTAATGCAATTCCTATCAAAGTACCATCCATCTTTTTCAAAGAAATGGAACAAATAATGCTAAAATTTATATGGAACCAGAAAAGACCTCGAATAGCCAAAGGGATATTGAAAAAGAAAGCCAACGTTGGTGGCATCACAATTCCGGACTTCAAGCTCTATTACAAAGCTGTCATCATCAAGACAGCATGGTACTGGCACAAAAACAGACACATAGATCAATGGAACAGAATAGAGAGCCCAGAAATAGACCCTCAAATCTATGGTCAACTAATCTTCGACAAAGCAGGAAAGAATGTCCAATGGAAAAAAGACAGCCTTTTCAATAAATGGTGTTGGGAAAATTGGACAGCCACATGCAGAAAAATGAAATTGGACCATTTCCTTACACCACACACAAAAATAGACTCAAAATGGATGAAGGATCTCAATGTACGAAAGGAATCCATCAAAATCCTTGAGGAGAACACAGGCAGCAACCTCTTCGACCTCTGCCGCAGCAACATCTTCCTAGGAACTACGCAAAAGGCAAGGGAAGCAAGGGAAAAAATGAACTACTGGGATTTCATCAAGATCAAAAGCTTTTGCACAGCAAAGGAAACAGTTAACAAAATCAAAAGACAACTGACAGAATGGGAGAAGATATTTGCAAACGACATATCAGATAAAGGACTAGTGTCCAGAATCTATAAAGAACTTAGCAAACTCAACACCCAAAGAACAAATAATCCAATCAAGAAATGGGCAGAAGACATGAACAGACATTTCTGCAAAGAAGACATCCAGATGGCGAACAGACACATGAAAAAGTGCTCCATATCACTCGGCATCAGGGAAATACAAATCAAAACCACAATGAGATATCACCTCACAGCAGTCAGAATGGCTAAAATCAACAAATCAGGAAATGACAGATGCTGGCGAGGATGCGGAGAAAGGGGAACCCTCCTACACTGTTGGTGGGAATGCAAGCTGGTGCAGCCACTCTGGAAAACAGCATGGAGGTTCCTCAAAATGTTGAAAATAGAACTGCCCTATGACCCAGCAATTGCACTATTGGGTATTTACCCTAAAGATACAAATGTAGTGATCCAAAGGGGCACATGCACCCGAATGTTTATAGCAGCAATGTCCACAATAGCCAAACTATGGAAAGAACCTAGATGTCCATCAACAGATGAATGGATCAAGAAGATGTGGTATATATACACAATGGAATACTATGCAGCCATCAAAAGAAATGAAATCTTGCCATTTGCAACAACATGGATGGAACTAGAGCGTATCATGCTTAGCGAAATAAGTCAAGCAGAGAAAGACAACTATCATATGATCTCCCTGATATGAGGAAGTGGTGATACAACATGTAGGCTTAAGTGGGTAGAAGAAGAATAAATGAAACAAGATGGGATTGGGAGGGAGACAAACCATAAGTGACTCTTAATCTCACGAAACAAACTGAGGGTTGCCGGGGGGAGGGGGTTTGGGAGAACGGGGTGGGATTATGGACATTGGGGAGGGTATGTGATTTGGTGAGTGCTGTGAAGTGTGTAAACCTGGTGATTCACAGACCTGTACCCCTGGGGATAAAAATATATGTTTATAAAAAATAAAAAAAAAAAAATAAAATAAAATAAAAAAAAAAATAAAAGAGGACAGAGACAATACACACACAAACACACACACACATGCACGTGCACACACACACGCACACACACACACACACGCACACACATCCCACAGTACCTTAGTTGGACACAGCAGACTTAGCGTGCTAGCCAGTGGAATAAATTAAGGTCGCTTGGAGCTCATCAGTTTATATCCCAAAACAAAACTCAACAGAACTGAATGATTTCTTTAAAGGTGTTTCGCAGGTGCCGTCTTCCACTGAGGGATTTTGGAAGTGAGCATGGTTTTAAATTGAAATGAATGAAAGCACAATACAGGCCGTTTTGCTCCTTATATAAGCATTCCTATAAGAGGGATTATCCATTTTTTGGGGGGGGGTCCATTCACACCTATTAGCCATTGTTTTCAAACACAAGGCACTTCCATGGACAGGCTACAGGTTGCAAAAAGATAAGACATACTAGCTGTGACCTTCTAGAGGTAGATAGTCTCCCTGTGGCCCCAGGTTCTTTCACCTGTAACATGAGGGACAGTAGCAGCACGTACTTCATTATGAAGATCAAGGGATTTTATGTGGATAAAATACGAGGGAACCTGCCTCATGCACTGCAGGACTAATAGGTTTGCTACAGTGACCGTGACACTATTACCACCACCACACACCACAATGATGCGAGGAAACTGAACCAGTCATCTCTAAGTGTCGAGCACTGAAGGTCGTGCTTCAGACTGTGACTGTGACATTTCTCGAAGGACAATCTAGAATGAGTCTTATATAGGTCATATTTACTGGTAGTTATTAATCACTGGCTGGCCTATCTCACACTGGATTGAGACACACCTAAAAACCACTGAAAGCACACTCTGTGTTGAGACTGTGGGTGACCCTGGCTAGAATCGATGACTCCCTCCTGCCCCCACTAGGTCCCTACGACACCACTTGTTATGCTCTGCAATTTACTTATGTGTTGAGAAATTGCAGGGACCATAACTCTGTTAGTCACTGTCTCCATAAGTCTCCGCCTGTTAGGATCAAGTTCTCCAAGTTGGTTACTGGTGGGTCTAAGCATGAACACGGGACCAATTGTGAGTGTACGAAGTTGGCACTTCACTTTCTTTTCACATGCAGCCTTGGGAAACATGACAGCTTAATGTTTTCTCATCAGAAGCAATACCCCCCTGTCATTTAGATCATTTAAATGGATTCACTCTATTACTAAGGGGATTCAAAGTCAAACTGAAACCATTCTAAATTCCTTTTTTGGCCTATTTGCTAAGTATGGAAAACAGCATCATTTTATGTAACAAAACTCCACGAGTTTGTACTCTGTGGGCCTTGGGAGGAGACATTGGTGTTGACTCCACCTGATACCAAAATGTCCTAACATCTGCAAGAAATGAAGTCATGAAAATTATACACCATATAGTTATTCTGAGTCTCCCAGCCCGTGTGTGAACATTTCTAGTGACGAGGGCCTCTCCATTTTGAGATTAGCTCTTCCACTGTTTTGGTTCTCATCTGGAGACAGTCTTTCATGTAGAACTGAATTTCTGCCTCTGGCTTCACATATGGACCTTAGGTCTTGTCCACTGGTACAACACACGGGGAATCTAATCTAAGGGTAGCAAGTTTCATTTCAAATACCAATTCTGGTTGTGTAGTAGGGGCACCTGGAGCATGTTCTTCAAAAGGATTCTGAAGAGTCAGTCTTTAACTCAACAGAAAATAAACCTTTAAACAGATGTTTGTGGAATATTACACCTCCATCAGAAAGGATGAACACCTGACTTTTGTATCAACATGGATGGTACTGGAGGAGATTATGCTGAGTGAAGTAAGTCAAGCAGAGAGAGTCAATTATCATATGGTTTCACTTACTTGTGGAGTATAAGGAATAACACAGAGGACCTTGGATATGGAGAGAAGGTTGTTGGGAGAAATTGGAGGGGGAGACGAAGCACGTGAGGCTATGGACACTGAGAAACAAACTGAGGGTTCTGGAGGGGAGAGGGTGGGGGTTGGGTGAGCCTGGTGGTGGGGATTAAGGAGGGCACGTATTACATGGAGCACTGGGTGTGGTGCATAAACAATGCATCTTGGAACACTGGAAAAATAAAATAAAATTAAATAAATACATGTTTGCTACAGACTCAAAGGAGGTAATCAGGATAACCTCCCATCTATTTGAAAACAATTCCGTCTACTTTCATTTCAATCTTAAAATATCATTGCCTCTACTGGAGTCCCCGTAGTCTGAAAAACAAAAATTGGGCTAGAATTCTAAAACAACTGGTCTCCACTCAGACATTCAGAGAGTCTGTTTGGGCGAGAAACAGGAACACATGTATGCAATCCTGCAAACACTGACGAAACAACTCTCAAGACTATGGAAGAGTGACAGATCTTTTAGCAGCCTCCCATCTACCCCATGCTAATGCTCACATGTGCACAAATAATTTAAAAAAGAATGTCATAACAACATCCCACATAAAACACAGACAGACCCCGTTCAGTCTCTTAGGACTAAAACAAATGATGCAATATTTCTGTTGTGATTTTTCCAAAATGATTAGAGTGCCTTTTTATTTGGGTGAGGTTTGATGTTTTAAAAATATATTCCCCCATTGTCTGAATATTTATTTTTTTAACATGGTTGACAATGCAAAAAGACTCAACCTTATGAATCACAACACATCCTAGAGGTGGAGATTTGCTCTTATTTAACCTCAGAAGACAACAAGCGCCCTTTTAAAACAATACGTTTTGCCACGGTTTTTCCTTTAGAAATTAAATACACAAGATATTCACACACTTCTTCCATTAATTTAGATGATACATCACTTATGCTATGAAAATAAAGTGAAAAGAAGGCATTTATGTAGTTAAGAATGATCCGTTTATTACCAGATCATTGTGTGTCTTCTAAATTTCTGAACCACCAGTGAACCAGCCAAAGGAAAGGTCTTAGGGAATTTTGACATTCAACGACAAACCTCCATAAATAAATCCATGCATAAATCAAGCTTAATCCTTTAAAATCAAACTTCTTTTGGAATACACGAATATGATAAATGATGACATTACCGAAGACTATTTTCCACTAAAAATAAGAAGCGTGACTATTTCTAGCTGTCCTCCTTGTCCAGATCATATCCTATTTCATAGGGACAAATTTTTGATTTCTGAGACTGAACATTACTACTAGCTCAGAACGTTTCACAGAAAAAGGAAGCCAATTGTACAAATCTGCAGGAAAGAGAGCACCGAGGCTGCACAGGCACAGCGACGCCGGCCTTCCTCAACCTCTCCTCAGCCATACTCACTAGTCTCTCATGAAACGTTAAAGACCAAATTAACTGAAAATGGAATTAAAGCCATACCAAAATTTGTTTAAGAGAAATGTATACAAAAGAATGGCAAGCCTCAGCTCATAAATAAAGAGTAACGGGGCCAGAAACCCTAACAGACACTAGAATCCTTGGGTAAAATTCCGCTGAGAAATAAGATATTTACATATTCTCCAAGACGCACCTCACAAATTACTTACTAGTTAGTAAGAAAACAAACAAAACAAAAACCAAAACCAAACCAACAAGAAACCCATATAACTTTATGGCGGAGGAATGAGCAGACACTCCCTAAGCAAAGGGACCAAAATGATGCATTCCCGTTCGATCTTCGGAGTATGCTGACATCAGGGGCCTGGAGAAGGGACATGTATGGCTCCTGCAGACAAATCCAGGGCAGGAGAGGTTGACAAAAGAAGTCGTCTTTAAATACGGTAGGGTCAAGAAAGACAAAGCCAGAGGAACCGCACTATATTACATAAGCCCGAGGAGACACGAAAATTAAATGCAGCGTGTGATCTAGGGATTGGCAAAAGAGCCATAAGGAACTTCTGAATACGGTCCGTGCAGTATTATCAGAATAGCAATTTCCAGTGTCAAATTTCCTGATTTTGATGATTATACTGTGTACACAAAAAAGGATGCCCAGGTACTTATTAGCCTGTATACACTGAAGTATTTAGGGGTAAAGAAGCAAGTTATCTCTGACTTGCTGGTGTCTGTGCAGAAGGAGAAAATGCATGCGTCTCTACATGGCAGACAGGGGGGAGGGGAAGACCGAGCAAACGGGACCAAAAATAAACAACGGATGGTCTCGGGAAACAATACCCAGGCATTCCATGTACGAGATTGCAACTACTCTGTAAGTCTGATTTATATCAAATAAAAAGTTACAAACAAACAACAACAAAGAATAACAACATGTCCCAGTTTGTATAACTTAAGACTTTTTTTTTTAAAGACTCCTAACTAAGGGATCCGGTACTAGCAGGCTTCCACACAACTTCTTCTATGCAATGTTAAGAACAGTCAAGTATGCCTCCCAGATAGTGGAAAGCTTGGATTTCTTTTGCATCTGGCTCCAATTTAAGAGTGGGAGGGCTCTACAGACACAGGTACAATGTCTTTTCAGCTGATGGTCTGACTGGCACTGCAGGGCGACAGTGAACATGCTCGTAATGGTTACCAGGCAGATTTTTAAAGATGACTTACAAGCTCTACTCTTCCAAATAAGTAAAAATATTCAACTTTCCCAAGATGGTTGCAAAAGGTTATTACTTCATAGTTTTAAACCATATTGAAGATGACAGATGTGGCATCTTACAATAAAATAATAAAAGCATCCTTACCACAAACTAACCTGCTTATAATATTTGACATATGGTTCTAGAATTCTTCAAATGCATACATATTTAACCTAATATTTTCAAGAATTAGCAAATTGCTCAAATATTTAGGATTTGTGCAAATGCATTTTTTTCCTAAATTTTGTTTAAAAAATATTTTGAGAGAGAGAGCGCATGTGCGTGCACGCGTGCGCGCGCGTGCGCGCGCGCGCACACACACACACACACACACACACACACACACATATATTAGGGGGAGGGGAAAAGAGGGAGGGAGAAGCAGGCTCCCATCTGAGCCTGACCTGGAGCTTGATCCCAGAACCCTAAGAACATGACCTGAGAGAAAGGCAGACGCCCAACCAACTGAGCCACCCAGGCACCCCCGCAAATGAATTCTTTAACATTAAATATTACAAATGTTACAATGTCTTAAGTATAAAAGTGATTTACATAAAACGTAAAGTATCATATAATATACCCTAATATACTGCATATACGAACTTAAAGCAAAGCCTCTGACCTTTTCCTAAGGATACAGTAAAATCACAGGACTGGGCAATAATGTTTATTGAAGGCAGAAGTGACTGTCACAGAAGTTGATCCACTGTCTTCATAATACTGGCCAGACGCTCCACCAGACCCATCATTAGATGATGACTTGAGGTATAATCGTAGGCACCTATGACTGGCCTAGAAATTTCAGTCTCCTTAAGAGTCCCTGGAGTAGTACTGTCACTGTTCCAGTTCCGATGCTGGAACTGGAGCTGAGTAACTGACATGGCAGATGTTCAATGACACCAAGGAGTTCAGTAAATGGCCCATGCAGTTAAGCTGCAGTGCGTGACGTCCATCAACCAAAACAGATGCCATTAGGCTGTTATCTGCGTCTGGAATGGTGTCCTGCTACCAGGCTCCATTGTGGTATTAGAGTAGTTTACAATTTTAAAATTTAAATTTAAATTTAAATTTAATCAATTTTATCATTATTAATATATTTTATATGATAATTATATATACATTATATAAATTTATAAATATATAACATTATTATGTATTTATTCTTTTATGATATACCTATATATTTATTAATGAAGGTAATAATATGAAATAGATATATAAATTACAATTAAACATATTTTATTAATATAAATTAATCCAATAGAAATCAATAAATGATTAATTAATTAAATTTTTAAAAAATTTAAAAATAAAGATAAAGCATAATATCTCCAAGGAGTAAAATGCTTAACTGGTGCATCTGTTTTCAAGATCCAAAGCAACATTTTGTCCAGTGATTAAGAAACCAAATTTCAAGACAGACCACCTCCAAATGGAAACGTTTTCTAGTTTGGGCTTACAAACATAAAATTAGCAAAAGGTATTTAAAGCAAAGTGAATTGTTGGGGCTCAAATGTCTTGTCAGGTTGAGTTTCCTAGATTCACAGAACGAAAAGAGGACGGGGTATGTAAAGAACCATACAAGAGAAGCATATTTGCAGGAGTAGAGAACAGAAGAAAAGCTGAGAAAATTATTAAATATTTGAAACACAGAGTGAGTTATTAAATGCTTAACAATGCACCAGCTAGTCTCTCATTCAAAGGAACAGTAAGTGTTAGGAAGGAATGGAATAAAGTTAAAGATTTCTTAGGGGATTTATAGGTTTTAAGTTTGGGAAAGTAGTGAAATCTACTGAACATAACCCAAAAGCAAAAGCACAACAAAACAAAACAGAGAGAAAGAAAGACAGTTGTAACTCTGACTTAAGTATTTTAAACTATTCTAGGAATTCAAAGCAATTTATCAATACAGTTGTAATCATCTCTAACATTCCCTGTTGGTTAAGAAGGAAACCTTACGGAAAATTACACTCAGGACTCTTGCCAACCTTATGGACTGATAACCAGTATCTCCAGGTACCCTTTGATATTCTATTCCTGTAGACGAAGAAATGTAAAATATTTCTATAAAATAGAGAAGCAGCAAATTAGAACATGAGCCCAGGATTTGGAAGTGGGAGAACCAGATCTGAACCGTTTTTTTTTTTTTAACTTTTTTTTTTTTATTAAAATTCAGTTAATTAACACATAATGCATTATTAGTTTCAGAGGTAGAGCTCAGTGATTCATCAGTCTTATAGAACACCCAGTGCTCATTATATCACATGCCCTCCGTAATGTCTATCGTCCAGTTACCCCATCCCCCCAACCCTCTCCTCTCCATCAACCCTCCATTTGTTTCTGATGATTAAGAGTCTCAAGGTTTGCCTCCCTCCCTGGTTTCATCTTGTTTTATTTTTTTCCTCTCTTCCCCTATAATCCTCTGTTTTGTTTCTCAGATACCACGTACCAGTGAAATCATATAATTTTCTTTCTCTGATTGACTTATTTCAACTGTACTTGCCCCACCCATTACCTGAAAGACCTTGGACAAGTTCCCGAGTCCTGCCAACCTTAGTTATCTCACTTGCAACACAGAGATGGCAACCGTCCCATCCAGCAGTTCAGCACAAGGGTTAGTGTACATGGGGGGCACAGTGCCTGTAGTACTGCCTCATTAAATGCTAATTTACTCTGTTTTTATTTTAGATGTTCTTGATAAATTACATGGTTTACCAGAGGCCATGAGTTTTGAAAAGACACACATATAAAATTGTACACTCTGTGACACAGAAGTAAAGAGCACACATAGCACAGAATTGTGGCAGAGGCCTGTGAAGAATGACCCGCAGATCAGGGGGATAACTAAGTTAACAAGTCAGTTAACTCCTATCAGAACCAAAGAAGACTTGGGGTATTTCTAACCATACTGTGCTACTCCAACAGGTACCGCGGCTTTCTACTGTACTACACACTGGGTCAGAATCATCTACCCCTCCTCTGTTCTGATTTTTGTCTTCTCTGAGTTTTGGAAATGGATATAACCACCTGTGTGAGTGTCTACAAATCAGCAAAGAAAGATAGAAAGATTACCCAGTGAAGTGGGAAGACAGTCTATAGAAATGCCAGCTGGAAAAGAGAACAAACAGTATGTCTTAAGGATCTCTAAAAAATATAAATCTCCTCTTATTTTTAGCTTTGAGAGCTATGAGGGAGACTTTTGGACCACCTTAGACTAATATAAATAGATTAATTAAAATAAATAATAAAATAAGTAAACAGTGTGACAGCTATTAAGATACTGTCTCTTAGCTCCCAAACTGCATGTCTACACTGAGATCTGGGATGCTGGGGCTCAGCAAACTGCCTTTGTCCCCAGACCCTTTTCTTTCCCCCACATCAGGAGGGGGTCCAAGTGCTGGCTTGTTTTCGTAGGCCCAATCCAGTATCATGGCACCTCCTTGAAAGTACCAGTGCAGCCAGGCAGAACCCCCCTTCTAAGGTCCCCGACCCTAGCTGGAGCTCCTTCTCTCCAAACTCCTTCATCCCGGTTCTGCCAGAACCATTGAGCTCCTGGTTTCAGCTCTGAGGGCTCTTTCTCCCTGTCCTCTTCAACCACCTCTGTGGGACTCCTCTGGGTACTCAGTCACAGTTCTGCAGGGTCCCTAATCCAAGCTGCTCATGTACTCTTGGCCCAGGCCACACCCTTGATGCAAATGTCTAGTGCCCAGCCCCAGTGAGTGCTCCCCTGGAATTTCTAGGTTCTTTGATAGCCCCAACCTCGTCTCTTGGTTCTCCCAGCCCCAGGAATGACAGCTGGTCTCAGTATTTACCTGAGCACTCCCTTTTTGCTTTTCCTGTCCTCTAAATCTGCTTACCTAATGCTCCACATTAAATTAACTCTATTAAATAGTAAGTGCGGTTTCCGCTTTTCTGACTTCACTCAGAACTAGTAGAAGCGGTAAACCAAAATGAATGGATTTTCTTTTTCTGAGTACTCAGAGACTTTCTGAGACTAGTACTTAATTTTATTTTTATTCTTGGCTTGTACATAATGTCTGTTTGAATTGTTCACCAGAAGATACACCAGTTTTTCAGATTAATATTCCCCCCAAAATGTTATATATTAGTACTATTCATCGGCAAATACGTATTTAAAGTCATTTAAAACATAGCTTGTTCTTTTAATTAAATTTCATATGGTCCTTAATTGTGTTTACCATTGAATTTGCTAAGCTATAGGATTTCTTCATAACGAATAAAAAAGGCTGAGTAATCACACATTTCAAACTAGTGGGGCCCCACACGACTGAACTTCAATTCGAATTCAAACATAGTCCCGGGTGGCTGACTGTTCTTATTTCCTCTTAAATAAAATTACAAAACAGGTCACACTACAGAAGAGGAGCACACACAGCATGTGCTTAACATTTACCCAAATTTCCAACTGAAGAAACAGAACTTGCAATCGATTAATTACTAAATGCTACACCCCAAAACTAATAATATACTCCCTGTTAACTAAATTGAATTTAAATTAAAAATCTTTAAAAAAAAAAAAAAAAGAAAGAAAAGAAACAATTGAATCAATACTTTGGAAGAGTCTCATGTGCTCCCTCCGTCCTGCCCTTGGGCCCAGAGACAACCATGACCTTCAAGCTCTCAAAATAAAGCGCATCAATTTATATTGCCATCATCCGTGTAAAGGAGCTCTCATTAATCCGCATCTTTGCCAATAGTTCCCATCCTCCAACTTTCTGTATTTTTGAAAGAGATACTAATCTGTGTCCTGAGATGAAATTCTGGGTGTAATTTAAGAAGTTCTTGGCACTTGCACTCTCACATCTAACATGCTTGCAGGCAATCTCTGCAAATTTCCATTTATGTAGCTACCAGAGCACCTGTACCCGTGCACTCCTACAGGACAAGTTCATCCAGACAGCTTCCTGAAGAGAAATCATTTTAGCTAATTTTAAATGGAAACACACACACACACACACACAAAACACATACACACAAAAACCCTACAAAAAACCAACAAATAACAATAACCACAGAACCTCAGTTACAGAGAATGACACATTCACATGGAGACTTTTGAAAATGACTTTAATCCTATAAAATCCCTTAAGGACCACAGACTACATATGGAAGTCTCTGCTTTCATGTGATAATTTGCTTATGTTGGGTCCCTGTGCGAAAGGGCATCTCACATCTTTGAATTCATCTAAGTTGGCTGTTGCACAAAAAGAAAAACATTTTTGTAAAGTACACTTTGTACCACAATCACGGATAATTTATAAATTAAATATATCTTAACTCGAAATGTCAGAGAACGAATCACCTTTAATTAGCTGTGGTTTTCTCAAGGCAGTTGGGTCAGAACAGCAAGTGATTAGTGCACATGAGGAAGTACAACTTTACTAGTATTTTCTAATGTGAATAAAGGGCATCAAATCTTAGAATGGAATGACCGATGACCGGATTTTCTCATTAATTCTCCCTTCCACTTGCAAAATTACCACTGAAAATAATGGAGTTCAAGAGATTTACAGCATGAAAAATCTAAGAGTCTTGAAAAATGTTTATTTTAATTGAGTGCATCTGCATATTAATATGGGGGAGGGTAGGGGGATGAGAAGAGAAAGATACTTGAAGCTTACCAACTTTGGAAAAAATATCAAAAATGAATACATCTCTTTCAAAGCTTTTGTAAAGAAATGTAAACATCTCAAACAGCAAAACATTATAGCAAACACCACACAGGGTTTACTGAAAGATTATGGAGTGATACAACGACTTTATACCACTCTCACTGCCCCTAACAATTGGACAGATCTGTTAGTTTCTCTCCATCTTCTCTGGACCATCTTCTGTTAAAGCCACCATCATATTTTCTTTGAGTCCCTTTGTAACTGGTCTCCTCAGTTCTATGCTGGCCAGACCAGTATTTTCACGACGTTAAGTCATATCTTTCCTCTTCCATAAGGAGGGTCTTTAAGGGGCTGGATATTGCATTTGGATAAAATGCAGACTTACAAAGCATAGCAACTTGTCCCACTCGACATGACCAGAAAACTTTCTCATGTCATGCCCACTGTGTTCTGAGAAAACAGGGGCTTTTAGCCTTTTCCTCTGCCTGAAATGCTTCTCTGCTCATCTACTCCAGGTAAAGGCACCTGCTCAACTATTTCCAGTGTCCCTGCCCAGGATGCCTATGCTGGCGTTTGTGGTCTGACGGCCGCACATCTCTACGGCTTGTCCTTTTCTACTTCCTGCACTAAGCCTGCATTTGAGTCACTCAGGCTTGGTCACAATTCCCAGAACGTACTCACCTCATGCCATGGAACTGGGCAATTTGCTTCTTCAAATTTCCCTCCATAAATTTTTCACTTGTAAAGTATTTCCAAGTCGCGACTCATTCTAACAGCAATTCCTAACTCCAGCCTTGCCTGACAAATGAGGAAAGATGGAAGGCTCACCTTCCACGCTGGTTTCTGCACCTATTTGTCGACACTGCTGCTGAACTACAGGGTAATTACCTATTTGGCTTCTTGACTACATGAGACATTCTTGAAGTGTAACAACCAATTTATTATTCATCTTTTCCAAGAACTGAACAAAGTATCTTCAATAAAAGCTGCTTCAGTAAATGCCAGTTCTGAGTTCAGCTGCCTTTGAGGAGAACACCTATTTGGATAAACTTAGTTGACTAAAGCAAACCAGGCTCAATATTTTATAGACATGCTGGATACATTTAAAATTCCAACAAGGAAAATTACATGCAGTAAAAATACAGCTCTACTGTTTCAGATGAGAATATTAGGATAATGAAAAAATTGATAATTACTTGTAAAAAAATTACATTACATGAGACCGATACACATAATACGACAGAAGACAAGGTCACACGGAAATGCCACACAAAAAGAGAAACAGAGCCCAACAACTACTGTGTGTGCTTCTACTGTTACCCCTTCCACTCTTTCATAGGCTATGCTAAAGCATGCTACAATTGGAAAGATTTAAGTTCTCATCTATTTCTAATTAAAAATATACCTTAGTAGAATACTTTTCAAATTATATCATTCTCATTGTAAGGGTGCTGCTCTCGACTTTTAGTAGGAATAACAATACTACATGTAATAGGGAATAGCCTAGAGAACTCACTGTGAAGTGGGTGATGTACGTTGAACCAAAACGTGAGTGGGTTGCAGAAAGCTTGCTGAAATGAATGTGTGAAATTGGGGATCTGCTACCGACACAACTTAGAGCTCTGATCTTAGCCAAGTCACCACAAGATTGTGGGCTTTTCATGTTCCTTGCATATTTTTTTACTTCATTCTTGACATAGTTTCTTCAATTTTAAAGAACTTTAGCAAGTCTAAAATAAGTCACAGACTACCTTCCAACTCTACTCACTCCTCCCATGTTCCCTTCTGTGACAGGTTTGTCTCCAACCAGGTATATAAGCTAGAAAATAAAGTCGTCCTGGACCTCTTTTTTCTTTACTTTCTATGTATCAGTGCAATTACAGAATCTTGTTCTAGTGTATGTCGGAGAGCTCCCCTACCCTGGTCTCCTCTCGTTCCAACCACAAGGAGCTTAGTTTATGCCCTTGACATCTATGACTAGCTAGGAAAGTCTCCTGCTTCTGGCCTCCCCTGTAAGTCATCATTCACAAAAATCTTCATGGTGGGCTTTCAAAGATGCATGGTCCCAGTGTGTTGCATCCTTGCCTAAAAGCATGCCCATGTCTAAGCAACAATCACAGAATCAAGTCCAAACTCCTCAGTCAATCCTTAAGACCCTTCCCAAGGCTGCCTAGACATCCTCCAATTGCACACCCGTGAGCACCCTATACTCTAATTTTATCAGATTTTACCATCCATTTCTTTACTTTATTGGTTCACGTACTTACTTATTGAGGCCAGAACATGTCAGGCATGTACTAAGAGCTAAGGGCAGTTAATGTTAAATCTTCCCTGAAGAGTTCCATTCAGAAAAACCCTAACAGGAGCAACATTAGCGTTGACCTTAAGAGGATGAGCTCTGGATTGGGTACCCCAGGTTCAAATCCAGCCCCCTTTGCAGGCTATTTAATATCTCTAACTTGTAGTTATCAATTCACTGGAAAGAGGAATAATAATAATATCATCATCATAGGGATTAAATTACGTTAATGCATGTAAAACACTGACTGAGAGAAGGCAGAGCAAGCTACCTTGAAAGGCATATAAAAATTACTGGTTGGGGCACCTGGGTAGCTCAGTTGGTTAAGCAACTGCCTTTGGCTCAGGTCATGGTCGCGGAGTCCCAAGATCGAGTTCCACATCGGGCTTCTCCCTCTGACTTTCTCCCCTCTCATGCTCCCTCTTACCCTCTCTCTCTCAAATAAATAAATAAAATCTTTAAAAAAAACAATTACTGGTTGGGGAGGCTTTATCAAACCACATATAGGCACAATTCTGACCATTTTTACTAATCTTGGTGCAGTGAGCCAACTCAAGTTTAAATATTTTCTTATCCCTCCCTCAGATGTAATCCTGATATAAATTAAGAAATCCCTGGCCTCATGGGTCAATAGATAATTAAAACCAAAATAGTGGCAAGACTGGTGACTTTGCTCATGCTCTTTCCCATTGCTGAAATTTTATATTTCTTTCCCTGGAGAAAATTTTACTGATATTTCAAAGTCTGATTTAAACATAATTCTCAGGCACCTGGCTGGCTCAGCTGGTTAAGTGACTGCCTTCAGCTCAGATCATGATCCCAGAGTCCTGGGATTGAGTCCCGCATGGTGCTCCCAGCTCCACAGGGGTGTCTGCTTCTTCCTCTGACCTTCTCCCCTCTCATGCTCTCTCTCGCTCTCAAATTAATAAAATCTTTTAAAAAAATTCTCATTATATATATATATATATGTGTGTGTGTGTGTGTGTGTGTGTGTGTATAAAATTCTGTGTTCCTGTAGTATTTTGTTTATGTAACTAAATATTTATTACACCACACAGTGGTTATTCATGTAGTTATTGGCCCTCTTACTCATCTATGAACTATGAGGGAAGGGTCTATTTTCCATTTGTACTTTCTATTAATTTAACAAAGATTTGTTGAATGATAATTAAGGAATTAGACTATAATATCTCCAAGATTCCTTATAACTAAATCTAATAACTTCTCAAGAATCTGAAAAAAAAGTTCATTGATTCTGATCCAGTAATAACTCTAGGAATCTATGTTAAGGAAATAATGAGAGCTAGAGTAAAAACACTATGAATAAAGATGTTCAACATATTTAAGAGCAGGAAAAATTGGGAAAAGTCTAATTTCTTTCTTATAAGCATCAAATTACTCACTAAATTATGGCACAATCATAGAAGGATTATTATGAAATCATCTGAAATGGTTTTTGAATTGTATTAAATGGCATGGGAAAATGCTCATGTTATAATTTTCAGTGGGAAAAAACATGTAAGTTATGAAAGTGAATACAGATGTCCAGTCAAACGGAATGATGAATTCATAGGCTGAGCCTTCCTTCTGCTGAAAATACATAGCAATAAATGAAAACATAAAAAGAAAAAAACAACACAGTACACTTTAAAAAATGTGAGTATCTCCTTGGACCAGAAACATGAGAGGAGCCCATGTTAATAAGCAGTGCGGAAGCAAGAGGTCACCGGAGTGTGCATTTAGAGAAGAAGGTAAAGATCCTGGCTTCCGCAGAGACCGGTGAAGGGAGAGTTCACACAGCTGGAAATGGAACCAGTCTCACTGATGGAAACTCAGAGCTATGACTGAGCTCCCCAGATCATGAGAGGAGGATGAGAACGGCCCCCGTCCACACGCAGCTGTGTGACTGGGGCAGCAAGCACACGCAGACACAGCTTTCCAGGCAAGACCTCAGCTGAGTCAGTCACTAGCCTGGTACTGCATCTGTAACAAGCCTAATTTGCATGTGTGTGGACATTCACATAGGCAAAGGGCGGAGTCCCAGGCTGCTAATAGAAGCTTTGGTTCTGGCCTGGGGGCCCCAAACAGGCCATGTTAAAGCAATGGAAAGAAATTGAGAGAATGAAGGATTTGGGCGGTGGGGGGGTCAGGAGAAGGGAGAGAGCAAGGGCCAAACTGATAGACGGCTTCTGTGAAAGCCTCAGTTTGCAGCCCAGAAGCAATCACAGACAATACCTGCATACAGTTATGTCCCAACTGAACTTGACTTACGAAAAGAGGGCGCAATTAATACACAGATTGTAATTTCCTGACATTTGTATGAAATCAACATTCCAATACCAACATGAATAGAAAGACAGCTTGTAACTATTAACAAACGAACGATGGATTCATTTTGGGTGAAACAAAAACTACGGAAAATCCAAAAAGGGCTTCGATATATTTTTATAAACATCAGAGATAAAGGAAAGATAATATCTAAAATAAGAACAAGAAATTACTTTAAAAGGAAAAATACATGTGATATAAAAAATCATATTAGAAAACTTGGAAACAAAAATATGACTGTGACTAGCTGCATTGATAATACAAACAGAGTCAAAGAGATTGGACAGAGCCGAAGAGAGACTCAATGAACTAGAAGACAATGTTGAGGAGCGCATGAGTATTATAGCAAAAAAGGTGGTGGTGGATTTTTAAACTATGAAAGAAGAGAGAATGAGACTGAAGTGGTTCCAATGTACACCTAAAAAGAGTTTCAGGTAAAGGAAAGAAAAGTGATGAACACTGAACAGATAATTGTTGAGAATTTTAAAGATATTAAGGAAAACATCAGTATTCAAGTAGAAAGTCTGCACTAAGTACAGAGCAAGACAGTGAATGTATGAAGGAAGGAAGGAAGGAAGGAAGGAAGGAATTCATACTGCGCATATGAAAGCAAAGCCAAAGCTGAATAAAGATAATGAGAATATAAATGTGCATTAATTAAATGACTCAACTATAAAGCAGAGAATGTAACAATGATCTGTATCATAGCTCCAGTGGTATAATTTGTGTATACACATGCAATACACACCCGCACCAGATAAAAACAGACCAAATACTCATGTTATTTATCACTGGACTATAAAAATCTCAGATAAACATACTTTTTTCTCTACATTTTTGAGTGTTGTTTGATGTCCTTATGCTGAACTTACACTCATTTTAAAATCATAATAAAATGCTACTTTTTAAAAGGCTACTGTTACATTTGAATTGAGTTTATAACGTCATTTTTCCCTTAAAAATATCAGAAATATACCATGGTAAACAAAATCACTATGCACAAATTCAAGTCAATACAAACGATTTTAAAGACGGGGCTTTCCTGTATCTCTCTGAACACAGACATGACTTCAATTGGAAGATATCGTTCATGAGTTCTAAACATTTTCCAGCCTCTTATTGAAGGTGGGGGAAGGAGTGGGGGTACAGAAATCATTTGCATGAGAACATTCTTTCCCAGTTCCGGTAACTTAATTACTCAATGCCCTGTACATGTTGAGTTGATTTAAATCATGTGGCAATTGCTACAATTTCTAGCGGAGAAAGGCACTGGAACAGAAGTCGTCATTTGGCAGGACTGCATCAAGAAACGCCGCTGACAGCCAGAAGAGATCAAAAGCAGATCAGGTTGCTTAACAAACTACACGTCACTGAGCTAAGAAAGCCAGGGGAGCACCCTGGAGCTGTGGAAATCTTGGGAGCAACTACAGAAAGCAAACATAGCGGATGTTCTTATAAAATGCTAAAATGAGATTCAGTTGTTTTATTAAAAATGCCTGAGCCATAACACATTATTTCTCAGTCTTTCCTTAGAAATAAATCAAGTCCGTAAGTAGAAAAAAAGAACTGATAGAGGCAGAAGATGAGTAATTTAACAGCTATAGTCTATATTTTATCAAACTAATCACAGTATTTATCCTATTTTTTCCTTCTTATGAATAGCAAATATTTATCAGATACTTATTATATGGAAAACATTGGGATAAATTCTTTATACACATCATCTCTCATTTTCTAAACTTTTTAAAACAACTTCCTTCTGGGGAAAAAAAAAACAACAAAGAAAAAAGGGAATAGGCTATTTGAAGCTTCCTAAATGAATTATCTAATTTGGTCACTTAGGAGGAATCATTTTTAACAAGCTATTTGTCAAAGTAGACATTATGTTAAATTACATCAAAAGTAACATAATCCAATAGTCTCCAATTGACTCCCATTCAGTCAAATCAATGTACATGTCCATTTTTACCTATCTCATTCCAAAAAGGGACCCAAGACCATTTTATTTTATGCTTTATTGATATGAAATGCTACAGTCACACTAAACTTTTCCCAGAAAATGAACTTAAATTTCAGCACATAAGATTTCCTTCCTTGTGTGACAAAATACCTTTCTCCCCCCAACGGAAAGACTCAAATATTAGAAAAGCAAAACATAACACATATGATTCAATTATGATTTTGTCCGTGTTTTAAGGCTACCTCAGAGTTTGACAGCCTTGTAAATAGCTCTTAAAGCTAATCTCATAATCTGTTCTGTAACAGAACAGAATCTGTTCTAAGAACAGAAATATATAATTATATTAGTTCATAAACTAAGTTTCATTTCCCCACTTTCACCAGAAGCTGCGCAGAGGCGAATGCCATGCTTCTGTCACTGACACGGTACCAGGCTTGCGATTCTTACAACACGTTCCACTGACTAGAGAGGCCATCAGATAGTGTGTGGAAAAAGTACTCCCTGATCAAATCAGCCAGGGAACTACTGGCCAGCCCTTCTTTCAGAGAACACTGGGAATTCCCTTTAAATGTTCTAATCCCAGCCTTCCTGACTTTCATGAGGTCATGAAACTTTCCCTCTGGAGAGCACCGAACTGCAGCATTCTGCAGACCAATGAGAAAACACCAGGAGAGCAAAGGCCGTTGGTCCGAGTTGAGGGAACAGACTTTTTAGAGAAACGTGTCTTACCCCAACAGAAAGTATACACTGTGAGGCTTAAAATCATCACCTTCTCTCCCCTCCGGCTACTAAAAATTGCCCAGATGCCTGCTCAGTGTTTAATCTGTGTAGTTAGCCACGTTGCTTAAGAAGACAGATGTGCAAGAGGAAACAGTACTCGGCGGCGCTGGTTCCTCGCCCTTTCCTAAGCCGCTAGCTGGTGTGCGCTGGTTCCCTGGTTTCAGCTCTAAGACTTGTGAGAGCCTGGCGCTTTCATGGCTACATGTACACTGACTAACTGCAGTGAGAAACTATGTAGATGTGAAAAATAAATGAAGTAACTTTCCAAAGTGAGGCCCCTCCCAAAGCAAACAGAAATGCCCTGGTGATAAGATTACCATTGCTCTCATTCATGAAATCACCTGCAAACCACAGACCCCTCTGCAAGACCAAACAAACGGTTGATCCAAGTGTGAAGTATTTTCCAGATATGTTCCATACTGAAATGACCCCAGCACCACATCAAAGAGACAGAGATAGACAGAGAATGCCAAACTTCATAAGCAAACCAGGATACCTGGCAAATTTTGAAGTATGATACATACTACACATGAATGGTTGGGTTTCCTACTGTCTTAAGAAATCATGCTTAAATACATAGTATCATAGTATTATATAAATGTAACAGAGTTTTACAGGGTTTTTTTTGGTTTGTTTGTTTTTGTTTTTTTACATCAAGGCGGTCTCATTCTTGGCCTCAGCCAACTGAGCACCCTTATCTGAGGCTCTAAGTGAGAACATCTAAGTGACAGAATTTTACCGTCCTTGGCAGTGATGATTGTATCTGTGATTACCCACGGCACCTAGCAAATGCTGACATGCACCAAGACTATGAATAAGTGTTGTGGAGTGTTTGGGGGGAAATTGGAGGGGGACACGAACCATGAGAGACTGTGGACTCTGAAAAACAAACAAGAAGGTTTTGGAGGGGAGGGGGCAGGGGGTTGGGGGAGCCTGGTGGTGGGTATTAAGGAAGGCACGGATTGCATGGAGCACTGGGTGTGGTGCACAAACAAGGAATCTTGGGACACACATACAAAAAATAAAATTTTAAATTAGAAAAAAAGAAAAAGAAAATACAAGCCATATAATGTTGCTCTGTTGATTTAAATCCAAATAAAAGCATCTGTGATGACCATCAGACAACTGCATAAACTGGATTACAAATCAAAATATTTGGATAAGTATTTCAAAACTGAGATACAATCTCTTAAAAAGTGATATCATATTTGATTAATGGAAAGAGGTAACCAACCTTCTTCTCATCTAGCAGTACAACATCAAATGAAAATCTCACATAAATATATTTATTCCCATCTGTACTTTAGCAAGAGATTGAAACAGCTGAGACGGTCTCAACTCTGCAGCAAGAAGAAGCTTCATGCTCATAAAGGGAAGACAGATTTTACACAGAAAACTAAAAGAAAATTGTAAATTTTCTGTATAAATATTACCTTTTTTCACTTAAAATCTCTTTATCTTAAAAATGATCACTGAAGTATCATGGACATATAAGATTATTTTAGTTTTCAGTGTATAATATAATGAGTCAACATTTGTATACATTGTGAAATGATCACCACAACGAGTCTACTTAACATCTGTCACCACGCACAGTTAATTATTTTTTTTCCTTGTGATGGGAACTCTTTTTTTTTTTTTTTTCGTTAAGATCTTATTTATTTTTGAGAGAGAGAGAGACTAAAGACTCAGACTTCACGGTGAGTGCAGAGCTTGTCTCTGGGCTCGGTCTCATGACCATGAGATCATGACTTGAGTTGAAACTGTGCTACCCAGGTGCCCCAATTGCGATGGCAACTCTAAAGATTTTCTTTCTTAGCATCTTTCAGATTTGTAATATTACTGACTAAAGTCACCATGCTGTACATTACATTATATCCCCATGACACCTTTGTTTCGTAAACTGGAACTTTGTATCTCTTGATCCCTTTCACCCATTTTGCCCACCAACCAAACCGTCCTCTCTAGCAACCACCAGTTTGTTCTTTGTATCTATGAACTTTGGTTTGTTTTCTCATTTTTTTAGATTTTTTTCTTTTCTTTTTCTGTCAGACTTATTTCACTGAACAAAATACACTCAAGGTCCATCCATGTTGTTGCAAATAAGATTTCATCCTTCTTTATGGCTGAGTAATATTCCTCTGTGTTTGCGTGCACACACATACATATACACATACATACCACATCTTTATGCACTCATCTATGGAGGGACACTTGGGTTACTTCCAGATCTTGGCTATTGTAAATAATGTAAATAATGCTGCAATGAACAGAGGGGTGCATATAGCTTTTCAAATTAGTGTTTTCATTTTCTCCAGATAAATGCACAGAAGCAGAACACACTGTTTTCCACAGTAGCTGCCCCAATTTACACCACCACCAACAGTGCAAGCGGATCCCTTTTTCTCCACGTCCTCGCCAACACTTCTTGTTTCTTGTCCTCTTGACACTAGCCGTTCCAGCAGGTGTGAAGTGGCACCTCACGGCAGTTTTAACTGTGTATCCCGCATGGTCAGTGATGCTGCTTATCTTTTCACATGTCTGTTGGCCATCGTATGTCTTCTTCGAAAAAAAGTCTATTCAGATCCTCTGCCCGTTTTTTAAGTGGGTTGTTTGTGTTTTTGTTATTGAGTTGTAGGAGATCTTTATATATTTTCAGTATTAACCCCTTATTGGATTTATCATTTGCAAATATCTTCTCCCATTCAGTACAGCGCCTCTTCCCATTGTTGACAGCTTCCTCAGCTGTGCAGAAGCTTTTTAGTCTGATGTAGTCCCATCTGTGTATTTTGCTTCTGTTGCCACTCCGTTTGGAGTCAGATCCAAAAATTATATCACCAAGACTGATACAAGGACCTTACTGCTTGTTTTCTTCTACCAGTTTTATGGTTTCTGGCCTTACAGTCAGCTCTTTAACCTAATTTGAGTTAATTTTGGGGTATAGGGTAAGATAGTATCTGGTTTCTTTTTTTTGTTTTTTTTTTTGCATCTGGATGTCCAGTTTTCCCAAACCCCATTTATTGAAGAGACTGCCATTTCCCCATTGTATATTCTTGCCTCCTTTGTCATAAATTGACCGTATAGGTATATGCCTATTTCTGGGTTTTCTTTTCTGTTCAGTTGATCTATGTGTCTGTTTTTAATGCCAATACTGTACAGTTCTGATTACTACAGCTTTGTAATATAACTTGAAATCAGGGAGTGTGATGCCTCAAGCTCTACTCTTCTTTCTCAAAATTGCTTTGGCTCTTTGGGATTTTCTGTGGTTCCTCTACAAATTTTAGGATCATTTGTTCTAATTCTGTGAAAAACACCATTGGAATTTTGATAGAAATTGCATTCAATCTATAGATTGCTTTGGGTAATACAGACATTTTTAACAATATTAAATCTTCCAAATAATGAGAATGGAATAGCTTTCCATTTATTTGTATTATCTTCAATTTCTTTCATCAATGTCTTCTAGGTTTTAGTGTACACAGCTTGCAATTTCTTTTTTAAACTTATTCCTGGGTATTTTATTCTTTTTGATGCAATTGTAAATGAGATTCCTTCCTTATCTTCTCCTCTGGATAATCTGTTGTTGGTGTGTAACAATGCGATGGATTTTTCTATTTTGATTTTGTTCCTGAAACTTAATTTATTGGTTCTAATAGTTTGGGGGGGGGGAGTCTTCAGGGTTTTCTATATTTAAAATATTATCCTCCACAAATACTGATAGTTTTACTTCTTCCTTTAGAATTTGGATGGCTTTTTAAAAAAATGCTTTGGGTTTTTTTGTTTTTGGTTATTTTGTTTTTTAAGAGAGGGAGGAAGGGAGAAAGGTAGGAGAAGGGGAAGAGGGAGACAGAGAATCTTATGCAGGCTCCCTACCGAGCACTGAGCTTGACCCTAGGCTTGATCTCATGACCCTGAGATCATGACCTGAGATGCAACCAAGCGTCAGACACTTAACCGACTGAGCTACCAAGTGCCCCTTAAATGTTAATTAAGAAATCTGAAGAATTTCAGACTCCTTTCAAAACGATTTGATACAAGGCTTCTCGACCAACAATAAAATGTTATACATGCAAGTGCGTTTTGACCAAATATGTGGAAGAAGATCTCTGTTCCCTGGAAAGTTGATAAGCCACGACATCTTGGGCAAGTATACCAAGGCGGGGGTGGGGGTGGGGAAGGGTAGGGAAGAACTATTTCTCTTTTAACAATAACTTGATCGATGTACCAATGTTCCTGGCTATCAAGTGAAAACAAGATGACCAAATTTGCTCCTAATGAAGGACTGCTATTCAAAGAACCAATACACTACTCAGTAGCTAAATGTCTAATATATATAACTTTTTAAACAACAAAAGGATAAGATTGCTGGTAGAACTTTCCTTTTGCCACACTAAACAAAAAAACGTAGTTTGACAAAGCTGTTAAAGATTTACTTTCTTAGAAAACATTGAAAAGTCTGTGTGTGTTTTTCTCATTAAAAAACCATTAGGTCATACAAACATGATTCTTAAGGATTATAAGTTACCTTTCAAGTCTTTCTTTAGTTTTCTGAGATCTTTTTGAAAATCTTCAAACTTCATCTGTGAGGCCTGAAAAAGGTCCTGGGGTTCTGGCAGTGGAAAAACGCACTGTTCTTTTCCAGCATCCTAATGAGCAAGAAACACACAGTTTTAAAACGAACCAGCATTAATGTAAATAAGAATGCAACAACAATGGCAATTGCGAAACAACAACAAATCCCACCCATTACTCAACAACAAAGAATAACAGAACTGAAATATACAGAAAAACTGTCTTACCTCATCAAAATTTCGAAGATAATAGGAAACAATATAGGACAAAAGGCTTCTGCTATTGTCCTAGGCAGAAAGACCAAAGTAAAAATACATTTTTAAAATCATGAAGTCTACAGTGTCAAGTAAAGTACTTTCCAGTAAAACAATATATAAATGAGAACATTCGGAATAAAATGTGAAATTCTGTATTTCAAAGAACTCCAGCCCCTGCATCGAAGGAGTTTCATGGCACAGAAGATCCTGTTTATACCGATGTTCTAATCTGAGCCCCAAAGGGAAAGACAGATGTTCAAGGGTGGAGCCTCCACTGTGAATACTTGATCATTTTGCCCTCCTCGATCAGTTAATTCGTTAATTGTCATGTTTTATTATTAAAAGGTATTAACTACATTTTAGCTGAAATGACCAAATATTGCTGGCATCACCACACCATTTCTGGACCAGCCGGTATCATTCCGACAGTAGGACTGATTGAAATGTGTTAAAGATTAGGAAAAATCAAGTTAAGTATTATTTTGAGTAAGCAGAAGTTCTAAAAATGCAAATACATATTATAAATTGCTATGTCAACCACTGAGATTGAGGAATTAATATCCTCAGAGCTACAAATAATGCAATGTGTTTATTTCTATAGAAAAGAAAATGTTCCTATACTAATAGTTTTCAATGAATAGCTAATAGTTTTCAATGAATAGCTTTTCATCCCCTTTCTGGCACACTTGGGGGAATTTTTAATGATTTCTCTTTTTTTGCATCACTTGAAATTAGTACTAGATAACTAGAATGTGGGAGAACAAATAGACATTTCTTTTAAAAATATTATGACACAAACTACATCCCCTGAAATGTTCAATCTTACCACTATTTTCCCCCTATCTGTAAAAAGCAATATCCCTTTATAATTTAATCTGACATGCTATGGTAATACACCTTTTAGAGACTTCCCTCATGGTAATTTATAGTAATGATAATATAATAAATTATTATTATACCATGCAGTAATATATTACCATAATAAAATATTTATTAGAAAGAATATTTGCTTATGAATAATGTAAGCAAATTTTTTTCCTCTTTCCTAACATAAATCAATGAAATGGTTAACAGTACTTGAATTAGTTAACAAAACATTTATTAAATGCCTGCTGATAGGCATGCCGAGTAAAAATTCTGAGTGATCTAGCTCTGTTCATGCAGGTCTACAAATAGTACTAAGATGTAGACACAGTTGTATTTGTTTTATAGAGAAAGAACCAAATCAGGAAGACTTTGCCTAGCTCTTATGAGAATGCAAGTGAAATTATAAAATAAAAATCTTGCTTCCTGATTTTATCATGCCTTTTTATCTAAATTATTCCTTAGCTATTTAAATTTTAAAATTTTACTGGGGGACTTAATAAGATGTATCAACCAATAAAAAACAAATTAATCCCTTATTCATATGTAATTAGAATTATCAGAATATGTTTCTGATCCATTTTTATAAATTAAATATTATGTTGATGTTATTTCTGTTCGAGGGTTATTAGCAAATGTTACCTGTTTCAATCCAACAATCAGCTGTTCAGAACTATTCAAGTGCTTAGAACAGAGCTTTTGCTTTTGAACCACTGTGATTTATCACGCTAACATAATGGAGGTTCCTGTGAAACTTGTTCCATACGAATATAATAGCAACTTTACAAATAGAACCAGAAAAATCACAAAAACTATATGCTGCTGGTGTTCCAAGACAGGATAATAGCTTTATTCAATTTTGGAAAAGCAGTGTGGGAGAGTTCACAGAATTCAGGGAAGGAACGGTGAACGAATGAGTACAAGTGTGAAGGAACGATCAAATGCACTGTTGGCCAACACACACAAACAAACAAAGTGTCTCTCTCTTATATGGGAAATTACGGTTGACCCTTGAACATGGGTTTGAACTACATAGCTCCACTTACACACAGATATTTTTCAACAAATAATGGACAGTACTGGAAATGTATTTTCTCTTCCTTATGACTTTCTTAATATTTTCTTTTCTCTAGATTATTGTAAGAATACCATATATGTGACACATAACATGGGAAATAAGTGTCAATTGACTAATGTTATTGGTGAGGCTTCTTATCAACAGTAGGTTATTAGTAGTTAAGTTTTAGGAGAGTCAAAAGTTACACGTGGCTCTTCAACTGAGCAGGAGGTCAGTGCCCCTGCACTATTCCAGGGTCAACTATATTCATTATCTAGGAAGAACAATTCTAGTATTTCCATTTCTATGAATCAGTCATTTACTCAGATTTATTATTCTAAAAATTGACCATAATTGCCTTTATTACTTGGTTCTGGGTGGATATTCTTTTATCAGAGAAACAGAATTCTATTACTTTCTAAGTTTATGATCTGAGATATTAACCCCAACCATCATGGTTGTTTCTCTAATATTACATTTTTACTGACACTCTCATAATCTCTTCTATGTTAATTTTAAACAAATACAAGTATAGAAGTAGGATAAAAAATGATTTAGTCCTGCAAAAAGACCAGGACATCCCCACATATACCAGTGTGAAGGGGAGGACGACATGTAGAAAAGCTTCTTTGACATTTTACTTACACTCTACTTTCACCCATCTTTGCTTCACTTTTAAAACACAAGCCTGCTGGCCTCCATTACTTAACACAGAAGAGAAGAGGAAGACTGTCTGATTTATGAAAAATAATTAATCCTCAGACTCCCAAAGAATAAAATATAAGCAGACATGGTAATAATAGGGTGAAAAATAATTATTTCTATTTTAAAAGTCCCCTACTTGATTATTCATTAGACACAGGATTCAGAATTTTTCACTTCAGGGAACATTATTCACAAAACCATAAACATGATGGCCATATACTTTTTCCTAGCCCAAAACATAAAGGCTTTGGAACATAAAGAAACATTTATTACAATAGGCTTAAAGTCAGACTTAGTATTAAATAAAACATCTAATCATCAATTTGCCAGCATTTGTTCATACAAAATACTTACACTGCTTTTGACATCTTTCAGCTTTGGAAGAATGTCTAATCCGAAGCCATCTGCCTGTCCTCGAGTCTTATTCCCACCGTTCATGTAGTTGCCAAAAGCAAGAACCAAACCCAGGATCTGCATAACCCCGGGGCCATTTTTTAATGTCTGTAAAACAGAATAAAGAACATTTCTCACTCAAAGTCTTCTTTGGATTATCTTAGGTCAGTGGCAGATATTCATATTATACTAATCATCTTGGGTCACATTCAAACTGTATCGTTGCTTATTATTAGGATATTTTAAGAGCAGTGTTTCCAAAGTTAACTTTAAGAAGCTGTACCACCTACAAGCATTCAGGTACGCATTTGTAAACTAAGAGATCCCATTCTAGGCTGTTTCTGGGATACAAGTGCGTGGAAAACAACTACGGCTACAATCGACCACAAAACCCTGTCATTGCCAACTCCCTAACTAGGCTCACCTCTGGAGCAAGAGAAATTTTTGGCATCCGTTGTGGGAAACCAAAACACAGTTGGAAAGATTAATTTCCAAATTTAGACTTATCCCTGAAAAGTCCATATTCACCTTCTTCCAAAACACAAAGCTTAGCTGGAGTTTGCATGTCTTCTTTCCCCTGAAAACGTGTCTTTGATGCCATCTTGCTAGCTTTCCAAACGACTGACCACCACCAGAATGAATGGTACTACTGATATTTGACAAATTGTTCTAAATGGTAATATCGGTAACTTCTGCCA
Organism: Mustela lutreola; assembly: GCF_030435805.1. NCBI lineage: Eukaryota > Metazoa > Chordata > Mammalia > Carnivora > Mustelidae > Mustela > Mustela lutreola. The sequence goes on along the minus strand of NC_081303.1, from coordinate 6,138,169 downwards.
GGCATTTACTCTTAGTTTTCAGAAGAATATTTATCTCCTGTTGAGTCCTACAGCTGTTCCTAGATTATCTGGGGAGAATCATTAACAATTTGTTAAAGGCCCCTTCCAAAACTGAGGGAAAGTAAATAAAATGCCTTCAAATCACATCCAATCCGAAGTCTGATGCAGGAGAGGACTATAGGAAGTGACGAGTTTGTTTTGGCAAGAGCAGAAGGGACAGAAGGGACAGATGCCACAGAGGCAGGAGCATGACAAGTGCCCTCCTGTAACAGGGCCCCTGGGTGGTAGGAGCCTCTCCTTCTCTTCGATCCTGAAACCAGTCGTGGTATGTTCTCTCCCGTGGAACCGCTCTCCTGCAAGTGTACGCGTACTTAAGAGTACATGAAAGAAAACGTTTTCGAAAATATGAACCTGACCGGACACAACGAAACGTCAGAACTCAATCGTCAGCATTCTGTGGCCCAGAACCCACCTCGCACAATTTCTGCAGCAACTCCAGTTTGCGACGAATTGAGCAAATGCTTTCTGAAAACGTGGACTGGAACAGAATACAAAAGACTCGCTCTGAGAAGTTGGGGATTAAGGACAGTTCATAAAGGAACCTAAGGAAATAAAGCCAAGTGAAGAGGAAAAATATAATTCATATAAAGAGATGCTTATCCTCCTATCATTCAGAACAATTACGCCGGGAGAACACCACGATTCTGAATGGACAGAGGCTGCCTGGGGTCTGGCCGCCTTCTACAAGGTCCTGAGTGTGCTTACTGTTCGGGCTTGTCCAGAGACTTGGCGTTCTCCTTGTCTTTGGAGGACCGGCCGTGCTTCTCAATTTTTTCCAGTTCATCTGACTGTGCTCTCTGGAAAAAAAAAAAAGAATAATGCCAAGCGGTTATCCAAAATCTGGGGAAATAAATCCCGTAGATTATGATAATCTTAATACAGCAAAACTCTCTATATTTTCATATTTCTTAGCATCTGTTTGCCGTAAAGCTTGACTTCATTCATGAAGGCATTTTAAAGTGTAAATATGTTTAATGCAAACCAGATCACCTTGAAACCTTCCAAATAATGTTATTGGCGATTAGTGATCTGCAGAACATTTATTTATTCAAGCATGCTTTAAAACAATACGGTTTTCCTCTCTGGCTTTTTGGCTGTTGGTAATATGCTTTAGAATACAAGAATTTCATTTTAAAAATGGTATGCCTTACTTAGAAATCAATCAAGTTAAATTTGGAAGTAATGTGATCCTAATGTTATAAGATTTTTAAAGCAAAAAAAGTACTTATTTAACTAATACAATCATTGTTTATGACTTTTCTTTTTTTTTAGGGGAAAAATACAATTGAATTATTTAGTCCTAGGACAAAAATAAAAGGTTTTGATTCTTCTGCTGAATTTTCTTTTTGACACAAAAATGGCTTCAGGCTTCTTTTCTTCCAAAGTATCTTCTTTTACCCTTCATCCGAAACTTCTTTCTTTGTAGGAGAGTTTCTTCTGCATTTTCAATATATGGGAGAAGATTTTATAGACATTGAGAAACACAAATCTATTCTTTATGAAAATTTGGATGCTTTTTATGTGTAGTCTTGTCTTTATTTTATAACTCAGGAAGATGTTTCAAAATAGCCAAACACAGTATTTCTACGCATTAAGAAGTGGGAGTTGACTAAGTAGACAAAGAAGTGGGAGGAAGCAGGCTCCCTGCAGAGCAGAGAGCCCGATGTGGGGCTCGATCCCAGGACCCTGGGATCATGACCTGAGCCAAAGGCAGAGGCTTTAACCCACTGAGCCACCCAGGCGCCCCAATAAATAAAATCTTTAAAAAAAAAAAAAAAAAAGGAATTAGAAGTACTACTACAGCAGAGAATTAGTCTATCTTCAAGCCCAACCACATTCAATACTCAAACCTCAACAGGGGGCACAAATCCACCTTGCTACAATCTGATGTAGTCATTATGATTGTTGGTTTAGTTTTTGTTTTTTGAACTTGACATAGACTCAACCTACATGACTAGAAGCTGACTCCATGGGCTCCGTAAATTTCCCTGGGTTTAAATAAACACACACAAAATCTCAAGAAACAATGACAAGAGAAATGAAGATGGCTAAGGTAAATCATAATAATAATTGAATACACAAGAGAAAGATAAAACTCCCCAATGTCTTGAGGACAAAGGGACTTTCTGGCAATACTAGAGTTATTCTCCAAATTATTCAGTACGCATAAATCATTAATTGCACAGTTCTTTATACTTGTGCTCTATTAAACCATTTCTGCTGACTTTAGAAAGAAAGCTGCCCTGGGTTGACAGGGCTGCTTTATGGACGAAAAAGAGAACTAAATGCCGTTCAATGCCTTAGGGACCTGGGCCCCTGGGCTCTCTAAACAATAGAAATTAATCAGAGGCCAAACAGGAGTTGAAGGCAAGGCTTTACTTGGGCTTCTGCAGACGCACAAAGGAGACAGCACAAAAGGAAAAGCTTCCTCGGGCTGAGTCCAGGAGGAGAGGGGTCAGGGAGATTTTTAAATTAACCCAGCTGGAAAAAAGGTGCCATCTGAGCATACAGGGGCGGGACTTCTGAGCACCTGAGCACCTGAAGGTCATGCTTCTTCATATCCTGCATCTCTAACACACACGTTAAATCTCCACCCTGGGCATGATTTTTAGTATTATAATGAAGGGAAAAGTTGTGAAAGTTCCATGCAGGGGTCCATCTGGGCACAGACTGGTTTGGTCTGGTCTTTACCAGTCTATGGCAAGCATCCCCTGTCCATAGTCCTGCAAGATGTGGTAATCAAGAGGCACAGACTTTGAGCTCCCTGCCCCAGCCTCCCCCCAGCTCATGGAGGCAGCCAAGGAGCACTGGAGGGGACTGGATTCCAGTCCCTAGTTTGTCTCATATCCCTGATCCACAAGCCCTCTTCTTCCAAATACTTGCAAATGTAATTTTATGGCATTAAAAATAAAATCAATTTTGGAGGCACCTGGGTGGCTCAGTAGGTTAAGCATCCGACTCTTGATTTCTGCTCAGGTCACAATCTCAGGGTCATGGGATCAAGCCCTGCGATGGGCTCCCCACTCAGCAGGGGGTCTGCTTGAGATTCTGTCTTTCCCTCTCCTTCCACACTTCCCCCTGCTTGCGCTATCTAATAAAGGAATCCTAATAAAATAAAATCAATTTTTAAAAAATCACTATCCACCTTACCAAAAGTCTTTAAATACAATGAATCTACCAAGCGTATCGATAGTACATACACCACATACTACCAGTATGGTGGTAGACATAAAATTTCCAGAAACTGTTACTTCAGAGTTTGACTTTTATTGTTGGCAACAAACATCAACTGTTTTCCTTGAAGGGACCACTTACTCTGTTCTTTTTCAAGAAAACGTCTACTGAATGCCAGTGTATTAATAACCCCAGTTTGCCAGTCAGATTTTCAAAGAGAAATGATATCCAATGAAAAAGGGCTACCTTGGGGCGCCTAGGTGGCTCAGTGGGTTAAGGCCTCTGCCTTCAGTTCAAGTCATGATCTCAGGGTCCCAGGATGGAGCCTCACATCAGGCTCTCTGCTCAGCAGGGAGCCTGCTTCCCCCTCTCTGTCTCTGCCTGCCTCTCTGCCTACTTGTGATCTCTCTGTCAAATAAATAAATATCTTTGAAATAAAAAAAAAAGGGGCTACCTTAATTCGTGACAAGTGCTTTTTATACTGTGCCAGGCAGCAGAAACACCTTATGAAAGAAATATACTCAAGAGTTGAGGTTTAATAAATGTAATAATTTTCACTGTTCATGAGGTGTCTGGGTGGCTCAGTTGTTAAGCATGTGTCTTCAGTTGAAGTCATGATCCCAGGCTCCTAGGATCAAGCCCTGCTTTGGGCTCCCTGCAGGAGGGGAAGCCTGCTTTCCCTCTCCCACTCCCCCTGTTTGTGTTCCTGCTCTGGTTGTCTCTGTCAAATAAATAAAATATTAAAAAATAATAATAATAATTTTCACTGTTCATTAAAGACACTCTTAAATAAATGTGGCTTTTTTTCCCCCTGCAACTGAAGAATCAGAATGACCAGTACGTGTGGCGCCACTGCCTTGACTGAGGGGGCAGTGCCAGAATGTCTGCCCTTCACTCCTACTGAACCATCAATGCAAACATTTACACTGTCAAGAAAGCCAGTATCAGCTTAGTGCTGTTATGAAATTCCTTTTTAACTTGTAGACCTCCTTTCAAAGAAGTACAGAACCCCTGGGCACTCATGGACCAACTCTGGGAACTGAGATTTGGTAAAAACTTCCTACCCAACTGATGATTGAATTATCTTCAACATTCACCATATTCAAACACCTCCAGTGACAAAAATTCACTGTCATCTTAAACTGATCACTACATCGTTAAAAACACCATCCCCAAACAAAAGAAGACAAACAAACCAACGAGCTTCTTTATATGAAACAAAAATATTTCCTCTACTTTCAGACATTGGCCCTTGGTCTACTCTCTGGGGTCAATGGCAAGTTCCTTTCAAATATTTGGGAAAGGTAAAATTTTCCTCTTTTGTCTTCTGTGCTAAGCACTTTGGTTCTTTCATTTTATATGGGATCAATGTGAGCCTATCACAATCACAGGTCGTGCGTGAGTAGGTTCCTGATGGCTTAGAAATGAGGCCCCCATAACAGTGTCGCGTCCCTCCCCCACTGTCGTCTGCAGCTCAACTCATCACTCTAGAAAGGCTGGGCTGTTAGTGTCAGCTGAAATGGAGGACAATATTTAGAGGAGCCCCAAACCCTCTCAAGTTATCAGTTGTCTAAAACCTTTGAATTATTTTTCATGTTTACAGGCTCTATTCTCTCTCTCCTATTCCGTATTTATGAAATTGATTGTTTTGGACTCAAGCCTAACAACACATTTGGGTTTTTTTCTATATACAGTCAATGATTCTAAGATTGTATAGCTTGAGATCCTAATTCTGTCATTTTATGGAGCAAAAAATACTTTGAGTTAGGGTAACATGACAGAGCTTCAGAAAGAAGAAGAGATAAGACCTGTGTTTTGAGGAATACGCTGGTTCTAGACAGATGGAGCGCTAATCTCATTGACTGGCCTCTAAATCTTCTCTGCTTCTTATAACCCCCAGTCACTGTTGAAGACACAGGCATCCACCTGATAACTTGACTGTCACACCCGATCTTCTACCTGGAATACGCATCATTCACTTTGGGCTGCTGCTCTTGGCTTGGCTTATGAATGACTTCCTCTGGAAAGCCTGCCTCAACTGCCTGGCTCTCCATTATAATCATTCTCTTTCCAAAATGATAACACAGAAACTTATATTTGCTTTGTCTTACGCTGTGCTTACCACAGCATCTTATTGTTGATAAAAATATATGCTTGCGCCTTCTACGGATTGGAATGTCTTGAGAATGACCATGTCTCGGGTATCTCTATGGTCCTAGTAACCAGTATGGCTTATTGTATATAGTGAATAGTAAATAATATTTTTTTAAACACTGAAAAACTGTATCAGTAATTGAATATGACCAAAGAAGGCCTCCGAGTCATGAAGAGACAGGACAAAGAGAAGGAAGAATGACTGAACAATATAAGAAGTATTGACGACATAATGATATGCAGATGATTTCAACTGTTTATTATCATGCCAAGAGTATATTGATGGTACCTATGAGGTCGTTTGAACTCCAAAACAGATACTATGCATGCGTGAGACAGAATTACTCATTTCAAATGCTAGTACAAAATAGGTAAATAAAAATAATAAGAAAGCTATGCCTGGCAAAAGTACATATGAATTCACTCATCATCAACATCACTGACTTATGTCCCTATCACTCAGCTCACGTGCAGATACTATATGTGTATAGGTACAAGAAGCAGGACTGAAAAATGGGTTCTTAAGCAATGTTAATCAACTTGGCAAGATTCTGCTATTCATTAATATACCACGACCAACTGTTTCTTGCCCATCATTTTGGCTTGCTCCTTGCAAAGCATGAGAGATCAAGCAAAAGTCAGTTATTTTCTACCTGCTAAATCTACATAGTATTGCTCTTAAGTGCAATTTATGTCAAACTAGTGGTTATCAATTTGTACTAGAATGCAGAGGTCATCTGGGTAATTTTGGTTTTGTTTGGCTTCAAAGTAAATTTAGTGTCAAGTGTTCTCCGCTCTACTAGTGTGAGGTCATAATCAAGGTCAGATTTTAAAACATGAATTTTAGGGACTCATTCATCCATTCATTTAAAGGCCCAGTATTTACCAGCATTACACTAGACATGAGGGATAAGAGATGCGTAAGTTAGGCTTCAGATTCAAGCAAAATCCTAAAACATAATGGACCAAATAGCTCATAACACCACTCTTATTTGCATAACTATTCTGTAGTGATCTTCCACCACTGCTTTTTAAAACTACATATGACTCCCCTATATGAAGAGGCTGCTGATCTCACTACCAGACCGGTGTAGATTTGTTGAGATAAGTTCATTCTTCATTATGGCCAAATACATGGGCAACACAGTAACACATGTACATATCAACTAATAACATCAGGAAATTTCCAAGCTCCAAATATTCACATCACAATCTTTCCCTCACCCAGTCCCAACTCACTTCCATGATTAAATCAGTTCAGTCTCTTTCTTCACTAGATATCCCTTCCTGTACCCACCCCAGTTACCTGCAGATTTACACCAGAATATCTTTTTCTCAAGATTTACTGTGTTTGCCTGTAAATGAAATGGACCTCAGTTGCTGCCAAGCTGGATGTTTTTACCAGTTACCAAAGATTCATCACACTTAAAACCCAGGAACACTCTTCACCTAACCACTGGCCAAAACGAACACAGAGTCCAGGCTGTCGTCACTGATTTCAGCATATATTTTGAACTCCACTACCCTTGGCCCTGACACCTCCTTAAACTGAATCTCGCAACTCCTAGGAAGAAGTGTTACTTCTACAGAGAGGAAGGGATTGGGGAGCAAGGGGTGGAGAGGGAAGGAAGAACCCTGAGATCAACTGGTATGCATTTCCACTGCCTGAGTCTATTAATGGTGTTAAGCAAATGTTTCTCAAACAGTGTTCCAAAGAACACAAAGAACAACACATTTATTCAACATAGCACTAGAAGTCCTAGCATCAGCAATCAGACAAGAAAAAGAAATGAAATGTATTCAGACTGGCAAAGAAGAAATCAAACTCTCTCTCTTCACAGATGGCATGATACTTTAAGTGGAAAACCCCGAGTATACTCAGGGTTGCATACTACATCCATTTTTAAGACTCATATGCTAAATACTCTTAGAAGTTATATTATTGGAAAAAAAAAAAACCCTATTCAACAGCAGTCCTCATACTTGATAACAAAAATGCATGTGTGTAAGAGACAGACAGAGAAGATGACAGTAACAATCCCAAACAACCAGTGTTCTAAGTGGAAACACTGCCCCTGGCCAAACTTCAGCAGTCCCTTTACCCAGTGTATTTTATTTATCTATTTTTTTGCTCTTCAGAGTGTTGGGACAGAAGGAACATTTCTCAATATCATAAAAACCATCTACGAAAAGCCACAGCATATATAATTCTTAAAAAAGATAAAAGCTCTCAGCTTTTCCCTCAAGTTCAGGAACATGACAATGATGCACACTCTCACCACTTTAATTCAACACAGTACTAGAAGTACTAGAAGTCCTAGCATCAGCAATCAGACAAGAAAAAGAAATGAAAATTTTCAAACTGGCAAAGAAGAAGTCAAACTCTCTCTCGTTGCAGATGGCATGATACTTTATTTCGAAAACCCACAAGACTCCACCCCCAAATTACTAGAACTCATACACCCATTCAACAACGTGGCAGGACACAAAATCAATGCACAGGAATCAGTTGCTTTTCTATACACTAAAAATGTAACTACAGAAAGAGAAATTAAAGAACTGAATCCATTTACAATAGCACCCAAAACCATAAGATACCTTGGAATGAACCTAACCAAAGAGGTAAACAATCTATACTCTAGAAATTACAGAACAGTTATGAAAGAGATTGAGGAAGACAAAAAAGATGGAAAAACACTCTATGCTTATGGATTGGCAGAATAAACCTTGTTAAAATGTCTATGCTCCTAGGACAATCTACACTTTCAATATCATGCCTATTAAAATACCATTGGCATTTTTCAAAGAGCTGGAACAAGCAATCCTAAAATTTGTATGGAACCTTAAAAGACTCCAAATCGGCAAGGGAATGTTGAAAAAGAAAAACAAATCTAGGGGAATCATGTTGCTTGACTTCATGCTATATTACAAAGCTGTGATCACCAAGACAGCATGGTACTGGCACAAAAACAGACACATAGTTCAAGGGAACAGAACAGAGAGACCAGAAATGGACCCTCAACTCTATGATCAACTAATCTTTGACAAAGCAGGAAAAAATATCCAATGGACAGAAAGACAGTCTCTTCAATAAATGGTGCTGGGAAAATTGGACAGCTACATGCAGAAGAATGAAACTAGACCATTTTCTTATGCCACACACAAAGATAAACTCTAAATGGATGAAAGACTTCAATGTGAGACAGGAATCCATCAGAATCCTAGAGGACAACATAGTCAGTAACCTTTGGGCATCAACCACAGCAACTTCTTTCAAATCACGTCTCCAAAGGCAAAGGAAACAAAAGCTTTTGGGACTTCATCAAGATAAAAAGCTTCTACACAGCAAAGGAAACAGTCAACAAAACAGAGAGGCAACCTACAGAATGGGAGAAGATATTTGCAAATGACACTACAGATAAAGGGCTGGTATCCAAGATCTATAAAGAACTTCTCAAACTCAACACCCAAGAAACAGTCAAAAGATGGGCAGAAGACATGAACAGACATTTCTCCAAAGAAGACATATGAATGGCTAACAGACACACGAAAAAATGTTCATCATCATTAGCCATCAGGGAAATTCAAATCAAAACCACATTGAGATATCACCTTGCACCAGTTAGAATGGCAAAAATTAACAAGGCAGGAAACAAAAAAATGTTGGAGAGGATGTGGAGAAAGGAGAACTCACTTACACTGTTGGTGGGAATGCAAGCTAGTACAGCCACTCTGGAAAACAGTATGGCATTTCCTCAAGATGTTAAAAACAGAGCTACGACCTACAACCCAGTGATTGCACTACTAGGTATTTCCCCCAAAGATGCAAACATAGTAAAAAGAAGGGGCATACGCACCCCAATGTTCATAGCAGCAATGTCCACAATAGCCAAGCTGTGGAAGGAGCCGAGATGCCCCTCAACAGATAAATGGATAAAGAAGATGTGGTCCATAATTACAATGGAATATTATACAGCCATCAGAAAGGATGAATATCTAGTTTCTTTCAATATTCACAATAAAGCTAATCTTTTTTAAAATGTATTTTTATTTGTTTAGTTAACATATAATGTATTATTTGTTTCAGGGGTACGTGTCTGTGATTATTCTTTAAATCTTTCTCTTTTTCTTCAACATCATCACCCCTGTCACTTTTATGTTTACTAGGTGATTCTGCCTCCCAATATTATTCCCTTTGATTATAATCTTCTTTTCCTAGACATCCTCCCAGGCTTTTGCTGGACCCTCCACTTCAGGGACTGCATCCACTATCCAAACACTAACAGCAACCATCTCTACCCCATGTTTCCCTTTATATCCAGAAAGACAAATTACTTTCTCAGTGTTTTAACCTGAATACCTCAGAAGCAACTCAGACCAAAAAAGTCTAAAAATAAACTCATGAATACTGCCCCCAAACACTCAGGAATCCTGATTCCAGTAAACTGGGAATCCAGTCACCAGTCAGAAAGCTGGGCGTCATGCTGGATGTCTGTCTGTAATTCACTTCCACATCCTTTGACTCACCAAGGCCTGTCTCCACTTCCAGTGTTATCATCTTTGTCTAGACAGCTGCCACCTCTCAGCTCAGAGACTCTGATACCCTGCCTGGTCTATCTGTTATCACCCCTGACTCTAACCTATGTCCTACACAGCACTCAATTTTTGTAAAGATGCTCAGAAGAATACCGACACTCTACTTAAAATCTGTTATTCTTAGAATAATACCACAGACCTTAATGTTTCTACCAAAGCCCGCATGGCTCAGCACCCCCTCACCCCACCTTGCTCTACAGCCCGTCTCGTGCCGCACTCCCACGTGCTGCATACCTTCTGTTCTCTATGGTTGTCCTTCGGCTCCTTAAATAGATCACACTTCCTCTTTCATATGTGCTTCCCCTGGGCCTACAACATAGCCCGTGCTTCTCATCTTCCACAGTACCCAACACTTCCCTGGTTCAGGTCCAAACTCTCTGCTTTGGGGATGTCTTTCTTAACCTCCTCATCAACAATGAATCTTTCCGCTAACTCATCCTCACTGTAGAAATGCACTTTACTCCATGGCACTTCTCACAATGATAAATGAATATTTAAAGCCTAGCTCCATATTAGAAAGAAAGCTCCAGGAGCACAAGGATAATGTCCATTTTTGTCCATCACTGTAAGACAGTACATGCCTGCAATAAACCAGACATTTAATGATTATCTGATGAAGTAATAATAAATGAATGAATGGATTCTTTAAATATATAAATTCCTCCAAATTCCCTCATTTATTCCTATCATTCTATCTCTTCAGTCTCGGTTTTTTCTTCGGCGTCTCTCCTTTCTGCAACAGAAACAACAGCTACCAGGAGCTAAAATGATGGGTCCACTACCAGTGACTGCCTTTGGAGAAGTAGAGGTCAAGATATTTGGGGGCGCCTGGGTGGCTCAGTGGGTTAAGCCGCTGCCTTCGGCTCAGGTCATGATCTCAGGGTCCTGGGATCGAGGCCCGCATCGGGCTCTCTGCTCAGCAGGGAGCCTGCTTCCCTCTCTCTCTCTGCCTGCCTCTCCATCTACTTGTGATTTCTCTCTGTCAAATAAATAAATAAAATCTAAAAAAAAAAAAAAAAAAGATATTTGGTAACATCAATGACAACAGCCAGGAAGCCGGTCTACACTGGATGGTGGTAGAAGGAAGAGTAGGCCCAGTCTCCAAAGAATGAAGTTGTCTTTGCTTTAGATCTGTGCTGTTAGTCCAGCAGCAGCAGCATCCTTACCCTTTCTACATAATTTACCTATCCAGTTCTCCCTGTTCACCAGCCCCCTGCCCTCAGTTAGGTCCATGTTCAAATTTATCTGGGAAAAAAAAATCCTCTTTTTTCTTTTCCTATCTAAATCTCAAGCTTACTTCTTCCTTGACCAACCACACCCCTGAATCCCTCCACAACCCTCTATCGCTTCCTCATTCCAACACAGTATCTTGAAGACATACGGACTTCTTTCCTCATCTTCTGTTTGCTTTTTGAATCCCTGCAAACAAGCTTCAACTATTATTTAAATCACTCACACTAAACTCAACAAGGGCCTTCTCGGAGTCCCAGTCGTAAGTTTTGTCTGCAGATAAAACAAGAGCTGATATTTATCAAGTACTTAACATTTGTCAGGCAACTCTTCCAAGTGTTTTACGTGCATAATCTAATATAATCCCTACAGTGGCCTAGAGATAGGCGTCACCATTGTCAATGCATCATCGACAGTGTCAAAAATCCCCTTTTTTATAATGAGAAAGTAAAGTCTTTAAAATCTCACCTAGTAAGTGCAGGTGCCAAGATCCAAAGATAGAGCGGTTCATCCATCATCTCCTGATGTCAATGGCCCTACATTTCTTCAGAAAGCTCTACTAAGCCCCAGGCTACCTACTGAGGGGTCCCACATCTTTAAAAAAAATCAACATGAGGACCAAGATGAAGTCATTACACTGCTAAGAGTCCTTCTGCAACTAAAAATCCTAATTCCACAACAAACAGAGGGTTTCAAAAATGGAAGGCAGTCCAGGCGGGTAGCCCCCTCACAACGCGGAGAATGACACGCACTCCCTGGGTTTTCTCTTCCATGCATTCAGCCTGGATGGGGTATTAGAGAAGCCAGGAACCTGGAACTACCAGCAGACACAGGTTAACAAACAGGTTTTAGAAAAACTTATTTCTAGGAAACATGATCTAGCAAAACAGAATACTTTTCTCTTCACAGAGTCCTACGCTAGCCAAACACCAAAGGAAAAACCGGCCCTTCATGGAATCAGTGTTGCAGGTGGAGAACTGACCTTCCACCCAATGTGTCAGCAACACGGTGAAGCTCCTCGGTGGGAGGCGATGCTATTAGCAATCTGCCTCCCCCAACGTCCTCCTATCCTGGTGTCTGGGGGGCCCAGAGGGCAGCTGAATTTCCATTCCCCCACCCAGCAGGAATGAGGTAGAACAAAGTGGTTAAAGGCAGTGTTAGTGAGCATCACAATCTCACTAGAAAATGGGCAAAAGACACAAACAGATATTTCACCGAAGAGAATACACAGGAGAAAAATAACCTCATGAAAAGATGTTCACTGTCAGTTTCCATTGGGAAAATGCACATGGAAATCACAATGAATATCACTACACACCTATCAGAACAGCTAGAATGAACAGATAGTGACTTGTCCCAAGCCAGGATGCAGCAAAACTGGATCTTTTCTATATTGCTGCTGGGAATATAAAATGGAACAGCCATTCTGTAAAACAGCTGAGCAGTTTATAAAAACTAAACATATACTTAACATACCAAACTGTATTGCACTCCTGGGCATTTATTACAAATTAAAGAAACTCAAATCTACACAGAAAACAATTTAATGTACAGGAATGTTCATAACAGTTTTATTTGTAATTGACAAAAACTCAAAGCAATCTAAATATCCTTCAAAGAATGAAACATATTGGTACATTCATACCATGGAATGTATGGCTCCTCAGCAAAGGAAAAATGAGCTTTTGATACACTCAACACTTACATGGATCTTAAGGGAATTATGATGAGTGAAAAAAGCTAATATGAAAAGGTTCTATATCATTCGATTTCATTTATGTAACATTCACAAAATGACGAAACTTCAGAGATGGAAAACAAATTAGAAATGGGAAAAAGGAAGCTGGACAGTATAACTGCAGAGGGATGGCATCAGAGATCTTTGAAGAGGTAGAACAATTCTACATCCTGATTACAGTGATGGCTATAAGAATCAACATACAATAACATACAATAATCAACATACAACAACATGCATAGGACTATGTCCATATACATGTACATGCGTGCAAATACACACACACACACACACACACACACACACACACAGGAGTGCATATGAAACCAGGGAAATCCAAAAAATGTCTATGAATCATATCAATGTCAACTTCCAGGTCTGAACACTGTAATCTGACTTTCAGCTGTTACATTGCGAAAAACTAGGTAAAGGCTATATTGGCCCCCTATGTATTTTTTGCTATGTCCTCTGAAACTATAATTACTTCAAAATGAAATCTTAAAAACTCAATGTGTCCCATTGATGAACTGTTCCTTTATGTACTCAAGTCTGTACATCCTTCAGGTACCCTAATGCTGGCTTATGACCATCCTCTCAAACACCCAAGAAGGAAGCCTAGTTCTAATCCTTCCCCTCCCCCTTCCAGTTGGGCAACATGTCCTATTTCTTTCATCCCTGAAGACTCAGAAACAACGTTTCCCTCTTCAATCTCGCTGCCTCCCCAGAGCCATGGGACCACATCCATGCCTGTCCGTTTTAACACCTGCCCCAACTTGAGCTCCAGTTCTTCTATTGTACCACTTTCCAGTAACACGGACTTCCTTATCCCAGATACATTATAGTTTTCCACATCTAAGCCTTTGATCAAACTGCTCCATCTGCTGAGAACAATCTCTTGGCTCTCCACTCAAGCATATTGCCAGCCAACATTTAAGAACAACCCCAAACACCATCACCCCACTCTGACGATTATCCCAGCTCCCTCAACAGTAAATAACTGTTGCCTCTTTAGTAACTATCCCGCTCTTTCCACAAAATTATAGCCTCTAATTATTCTGTTTCATATTTAGCATCAACCGTCTGATCTAACAACCATCCATCTGATGGTTAGGTTCTCTCATTTTATTTCAATTATGGAATGGACTGAGGACTTCTAGGGAATTGTAAGGGGAAATGCTTCTGCATTATTAAATGACCACTTACAATATACTTTTGTACATTACATACTCAACAGTTTATGGGTGGTCTATAGACTATTGGTTGACTCAAACTTTCTCTAATCTTGAACACTAGCTTTTTAAGAGATACACTTTCTATAGTTAACAGACACATATTCCAGCCCCCCCAGATCTTTCTTTCTCAGGTACAATAAACAACTGGGATGTCTTTAAATACCAAGGGCTGAGGGCAATTTGCAAAATGGTTGCCATATACACGTAGCAATCTAAAGCTGTAAGTCTAAGGGCTGAATGGCTCGTCAGAGACCTGAAAACCTTGAACACTTAACCATATATTGGCAAGTATGCGAGTAAACAAGAAATTCCGAGCCAAATACACAAGAAATGCCATCTGGAATCATTAAACTCCCTAAAGAATCACAGTGAAGGGAAATATGTTAAGAGTTTTGTTAAGAGAACTGACTATATTCCCTTAAAAAATTTGTTGTCCAGTTAAATTTTAGTTGTTGCAATCATGGGAACAAGGAGGGAAGGCGGATGGATGACCTTTCAAGCTCCTATGTCAGAACGATCAAAAGTTATTCCTGTCGTGCATGATTTCAAGTCATGATCCAGCTTTACTATTAACCAAGGCTCTTAGTAGGTACTTAAAACAAACAATGTTTGCTACCACTGAAAGCTTTCTACTTCGTATGACCATACACAGATCAAACCTGAAAGTCCCCTACATAAACCACAATATTCCTACTCTTAAGTACATTCCTGTAACATCAGTAGATTAAAGAAATTTAAAGAAGGTATAGTGAACATTCATGGCATTAGGTTGGAAAAGTGTATCGTGTTGCTAGCCAGCTGCACCATTTTTCTGCTGCCTGCGCACCCTCATGGAAAAATACTGGGAAGTGCTTAGTGTGTGTGTCAGAACAGACTGTCGCCTCAGGAGAGCGGAGTAGTTATTATAGAGTGAATGTGCAAAAAATGCTTTCTCTACCCTCCCAAGCTGAGAGGCTTGTTAATGTTCTCAAAGAGAGAAACATGAGGCAGGTCACAGAACGGGATTTATATAAAAAAACAATGGCTGGGTGGAGAGACAGGTTTACCGAAAAAAACTCAATGCAGAAGTGGACCCATGCAGTTCAAACCCATGTTGTTCAATCATAATCTAGCTAAGAAAACTTGGCAAGGATAGTGTTACAATTCACGGTTGCAGCTATTTATAAAAATAAATAAACTTTTTGTAGTGTTTACTGTGTGCAAAGGCAATGCAATACTAAGGGGGAGAAGCAGACAGAGCACCGTCACGCTACGGGAGAGTACGGGAGTAGAGATCACCAGCGTATGGTATGGAATATATAGGCCAGTGCCCCGCAGAGGACAGCTGTGTTGCTGTAAGTCTGTAACAGGGAAGAATGCCTGAGGAAGGAAGAAGAACTGAAGATTCAGAAACGTTCACGAGAAGATGGTAGTAGGAATTTGCTATGTCAAAGGATAGTTCTTTCCTTTCTGTTCTAGTGGAAGGACCAGGAGGCTCTGCGAAATGGACAGGTCAGGTGGCTGGAAGCAAGCAACTAAGCTGTAAATAATAAGTAGCCATGAACTCTACAAGCCAAGAGTGAACATGAAAATATTAAGTGTTCTCTGATGAGTCAACATTTTAATATCACCAATCAAATTAAAACCTCATATTAAAATGAGGTGAAAATGTACATGAACGATCCCACATCGTTTCTTTCCACGGCAGCTGTGTTCAGCATTTTAACTCTCATTTTCCAAGGACTTCACAGGAGATACTTTCTTCATCAGAAGAAACAGAGCTATCAAAAACTCAATAATGTTATGATTTGGCAGGCATAATCACATGTTAGATGAACAAAAAAGAAATGTAATTTCTGGTTTTTATTAAGTCTACAGAGTCAATCTGTAAGTGATTCAAGATCTAAAGCTTTTCCTTTTTAATTCTGAAATTCACCTTAAGCACATTTTTACTTGAAAATGAGCAAACTTGCAGGAATTCCATGAACCAACTCAATAAAATAATGAAATATGAGAGTATTGTTTTAAAATAGCTACGTGAAGAAAGCCAATACTCCTCTCACAGTTGTTTGAAGAAACTAATGATTAAATGTTGCTTAAAACATGAATCAGTTAAATACCTCTAGGAAGTTATGGGAACACAGATGGTTAATCCAATTCATTTTCATTAATGTAATAGGGTATACACTTTTGAGGACGCTGTATCATGTGACATGCGCTATAACCTTCTTCCAGATTAAAGTTTATGGTATGTCAACTACTACCCTAAGTAAAGATTACTAAAACTATAAAGTATGCCTGTGAAATCCAATCCTGAGAAGTGTAAAGTTAAACCTCTAATTCTTTCTACCCTACTTGCTTTTTTCCCCCCTCTCCTTTTAATTGGATTAGAACTGTTTAATTACAAAGAGGTATGGGTTTTTTTTTTTTCTCTTCCTATATTTTTTATATTTTTTCTTCATCTGAACTTCTAATAGGATTCACTTCAGGGTTTGGCTTGGTTTTAATGTTTAACAGTTAATGTTTCTTAAATATGAGATAAAGGAAAAACTGAACCATTATCTGGGGATAAACAATTCAATTGATAGTTACACGTGGTCATTTTGACAGACACATTTTTGGCTTGAAATTAATCATTCAAAACACTCAAGAAAAAAATAAGGACTCCACCCTAACTACTCTCCACCGCTTTTCCACAGCCCATCACTTTCCACCTACCTGCAAACTCACCTGGCCACGTAAGGAGGATATATTAAGAATTGGGAGCAATAGATATTTTTAACCAACTGTAAATATTATATACTGTTCATGAAGGAACTTTACTCTCTGAACTCAATGATAGTCACGAACCCCAAATAAACTATAAAGATTTTTGTTTTAAAAAAAACTCAGTAGGATGTACTGTATTTAGTAACTATGTGGTTTCACTAGGTTTTAATTCCTCCGTAAACAGGAATCGGGCCCTCAGGATTGTGGTTTTTGAAATTAGGGTGTGTTTAGATTTGGAGACTGCCCAAAATTCATTCACATCTAGAAGAGAAAGCTGACTGCCAAACATATGCAATGAGGGGAGAAAAAAAAGATTACATTCTAAATAAGGTTTGTATAACAAATACTTCCATCTGTTTCACAGAGATCAAATAGAACTACTTTAAAACAGTCCGATGACATTTAAGCATCTGGCAAAAAGAAAGCGTGTATTTATGGGAAAGGATTCAGGTTA
Organism: Mustela lutreola; assembly: GCF_030435805.1. NCBI lineage: Eukaryota > Metazoa > Chordata > Mammalia > Carnivora > Mustelidae > Mustela > Mustela lutreola. Next base: position 6,120,783 of record NC_081303.1, on the reverse strand, counting down.
GCTATGTTTTTTGTCCTCAAGTGTAAGTAGAGGAATGGTAAATACGATTATTCTTCATATTGAATAGTAAAATCTGAGTTTATATATTAATTTATTTTGTTATACATGAAACTTAAATGTCCCCTCAAGTATCACTAAAAAGTATTAAGGAAAAATTAAGACTCTATCCAGGTATCTTTCAAACACTGTTTCGGATCGGAGATTAATAATTACAGTTATTAACACCATAAAGTCTGAAAGATTTCCAAGGAGAACTCAAGCCACGTACAGGCATGAACATATCACTTTTTCCTTCTGGAAACACCTTCATATGAGCAAGGCTCAGGTCATATGTAGGGATGAGTTGCCAAAAAAAAAAAAAAAGCAAACCTCCCCCGAGCCTCAACCCTCCCTACCATCCATGCCAGTTATTGCCTCTCAGCCCTCAATTTAAATCGACAGAGTGATCCCAAGTAGGCAGAGAGGCAGGCAGAGAGAGAGGGGGAAGCAGGCCCCCTGCCGAGCAGAGAGCCCGATGCGGGGCTCGATCCCGGGACCCTGGGATCATGACCTGAGCTGAAGGCAGAGGCTTTAACCCACTGAGCCACCCAGGCGCCCCAGTCCTCAATTTAGCACATAAACCCATTCCGGGATAACGGATGGAGCTCTTAGAATGTCCTAACATGGTGTTAACCTCTGCCGGTAGGAAGCCCTGCAGGCGGAAGGGGGCTCCTCTTCCTGACTCGAGCACACAAGCCTTTGCCTTTCATCCTCCTGCTGCACAGGTAATCAGCGGTAGAGGTGTATGAGGACATCTGGGGGTCCTCTGCCCAAAGTGCGGCAGCAAACCAGAGCGCAGAATCTCACGCAACCAAGGGCAGGTGACCTCTTCACGCCTGATGAGGACAGCGCGCTCTGTATGCCTTTGCACCAGCCATGGCTCACCTGTGACCTGAGACCTGTTTCTTGGGCTCGAAGCACAGACACTGTATGCTCTGGTTTCTTGCCCTCTCGGCATCCTGACTCCTGCATGTCTGCTGACCTGCTGTCTCCTGCTCGCCCAGACTGGGGAGCAGCTATGATGCAGGCAGAACCGTAGGCTGCACCCATACATTCTCCAGGGGAGATCTGCACCCCGGCCTTAGGGAGAGAGCTCCCCTCTCAGGGTTTTCCTTCCTTGGGCACTCTCCCCCTATCCTTCGACACCACCTAGAGTGGTCTTGACATTCCTGGGCTCTCCTAGCACGGGTTAATCACTCACTATAATAAACCTCCATAGACACTACTCCATGGTTTCTAGTTGTTGACTGGACCCAGACTGAGGGACCATCCCACACCTACCTTCCAGCCTGAGACTGCTGGACAGGATACCCACAGACCCCCTTGGGTGAATGACTAGACAACTCAAACCGAACAGGACCGAAATGGAATTCTTATTTCCCTTTCCTCAACCAAAGCACTTCCATGAATCAGCTAATGGCAACCCTACTGTTTCTATTGCCTGGGCCAGATTTCTTGAGATCACCCTTGAGTCCTCTTTCTCATAGTCTGTATCCAAATCATCAGCAAATTCTATTGATTTATTCCTCAAAATATTTCCAGAATCTGACCACTCCTCACCAACTCCACTACTTCTACTATGGTCCAAGTCATTATCGTCTCTTACCTCCTAATAGTCTCTGACATTTCATCTTGTCTCCCCATAATCTATTCGTCAGTAGTCAAAATTTCCTACTACAATGTGAATCCTCTGATTAAAACTCTGGGTGTATTAAATTCCCATTTCGAGGTGCCTGGGTGGCTCAGTTGTTAACTCAGTTATCTGCCTTCAGCTCAGGTCATGATCCCAGGGTCCTGGGATCAAGACCCACATCAGGCTCCCTGCTTGACGGGAACCCTGCTTCTCCCTTTCCCACTTCCCCTGCTTCTCCCTCTCCCACTCCCCCTGCCTGTGTTCCCTGTCTTGCTGTCTCTCTCTCCATCAAAAAATAAAATCTTTTTTTTTTTTTAAAGATTTTATTTATTTATTTGACAGAGAGATCACAAGCAGGCAGAGAGGCAGGCAGAGAGAGAGGAAAGGAAGCAGGCTCCCCACTGAGCAGAGATCCCGATGCGGGACTCGATCCCAGGACCCTGAGATCATGACCTGAGCCAAAGGCAGAGGTTTAACCCACTGAGCCACCCAGGTGCCAAAAACAACATCTTTTTGTTTTCTTTTTTTTTTAATTCCCATTTTGCTCAGAGTAAAAGTCAAAATCTTACAAAGGCCTATAGGGCCCTAGAGGAACTGGTTCCCATAACGCATCTTTATCTCTGACTATACTTCCCTCCCGACACCATTTCATTTGGGCCCCCTGCTGTTCCTTGAATACAACACATTTCTTCACACCTTAGGCTGATTCATCACCAGGACATCCACACAGCATTCTCATCCACAATTCTTACTTAAAATATCATCTTTGGATAAAAATATTTTAAATTTTACCCACAGCCTGAGCAATCTCCATTTTCCTCAAATTTGTTTATTTTTCTCTATAGCACAAAAATAAACATTATACATGCATCTACTCTAGAAAACCCTACACTTGAGGTCTTTAAAGTAATTATACTGACTTCTTATAATGACTATTTATATCCAATTATAAAATTTTATTTTCATGCAATAATTCTTACCATAAGAACTGTTAAGTGGAAGAAACACATAAAAGGGCTACATATTCAGTTATTTTTTAATAACTAAGATAGTAACCATATTAAGTTATAACTACATAATAGATAATTCCTTGGAATTATATAATAGACATATTTCTGAAGGTGTGGGTTTACTTCAACTGCATTATAGTAACATTTCCCACACTACAAAATACTCAATTGTCCTCACCATGTTAATAATTTGATTGAAGGTATTGAAAGAAAAACAAAACAAATCTGATTGAAATTTGAGGATTCGATGAAAAGGATTCGATTAAAAATACCTCCCCATCTGAAGTTTACCATTTGATTAGGCTTATATTATGACTATACAGTTTTATTTTTAAGTTAATGATTCCCTCAACTTATTTGATTAAGCAACACATTTTCATCACGACCTAGAGAAACAATAGTATTTCACTTAATCTAGTTTAGAAAACACAATACTAGGAAACATGCACTTCCAAAAATGAATAAATTTCTTTTTTTAACAAAAACAAAATTGTACAGTAGAGAGAGTACTGAATTCATTTAAATGTTAAGTTTTGTTCAGAAAAGAAAATAATTAAGTACAACTACATATATAAAAATTACATTATAGGGGCGCCTGGGTGGCTCAGTGGGTTAAAGCCTCTGCCTTTGGTTCAGGTCATGATCTCAGGGTCCTGAGATCGAGCCCCAAATCGGGCTCTCTGCTCAGCGGAGAGCTGCTTCCTCCTCTCTCTCTGCCTGCCTCTCTGCATGCTTGTGATCTCTCTCTGTGTCAAATAAATAAATAAAATCTTTTAAAAAAAAGTACATTATGTACATTTTAAATACACAATTATTTGTGTATAAAAAAATCAGGAAAATCCGATCACCTCAAAAAAGAAAACAAAACCTGCAGATGCCAACACCAATGATTCACATGTTCAAGTTATCAGACAAGATTTTAAATCAACTGATATAACTATGTTTCATTACATTAAAAAAGTATATTAAAAATGAGTAAAAAGAGTGCTTGCTTTGGCAGCACATATACTAAAATGAGTAAAAAGATAAGGAATGTCAAAAATAATCACAAAAAAACCAGAACTTTATCTATAAAAGTAACCAAATGAAAATCCTAAAAAGGAAAATTACAATATTGAAAATAAAACTTTTCTTTGAATGGGTTGAAATAAAGATGACAGAGGAAAGAGTCAGTGAAAATATCCAAAATAATGAACAGAGAGAAGAAAATACTGGAAAATAAATGAACAGAGATGCAGGGACCACTGTGAAAATATCCAAAGCTCTAAAAGATGTGTCATTGGAAACTCAAAAGGAGAGGATTAAGAAAACAGGATCGAAAGAATATTTTAGAGTTGAATGATGGAAGGTAGAAAATTTTCCAAATGTGATGAAACACAAATATATAGAATCAAGATGTTCATCAAACTCAGTCACAATAAATAAAATAATGCCCAGATATTTTTAATGCTACCATGAGAAAGAGTGGAGGGTCAGGGGTAAACAGAATATATTTCATATGCATAAAGAAAGAAACTGTCAACTTAGAATTCTATATCCAATGAAAATGTCATTCAGAAATGAAAGTCAATAAAGATATTCTAAGATAAAAGAAAATAAGGAGTACTCACTATGGAATGATCAGTACCCAAAGAATATTAAACATACTTCCTCAGGCTGAAGGGAAATTATACTAGCGGGAAACCTGATCTTTAAGAACAAAGTAAAAGGGAGTAATGTTAGCAAGATGCTGGAATAAGAAGTTGTGGACTCTTCTTCCCCACACAGACACACAGACGCAACAACAATGACACATTTATCAATTCACTTTGTGAGAAAACCAGAAACTAGATAAGAGACTCCTGCACCCTGGGCAAGTATGAAGCAAGCCATATTGAAACTGATAGGAAAAGTTGAGACATACTCTTGTCATAATCTCCACCACTGGCACAGTGCATTACAGTTGGGAGACAACCCCATCATCTTTCTTCTCCCTGAGTTGTAAGGATTCTGGTCTGCACAGAGAGTAATCCTTTTTTTTTTTTTTTTTTTTCCTGGTTACCACTCAAGGGTCTAGTTTCTAATTCACTTGTCTCTGAGAAGTGACAAGAGTCCAGCATTCACTGTTACCTATGGGGGCTACAAAGAACACAGCAACAGTCTGAATTAGAGTACAGGCACTTGCCATAGTTCCTCCTTCTGGCCCGGGGTGTAGAGAATGGGTAGCAAACTCCAGCTCCCAGCTCTTGCTAAGAAGTAAAGGAGTTGGACGAGATATCTAGCATCCAACTCTTCTAGCTATTACCAAAAGAGATTAACTTGTAACTCACCTGTCTCTGATAGCAGCATTCACTAGTCCCACAGGGGTTCATGGAAAATAGCAGTTTGTAACGTATACAGCCTTTGCTACAGCTACCTCCCCTGGCTTAGCAAAGAACAAGCAGGCAATAAATTCCACCTCCCAGCATTCTTCTGAGGTGTGAAGAAATTAGACCAACATACCAACTTTTTCAGCAGCTCCTCAAAACATCGGTTTCCTTCTTGCCTCAGAGAACTACTGGGTCCTGGCATATTCTAGATACCTGGACGCCTCTGCAAGCAAAAACTGAGCAGTTGGGACTAGCATCAAGGTTTCAGAGGCACCCAGAATTTTTGGACAGGTGATTGGCAAGGGTCTTCTGTACAAGACCAGGCTGTTTAGTCTAATGCACAAACACCAACTCAGGGAATCAAGGAAAATGAAGAAATAGGGAAATGAGTTCCAGATAAAAGAACAAGATCAATGTCCAGAAAAATAACTCTAATGAAATGGATATAGAAAATTTACTTGATAAAAAATTCAAAATTACTATCTTAGAGATGCTCACTGAGGTCAGGAGAGCAATGTAGGAATAAAGTGAGAATATATCAACAAAGAGAAAGTATTAAAAAGGATCAAACACAAATCACAGAGCTGAAGAACACAATAACTGAACTGAAAAATTCAAAAAAGAGGTTCAATCACACTAGATCAAGCAGAAGAAAGTATCAGTAAACTCAGAAACGGCTCATTGGAATTAATCCAGTAGATAAAGAAGCAAAAAGGAAAAAAAGAATGAGGATGAGTGAAGACAATTTTCGTGACTCGCTGACACTATAAGCAGATCTATATACATATTATGGGAGTGCCAGTTAGTTAGACAAGAGAGAGAAAGAAGAAAAAAGCTTATTTAAAGAAATAATGGCTGAAAACTTCCAAAATCTTAGAAAAGATATAGCTATCCAGTTTCATGAGGCTCAAAGGAACTTCCACAAGATCAAGACAAAAGAGCTTATCCCAAGATACGTTTTAATCAAAACGTCAAAAGTCAAAGACAAGGGTAATTTCTAAAGCAGTGAGGAAAAAGGGGACTTGGCAGAAACAAGAAAATCCCCATAAGGCAATCAGCATATTTCTGAGCAGACACAATGTAAACCAAGAGGGAGTGAGGATATACACAAAGCACTGAAAGAAAAAGCTTGTCAGTCAAGAATACTATACTCAACAAAACTGCTTTCAAAAGTAAAGGAGAGATAAAGACCTTCCCAGGTAAACAAAAACTGGGGGAGTTTAGCACCAGTAAACATGTCTTACAAGAAATGCTAAGGAGAATTCTTCAACTTCAAATGAAAAGACACTAAACAATATATTACATATGAAAGTATAAAATTCACCGGTAAAATCAAACACATAGATTATCTGTATTACAGGAATGGTAGTGAAAAAAAAATCACTTTTAATCCCAGTATAAAAGTTGAGAGACAAATGTACTAAAACTATAGCCAAAAGTATAATAACTAATAAACACACAAGAGAAATATATGTAAATTGTGAAATCATTAACATAAAATGTAGGAGGCGAAGAAATAAAAGTGTAGAGTTTTTACATGTAAGTAAAATTAAATATTATCAGCATAAAATTAACTATAATAATTATATTTTGTGTAACCCCATGTAACCACAAAGAAAATGCCTACAGAAGTTACAAAAAATAAAAAGGGATCATAGCATACAAATAAGAAACAGAAAAAAAAATAACAACAAAACATAAAGGAAGACAGAAAGAGCAAAGACGGACAAAAGTTCTAAAGACCAGCAGGAAACAATTGTCAAAATGGTAACAAATACTATAATTACTTCAAATGTAAATGGATTAAAGTCACCAACAGAGGGACTAAATGGTTTAAAAAAAAAAAAAAAAAAACAAGATGCAACTCTATATTATCTACAAGAGACTCATCTTTAGATTTAGGGACACACAGGCTGAAAGTTAAATGAATGGAAAAACACATCCCATGCAAATAGTAACCAGCAAAGTAGGTTATACCCACATCAGAAAAAAATAGACTTTAAGTCAAAAACTATTATAAGAAGGGTGCCTGGGTGGTTCAGTGAGTTAAGGCCTCTGCCTTCGGCTCAGGTCATGATCCCAGGATCCTGGGATCAAGCTCTGCAAGAGGCTCTCTCCTCGGCAGGGAGCCTGCTTCCCTTCCTCTCTCCCTGCCTGCCTCCCTGCCTACTTGTGATCTCTGTCTGTCAAATAAATAAATAAAATCTTTAAAAAATATATTATAAAAGACAGACAAGGTCATTATATAAGGATAACAGGGCAAATTAGGAAGATATAACATTATAAATATATACACATCCAATATCTGACCACCTAAATATATAAAGCAAACATTGACAGATCTGAAGAGAGAAATAAACAGCAATAGAATTTATAGATGGGAACTTTAACATTTCCCACTTTCAATAGTGAATAGATAAGCAGTCAGAAAATGAACAAAGAAACACTGGACATGATTAAGGCCAAGTGGACCAAACAAACACAGAGAGAACTTTTAACCCATCAACAATGGAATACACATGCATCTCAAGCACACACAGAACATTCTCCAGGACAGATCATATGTTAGAGTTCATAAAACAAGTTTTAGAAATTTAGGAAGATTGATGCAATACCAGTATCTTTTCTGATCACAATGGAATGAAAGTAGAACTCAGTAGCAGAAAGAAAACCACAAAAGTCACAAGTAGGTGTAAATTAAACAAGACTCATTTGAACAACCAATGGTTCAAATAAGAAACCAAAAGGAAAATTATAAAATATCTTGAGACAAATAAAAATGAAAACACAACATATCAAAACTTATGGAATGCAACAGAAGCAGTATTGAGGTGGAAATTTATACAATAAACACCTATATTAAAAAAGAAGAAATAACATATTGAGGAATATCCATACTCTTTTCCAGAGTGGATATACCTGCTTGTTAAGTGAAATAAGTCAAGCCGAGAAAGGCAATTTTCGTATGGTTTCACTCACATGTGGAATATAAGGAACAGCGCGGAGGACCACAGGTGAAGGGAGGGAAAACTGAATGGGAAGAAATCAGAGAGGGAGACAGACCATGACAGACTCTGGACTCCAGGAGACAAACTAGGGTTACAGAGGGTAGAGGGTGGGGAGACGTGTTAACCAGCTGTTGGGTATTAAGGAGGGCACGTGTTGTGATGAGCACTGAGTGTTATCTGCAACTAATGTATCGTTGAACACTACATCAAAAACTAGTGAAGTGCTATATGTTAGCTAACTGGACATAATAATAATAATAAAAAAAAGAATGCCTCAAAAAGGAGGAAAAAAATTTTCAAACTCTTAAAAAGAAAAGAAGAAATAAACCACCTAACTTTATACCTCAAGGAACAAATTACAAAAGCACAAACTACATCCAGAGATAGAAGAAAAAGAGAAATAATAAAGATTAGAGCAGAAATAAAATAGAGAATACAGAAACAATAGGAAAAAATCAGGGAAACTAAGAGACTTTTTAAAAGATAACCAAATTAAAAAAAAAAAAAAAAGCTAACCAAATTAACAAACCTTTAGCTAGAATAACCAAGAAAAAGAGACCAGACTCAAATATATACAACCAGAAATTAAAAAGAAGACACCACAACTGATGCCACAAAAATAAAAATGATCATGAGACAAACTATAAAAAATTGTAAGCCAATAAAATAGATAACCTAGGAAAAAACAAATTAGTTCCTAGGAATATACAACCTACTAAGACTGAATCAAAAAGAAAAAGAAAGCCTGAACAGACCTGTACGAACTAAGGAGAATGAATCAGTAATCAAAAATCTCCTGACAAATAAAAGCCCAGGACTAGGGGCACCTGGGTGGCTCAGTGGGTCAGGCCTCTGCCTTTGGCTAGGGTCATGATCTCAGGGTCCTGGGATTGAGTCCCGCATGAGGCTCTCTGCTCAGCGGGAGGCCTGCTTCCCCCTCCCCTCCGCCTACCGGTGATCTCTCTCTCTCGCTGCTGCACAGCGAAGGAAACAGTCAACAAAACAAAGAGGCCACCCACAGAATGGGAAAAGATATTCACAAATGACACTATAGACAAAGGGCTGATATCCAAGATCTATAAAGAACTCCTCAAACTCAACACACATAAAACAGATAAAATCACAAATGACTAACAGACACATGAAAAAGTGTTCACTATCATTAGCCATCAGGGAGATTCAAATCAAAACCACACTGAGATACCAACCTTACAGCGGTTAGAATGGCCAAAATTAACAAGACAGAAAACAAGTGTTGGAGAGGATGGGAAGAAAGGGGAACCCTCTTACACTGTTTGTGGGAATGCGAGTTGGTGCAGCCACTTTAGAGAACAGTGTGGAGATTCCTCAAGAAATTAAAAGTAGAGCTTCCCTATGACCCTGCCATTGCACTACTGGGTATTTACCCCAAAGATACAGATGTAGTGAAAAGAAGGGCCATCTGTACCCCAATGTTCCTAGCAGCAATGGCCATGGGCCAAACTGTGGAAAGAACCAAGATGCCCTTCAGCAGACAAATAGATAAGGAAGACATGGTCCATATACACTATGGAGTATGATGCCTCCATCAGAAAGGACGAATACCCACCTTTTGTAGCAACATGGACGGGACTGGAAGAGATTATGCTGAGTGAAATAAGTCAAGCAGAGAGAGTCAGTTATCATAACATATGGTTTCACTTACTTGTGGAGCATAAGTTATAACACGGAGGACATTGGGAGATGGAAAAAAGTGAGATGGGAGAAATCAGAGGGGGAGACAAACCACGAGAGACTGTGGACTCTGAGAAACAAACTGAGGGTTTTGGAGGGGTGGGGTGGGGGGGTAGGATGAGCCTGGTGCTGGGTATTATGGAGGGCATGTATTGCATGGACCACTGGGTGTGGTGCATAAAAAATGAATTTTGGAAGACTGAAAAAAAAATTAAATTAAAAAAAAATTGACTGGGGCATCCGGGTGGCTCAGTCAGTTAAGTGTATGACTCTTAATTTTGGCTCAGGTTATGCTCTCGGCTTAAGATTCTCTCTCGCCGTCTCCCCCTGCTTGTGCTTACTCCCTCACTCTCTAGAGTGCACAAGAAAAAAAAAGCCTAAAGACTTGAATACACATTTTTCCCAATTAGACATACAAATAGCCAAGAGGTATATGAAAGATGTACAATATCACCGGTCATCAAGAAAATGCAAATCAAAACCACAATGAGGTATTATCTCACACCTGTTAGGATGGCTATTACCAAAACAAAACAAAAACAAAACAAACAAAAAACAAAACACAAGGACAAATGTGTTGAGGAGGGTGTAGAGAAACTGGGACTATTGTACGCTGTCAGCTGGAATTCAAAATTGTATGGCTGCTATGGAAAGCAGTATGGTAGTCCCTCAGAAACTTAAAAAGAGAGCTACCATATAATCCAGGAATCGAAAAGAATTGAAATTAGGTTCTCAGAAGGGATGGTGCACTCCTGTGTTCATGGTAGTACTATTCACAATAGCCAAGATATGAAAAGGACTCAAACATCCACTGACGGAAGAACAGATTTTTTTTAAAAAATATGATATGTAAATACATAAATATAAATATATATATGCATGAGTGTGAGTATATTATATATACATACACACACAGTGGAAAATATTTAGCCTTTAACAATGAAGGAAATCACACAATACGTGACAACACGGATGGACCTTGATGGTATTACACTAAGTTAAATAAGGCTGACATTGAAGATCAAATACTGTAGGACACCAATTGCATGAGGTATCAAAGAAGAAAATAATAGAACGGTGGTTGCCAGGGGCTGAGGACAGTGGACAATGGGGAGCTCCCAATCAACATACATAAAATTTCATTTATGCAAAACAAAAAAAAATTCTAGAAATGTGCTGTGCAACATTATTTCCATAGATAACAATCATATATCGTACACCTAACAATCTGTTAAAAGGTTAGGATTCATGTTAAATGTTCTTCCCCCCAAGAAGAACAAAAGAACAAAGGGAGAGTTTCAGAAATGTAGAAAATGGGAGTAAATATGAAAGATTACATTTAAGTCCCTTAAATGTACATTACCATTTAAAGCAAAAATTACACCAGTGTCTCATGGAGTTGTACATACCTCGTAAGTGTTATTCACATGACAATAAAGGAGAGACAATAAAAAGCCCTACATGATATCATCGAGGTTTCTACATTTTGTAATATTACTCCAGGTAAGCAAGGTGTCAAAGTTTAGAGATGTATTTTGTAATTCCCAGAGCAAGAAGTTAAAAATAAACACACACACACACACACACACACACACACACACACCAGAGGACAACAGCTGAGGGACAAACAAAAAATTATAGACTTAAATCCAACTCTAACTATTATTATATTAAATGTTAACAATTTAAATGTTCCAAGAAGGAAAAGACTATATCAGAGTGGATAAAAAAAACAAGACCAAAATATGTACTACCTACAAGACATTCTAATATAAGTAATTCCAATATAAAGACACAGGTAAGTTGGAAGTACACAAAACAAGAAAACCCAGGTAAGCAGTAAGTATCAGAATGGCAGAATGGCCATCTAAGTATCACTTAAAATAAACTTCAAGACTTGGTATTAGCAGAGGGAAGAATTTTGTACTGATTAATACAGAAAGATACATCTAAATGTGTACGGGTCTAATTAGAAAGTGTCCAAATATAGGATGCAAAAATTGACAGAATTAAAGGGAAAAATTTTGAATTCCACAATTCTCTTAAAAGGTCCTAAAACCCCTGGCTGAACCTAGCCACTGCCTCCTGCCACAACTCTTCTCCAACCCATTCCTTCCAGATCTATTTACGCACACATGTTTTCTTCTTGCCAGTGAGCTAACTCCTCTTTTCTGCTTCCAAATCTTTGCATACCCTGTTCTCTCTGCTTCGAACAATTCCAATTCCTTCTTGGGTGACTCCCACTGTCACTCCAAATGTCCCTTCCTCAGAGATGCTTTCCCTGTTGATGACATGTTTTCAGAGCCCATCTGTGGTTGCACATTTTTATCTTTCCTTCTCTCTCTCTTTTTTAAATTTGAGGGACATCTGGGGTGTCTGGGTGGCTCAGTCATTAAGCATCTGCCTTTGGCTCAGGTCATGATCCCAGAGTCCTGGGTTCAAGTCCCACATCGGGCTCCCTGCTTGGGCAGAAGTCTGCTTTCCCTCTCCCACTCCTCCTGCTAGTGTTCCTGCTTTGTCTTTCTCTCTGTCAAATAAATTTAAAAAATCTTAAATAGATAGGTAGATGATTGATAGATAGATTTGAGGGACATCGGAGCTGCCGTGAAAAAAGAGCTAGGGACAGAAACAAGTACAGAATGAGAACAGCTCACACGATAGAACAGAAGACACAAAGGTATTCCTAGAATTTTTTTTTATTTTTTTATTTTTTAAAGATTTTATTTATTCATTTGACAGAGAGAGAGATCACAAGTAGACAGAGTGCCAGGCAGAGAGAGAGGGGGAAGCAGGCTCCCTGCTGAGCAGAGAGCCCGATATGGGCCCAAGACCCTGAGATCACAACCTGAGCCGAAGGCAGAGGCTTTAACCCACTAAGCCACCCAGGTGCTCCTAGAATTTTTTTAGATAGAGAAGGTGGTAGTGATACAGGAAGAAAAGTTGGCTCATATTAGTCAGACGACTTAATCTCCATGTGTCAGTGAGTTAGGAAGCTGGTAGTGAGCAAGGGAAGGGAGCTGGGGTGATAAATAGCCTGAATATTTTACTGTGCTGAGCTTCTGCTACAAAGAGTCCGTCCATCCGTCCATCCATCCATTCATTCCACAGCATGAAATACCATCAAGAACATATAAAACTTCTATTAAAGCTACATGGGGGGGCGCCTGGGTGGCTCAGTGGGTTAAGCCTCTGCCTTCGGCTCAGGTCATGATCTCAGGGGCCTGGGATCGAGTCCTGCATTGGGCTCTCCGCTCAGCAGGGAGCCTGCTTCTCCTCATCTCTCTCTCTGTCTCTCTGCCTATTTGTGATCTCTCTCTCTGTCAAATAAATAAATAAAATCTTTAAAAAAAAATTAAAAAAATAAAGCTACATGGGTTGCTGGGCTGCCCCTTTCTGTAGATGAAAATAGGTAGAAACCCAGTCCTTTAGGGATCAGTACACTCACTAGTTTCATGTATTAGAATTACAATTTCTGGTGTGCCCTTGTGTGATTTGGAGTAGGAGAGGAGGGACAGAGTATTAAAAGCATGTTTATATCATGTCATGCTCAATGAGTCTGGCACATTTGAATCTAGCTATGATACTGTTGAAAAGTTTGGGAAGAATCTGTAGGAAGTAGGAAGGACTTCCACCAAGGTATACCAGAGACCGGCATTCACACAGCACACTGCCTTGTTTGTATCAGTCACGTGGAAACATACAGACGATCAGCAACTGAAAACCATACAAAAAATTATCTGCACTGTGCACTAAAAAATAAACTGTAACTGCTTCTATGGTTTTGGGTTCGCCTTAAGTTCACTCAAGTACGTATTGTTCAATATCAACTGAGAAGAGAAAGCCCAAGCTTCTTGTCAACCCACTGGACAGATACTCAAAAGATTCAAAATAACCTAAGAAAAGGCAAGATTTCTCCAGCAACAAGGGGCTCTTGAGGTAGTAATCTCCAAAATTACATCAACGCAAAGGAAACAAAAATGCTCAGTTTGCCCTATGACCGAACATTACTATTTTAATTCAAAACCATTATTTGAAAAATCACACATAATCTAATGAAATATTTCTGGACTGGTAATGGTTAACTATTTATACAATAATTCTGAATCTTTGAAGAAATATTTCTGAAATCACCACATTTACATTGATCTTTTCAAAAAATACATCAAATATGGTGATATAAACAATTTTCACTCCCTCAATTATAAAATCACAACAAGAACAAAAACAGCTTACTCTTTAATTAGTAATTATTATGAATATTATATACAAACCAGTATGCTAAACATGGAATATAAAATTCCTACTAATGAGTTTATTGTTCAGTTGAAAGATAAGACGTATGCATACATAATCTTATATAAAGCACAGAAGAGGCAAGTGTCCAAGGAAAGGACACCAGGAAGCATGACAAGATTTCAAAGATGTCCTAAATATAAAGGACATCATTGCAACAACTGGCAACACTTGACTGCGATCTGAGGATTAGATGATATTAATATTATCAAAGCCAATTCCCTAATGTTGATGGTTACATTGTGGTTAAAGGTATGCTTCTTTGTAGGTAATATGCACCAAAGTGTTCAGGGATAATGGGGCCTAATACTGGTAATGTATTTGCAAAGGATGAAAAAAAAAAAATTCTTTGTACCACACTTGCAACTTGCAACTTTATTGCATCTTTGAGATTGTCTCAAAAGCCAAAATGAATTTTAAGATGGTGATTGTGAGTAAAGTAGTATCATTCTGAGTTTTACAACTAAAAAGTAATCTCCATTAATTCTTGTTTGCTTGTAGACACACAAGTATTTATTCTGCTTTACTTGGCAGAACCCTGAGACCCTTGAGGAAAATGTTCGGTTTTACTGTAATTTACATGGCACACAACTTTTGTCGCCCTTTTGTAACGTGCTAAATGTAAAGAATATGGTTGACACTTTGAAAACGGTAATGAGGGTTTAAAATGTTCATATTTTGAGAACTGTGGGTCATTAAGAAAACCACAAATTTAACCAGTTCCATAATTCTCATTCAACTTTCACAAGTATGATGATAAGAAATTAGACAGAGGGGTGCCTGGGTGGCTCAGTGGGTTAAGCCTCTGCCTTCGGATCAGGTCATGATCTCGGGGTCCTGGGATCAAGTCCCGCATCAGGCTCTCTGCTCAGAAGGGAGCCTGCTTCCTCCTCTCTCTCTGCCTACTTGTGATCTCTTTCTCTGTCAAATAAATAAATAAAATCTTAAAAAAAAAAGAGAGAGAGAAATTAGACACAAATTCTGGGTAGCTATCTAGTTTATTCAGAGCTAGAAATTTGTATTTCATGAAATTAATTTGTTCTAAAAGGATAAAAACTGCCAAATAAAAGACTCTAAATGACCCCAAATTAAACTTTCCTCATAAATACACTTGTCCCCCATTTCTGTATTTTTTCTGTATATATCTCTGCACATGGATATACCAGATTAAGATATTCATGTCTTCATATAATATACAAAACACATGTATATACACACATATAAACTGTGTATATACATAAGCACTTGTATATATGTACATGTAAGAAAAAGAGTCACCCATATACCAACCCCAGACATCATTATGATGTGTTGAAGAACTTACTTTCCCCGGTATTCCCTCATTTCTTCCACAGGGCTCTCCTGGTTGGGGGAGGGTTGGTTCAAAGATTCAAGAGAAATGAAAACTCTCTGTACCTCTAAATGGATATATTTTAAACACCCACTTCACTGGGACACTACTAAACTAATATATTAAATACATATTTATTTTTTCCAGTTTTCCATCATGTACTGACAACTACGTAATCAACCATCAAACCTCTGTCTCCATCAATGAGTCCGTCTAACTGAACCCCCATGTTCACCATGCTGACCAGGTACGAACTTTACACGTGACCAACAGATTCTATGTGAGGCACCACAAGAAAGATCTTCTCCTACAAAGGTCTAAACTTCATAGGGGAGACCCCATATACATGTGTTTTAAAAGTACCAAGTTCAAGAGTGAGAAGTATACAAGAATACATTGTTGCCAAGGGAGTAGTCAGGGAAGAAAGTCTGTATCCTATTGACTATGTGTTTTCCAGAACCAGAAAGTTCCTTGACTTGGGGCTGAAAAGTCAAGGATCAAGGCCATGCCCCTTAAACAAAGGGAGGCTTAAATACCAGGTACGGCAGAGACAAGAGTAGAAACAAAATGGAAAAAAGAGAGAGAGAGAGAGCACGAGAGTTCAAAGACACCAGCTACAAAACAGGGCCACAGTGAGACTTTCTCCTAAATATAATCAGAAGCACTATAAAGGCCCTGATAAGGTAATCACGTTCTCACCATGTGAATTAGTGCTATTCAGTTTAGAGAAACAGAGCCAGAGTGAATTAAACCCCAGCCATACCACATTTGCTGTGTGATTTTTGAACGAGTCCCCTGACCTTACTATGACTCAATTCCTCATATGTAAAATGGAGATAATAACTGAACCTATCTAGAGTTTTCGGGGAGATTAACTGAGTTAGTTAATCAGAGTTAAACTGATAACTCTGATCACACTGTTAGTTAAACAGTGCTCAGCTCAAATTAACCTCTACCTAAGTATTGACTATTATACATCAAAAGAGGGATTGTAAATAACCTCACACACAGCGTGCTCTAAACCACCTTCTTTGAAGTTATGAGACCACACATTTGTCCAGTAGGTTTCCTAGAAAGTATTTTACCTAACTTATACTTAAGTAAATTCAGTGTACCTAAATCAATTCTTCTTAAAGGACATTAAGGCAATGAGTCTAGATGTACATACTGGCAAGTATTGCATATGTATTATATACTAACACATAAATTTCCTTCTATTACTCACATTCTCATAGAGAGCTTGAAGGGTCTCCAGATCAACCACAGAATTGTCCAAGTTCACAACAGCTGTGGAAAAAAAAAAATACAAAAGAAAATAGATAAAATTGGCATTTAAGCCAGCTATAAAAAGGTGTCTGACCATCTTGAACAACAGTGATCATCTCCAGAATAGTGTTCTACCTTCAACACACTCACTGAACTCTACTACCAAGACTGTGTCCGAGGAATTTCAGTAGGGGTAAAGTGTAAAGCTTTCATCTGTCCCTCAAACACAAAATCCCATGCATATGACCCAGTCAAAGGTCAAAGATAAACTCTGAGTCTATCTATCTTTCAAGGTCCAACTGCATGAATTTGAAAAATTTGCTAAACACTAGAAAAAGGGGCTAATCACTCCCATTACTGCTATATCCCATTTTGTGAGATAAATACTTATACCTGCCAATTCTTAGACTTAGGACAAAGGTTACATTTAATCTCTAAACGAAGGACTTAATATAAAAATGAAAGATGCATTTTCTGTTATAATTCTTTACATGGTTATGATCAAAGGACAATGCATTGACAATGGTATTGAGAGTAACACAGAGGCACCCTTAAAATTCACTTTTTAAGTATAGGCTTCACGCCCAGCGTGGAACTCAACGTGAAGCTCAAACTCACGACTGTGAAATATGCCCAGATCAAGTCGGATGCTCAACTGAGCCTCGCAGGCGCCCCAAATCCATTCCTCTCATACAAACTGCCCATGCTTATATATGGAAAAAATGGGATGAATATTCAAAAACGGGGTACATGTTCTTAAATGCACTTTAAGCCTGAGAAGCATGTTGGATTTTGAAGTATGTTTTATAACTCAGTTTGGGCACAAATTAATCAAAAACATTCTGCATTACCTACATATATATTAGCTGGAAATGATGTGAGTTTGCCCTGTTCCGATTTGTGCCAACTAGCCAATTAAACTCCTCTAGGATCAAAGATTTCTGGGAGAAAAATCACAAAGTAGATAATCACAAATTGGTTAGGTTTATTTTGATAATTGAGGCATTTCACACTGTCTTTTCTCTCAAAGCCTTAAGTACATGAGACATAGTCTAGTTGACTCTGGCAAAATACCAAGAAGGAATTAAATAGGACAAGTGGGAAATTGAAGCATATGACGGATGAGATATCTAACCAACATAATGTAGCATTTCGGTTTGGAGCTGGGAACAGAGCCCAGATTCACCAACAAATATCACAGTAAGTAGAATATGATACTTCCACCCTAATACTACTTTCCCCATTTCCAACAAGTTACATCTTAAATATCAATCTAAGAATTTGATGAAGATTTTCATTCAAATGTTTTCACTCCTTGACCACATAAGGCAAACATACCACAATCTGTTTAATGACTCCAAGCGGAAAACCAACCCAACTAACTTCTGACTATATTTCAGAAATTAATTAAAAGGGATTAATAAATGGATTTTCACTGGAGGTAAAATGCATATCATGTAGCAAAATGCATAAAACCCAAATAAAGACAGCAAATTCATGTGTGGAATTACCCCTTTGGATTTGTACATTGTCTAGGCCTTAAAGAAAATCTTGCAGTGAGCCCAAAGATCTCTGTCTTTGGAATTCATTAGATAATAATCCAGTATTTCTACATTCCTCCAGCAATACAGCAAAAGATTGATGAGAAAAGAAAGAAAGAAATGCAAGTCGTCAACTTAGTGTAAGATTTCATTCTCGGAACAAGGTAAAGACACAAAAAAATCATTTATCCTCAAATCAAAACTCTTTATAAAAGATACAATTGTCCTCTGATGTTATCCACCGTTTTAAAAACACGTTATTCCTATAAGTGCTCCCCACCTGCAACTTTGTGCGTATACTGTGGTTTCTCATCTGTTTATCTCACACACTGTCAGAAACTAAAGAACATCTTAATAAATGCCACATGGTCCTAATCGCAGGTATATGGTCCTAAGCAAGACCTCAAAAGTTCCTAATCCATGAAACCTCACTTTTTAGTCATCCACACGGAAATCTCCTTGGAAAGAAATAGTGTTACTATTTTTCCACACAATTTTCTCCCACTTGGCTTTACACTTGAGAGACGCTAACACGATTTGATGGGAACCGCAGTTTCGAGAGAACAATATAGTCACGCTTGAGTAGCTGGAAATTAGAAAAGACTAGATACTGGCGGGTGAATGGATGGAATGAGAGGCGTTCTCGACGGGAAATCAAGGCCAAAGAAGTCTTCTGGGAACGGTCAAAGTTACTGAGGTGCTGTATGCACTCAATTTGAAAAGCACGTTTTAGCATTTCAAAGATCGAGACTTAGACTAAAATTCCTATCTTACTAAATATTTAGTGGTGTCTTCTAGTGCTCCCTCCCTTAAAATCTATATATTTCAACTGATAAAATTCTAAAATCAAGGAAATAAAACGATGCATTCACTCAGATACGCAATAATATGTCAAGTGCCTTGTCATTCAGGGACTCTGCGAGCTTACCACCCGGTTAACCGTTACTCAGAAAACACTGACTTGAAACGGGAACTAATTAGATGTGGTTGTTCCTAATAACTCAGCCTTGAAAGCCTGCGGACGACTGAATGTACAGAGACCGCTCCAATCCGATGTCTAGGTATGGCCATGCTAAGGAATTCACAGAAATAGAAATAGAAATACACATACATTTTTTAAAGGTGGCAAAAGATTCAAGGAAAAAGCACCTCACAAATTCCTGGAGTCCATGTGCCAAGTTTCAACCTTCTTTGAAAGAAAAATGTTTTGTTTTTTACGATTTTATTTATTTATTTGGCAGAGAGAGACACAGTGAGAAAGGGAACACAAGCAGGGGGAGTGGGAGAGGGAGAAGCAGGCTCCCCACTGAGCGGGGAGCCTGATAGGGGGCTCAATCCCAGGACCCTGGGATCATGACCTGACCCAAAGGCAAATGCTTAACAACTGAGCCACCCAGGTGCCCCAAAGGAAAATACCTTTTTTAGAGATTATTTCAAGGTGATAATTTCTCTTTTCCCCCAAAAGGCAATACTATTTTTTATTTTTATTTTTTTATTAATAATTTTTTATTTGTTTGTAAACATATAATGTATTATTAGCCCCAGGGGTACAGGTCTGTGAATCACCAGGTTTACACACTTCACAGCACTCACCATAGCACATACCCGCCCCAATGTCCATAACCCAATACCCCCTCTCCCGACCCGCCCCCCCAAGCAACCCTCAGTTTGTTTTGTGAGATTAATAAAAGTCTCTTATGGTTTGTCTCCCTCCCGATCCCATCTTGTTTCATTTATTCTTTTCCCCACCCCCCACATTGCATCTCCACTTCCTCATATCAGGGAGATCATATGATAGTTGTCTTTCTCCAATTGACTTATTTCGCTAAGCATGATACCCTCTAGTTCCATCTATGTCATTGCAAATGGCAAGATTTCATTTCTTTTGATGGCTGCGTAGTATTCCATTGTTTATATCTACCACATCTTCTTTATCCATTCATCTGTTGATGGACATCTAAGTTCTTTCCATAGTTTGGCTATTGTGGGCATAAGGCAATACTATTTTTATGGGATGGTTTACTGATGGAGAAGGAACACAGAACATGGAATCAAACTTAACTGGGTTTCCATTTTTCTTCGCAGCCGCATCACTTCAAGTAAGTTACTTGACAAGTTCTAGTTTCTTTAGGGGGACGAGGTGAGGGGAAAAGGAAATCAAAGAAAATACTGTCAAGATTTGGGGTTTCGTAGGGACCAAAGGCAGGAGCAAGTAAAAGGATCTAGCATGTGGTTGGTTAATGATATTTCCCTCTTCAAGTTTTCACAACAGTTCAACCCTTCTGGCTCTAAGATGCTTTATTATCTAACTCGAGGTTAAAGTTTCTTTCTTTCTTTTCTTTTTTTTTGGGGTCCAATTTGTGTTTTGTGCCCTCATAAACCAAACAGAAAAATTCCACCTGTATCTACGAAGGGGTGTGCTCTCACCTAAACGATGAACTACCACAACTGAATGGCAACCTGGCTTACGACTACAGGGTATCGTTGATCATACTCTTGTCTCCTTTACTTGGCGTTTAAACCGTTAGGCATAAGACGCAGATTTCAGAACACAAATAAACCCCAAATTTGGGAGGATACTCAGTGATAAAACTTTCAGATTACTTTTTTCTCTAACATTCAACTGGGTGCTAATGGGATTATACTTCAGATAAGAGACCAACTACTTCACACTCATTTCTTCCTCTCTGCTGTAAGAATTTTGGGAGCGGCCATCATCGCCTGGGACTCCTCACACTTCCTACCCAGACATTCCCCTACAGGTCTACCAAGCAGTTTTCATGGTTTCCCCATAAGATATACATGAATTTGTTACTTTGAATTTAGCCAAGAAACACCTGTTCTATTTTTATGTAGAAGAGTGTAAGGACTAAGAAGATGTTGAGTGGAAATTCTCTTTTGCATGTTAAGAGATCATTAATTTATTTGTAAAGTACACAGACTTTTCAGGATTAGAACATATGGAGGTTTTTACCACTCTCTTTAAACAACCTATAAAGGACCGTGTGTTAATAATCACTCCAGACCAAAATGGATAGCATTTTTGTTTTATTTTTAAGCTTAAACTTTTATAAAATGCCAAGGATGTGATAATTAAGTAAAAGAACATGATACCCTTTCTGGTTTTTCTACCAACAGGCTGTGTACGGTTGATCTAAGCTTCTCTGAGACTTTTATCAAGTGGGATGATGACTTTTGTCTGTAGCATATGTTCATCATGTGGAGAAAATAAGCAACTTTAGAGTAAGAAGGATAATTCAAGAAGCCTTGGAATAATTCATGTAATTAATTTCAAAACATGTATTATCTGTGAACACACTGGTTAGAAACTGGAGACAGGGCTGGCAATGTGTTAGATTAAAATTAGGTTCAGGATTAAACATTTGCTTTCAATAATCAGAAGTTAAGAGCATAAATAGTTCTTTAATTCATGAACTCCGCTGGCACACACTTGCTGATTCCCAGCACATTTCTCGTTAAACCACAATGTTAGAGTGAAGAGTGAAAGTCTATTTTAGAACGCAAATGATCAATGTAACCTAAGCTACGGAAAATGTATCAAAATGAACTCTGCTAACAGAAAAAAAAAAAAAAAAAGGATCTCCTTTTGATTTTAAGATATTGCATTACGTAAAGAGAATTCTAGATCTGAGATGGGAAATGATTGTATGCGCCACACATGACATTGTACACACCAGTACACAAACAGGTGAGAGTTACAGGCCTGTATCACATTCCCTGCACACTCACTCTTTGCTGTTAACACTGCCCTCTTCGACACCAGCAATGTGGGACATGGTGCTGATTCTAATTCACCACGACTTTAAATCACACACAGACTAGAGTGCAACCCGTCTGTCTGAATTCCTGCGGAACAAGAATCCAGTCCTTGCCCTTCTGATCAAAAAAAGGGCATGAAAGGGAAAGGACCATATTTTAAGAGGTTGAGTTAGAGGAAACTCAGGCAAAACAAACGTTCGCAAAATACTGTTAGCCAAATTCAGAAATGTTTCGTATATTTTGAGTAGCCAGAGGACACAGTTCGCGTTACAGGTGTCATTCAGTAGGATATAATTACTCTTACAGGATGCACTGTTTTAAGCCACAGAACACTGTTAGTGCTTCACTTACTCCACTCTTGTTTTGTTTTGTTGAAGCTGTTCTCTAGGAGGAGACAGCCCTGAGGCAGCTTTTGATGGCTCCTTCCCTCCATCAGCCCTGAACACTTACTTCAGTCACCGTGGTTTCTTGCCTTAATCCCTCCTTCTCACATGACCTGCTGAAGTGAGGGTACAGACCCCCCAAAAGTAGAAAACCTCATGGTGTTTATTACCAAGAATATTAGTTATCCATTTCTGCATGGCAAATTACACTAAAGCTTAGGGCTTAAAATAAATTATCATATTATCAACAAACATTATCTGCGGGTCCGAAATCCAGGTGCGGCTTAGCTCAGTGCCTTTCCCCCAAGGTCTCTCTTAAGACTTTAATCATGGAGTTGGCCAAGGCTGAGACCTTCTACTATGAAGGCTCTGCCAGGGGATCCATTCCCAACCTCACGTGGTTGCTGGCAGGACCGGGTTCCTCAGACTGAAGCCTTCAGCTCCTCACTGGCTGTTGGCTGAACCTGAGCCTCAGTTTCTTGAAAGAAATGTCTCTCCACAGGGAAGCTTACGGTGGACAGCAGGCTTCCTTCAGAGGAGCCCCACCGGGCATGCAAGATAAGGCCCCCTTCTCTTCCTGACCTAATCTTAGCAGTGACATCCCATCATCTCCAAGAATTCATCTTGAGTCTCCAAGTCCAGTCCACACACCAGAGCATTCACACCAGATCCGTGGAGGCCATCTGAGAGGCTGCCACCACACCAGTGGCTAAGTCTGGCTCTTTGTTGCTCAGTCTTAACTTGTGGCTCTCTATTATCCTCTACCATGTACTAATTTTATCCAAGTGTCTGTTTTTCTCTCAGGTTCTGAAGGCACAGAAGAAATGGTGTGGCGTCATGATTTGCCAGAAAGGAGCAGCGCACGCTTCAGGAGAGGTGACCCCAGGCACAGCCTATCAATCCGCATCGGCAAAGGCTCCGAGGCTCTGTGCGACTGCATTCATCTGAGGCACAATCTTCAGACATACGGAGACATGACAGAACACTGTACAACTACATGTGCAAGCCTAATTCATGGTTGTGTCCTTCACCATATATCGAAGAACCCAGTAGACAAGAGGCTTAGGACAAAAATCTTTGTTGAATGTCAACAGGTTGAAACAGTAATTCCCAAAAATTAACTGTACCTTTAACTTGACTGGACAAGCTAAATATTCCTTGAGCTCAGCCTGATCGCCCGTTCATAAGGAAACAGCTTCATGCTGGATGACCTTATAGTGCAGAAACATAAAACGCAAAGACAGCACCATGCAATGTCCTATCATCATTGGACACACAGCGCTGGGAAGCAGTGGGACACGTGGGGCTCTGGGTCAAGCTGGCTCCGTCTGGGTAACACAGAGCGTCTCCATTTGTTTAGAATCTGCGAAATGGGCCTAATAAAAGCACCTATAGGATACTTGCAGGGGGTTATTTAAGGCAAACACCTAGAAGCAGAGCCATAGTGCGTATGCATGAGGTAAACACTCAGAAAACACTGGTGGTGTTTATTGTTATGACAGCCCCCTTACATTCCTATACGAAAAATGCTTGCCCGGTATCTCTCCAAATCAGTATTTTGAGAGATCTTACACCAGCTAGGTTGAAAACATTCTCAGCAAAAAGAAAAAAAAGGACAGTTTCACTTGGACCCATAGGAACACGGGAGACTAAACACGTCTCACCCACAGGGAAACCATCAACGCTAATTTTTGGATAAAGTATGTGGGAAGGAAGCAGAGTCAGCAGAAGCTCAAACACAGAGTAAGTGCCAGTCGGTCTGTACTTACATTTCATGCCCTCTTCTCACTGACATAGTAAGAAAGAGTGTGAGGGCTTAGAGAAACCATCTCCACCCCATTTGGAAATTCAGAAGCCACAGGAAAAAGCTGAGAAGTCAGCTCTGCAAGCTGCTGAGAAGCAAAACAAGGACCTTTGTTCAAGTAGAAACTCATCTCAAGCAGCAGCGATCAGAAGCATCTCTCATTTAAAACCGTTCTTAAAAAATAAAATCTTTTTAAAAAAGTGCGGGGCGGGGGGCGCCTGGTTGGCTCAGTGGGTTAAAGCCTCTGCCTTCAGCTCAGGTCATGATCCCGGGGTCCTGAAATTGAGCCCCTCATTGTGTTCTCTGCTCAGGGGGGAGCCTGTTTCCCCCATCTCTCTCTGCCTACTTGTGATCTCTGTCAAATAAATAAATAAAATCTTAAAAAAAATAAAATAGTTCTAATCTTGTCATCATCTCCTAGCCACAGGGAACCAGAATTTTCTAGAAGATCTCTTTAAGGAATTGCAAGTGACTTTTCATTATACTATAAAATTGGGGATAAGGAAGCATGTGAGGAAAATTTGTCTCACTGTACACTTCCATGAAATTAAAGATTTCACCTTTCCGCAGGGTTGGGGGGATGTAGTTGCTATGCACTTGATCTGACAATATGCGTTGTCTCTTGTAAACGCTCTGAAAACCACTTTGGGGATCTGGAGAGTTGGGCTCCTGTATCACAGTTTGGTGAAGTGGTAAGACGTTAACTTATAACTATACGGTCATGTAAGCACCTGGCAGAACTTGTGCAAAGGGCAGACAAATAACACAATCGTCAAGTGGAAAAGATCCTAGCAGTAACAGTTTGAAAGCAAACAAATAATAGTATAAATCCTAATCGCATTTTCAAATGGCTTCGTTTTCTTTGAACTGTGATGTAGGAGTTTGCTGGAAGCATCTCTGCCTCGGGGGGCAGAGGAAAACGTGAATCCAGTTCTGCTCTCACCTGAAGCTCCACTCCAACCGCAGTAAAGAGACTTTTTCAAAACATGAATTCATAAGGATGATGAGAAGAGGCGGTGACAGCAACAGTTATACCTAATTTAGCAGACCTGCGAAAGAAGCGACCGCCAGCTGCCCAGGGGAATGCTGAAAACCAGCTCAGAAGGCCAAGGAACCCGCAGCACGGGACAGCTGTCCAGCCAAGGGTAAACAGGGGAGCCCCAGAAAACAGGGGTTTGGGGTGAATGGTTTCTGCTCATCGGTTACAGCTCCATTCTGAAAATGCCCTCCCTAAGTGGGTCAAGTTTATTTTCTTGAGAAATTAAAACAAAGTGTCTGGGCAGAGGGACAAGCATAATTGTCGGCCAGAGCACTACACGGAAAACATGGGACCCACGTGCAGTTCTGCGACGTTGAAGATGAAACTCCCCTTCCCCACCCCCTACCCCCACCCCCAGACAGCTCTCATGCTCAGTCTGCCGCCCCAAAAACTGCCAGACACACCGTTCCTCTCCCAGGCCAGAAACTGGAAGTTTCTGGGGAATCTCACCACCCCAAGAGGAAAGAACAACAAGACCCTGGTGGTTCCCCGACAAATAATGTACCCAGTTAAGAACAACACACTGCACTCCAAGTCAAAAGGCTGTATTAGAAGGCTCACAGCTGCTAACCAGCTTTCAGCTCTCCCACTTTTAAGCCAGAACAAAGATCAAATCCTCTACAGAATGCCTGAACACAGATGCTAGAGATCAGAACACAGGGGAGGAACACACACACACACACACACACAGACCCACACACACCCTCCATGTCTTCCTATGCCAATACCCACGGTCCCCACAGTCTTCTCTGTTCTTATCTTAACCCCGCCCTGCTACACTTTCACTCTGATTACTGAGTCACCAGGAAGCTCAATCCTGTGAAACCCAAATGCACATTTCTCCATCCTGGACATAGTGAATAATTCCCTCCTCCAGATATGCAAGCTTAACTTGGCTCCCAGGATCCCACATGGTCGTCCTCCCCCTGCTGGTAACGCCCCCCACTCTCCATTCTCCTTCGCCGGCTCCTTCTCTCCCCAACCTCTTACTACTGAAGGATCCTCCGGCTCGATCTCTCTACCTCTTCTCGCCGCTCTCTACTCTCCAACCTTGGCGATCTCCTCCAGTCTCTCGCTGGATTCGAAACATTTTCCCTTGTAGCCTCCAACCTCCTTCCTGAACCTCTGGTTTATGGAGCCGACAGCCTTCTCAGCTCGCTCACCTGCAACTCTGGAGGTGACCCACTCTGCTCACACTCTCCCCTGTCCCAAAGGACGGGGACTCCATCGGGCAGACGGGCCATCTTTAACCCCTTTCTTCTGCTCGCTTTCCACAGCCAGCACCTCACGAATCCTCCTGGTTTTACCTTCCAAGCACATGCAGAATATGACTTCACTGTCATTCTTACCACCCCGTTCGCAGACACCCCCAATTATCGCCTGGATTACAGCCACACCCTCCAAACCGGAAACAGACAATGATTTTTCACACATAAATACACGGTCCCGTAAAGAGAAAAATTCAATACAAGGTATGGCAAATAAATACGAGAGCACTGCCCAAGAGGATGTGCAAAAGAGGAGGAAACGTTAGGAACAATAAACCAATTTGGGAAGGCCAATATCCCAATAACAGAGGAGTGCTAGGGGAAAAAATTAATTTTGTCCAGTTCCTGAGAAGAGATCCCACACACTCCCTTTTGACCACATTCTGCCACACACACAGCTCCCGGGTCATACTCCGGCACGGCCGGACGCCCCGCCCCACTGATCTCTGCAGTCACAAAATTCATTCATGGTATTGTCTCGTCCCCAAAAGTGGTCTTAAAACTCTGGGGTCTCTGAAGCTAGAAGAGAGACCATGGGCTAGAAACTTGTTTCAGCTTATTTTCTCTTACAAGCTTTTGCCTCATAATGGAACTATTTCCCTCTTCTGACCCAGCTAAATTTGTGGTTGTCTCGAGGTTTTGCAAAAGTGACAATATGTTGAGGAACGCACACAGGGGTGAACAAAGAAGTGCCAGAGTCAGTAACACACACAGGACCGCTGAGGAAAAGAGAGAGATTTTTAAACAGAGGATCTAGATCCTGGTGGAATTAAAGAGAACTAAGAGCAGAATCCCCAAAACTCTGACGTATTAGGAAATAAAATGAAGGACACAGAGACAGGTGGGGGCGGGGAAGCCACTCATGATGTTTGTTTATAACTTAGTCCCCCCCACCCCAAGCTTAAGTGTTTGGCTCATTTTAGACTATTATAGGGAGTGATGTCAGCCAATTAGTTAGAGGGTAGTAACAAAGACCTCTGAAATATGCTTAAATTCTTGACAATTAGCCACTTGATAATATGGCAAAAGTACTAAATATATTTCCACTGAGTAGAAGTTGTTTTCAGCCGTGAAGGGGACATCTGAGTAAATAATGCCTTAAATGAAATCGAGATCGTCTGATCCTGATTCAGAAAGTTGAACAAAAGGTTAGGGACAAAAAAGTTTTTATGGTCTTTAAAGTCCTGTTCCTCATGTGGAAACACAGTTGCCACAGCTCCCCATGGAGGGGAAGCTGGAAAGTGTGAGCGATGTGGACAAAGCACTACCTCTAACCAAACAGCGGTTTCAAGCTACAGCCTCAGTTATCTCTGAAACATTCCCTCAGACCCATGGTTCGTAATGACATCCCTGACCTCTTGTTTGAACCCTTGAACATATATACAAATCACCTGATACCTTTCAGGTGTTCTCTTTCATAGAGAATTATGACCCCTTTGCCTCCAAGGAGATTTCAAATAGCCCAAGAGCAAGGCTATTGCCTTAGCTACAACTCACACCAGAGTGTCCCTAATAGAGTAGAAAATTTAAAAAGCTTACAGTGTGAAAAACAAAGTCATCACTGAGCCTTCAGAGAGAAGTCGTCACAGCTGACCTTAAGAAGTCGTAACTACCAACCATACATTTCTGGCTTTGGTCCCATCAACCCACGAAGGCAGCAACACCTGAGAAATCAAAAGCCAAATATAGGCACGGGCCGTGGTATCTGCTGCCAACAATACTACAATCATAACCAACCACATAAAGGGTCATAAAGATGTCAAAGATCTTTCCAGAGGAAGAAGCGTCCCCTTCCTCCTTCATGTCTACAGTCTGTGACAGATGCAAATGGCCAGTTTTTATGCAAACAGGAATTTCTAGTATTGTCTTTATTCGTCCTGCCGGGAAAATAGAAAAAGTTAAACAAGAGGTGGAGAAAAACAGTTTAGGTAGAAAATGCCTCGCATCGTTGTCCTTGAGTTTTTATTTGAAATTCAGTAAAGCATAGAAACCTTTGGTGACAGCATGTCGCTGTGCAACCTGATGACAATGGAATTAAGAATCCTTTAGAAGGAAAGAGTGATGGGTTAATCCTCAAGTGAAAATCCGCACACCTGGGGACTTACTTAAAAAAAAAAAAAAAAAAAAAAAAAAAAACTGTC
This sequence comes from Mustela lutreola, assembly GCF_030435805.1. NCBI lineage: Eukaryota > Metazoa > Chordata > Mammalia > Carnivora > Mustelidae > Mustela > Mustela lutreola. Next base: position 6,092,166 of record NC_081303.1, on the reverse strand, counting down.
AAAATGATTATTTAACCAAAAATTCCTAACGAGGCAGTCAAGCAATTCTAAAGATTGTGTTTGGATTTTGCTTGGCTTAATTTAACCAAACACATCTAACAAGTTAAAAAACTAACATTTCTCAGAGAGGAAAACACTTGGTACCAGAGTCACCTGAATTTCACACTTAATAAGGTAAAAGGAAACAGTACATTTGAAATGTTTACACATCCTACCACCAAACTTGCTTGAGCACGTGGGCTTGTCAGACACATACACCCAGGCATGCCCATACTGTGGGCAACGTGCCAAAAGACATGCTGCTGCGCATTTTTAACATACATGGGAAACACACAAGTTCTTGAATAATATTGCAAGTAATTCTGGATTATCTAAAGACCATAATAAATTTAATGGCAAAGATAGCAAGAGCCTTCTTTCAAAGATTCCAAACTAAAATAGTGGCATCCCATTCCTTGTAAGACTGCTAAATTTCATTATTGCTCCTTCCATGCTAGACACTGATTTATATATTAACATATTTATTAAGAGGCTTTAATTTACTCAAATAATAATTCAAAAGCTTTGGGGGTTTTTTTCCCCCCAAAGTACTTGAACCTTAAAGCTCAGTGCTTTGGTTTCACACAGACCGGGACCAAAAACATGGATCTGTGACTAGCTAGTGTGCATCTCTTGGGAGAGATGTGACAAGGAATTGGGGTCTCAGTTTATTCACATGTGAACTGGGTACATAAGGTGCTACTAGCTGCCTCGGATGGTTATTGGCAGGATTAGAGGTAATTCCTCTCCTGTGTGCCAGACAGTCCTTGCCATAGGCGACACTCAAAAATGGAAGGTTCTTATTTCTCTCTAAATGTCTCAATATTGTATACACATGTGTAGAAATAATTGCTCTTACAAAACCGTATAAATGAGGAAGGCAAATATATTTTATACTGTTGTTTGGGTCTTCTGGGCACCTGGGTGACTCAGTGGGTTAAGCCTCTCTGACTAAGCTCATGAGGGTCATGATCTCAGGGTCCTGGGATCGAGCCCCGCATCGGGCTCTCTACTCAGCAGGGAGTCAGCTCCTCTGCCCCTCTGCCTGCCTCTCTGCCTACTTGTGATCTCTCTCACTCTCTGTTAAATAAATAAAAATAAAATCTTTTTAAAAAATAAAATAAGTAAATAAATACAAGAAAAGCAGTACATCCACATCCCAATTCTCTATGCAGTTGGGCTAATTCTCAGATGTGCTGGAGGTTGAATTCTAGTAGGTGAAGATGTGCTTAAAGCTGAGCGGGGCAGTGAGTTCTTTTCAAACCAGCGAGCAGCGGCCTCATTCCCCTACGGTCAGGAAGTACACAGAAGTCAACACTATGTGACACTGAATGATGCTGTGTGACACAGTAACATCTGTTTACTACTTGTTACACATAAACAAAAGGCCAATTAAGCAGAGTAACACTGAAAGGGAACCATTTAACCCTAAGTCAAAATGCATTCACTTCAGAAGCAAGCGTTTAAATATCAAAAAGTGATGAAGGAATTACAAAATGTTTGTATTCATCTGCAAAGTAAACGGTATCTTCTTGAAACCATCATTGACTCCTTCACTGGATAAAGATTCATCGAGTTCTAACTCTAGGCCAGGTCCTCTCCTTGGTCCTGGGGACATGAGACTCACTTCCTGCCCTCCGAGAGTGACTGTACTATTAGCAATGAAAATGATGGACGCCCTAGAAGAGAAGAAAGTTGCATTTTTGTAACAGCCTATTAATTAGAAATCCTATCCATTTATACTATCTTCTCTTTTCAGGCTGTTTAACCTGGTGGGGATTTTTTGTAAGGCACAAATAAAATGCCAGAATTCTACACATTTTTGTACTTGGGCTAAAGAAAGTCTTTCTTTCTTGCTTGCTTTTTTTTTTTTTTTAAAGATTTTATTTATCTATTTGACAGAGATCACAAGTAGGCTGAGAGGCAGGCAGAGAGAGAGGGGGAAGCAGGCTCCCCGCTGAGCAGAGAGCCCGACTCGGGGCTCGATCCCAGGACCTGGGATCATGACCTGAGCCGAAGGCAGAGGCTTTAACCCACTGAGCCACCCAGGCGCCCCAAGGAAGGCTTTCTTGCTGGAAAAAAAATAACTCTGATACTCCATCCGCCACGGGTGCCTCTCAGGCAGGCTTGCTTATACCAGGATAATGACATAAGTTACTGATTAAGTCAGAGGCTTCGTACACCTATGGGCCTTGTTTATAAGAGCTGCACAAGTTACATTGTTAGAGAACAAATGCATTTTGTTTGACTGAGTATGTCGCCTTCTTGTCTGGGCAAGCGGGAAAAAAAACGGATACCGAGCCTGTAATCCTTTTGGAATAAAATCTTTAAATGCAAACATGATTGCCATTGTAGACTGTTTAACCTAGCGGTATTGTATTTCATTTCTGGTTTTGAAGAGGTTTGTTGATTTGACCGTACTGGGTACAACTCAAGGCTTATCTCAATTGTTTAGATAAGATTTATTTGACTTTGGCAGGTGACAAAATCTAGGGTGTGGAATAAAAAAGGTGGGGGGAACACTGGCATATTCCCAGAGAGTGTTTATTTTAAGCATAGTGTACAGATGAGCGAAGAGTTTCAAACAACACACTGTACTTTGTCTAAAAGATCACTGTCTGTTGAATGTTTTCCGTAAACCCGCACCGCAAAATGTCCTTTATTGGGCATAACGTACTTCACCTTCTTGCTTAGGTAAACATTTATGCTCTTCTGAAATAGAGTTTAGTAAGTCTCCCTGGAAATAGGACCCTAACTCTGGTCACATTTGCCACCGTTTTCTAACACAGGCTGTAAAAGGGGGACACTGTTAAATTTTATTTGAGTGCACGCATACACACGGCTCCAACATTACACAATCTATCAGAAATTTAAAATGCCTTACGCTAAAATCACTTCCACACAGATAATATTCATCATACTTTTTGGGGCATAATTCCTCAAATACGTCTGCCTTCAAAAGAAACCCTGAAAAGAAAGCTTGAATTTGGAAACACAAAGATTATAAATGTGGTTTTAAAAAAATATATTTTTTAAAATATTTTACTTCAGGGGTGCCTGGGTGGCTCAGTGGGTTGGGCCTCTGTCTTTGGCTCAAGTCATGATCCCAGGGTCCTGGGATCGAGCCCCACATCAGGCTCTATGCTCAGTGGGGAGCCTGCTTCCTCCTCTCTCTCTCTCTCTACCTGCCTCTCTGCCTAATTGTGACATCACTCTCTGTCAAATAAATAAATCTTAAAAAAAAAATTTTACTTCAATGTGCACTTACACGGCTTCCTCAGTATATTACGTATTAGCAGTTATATACGGGCAGACATGTTGAGGTAGGGAAAGGAATCAAGAAGTTTAGTCACTGAAAATGAAAAATTTATCAAAGAATGAAGAAAATTTAGTTGTGAACTTTATACTCTATGACTGAGAATATGAGAGCTTCATGCCAAGACGTGACATGTTATGGTAATTCCTTTCATTGTACCACAGACATGACTTGACTAACAACTTCTGTCTCGTGACTATTTTGCCAAAAACTTAAAAATATGAAAAATCTAAAAAATACAAGACATATGTTCCCTTAATAATAATTCTGTGGTTTACTTAGCTCAACATGTAGTTAATACATACGAAAATGTGACGCACTAGTTTATGTGTGTGTTGAGTCATATTTTGTCATTTGTTCAATTAATGAAGGTTTTTCTTTCTTCTCTTTTGATGTATATATTTGTGGCAGAGGATTAGTGTAACGTTTTGTTGCCAGGAATGAGAGAGAGATCAGTTAAATACCGGGAGGAGTTCCAAATATTCTGTTTGTCTCTGATGGCCTTTGAACAAACAAAAGTTGCTTCTAAGTAAAACAGAAACTTTTCAAACGTTAAGTCGGAGCTGCCTCTGCTCTAACTCACCCACTCAGACTTCCGAGCCTTAATTAAACTTCGGTACTGTCTGGTGAGTGGTGAGGCCACTGTTGGAGGAAATTTCCTCCTCCTATCTGCTGTTCTGCCACCACACTGCCCATTCTCTAGAGTCCAGCAATGACCGCCCACTGCTTAGGGTCATGGCCGGACCAAGGAAAACTATTAGTTATTGCGTTTCCTACCCGCCCCAGCCCTTCCTCATCTAGTACTTTAAATATCCAGCGATGTCAGCACTTCTGCAACCCCAATGCCTCACAAATTTTGATTTAATTGAGCAAAATGCATCTATTTTTCTCTTCTATGGCTTATAAGAAATTTTTAATTAAAGAAAGCTATTTTCATGGCCAGACCTTCCTGACATCCCTCAACGAAAGGCAGTATGTGCAAACAGTGAAACAGAGCGGGGGCATCACCACTTAGCAAAGCTTTAGATGGAAGCCACTGGTGGGAGAAGAGGTTTAACATACCCTGGGCACCATGAATTTCCACCACACTTCTCCTCCGTCCTGTAATACAAGTTGCAAGTCTTTTTCCCACAACTACATACACATTACGGTTCCAAATGAGAGTGCTCTGTGAAGAATAGATGTTCCTTTAAGGCTCCACCCAAAGAACTGAACTAACATTTAGTAACTCTCTCCACATTCTCAGACCTGTTGGTTCGACTGACCAGGAGAACCTTTTTCCACCATCACATAATTCGCTCATGTCTTTTCCTTTTCTCTTATACATAAATAGTCCCACTAAAAAGGCAACCATGAAAACAAAACAAAACAGCGCAGACTTCAAATTTCACCAATCCCCATACTTAAAGATTCCTTTGTATTTTTGCTTGTTCCTTCCTTTCAAAGTATACAGAGTCCATCTGCCTCCATCTGTGTAGGGGAAATGGTTGGTGGTGGCCAAAAGACTTGGCCAAAACACTCAAAGTACTCTCAGCTGAAATCACGAACCTCATTGTTCAAGAAGAAGCAATTTCCTATTCCTAGATTTCCCAGAGAATATCACATCTCCTCCGCATTCTCCTCTCCTCTGAGGAAAGAGGGGAGTAGGTATATATCATCGTCACTAGCCAGGCTACCACAAAGGAAAACTCATCCTGTCTTGGAGAATTCCTTTCTGGCACAGCATAAAAGAGTTAGAGATTGAGACGAGAAGTCAACTCCCCAGACTACATCATATTTCAACAATGTAAGCCTTTTGCTAAGTATTCTGAAATTACTACTCGAGGGTATCACAGATGCTAGAAAACTGATGTCATTTCCTTGTGACACCCAGACCTTTCACTACATGCAACAGATGATGGGAATCTTTCATTCCAGAGATAATGGCTGAGATAAGGACCACAGACGCTCTCCTTGCTAGTTTGCACTGTTTACAGCCAGTTTCCACTGCAGCAGGGAGACCAGAAGACCCAGCTGTCTGTTTGCATCATTCCAAGTTAAACCTAAAATAGGGCACTGAGAAAGCAACATGGTAACATACAGATACCATAACTGGGATTAGGGTTCAGGAACCTGCCAGAGTGAATCTGAGTTAGAAGTAAACGAACACAATTGCCATTTTTAAACTCTTCTAAACATCTCCAAACTTCAAAACATAGTCGAGCCTGTTCAGATTTAAAGGAATATTTGGGTTTCATTTAAATGAGCTCAATATTCTTAAATGTATGTTTTCTGCCAAACATCTATGTAATTCAGATGCCTTAACTCAGTTAAATAAACTAACGTTAGCAGATCCAAGTATTTAATACTAAGTAGGACGTAATTTTTTTTTTTTTTAATGTCTGAAACGTTTATTGATGTGGCTTTCAAATTCAATATTGCCGCTAACCATTAGGAAACTATTACTTGTTGAGAGTTTTGGTGCAGTATTAACAATTACATCTACCATTATCTGAAAAGCTAATAAATACCTCTTTCTTTTCAGCTACATATCTGTGTGAAAACAGATTTTCTTCATACATGTCAACCAAAACATCATGTAACAACAGAATAAATGATATGAGACTCTGGCTGTCTCTCAAACTGGACCATAAGATATTTTCTTTTTTCTTTTTTTTTTTTTTTTAAAGATTTTATTTATTTATTTGACAGAAAGAGATCACAAGCAGGCAGAGGCAGGCAGAGAGAGAGGAGGAAGCAGGCTCCCTGCTGAGCAGAGAGCCCGATTTGGGGCTCGATCCCAGGACTCTGAGATCATGACCCGAGCCGAAGGCAGCGGCTTAACCCACTGAGCCACCCAGGCACCCGACCATAAGATATTTTCAAAATGAAAAACAATTTTGGTTGATTATTACATAATCTTTATGAAACACATTTCCATGCTCCAATCATTATAACTTTTTAAAGGAAGAAAGGCATGATAGAACTGCATTGAAATAGAGCAATCCAAGAGCATGGGAGCTAACAGGCCTAAAACAGGTTGGTAATAAAATTTTGCATTTAAAATAGAAAATGCTAAGAATTAAAAGAATTTTGTTTCCAACAGAAATATCAATGTGGATACCATAAATTATTCAATGTGTATTTTCTTCCAAATTGCTATGATGATAAATTCTCAATGTTACCCATCAGTCCACTAAATAGTCATCAAATTTTGTTTGTATTTAGTTCACTAATATTTTTGATAGGAGACATAAAGATTTCAGATTGACTTCCATGAGTGTTAGCAACTCAAGAAAGCTGCTCCTGTTTCTGTTCCTCTTTATGGAAGAAAAAATTAATAGAACCAATGGCTTACTGGAAATAATGTAAAGCATAATCTGATTTTAAACCACTTCCAATTACCCATTTTCTTAGTGAACAAAGTCTGTTGCACAAATGAGGAAAAATACAGAAAGCTTGCATTCTGTCCTCTTTCAAGAGAGAACCACTAAAAATATATAATATGTTCAAAATATATTTCTCTTTGCTCTTCATTTTCCGCTTGAGCTAATTCCTAACCCACCTAGAATACGCGAAGCCACAACACGGGAGAGTCATGTAGGATATAATCCTGAAGGTGTTAGGAAAACACACGCGACGTCGGGAATTTGAGGACCATACAGGCTGGTTACTTGATTTCTGTTCTTCTCATCAACGCTTACTCCCATCATCAAGACACTGATGAAGCCCACGCTTGAGCCAGTCTGAACGTCTCTAACTCTGCACCCATGATTCTTCATGTCCAACACCTCTACTCACACGTCTAACAGGAAACCTAACATCACACATCCCAGGTGGAATCCTGATCTTCCCTTCTCAAACCGCCCTTTCTGCAGTTTTCTACCAAGTTCGTCCTTGTATTAACTAAGGCCCCAAATCCCGAGTCATCCCTCTTAGTCTACGTCTAATCCATAAGCAAATCCTGTTGCCTTGACCTTTAAAAGCTGTCCCGAGTCTGACTACGTCTCACCGTCAGTGCTGCTAACACTCTGTACAAGCCAGCACCGTCTTGCATCCGAATTAACTGGGGAAGCTTTCTTGGGTCCTCCTGCCCATCCTCCTGGACGGCTTCCTTCCCTCCATCCCCTGTTACTGACCCAAACGCACCCCCAACTCCTCTCCCCCCGATCACTCTCTCCAGAAACACTAGGCAACTTGCTGCTCCGTTAGTGTGCCGGGACACTAGCTGGCATCACAGGATCTCTGCACCTGACTCACTTTTTCTCCCAACCATGCTCTTCCCTCCGATAGGATGGGGTTCCTTTTCTGGTACCCTTCAGATCTGGCTTTCTCATCGAGGCTGCTCCTGACGGCTCCCTTACGTCTCCCGCTGCGCCGCTCCCGTCTCCTGCCCTTGTGTATTTCCTCCATGGCACTTATCATATGATAAGTGACACACTATATATTTAGCCTTTTTAAAAAAATTGCTTTCTTCCCTACTAGATTGTAAGTTCCGCCTAGCCATGTGTTGTTGTTGTTTTGTCTTTTTTGTTGTCATTTTTATACCCCAGTGCCAGGAGTGGAGCTGGGCTCCGAGAAAGTACTCAGTAAACATCTGAGTAAGTGGATAATTAAGTATGGGAAGCAATAAAGGAAGGAAGGAAGGAAGGAAATAAGACAGTACAGATGAATGAATCAAGAGCCCCTGCTATAAATTAATGTCAATCCTGACCTCTTTATGATAAGAACAGGGGCTGGCAGTTGTAACCATGAAGGAGTCCTTCTAAGACACTCTGACACTTCCATGAGAGTTTGTTGCCAAAGTGATGCTCGTCTTTGGGCGCGTTCTCTTCCTCATCAACTAAGGAATGAGTATCTGAGCATCACCCAAATCACAGAACTGACAGGAGGCAAGACAGGAATTGATAATAGAAGGAATTCTAAAGCAAATCTTCCAATATCCACCAAGTAACCTCTTTGCAGCGTTCACCACACTCTTTCTCTCTCTGTGCTCCTGGAGTCCGCCCCCAGGCCCCCGACACAAACACACGCGGTAGGGAAGCGTGCTCTGGTTCAGTGGCACTAGGAGAGGAGCGCGCCGTGGAGAGCAGTGCTGGTTGCCCGCCAGCAGACTGGTGCTGCTGCTCCGTGAAGCACGGAGGACAAAATCCTGTACCATTTTCTCCAGCTTAAGCCACTGATACAGTTACTCACATTTGAGAGTTCTTAGGAGTACAGCCCAGGGCTTCAGAGCACAGACTGCAACCAGACCACCTGCGATTAAACCACAGCCCAGCACCTGCTGCTAACGTTCCTTCCCTCTGTGTCTCAGATTCTGACCCTGAGGTGGGAATAATAGAATAATAACATTACGTACCTCAGAGACTTAGCGCGAACCCTACTGCAATGACTTTATGTGCTGCCTATTATTCTTTTTTTTTTTTTTAAGATTTTATTTATTTATTTAACAGAGAGAAATCACAAGTAGGCAGAGAGGCAGGCAGAGAGAGAGAGAGAGGGAAGCAGGCTCCCTGCTGAGCAGAGAGCCTGATGCGGGACTCAATCCCAGGATCCTGAGATCATGACCTGAGCTGAAGGCAGCGGCTTAACCCACTGAACCACCCAGGCGCCCTCTTTTTTTTTTTTTTTTTTTTAAGATTTTATTTATTTATTTGACAGACAGAGAGATCATAAGTAGGCAGAGAGGCGGGCAGAGAGAGAGGGAAGCAGGCTCCCTGCTGAGCAGAGAGCCCGATGCGGGGCTCGATCCCAGGACCCTGAGATCTTGACCTGAGCAGAAGGCAGAGGCTTTAACCCACTGAGCCACCCAGGTGCCCCTGGCTATTATTATCATTAGCAGCAAGCATACAACCTGAATCCAGAGTCACAAATCTTAGAATGAAAAGGAAACTTGCGGATGATAATCTGAACATCATGTGCAATTTCAACTTCTCTTCACAACCATTTAATTCATAAGGACTTTATACCGTCAGTGACCACTAAGAATTCCACCATCTCCTTGAGGCTGCGAATATTCCACAGCTGCTCAAACAAAGGAAAATCATGCCTTTACAACCCATCACGGAAGTGACAAAGCCTGTATAGGGATCTGGGAATTGCATTTTTTTTCCATTGCAAGGTCTTCTGTACTATTTTATTTCTCTTTTTTTTTTTTATTTTTTTTAAGATTTTATTTATTTATTTGACAGAGAGAGACTGTGAGAAAGAGGGAACACAAGCAGGGGGAGTGGGAGAGGGAGAAGCAGGCTTCCCTCCGAGCAAAGTGGCCAATGTGGGGCTCAATCCCAGGACCCCGGGATCATGAACTGAGCCGAAAGCAAGCGCTTAACCACTAAGCCACCCAGGCGCCCCACTATTTGATTTCTTAATCACATGTAAATAATCATTGATCGAAGCAGTTTTAATAAATTTTACAACAAATTCAGAGGTATTTGGCTGAAAACTGGCACTGGGGAAGTAGAGAGCTTATTGTATTCATGTTTGACCATGAGTAAAGAGGTAAGTTATCAGCATGGGGTATCACTACTGCGGTTATGCTCAAAGATATGCCATCACGTAACTCTGTAAGCCATTTTATCGGCTGTCTCAGCACACAGGGCTGATTATATTTCTGATCACATTTCTAGAATGTACCTAGGAGGAATAGGACACAGGTGGCTCCTGAGGGAAGTGTGGAAACTGCCAAGCACTCCTTCTGTCCTCATGTCTAGTACTCTCAGATCCTCACTTCATCTGAAAGGAGACAGAAAACCTGAAGGCGGCCACTTTGGGGTGCTGAAAACGCACCTGTCGAAACACCCAGAATTTTAAAGCAGTTAGTTTTAAAATACACACAGGATTCTAGTTATCAAAAGGGCTTTATGCGCCCCCCCACACGCCTGCCCAAATAACGGTCTGAATCCCCACCCCTCTCAAGGATCATGAGAAAGGAATATTGTCCCAAAAACCGCGCCTTCAACACACAGTGGGACCAGGGCCACAGCTGGTGCGATTAGTGACGCACTCACACTAAGTCTCTGTGCTCAAATTTGGGCCGCACCTTCACACGCGCCCCGTGTGGTCCCAGGCAATTCCTCTAACAGTCCCCGGATGACTGTAAAGAACAGATACAGCGTGGTAGAGGCAGACGTGCCCAGCCGAGCTGCAGTGGGCTGCATCTCCAGGCCTCACAGAGCTTACAGGGGAGAAGGGGTAGGGGTGGAGGGGGAGGGTGCGGGGCAACAAAATAAACACGCGAACACTTGATACATAATCAGATACTAAGTCCAATGAAGGAAAGAATATCCACGTCCCAAGCTCACGGTTTCAGAACAGCCTAATTGTGTTTCTCCTTCCCATAAAAGCATAATCAAAAAGCCCAACTGTGGAACAATGTCATAAAAAAATATAAGCTAAGTTCGACCCAGGTTTTTTCTGAGCCTGTAATGAAAGATTTATAATAATTCATTTTCCCTTGATTTAATCATCTATGTGTGACTTTAAATGATTTAGGAGGTCTTTCTTTTTCTAAGAGACTCTAGGTAATGAGTTTATATTTTAAATTAAAACATATTCTGATATTAAATTTCTAAAAGTAGGTTTTAATGAAAGTGAACCTATCTCACATGCACTTTTCTCCACGACAAGGCTACAATTGATGAAAAGCCCGCTGGATGAAGCCCACTTTCTTCTCAAATTTCTAATTCTAAGTGACTTTACATTTCAATGAAAACCATTCACTAAACCTCCCAACAGCATTTACTAGTTTTTTAATGTCTCAATAAATATAATAAACAGGTCTTAAAACTCCATATCCCATGTGAAGAAAACACTTACAATGAAGGTTTAAAAAAAAAAAAAAAAAAAAAAAAAAAAAAGCATGAAGCAATTTCTAAGTGAGACTTGTAAACTTGAGTTTCATAAAGAAACCAGACACTAGAAAACCTACTAGGAAACACTAACACTGCCCACCCTAAACCCAGTTTTTGAGAATATTACAAAAATAAATAAATGATTATAGATAAACTTTCTTAGGGTAATTAATAGGCAAATGAAAATGCTTGTGTCTCTGAGAATGAAACCAGAAATACTACAAAAAAGACCAGAAGTTTGTAATCTACAACTTGTTTGGTAGAAAATTCCATAAGAAAAACACTGTCAAGTGGCAGCCCAGCACGAGAGAACTGCTATGTGTAGGCGATGAAAATACACAGCGAGAGTTACCATAAGTTCCCACAGTTCAAAAGGGTATTTCCAGATTTTTAAAGAAGTGTGTTTAATACTTCATACTCAGGGCTAGAAAGTAGTTTAACTGTCAGTTTAATAAGATATCAAAGCAGGAAACGGAAGCATCTGTCCCTGTCTCCACTTCTACTCTTGGTCCTCACAAGACTCGCTGTAACTAACAAAGCCAAACTCCCCACCCCCCCGCCACCGCTACCCCCATGAGCCACCCAGACCCAACAGCGGTGCCTGTGGAATATGGCGAGCTCACAGCGCCCAGACACGATGGTTAGGAAACCACACAGTTAGGGGAGACCTGCCCCCGCACCTTTCAAATTTCTAAAACAAATTCTCTCCTTGCCAATACAGACAGCCCAAAGATGGGCTCATGCTCACTTTCTAAGGGCTGCTCATATAAATAATCCCCGGATTTAGCTCCATCCAGAAAACAGAGATGGGCACGGCCCCGTAATAACTCATTATTTCAGGAAGACTGACAGAAAACCCAAGATCTGCAACAACCGTATCTGCCTCGGTTACAGGCCCCTTGAACTTAGACTCCCACGTGCCCCCTCTCTTCTAGCTCAGTTCAGGAACCTCCAAAGCCTAAGAACACAACGTGTTTCCTAAGAAATGCAGAAAGGCGAGGACAGATTGAATATTGACTCTTTACCCTGTGTGTGTGTTTGCGTACATGCGTTTACAAGAAATAACTCATTTAAATCATTTCACAGGAAATAACTCATTTAACCCTTTCTACTAATGAGATACAAGAACATGGCCCGGGTTCTTACTCTGCAAACCCGCAGCAGATCTGGGATTCCTGGTGTCTCTCACTCAGCTGGTGTCGCTAACAAATATCTCGGACTGGGTGGTTTGAACAGGAATTTAGCTCTCAGAGTTCTGGATGCTGGAAATTGTAAGGACCCTTTTCCTAGTGTGCACAGCCTGTGCCTCTGTTCCTCTTCTTGAAGGATGTTACTTATCTTATCATGGGAGCCACCCTCCTGTAAACCTCATTATCCCCCAAAGCCTCCCCGGGGTAAACACAATCCCATTGGGGATTAGGGGCTTTCAACAGACAAATCGGGGGTTTGAGGGGAGACGAAGGTTCTGCCCCAAATAAAATCTGAGCAGCATGGCTCTGGAATCAGGGTCTCTGAACAACGCTAGTCTGCACTTAAAAAATAAAGGGAAAAGCCACAAAGTATAGACAAAAGGAATAAAGAAATATGATTAGGTGGCTCAGTCGTTAAACATCTGCCTTCAGCTCAGGTCATGATCCCAGAGTCCTGGGATCGAGCCCCACATCAGGCTCCCTGCTAGGTGGGAAGCCTGCTTCTCCCTCTCCCACTCCCCCTGCTTGTGTTCACTCTGTTGCTGTGTCTCTCTCTGTCAAATAAATAAAATCTAAAAAAAAAAAAAAAAGAAGAAGAAAGAAAGAAAAGAAAAGGAAAGCAATATGCATAGAACATGAGTACAAGATGAAAGCAAGCATCCCCAAGGACTTAACCAGGGTGTACATTCCTATAAACTCTCTGAGCATCAGTCGCCTGGGAAAAAGGCACAGAAAGTCCCATGCCCTGTGTGTCACAAACTTCTTACAAGTAATCACAACCTGCTTTTGTTCGTGATAAGCTGAGCCCAATACACATTTTCGCCAACAAATTTGTTTATCTTTGTTTGGTTCAATCGAGAACCAGCAACTCCATTAATTAATAATTCCTTTTAAAATCGTTTTCCTCCTTTAATTCATAGCTGGGAAAAAAGGTCCGCTTCCCTCTCTAACGAACAGAGTCAATGAGCAAACTGGGGAATTTGCACGCAATGACAAAAGAATAAATGAAATTTGCTAAACATATTTTCCAGTGCTTTAGTAATGCAAAAAGCCAAAACAACTGGAGGCCAGAAGTACTGTGCCTTTCTGCCAATTTCTCTTTTTGCATATGTTGCATACTCTCATTTTATTAGGAAAACACGGGTCCTCGTTCCGAAACGAGCTAGTACACTGTAGAGGGCTGTGAATTGGGAGCCAGGGGAACTGGAGACCCATTCTAGTTCTATTAAGGTGAAGCCCCAGGCAAGTTGAATCTGTAAGCCTCCACTCCCTGCGTTGTGTAACGAAAATCAACTCCCTTCTTCTGGACCACTTTACAGAGCTACAGGCTGACCGCATTCTATCACCCTTTGATTTAATGACTTGGCAGATACTGAGTTTTTTTGGTTTTTTGTTTTGGTTGTTTGGGGTTTTTTTTTTGGGGGGGGGGGGGTTGTTGTTTTTTACAAATTAAAGGTTTGTGGCAACTTGCTTCAGGCAAGTCTGTGGGCACCACTTTTCCAACAGCATTTGCTCACTTTGTGTCACTGTGTCACATGTTAGAGATTCTCGCAATACCTCAAACTTTTTCGTTATTATTATACTTATTACGGTGGTCTGTGCTCAGTGATTACGACCCACTCAAAGCTCAGATGATGGTTAGTATTTTTTAGCCATAATGTATTTCCTAATTAAGGTATACGATGAGGGAGCAGAAGACTAGCTGAACACAAAGCAGTTGACCCCCTGCATCCTCCCCTCCGCCCAATCCTGGGTGGGACATGTGTGACATTCTTCCAGGAAGCTCCCCGACTAGATGTTAATACCTTGCAAGAGGGAAAAACAACTTGAACTTGAAAATGGCGAGACCTCTGGTATTGAAGGCCAGCCTCTCTAGCATATGAAAGTTATTCTGAAACTTCCCTTTTCCTTACTTCTCCCAACTCTGGAGTATATAACCAGCCACTTCTCAAGACCCCAGTGCAGCTGCTCTTTCTACCCATGGGTCCTGTCCCCGTCTTTTAATAAACCACCATTTTGCACCAAAGACATCTCTAGAATTCTTTCTTGGGCCTCAGCTCAGGATCTCATCCCACCGAACCTCAACCTATATTCAGAAACCATATTAGTATATTCACAATTTTTTTAAACACGATGCTACTGTGCACTTAATACTATAGTATAGTGTAAATTTTATTTGCCCTGGAAACCAAAACCGTTATTTAACTCAGCTTATTCGGATATTCGCCTTACTGTGGTAGCTGGAACCAAACCCACAATATATCTGTGATACGCCTGTATTGGCAAATAACAGAAGGAAGGGGGTTGGGAGAGAGGTGAAAATTCAAACCAGTATTCAAGCCTGTCTTTTTAAATACCTGCCAACCTATGTGATTTCTTCCTACACAGTTATTAGAACAAGGCAGACTTAACTGGAATTTCTGATTTTTTGTTTAAAGATTTATTTATTTGAGAGAGAAAGAGAGAGAACATGCGCAGGAGGAGCAGAGGGACAGGGAAAGAGAATCTCAGGCTGACTCTGCAACACAGGGCTTGATCTCCCGACCCTGAGATCAGGACCTGAGCAGAAACCAAGAGTGGGATGCTTAACAGACTGTGCCACCCAGATGCTCCTGGAATGTCTGATTTAAACCTAAAAGCAGGTCGTTGTCGTTGTAAGGTATCCTTAGCTGCATTTTTTAAAAAGCATTTGAAAAAACAAACATTAGGCTTAGAGACCAAAAAATAAAAACAACCATGATTTTTTTGACCAGTTAGTTTACATAATTATCTTATTTGATGTCAAGACACATGATTTTCACAAATCATGATTAAAAGGATAGAAATTTCAACAAGGACCTAATTTAGTACTTGTTGCCCACGGGTTCACAGTACTAGTTGGCTTTAGATAGGACAGACATTAAAAGGAAGAAAGGATGGGGCACCTGGATGGCTCAGTCATTAAGTATCTGCCTTCGGCTCAGGTCATGATTCCAGGGTCCTGGGATTGGGCCCCACTTTGGGCTCCTGCTCAGCCGAAGGCCTGCTTCTCCTTCTCCCAAATCCCCTTGTTTGTGTTCCTTCTCTCACTGTCTATCAAATAAATAAATAAATATCTTTTTAAAAAGGAAGAAAGGAATGAGGGCCGGGATGCATGGGTGACTCAGTTGGTTAAGTGTCTACCGTCAGCTGGGGTCATGATCCCAGAGTCCTGGCATCAGTCCCACATTGGGTCCCTGCTCAGCAGGAGCCTGCTTCTCCCTTTGCCTGCCACGGCCCCTGTTTGTGCTCGCTCGCTCGCTCACTCTCTGACAAATAAATAAATAAAATCTTTAAAAAAAAAAAAAAAAAAGGAAAGAAAAGACAAGAGTGAGGACCTTCAATACTTTGGGAAGAACCGTCCTGAAAGGTTAGAAACTTACTTCTATGGATGAGATCATTAAACACATCTAAGGTATCTCTTGCTGCAGTATTTTTTTTTTTTTAAGATTTTATTTATTTAGGACAGACAGAGATCACAAGCAGGCAGAGAGGCAGGCAGAGAAAGAGAGGAGGAAGCAGGCTCCCCACAGAGCAGAGAGCCCCACGTGGGGCTCGATCCCAGGACTCTGGAATCACAATCCGAGCCAAAGGCAGAAGCTTTAAACCACTGAGCCACCCAGGCGCCCCACTACAGTAACTTTAATCTATTTTGAGAACATGTATACCGAGGGAATGTAATAATGTATATGAGCCAGTTAAAGCTTCAACTTAAGGGGCAGTCAGCCATCCAATACCCATACCTCAGGGATGGTGGGCCAGCACTATGTAGGAAAGGCCACACTTCCTCAATTGCTTTCATGACTTTCTGTAGTTTTCTGAGTACAGATCCTTTACCTCTTTAGTTAGGTTTATTCCTAGGTATCTTATGGTTTGGGGTGCAATTGTAAATGGGATTGATTCCTTAATATCTCTTTCTTCTGTCTCATTATTGGTGTATAGAAATGCAACTGATTTCTGTGCCTTGCTTTTACATCCGGCCCCATTGCTGAATTCCTGGTCACAGGTAGGAAAAAGGAGGGAAAACTGAATGAAAGGTCATCAGAGAGGGAGCAAAACCATGAGAGATTCTGGACTCTGGGAAACCAACTGAGTGTTGCTGGAGGGGTGGGGGGTGGGGGGACGAGGTGACTGGGTGATGGGCATTAAGAAGGACCTGTGACCTGACGAGCACTGGCTGTTCCATGCCACTGACGAATCACTGACCTCTACCTCTGAAACTAACGATGTACTATATGTCACCCAATTGAATCTAGTTTTACCTATGATGTATTATTTGTTTCAGGGGTACAGGTCTGGGAATCATCAGACTTACGCAATTCACAGCACTCACCATAGCACAGACCCTCCCCAATGCCCGTCACCCAGACACCCCAACCCTCCTAACACCTTCCCCTCCATAACTGAATTTAAATTATCGAAAAAGAAAGGCCATACTTCAGAGGCAGGTATTACAAGTTACTAGATCAGTACCCAAAGTTTTGCTACTTAGCATTCTCATATGTGAAGTGAACATTTACTGGTTAAAGCAAAAAGATACGAGACATGTGGATTACCTAAAAACTCCTAGTGAGACTCCACTCCGCCCCTGTCCAGAGACTGAGCATGAAAACCTAGCAGAGTTTATAGCCTGGATCCTTAAGGATGCTGCCAGAGGCTTTAGATCCTGACTGGTCGTGGGTCCAGCTATGCTCCGAGTTAGACTTCTAGTTCCCAGCGACAGATTATAAGGTGACGGATTTCCTACCTCTGCGATGTGTTTGTAACAGACTGGAACAAACCTTTCAGACAAGATATTGGTGAGAGTAGCAAAAGGACAGAGAGCTGGATACCCTCAGGCTTACCAAGCAGGCTTTTCAACCTGTTTAATTTCCTGGCCAATAAATAGTTGCCATATATATATATATGGAGGAGAATTACATCAGAAACTTGTTTCCATCTAATCTGATAGTAGAGTTATTCTGCACACCGTGTACGTGCAAACTCTCCACTTTGCACTCGCTGCCCAGGCAATGTTAGTCACAGTGCCCCCTTCCACTCTCAAAGGTATCACAGTTTGTATGATAAGTTACATGAATATTCCACCTACTAGTGAGACCTTGGGGATAAAACTGAGCCTTATGAAATTTCAAAGTGCCCTGCAGCTACTATTTCCTATGAAAACGGTCCTAGAGCTGTGACTACCACACTGACTCCCAAAATACAGAAGGAATCTTGTATGCACACCTCCATCTCTTTTCACAAAACTCAGCTTCAAAGCTATAGGGTAACTCCCATCATGAAAATAGCAGGCTAGGGAGTGTGAATCGATCCTCCCACTGAGAGTGATTTAAAATGTGGGATAAAATATATTCATCAAATATGTGAAAAAGCATCCAGGAGCAGCCAAGAGAGGAAACAGCAGGCTAAGGAAGAGAGAATGCAGGAAAACGAGCCAGTTCAGAAACTGTAAGTCCTATCCCAACGAATCCAAACTTTCTGTTGACAGCCTGAAGAGCCAAAGGCCAAACATTAAAGCTCAAGGCCCACCCAATGTAGAGATTCTAGACTTCCATGACAGTAAAGTGGAACTCGAAGGGCTACGCGCCCAGGGGAACCAACTCAGGCTGGGGAGGAGAAGTCAGCAAGGCTGCAGGGGATCCCGAAAGCCTGATTTCAGGAGCGCCTAAAGCCATAAGGACCCTAAGCTCTAGCACACTAGGTAAATAAATCATTTCTACAAAGCACCTTCATCCTTGACTTTAAATTCTTCTAAACCACCGGAGTGTTTTTGTTTTGTTTTTTTTCCAGAGGGGGGCACACCACAGTTTCACCCTTCCCATTGGAAAACTGGGATACTTTACAGGATAGTTTAGAAGTTGCCAGACATATCTACAACCACGTTAGAGCTGCTCAGGTCTTCCCTGTAACCTTGTGTGCGTGGGCACACACGGGTAAGTATCTGGGCCCGCCTCGCCTGTATTACCACATGAGTAAACTCAGTCAAGAAACCGGTCCTTTCTTCCCTCTCCGCCCTGTGACTCTTTGTGACACTCCACATGTGCTATTGTAGAAAATAACCTTTGAGTCTGAGCTGGGTGTGGTGCTCCGCGGACAGGGCGGCAAGACCACAATTAGACTTCTGGCACCTCCCGTCCAAACCTTCCACGCTAACTACTCTAATGCGGAACTTTAAAAATAGGAACATTACAAAGTGAGCCCAACCCTAGCCTTTTCTGGAGTTTTGGTGAGGGAAAAGAGAAAAAGAGGGAAAAAAACTTCCTGCTGTTTTACAATGTTGCACATACTTTGTTTTCAAGATACCAAGGCCGGTGGTAGACAAAGCGCCATCTTGAAAAAGCAGCTCCCGTGATGAAAAGAACAGGCCCAGAGGGTGAAGAAGACTGGGCCCCAGTTTAGTCTGTTACGCGAACGGGCTCTCCGACCTTGGAAGAGAAACCTAACCACCAAAAGGTCTCCGTTTGCTCCTCCAGAAGATGATACCGGAGGTCTGGATAAAGTCTGTGGCGGCTTCTCCAACCAAAATCCATGATGTTTATGCTTCTGTGGATTTCTCCGTGGAGGCCTATCCTGATAGAAGTCAAGTTTATTCTAGAGGCCACAAGTGATTCACACATGTACATCATGGTTCCAGACAACACGCGGAGACAGACAGGACTTATTCACTGCAAGGGACCCCAGTTGCTCCTTCAGTCTTAAACTCGAAGGCGGCTGTTTTTTTTCTTTTTTTTAGAAAACCGTGTACAGGGTTTCAAAGTGACTCAAGCAATCACTTCACATCCTAATAGGATAAAGTTTATGCATAATTCTGTGTGACCCTTCAACTACTGACGTTCACGCCGTGTTATTGTTAGCGTTGCATGTTAAGCTAGCAAATTTTCAATGAACTCTCACTGGCTTTACCACAGACACAGATGTTAGGTGGACTCCTTTGCTCATAAGGTTCTCATTATTAACTCAACCCGGGCTGAATATTTGACTGAAGGAAAGGACCATATCATTATTTTCAGATTTCATTCTATGACTTAACTAGGATACATCTGCCAGCTTTAGAAACGCCAAGTACTTCTTGGCGCCAGCCCTGGCGTCCTGTTCTATGACTACTCCCCCCAACGCTTCAGTTTGAGGATGTCTCCTCCCCATCAAAACAGTTTAATAAAAACTTAAATTATGATTAAGAGTTACTCATCAATTGACAGAGCATACCAGGCCTGTGCTATTTATGAATTATTCCTCACAATATTTTAAGGCTAACAAATAGAATCCACATTCATACAGGGGTGAGCTAGAAAGCCAGTTAAATGTTTTCATGATTTATAAAGTCTGTGTTCTACTTGAAACCATATTTCTTTAATAGGTAAACTGGCATTCCACTGGATAATTCAATCTGCTTTAAATCTACTCTAAGGCTTCGAACAGCTTATGGGGGGTTCCGAATAGACTTCCTCTAAGCACCTTTGGGCAATATCTCTCAGCATAAATGTGATAGGAAGATATGGCACAGGAATGCCTGTCAATTACAGGGCAGATTTCAAGTCCTTAAAACACTGACACTAAAACCACTTAGAAGACGTTAAAATCAGCCCAACTCTAAACATAGGGAGTATGTTATAAGCCTGGTTAAAGATAGAAATTAAAACAACAACATAAAAGTAATAACAAAAGGTCCCGATATTACTGCTTCCCTGGGTCTGGACCACCAACAGTAATATACGTAGGCAAGCATCATTTGAAACTATCTTTGATGGATATTAGGAAAAATAATTCAATCCCTCTAGGCATAGAAAAGCCCAGGGGTTTACATATAGTAAATAACTGAAGTTATTCAAATCAACTATTTGAATAATAGTTATTCAATTTTTATTCAGTTATTAGATAACCAATTAATAGTTATTCCATTATTATTCAGTTACTAAGTAACTGAATGTTATCCAAATTCAGATATCCAAATAACTGAAAGAAGAGCGACGGTTTTCCACCCTAAGTCGTTATACATAATAAATGAGATTTTGTGATTCTTTATGCATCTCATCGTATCTCGGAACAGGAAGACTAAGAGAACATGCCCCCTCATTTGTCCAATGCTTTATAGACATCCACGACAAACGATCATTCAGCCTCTTGAACGTGTGAGTTCTCATCTAGTTACTACGGATGGCAATCCAGTCTACTATTCAACGTCTCTAATCCTAAAAACATTCTTAAAAAATAGTAACAATCAGAGGCTGGCATCGGAGCAGGGAACACGGTAAAAATACTGCTTCGGTGGGCGATGTAGTACTGGTTCAGAAAGGCTTTCGTTACAGTGATGCCGAAGCGTGGGAAAAAGGGAGCCGTGGTAGAAGACGGGGAAGAACCCAAGATTGAGCCAGAAGCCAAGAAAAGTAAGGCGGGAGCAAAGAAAAACGAAAAAGAGGCAGGAGAGGGGCCAGTCTTGTATGAGGACCCCCCAGATCAGAAAACCTCGCCCAATGGTAAATCGGCCACCCTCAAGATCTGCTCCTGGAATGTGGATGGGCTTCGAGCCTGGATTGAGAAGAAAGGTTTAGATTGGGTAAAGAAAGAAGCCCCAGATATCCTCTGCCTCCAAGAGACCAAATGTTCAGAGAACAAACTACCAGTTGAACTTCAAGAGTTACCTGGACTATCCCATCAGTACTGGTCAGCTCCTTCAGACAAGGAGGGGTACAGTGGTGTGGGCCTACTTTCCCGCCAGTGCCCCCTGAAAGTCTCCTATGGCATTGGTGAAGAGGAACATGATCAGGAAGGCCGAGTGATCGTGGCTGAATTTGATGCATTTGTGCTGGTAACAGCCTATGTACCTAATGCAGGCCGAGGTCTAGTACGCTTGGAGTACCGGCAGCACTGGGATGAAGCCTTTCGCAAATTCCTGAAGGGTTTAGCTTCCCGCAAGCCCCTTGTGCTATGTGGGGACCTCAATGTGGCTCATGAAGAAATGGACCTTCGCAACCCCAAGGGAAACAAAAAGAATGCTGGCTTCACTCCACAAGAGCGTCAAGGCTTTGGGGAATTACTACAGGCCGTGCCACTGGCTGACAGTTTCCAGCACCTCTACCCCAACACGGCCTATGCCTATACCTTTTGGACCTATATGATGAATGCTCAATCCAAAAATGTCGATTGGCGCCTTGATTACTTTTTGTTGTCTCACTCTCTGTTACCTGCATTGTGTGACAGCAAGATCCGGTCCAAGGCCCTGGGTAGTGACCACTGTCCTATCACCCTATACTTAGCACTGTGACACCATCCCTAAATTACTTTAAACCTGGGAAATAAGCCCCCCAATTTAGCTTTAAAACTTACCCTCCCCAAAACATCTTTAAAAACTGCTCTCTAGAAATATGTGCACTGTATTTCCCTTCTAACAATACAAATCCTTCAACCAGCCTACTACTGATGCTTTTCTTTAAACCTCCCAATTTTTTTACATTAAAAAAAGCTACTGATGACTTCCTTTGAACTGTCCACATGAAAATAAAGAGCCATAGTTTCAAAAAAAAATAGTAACAATCAAAACAAGCATCCGTGTGACTCCTTCCCTGGTTGAAACCAATCTGTTAGAAAACTCATGCTAGCTCATTGAACACCTACGATTCCAGTTTCCATGTACGTATCTCTCCAGTACACTCTCTTCAGGTATTTCCAATGGCTGAGACATACCCCACTATCACTCCTGTTTTTGAGTCACTCTTTGAAAATGGCATCCAGAATTAAATACCTCAGATATAGTCTAATGAGCTAAAGAGTGCAGTGGGACCAGTACTTCAGATGAATTAAAAGAGAACTATTTATTAATGCAGACTAAATATGTCCCATGGGAAATAGGCTTTTAGCAAAACATAGAAACAACATAAAAGTCAAGTTACTGGTAACCCCTCCAAAAACGATCATCACAGGTAGCATTTACAAAAACATACTAATCCAAAAACTCTAAAATAACTTTAACACCAAACCGCACATCCTTCAGCCCAAAATTTAGGTATTCAAAAGCTCAATTTTTCTTTTTCTACTTACCATGTTGTATATCTTTCATATCTAAATGAAGGCTAGACATTAATATTCCAACTGCTTGTGATCTTTTGTTGCTTAATAACTTGACCACCTGCCCAAAGAAAGGAAAAAAGGGAAATGTTAATTTGTGATGTGCTCAATAACATGTCCTTTTTTAATCCTAAATGAACAACGTACAGCTTAAAGTCTAGTATTCAAAAACTCTTTTGAAAAGAACTTTTGTGTTTTATGTCTTCCACCTTCAAAATCAACTGTCTTCACCCATTAACCTCAATGGCAAGCTCTTTACCAGTCTTTTGAGAGACTGTCAGTGCGTAAAATTTCTAATAGTTCAGGAAAGTAGTTTGGTCTCTATGAAATCACAATTACACATTTGATCATTCGTAGCCTGAGATTTTTAAAGTGTCCCCCCCCCGCCCGTTTTTTTGAGCACAGAAGTCCTTTATTTTTTTTCCATTTTATTTCTTTTCAGTGTTCCAAAATCATTGTTTATGGACCCTACCCAGTGCTCCATGCAATCCGTGCCCTCCTTAAAACCCACCACCAGGCTCACCCAAGCCCCCTCCTCCTCCCCTCCAAAACCCTCAGTTTGTTTCTCAGAGTCCCTTTCATGATGTCGGCCCTTAAAACTCTGGTCAGCAGGTGAAGGTGAAGTCTACACCCAGGGCATCTGTTGCATCAGACCTGTCTGAGCACAAAGTGGAAAATGCACTTTGATTCTGGTCCTTCAGAAAGCTGTTTACCTGGCAGTCCCTCTCATTCCGCCAACCTTCATTCTCCCTCTCATTCTGCATTTGGCCAACATTTTGTGGAGAGCTTTCCAACTAATTAATAGAGGAAAACAAGCAGCAAACTCAAAGGGTTATGTCTGCTTCATCTCAAATCTGGCTTTCCAGAGAGTTCTAACAAGTCAGTCAAGCCACACATCCCACAAGAAATCTTCCTAAAACAGAGGTAGGCATCCTGCTATTGGACATACACCCTTAAACTATGTTTTCCAGATGCTGACGCAGCACCGATAAGTCCTGCTTATGAAACCATTATCGCAGGTCCTGAAGGGCAGCAAGTTCTATGTACTGTCATGGTTTTGTTATAGGTCGGCTTCAGAAAAACCCCGGAGGAAAAGGGGGAATAAAAGGTTCCAGTCAGATTGTCAGAAGTGACAGCTGCCCGAACATCTATCACGTTTGTTGACCTTGTCTTTCTTTTTGGTTTACGTTGGGCCAATCAGTAAACTAATAAAATAATCATGCCCAGCTGTCACACTAAGTCCGAGTAAAACAATATTCTTTTTTTTTTTTTTTAATTTATTTGTCAGAGACAAAGGGAGAGAGACCGATCGAGCACAGGCAGACAGAGAGGCAGGCAGAGGCAGAGGGAGAAGCAGGCTCTCTGCCGAGCAAGGAGCCCGATGTGGGACGCCATCCCAGGACTCTGGGATCATGACCTGAGCCAAAGGCAGCTGCTTAACCAACTGAGCCACCCAGGCGTCCCTAAAACAATATTCTTAATAGCAGTACTAGCATTCTTGGTTCCCCAGCCAGGATGAGGGTGGAGAATAAGACAAACACTTCAGAAGGGCCAACCACAACCTCTCCCATGCGTGTTTCTGCAAGCTTCTCGCAGAAAGGACTGACACCCCACAAGGGACTGTGCTTCCTCAAAAGAAGGTATATGTGTACACACACACACACACGCTTTGATTAACTTGCTCTTTAAACATTTTATGAAAGTTCAGCTAAAATATTAGAACTTAAATATGAATCCATTCATACCCCAAGGATTTCTATCAATATGGTTTTCTTCTTCAGAAGTGCACCGAAACTTCTTATCAGAAAAACAAAAGGCATGTATTCTGACCTCAGAAACACTTTCTAGGGGACCCTGGGTGGCTCAGCAGGTTAAAGCCTCTACCTTCCACTCAGATCATGATTCCAGGGTCCTGGGATCAAGCCCCGAATTGGGCTCTCTGCTCAGCAGGGAGCCTGCCTCCCCGCCCCCACCCCCGCCTGCCTCCCTGCCTACTTGTGATCTCTCTCTCTGTCAAATAAATAAATAAAATCTTAAAAAAGAAAGAAAGAAAGAAAGACTTTGTAACTTCAGGTAGATACCATCTGGGTCCCATCCGTGATGCTCTGACAAAAGGGAATGGATCTGTACCCATATGTCAACGGACCGTTCTGCCGTACGAAAGGCTGATCACACCCTCCCAGACGCTCCTGACTCCGCAGCTCTTGGCAGCCCTTCTCAGGCCTTTTCAAGGTGAATTATTCTGATTTTACCTTAAACACAGGCATATTTCAGAGTTCTGTTCTCAGCACTTTATTCTGTTCACTTTATGACCTATAATTTCTCCTCTATAGACATACACGCCAGCACCTATAAATTCATTCTTGTAACTGTATCTTCAACTCTACAGTACCCTACTTTCCTAACAGGTATCTGCACATAAATCTCTACTGGACAGGTCTAAAGCCAAACTCGTCATCAGGTCCACCCCAAAACCTATCCATCTTCTCCTTTTCCATGAGCTGAAATGATGGCGCCCCCATCCTCCACCCACCTATTCAAGTCAGAAATCTAGAAATCAGCCTAGACTCTTAATCGACTTCATCTGAATACTGTGGTCTGCTAACAAGTCCTGTCAATTAGAACTCCTTCAAATTTCTGGAACCCACCCTTCCTCTTCAACTCTGTTGTCAGAGTTTATTTCTATGCTTTATCTTATAGAAATCAATGGGAACTTTTTCCAACTAGCCTCCCAAATCTAGTGCAGTAGCTCTCAAAGTGTGCTCCCTGGACCTGCGGGCATGATCGTCACCTGCGCACTTACGAAAAATGCCAAAATCTTGGGCCCTGTCACAAACCTACTAACCAGAAAGTGTGGGCGTCAGATTTTTCCTCAATCTGCACTTCAAAAAACCTTTTAAGTGACTCTAGAATCACTGATGACTCTCACTGCTTCTGTCCATTCTCAAACTGATACCCAAGTACCATCTCTAAGACTGTGATATTTGCACGTCTTTCCTCGCTTGTTAAACCTGGGTGGCTCATATTTACATGTTAGTGTTTTATTTTTTATCTTTTTAAAGATTTTATTTATTTGACAGAGAGAGAGAGATCACAAGTAGGCAGAGCAGCAGGCAGAGAGAGAAGGGAAGCAGTTTCCCAGCCGAGCAGAGAGCCCGATGCGGGGCTCGATCCCAGGACTCTGGGATCATGACCTGAGCCGAACGCAGAGGCTTAACCCACTGAGGTACCCAGGCATTAACATTAAAACATGTTAATGTTTTAAAAGGTTGTACAGATTTCCAGCCCATGACCATGAACTATCTTTCCATTTCTTTGTGTCACCTTCAATTTCTTTCATCAATTTGTTATTGTTCTCACAGTATAGACTGGAAGAATTAATATTATTAAAATGTCTGTACTACCCAAGGAAATCTACAGATTCAATGCAATCCCCATCAACATACCAATAGAATTTTTCACAAAACTAGAACAAATAGTCCTAAAATTAGTATGGAACCACAAAAGACCGTGAGTAGAGAGTAATCTTGGAAAAGAACAACAAAAGTAGAGGTATCACAATCCCAGATTTCAAGACATACCACAAAGCTATAATAATCAAAACAGTATGCACAACACATAGATCAATGTAACAGAATAAAAAACCCAGAAATAAACCCACAATTATATAATCAACTAACCTACAACATAAGAGATTAAAAATATACAATGGGGTAAAAATAGTCTCTTCCATAAATGGTGCTGCAAAAACTGGACAGCTACTTCAGAAGAATGAAACTAGACAAGTTTCTTACATCATACACAAAAACAAACTCAAAATGGATTAAAGACCTACATGTGAGACCTGAAACCATAAAACTCCCAGAAAAGCAACACAGGCAGTAATCTCTTTGGCATGGGCTTTAGCAACATTTTTCTAGATATGTCTCCTCAGGTAAAGGAAACAAAAGCAAAAATAGATTAGAACTATACCAAAATAAAGAGCTTTTGCATATGAAGGAAACCATCAACAAAATGAAAAGGTAACCTACTGAATGGGAGAAGATGTTGGCAAGTGATATATCCAATAATATAAAAAGAACTTATAGGGACGCCTGGGTGGCTCAGTTGGTTGGACGACTGCCTTCGGCTCAGGTCATGATCCCGGAGTCCCGGGATTGAGTCCCGCATCGGGCTCCCAGCTCCATGGGGAGTCTGCTTCTCCCTCTGACCTTCTCCTCGCTCATGCTCTCTCTGTCTCTCTCTCTCTCAAATAAATAAATAAAAAATCTTTTAAAAAAAAGAACTTATATAAGTCAATACCAATAATCATCATAATAATAATTACCCAAGTAATAAGCGGGCGGAGAACCTGAGTATCATTTTTCCAAAGAAGACATACAGATGGTCAAGAGACACATGAAAAGATGCTCAACATCACTCATCATCAAAGAAATGCAAGTCAAAGCCACAATGGGGTACCACCTCACATCAGTCAGAACAGCTAGTATGAAAAAGACAAGAAGTAACAAGTACTGGTGAGAATACGGAGAGAAAGGAACACTTCTGACTGTTGGTGGGAATGTAAACTGGTGCAGTCACTGCAGAAAACAGTAATGAGGTTCCTTAAAAAATTAAAAATAGAAGTACCATATGATCTAGTCATTCCACTACTGGATATTTACCCAAAGGAAATGAAAGCACCAATCTGAAAAGACATATGCACCCCAATGTTTACTGCAGCATTATTTACAATAGTCAAGATGTGGAAGCAAGCCACGTGTCCACTGGCTGATGAATGAATAAAGAAGATATGGCATATACATACACTGGAATATGACTCAGCCATAAAAAAAAGAATGAAATCTTGATATTTGTGACAACATGGCTGGACCTATGGGTTATTATGCTACGTGAAATAAATCAGACATAGAAAGACAAATGCCACGCAATCTCACTGACCTACGGAATCTAAAAAAGAAAACACATGAACAAACAAACAAAAAACAGAAATAGACCCATAAACACTGAGAACCAATTATTGGTTGTGAGAGCAGAAGAAGGTAAGAGGATGGGCAAAATGAGTAAAGAAGAGTGGGAGAAACAGGCTTCCCATTAAGGAATGAATAAAACATGGGAATAAAAAGTATAGCACAGAGAATACAGCCAAAGACACTATAGGTCTTTGTATACCAGTGTTTACACAAGTGCGGCACAGGCTCACCCTGGACCTCCAACAGAAGACTGAGAATCACTGTACAAAAAGGTAAATAAAAATAACACCCATTTATCTATTTTTAAAAAGTGCCGGCTCTCGAGTGGCAGAGCACGGAAAGGCCGGAGGTGCAGTGGCGCCCGTGCCCAAGGACTGAGCCGCACGGCCTGGGGGCGGGTGGCCGGGCCTGTCCTGGCTTCTATAGCTTAATTGAAGCGTTCCAGATTTTCACCTTTTGGAGTACTTCTGTTTTAAGATCTTTCTCTACTAGTTTCTTAACCAGGCTAACACTAGCCAGCCCTCCTCAGCGGCCCTAATAGTGACTATAATAGTGACATATGTGGACAGATGGTAGCTATGCTTGTGCTGGGTAGAGCACAACTTAGGATGATGTTGAATCACTGTGCTGCACAGCTGAAATTCACACCGTGTGTCAACTATACATCAATTAAAAAAAATAAAATAAAGTGTCCCATAGACTGTTCACTTACTTTTTCTGTTATGATGCAAGTGAACTTATTACAAACTATATTTTACATTTAAAGATTATAGGTAAGAATAATAACTACCCATCACCTTCTAGAAGCCATCTAGAAGGACAGACGTCTAAAAGGACTGACTCTGTAGTTCCCTAGAGTAACTCAATCTTTATGTTACAAAGCATAATCATTATTGATCCTTCTTTTAAAAAACACCCTGTATAACAAGAACCTGAAGCTATCAAACTAGAACATTCTTAGAATCCAGGCACAACAGAGGCAATGGAGAATAGGGAGTTGACTCTTAGAAACTGATCTCAGAAAAATGGAAAATGCAGAATTAACTAATTTAAAATCTATAAAAATTAGAACATACAACCAGAAAAAAAGGATTATTTTGAATTTATCTAATTCACATATTAGATTCACCTAATATTCTTAATAAAGCTTTTAGTCTTAGATTAACCCAAGGAAGCAGGACTGTGTAGGGATTATGAACATGGACTCTGGAAAATAAATCATTACTTCTCAAACTTTTAATATGCCACATGAATCATCTGGAATCTTTTTTAAAAATGCAGATTCTGACTCCCAGGTCTGGCGAGAGCTTTCTCGAAAAATTATTCCAACATCCTAAAGCCTCAGTTTCCTTATTTAAAAAATTAATAGCACCGTCGACTTCAAAAAGCTATAGTGGATATCCAGAATACACTTGACACTCTTGGGAATAAACCCAGCAAAAAAGTATACACACACTGATAGTAAGAGCTGCACAAAGTTTAAATACTTAGGGAAGCGCTTTAAATGGTTTCTCAAAAATAAAATATCTGTCAACTTTTCATTACTCAGTTTAAATCTACAAAGGAATTAATAATCTCACCACCCTCTCATGTGATTTCCTAAGAAATGTGGGTCTTTATTAGTTCAGAGTAGTTTTCCAGTAGATGCAAATGACTTCTCCCTTAATCCAACATGACTGATGGTATGTCTGCTTTAACCAGTGCAGTTTTAGGCCACAGGAAGAGAATAAAACTGTGCATGTGGCCCCAGTCAAACTTTTACAACCCTAATATAGATAATATAATTAGGCTGCATACCTAAAATGCGTTTCAAATTAACATTAACTAATCTGTGGCTTGAATAATTACTGTGTCAAGGAGACATCCTTGGTCTATTTCCACTGTCCATACTTTTTTTTATTTCTTCGTTTAATTATAAACTAAACCAGTATTAGAAACTTATAGTAGAATGATGATGGTGGAAGCAACAAAGGTAAGAAGGATATATTCAAGGCACCTGGGTGGCTCAGTCAGTGAAGTGTCTGCCTTCAGCTCAGGTCATAATCCCAGGGTCCTGGGATTGAGTCTCGCAATGGGCTCCCTGCTTGGTGGGGCATCTGCTTCTCCTCTCCCTCTGTCTGCCACCCCCCTCTGCTTGTGCTCTCTCTGTCCACTAAATAAATAAAATCTAACAAATAAGTAAATAAATAAAATAAAAAATAAAATTTTTTTTAAAAACCCAAGGATGTATTCACACATATTCTTGTAGATTGTTAAACATTAATGTTCCTGTGTTATCTTGAAAACCCGCTACGCGGCTAACTGTACAGAGATGTCTAATAACGGGAGTCCCAGGACAGCACAAGCTAATTAAATAGGTACATCAAAAGCTTAAGATTGAGCACAACTTGCAACTAGAAATTCTGAAAACTACTCATTTTCACTAACTTGCTTTGTTTTCTTTCTCAACTTCAACCACCATTCTATGAAAATGTACAGTAAAATGACAGACAAGACTTAGTCTCCACTTCAGCTCTTCTCCCCACTGCCTACTCCCTTCCCTCTCTGCCCTGGCAAAGGGAAGTACGGAGAGCATGTGTGAGTCTGACAGGATCATATCCGACATTGTGCTCCAGAAAGCATGCCAGGGCGGGGGTGTGCAGCCCACCCAGGGGGAGGGATACATTTCCCTAATTCTAACGAAGACTCCTTATGGATTAGCTGCAACTCTGGGTCAAAATTCCAGCTACTTTACTGCCACCTCCTCGAGCATCTTACTAAATCACTTGGATCCTCCTATCCTGATCTGAAAAATAGAGGGCATGCTTTCTACAGAGGCTCCTATGAGGATTATTGCAGATGTAAAGAAGGGTAATCCACTCAAAATGTAGATCACAGGCTGCTGCCATGTCCTGTGTATTACCTGCCCAGTAAGAAACAGATACGTACAGAAATGGAGAGCAAGTATTAGAAATTTTATAGCAATATGATGGAGTGATGTTTTATCTGTTGAATTTAGATTTGTACATCTTTCTTTGGGTTCTTCTAATTTCATTTATGTAGTAATGCATTTATATTTAGTTCACAAAAGTTATCAAAACATACTGGATTGTGGATTTAAAAACTGGTCCTTCACTAAAATAGCTTGAGATGGGAACATGTGGACAAAGGCTAGTACTTTGGTGCCAAAGACTGAATATTTGTGTCCCCCAAATCTATGTGGAAGCCCCATGCCCAGTGTGATGGTATCAGGATGTGGAGCCACAGGGTAGGGACTGGTCAGAAGAGTGAAACCCTCAAAAAATGGGATTAGTTCAGGCTATTCTAGAGCCTATAGAACACTCAAGGAAAGAAATTGAAGAAGACACCAAAAGGTGGAAAAACATTCCATGCTCATGGATCAGATGAATAAACATTGTGAAAATGTCTATGCAGCCCAGAGCACTCTATACTTTCAATGCCATCTGCATCAAAATACCATTGGCATTTTTCAAAGAGCTGGAACAAACAATTCTAAAATTTGTATGGAACCCAAAAAGACCCCAAATCACCAAGGAAATGTTGAAAAAGAAAAATGAAGCTGGGAGCATCACGTTGCCTGGTTTCAAGTTCTATTACAAAGCTGTGAAACCAAGACAGCATGGTACTGGCACAAAAACAGACACATAGACCAGTGGAGCAGAGAAGAGAACCCAGATACGGATCCTCAACTCCATAGTCAACTAATCTTTGACAAAGCAGGAAAAAATATCCAATGGAAAAAAAGATGGTCTCTTCAATAAATGGTGCTGGGAAAATTGGACAGCTACATACAGAAGAATGAAACTCAACCATTTTCTTATACCACACACAAACATAAACTCTAAATGGATGAAAGACTTCAATATGAGACAGGAATCCATCAGAAACAGTAACCTCTTCAACATCAGTCACAGCAACTTTTTTCAAAACACATCTCCAAAGGCAAAGGAAACAAAAGCAAAAATGAACTTTTGGAACTTCATCAAGATGAAAAGCTTCTGTACAGCAAAGGAAATAGTCAATGAAGCTAAGAGGCAACCCGCAGAACGGGAGAAGATATTTGCAAATGACACTACAGATAAAGGGGGGATATCCAAGATCTATAAAGAATTTCTCAAACCCAACACCCAAAGAACAAATAATTGAGTCAAAGGATGGGCAGAAGACATGACAGCCACTTCTCTAAAGAAGACATACAAATGGCTAACAGACACATGAAAAAAAAATGCCAACATCATTAGCCATCAGGGAAATTCAAATCAAAACCACATCAAGATACCACCTTAAATTAGTTAGAATGGCAAAAATTGACAAGGCAGGAAACAAAACATGATGGCAAGGATGTGGAGAAAGGGGAACCCTCTTACACTGTTGGTGGAAATGCAAGTTGGTGCAACCACTTGGGAAAACAGTGTGGAAGGTCCTCAAAAATTTAAAAATAGAGCTATCCTATGACGCAGCAATTGCACTACTGGATATTTACCCCAAAGATATAGACATAGGGAAAAGAAGGGCCACCTGTACCCCAATGTTCATAGCAGCAATGGCCACAATAGCCAAACTGTGAAGGAGCTGAGATGCCTTTCAACAGATGAATGGATAAAGAAGATGTGGTTCATATGCACAATGGAACGTCACTCAGCCATCAGAAAGGATGAACACCCACCATTTGCATCGACATGGATGGAACTGGAGGGGATTATGCTGAGTGAAACAAGTCAAGAAAGACCATTACCATATAGTTTCACTCATATGTGGAACATAAGGAACAGCATGGAGGACATTAGGAGAAGGAAGGGAAAAATGAAAGGGGGAGGGGGAATCAGAAGGGGAGATGAACCATGAGAGACTCTGGACTCCAGGAAACAAACTGAGGTTTCAGAGGGGAGGAGGGAGGAGGGATGGGTTAGTCCGAGGATGGGTATGAAGGGGGGGCACGTACTGCAATGAGCACTGGGTGTTATATGCAAACAATGAATCATGGAACATGACAGCAAAAACTAATGAAGTACTGTATGGTGACTAACGTAACTAAACAAACAGATTAGTGCCCTTATAAAAGAGGCCCCAAAGAGCCCCTTCATCCCTTCTGCCATGTGAAGACATCGAGAAAAGACAGCCATTGGGAAGAAGGCTCCAACCCAGATACTGAATCTGCCAGTGCCTTGATTTGGACTTCCCACCCTCCAGAACTGTGAGAAATAAACCTCT
The DNA here is from genome assembly GCF_030435805.1 of Mustela lutreola. Classification (NCBI taxonomy): domain Eukaryota; kingdom Metazoa; phylum Chordata; class Mammalia; order Carnivora; family Mustelidae; genus Mustela; species Mustela lutreola. The sequence continues at coordinate 6,059,525 of NC_081303.1, read as the reverse complement.
GTTGTTCATTAGCCACCAAGTCTACGACATTGGGTTAGCAGCCTGAATGGATTAAGGTACTACGGAAGGCAGGCCAGAATGATAAGGAAGGCACTGACTCAAAATCTACTCGCAATTCCCGAACTGTTCCTTACAGCCTCAGGGTGAAGACAGCCGCAGAACTCACAGTGAGACGGGAAGACCCCAGGGGCCCCAGATGGACAAGATTCCACGTTGCTGCCTCTGCCCACATCACCCTAGGCAGACCCAAATAAATCCATGTTGCTGGTAAAATATCTAGCTGTTTTACTTTTAAAATATCCAAGCTGAAAAGTGAAAGCAACAGAATACTAATTCACTGAACATTATTATTAGCGTTAGTGCCCAGTATAACTCCCACAGTTAAATTAAGGACAAACCCTTAATGAACTCCTTAATGGTCGACCTGCTATCAACAGACTCATGTCAACATTAGAAAAAGCAAAGAATGAAAGGTTATTGATGAATTCTCTAGAACCGTGCTGTCCAATACCAAACAAGCTCATATAGATAGTCAGACCCTTGAAATAAGCAGACTTCAAGATTTGTGTTTTGTTTTGTTTTTTAAGAATTTCATTTTGCCTGTCTCTTTACACTTTTTTTTAATATGGCTACTAGAAAACGGAAAATTGCATATGTGGCTTACGTTGTATTTCTTTGGAGCATCAATGATCAATAAGAACTAACAAATTCAGACAAAGTACTAAATAACTTAGCTTGTACTTAGATTCCCTTTTTATTAAGTTCAAAAACAAAAAGAAGCTAAAGATGGCATCTGTGTCAAAGTTTTCTTGGCTGTTTTCTTGACCTCACTTCCGGGTCCATTAAAACAAAAACAGAAACAAAAAATAAAAAATAAAAAAAAACACACGTCGGCTTTGTTCCCAGTTAGATAGCATAAGCAAAACAAGTCGAAAGTACACTTCGAGGGAATGACGTGACACAGATGCTAGAGTATGAGGCCCCTGAGTGAGTTTAGGAAGATTCTGCTTTCCGCCACACAATACTCCAGAGAATTAAAACACCACCCGACTACTATCTGAACTGTCCAATTAATCAAATGCGGTTCACACTACTTGCTGATTACAAAAAAACCTAAATGAAGCTATTTAGAGAAATTAAAATAATGTGTCGTTTGCTTTTTACTGTTGACAAAAATCGTATCTGATCTTTAAGTGTCCGTTTCAGCACTGAAATGGAGCAAGGAACAATACAGCAGAGTATCATCTCGCACACACAACCCCAACAGTTTCATGGACGTATTTCCATACTTTCGACAGAACCTTTCCTTTCCTTTCTAAACAACATCCTTCCATGACAGGCCAGATTCCCTCTGTCGACTGGCCCATTTGATCTGAGGCTCTAAATGGAGCTTAACGTTGGCAAGCTACAAATGTTAGCCAAAATTCCCGTTCTGTTCAGTAGTCTGCTCTCTCCCCTCGTACACTTGCCTTGGCCCCAACGTCTTTTATTTTTGTCCTCCTTAGGTTTTTATCCTTCCCACAATCTCATTTCATCTGTTTCTCTTCCTGCCTCAGGAAACGATATTTTAGATGGTTATTTCTCCAATTATTTCCCTGGATTCTCTCTCCACTTCCTACCACCTAAGCTACGAGCACAGCAAGTCCTCTTTGCTGATTTTTTTTTAAACTGCTTTTCTCTCTAGACTAAAAAGTTCATCCATAATCTTTAGAAGGGCCTCACAAATTTATATGTATATGTATATGTGTATGTGTATGTGTATGTATATGTATATGTATATGTATATGTGTATTATATGGACAGCTCACAGTTCTGACTACAGGTCTGTATCTTCATTTACCACCCGGGCTCTTCCACTTGGAGGCCTCCCCTCTTTCTCCAACTCAGCACTGACCAAATGACTAAGCACATTTATTCAACAGAAGGCAGGGCCTTTGCAGCAGGTCCCATGTTTAAGAACTTATGCCACAAAATCCTCTTGATTATGTAGCAACAGAACTTCTGAGTTTTTGTGGTCACATGGCTGCTCAGCTAACACAACATTCTCCACGGCCTATTTTACACCTAGGTATGGCCACGTGACCAAGGGAGAGACAATAGAATGTGGAGAACAAAACAGCACAGCCTCAAAAAGGAATCTCTTTGCTCTCTACTTGCTCTTTCCTTCTTCAATTCTGCTTAAACACGGAATTATGGAAACAAGCCATCTTCAGCCACAATATACCCCGGGGGCCAGGAACCAACAACAGAGGTTGGAATTCAGTGCCTGGACGACCTGGTGGAATGGAGCCATCCTGCCTCCCTGAACAATTACCTGCCCAGACATTTCCATAAGGAGGGGATGAACTTTCCGTCTTTCAGAGATCACAGCACATACAGCCCAACCAGGATTTTAACCAAGGCATTCGTCAGGTACAGGCATTCTATTAACGCAGGGGCAAACGCACAGACCAAGAAGCAGGAGGAAGTCACCACCCTGGGTTGACCCCGCTTTGTTCCACAACCCTGTCTCTCAGCCAGGGCCACCACCAGCCCGACACCAGTACGGAGACCTTCGACCCATTTCTCTTCACTTCCGTATCTACTCACACACCACAGTCCACCAATGTTTCCTTATCTTACCGTCCTCTCTTCGACCACCACCACCCTGGTGCAAGTTCTTTTCACCTACTCACACGGTGCAGGGGGGTTTCTGCCTCTAGGACCCCAGTCTTGCTCTCAGACCATCCTATAAAGGCTGCTTTCACCGTGCCATTCCTCTTAACAGACATTTAATGGCCTTTTATTTTTCTGCTTTCATTTCTATTGTCAAAAGGACAAAGTCAGACAACTCCCTGGACAGGATGTTCAAGTTTCACTCCCCTGGGATGTTCTTACTGAACCCCCTCCCACCTCTCATACAAGTCTCATCCGGGCTGACTCGGGACCCTCTTCTGGAACATTCTGCACATTCTCCTACTATGATATACACACCAGGAAGTACTTGTTCGGATAATTCTCATTACAATCCTGCCCTCTAGGCGGAAGCTAGCCTGTCAAGCTAGCCTGTCGTGTGCTTCCCTCCCTCCCGCAAGGAGGGATACACCACAGGCACGCACTCAGCACGTGCCTGCTGGGTCAGCGAGCCTTGTCTAAACCACTCTGCTGACCTCAGAAGCACTCCCACCCCCCATAACCTTCAGACAATAGTTTTCACCGTTAGCTATACATCAGAAGGACCGAGACGGCTTCTTAAACAGAGGTTCCCACTCTTCATTTTGAAAAGTCATTTCTCTCTAGGACAAAGCCATGGAATATCCATTTTCTTAAAAATTCTGCAGCTCAGCAAAGGAAACAGTCAAAAAAACAAAGTGGCAACCCACGGAATGGGAGAAGATATTTGCAAATGACAGTACAGACAAAAGGTTGATATCCAGAATCTATAATGAACTTCTCAAACTCAACACAAATGAAACAGGCAAACATATCAAAAAATGGGAAGAAGATATGAACACACACTTCTCCAATCAAGACATACAAATGGCTATCAGACACACGAATGGTCATCATCACTAGCCCTCAGGGAGATTCAAATTAAAACCACATTGAGATATCACCTTACACGAGTTAGAATGGCCAAAATTAACAAAACAGGAAACAACATGTGTTGGAGAGGTTGTGGAGAAAGGGGAACCCTCTTACACTGTTGGTGGGAATGCAAGTTGGTGCAGCCTCTTTGGAGAACAGTGTGGAGATTCCTCACGAAATTAAGAATAGAGCTTCCCTATGACCCTGCCATTGCACTCCTGGGTATTTACCCCAAAGACACAGATGTAGTGAAAAGAAGGGCCATCTGTACCCCAATGTTTATAGCAGCAATGGCCACGGTTGCCAAACTATGGAAAGAACCAAGATGCCCTTCAACGGATGAATGGATAAGGAAGATGTGGTCCATATACACTATGGAGTATTATGCCTCCATCAGAAAGGATGAATACCCAACTTTTGTAGCAACATGGACGGGACTGGAAGAGATTATGCTGAGTGAAATAAGTCAAGCAGAGAGAGTCAATTATCATATGGTTTCACTTATTTGTGGAGCATAACAAACAGCATGGAGGACAAGGGGTGTTAGAGAGGAGAAGGGAGTTGGGGTAAATTGGAAGGGGAGGTGAATCATGAGAGACTATGGACTCTGAAAAACAATCTGAGGGGTTTGAAGTGGCGGGGATGTGGGAGGTTGGGGTACCAGGTGGTGGGTATTATAGAGGGCACGGATTGCATGGAGCACTGGGTGTGGTGAAAAAATAATACTGTTTTTCTGAAAATAAATTAAAGAAAAAAACTCTGTACCTAACGGTAATGCAATTTAGCAAAGGATTCAAATATTTGCTGATTTAATTGTGATTCTACAACTAAACTCAAGTCAACACTGAATAAGAACTTCTGTAATTTGACAGAGTCATGTCAAGACAGAGTAGAAAGCCAATGAGAACTGTATTTATTATGTAACGAAAACCAAGTTTCAATGATAATTTAATCAGTCCACAATGGTATTTGTAGTTAATTCAGAACTTTTAGAAAAGTAGGTATGTCATTTAGTATTCCACGTGACATAAATAATAGCAATTAATAATTGTAGCCTTCAAAACGCTACACATTCAATATCCAACAAACAGATAACTTGAAGTTGCAGCTTCTTAAAATCTATTGAAATCACACACTAAAGAAACTAAGTAACTTGCTCGCATTCTAAAGGCAGAGTCACCGCAAGGGTTTTGTTTCCTAATTCTTAGTCAAGGAGAGTGCATTGCTTTCTTCTGAAATGCTTTGGCAGGGCCCTGCTAGAAACTGATATCAGATTAGAGGGATAAATGGCCAGATCCAATAAGGCAAATCCTTCTGAGTAGGGTAAGATAAGAAGAGTCAACTTCAGAGATTAGGTAGTGGTAAATTCCAAAGCAGAATTATAGAATGTAAAAATGGTTGTTTCTCACACAGATATTAGACCACAAGGCAGTGTATCTTTTTTTTCTTTTTAAGATTTTATTTCTTTATTTGACAGAGAGAGAGGAACAAACAGTGAGAGAGGGAACACAAGCAGGGGGAGTGGGAGATGTAGAAGCAGGTTTCCCACCAAGCAGGGAGCCTGACGTGGGGTTTGACCCCAGGATCATGGCCTGAGCCACCCAGGGGTCCCTCCGGGCAGTGTATCAAGTGGTACGGAACGTACTCAAGGAGCAACAGATGCAAAAAACATCCAAGAACAGTCTAATGAGAAAGCAACAAGAGAATATGAGAAATACGAAACAGTGAAAACTCAACAAAAAGCTTAAGAATAGAAGGAGATGCTGAGAGCATAATTCCCAGACTCAGAATTTCTAGCAATTTGAATGGTACGGAGGCAAGAAATCTGAACTTCAGTCCACGTCTTTGCTTGGATCAGCAGCTGTGCATCTCAACCTCCCCATCGACGGAATAGAATTAATGATCCAGATGCAATATTCCAGTCACATAAGACCATCAAGTATGCAACATGGAATATTTTTAAAGTATAAACATGTAGCAAAGGCAAGGGGTTGGTGTTAATTTAATAACCCAGTAAGTAGCGGTTATATATCATAATGTTGTAAAGCACTTGAGCTGATCCCAACAAGAGAAAAGACGAGCAATCACAGAAACTCATAAGGAATAAACCAAATGAAGTTCGGTAAACTCTAGAACTGAGAGAACCACCCCCACACAGCCTAATCCTCACCCCCTAGCAAATGTGCAGAGTGCTGCTTCTCCAAGCGTTCTTTAGATACACCGTTGGTCATCTCCTAACTTTGATACGGGCTCAGTTTTCTTATTTTGGAAAGACACAGGCGTCTCTAGATTTCTGAGGCAATGAGTATCAGGAACCAAAAGCCTTCTCTGCACTGCCTGATCCTATTTCAAGAAAGCAGCAAACATCTTAAATCCTGACTACTCTGCACTCCGAAGTGAAGAATGTTGTATGGGATTCTGCAGAGCAAGAGGTTATCAGGGACTTTTTCATCCCCGTCTTATTTACACTACCACCTTCTCCTACTCCGATTCCTGTTAAGCCTCTGGGCAGGGTGGCCGGCCTCGCAGGCTCCGACAGCATTCCAAGGCGCTGCAGACCAGAGCAGCCGTTGACACTGACCATGCCCAGGCAGTATCTCCAGACTATCTTGTTGGTCGACAAGCCTGACTACCTGGGCAGCTTCAGCACAATCTGGGAAACAAAACAGGTACAGTCTGCTAATTGGTGGGATCTCTGCATCCCTCTGATTAAGAATCTAGAAGTCAACCTTGAAAATAAAGCAGTCTCTTGGGACAGAGCTGACCTGCTTCTTTATTTAGTCTGGGATGAGCCTCTCAGCACAGGCGTCAAGCTTCTGCGTAGCGGGGAGCCGCCTGATTTGAGTCAGCCTCAGGAGGAGACTGATGGCTCTGGAATTTGGTAAGGTTCCCAGGCAGTGCCTGGGTGCTCTCCTTGTCTGGCAACATCTCTCATTAGGTGGTCTTCATATAAATTTAAGATTTTAGTGTAAAAAGCTGTGTTTCCAGGTTCTAATAGAATCTGAGCATGGTCCCTCGACTACACGGGTTCACTGTTTTGGTTCCTGCCTTTATTCTCATTTAGTCCAAGATCCTGTCACCAGTCTCCCGGTTCCGTACCCCCACTATTCCCAAGGAACTGGAAGCATGAACTTCAAGTAAGTGCAAGAAGTCTGTGGCACATCTCACCAGATCAAAACTACTATCCACCAGGATCTCCCCTGTTTCTCAATCCAGGACACCGCCCTCTGCCGTTCACACCCCGTTATAGATCACTGCATCAGAAATCAAGTCAGACACAAAACACATCATTAAAAACAGCAAGGGTATGTTACAGAAAGATCATTTGATAAACTCTAAGAACTGTGTGTCACTCCCTGTTTTGAGAAAGGTGCTCTCGACCAGAGTGAATTGCCCCCGGCCTCGGCGATCAGACACCTTCCCCCACTCAGTGGTTTGCCTCTTCGCTCCCGCACCCCAGAGTGCGGGCAGGTGCAGAGAAGCAGAGCCGCAGGCCTGGGCCAAATAAATTTGAACTGAACGAAGTCATTAAACATCCTTACAGTTTGGTCCCTACACAGCACGTTCAAATCGCATCTGCCAAAACAGTAACTCGTAGGTACTGATTCACCGAAGAAGAAAGCAACGTTCAGAATGTGAAACTGGCCAAAGATGCACAACAGCGCGGGGCAGGCGGGAATTTCCACTCAGCTCTGCCTGATCCCGAAGCTCACGTGTTCCTCCCGGGCTCGGCCCCTTCAGCCGGGCACACACACGCCCCTTAGAACACCTGTGACATGCAGAACACCAAACACAGCACAAGAATCCACTAACAATAAAACAAGGGAAAATCCTGGGGTTTTTTTTTTTTAAAAGCTTTTATTTATTAATTTGAGAGAGAGAAATCACAAGTAGATGGAGAGGCAGCCAGAGAGAGAGAGAGAGATAGGGAAGCAGGCTCCCCGCTGAGCAGAGAGCCCGACGCGGGACTCGATCCCAGGACCCTGAGATCATGACCCGAGCCGAAGGCAGCGGCCCAACCCACTGAGCCACCCAGGCGCCCCAAATCCTGGGGTTTTTTATATATTTTGTTAAAGGGATAACTTTAAAAGAATTAGAAATTCAATTCCTGGGGTGCTGGGCTGGCTCCCTTCAGGGTCTGACTCTTGATTTTTGCTCAGGTCATGATCTTGGTGTCTGGCTCCAGGCTGTGCACGGAGCCTGCTTAAAGATCCTCTCTCTCAGGGTGCCTGGAGGGCTCAGTCATTAAGCATCTGTCTTGGGCTCAGGTCATGATTCCAGGATCCTGAGATCAAGTTCCACATGGGGCTCCTTCCTCAGCAGGGAGCCTGCTTCTCCCTCTGCTTGGGCTCTCTCTCTCTGACAAATAAATAAATAAAATCTTTAAAAAAAAAAAAGATCCTAAACAAATTAATGAGAAAAATGACATTAGATTAGGTTTTAATAAAATGTCTGTTCTAATAAGTTACATTTCCCAATTTCATATTTCATTTCTATTATAGTAACATGAAATAAAACATAGAAATAAATACTATGCTCTTAAAATGAAGTACTTTTCTAATTAAAACCAACTACCATAAATCTCCATCTCCCTTTACTTCCTAAACAAGAGAAAACATACAGAGATGTTGAAACTCCTTGAATTAAAACAAAACAGAACAAAAAAACACACACACTCACACACACAACGTTCTCTTTTATGTTCTTTGACCAGACATAGCCTTTTGCCGACATAGACAGTTTTAACCTGGTCCTTCCCCATTTCAAAATCTTGGTGGTCAGAAAACAATGTTTCATCTATCTGATAGCTTCTACAGACTTGTGCAAATGTATTTTTCTCCTCAAAATTCTTTTTAAAAATCTGGTTTTAGATCTTTACATGTTAACAACTTTAACATTGTGTTTTTAGCATTTAAAACTCACTGGGAACTCTTATAGGCTAAGCCTAGAATTAAAGCATCAAAAAAAAAAAGTGAAAATATGAGTACATCTACATGCTTCAGAATATTACTAAAAATACTCGGATACCAAATAGGTCTACAGAATACGGACATCAACACCTCGCTTCCTATTTTAATACTATCAGTGAGTGATGTTAATTATTATAAATCAAAGATAGGGCACAGATGTGACACAGGTTAAAGTAATGTTAGTGACAAAGCAAATGAATAAAAGACTTATTGAAACCCTTTTACCATTTATTATTATCTTATGGCGGCTGCACTGAGAGAACACTACTTGGGATATGATAAGGACTTCACGTTGTCGATTCGTGGAATTGCTACAAAAACCCAGTAAAGCAGTGACTATTACTGTCCACATTGTAGAGCTAGTGACACACCCACGGAGTTTAAGAGCAGGGTAAGTACCCAGGCCATCTGGCCCAGGTCTGGCCTCTGAGCCCTTCCCCAGCACAATGGGGAAACATCATATGGAGAGCACACTTTTCGACAAGGCATTTCACACACCGCTTCATTTTCCCCACAACTCCCTCGGCATCCTGTGTAATCATGTGTAAGTAAGGGCGGAGAAAACATAATGGGAATAAATGTACTTTTCAAACTTAGCTAAAAAGCAAACTATTGACCGAAACCCCCATGTGAAAATTCTGTTTTGTATTACTCAATTTCAGGCAAAATATGAAAACCAAATGCAAGCCAAAATAGTTCCCTTCCTTTGTAGTTTAACAACAACATGCCAGAGATCAATTTAGATTTTTTAAAGTGTTATCGTGAAGAAGTCAAATATTCAGGAAATGAATGACCACCTAGCATAAACTTATTGAGTAGAATCATGTAATAATGTTTAATTTTTCCAGTGGCTGTTTTTCCGTTTGCGGCCTATTCCGGCATTCTGCCTTCCTTCCCGTTCTTCAGCCAGGGGCGATAACGTTACCTCCTGGCCCTTGCAGAGGGACAAAACTCAACTGCTGGCTCCGTCCACTGATGCTTTAAGCAGTGTGATATAAGATATGTAAGAGGGAAAATCGCATTTGACCCCATCCCGTGGAAGGACACATGTCCAGCTTCCTTGAAATTGAACAGTCTTTATTTTTGGAAACGACATACTGACAAAAGCAACTGGCTGATTTTCCAAAGACCTCTTGGAGTTTGGAAGCAAAAGAGTGATAAAACACTGACTTGTCAGTGAGCAAATAAATCATGTTCATATGTAGGGAATAGAAGTTTCAATGTGTGGCCCTTATAGACCCATAGTCTTCTCTCTGACGGCATCATTTTGAGGGACATTTTCCCTTTCTTCAACAATTCCAATGATTTACTTATTTACTTACTTAATTTCTTTAATTTTAAAAGATTTATTTATATATTTTAGAGAGGAAGAAGGAGAAATGGAGTAGGGAGGGGTAGAGGAAGAGAGAAATTTAAGCAGCCTCTGTGCAGAGCCTGATGCAGGCCTCCATCTCAGCACCCTGACGTCATGACCTGAGCAGAAGGCAGGAGTCAGAGTCTTAACTAAAGAAACTTTCACGGTTCTAAATTACCATCACCCTCTCATAGAACAACAGTCAAATCATTCATTATTCATAGCCCCTTCCAATTTGTTTTAACTAAATTAATTTTTTTATAAAAATAAAAAATACATTTCATAAAATAAAATAAAATAAAATAAATTTTATTAATTGGCAGACAGAGAACACAAGCAGAGGGAGATGCGGGCTCCCGGCTGAGCAGAAAGCCCAATGCGGGGCTCCATCCCAGGACTCTGGGACCATGACCTGAGATGAAGGCAGAGGGTTATGACTGAGCCACGCAGGCGCCCCAACTCCCCTTCCAATTTTTGACCTGGAAGTCAGAAACCTAGTAACTAAAAGTAAAAGCAAGAAAGAAAAGAATTTAAGTTTGTACAATTGCTTTGATAAAACGTGCCTGATTTGATCAAAACATAAGGCCAGAAAACTAGCCAGTAAAGGCAGAGTAACCTCTTGTTTCCTCAGGATCACAGGAAATACAACAATTATTCTCATCTGATTCAACAGGATTTTCTAATTAGGCCCAATCTCTGGAGAGTCTGCTACACACATATCTTTTTGCTAACGACAGAAAGGTCTTATACGTCTCCTAAGGCAGAAGCTACGGGATTATTCTCCAACGTTCAATTAGAACAATTGTGACATATGTCTCTGCGGTAGAAAAGAAACAGACATGCAGACCCAGACTGGATTTGGGCTTAAAGAGACACAAATTGGCATCTTCACAAATAATGCTCAGGCGCACTCACCCTTCCAAGGCCTCTTTCCCTTTCTTCTACAGTGGGTCTCCCCTTTTCTGGAAGTTCTCTACACCCCTGGTATCTTCTCCGACAGAAGTCCTGCCCAGTGTGTAACAGTTCTCTGGCCCTCCTCACCTTTTTCTCCGCCTTTCAGGGTAAGAATCATGGCGAGGGTAGGGGGGCTGAGTGTCACCTGAGGAGGTTGTTAATGCAAAAAAAATTCAATAATTTGTTCGAATTTTTTCTGCCTTTTTTTTTTTAATTTTTTATTTTTTGCTTTATCCTCATAGAAAACCAGCTGAGCTGTGGGCTAAAGGGCTGGCTAACTGGAAAGGATGGAAAGGAACGAGCTGATTATCACTGCTATCAAGCAGTTGAAAAAATATCTTTTCAATAAAAGGATCCAGGAAAAAAAATGAATTCATGCACTGTGCAATTTTATTCCTACCCATCTCTCTCTTCACCATCTGAAAGGCTGACTCATATACACCCATGCTTTAAAGAAACTATGAAATATTTCTATTGTCACCTGCAGATATTGCAATAGCTCTCAGGAACCCGTTTCCAAAGTTCCTGAATCACTGGAACAGCCCACTTAGCTTTCAAGGGAGGGAGAAGATGAATGTGCAGAGTTTTGAGATCTTTGCCTTGCCTCTGACTCTTTGTTTAAAAATACAGAAAGAGGAGGAATTTAATAGTTCCATTTTACCCCCATTTAGTCAGAAAAACTAAGTCCTATTCCCTCCAAGGTAACTGTACTGAGTTTTTCAGAATAAGTAACATCTTTTTAAATGTCAACTACTCTGTGGACCTTAGCATGGGTCTTTATAAAGACATTACATTAATGCCTACAAATGACTTGTGTCGTTACAAAAATCAATAAAATAATCTTAGCAAAAGATGATTTTACATGCATCAAGGAAGAAACATAGAAAACTTAGACTCACTCCTGTCACTATATTTCAGCATAGTATTTAAAGCCAAGCCATAGCAAACGGACTAAAGAGAAACAAATAGTAGGAAATAAAAAGTATTCAAATTGAAAAAGTAAAACTGTCACTACTTGCAGATGACATGATACTATATAGAGAAAACTCTGAAGACTCCACCAAAACACTATCAGAACTAAAAAATGAATCGGTAAAGTTACAAAATAAATGTATATATAAATCTGTTGTACCTTTAGATACTATAAGGAATTATCATGAAGAGATATTAAGAAAACAATCCCATTTTAATTGCTTCAAACAGAATAAAAGACCGAGAAATAAATTTAATCAAAGGAAAGAAAGACCCATACTCTGGAAATCATAATATATCAGTGAAAGAAATTAAAGACAACACAAATAAATGGAAAGATATACTGTACTCATAGACAAGAAAAAATATTGTAAAAATGTCCATACTACCCAAAGCAATCTACAGACTAAATGCAATCCCTTCAAAGTACCAATGGCGTTTTTCAAAGAACTAGAACAAATAAACCTAAAATTTGTATGGAAACACATAAGATCCCAAATAGCTAAAACAATCCTGAGAAAGAAAAAGAAAATTGGAAGTATGACCCTTCCTGATTTTAAACTACACCACAAGTCTATAGTAGTTAAAAAATAGTATGGTACTGGCACAAAAACAGACACACAGATCAATGGAATAGAATGAAGACTCCAGAAATAAACTGACATTTATATGATTAATTAATCAATGATACAAGAGGTAAGACTATACGATGGGGGAAAAAAAAGTCTCTTCAATAAATGGTGTTGGGAAAGCTGGGCAACTGCACACAAAACAACGAAACTGAAGGTCTTTTTTATACCACACACAAAAATAGACTCAAAATCGCTTTAAAGACCTAAATGTGAGACTTGAAACCATGAAATTCCTAGAAGAATTTCTAGGAATCCAAACAAAAAGGCAACCTACTGAATGGGAGAAGATAGTTACAAATGATACTTAATTATAAAAGACATATAAAGAACAAACACAATTCAATTTAAAAAAAAAAAAAAAGAGTGCAATCTACAAATGGGCAGATGACCTGCATAGAAATTTCTCTGAAAAAGACATCCAGATGGCCAAAGGACACATGAAAAGATGCTCAACATCACTCGTCATCAGGGAAATGCAAATCAGAACCACAGCAGATAGCACCTCACACTTGACAGAATGGCTATTATCAAAAACACAAGATAAAGAAGACATGGTGTGTGTGTGTGTGTGTGTGTGTGTGTGTGAGAGAGAGAGAGAGAGAGAGAGAGAGATGGAATACTACTCAGCCATGAAAAAATAATGAAGTTTTTTGTCATTTGTGACAAGACAGATGAACAGAGAGAGTATGATGTTAAGGGTAATTACGGTTATTATGAAATAAGTCAGTCAGTGAAGGACCGATGCCATATAATTTCACTTATATGGGAAATCCAAAAACCAAAACAAACAAAACAAAACAGAAACACACTCACAAATACAGAGAACAACCTGGTGGTTGCTAGAGGGGAGGGACATAGGGGAGGGCCAAACTAGGGGAAGGGAATTAAAAGCCACAAACCTCCAGTTACAAAATAAATAAAACACATTTCCTATGCAATGTATAGCATAGGGAACAGAGTTCATGATATTGTAGTAACTTTGTACAGTAACAGATGGTAGCTGTCTTTTGTCATGGTGATCATTTCCTCATTCATAAAAATGTTGAATCACTATGTTATATACTGGAACCTAACGCAATATCGTATGTCAATTATAATTCCACTGAAAAGGATAAGATAGGCCTACCCTCGGTAGTTTTCTAGTAACCTGAGTTTATTAAGTGCCTGAGAAGGTTGAATCAACCAAAAAAATAAAATAAGATAAAGCATAGGCAACACATAAGCTGCTGAAAATTTACACCAGATTACATTTAAAAATCCAATATTGGCGTAAATGTACACATAGAAAAGATAAATATGTGAGCAAATGGCAAGATTACAGTAAGATGAGTAAGAAAGACAGTGATGACATTGACAGACTCTATGTAGTCCTGGGTGGCCCAGTGGAAAAAAAAACATTCAGTAGACAATTATGAATGAGGAATGGCATGGTTATTAACACAGAGCAATGAAATCCGTGAAACCATACTAGTAACCTCAAGAATTGCAAGCATAACTTATTAAGTGGGATTTAAAAAAAAAAAAAAAAGAGGACAAAGTAAAAACAAACAACAAATTACTGTTTGGTATGAATCATGTGTTAAATATCCTTTCAACAATTGTGCATGCAATGTTGATTACAATATGCGAAATAGTAATGGTATCACAACATGAAATATACAAGAGGACAGATTCTCTTTTTTCTAAGATTTTATTTATTTATTTGGAAGAGGTCACAAGTAGGCAGAGAGGCAGGCAGGGGCAGGGCGGGGGGTGGGGGAAGCAGGCTCCCCACTGAGCAGAGAGCCCGATGAGGGGCTCGATTCCAGGACCCTGAGCCCATGACCTGAGCTGAAGCCAGAGGCTTAACCCACTGAGCCACCCAGGTGCCCCAGGAGGATGGATTCTTGAACCATGTAAAATTTTTAGTCAAGAGAGCTATACTCAGGGCACCTGGGTGGCTCAGTGGGTTAAAGCCTCTGCCTTTGGTTCAGGTCATGATCCCGGGGTCCTGGGATCAAGCCCCACATCAGACTCTCTGCTCAGCAGGGAGCCTGCTTCCCCCTCTCTCTCTGCCTGCCTCTCTGCCTACTTGTGATCTCTCTCCGTCAAATAAATAAATAAATAAAATCTTTTTTTAAAAAAGTGAGCTATATTTATTCTTCTTAGAAACATTAGAAGCTGACATAGCCTGGCTAAAAGTAAGTTTATAAATATATGAAAACGATTTTTAAAGTAGATTGTTAATTCCATAGTGCTGCATGAATTCAAATTAGGTAAAATAATGAACAAATGGAAGAGATTCGGTAACACAAACGTTAGGATACTCGTGGTAAATATAGAATATAGGTAATAATACTTCCTGGAAAAGTGGAGAAAACATATGGAACATGTTACCCAGAAGGAAACCAAGCAATGAAGAGAAATGGATTTAAGAAGTACCTGGAAATGCGTTGGAGAACAAGGGAACATTTCAAAAGGGAGAAACTCAAAAGGATAATAAAGACCTAATAAATGTGACAAGAAGACATTCCTAACCATTATTTTTGGCTCCTGAAGCTCTCTGTTGAATAATGTGACACAAAGAGGATCACCTCACATGAGACTTTATACTGTTCGGGTAGGAAATCTCTCAAATAGCTATTTCCAAAGTTTAAAAATGTGAACCATCAAATCAGTTCCAAACCTACTTATTATTTCAAGTCCTATCTGTAACCACTCCAAGCCCCTCGGACACCAGTATGGATGAAACAGCTCAGGGTCCCAAACTTCTACACCTTTACATCTCTATTCAGAAGCTATATTTGTCCTCCTAGTTATATCTACTCTTCTAATTTAGCCAACAGCATAATTTGCATTTTTTTAAATTGGAGTAGAGTTGACAATGTTACATCAGCCTTGGGTGTGCAACATAGTGATATGACACTTTTATGTATTATGCCATGGCTTCTGGCGTAGCTACCATCTGTATATTTTATACTAATTTAGTTCCTTTCCTGTTTAATTTTTTGTATCACGAAAACATACAGAATAAACTAAATACACTTTGCCATTTGGTTATTTTCTTCATGTGCACTGTGTAATGATCAGATTTTGAAATAACACCAAGATTAATCCATACTCAGTATAAACGGAGGAAATACTTTCATCTTTATAGAATGGGAAATTTGTTTTGGTCTTATATTTGGTGGCTTTGCATTGTTTGTTTTTTGGGGGAGACAATATAGAATGCAAAAAGACAGTCTAGTGAGAGTTTTAATTTTTTTATTGCAATATGAGTCCTATCTACCTGATTCTTGCATAGCAATATTCAAAAGGAAGCTAGCATTACTATAATATGTAAGTTTCTCCTTATAAAAAAAAAACAACAGTCTGATATTGGCAGGGGAACACCATAACCTAACTTTCAAGACCCCAAAAAAGAAAAAAATTTACTTTGTACCTAAAAGAGAAAAATCTACAGACAAAAATACCAGTAAGGTTGTCCTATAGAATAGAAGAAGAGATAAAGAGTTTCTCAGAAAAATAAAAATCACAGGAGTTCATGACCACTAAACTAGTCCTGCAAGAAATATTAAAGGGGACTCTGAGTGGAAAGAAAAGACCATACGTGGGAGCAGGAAAAGCAGGAAACACAAAATCAATAAAAATAATTATTTCTATAAAAAGTCAAAAAGGGATTCACAAAATAAAAGGATGTTAAATAAGATACCATATACCTACAACCTCAGGGGAACAAGAGTCAAGAATGAGTTCAGTATCGAGCAACCATCACCTTCACATAGACTACTAAGTGCAGAAGAGGTTATGTACAAACCTAATGGTAACCAGAAATCAAAAACCACTAACAGATGTGCAAAGACCAAAGAGTAAGAGCCCAATGTATCACAAAAGAAAATCAGCAAATCATGAAAGACAGCAAGAGAAGAAAGGATCAGAGAAAACTACATAAACCAAAAAACAAGTAAAGAGCAATAAATATAAATCTATCAATAACCACTTTGAATTGAAATGGACTAAATTCACCAATCAAAAGATATGGGGTATCAAAGTGGATAATAAAGCAATACCCATCCATATGCTGCATACAAAAGACTCAGTACAGACCTAAATCCACCTGCAGATTGAAAGTGAGGGGATGGAGAAACATTTATCATGTAACTGGCTGTTGAAAGAAGAGTAGCAATACTTATACTGGAAAAAATAGACTTTATTATTTTTAAAGATTTTATTTATTTATTTGAAAGAGGGAGAGACAGTGGGAGAGGGAACACAAGCAGGGGGTAGTGGGAGAGGGAGAAACAGGTTTCCTGCTCAGCAGGGAGCCCGATGCAGGGCTTAATCCCAGGACCCTAGGATCAATACCTGAGCTGAAGGCAGATGCAGACGCTTAATGACTAAACCATCCAGACGCCCCAGAAAAAATAGACTTTAAAACAAAGACTGTAGAAAGAGACAAAGAAAGACACTATAAAATAATAAAGGGGACAACCCAATAAGAAGATGTAACAATTGTAAATACTGATGTGCCCAACGCAGGAGCACCAAATACATAAAACACAGTTAGTAAGAGACATAAGGGAACTAGTCAGTAGTGACACAACTGTAGTAGAGGACATTAATATGCATAGATTTTCCAAACAGAAAATTGACAAGGATAGATGATCCAAACAGAAAATCAACAAGGATAGACGACCCAAACAGAAAATCAACAAAGACAGGTGATCCAAACAGAAAATCAATAGGGAAACTGTGGCTGAGCAGATGGATTTAACAGATCAGATCAGAACATCATATCCTAAAACAGAATACACATTCTTTTCAAGTGCACATGGAACATTCTCCAGAATATATCCCATATTTTGCCACAAGTCTTAACAACTTCAAAAAGATCAAAGTCATACCAGGCATATTTTCTGACCACAACACTGTGAAACTAAAAATCAACAACAGCACAGAATCTAGAAAAAATACGAACACATGGGGGTTATAAAACATACTACAGTGAAAACAATGAATGGGTCAAATAAGAAATCAAAGAAAAAAATTTAAAAAGTACATGAAACAAACAAACAAAAATGAAAACACTACAGTCCAAAACTTTTGAGATGCAGTAAAAGCAGATCTAAGAGTGAAGTTTATAGCAATATAGGCCTAACTCAAGAAGCAAGAAACATTTCAAATAACAACCGAACCTTACACTTAAAGGAGCTAAAAAAAGAACAAATAAAACCCAAAATCAGAAAAAGGAAGAAGATAATAAATATTAGAGCAGAAATAAATGATATATACAAACTAAAAAAACAACAGAACTGGTTAATGAAACCAGGACTTGGTTCTTTAAAAAAAATAAAATGAAACTGACAATCCCCTAGCCAGACTTATCAAAAAGAAAAGAGAAAGCACTCAAATAAACAAAATCACAAATGAAAGAGAAGAAATAACAATCAACACCGCAGAAACACAATTATATGAGAATATTACAAAAAAACCACATGCCAACAAACTGGACAACCTGGAAGTCATGGATAAATTCCTAGAAGCACTTAAAAGTGAAACAGGAAGAAACAGAAAATTTGAACACACTGATTACCAGCAAAGAGATTGAATACCCAACAAACCAAAGTCCGGAACTAGACAGCTTCAAAGGCAATTTTACCAACTATCTAAAGAAGAATTAATACCTATTCTCAAATTATTCCAAGAATTAGAAGAGGAAAGAAAACTTTCAGATTCATTCTACTATGATGCCAATATCACTCTGATCACCCTGACAACAAAACTCGATAAAGACACCACAAAAGCAGAGAACTGTAGGCTAATATCTCTCATGAACATAGATGCAAATATCCTCAACAAAATACCAGCAAACCAAATCCAATAGCACATTAAATAAATCAGTTACCACAATCAAGGGGAATTTACTCCCTAGATACAAGAGTGTTTGAATATTTGCAAATCAATCAATGGGATACATCACATCAATAAGAGAAGGATTGAAAACCATGTACCATTTTTTAAAGATTTTTAAAAATTTATTTATTTGACAGAAAGAAAGAGAGCACAAGCAGGGAAAGGGACAGGCAGAGGAAGAAGCAGGCTCCCCACTAGGCAGGGGGCCCAATGTGGAACTTGATCCCAGGAATCTGGGATCCAAACAGAAAATCAACAAAGAAATAGTGGATTCATATGATCATTTCAATATACACATTGAAAGACAGTTGGCAAAGTACAACATCCATTCATGATAAAACCCCTCAACAAAATAGGATTAGAGGGAACATACCTCAACATAATAAAGGTCATCAATGAACAGCCCACAGCAAACATCACACTCAATGGGAGAAAACTGAGAGCTTTTCTCCTAAGGACAGGAATAAGATAAGGATGTCCACTCATATCTTTTAAGCAACATAGTACTAGAAGTCCTAGCTACAGCACACAGACAAGATGAAGAAATAAAATGCATCCCAATTAATAAGGAAGAAGTAAAACTTTCACTGTTTGGAGATGACATGATACTCTATACAGAAAACTTGAAATTTCGACTCCACCAAAAAACTACCACAACTGATAAATGAATTCAGTTAAGCCGCAGGATACAAAATCAATGTGTAGGTATCTACTGCATTCCTATACACCAATAATGAAGCAGAAAAGAAATCAAGAAAACAATCCTATTTACAACTGCACCCAAAATAATAAGGTACCTAGGAGTAAACTTAACCAAAGACGTGAAAGGCCTGTACTCTGAAAACTATACAACACTAATGGAAAAATTGAAGAGAATGCAAGGAAATGGAAAGACATTCCAAGTTCATGAACTGGAAGAACAAATACGGCTAAAATGTCTGTACTACCCAAAGAAATCTACAGATTTATTGTAAACCCCATCAAAATACCAACAGCATTTTCCACAGAACTAGAACCATCCTGAAATTTATATGGAACTACAAATGACCCAAAACAGCCAAACCAATCTTGAAAAAGAAAAATAAACTGGAGGGGTGCCTGGGTGGCTCAGTAGATAAAGTGTCTGCCTTTGGCTCAGGTCATGATCCCAGAGTCCTGGGATGAAGCCTCAAGTTGGGCTCTCTGCTCAGCAGGGAGTGTGCCTCTCTCTCTCTCTGTGTCTCTCCCCCAGTTCATGTTCTCTCTCTCTCTCTCTCTCTCTCTAAAATAAGCAAATAAAATCTTAAAAAAAAAAAAAGAAAGAAAGAAAAGGAAAAACACAACTGGAGGTATCACAATTCCAGACTTCAAGATCTATTACAAAGCTGTAGGCTTCAAGACAGTAGGGTACTGGCACAAAAACAGACACATAGATCAATGGAAGAGAATAGGGAACCCTGAAATGGACCCTCAACTCTATGATCAACTCATCTTTCACAGAGCAGGACAGAATATCTAATGGGAAAAAGACAGTCTCTTCAACAATTGTGTTGGGAAAATCAAACATCCATAAGCAGAAGAATGAAATTGGATCACTTTCTCACACCATACACACAAATAAATTCAAAATGGATGAAATACCTACATGTAAGACCTGAAACTCTAAAACTCCTAGAAGAGAGCACAAGCAATAATTCTTCTATCCTTTGATATAGCAACATCTTTTTTTTAGATAGGTCTCCTGAGGCAAAGGAAACAAAAGCAAAACTAAAGTCTTGGAACTAGATCAAAATAAGAATGAAACATTCAGCAAGACAAAAAGGCAACCTACTGAAGGGGAAGAGATATTTCCAAATGATTTATTTGATAAAAGGCTAGTATCCAAAATATATAAAGAACTTAGACAACTCAACACACAAAAACACCAATAATCCCATTTAAAAATGGGCAAAAGAGGGGCACCTGGGTGACTCTGTCAGTTAAGAGTCTGCCTTTGGCTTAGGTCATGATCCTGGGGTCCTGGCCCCGCATGGGGCTCTCTGCTCAGCAGGGAGTCTTCTTATTCCTCTTCCTCGCCCTCCCCCGGTTTGTTCTCGGTCTCTCTCTCAAATAAATGGATAAAATCTTTTAAAAAAAGAGGGGGGGCAGGAGACATGAACAGACATTTCTCAGAAGAAGACATCCAGATGGCCAACAGACACTTGAAAAGATGCTCAATATCACTTACCACCAGAGAAATGCCAATCAAAGAGATATCACCTCACACCTGTCCCAATGGTTAAAATAAAAAACACAAGAAACAGGTGTTGCTGAGGATGTTGATGAAAAAAACCTTCTTGCACTGTTGGTGGGAATGCAAACTGGTAGAGCCACTGTGGAAAATAGTATGGAAGTTCCTCAAAAAATTAAAATTAGAGAACTACCCTAGGATCCAGTAATTGCACTATTGAGTATTTACCCAAAATATACAAGAACACTAATTCAAAGGGATATGCACACCTGGATGTCCACTATAGCTTTATTACAGTAACCCAACTATAGAATCAGCCCAAGTGCCCATCAATGGATGAACGGATAAATATACAATGCAATATTACTCGGCCATAAAAAAGAATGAAACCTTGCCATTTGCAACAACATGGGTGGTGCTTGACAGTATAACACTAAGGGAAATAAGTCATAGAAAGACAAATACCATATGATTTCACTTATATGTAGGATTTTTAAAAAGATTTTATTTACTTGACAGAGAGAGAGAGTACAAGCAGGGGGAGCACCCATGGGAAAGGGAGAAGCAGGCCCCCTACTGCGCATGGAGCCTGATGTGGGGCTCGATCCCAGGACCCCGGGATCATGACCGGAGCCAAAGGCAGACGTTCAACCAACTGAGGCCACCCAGGCGCCCCTACTCACATGCAGGATTTAAGAAACGAGTGAACAAAGGAAAAAGAGAGACAGAGACAAACTAAGGAACAGACTCTTCCCTATAGAAAATAAACTGATAGTCACTGGGGGCGGGGGAATGAGTCCAACAAATGAGGTTACAGAATGCACGTCTGACGAGCCTGGCTAAGGTATGGAATTGCTGAATCACTATATTGTACACCTGAGACTAATATAACACTGTATGTTAACTGCTCTATAATTAAAATAAAACATTTAATATTAAAAAAATGTTACATCGTCTTTCCTTGCCAGTTCAAAGGATGGGGACAAGCTCAAAGCCAACTTTTACGGGGCCTCTGCCAAAGGAGGCCATACAAGAAAGGCTGATAATTTAAAAAGCACGCAGCTCCAAGTGCATCCCAATTCAAATTCTAGCTTCTAGTGATGCTTGAAGAACATGCTAGATTTATTTCTCTGGCACTAGAAAAAAGCGGGATGAATTCCATCCTAATTATGAAAAGCTTTACTTGTAACAGTACTTGATCGACGTACGCTAAACCTTGGTACAAAGTCATTTTGTACTATACTTAGAGCTAAGAATATAAGGAATGACCTGTTTATGTTTTGTGAAAAGTTCTAACGACATCAGAATCCACGTGGAGAAATACACAAAACCGTCCATAAAGACTGCCGTATGAATCAATTACAGGAAAACCTTGCCTAGTTCCTGCTTAACATTCATCT
The DNA here is from genome assembly GCF_030435805.1 of Mustela lutreola. Taxonomy (NCBI): domain Eukaryota; kingdom Metazoa; phylum Chordata; class Mammalia; order Carnivora; family Mustelidae; genus Mustela; species Mustela lutreola. The sequence goes on along the minus strand of NC_081303.1, from coordinate 6,037,575 downwards.
CAAAACAAGTACTTTTATGGCTATCATGAAAAAAATGGGGAAAAAAATACCTAAATGCTCTGCAAAGCCTTCACCGATTTCAGGTTTTTCTTGTTCTTCTTTCATTTTTCTCTTTCCTTCCTTCTTTCCTTTTTTTCTTTCTTTTGCCTTTTTTTTTTTCTTTTTTCTTTCTTTCTCTTGCTCTCATTTCAAGTTTCTTTATACTACTCTCTTTTTACCTTCCAATTAGTTTTGGGTGACAAGGTTTATTCTACAGTTCGTCTTCTAAAACCTGATAGTTTCAAGTCACTTTCCCCCACCTAGTTAGAATTCGTCAGTTTTGAAAGGAAGGGCATTTCATTCACATTTAATGTTGGCACCACTTCCTATTACAATTCAATCCAAACGTCGGACTTGTCCTTTTTGGCTTTGCAGCTGACCAAACAAATATTGCAATGGCGCCACAATGAGAAGCACGTTCAATCCTCCCTGTTCTGCAGGGGCATCATTACCTATGTCATCAGGGAATCAACCGTTTCTGGTTTTCACTCTATCTGTATAAAGTGTAAGACATCAAATCATAGGATATCATCAGACATCACATATCACCACATATGAGAGAGAGAGAGAATGAGCTCCAGAGTGCCAGTATGGGCCACGTTTAATGCGCCCACATAAATTCAGCTTTAATCATGGACATCTCCTCTGCAGTATACGGTCTGTTCAACATAGAAGTTAAAAAACACAGAGGTCCTTAAATTTTGCTTTTAGTCCTCTTTCACACATGAGGACTTGAGGGAAAAATAATTTTCGAAACTTTCACCAAAAAGCAATAAACCAGCTTCTAGTCAGCAGACATCACCTTCATAAACACAGCGAGTCTGTTCCCTGAAGGTGACACTTTCCAAGAGCATTTACTGAAGGTCAGTGGGTTTCTATAGAAGTTTAATTCTATTCCCAGGATTTATACTCCTGAAGAGAAAATTACAGTCCATATATCTCTAAGCTCTTCATTAACAGCAAAGAGAAAATGTATAAATTTCTCCTTCAGATGTAATAGACTTTTTGTCTAATAAAACTGTATGTCCTTTAAGTTAAAAATAACTTACACTTTTGACAATATATTTTGGAGGGGGAAAGTTTTAGCTTAAAAGTTTCCTGAGCTTGAAAAATTATTTATCTCCCAAATTATAATCTGATGTTATGATTATCTGATGGTTAACCAGAGCTACCAGAAAAATATTTTCATTTCTCTGAAGTCACTGACATTGAACAACCTTTCGTACGTGTGTTGACCACGGACGTACCACTGCGGAAAGGTCTACTCATACCCTTTGACCATTTTTTAATCAGGCTGTTTTCTTATTGTTGACTTGAAGAGTTCATTATATATACATCCAGAATATTAACTCCTTATCAGGTATATAGGATTTGCAAATATTTTCTCCTGACTTGTGAATCCTCTTTTTAATTTTCTTGATAGTATGGTTTGCAGCACAAATATTGTTCACCCTCCTACAGCATAACTATTTTTCCTTGTGTCATAGATACTTTTAGAGTCACATCTAAAAAAACCATTATGCAACCCCAACCCAATGTGGTGAGACTTACTCCTTTGTTTTCTTCTGATTTTTCTTCATTGGTTTTAGGTCTTACATTTAGTCTATGGTCCATTTTGAGTTAATTTTTGTTCATGGTATGAGGTAGAAGTTCAACTTCATTTTTTTTAATACGAATATCCACTTGTCTCAGCACCATTTGTAAAAAAGACTTCCTTTGCCTGTGAAATGTTTGGGCACCAATGTCAAAAATCAAACCCTGAATGAAAGGATTTATTTCTGGACCCTCAATTCTATTCCATTGACCAATGTCTATCCACAGGACAGTACCACACTACCTTAATTACTGTCTTTGTTAATAGCTTTGAAATCAAGAAGCGTGAGTCTTCCAACTGTTTTTTTCTAGATTATTTGATTATCTTGGGACCCCTGCTTTTTTTGCATATAAATTTTCAAGATCAGCTTGTAAATTTCTGCAAAACAACAACAACAACAACAACAACAACAAAAAACAGGACATTGCTAGACATTCCATTGAATCTATAGGTCAGTAACTGAGTCTTCCAATCTATAAACATGGCATGTTGTACATTTAAGATCTTTTGCCTTTCTCCAATAATGTTTTCAAGTTTTCAATGCAGAAATTTTGTTAAGTTTTGTTAAGTTTATTCAAGTATTTTACTTTTCCAATGCCACTGTAATGGGAACTGTTTTCCTAATTACATTTCACAATGTTAATTGCTAGTGTCAAGAAATAGTTTTGTGTACTGATTTTGTATCTTCTGCAATCCTTCTCACTGAATCCCTGTTCTAATCATTTTTAGTGGAGTCCTTTGGATATTTTATATTAGAGACGTCATCTGTAAAGAGTTTTGTTTCCTTCACTACAACCTGAATGCCATTTGTTTCTTTTTCTTACCTAATTATCCCAACAGAACCCCCATGATATTGTTAAACAGGAGTGGTGAGAAGGTACATTTTTGTCTTCATTTTTGGTCAGTCTAGCTGAAGGTTTTTTAGTTCTCCTAATCTGACAGAACCAACTTCTGACTTTGTTGATTTTTTTCTATCGTTTTCCTATTCTCTATTTCATTATTTCCACTCTAACATTTATTACTTCTTTCTATTTGCTGGGTCTGGTTTATTAACTTCTTAAGGTGAACGTTTACTGATTTCAGATTTTTTTAGACAGGTATTTTCAGCTCTAAATTTCTCTGAGCACTGCTTTAGTTACAAACCATATTTCAGTATGTTAGGATTTCATTTATATTCATTTCAAAGTATTCTCTAGTTTTTCTTGTGACTTCTTTGAAACATGATGTGGGAGCATACTGTTAAGCTTACACATATCCACAAAACCCCTCAAACTTCTCTGTTACTGATTTCTAACCTAATTCCACTGATCAGAAAAATATTTTTTTCAATAGTTTAAAGTTTATTAAAATTTATTAAAATCTTTAATTTCTTCAGATTTATTAAGGGTTGTTTTGTGTGCGTTGCCTATGGTCTGTCCCAGAGAATGTTCGATGTATGCTTGAGAAAAATGCATTTTCTGCTGCTATTCGGTGGTATGTTCCAAAGATGTCAGGTCTAGTTTGTGGATGCTGTTGTTCAAGTCTCGTCCTTCTGTGCTGATCTTCTGCTGACCTTCTATCCATCATTACAAGTGAATTACTGACGTCTCCAAAAGGGAACTGATTTCTCCCAGATTGTCAGTTTGTTCTTGACGTATTTGTAGACACTATCGTTAGGTGCATATATGTTTATAAATGCTGTATCTGCCTGATAGATTTACCGTTTATTACAATGGAATGTCCCTCTTTATCTCTAGTAATTTTTTTAAAAGTCTATTTTGTCTGATACCAGTATAGCTACTCCAGCTTTTCTTTTTTTTTTTTTTCTTTTAGGGACAGCTACTCCAGCTTTTTTTAGGGTTGTTTAAGGTTATGCTATCTTTACTTTCAACTTATATCTTTGAATCTAAAGTGTGCCTGTAGTAATACAATAATTACTTGATTGTTCATGCAATCTGACATCGGCCTTCTGAATGGATTACACAATCCATTCACATTTAATAGTATTTTCAACTTGGTTGAATTTACATCTCTAGATTTTTAATTTTTTATATAGCTCATGCCTTTTCCTCCATTCTTTATTATCTTCTTTTGTATTAAAAGGATTAAGTGGATATTTAATTTCTTAAGTGATTTTGTCTTACATTTCAGTGTTTTTAGTGGTTGCTTTAGGGTTCCCAATATGCTCTTAATTCATCAGAATCTACCTCAGATTTATACTGACCTAATTCCAAAAACCTAGAAACTTTACTCCTCTATAGCTCCATTCACTTCACTTCCCCCCAATTTACACTATTATTGTTATAAATACTCTGTATGCATGTGTTTCATATGATATAAATTATAGTTTATATAATCTTACATCTTTTAAAGAAGTTGAGAGGAATATATATTCATCTATTATTATATTAACCATTTTATTTACCCTTAATTGTTCATTCATTTTTTAATGTCTTTCAACTAACCCTTCTTTTTACTTAAACAACTAGCCAACATATAGTACATCATTAGTTTCAGATGTAGTGTTCAATAATTCATCAGTTGCGGGCGCCTGGGTGGCTCAGTGGGTTAAAGCCTCTGCCTTCAGCTCAGGTCATGATCCCAGGGTCCTGGGATCGAGCCCCGCATCAGGCTCTCTGCTCAGCGGGGAGCCTGCTTCCCTTCCTCTCTCTCTGCCTGCTTCTCTGCCTCTCTCTCTGCCTACTTGTGATCTCTGTCCATCGAATAAGTAAATAAAACCTTAAAAAAATTTTCAAAAAAAAAAATAATTCATCAGTTGCATAGAACACCCAGTGCTCATCCCATCACATGACTTCCTAATGCCCAAGACCCAGCTGCCCCATCCCCCCCCATCTCTCCTCCAGCAACCCTCAGGTTGTTTCCCAGAGTCCAGAGACTCTCATGGTTTGTCTCCCTCTGATTTCTTCCCATTCAGCTTTTCCTTCCTTCCCTTATGATCTTCTGCATTATTTCTTCTATTCTACGTATGAGTGAAACCATATAATTGTCTCTCTGACTTATTTTGCTAGGCATAGTACCCTCCAGGTCCATCCACGCTGATGTAAATGGTAAGTATTCATCCTTTCTGATGGCTGAGTAATATTCCATTGCATATATGAACCACATCCTTATCCATTCATCTGTTGATGGATGAAGATGAAGGACATCTCAGCTGATGTTCTTAGACAGGCGATGGACAGATGGACATCAGCTGATGTCCTTCATTTGAGGGACATCCCAGCTCTTTCCACACTGTGGCTCTTAGGGACACTGCTGCTGTGAACATTGGGGTGCAGGGGCCCCTTCTTTTCACTACTCGTTCACTTCCTTCTGCAGCTTTGACTTCACCGGTATCATCTCTGTACTCCAAAGCAGCTTTGTTTCCACGGGTCCCCTTCACACTGTTACTCTGTTAGATTACACTTATGTCATAAGTTCAATAATATACATACTGTTTATGAAGCTGTTCTTAAAGTCAGTCAAGAGAATAAAGGAGAAGAAAGATACAATTCTATCACCACTTGCGTAGATAAAAATTATGTTTCCCAGTGCTTTTGCACGTGTGTACATGATTGCAATTAACCGTCTGGTGTCATTTACTCTCAGCTTATAGAACTCCCTTTAGCATTTCTTGAAAGGCAAATCTGTTGGCAACAAATTCTCTGCATTTGTTTATCTGAGAATGTCTGTATTTTGCTTTCATTTAGGAAAAACGGTCTTGCTAGATATGAGATTTGGGGTTGGGATCACTTTCACTTTCAGCACTCTAAGTCACCCTCCTGTCTTCTGGACACCATTCATTCTGATGTGTCTGCTGTTATTTTTTTGAGGTTTCTGAGGTTTCTGTGCATGTGAGATTGAGGATTTTTTTTTTCTATGTCATTGGCTTTCACTATTTTGAGTAAGAGCTATCAGGGTGTGGATCTCTTGGAGTTTACTACTTGATGTTCACTGATCTTGGATATGTTTATTAATGTGTTTCATCAAACTTCTGGACACATCTTCTAAAATTATTTTTTCTGCACCTGTCTCCTCTCCTTCTGACATTCATGTTTCAGTGATATCGGCCACTTAATGATGTTTCACATTTTTCTGAGGTTCTGTCCTTTTTTTCACTTTTCTCTTTTCTTCAGATTACAAAGCCCCTATTGATTTACCTTAAACATAGCTGCCTTTCTTCCTACTACCACAAATCACTTGTTAAACTAGATAATGGGTTTTTCTTTTTTTTTTTTTTTTCATTTTGGTTATCATACTTTTCAACTCTAAAATTTTTAATAATGTCTCTCTTTATTGACATTCCCAAGTTCCTGAAACATGGTCATTGTACCTCCTTTACTTCTTAGAAATAATTTCCTTTAGTTCTTTGGAGATATTTAGAATAAGTGCGTTGAAGTCTATGTCTGTTCAACTCCCTATCTGGTCCTCTTTGTACGTTTCTGCTGCTTGTTTGCCTGTTTGTTTTCCTGTATAGAGGTCGCGCTTTGTTATTTCTTTGTTGTTCTTATATTGTTGATGAAAACTGGACATTTCAGATAATATCCTGTAGCGACTATGGATATTGATTTCCCCTTCCTTGCTCCATGACTTGTTTTTGTTGCTTGCTTGCTTATTTTTCACTTGTTTATTTTGGCTGGGCTAGCTCTGTGAAAGCTATCTGCCTCCATGCAGAATCTAAGATTCCTGCACACATTCTTCCCCTATCGTCTTATCTTTCTGCCTGACTACCTAGGCACCATGTATTGAGCCAAATATTATTCTGAAGTCCCCCTAACCACACAGGGTTTTACCCTTAATGATCATGGGCAGGGGATGGGGTGCCTGACTCGGAGGCTACTATCACAGTTCAGTATATGAAATTTTCCCCCCCGACCCAGCCACAAAGGAACTAGTAACTTGGGTTTTCTCACATTGCATCTGAGAGGGTGTAGCCATGAACGTGCACACAGCTTCCAGACTTTCAGGAATGACTAATATTATTTTCAAGCCTGGCTTAGCAGTTGCCCCGGGGTCAAGGTAGCTTATAGTTCAATGTTTCAACAAAAGTGTGATTAAGACTCCTGTGCCAGTGAAGCTTCTTGCACTCAGTTCTGATGAGTCTGTATGAGATTGGGGGAATGCTTTCATGGCGTCCCATACCTTGCTCTGACTGCTACTTAGTGCGGACAGCCTCGCACAGGTGCACAGCCTTCCTGATCCCAGAGTTGACTTTGATCCCTGGAGGCTCCTTCTTGGCTTTCTTTCCGGAGTTCTCCATGGTTGCCTGGAATTGCGCTTCTGCAACAGTAATTTCTGGGGAAATTAGGAACGCCAGAATCCTTCCTCTCCTAAAGTAAAACCATAACCTGAGACGGAGCTGCAGGGAGAGAGATCTCTGTCTTCTCAGCTGGGCCTGCCATGGGACAGAGATTCTGTAACACAGAGTTAGAAGGGCTGGTAATGGAGTGGGCCAAGGCTCCAATATCACAGACTCTCCCTATTATTATTGAGTCTTGGTTTATTTTCTTAAATGATTGTTTCTCTATTTGCTTTATACCCTTAGGCCCACTGCCAGATATTTCAAATGACTATTTTTGTATTTTTGTTATATTCTTCACAGTTAATTGCTGTTTTTCTGGCAGAAGGACCCACCAGACTCCTTGTTCTGCTGATCTAGAAGGCCCACCTCCTTTGTAAAGTAATACTTCAGATAGTTTCTAGTTATAATTAAGTAATTTAAAAAATTCTTATATTAACATTTAACACAATAAAAGCAGAAATGTTGGAAATCTTCATTATGAACATGGTTTTGAGAGAGGAACATAAATTTATATTTCAGTTGCAACAACAAAAAATTTTTAAATAAAAGTTTAGAGACATGAATAAGAACTGTATTGTTTTTCTTCTAAGTCTGAAACTTGTATCCTCAAAAAATTAGAAACCGTTTCCAGCTTGGGTCACACTCAAGTATAGCGTGAACTCTCCGACTAGTGTCACTTGTGTCACTTCCCACAGCGAATAGGTAGGAGCTATCGTAATTATAACTATGCGAGTCAAATCAGATACGATTCTCTTTGCTCTGGGAAAATTTAACACAGAGTTGCTGTCCATGGTAAAGAAACATATATTCCACTAGGTAGTACCAAGACATCAGAAATCAACTTCGGGTCTAATTTATGGAATCCCATTCTCACTCTTAGTCTAATACGAGCCTAAAGACTTTTGACAGGACGAGAAGGAATCGTACTCTGCTAAGGGGTACAAGTACCAATAGTCAGCAGCCACATTGCTGAAACTGTCAGGAGCCTCCCACACACAGAAGAGTGCTAAAAAAACAAAATCAAACAAACAAACAAAAAAAAAACCAACCCAACCTGACAGATTTACTATGTTTTGTATTGCTTTAAGATTTTATTTATTTATTTGACAGAGAGAGAACAAGCAGGGGACGCAGGCTTCCCACTGAGCAGGCTGCCCGACGCGGGGCTCGATCCCAGGACTCTGGGATCATGACCTGAGCCGAAGGCAGATGCTTAACCAACTGAGTCACCCAGGCGCACCCAGATTTCCTGTGGTTTTAAATAAGGTTCAAGGAAATCTTTGTGGTGCGATTTTCAAAATGCATCTCTTAACCCTTTCTACATGACTAAACAAAAGAAAGTCAAGGTCCATGTCAAGCCTCATCTCTCCCACACAGCCTCCTGCTAAGTCCAGCCAGCATGCTCTGTCCAACTCCCCCCTGCTTACCAGAAGTACTTCCTCTTTGAGCATATGTAGTGTGAAAGCTGAAGAACAATGCAAGTGACTGGGCGTGAACTACTTCATACCATCTCTCATGGAGGCAGAAAGAAACTGGCCCTCCACAAACTCCCTTTTCTTTACCAGAGTCCCTGCTGAAATGGAGAAACCCTGTTCTCCTCCCATCAAGAAAGGGACTGTTTAGTTTTCCAGGGCTGCCTGCAGTAGTTGTTACTCTCTGTACTAACAGTCCTGAGAAAAATGTTCTCACATAACCCCCTCTCAATTATAGAAGATTCTATAAATGACAAAAAAATCTCTCATTTTTGCAAGGATGACTCTCAGCGTTCATAGATAATCATGTTATGGTAATGAAATGTAAATGAATTTTCCAAACAACCATTGCTTCAATGCCTATAGATCATGGTAAACAGAATATCTCAACCATTAAATATCAATCCCCTTTCTTATACATCTAGTGCAAAAAAATCTTATTATCATTATAATACATGAATACAAAGTCCGAAAGAATTAACTTGTGGCATCATGATTAGGTTTTGTCTAATTTCAATGTAGAATTAATCAAACATAATTTTCCTAATATGTTACCTAGCAAGGTCAAGGACCATTAGTTTAATTATATTTCCTTTTTATTATGCCAGTATTGTTTTGTTTTGTTTTGTTTTGTTTTTGCCATTTACCCAGAAGTATAAAAAACAAGTTTTTGGCTGAAAGAAAATTTAAAAATAGAGGTTATTATTTTTGCATTCTTTGAATTGATTGGGTATGCTCTACAAATAGTTATGGGAATAGCATCTTCAAAAAATAATAAATCTTTCAACATCTAAAACAAATCCAGATTCCACAAAACCTATGTTTGTCTAATTATAGCTTTGTATTTTGATGTGGTTTTCTATGTAAATACATTTTAAGGCTTGCAATAGGAATGTATTCTATTAAAAACAGATGTTATGCTGAAAGTTACACAGTACCAAATGCTTATTATGTATCCCCAAAACAAATCTAAATTGTCTCATTATAAGATATTTCACGTTTTCAGACATTATTTTAGGTCTTCAGTCTAGATGACCAATACAACTGTCCAATTCAACCAAAACACACCCTTGCCAGCTGCAATAGGAAAAATTAGCATCAATAAAAAAAAAACAAGATTTCTGCTACTTATAAGTATCATCCAGTCTACACTGAAATGTCCAGTGATAACAGCAAAACATCTGCAATAAAGAGAGATTTGTGAGTAAAATACATACCCCTTTTTCCTTTTCATGCAGGTCAATATCAACAGCAGCAGACAGTATCTGAAGTACAGCCCAGATACTCTCCCAATGCCTTCTAATGGCAATTACTCTTCCGTGTAAGAATGGTTAGAAGCATTACATTTAGCACTTCCATATAGGAACATCTGAATAACGAATGCTTCCTTTCCCATCGTCATTATGGGTTCTTACAATACACACAAAACAACCTTGTTAGAGGTTAGGTCAGCAAACACAATGGAAAGATTGAAGAGGGTACCAAGTGTCTAATTCCTTAACATTTATATCTGTATTAAATGGGAATTCTAACAAAGCCTGTTACTACCTCCCCTTGTAATAAGTAGCAGATTTAACTATCTATTTTTCTAATCATATTCCCAGAGGCTAAAAGCCCAGCAAATATTTAACTATCATGACTTGTTTTTCTCTCCCATTCTCTGGGCAGAGCATTTTAATCTGATAAAGAGAAGAAACCCAGAAAGAGATTCATTTGTGTTGCATTAAATGGCCATACAAATGTCAGTTGATTTTTTTAAAAAAAGAACATAGCTGCTTCTTGCATTCGATCTTGCTAACTTCTACAGGTAAATCTGCAGTGTGGGAAGCATGGTCTTTCACAGACTTCTTAACTATGATTAGACTTTATTTACTTAAGCCATATTTTACAGACATGGCTCCTTTTTGTGTCATGGAATGAATCGCAAGTCTCATCACTTGATTTGGTGAGGTCTAACCCCTGTGCCTGTGGACCTCCAACCAGTCCTTATAAGCCACACAAGCAAATGACCCTAGTTTTTTACTGTTTACAGAAGATTACGTGCCTCAAGTTCCCATCTCCCAAACTTTTATTTAACTGGGCCAATGTCTCTTCGGTAGCCTCATAGTTCAGGTACTTGTCAAAATCTGTTAGGATATGGAACACTTTTAAAACTATCTTCACATACAATTTTGTAAGTGTAACTAGTCATTTAAATATTGAGCATATGTAAAAATCAATACAAATTCAAATTATTTTCTCAAGTATCTATTCTGGTCTCCAGATAAATAAAATCATATATTCACACTTATATAAAATACTTCCCATCTTTATTTATCACTTAATGATCAAGAGCTCAGGCTCTGGAACCAGATGCAATGGCTCTGCAGTGACCGCGATGACTGCGTGTGATAAACAAGGTACAGGACGCCTTGTGATTTCTGGGCTTCCTGCTGTCATCATCTGCACTATTATTACCATTGCTATTGCTACTACCGCAACTGTCACCATGTTTACCAAAATATATTTGTTTATGACGTCATCTGACAGACCAGTAACTAGAAACTTCTTGTTGAGGCAGCTCTTACAATCAACTCTCACCTTTCTGCTCATAAACTCAGGTTAAACTCAAGCTTTCGTCAAACGCAGAAGATCCTGAGGTGACTTAAGATCATTATTGACATTAATATTCCTGGATTAGCCCAGCAACAGAGAAGAGATTGAGTTAAACATTTGCTAGTTCTAGAGCATTCCTTAATGATGGACAAGTGTGTATGCACATCAGCATTTAAACACAGGCCTCATTAAAAAAACTGGTTTTTCTATTTTCCTCCTGATAAACAGGGTTATTGTTAAATTAGCAGGTTGATGTTTCATTACGATGTGTAAGTGTAACACTCATATGGTTAAGAATGATGTCAAATCATCTGATAAATACATATACCTTTTCAGCTTATCTCCTTATGTTTTAAAATAAAGTAGAAAGAAGTCATCACAGAAATATATATATATATTATATATATATTATATATATATATATATATTATATATAATGAAAAAAGGAAGAAATGTTTTGTTTTTGGTTCCTTCAGAAAAGAGGGTTTAGAAATACAAGATATTCTTCGCTATGGCTAGAGTAGGTGTCCAGAGAGTAACTCTCTTTCTCCTCATGCCACACGGCAATGTGCCCAGCTAAAGAATGTTCTAGGATCATGCTGAAAATGTCTCTTCTGAGAAGAGTAAAAACAGCACAGGCACCTCATTAAATACCAGTGCATTGACCACAGTCTTCCTTTCAAGAAGAAGACAGATCACAGAAAAGTTATTTGGCTATTTTTAAATATTTAAAGAAAAACAGAACTTCGAGCTTCCATTGTATATAAGAAGAATTGCTTGAAATACCTCCATAAACATATGCCAGAGCATTAAAGGCTATTCGTTTCACTGGACATGAATCATGAGGTACCAAAATGTCTGCACATACCATCAGTATACATTTCCCATAAAAAGGGGAACTATTTTCATGTATCCTGAAAATACACTTTCCTTAAACAAAATTTTAAGTGTCTCAAGGAGATGGAATGAATAGATTTTTCTTCCAAATACAACAAAGTTAAATAAAACTAGGTTTCTTCAGTAATAGATCACTTTGCAGATTTTTTCTCTCTCCAACATACAGAAAAAAGAAAGAAAGGAAAGAAAAAAAAATCTTATCCTTCAAAAACCAGACCTGAAGTGCAGAGCTCAGTACCAGGAGTCAGGCCAAGGACAGGCAGAACAAACTTATCAGGAGTCATGATGAAGACTATTCCATTAATCCTGTTTGAAGTTGAAGGTCAACCCTAGCATCACCATCCATAAGGGCTAACTATGACATTGGCCAAGTCTCTTACCCATAACTTATAAAATGTCTAAGTGAGAGAGTAAGGTGATGGTGTCGAGATGATGTTCAGTACAGATGAACTGTTCATGTGCAAAGAGGCCATCAGAGGCCAGCTAGATGAAGTTCAAGTCTTGATGATTTAAACATAAATCTTATTTCAGTAAAGCTAAAAACTGAAGAATATCACATCAAAGAAGTCATGAAATCCTGGGAACTGGTAACATATGAAGCATCCTGCTTAGGCATCCGCTCAACAGAAAGTGGAGGAGGATGAGGAGGGCATCCCTTGCCTTTCTGATCATTTCATCCCTCGACAAGAGACATCCTATGTCACATCTGCCCATTTGTCAAGGGACAATCCTGGCTGCTTCACTGGCCTTGATATGTCCTCTCTGTCCCTATGCCTTGCCCAGTTTTCCCACTTCTGACACCGTCCATGAGAAGAGGCAGGATCCAGACTAAGTGTGCCAGATGGAAATGTACTCTGAAAAAGATTTTTTTTTTTTAATATTTATCTCTGCCAGAGAAAATGTGGCTTTCCGTTTACCTTTATTCCCCTGAGCACTGCCACCTTGGCCAAACTGATTACTACACGACGAAGGGTGTTCCCGTCTACTGATTACTACACCACGAAGGATGTTCCGGTCTACTGATTACTACACGACGAAGGATGTTCCGGTCTACTGATTACTACACGACGAAGGATGTTCCGGTCTACTGATTACTACACGACGAAGGATGTTCCGGTCTACTGATTACTACACGACGAAGGATGTTCCGGTCTACTGATTACTACACGACGAAGGATGTTCCGGTCTACTGATTACTACACGACGAAGGATGTTCCGGTCTACTGATTACTACACGACGAAGGATGTTCCGGTCTACTGATTACTACACGACGAAGGATGTTCCGGTCTACTGATTACTACACCACGAAGGATGTTCCGGTCTACTGATTACTACACCACGAAGGATGTTCCGGTCTACTGATTACTACACCACGAAGGATGTTCCGGTCTTTAATCATTACTAGGCATAGTCACCGGTATTTATAAGGTCCTCCTCCCTCAGTCAGAGGGTTTCCTTTTAAACAAAATTTCAGTCAGTGCCCACAATATGCCAGGTACTTTCCAATTTACCATACTCCCTAAGTTGCCAGAGGCCAATTTTACTAGAATAAAAAATTCTGAAAAATTCAACTGCATACTGTTTAGGCTTGCATCATTTTCAGAAGAGTAGAAATGCCTGGAGTGGGCTGCACATCCGCTCAACAAGGGGCTCAAGTTGTCTAGCTGTGCCATTCAAATCCATCCTTCCCGGGCTAGATCTGGCAGTGTCCATGTAATGGGAAATGTCTGCTCTAAAATCAGTATTAATGGGAACAACTCTGGGTCACACTGCGAGCTACAACTTCCAGGTCAGAGGCAAAAATTCCATTGGTTGCCACTCATCTGGGAGAACAGTCCAAGAGAACACTGGGAACCTGCGGTCTCATGTGTCTCTCTCACTGTCCCCCAAGACTGAGCTGCCCGCCATTCTCTTGCCTCCATGCACTTTTCACCCACCTGGCAAAATTAAGAAAGTCAGCCACTCCCCCATTTCAAGGTGAAAGGAGGATACCAAGAGTAATACTTCTACGTGGAACTCATTACTGTGCAAGGTACGGAGTAATACTTCTACCTGGAACTCATTACTGTGCAGGGTACTGAGTAATACTTCTACCTGGAACTCATTACTGTGCAAGGTACTGAGTAATACTTCTACCTGGAACTCATCACTGTGCAAGGTACTGAGTAATACTTCTACCTGGAACTCATTACTGTGCAAGGGTACGGAGTAATACTTCTACATGGAACTCATTACTGTGCAAGGTACTGAGTAATACTTCTACCTGGAACTCATTACTGTGCAAGGGTACGGAGTAATACTTCTACCTGGAACTCATTACTGTGCAAGGTACTGAGTAATACTTCTACCTGGAACTCATTACTGTGCAGGGTACTGAGTAATACTTCTACCTGGAACTCATTACTGTGCAGGGTACTGAGTAATACTTCTACCTGGAACTCATTACTGTGCAGGGTACTGAGTAATACTTCTACCTGGAACTCATTACTGTGCAAGGGTACTATACTTTCCTGAGGGACCCCCCTGAGAAATAGACAATATCATTTCACAATCAAGTCCGCTGGGTGGGATCAGTTGGGAAATGTTGCTTGGAAATGTTTTTCTCCAAACCCACTAATCTTTTTCTAACTCAGGTGTCCCAAGATAGATCCTTTGACCTAACACAGAACAGAAATGTTGTTACTTGATATAAGACTCTTCCATACATCAAGTACAGTGTGATTATTTAGCTGGATTCTAAGGGTGTCCCGTTCCACAAAATACCAAACAAATTACAGATTCCAAAGGACTAAACTTCTTACTTATTTTCATTTGCCCACTTTTACCTTTCTTTCCATCCATACTAGTTCTCAGATGAATTTCAATCAATTGACAGTTTATTCTAGACAACTAATTCTACAAACAAGCAATAGCTAAAATTTTGGAAATATGTATCATGAGGCTACAAATAAAATCATCAGGACATTAACACTTAGTAAAGACAATTTTTTTGTTGTTCAATTTGGGATAGTCTTACTTAACCGCATGTCCTCAAATTCTAAGCTCTACTATCTGATTAAGGACTGTGGAGGTTACACAGCCCAGAAAACAATTTCATTCTTTAAAAAAAAAAAAAAAAAAAAAAAAAAAAAATATATATATATATATATATATATACATATATATATATATATATATGTAATATATATATATATGTATATATTTGTCAGAGAGAGAGAGAGGGAACAAGCAGGGGAAGTGGAAGAGGAACAGAAAGAAGCAGGCTCCCCATGGAGCAAGGAGCCCGATGCAGGACTTGATCCCAGGACTCTGGGATCATGACCCAAGCCGAAGGCAGATGCTTAACCCACTGAGCCACCCAGGTGTCCCATTCTTTCCTCTAGTGAAAGTTCATACTTATGCCTAAAATACTGTCCAATTTCAGGGAACACACAAGTACTCACTTGTTTAGCCTTGGTCTTTGTGATGGTGTCAGAAATGGGTTTTTTCCTCTCCTTCACAGCAGTTTTAGAAAATAATTCCTCAAATTCATGACAATCTATGGATGGCTCTTCAATTTTTTCCCAAATAAGTGAAGCACTGGTGTCTCTAAAGTTAAGCAGAAGACCAATGAGACCGCCATCCAACCGAACGCAAAGACATCATCATGAGCATACACAGCAACGAAGAACAGAAGGAAAGAAGCGCAAGAGAGGATGAGAGGAAGTCAAGGCGGAAGGAGGGCAGCAGGACGGGAAGACAGGCAAAAGGACACAAAGAGGGCAAGAGGCAGACAACAGGAGGGAAGAATACGTTTTTTTCTTTTTAAGACTGTCACTCATTCTATCAACTTGTTGAGAAAGTTAAAATACCATCCATACAGAATGAAACCTTTGTCTAGAAAAAATAATTGCCAGGAATCCTTAGTGATCAAGTCACTTTATAAAAATGTAGAAGAAAAAACCTCTCAGTATAAGCTATAACGGGAGGAAATGTTGGATATATCACCATTTCAACTTGACTCATCAGTATGCGTGGGTTTAAAAAAGGAATTATTTTATAATCCGACGTGGCATCCTCCCTCTCTGGACCACTTCCTTTACCCCACTTTTATCTGACTTCAGCCTGCAGGTTCATGTCATACCACCTAAAAAGAAGAGACCTATTGCTTTTTTTTTTTTTTTTTTTTTTTTTCCCCGAAGCAAAGGAACAACAAAATAAAACAACTTCATAAAAGTATCTGGATACAATGAGTTTAGAGTATGGTTTGAAATGATGCATCAGTGTATATCAGTGATATGGCAATTACACAAAAATGAGCTGCAAAGTTAAAAGTAATCCAACTATACAGACTCTTCTCCCCTGATGTGATTCGGGTGAAGAGAAAATCAATGTAACAGAGGAGAAGGAGGCCTGGTAAATATCCCAGTCTAAATGCATGCCATATCATATAAAAAAAAAAAAAATTCAAGGAATCATGAAAAGTTAGAACAAGGAAGCCCAGGGAAGTTTAAAAAGCACGTTCTGTCCCCTGCTGGCATATTCCTCAGCCCAGAGAAGTTTAAAAAGCACGTTCTGTCCCCTGCTGGCATATTCCTCAGCCATGTGTCCCAGGGATCAGGGGACATCAGCTACGGATGATGCCTGCGTAAGGACGGCCCCAGCCTACCTGGTGGGAAGTATTCTTTTATAAATGTCATTCCCAAGTATGATTTTATGACTTCACAGTGCGTCACTGATTATCTACAGAAATGCCAGGAAATTCTCAGAACTCAATTATTTCACACATGACATGTGGATATGTGTCTTTTTGTGTAGCACATCTTGGAAGAGAAACACTACTGCAAATAAAATGGAATAGTATAACAAGACTGTGCCTTCAAAAAATGCAAAAAAAACCCATCTTGAGGATCTGATTTATATTTACAAGCTATTTTTCAGAGTGATGTTCTGGAACCAGACAATAGAGCATGCAGGCTAAGAAAAATATACCCCTCCATTTTTCCAAGATTAATGAGTAACTATACAGAACCTACATCTTATACACTGATATACATATGTCGTTTGTCTTATACCTCTGATGCTTCTGGAGAAAAGTCTAAAATTTTAAATAACAGATACTTCACTAAATATTAATGTAAAAAACAATCTAAAGACAAGTTTCAGAACAGTATTTAAAAAATACATTAAATTATAATTTCCCCAAGAGTTTTAAAGGCAAATGTTCCCTCATATTGACAAACTGTGAACAGATGAGCACCAGTTCATGTTACCTTTTACTATGAAGTTGAATTCTCGTCCAATACAGAGGCTTCATGGGCCGACAAGGCTCTACTGGCTGCTTCCTACTCCCTCTGTCTTGGTTGAGCCCTAATCCAAACAAGCCAGCTGGCAACGGAGGAGGAAGAAAGCCACACACTTGTGGTGCTGATAAAGTGCTACTTCCAGCTTGAGGGGGGAGGGGAGGGCCTGATCCAGGAAGAAGAGGGGGTGGGGGAATGCCTGTCCCAGAAGTGGCAGGGGGAGCTGGAACAGATGTGATCCCCATACCTGGCAGAGGAGGAGGTGGAGGAATCCCAAGTCCAGGCAAAGGAGGGGGAGGAGGTATTCCCACTTGGGAAAGAGGTGGGGGAGGAGGTATTCCTTCATCTGGTAGGGGAGGGGGAGGAGGTATCCCCACTCCGGGAAGAGGCGGGGGAGGGGGTATCCCCACTCCGGGAAGAGGCGGGGGAGGGGGTATTCCCTCTCCGGGAAGGGGAGGGGGAGGGGGTATCCCCACTCCGGGAAGAGGCGGGGGAGGAGGTATCCCCACTCCGGGAAGAGGCGGGGGAGGGGGTATCCCCACTCCGGGAAGAGGCGGGGGAGGGGGTATCCCCACTCCGGGAAGGGGAGGGGGAGGAGGTATTCCCTCACCTGGCAAAGGAGGGGGAGGAGGTATTCCTTCACCTGGCAGGGGAGGGGGAGGAGGTATTCCCTCACCTGGCAAAGGAGGGGGAGGAGGTATCCCCACTACAGGAAGAGGAGGGGGAGGAGGTAACCCCACACCAGGCAAAGGGGGAGGAGGTGGTGGTAGCATTTCTGTACCAGGCGGAGGAGGAGGCGGGGGGATGGCTGTACTGGGAGGAGCAGGCCCTGTTGTGCCAGGGAGAGGGGGAGGTGGGGGGAGCATCATGCCCATTCCAGGCATGGAGCCGGAAGACTCTATACAAGGCAGAGGTGGTGAGGGTTGGATGCTATGGCTGTTTTCAAAGGAAGAGAAAACAGAGTGCTGCTGGCTGGTTTCAGACTCGGTATGAAGAGAAGGGCGGGAAGGCTGTGACCCGGCCTGTCCTTGACTGTCGGACCACGGAAGGGGCGGAGGTGGTGCAGGCAGGGTGGGCTGATGCGTGTCAAGCTGTACTGATATTCGCCTTGGAGACACAATCAGAGAGATCTCGGAGCAGAACTTTGTCTGAGGTCCAGAAGGTGAGGAGGGCAGAGCTGAGTCTCCATGGCCAGGCCCTGGGGCGCAGGGAGGACACTCCGGTTGGGCGTAAACAGAAGGCAGTGGTGGTCTCCCAGCCTCTTCCGTCGGGGACGTCTGGATGGACTTTGCCTGTAAAATCCTTTCATGACGTCCGTCCTTTTCTCCTAACCTGAGAGCTTCAAGACAGACACCTTCTAAGGGTGCCACTCCATTCTGAGCCCCGTGATGGCCGCTGGCCACGTCCACATCCAGGGCAGGGTACTGCTTCTCCAGTGCGGCTATCTTGGTCCTCAGATCCTCGATGGTCTGTTCCAGCTGCTGAATGACAGTTGCTTGTCCTTCAGACTTCATGTCAAGAACTTCCTGAGGAGCAACAAAGTGTAGTTAAGAGAAAATAAGGATCAAAAAATATTAAAATAATGTTAAAACTTGCCAGATATATTCAGTTGTATATATATTTGCCAAATACATTTGTTGCAATACTTCCAGAAAGATTCCTCTGTAGAAAGATGCTATTAGTATTTCTATGTATCCCCTCTTCTCCACCCTTGGACTTCAAAATGCTTTACACGTATTACCATAAAGTCCAAAGAGCCTTGTTTGTCTCATCTTTAAATGGTATCACTGAAGACTAGTAGACCACTGAGAACAGGAGAAAAAAATTGACTGACAAACCAATTTATTTCCAAGACAGCTGCCTCTCATACCTGCCCAGTAACACTTGCTCTTAACATACCCCCAAAACACATTTTAAATCCTTCATTTTTCAAAAAGTTTTCCCTACTTTTTAAAGGTAGTCACTGAGAGAAATCTCCAATAAGATTATTGGAAATAGCTTCGACATCCGTAGGCAAGTGTATCATTTCACTTACATCACGTTTACTACCATTTTAATCTTTTCCCGAAGGCACTCTAGAAAGTGATACCTGTGACTCTGCACAATTTATAAAGACATCTGATAACAACTGTGCCAATGCATGGGTCACCTCTAAATGGTGTCTTCCTTTCCCAAGGCATAGAATCAACCAGAAATCCTTTAAGAAAAACAGAATGCTGGGGCGCCTGGGTGGCTCAGTTGGTTAAGCGGCTGCCTTCGGCTCGGGTCATGATCTCAGGGTCCTGGGATCGAGCCCCACACCGGGCTCCCTGCTCAGCAGAGAGCCTGCTTCCCTCTCTCCCCCTCTCCCTGCTACTCTGCTTACTTGTGCTCTCTCTCTAGCTCTCTGTCAAATAAATAAAATATTTTTAAAAAAATAGAATGCTTTGGGGTCCAAAAAGGGGGAAGCCCAATGGGTAAATTAAATATGAATAACAGATGAACAAGATGCAAAGAGAAGAATAAGCCATGGATGGAAAAAAAAAGTAGGAAAAAAGGAATAGGAGAAGGTAAAAGAGATGAGAGGACTAACTCTCGCTGGGGTCGTGCAGACCCGGATTTGCTCACTCAAGGCTGGAATACAAGGCAGGGACAATGTGGGAGAGCTCTCCTACTGAGAGCTCTTTCTCCACAATGTCCCAGGGCTTTCCATAGATTAACCCAGTAGGGGCCTCCAAAAAGAGCCATAGTCCACACATCTATTACCTTCCCCACACAGGAGCCTGAAGCTGCCAATCCAGATCTGCTCTTGGAAGAATATAAGAAATAATAAGAAATAATGGAAGAATAATTTAAGAGATAATACCAAAATTATGTTAAGTGTAAAACTAAACTTATATCTGCCTTACCAAAGGTTAGGGGATCCAAGAAAACTCTCCACAAAACAAATAAAATTTTTATTTCCCCTTTATTAAATCCAAAACAAATACCTATGTGACCCACCTGCAATGGATAAACTGCAGATGAACAAGAGAGAAATGTTCTTTCTGTAAGTGTATTTCCAATACTTACTATAAATGAAGCATTTTTGGTGCTACATGTGTATCTGTTAAAAATCTTCAGAGCTAGTCCCCCATCCTTCCCACAGGAAGTAAAGAAACGATAAACTTAGTAGTTTTAATACTGACCCCTGTTACTTTTTGCCTGGAAACTCTCTTACTATAACATTTAACTTGCTTTACATCAGTTATGATGCTTTTTGAGAAGTACAGACACTTTTAAATTCAGAGGTATGCTCCTTACACGAGGTACTGTATTTCCCTATTGTCATATAACGCTGCATGGCCCTTACTATGGGAAGAAAAGTGAAAAGGAAACTAATTTGCTTTTCAACTAATAAAGGAATGTAATTCACTTTAAACAGTTGGTCAAAAATTTGAATGGCACTTGATATTTACTTGTAAAATAGATATTCATATATGTATTTAGATACTTTTTTGATACTTGTCATCAATGTCTACACAAAAGACTAAAGTATTACAAAGCATAGTATATTTTCTAAATAGTCCATGCTTAAAAAAAAAAAAAACCTATAATGAACAGTATCTTTTTTGACTACTGTACTTCACTCCACTCTCCAATTAAGATGCTAGTAATTATAGAACAAACCAGAAGCCAAAAGACTGCTCCCAAATTAATCCCAATACAACATATAATTATTCAGTACTTCTTCCTTACCCTAGATTAGTAAAATGTATAGATTATTTTCATTTCTCCAGCGTAACCTTCAAAGTAAAAAGATTAGGTGATGAAAGGCACACACGAGGTAAATTCTGGAACAATTTTCTAAACTCATTTCTTAAATTACTGAGGCCAGCTCTTTTTCATCATAGATCTAAATATAATGAAAGCACTATATGACCTCTCCTTCATAAGGCCATTACTCTCAGGAACAGGAAACGTAATAGGCTTTCCTAACACAGAGGAGAAGAAGACAGAAACTTAGACAATATGCCAAAATGGAGGAATTCATCCCAAATGAAACAACAAGATAAGGTCATGGCTAGAGATCTAACTAAAACAGATAGAAGTAATATGCTTAATGGAGACTTTAAACAACAATCATAAGGATATTCACTGGGCTGGAAGACTTCAGGGAAACATTTACCATAGAGGTGAGTTAAAAAAACAATCAGTCAGAGGGGGAGGAGTCAAGATGGCGGAGAAGTAGCAGGCTGAGACTACTTCAGCTAGCCAGAGATCAGCTAGATAGCTTATCTAAAGATTGCAAACACCTGAAAATCCATCGGCAGATCGAAGAGAAGAACAACAGCAATTCTGGAAACAGAAAAACAACCACTTTCTGAAAGGTAGGACCGGCGAAGTGAATCCAAAGCGACAGGAAGATAGACCTGGGGGGAGAGACCGGCTCCCGGCAAGCGGCGGAGCAACCGCGCACAAAATCAGGACTTTTAAAAGTCTGTTCCGCTGAGGGACATCGCTCCAGAGGCTAAACCGAGGCGAAGCCCACGTGGGGTCAGCGGGGCCTCAGGTCCCGCAGGGTCACAGAAGGATCGAGGGTGTCTGAGTGTCGCAGAGCTTGCGGGTATTGGAACGGGAAAAGGGGCTGCAGAGACAGAGCCGACAGTAAGCTCGCAGCTCGGGGTGACCTTGAACCGGTCGCAGGCTCGGTGAGCTCGGAGCGCGGCCGGAGGTCAGGCAGACGGGAGTAACTGGGCGCTGTTCTCTGAGGGCGCCCTGAGGAGTGGGGCCCCGGGCTCTCGGCTCCTCTGGGCCGGAGACCAGGAGGCCGCCATTTGTATTCCCATCCTACGGAACTCTACGGAAAGCGCTCAGGGAACAAAAGCTCCTGAAAGCAAACCCCAGCGGATTACTCAGCGCGGCCCGTGGTAGGGGCGGTGCAATTCCACCTGGGGCAAAGACACTTGAGAATCACTACACCAGGCCCCTCCCCCGGAAGATCAACAAGAAATCCAGCCGAGACCAAGTTCACCTACCAAGGAGTGCGGTTTCAATACCAAGGAGAGCAGCAGAATTCCAGAGGAGGAGAAAGCAAAGCACGGAACTCAGGGTTTTTTCCCTGTGATTTTGTTTTTAGTCTTGCAGTTAATTTAATTTTTTTCTTTTTCATTTTTTGTTTTTTTTTTCTCACCTTCTGATAAATTTTTTTTTAACTTTTACCTTTTTCTTTTTTAACGATTTTTAACTACTTTATCCAATATATATATATTTTATTTTTATATTTTTCTTATTTATTTTCTTTTTCTTAATTCTTTTCTTTTCTTTTTCTTTTTTCTTTTTTTTTTTTTTCTTTCTTCCTTTTTGAACCTCTTTTTTATCCCCTTTGTACCCGCTCACGATTTGGGATCTCTTCTAATTTGGTTAAAGCATATTTTCCTGGCGTTGTTGCCACCCTTTTAGTATTTTCCTTGCTCCTGCATATACTCTTATCTGGACAAAATGACAAGACGGAAAAATTCAACACAAAAAAAAGAACAAGAGGCAGTACCGAAGGCTAGGGACCTAATCAATACAGACATTGGTAATATGTCAGATCTAGAGTTCAGAATGACAATTCTCAAGGTTCTAGCCGGGCTCGAAAAAGGCATGGAAGATATGAGAGAAACCCTCTCGAGAGATATAAAAGCCCTTTCTGGAGAAATAAAAGAACTAAAATCTAACCAAGTTGAAATCAAAAAAGCTATTAATGAGGTGCAATCAAAAACGGAGGCTCTCACTGCTAGGATAAATGAGGCAGAAGAAAGAATAAGTGATATAGAAGACCAAATGACAGAGAATAAAGAAGCTGAGCAAAAGAGGGACAAACAGCTACTGGACCACGAGGGGAGAATTCGAGAGATAAGTGACATCATAAGACTAAACAACATTAGAATAACTGGGATTCCAGAAGAAGAAGAAAGAGAGAGAGGAGCAGAAGGTATACTAGAGAGAATTATTGGGGAGAATTTCCCCAATATGGCAAAGGAAAGGAGCATCAAAATTCAGAAGGTTCAGAGAACGCCCCTCAAAATCAATAAGAATAGGCCGACACCCCGTCACCTAATAGTAAAATTTACAAGTCTCAGTGACAAAGAGAAAATCCTGAAAGCAGCCCGGGAAAAGAAGTCTGTAACATACAATGGTAAAAATATTAGATTGGCAGCTGACTTATCCACAGAGACCTGGCAGGCCAGAAAGAGCTGGCATGATATTTTCAGAGCACTAAACGAGAAAAACATGCAGCCAAGAATACTATATCTAGCTAGGCTATCACTGAAAATTGAAGGAGAGATTAAAAGCTTCCAGGACAAACAAAAACTGAAAGAATTTGCAAACACCAAACCAGCTCTACAGGAAATATTGAAAGGGGTCCTCTAAGCAAAGAGAGAGCCTACAAGTGGTAGATCAGAAAGGAACAGAGACCATATACAGTAAGGGTCACCTTACAGGCAATACAATGGCACTAAATTCATATCTCTCAATAGTTTCCCTGAATGTTAATGGGCTAAATGCCCCTGTCAAAAGGCACAGGGTATCAGAATGGATAAAAAAACAAAACCCATCTATATGTTGCCTCCAAGAAACTCATTTTAAGCCCGAAGACACCTCCAGATTTAAAGTGAGGGGGTGGAAAAGAATTTACCATGCTAATGGACATCAGAAGAAAGTAGGAGTGGCAATCCTTATATCAGATCAATTAGATTTTAAGCCAAAGAATATAATAAGAGATGAGGAAGGACACTATATCATACTCAAAGGGTCTGTCCAACAAGAAGATTTAACAATTTTAAATATCTATGCCCCCAACGTGGGAGCAGCCAACTATATAAACCAATTAATAACAAAATCAAAGAAACACATCAACAATAATACAATAATAGTAGGGGACTTTAACACTCCCCTCACTGAAATGGACAGATCATCTAAGCAAAAGATCAGCAAGGAAATAAAGGCCTTAAACGACACACTGGACCAGATGGATATCACAGATATATTCAGAACATTTCATCCCAAAGCAACAGAATACACATTCTTCTCTAGTGCACATGGAACATTCTCCAGAATAGATCACATCCTCAGTCCTAAATCAGGACTCAACCGGTATCAAAAGATTGGGATCATTCCCTACATATTTTCAGACCACAATGCTCTAAAGCTAGAACTCAACCACAAAAGGAAGTTTGGAAAGAACCCAAGTACATGGAGACTAAACAGCATCCTTCTAAAGAATGAATGGGTCAACCGGGAAATTAAAGAAGAATTGAAAAAATTCATGGAAACAAATGATAATCAAAATACAACGGTTCAAAATCTGTGGGACACAACAAAGGCAGTCCTGAGAGGAAACTATATAGCGGTACAGCCTTTCTCAAGAAACAAGAAAGGTCTCAGGTACACAACCTAACCCTACACCTAAAGGAGCTGGAGAAAGAACAAGAAAGAAACCCTAAGCCCAGCAGGAGAAGAGAAATCATAAAGATCAGAGCAGAAATCAATGAAATAGAAACCAAAAAAACAATAGAACAAATCAACGAAACTAGGAGCTGGTTCTTTGAAAGAATTAATAAAATTGATAAACCCCTGGCCCGACTTATCAAAAAGAAAAGAGAAACGACCCAAATAAATAAAATCATGAATGAAAGAGGAGAGATCACAACTAACACCAAAGAAATACAAACTATTATAAGAACATACTATGAGCAACTCTACGCCAATAAATTTGACAATCTGGAAGAAATGGATGCATTCCTAGAAACATATAAACTACCACAACTGAACCAGGAAGAAATAGAAAGCCTGAACAGACCCATAACCAGTAAGGAGATTGAAACAGTCATTAAAAATCTCCAAACAAACAAAAGCCCAGGGCCAGACGGCTTCCCGGGGGAATTCTACCAAACATTTAAAGAAGAACTAATTCCTATTCTCCTGAAACTGTTCCAAAAAATAGAAATGGAAGGAAAACTTCCAAACTCTTTTTATGAGGCCAGCATCACCTTAATCCCAAAACCAGACAAGGATCCCATCAAGAAAGAGAGCTATAGACCAATATCCTTGATGAACACAGATGCGAAAATACTCAACAAAATACTAGCCAATAGGATTCAACAGTACATTAAAAGGATTATTCACCACGACCAAGTGGGATTTATTCCAGGGCTGCAAGGTTGGTTCAACATCTGCAAATCAGTCAATGTGATACAACACATCAATAAAAGAAAGAACAAGAACCATATGATACTCTCAATAGATGCTGAAAAAGCATTTGACAAAGTACAGCATCCCTTCCTGATCAAAACTCTTCAAAGTGTAGGGATAGAGGGCACATACCTCAATATCATCAAAGCTATCTATGAAAAACCCACCGCAAATATCATTCTCAATGGAGAAAAACTGAAAGCTTTTCCGCTAAGGTCAGGAACACGGCAGGGATGTCCATTATCACCACTGCTATTCAACACAGTACTAGAGGTCCTAGCCTCAGCAATCAGACAACAAAAGGAAATTAAAGGCATCCAAATCGGCAATGAAGAAGTCAAATTATCACTCTTCACAGATGATATGATACTATATGTGGAAAACCCAAAAGATTCCACTCCAAAACTGCTAGAACTTATACAGGAATTCAGTAAAGTGTCAGGATATAAAATCAATGCACAGAA
This sequence comes from Mustela lutreola, assembly GCF_030435805.1. Classification (NCBI taxonomy): domain Eukaryota; kingdom Metazoa; phylum Chordata; class Mammalia; order Carnivora; family Mustelidae; genus Mustela; species Mustela lutreola. Next base: position 6,011,754 of record NC_081303.1, on the reverse strand, counting down.
ATCTGTTGCATTTCTCTACACCAACAGCAAGACAGAAGAAAGAGAAATTAAGGAGTCAATCCCATTTACAATTGCACCCAAAACCATAAGATACCTAGGAATAAACCTAACCAAAGAGGCACAGAATCTATACTCAGAAAACTATAAACTACTCATGAAAAAAATTGAGGAAGACACAAAGAAATGGAAAAATGTTTCATGCTCCTGGAGTGGAAGAATAAATATTGTGAAAATGTCTATGCTACCTAAAGCAATCTACACATTTAATGCAATTCCTATCAAAGTACCATCCATCTTTTTCAAAGAAATGGAACAAATAATTCTAAAATTTATATGGAACCAGAAAAGACCTCGAATAGCCAAAGGGATATTGAAAAAGAAAGCCAACGTTGGTGGCATCACAATTCCGGTCTTCAAGCTCTATTACAAAGCTGTCATCATCAAGACAGCATGGTACTGGCACAAAAACAGACACATAGATCAATGGAACAGAATAGAGAGCCCAGAAATAGACCCTCAACTCTACAGTCAACTAATCTTCGACAAAGCAGGAAAGAATTTCCAATGGAAAAAAGACAGCCTCTTCAATAAATGGTGCTGGGAAAATTGGACAGCCACATGCAGAAAAATGAAATTGGATCATTTCCTTACACCACACACAAAAATAGACTCAAAATGGAGGAAGGACCTCAATGTGTGAAAGGAATCATCAAAATCCTTGAGGAGAACACAGGCAGCAACCTCTTCGACCTCAGCCGCAGCAACATCTTCCTAGGAACAATGCCAAAGGCAAGGGAAGCAAGGGCAAAAATGAACTATTGGGATTTCATCAAGATCAAAAGCTTTTGCACAGCAAAGGAAACAGTTAACAAAATCAAAAGACAACTGACAGAATGGGAGAAGATATTTGCAAATGACATATCAGATAAAGGACTAGTGTCCAGAATCTATAAAGAACTTAGCAAACTCAACACCCAAAGAACAAATAATCCAATCAAGAAATGGGCAGAGGACATGAACAGACATTTCAGCAAAGAAGACATCCAGATGGCCAACAGACACATGAAAAAGTGCTCCATATCACTCGGCATCAGGGAAATACAAATCAAAACCACAATGAGATAACACCTCATACCAGTCAGAATGGCTAAAATCAACAAGTCAGGAAATGACAGATGCTGGCGAGGATGCGGAGAAAGGGGAACCCTCCTACACTGTTGGTGGGAATGCAAGCTGGTGCAGCCACTCTGGAAAACAGCATGGAGGTTCCTCAAAATGTTGAAAATAGAACTGCCCTATGACCCAGCAATTGCACTATTGGGTATTTACCCTAAAGAGACAAAAGTAGTGATCCAAAGGGGCACGTGCACCCGAATGTTTATAGCAGCAATGTCCACAATAGCCAAACTATGGAAAGAACCTAGATGTCCATCAACAGATGAATGGATCAAGAAGATGTGGTATATATACACAATGGAATACTATGCAGCCATCAAAAGAAATGAAATCTTGCCATTTGCGACAACATGGATGGAACTAGAGCGTATCATGCTTAGCGAAATAAGTCAAGCAGAAAAAGACAACTATCATATGATCTCCCTGATATGAGGAAGTGGTGATGCAACATGGGGGCTAAAGTGGGTAGGAGAAGAATAAATGAAACAAGATGGGAATGGGAGGGAGACAAACCATAAGTGACTCTTAATCTCACAAAACAAACTGAGGGTTGCTGCGGGGAGGGGGTTTGGGAGAAAGGGGTGGGATTATGGACATTGGGGAGGGTATGTGCTTTGGTGAGTGCTGTGAAGTGTGTAAACCTGGTGATTCACAGACCTGTACCCCTGGGGATAAAATGATATGTTTATAAAAAATAAAAAAAAATAAAAAATAAAAAATCAGTCAGAAATGAAAAATGAAATAACTGATATTCCAAACAGACTGAATGCAATGAACCCAAGGACAGAATAAGCAAAGGAATGAATAACTGATATAGAAGACAAAATAATGGAAAATAATGAAGCTGAAGAAAAGAAAAAGATGAATTATGGAACACAAGAACAGATGTAGGGAACTCAGTGACCCCATCAAATGTAATGATATTTGTATTACAGAAGTCCCAGAAGATGAAGAGAGAAAAGAGAGGGCAGAAAATTTACTTGAAGAAATCATAGCTGAAAATTTCCCTAATCTGGGGAAGGAATACAATGAAAGCCACACAAAAGGACATGAAGGAGAAGGAAAAGAAGAGGAAGAATTCATCCTAAATCATAACACCCTAGCACAATAGCAATGTCTACATTTCTTTCTACATGGATTTATGCTCCCACATTTACAAGCCAACTAGTCCGACATAGCACTCAAAGCCAATGATCACAGGAGGTCATAGTACCAGCGACTGGAAAGATTCCTGAGATTTTCAGCCTTTCTAATTACTTATATAGCCAACAGGAAAAAGGTTTTAAATAATCCCATTAAACATGATATACCAGAAAAAGGCTTTTTAAATGGAATCAAGACAATTTGGCAGTTACTGTGGATTGACTTTCCCAACCTCCAGCTCCCTCTCCTTCTACGTGCAGAACAGAAACTACATTTACAGGTCCCCTTGCAGTTACATTCCTCCAATTAGATGCAGGTGCACTGAGATTTAGACAGTGGAATGAGAGAGGAGCCATGCTCCAGTGTCCCTAAATGTTCTGCTAGCTCAAGACCTGCCAGCGGAAGCTGCTCTGGAACAACATTCCACCGTCCACTCTCCAGTTTCCATTGGTAGCCTCAACGCCTTTAGCTTCCCTGGTATACCAGTTGTATATGATCCCTCTGAAAAGTTTCAGCCTAGAAGTAGATCTTTCAAACTTTTTTTTTTTAAGATTTTATTTATCTGACAGAAGAGAGAGAAACAGCGAGAGAAGGAATACAAGCAGGGAGTGTGGGAGAGAGAGAAGCAGGCTTCTGCCCAAGCAGGGAGCCTGATGTGGGGGCTCGATCCCAGGACCGTGGGATCATGACCTGACCTGAAGGCAGATGCTTATTGACTAAGCCACACACGTGCCCTGCTTTCAAACTTTCTAACCTTTTCATGAAAAAGTTAACTTTATGTTGTAAACCCTGTTTAATATATCTAGTATGCTGTCACACAGACAGCATGTCCACACAGCCCCTTGGGAGCCATTTTCAACAGCAAAACTGCCCCAAAAAGCACAAAAATGCAAACAACACGGCACTAAACAAGGCCATGAAAAGCACCCTCGGTTATAAGATGAGAATTGAAATAAGTAGGCAGAGTGTCACCTTGCTTCATCTCCACTGGGAGCGAATGTGTCAGACGACTCAAGTGTTTTGCCCCGCTGTGGGTGTCTGGGAATGACCATGAAAGCAACTGCAGTATTGATTTTGGAGTTAGAAATACATGTTAGTGAGCAGGAGAATTTGCAGATATGAACTCGGGCGGGGGAGAGGATAGATAAATAAATAAATTATATATATATATATGTATATAAATATATATATTTTTTTCAAGAATAGAATATGGAGGGAAAAGGTTCCTCCTGTAAGCACCTTGAGGTGATCTATAAAAATGTTACACTAATAAGTCAAGCAGAGAAAGACAACTATCATATGATCTCCCTGATACGAGGAAGTGGTGATGCAACATGGGGGCTAAAGTGGGTAGGAGAAGAATAAATGAAACAACATGGGATTGGGAGGGAGACAAACCATAAGTGACTCTTAATCTCACAAAACAAACTGAGGGTTGCTGGGGGGAGGGGGTTTGGGAGAAGGGGGTGGGATTATGGACATTGGGGAGGGTATGTGCTTTGGTGAGTGCTGTGAAGTGTGTAAACCTGGTGATTCACAGACCTGTACCCCTGGGAATAAAAATATATGTTTATAAAAAATAAAAAATTATAAAAAAAATGTTACACTATTCACTTGACCCAGAAGATCCTACAACATCATGCAAATCAAGAAGTTCAAATTTTCTTGTTCACTTTAAGAACATTTGTGAAACCACCAGCGTATACATATGGGAAAATCCACTAAGTATCTGGAAGATGTCCCTTTACAGAAGCAATGGGTGCCATTCCATAGTTACGATGGTACAACAAGTAAGTGTGCCCTGGCCAAAGAATAGAGCTGGGCACAGGGTCAGTGACCCAAAAAGAAGGCTGAATTTTTGCTGCACGTGATTAAAAATGCAGACAGTAATGCCGAACTTAAGGGTTTAGATGTAGATTACCTGGTCACAGAGCACATCCACGTAAACAAAAGTCCCCAGACACATACGGCCAGATTTGTGGCGCTCACAGAGTAACCCATACACGAGCTCCCACTGTCACACTGAGATGATCTTTACTGAAAAGTAAAAAGTTGTTTCTAAAAAAAGAAAATAAGGAAACAAAAACGTACAACCTATGATTAAATGCAACATAAAATAAATGCAAATAAGTGGGGTTTTTTTAGTGGTAGGAAAAAAAGACCCTCGTCCTTAAATAAATAGATAAATAAAGCACTTATATCCTTATTTCTAAAACAATTTTTTTCTCCTAATGGTAAGCATGAACAAATTGTTAGAATTAAGATGATTTAAGTGTTAATTTTCTACAGCACAAACTTGCTGGCAAATGTATATAATACCACAATATGACATCTTTCATGAAAAGATGGTCATTTTTTTATAGCATTGCAGAAATTCATCCTTCTCCTCAGTGACCTCTGACAATCCTCTGATACACAAACTTATCTCTTCAAACATAGATGTAGGTCGGGGATCATCTTTACCAAATCAACTAAGTCCATCAGGTACTCACTGATCCATCACTTTCCATGTGAACCACCTTCCCGGACTTCAGGAAATTCTACACCTTCATCTCACCTTCCACTCTATTTGCATCATGTGGTTAAAACATCCACGAACAATGACATGAATGGACGCGGCCACACTAAAGCATGGTAGATACTAACAGATGGCCCAGGTTAAGGGGGGATAGATCTGGGGTTGGACCTAATTGCACAAACGGTCAATTTAGTAGAGTATATTGTTCTATTACATATCTTATTTTTTTCTTTCTTTCTTTTTTTGTAACTTATTTTTTTTTATTTTTTATTTATTTTTTATTTTCAGCATAACAGTATTCATTATTTTTTCACCACACCCAGTGCTCCATGCAATCCGTGCCCTCTATAATACCCACCACCTGGTACCCTGACTCCCACCCCCCGCCCCTTCAAACCCCTCAGATTGTTTTTCAGAATCCATAGTCTCTCATGGTTCACCTCCCCTTCCAATTTCCCCCAATTGCCTCCTCCTCTATATCACCTTACACGAGTTAGAATGGCCAAAATTAGCAACACAGGAAACAACATGTGTTGGAGGGGATGTGGAGAAAGGGGAACCCTCTTACACTGTTGGTGGGAATGCAAGTTAGTGCAGTAGGGAGATTCCTCAAGAAATTAAAAATAGAGCTTCCCTATGACCTTGCAATTGCACTACTAGGTATTTATCCCAAAGATACAGATGTAGTGAAAAGAAGGGCCATCTGTACCCCAATGTTTATAGCAGCAATGGCCACGGTCGCCAGACTGTGGAAAGAACCAAGATGCCCTTCAACTGACGAATGGATAAGGAAGATGTGGTCCATATACACTATGGAGTATTATGCCTCCATCAGAAAGGACGAATACCCAACTTTTGTAGCAACATGGACGGGACTGGAAGAGATTATGCTGAGTGAAATAAGTCAAGCAGAGAGCGTCAATTATCATATGGTTTCACTTATTTGTGTAACTTATTTCTTAAACAAAGTGATCCCCTAGGGCACTCAGATAAGAAAAAGCCGAAAAATAAGGGAGTGACACACCCCCTACGCTTCCCAGGTTTTCAAATGTAAAATAGAGCAAGAACCAGAACAGGGAAAGGACAGAGGAAATGGGAGAACAAAATGCAGACTTTGCAGTGAATATGGCAGAGAGAGCCGTGAGGTGCCAGGTGGTGGTGAAGTCAACAACTTCACAGAGTAAACAGCCGGCAAAGACGAAAGGCTGACATTTGTGGAGGGAACTGATTTGTAGAGATAATTATTATAGTTAAAGGACATGGGGAAAAGGTGGAGTGAGAGACGACCTGCTTCTCACATTAATCCCAATGTAGAGAGACCAAAACACCAATTTGCTGAGGTCCTAATTCCCCTCTGCGACCCTATCTCTACCTTCAAAATCCCAGCCCAAGTCTGTAATGACCCTCCTTTTCCACTGCCGGAAACAGCAGTTAAGGCTTTAACTGATTAACCCGTAAAATAAGGTCAGCCATCTATTCCTGTAGAGTAGCCAAATGTACGTAAGATTTTTGGTTTTGAATTCAGCGGAGAGTCTTCAAAGAATCTTATCTGACCTTCCTTATCCGGGGGCTTTCGCACAGGGCTGGCTGCTCCCTGGGTACCACGGATTCCATCGCCGGAGACGCTCTCTAGAGCTATTTGGCGGAGGCTGTGTTGCTTATAAGCAGTGAAGGGTTGGTTTCTATTTGGGTTATAGTTTTCCATTTTTTTCAAAGATTATTAAAGAAATTCCCATGGTAAATAACGGTTATTATCAAGAAAAAAATACTGCCTATTTTCTGGCCATTTGAACAAAAGTCCTCTCAGGGCCCACCCACAAACTCAGATTTAATCTCAAGAGCCTGCCAGGCGCTCTGTGGTCCATGGAAAGCCGTCAAGTTGAGGGCCTGTTCCTTGGGTCCTGTGCCTGGTACTTAATCTTCTCCTCACGGGTATAACTAGATACAGGCCTATCCGATCCTCAAAGGATTTGACAGTGCTAAAATGTACTTTCTATTATCTCTAGACTTCTGCACTTTTTTTTCAAAAAGACGGCATTTCCAGTAATTGCGCGACCGTTTACCCAACACTAATGGTTCTATTAAAAGTTAAAATAAACAAAATTTTTAAAAGGAGAGTAGGAAAAAAGTAATCTTTATAATTTTGTGCACAATCCAAATAATGGGTACAGACCTATAAACGGAAGAAAGATAACAAATCTATTTTAGTTATTCAAAACAGTATCTAATATACCTTATACATTACCAATGTTGAGATTATTTGTATTTTAAAGTATTACTTCAATCCCCTAAATCATTATAAGTAGTAAAGTCTGCCATCCACTTTGGCTGAACAATTATATACAATACATCAGCCAAAATTCTTCTATTCCTGTATAATCTTATATGTGGGTGGTGACCGTTAGTTTTATAAATTGTTTGAACACTTGCATATCACAAAATACAAGTTTCCATGAAAAAATAAAATGTTCACCAAAATTTTTTTCGAATTACAAGATTATCTGATTCCCAGAAAAAGAAACATTAATGTAACATTAAGGCTAAAACTGTCAAAAAGGAAGCCAAGATACACTCGAGTAAAGCTTTTGCTGAAAAGTTAATTTGCTTTGTCTTTGAAACTTTACTATGTTTATAATGTAAGCAAGATACTTTCGGAGCCTGGAATATAAAAAGACTATTGGTCAGTTAACACTGTGATAATTTATTCTGTAAGTGTTAATATGAGATATGAAATTTATTTTCTATCATATTCAGATTTCCAAGTTCTGCTAAATTCTAAGGCCAGGTTACTGCCAAGTTAGGATACCTTTAGACATCTGTAAAATATAAATCCTACTCTTCACAGAAGCATATAAATTCTCTATTTGTCATGATCTGAATTCTAAACACCATTCTAAGGGTTTTGAACAAACCAGGGGCCTTCCAGATTTACCATAAGCCAGGACAAGCTACACATGATTCTATAGGAAAGGAAATCCAGATTTTAAATAGAAAGATTATGGATAAAAATAAAGTACCAAGAATTTCAAGTTTGAAAAGGAATTTCAAGAAAGGAGGGAACATCAGAACATACGGTACGTAGAAAATAACTTACCTAGGTCTGCTTAAAGCAGAACATATTGTGGAAAAGAAGAGCTTCACACACAGAGAGCCCAGATAGCACCTCTGGGCCCCTCACCATGAAAAGATGATCTAGTGAAATTACCATCGCGTCAACAGGACTCTCTTCCCATCCCTTCCTTGCAGGGATGACAAATGAGAGGGATTCGTTAGAACTCATAACTGGCTGTATTCCTTTCAACATCTCTTTATTGCTATAGTTGATAACCATCTGATCGATGGAAAGTCAACATCATTATTCCCAAAACCAAAGCAGAAGTCATGTGTTTGGGAAAGGGAGTCAGGAAAAAAAGAGTACGAAACAGTCGAGAGAACTTTCCTTCCTTCACACCCAGCTCATCTCCAACATCAAAGACTTCCTAAAAAGCAAAGCTTGGAGGACGTCAAATGGGATGGATTAGACACGTTAGCCAGAAAGCTGCCTTTCATCTCACCGTTCTCCTGCAACTGCTGTCCCAGGAACCCCTCCTATTCTTCTCCTTGTCTGATTTTATACCTTCTCCTTCCCATTTCTTTTACTCTGTTCCCTCCTTTGGACTTTTTTTGGGGTGTAGTTACTGTACACTTTGGGGTACAGTAACCGAAGACTTTGTCCTACTACCCTCTCTATGTATGTTGGGAGAGGACATCAATTTTTATGTGTTTAGTCTTCATCTCTGTATGATTATTTCCTAGTTTTCCTGTCCCATCAATACTTCACTTCCAAACTGTGACGGCTTAGCTATCATCGCTTTTTGATTACACTACATTTTCCTTAAATGTGTAATGCATTTATTTCCAAAGAAATACTAGCTCCCTGCCTTGCAGTTTGCTTAGGTGCACTAACATCCTTCTGTCACCTTTTCTAATCCTCTGGGCTCGTCATGTGTACCAGAATCACAAGGAGGACTTTTGAAGACACAAATTGCTAGTTCCGACCCTCAGAGTTTCCAGTTCCGTAGGTCTGGAGCAGGGCCTGGGGGTTCTCTTTTCTAACCAGTTCCCGAGGAATGCTAACGCGGCTGGTCCAAGGACCACACTTTGAGAACTACAGTCCATGCCTACCCTGGGCTTAACTATTTTTCCAACCTCCGGCTGCTGCCTTCCCTTCCAGCAGATCGGCACGTTAGCTCAGATTCTCCTTACCTGACTGAAGGGATACATGGAGAGTCTAATAACTGGTCCTGCTTCCTGGCTCTCCTTTCCCTCCTCCCATTAATTCCACATTCTCGTGCCAAGTAACTGTACCTTAAAATACCAGCTCATGTGCTTTCTTGTTCAAAAACTTGTGGATCTTATGCTCATATGCTAAGCGTAAGTCTTTTTATTTATTTATTTATTTTTAAGATTTTATTTATTTATTTGACACAGAGAGATCACAAGTAGGCAGAGAGGCAGACAGAGAGAGAGAAAGGAGGAAGCAGGCTCCCTGCTGAGCAGAGAGCCCGATGTGGGGCTCGATCTCAGGACCCTGAGATCATGACCCGAGCTGAAGGCAGCGGCTTAACCCGCTGAGCCACCCAGGCGCCCCAGCGTAAGTCTTTTTAAATCTCCTACTTGATTCATAAGTCTTTATAGCTTATAAAGAGTAGATATCCTATTACCTACCCTGCCCTACTACTGCGGGGTTACATCCACAGTTGTTACAAAGATTCACAGTTGTTACACTCTGTAGAGTGAATAACTACTGAGCGAACACTCAGCCATAAATCCTAAGGAAAATGCAGAGTTCAGTTCCTACGAGCCTTTGGCCATGACATTCTCGTCAACTGATAGATACATAGCCTTGTTTTCTCTACGTTTCTGTTTCAAGTCACCTCTCATAATCCATATTGTGGGTTTTCTAGCCTTTGTACTCACACAGGAGCACCGTACCTCCCGTCGGAATGAAGCGTAACTAACAGGTGTGTGGTCCCACTCTCCAGTCCGAGGGAGCGCCCCCACCCCTGCGGCACCCCGCCACAGGGCCCTGTCAACAGTGAGACCAACTGGAAGCACCAAGAGGCAAGGAATATGGCACCACATGGATTGCAATAAGGTATCTGTTCATAGTATGAGCTGAAACGAGAAGACAGAGTGTCATCTCGTTCCCCCTCGGCCGGCAGACGGCACGTAGGGCAACTCAAGTCGCTTCCCACTTTGCTCATGTCTCCAGATGAACGTGAAAGCCCGTGAGGACTGATCTGCCGGCCACAAATACCGCGGCTATGTATTCTGCAAATACAGCATCTACGAATAATGAGGATCAGCTAAACTATGAAAGCGACTTTCCAAACCAGATATAACAACAATACTAGTAACAGCTAACAATTTGAGAGCCTACTGTGTGCCAGGAACATATAAATTAATGCATTTAAATCTATGGCTTGGGGCGCCTGGGTGGCTCAGTGGGTTGGGCCGCTGCCTTTGGCTCGGGTCGTGATCTCAGGGTCCTGGGATCGAGTCTCGCATTGGGCTCTCTGCTCGGCAGGGGCCCTGCTTCCCTTCCTCTCTCTCTGCCTGCCTCTCTGCCTACTTGTGATCTCTCTCTGTCAAATAAATAAATAAAATCTTTAAAAAAAAAAATCTATGCCTTAAATTAAGGCATTTAAATCTCATGAAACGCCTTATGATAAAACTTTATAGATGAGAGAACTAAGGCACAGAGGGTAAGATACCATGTTCAGATTTGTCAGTTAAAAGAGTAAGTGGTGTTTATGCCCAGGGAAACTGATCCAAAGCCCACATCCTCAATCACTATGTATGCATAGAGGCCAATTTCCCACCACTCCCCAGGAAGCAACTTCTCCTCTAGTCAGTGTGGTCTCCTACTAATTAGTCATTCATCAGATATTTCCTGAGCTCCTAAAACATGTCAGGTCCCCTGTTTGATACAGAAAGGAAAAAGACAGTAAGAATAGTCTTGGTTATACGGAGCTTATGTCTATGCGACACACAAAATGCAACCATTATGGGAAAGTAAGTATAGGGGTCCCAGGGCAGGGATACCAAAAGGACTCTCCAGATTGAAGTCTTAGGGAAAGTGTCTAAATGGAAGTAAAATTTAACATGAATTTAGATTAATAAACAGGAATTAACTAGATTTTAAAGGGGGTAAGGGTAGGAGTACGAAAGAAACATATAAAAAGACAGATATGAAGCATCCCAACCTTAGGTTGTTTTTCAGAAAACTGGGGCATTTGTTGAAGGCTGAAACAAACCAGACGTCGGAAATGGTGGGTGGGGAGGCTGATGACCGAGGATGGCAAGGAAGAGCCTCCATGTCAAACTCAGGAGTCTGAATTTTCTTTCACAAATGCTAGGAACAGTCATTAAATGAGCCTTAGCAGATATCAGACATAAGTAAATCTGGATTTTAGAAAGATGACTCAAGGCATTGTGGAAGAAAGATTGGAGGGGATTAAGAGGGGAAATACAGAGCCTTCCTGGGGACTAGCCCAGCGATGCCGATAAGACCGGCCCTGGGCAGAGGCCCAGGAGATGGAAAGCAGCCCGGCTGCCAGAGGAATAAACTGAGCCATTTCTTAACATCACCTGGTCACTGGGGCGACTGTGCCTGCCTTGTCCTCCCCCCAACCCCCGGCCAAAACGCCACATTCACTTTCACTCTTGTGCCTTTTTCCTCTTTTCTCATCTGAAAGTCTCAGTCTCCTTCCCTCCACCTGTCCAAAAACGATCACTCTGAAGACCTGATCCAAGCTGCGCCCTTCCTTAGAAGTTGTCCTTAATGACAATTTCTCAACAATATTCCTCTTTTTCGCCTTAAGTTCTGCAAAACAATATTATACTAAACGCCTCAGCAGAACCATGTGGCATCTGACCAATCATGTCCTGTATACGGAGGCGCCTGGGACCTCATAACCGCGTGCACTTCCCTCAGTACCTGCCACAAACACCTTGAACACAGCACTTCAAGAGATGTCCAATGAAGGATAAGCCCCCTTCGTACGTTAAGAACTTTTATCGCCTCAGCTCTTCTAGTTGCTTGAGCTGTTTGTCATTCTCTACAGGACATCAACAACGCCGTCTGGCACAAATGAGGTTTCCACCATCTTAACGCTCAACAGAGCGAAGCTGTGACTTCATTCCACCTCCCAGCCCTAGTAAGAGACAACAACGCATAATTCTTTCCTCACATTCTCATCTCCAATTTTAACTGGTCTCCAGATGCTAACTTCTTTTCATTCTTAAAATTAACAGAACAGTTTTTCTCTTTATTTCTGCAGTTAAAATGTCTATATTCTCCTCTGAGCTAGATGGAGGTTTCCATAAAATGAAAATATATTTTCCAGAAAAAAAAAATTTTTCCCCTGAACATATTCTGGTAAATACCTTGCCCAAATGTTACCCATTTTCAATGTCAGCACCTTCACCAGAGTGTACTGCATCTCTACCCTTTGCAGCCACCTCTCCCCCTGCCCCCCCCCCATCCCCGCTCACCGGGTCAAAGTGTCCGGGAAACATCTAAGAACGACCAGTCTGAGGTAAACTCCAAGGACGACCAGGCTGACTCGTGTTCCCTCCCCTCAGACATCTCTCTCCTGCTCTCCTTTAACCCCCGTTTTTCTTACCCTGGTTTATATTTTAGTTGTTTACGTGTCTTGTAAATCATCATTTTGTAGGTTTTTAATAACCATGGAAACTCATACTGCTTTTTGCCTTAGTTGAGAAGGAACTCACATTAAAGAGTTTTTTCCAACCTTTTGATATGTGTGATATGTTCCAACAAAAAAGTGGCTTCTTGTTTTTATAAGTCTTCATCATCATCCTTTCAGAATTAATTCACCCCACACCTTTCTTGTGATCTGACCGATACTTCTTTTATTCTCTAAACTTTCCGATGCCAAGACACAGGGGAGTAATCCCTCAACCACCATCAACTAGGCCACCTCCCAACTGTTTCCTTGATTTGTCCCCAAATAAAGATGTTTCTGAAACAAATAATAAATTGTACAGAGTGGTTATTTCATGAAGAGCACTATCACAGACACTGTAAGGAGAACCAGTGGGAAAGAATATTTAATTCCTCAAATAGGTTTGCAATCAAATTAGGCATCAAGGGGGACCCAGGAGGTGATCAGAGCGGGATCCTAAGAGAAGCGTGTGTAAGCCAATTTCAAAGGAGGTTAAAATTGGACTGAGATCGGATTTTGCTGGTTATCTCAAGTCATAAGCATTTTGCTGACCTTTGAGAATTTATCTGCATATAAACAATACAACATATGGGGTAAGAGCACTGATACTGTTTAATTTCTTTTTATTTTATTCTTTTCTTTAATAAAAAGAAGTTACTATTGCAATAGTAACACTTTGTAGTAAACTTTGTAATAAAGTAATACTTTGTAATAGACATGGCTCTTCACGATTAATAAAAACCATAACGTGCAGAGACTCAACTTTCAACCGCCTGATATTACCAATTCTCACCCAAAGCTTGAATTTCTAAAGAGCAAATTTTATTTATTTATTCTTTATCTTTCATCTAGTCCATCTGCATTAGAAAGGTGCGAGTTGTTTTAGGAAAAATGCTTCAAAACACAATTGTGTATGTACAGTTAACCCCTGATCAGCATGGGAGTTAGAAGCACACAGTCAAATATCTATGTATTACTTTTGACTCCCCCTAACTTAACTACCTATAGAGTGGAAGCCTTAGCCATAACTTAAACAGCTGATAAGCACACATTTTGTATATCATATGCATTATGTACTGTATTCTTAGAATAAACTAAGCTGGATAAAAAGGAAATATTATTAGGAAAAATCATAAGGAAGAGAAAATACATTTCTAGTACTATATGTATGGGAACAAAATCCACATTAGGGGAACCTGCGCAGTTCAAACCCATGTAGTTCAAGGGTCAATGATAATTTCAAAAGCAAAAAGTTAGTTAAAAATGTGGCAGTAGCCAGTTTTGCTCTCATATCCTAATCTTTAATAGAGGAACAAACACTCTTAGAGATAATTATATATTGTAGAATGTAAAAGGATTCACAGTTTAGTATTTCAAATACCAAAAAAATATAAAACAGAATTCAAAGTCCTAGTACAGTTTTGTTTTTTTAATAATCCTTTTGACATTGAAGATTTTTTTAGAGCGTATCACTTGCAAACAAATAATCAATAGATGAGGTCCTAAATAAGGTAGTTTTATCTGAAAGCCTTCTAATTCCATAGGGCCATCAGTAAAAGCCCTCCGGGAGAAAGCTACAGTTCTTCCTTTCTGCTTGAATGCCAGCTGTGTTTGCTTTAAGCATCAGACTCTCTCCAGGCCACAGCCTTCCCCTCCTTTTAGTTGAGAAAAGGCTCTATGAGTCATGTGTTTTTTCTAGGGATATGGAGCTCTCAAAATTATTAAGTATGGGGAGAGAGTAAAAGTCAAAACTCATTCAATAAATTCCAGTGTGCTCAGATTGAGAGAACAGGTGCCTGAACTCACATCTGAAGAAAAGCTTAGAGGGCGCTTCCCAACCCGGTTCCCTGCCTCTGACTAAGCAGTCCTGGAGATCTCGCATTACAACCACAGAAGAACTCAGGCAGCCTGGGATGGGCCAGAAACCCTCTTCTGTTCATCATTCATACAGAACAAACTGGCTTAAAACCTCGCATTGCCTCCAGTAGGGGTAATTTTTAGAGATACAGAACTGCCATCTAGTGACTAAGAAGAAAAAAGCAAGATGCTTTACATGCAAATAAAATTGTAAGGTGTTTTTTGTGTGTCTGTTTGTTTGTTTGTTTGTTTTTTAAGAGCAGTGAAACACTGACATTAGCCAAACTGGCACACTTGAGCATACCAAAGTTATACGAAAACGTAAAAATGTATCGGCAAACTAATGAGGCTCTCTATGTGCCTCTGAAATATATCTCGACGTCTGACCCCTACAAATGATATAGTTGAAATGTAATAGAATAATTTTTTAAAATAAACTTCTCATCTACAATCTAACGCTCTTGGCAATAGCCATAGGGCAAATGCTCATGTAAAAGTATAATTTTTAAATCATAGTGTAGCCAACATGAGGTATAAAATCAGAGACCTATATTCAAATCCTGGCTCTTAACTCTTCCTTAACTTTGTGACTCTAAGTAGGTGAATTACTATAAACATCTATTTCTGTATCAACTAAATATGAATTATGAGTTACATTAAAGGACTATTGTAAGAATTGCGTAAGATAATACAGTAAAAGTTATGTACACAGTAGATTGGCAATTAATTCTAGTTTCCTGTATCTCTTTGATGGCCAGTTACTTTAAGCACTTACGAAACCTATGTGTATCTAAGAAAAGAACCAATCCATAAGTAAACTTAAAACAAGTAAGCAATGTCACTGTTGAGGACTTAACCTCAATTGCTTCCAAATATCGTTTCCTCCCAATTAATTGTGTTTTCTAGCTTCTAGAAAGTTCACTGGCAACAAGGAAAGAAGATGTGAAATGTAAATCAATCTATTTCTCCCTTGAGTTTCCAAAACTGTAACATCAAACATTTGTAAATCACCCAAGGCTTCAGGTTTTCTGATTATAATATATTGTACCATGGTTCACAGTTCGTGAGAAATAGAAAATTCACTATAATATTACACACATGAATAGACATCTTGATCTTAATACATAGAGCAATGTTGTACCTGTTTATCATTTTTGATAATATAGATAAGTTATTATGTTTTGTTGAGGCTTTCTTCAGCATCATCATATATAACAAAAATTCAGTTACATATGCCCTGTTAATAAGAATTTAGAAATATCTAATATATTATCTCAGATCACGACTTGGTCATGTCTCCAAAAAAAAAAAAAAAAGCTATGAAAATGAAAGGATAATTTCAAGGCAATATTTTCTTAATTATTTCTGAATTTATTTCACTCTACTATTTTTATTTTTCTTCATCTCAATCCCTGCTAGCTCATCATTACACAGTTAATTAAATAACCATCAGCTGAGAACACCAACCATCTCCAAGTACCCTGACCTCACATGGGTCTCCTCTGACAAAAAGGTAGGAGAACATGTTTTATGACACTACCCTTAAGAATGTCCTTAATCTTAAAATAATGGCCAATGTAGCTACATTTCTGAATTATTATTATTATTATTATTATTATTATTATTATTTTAATTTAGAGAGAGAGTGTGCACCCAGGGTGGGAGTGTACAGAGGGAGAGAGAGAGTCTTAAGCAGCCTCCACGCTTCACCTCAGTCTCAGGACCCTGAAATCACGACCTGAGCTGAAACCAAGAGTCACATGCTTAACCGACTGAGGCACCCAGATGCCCCATTTATTATTATTATTATTATTTTTTAAATGAAGTATAGTTAATGTAATAGTTTCAGATAAGTAAGATAGGTGAAGGGGATTAAGGGGTACAAACTCTCAGTAATAAAATAAATAAGCCATAGCAATGAAAAGTATAGTGTAGGTGTCAGTAATATCGTAATAACTTTATAGCTGTATTTTTTAAAAGTGTGGGTTAAGCTTTAAAAAATAAAGCTCTTGACCAATGTTATATCCTCACTTCTCCTCCAGGGGGAGCACAACTTTTCATGAACAAGGCAGGACTGCGGCTTTCTAAAGAGAAAAATACTATGTCCCAGATTGCTTAGTATGTTGTTACACTATCCAGAAACAGAGCTGGGCCTAGAACCTGACAAGAGTCTTCTGTTGGACTAGGAGAGACCCTTCTTCTTACTGATAATTTCTAGTACTAAGTTGTTTTTGAAAGATTGGTTGGGAGAAAGTAGTAATACATTTTTTAAAAAATGGTTTTGTATCCAAAAGAACAACTGCTATCCACACTTACTATTCCGTGTAAGTTTTTCCTTTCTTGTAGTCTTTTTTTTTTTAATAGTATTTTCACATGAGAAAAAAAAAAACAGACAATTTGGCTTTTTTAGTAACCAAAAAAAAAAAAAAGGTTTCTGTGGAAATTAAATAGAAATTAATGTTTCATCCACCAAAGCAACTTAATAATATGATCTGATTTTAGAAAAGCTCTGGCTTTTTTTTTTTTTTAATTCGTATCCGTGTGACTATTAGCTAAGTTAGGCACATCTCCACGTAGTATCTGGAATGGCCACCGTCTCCTGCTGGAGCCCAGCTGCCGTCAGGCTCAACTCTTTGGCCAGACTGAGAACCATGCAGCTTCTAAAAAGCCTGTACTCAGTTCTACTTCAAGGCTGATTTTCTTTGCAAGCCTGAATGGAAGAAAACATCCCCCCTTCCACCCGACTGGATTCCCCTGAAGGCTTAGAGAAGTAAGGGTGGCCTAAGCTAGCTGGCAGAGGAAAAAATAAACCCGAGTCTGTCACCATTTTAAGACATGTAAGGGAAAAAGTAAGAAAGAAAGAGAGTAGGATTCGACATCCTAATAAGCTCTTCTTACCCGCTCAACAGCATCTGAACTTTTTTTTGGAGTTTCCAAAACAGCAGACTGAGATTCTGGTTTGGAAAAGAAGAAGACAGTCAGTATCTTGAAGGAGAAAATTTGCCCCATTTCCTCAATCAGAAAACAAAACTAACTAAAACATATCTTTAACCAGAAGTACCCAAAACATTCAATTAATCTTCCAATTATACTTCTGTATTATGAGGACACGACTACTTTTCAGTATATATATCACATATACGACTAATGTCATTATTTTTAAAATTAGAATAACCTCATGTCCTTCTTGACACATCAACCATAATTATTGTTCTCAATTGCCAGCTTTATTTTGTGCCAGGAAGTACGTACTGAAACGTTCACTTATTGTATTATTCACTTAGCTAAAGTCTGTAAGCGACAGAAGCCAACTCACCAATCTGGAAAGATAGAATTCGATCATCTTACCTACCTACTGACAAATTACCTTTTAACTTCTCTACCAAGAGGCTTTAGTATAAATGAGCGGTTCTGAAGGGATTTCGTATGTCACTTGAGAGCCTATGAGACTGCAAATTCATGCTGTTTTCCTAAGGGATAACCAATTCCAGGATTATTTTTTAAGCTAAGGGACAGATTTCTTCTAAGTGAAGCTTGCATGAGCACTTAAAAACAAAAAATAATAACAGAGCGGCCTTCAGAAATCCCTGGCGCTCCACGGACCAGAGTGTGAAAACCATTTGTCATGTCCAGTGTTTCTCATGTCCAGTGTTCGCATTTTACAGCAGAAACATCAGAGGCGCATAGCATGAACAACGAGGGGGGGGGGGTTGCTGGAGCCATTGCTCCCCACCCCCAACGGCATGAAGAGACCCTTGACCAGAAACAGCAGTCGCTCTGGAGAATCATCTAGACATTCCTGATTTAGCAGCATTTTAGTTGACACCTGTGACAATGCTATAGAAAGAGAAAAGGTGCCCATCGCTTACATTTTATAACATGTCGTTAAACAACATTGGAAGTTTCCATTTCACTGAGATGAAAGCACCGTGTCTGCACGGGTCCACTGGCCTTTCATCTGTCCACACCCCTGACCTCTCCGACCACCTCTGCCTTCCCCACCTGCTCCCTGTGCTGTGGCCACACGGGCCTTCTCGCTACGCTTCAACCTGCTGCCATGCTCCCTCCACAGGGTCTCTGCTGAGTGGGACACCAGCCTGCGCCCCTCCCCCACCCAACCTTGACCCCTTCCCCAGGGCTTTGTTCCAGACCTCCAGGCACTCTTTTTAAGGAAGTGGCAATCCCACCCACGGCCAGCCCTCCTCATTCCCTGTCTCTTACTTTCTTCCTAACATGGACCATCACAGAATATACTACAGAATTCGCTTGTTTGCCTCCTAATTTTTATTGCTCCTTCTCTACTGGAACAGAAGACGGGGGTTTTTGTCCTCTTTTCCCATTCTGTCCCCAACATCCAGAAGAGTGCCTGGCACACAAAGGTGCTTAAAATATCCGCTGAGTCATTGTAGGAAGGCATGGAAAGAGTGATCAAAGGAATAAAGAAACCGTGAAAGAGGGTATCCTGGGAAAGGGAAAGGGGAGTGAGACTGTAAGAGGCAACACAGCTATCGCTCTGCCTTCAACTACCTCCTGCACCTCTGCTTAGGGTCTTTCAAAACAAAAATCTTTGAGAAGAGCATGAAGTAGTCACTTACCAACAGATGTCACTGTGGCAACAGAATGTTAAAACAAGTGGCCTGAGAACGCAGGCAGTTCCCCAGACAACCGACTGACTTCCCCATGGTAATGGAAAAGGGACTCCTCTTACCCTGGCAGATCTCTGCACTGACCTGACCACAGAGTTCACCGATTTTGAATAAGGATCCCAACATCAAAGCCGACCAAGCAGTTAACATTAGCAAATCCAAACTCTGGAACACTTCTTTTTTTCTTAGTTACCTCCGCATCCCCAGACACAACAGGCTCTAGATAAGGGCCTGCAGCTTTGTTTTGATGGGGAACACTTTTCTCCCTCTTCTTTCTATTTGGGTAGTACAGGGCGAACCCAAAGAATCTTGGGAGGGAATGCGTGAGTTCTTTGCATTAGAAATACACCCAGCGTTTCCTAGGGCTTCCCCGATAGCCCTAGGCCTGGTGACCTGTCCAAAAAAGCAGACCTCTGGGGTCTGATGGCAAAGAATGCATCAAGTTTACAACAACAACCAACTAGGCAGACACTCGGTCACTCTTCTGAATCCTCCTTCTCCCAAACCTCTCCTTTCCCTCCATCGAATCCCACCGTGACTGAGTTGCATTCATGCCCCCAACCGCATCTCCCACTATACTCGGTTCTCTGAATCTGCGTCTTCCAACATCTGAGAGAAGTTTATGGCAAAATGCTCTCTTCCAAATCATGCACTGAAGCACACGAGTTCTAGAGTGTCAAGATTTTACGATGAAAAAGTACAGAATAACCAGAGCGCAAAACAAAAGGTGAAATGAAGAGAAAAGAAAAATAAAAGTTAAGGAGAAGGCAAGTAAGAAAGAGAAAAAACAAAGGCAGCACAGGAAGGAGAGAATCAAGAGAAGCCTGAGATAGGACAGAGTCGCGGGAGTAGAGAGACAAGGACATGCTTGCAGCGAATGATAAGTAAGCTGGTTTCTGAGTGTCTGCTCAAGGCTAGGGTCCTGGGGCAAGTGAATCTGAGAAATCCACTTAGTTCTAACATTCTTAGAATGATCACCTCAGGGACAAACGGCTGACTTGTCGCCAACACCCTCCTCTTCCAGTATCCCGGGCTTTCAGGAATGGCCTTCCACTCAGCTCTGGAACTGACAGTTCCCATTACATATTCATCAACCAGGATGGTTGTTTTTAATGAGTGACCCAGTGAGAGCCTCTCAAAGGTACATTTAAAACTGCCAACTTCTTCTCTCACCCTTTTTAAGAATTCAGAAATTAGACGGTTTAAAAAAAAAAAAACACAACACAACAACAACATCACTGTGAAGCAAAGTAGGAGAAAGAACATTTCTGGCAAAACTTTTAAGTGTTCTAAATAAGCGATAATCTAAAATTCTGGGCTCCCCACAATTCCAAACATGTTTCAGAAATTATCTCTGTATCATCACAAAATACGCCTATGACTTGTAAAACAAAACACATCGGATGAGTTTTACATTTACAGAGAAAAATAAGATATACCTCTCTGCTGTGAATGGAAAATAAATTAAATCATCCTTTTAAAGCATTTAAAGTATGCCTTCTAAAAATGAATTAAGCAGTCTCGAGACAGTTTGACACTGTAAGTAAAAAGGCACTTACAGAAGATAATTTAAAAAGTTTCTTTAATGGTATATACATCAATTTGATTCAAGTCTAGTCAATTTAATTGAGAAAGAACTTATTCAACTTTATTTAAATAGTATGACTTATGGTTAGCGGCCTAATAAACGGGCGATGTTTTTAATTCTGGTATGCCATGTCCTTCCATAAATGAAGATGGAGCTAAACATGTGATTCTCCTAAAAGGGCCCCACCCTATGGTCTGCTTATTTGATGATCTCACCGTAGGGATATGCCCCTCGTTGTCAGCAAAGGATATTGATACACAAGACTGAACTTGCATATATGAGAGAGAAATGCAAGCCAAAATCACAAAAAAAAAAAAAAAAGAAGGAGGAGAAGAACAGGAGGAGGAGGAAGAATTACCTATAGGAGAAGGAGACAGGGTCAATCTTCCAGCCTCTTGCAGCACATTTCATCCCTTGATCAAGTGGGAAGCGGAGAAACAGAACACTATCTACCCTTCCTGGGTTCCTTACAGAATTTCTTCATTATCCCAACTGAACACTTGCTAAAGCATCCAGACTGCTACTCCTGGAAATGAGCTGATCATACTGTTTGCATTGTACCACACAGAATCTTACGAGGAACCATCAGAAACACTTATTTTTTATATAGAAGGCCAGAAAAGTATGTCTCTGAGACGTTATTGTTTTTAACCTCATGGACACAGGGGATGATTATAGAATTGTCCCCACTTCCCACTTTGCTTTAAACCGGAAAAATCTCCACCTACCTTTGCAAATTCCAAGCGCTTCTGTGATACATTTGCGCGCAACCTTGCCCTGGCTTCATTTTATTGCACCATCCTAAATTCCTTCAACCTAATTTCCATTGTAATTCTTTTGTAGAGCTTAGATATTTATAAGCTGCTCAAATCTTTTCTGGAGCTAAGATGGGTCGCACTGCTTTCAGCCAGCTGTAAGCACGACTTATAGCATTTCTATATAGAAAGTCTCTGCCACGTTTCTATCAACTCTCCTTGCACATAGTTTCCTTCCAGACTTTCTGTCCCCAGATTGCCTTCCTAAAGGCACTCCTCTTGGCCATTTACATTTTCAGAGAAAGATAAGGGGCTTGATGTTTCTAAAACACAGTAAGAACGATCGATTCCCCATACACATCTAGACACCCTCCCTAGTCTTCATAAATTTGAAAACTGGAATTAATTATCTCTTTGATTTCTGTGAATCAGCGAATAGCTTTTGAAACTTGGTACTGAGCCCAGAAAATGGTCCATGGGCTGTTTCAGCACACACAAAACTCTCCCTCAAATGCTTCCATGAATGTGCTAAGTAGATATTCATTCAGATCTTTTTCAACAAAAGATCTTAATTTACTGGCTTAAATATTTAAACATATACTGTGTGCCCAGAGGTCTTGAAATGTGGGGAGTCTCCAAGGAAGACAGATATGTACAAACAGAAAAATTATAATGCATAAGTAATATGAATGATACAGATAAGAATAAAATGCCATGGGACTCGAAAAAAAGAAACACAGAAGGTGTTGCATCATATAAGTAAAGAAAAATGAAGAGAGAAAAGATAAAGAGGAAACAAGATACATGGAAAGGTATTTCTTTCTTATCCATGTTTCTACCACCAAATCTTGCAGAATGTTCCTTCCTGATTTCTTTTCCAACTAGCCTTATCCTTCCAGGAGGCATTCTGTAGCTTCAAAAGGTGAATTTTCACACCTCGGGCTTTTCTGTGGAGACAATGCCAACTGCAAAAGATTCCCAAGAATCTGCAGCCCTTCTGCTCAGGGGCAGGGAGAGGCACCAAGGCTTCTCCTTGACCTCCTCACCTCAAATCCTTATAGAGGAGGGCTGGTTCTTTTGCCATTATATGAAAGGTGGAGAAAAGCCTCTCTTAGAGAAGGAATTACAAAAATATGGGAGTCAGATGCATGAGAAATCTGCATTAGCTGGACATGTGAATTAGGGATCAGTAATGAAAATGAGCCACAAGACAGAAGCAAGTTTTCAGTTTTCTAAGATGTAAATGAAAATCCTTCTTCTTCAAAAAGAAAAACGTCATTGAACCCTTTTATTTTAAACTAAAATTGAAAGGGGCCACATGTTGCAAATACTGGTTTCAACCAATGCGTCACTCCACAGCAATGAATGGCCATAGTCATTAAGTGTACTGCAAACTGTTCATTACTATTAATAATTATGTTGTCAACGTTTCACCAAATATATATATTTTCAAGTAGCAGATTCTATGTAGGGTTTTTGCTGTATTACTGACCCTCTCACTTACCACTGACTGACAGAGTACAAGAGAGTGGTATGGCCCTCAGAATGAGAATGGCCCATGGAGTCACAGCAGAAAAAGTTGAGAAAGTGCCACTAGACATATTGCATGGAGCACTGGGTGTGGTGCATAAACAATGAATCTTGGAACACTGAAAAAATTAAATTTAAAAATTTTTAAAAAAGAAAGTGCCATTAGATCATTTGGACAAAAGAATGCTATATGGCCATTCAGGTTTTTAACAGATCAACTGGAGAAAAACAAGTCACTACACAAAATTATCTTCTACTTACCTCCATCCTCCCCTTCAAGAATGCATATTATAAAAGGATACAAGTTACTATTTTAAAACTTACTTGATCTGGCATTTTGCAAGCTACACCAAATAACGAGAAAATGAAGTTAAAAAGTTCCCTGTATCAATTCCAACTATCATCTTTAACCAAACTAAAATTTAGATTATCAATAGCTTTCCATCCAGTCCTCCCCCAGTATACAAAAGCCATAATATACTTTGAAACTTTCTTAAAGAGCCTTAAATTTTTAGAGGAAAATGTGAATATTTCGAAAAAGTGGGGAAAGGCATACCAGGAAAGAAAAAAAATGAAAATATGACACTAGTCATGATGTAAAACACAAGACAAGGACGACTGCTAAGAGAGTGCTCAGTGAAACTGTTGATTCTTTTCTATCTACACCTGGCTGTTTCCTAGCAAGAAGTTAAAGTGATTTTTTAACACAAATAACACAGTGCACTTAACAGAAGCAATACTTTCAGTTGTGTTTTTATTTTTAAAGCTATGCTTTTATGTGATTATTTTCAGGTATTATCATGTTAGAACCCCTTCATCCCTGATGATATAAGCATTAAGGAACCCTAGACCTTGGCCCTTGATCAACTGTACCATGTTCCAAAAAATTCTGAGCCCTACATGGGACAAAGTTTCCTACTCTTCTCTCTCATTTGTTGTTCATTTCAGGGAGTATAAGTCCCTCTAGTGAACACTCAGCTGTGTTTCAGAAGCATCGGACAGTAAAAAGGGGACACATGCGGTTGGGTGTGGGCCCCCCATTCTGGGCTTCAGTAGAAAGAAGAAAGGTATAAGCATCCCTTCAGACAGTGGAGTAAAAAAACGGGATTATGAACACTACATTCACTTTGGAAAGGGGCCTAGAATAAAATCCTTAACGCTGTAGGTCACTACTGGTTTTAAAGGGGACTCATGAGGAAGTAATAAAGATGTCAAGGAATAATAATAACAATAACAACAGCAAACAATTACACTAAGTCTGACATTGCATTCTGATTGCTAACTCTATGCTTGAACATGCATTAACTTAGATAATTTTCACAAAACAGCCCTATGCGGTAGATGCTATTCTTACCGACATTCTACAGGTTAGGAAACTGAGTATAGGGATTAAGGAATTTACCCGACCTTACAAAGCTCCACGCTCTTATCTTATACTCTTTTATTACAAATCCAGATTAATGACTTTCTCTCTACAAACCAATGAGGAAAAAAAATTTTAATTTTTTTAGATGTATTAACTTATTTGAGAGAGAGAGAGAGACAGTGGGGGGCAGGAGCAGAGGGAAAGGGAGAGAAAGGACCTCAGACTCTCTGCTGAGCGTGGAGTCCAACTCGGGGGTCGATGAGGACCTGAGCCAAAACCAAGAGTCAGACACTTAACCGACTGAGCCACCCAGGTGCCCCAAAAAGTAAAAATTCGTAACTCTTAACACTTGTGTTACTATTGAGGAGAATTCGGTGCAGGGTACATTGCTGAAGAGCAATAACGCTCTCTGATGCACTCTCCACTTCGGAGTCAGTCCACTGAGAAGTCAGGAGTTTATTATACCAAACAGGAAAACTTCTTTAAAAAAGGAATTAAACAACCCAATTTCACAAAACATGATTACACAAATAGGATTCTTAATTCCTTAGACAAACACAAAGCGCTTTCCCACTTCCAGTCTTCATATAAAGCTGATATTAATCTCACGCTATCTTCCCCGCCGATAACGCAAAATACTTGAAGACAACAAAAGATGCAAAGAGAAAAACAACCCAAAAGAAAACTTTTAGAGAAGAATAACTACACCTGAACACTGTGCAGGCTTGGAAAGAGGACTTAAAATGCTGTTCAATGAAACTTTTATCTCTGTGTCCCCATCATCTCTGAAGACAAAGAAGAGGATCAAGAAAAGCACAAGGAGGGGCGCCTGGGTGGCTCAGCGGGTTAAGCCTCTGTCTTCGGCTCAGATCGTGATCTCAGGGTCCTGGGATTGAGTCCCGCATCGGGCTCTCTGCTCAGCGGAGAGTCTGCTTCCCTTCCCCCAACACCTGCCTCTCTGCCTACTTGTGATCTCTCTCTCAGTTAAATAAAAAAAATCTTAAAAAAAAAAAAAAAAGGAACGCAGTACGGGAAGAGAGTGGAGAAGTAAGGTGGACACCACGTTTGAAGGCAACGGACAGAAATTTCCTTTTGTTGTTCTCAGTCCACACAAGGTGCGTGACTCCCTTCATCTCGGGCAGTGGGTAGAGCTCGCCACCTGAAGCGCCAGTTCACAAATTTGCATCTACACAATAATAACTGGGTAATTCCAGTGTCCCTTTCCCTAAAATTCTGACTCAGCAGCCTTGAAGGTGGAGCATTAACAATTTTCAATGTAACGAGACTCCGGCGGTTGTACGTGAGGCCGCTGCAGATCGTAACCCAAGAAACTGCCCCCCGGGGTCGCACCTGTTTCAGCATCCTTCAGCCCGTGTTCTTCATCAGGAGGCTTCGATGATGGCCGAACGGAGGAGGCTCGCCTGGGAAACTGCCCTTCCGTGTAGTCCAGTGAGTGAGTGGGCTGGCTGACCGCAGCCCAGGTGTAAAGTTGATCTTGCTGTAGTAACACATAAATAAATGTAAAGCTATTTTAATTCAGTTATGAAAAAAACAAAGTTTTTGGATCACTGCACTACAACATCATTTCTATCACATAAATGCACACACACACGTCTATCATACATGTATACATACACATATGTGGGAGTATTGCATATACACATATATCAAACATTAAAACAGCACTGCAAACTACCTGATGTAGGTTCATAAACATTCTTTCATAAAGTCATTTCACTTTCAGGACAATACTTGTCTCAACTTTTCTTTTTTTTTTTTTTTTTTTTTAAAGATTTTATTTTTTTATATGACAGAGACACAGAGAGGGAAGGAACACAAGCAGGGGGAGTCAGAGAGGGAGAAGCAGGTTTCCTGCAGAGCACAGAGCCCAATGTGGGGCTCGGTCCCAGAACCCTGGGATCATGACCTGAGCCGAAGGCAGACCCTTAACGACTGAGCCACCCAGGTGCCCCTCAACTTCTTTTCCATAGCAAAATCTTTCTTTGGTGGTAGAGATGCCATGTGAGGCTGCAGAAATCGTAAGAGCAGGAAGTCCAGACATTCGATCAGAGCCCTCCCTGAACTCGCATGTTTAAGGCATTTGAATATCATGTCCCTTTAAAGTTGGTGTAAACAGTTGTAGCAAAGTCAAAGGACAGGCCGTACTTGAGCACTAGGAGACAATAACAGCTTCCCTGCCCTCAACAACAAAAAGCCTAGGAAACCAACTTACCTCGGGTCCAGGCTGAGGACTGGTTAGGATTGAAACCATGAAAAAGCAAATGAACCTGCCAAGAATAAAAGAATTGGACAGGGATCGTCTGGCAAAGAAAGGGCTTCCCAGTCGCAGACTGACAGAATCTGGACGGAATGAGAAGAAGGCTCAAAAGTACACCTAGTGCCAGGGAGCAAAGTGGGAATCTCACAGAGGAGGCCACTCTGAGGCGTATGAGCACCTTGGAAAACTGCTCCTTAGGATTTCGGAATAACATGTTTAACCATTTTAGGACGTATGCACTCAGTATGTGCAAGCCAAGCCCCCAGTCTCTTTGGGACACTTTCCTTACTTAGAATATTTCCCCACAGTTTTTGATCCACATAAAGTAAAGCAAAGAAAACAACAGTATGGTAGAGGTTGAGAACAAATCAAAAACAAAACAAAACAAAATATCTATATGTATATCATAATCACCATGTTGAGGCTCTAGTTTAAACAGGGTTAATCAAGGACAAGCATTGCTATTTCCATCATGTGTTTAATAAATGAGTCTAAGAAATTCACAAACTATCATTCAGCATAGATAGTAAGATACTGTAGATTTAAGCTTTGCCATTAGGGACATTGGCCCTGATTGACCATTCAGACTCCCGGGATTGGCTTGTATCAATAAGAAAGGATCGGGGTGCCTGGGTGGCTCAGTGGGTTAAGCCTTTGCCTCAGGTCATGATCTCAGGGTCCTGGGATCGAGCCCTGCATCGGGCTCTCTGCTCAGCGGGGAGCCTGCTTCTTCCTCTCTCTCTCTGCCTGCCTCTCTGCCTACTTGTGATCTCTGTCTGTCAAATAAATAAATTTAAATAAATAAATAATTAAATAATTAAGCAAGGGTCACACTGCAGAGCTGGGCAAGCATTTCAGCTATCCATACCTCCTTCAACTATTCATACTTGATCAATGCCAAAGGCTTCGCCATGTAGCATAGTGAATGTCAGAAATAGCTTCTCACTGCTGAAATTAGTAGTTTAATTAAAGTGATGTGAAAAATAAGCTCTCCCTGGTGAAACTATAGTAATTCACTTTATGAGGATTGGCAAAAATTCCAGAAGATACCCTCATCCCCACAGGAACAGAATAAGACTTGGGTGAGGAACGGTGTTAAGGCTTGATGCCCTGACAGGACACCATCCAGCCACCGCATCAGAAGAATGTCTCCATGCTTGTTGCCTACCATCAGGCACAGATTCCTGCCTCTTTTGTGTCTGTAACACATGAATGTTTCATGGAAAGTGGAGTCAAACGCCTCCCCAGGAGGCAAGCTGCGCCCTGGCTGACAAAGGAACTCTTGCCTAGAGAGCTCCGCCATCTTAGCAACAGACCCTCAGCCTCAAATTTGGCACCATATAAAAAAAGTCCTCAACAGTCAAGGGGATAAAGAGTTTCATTTCACATTTCACAATCTGCCAAAATACAAAGTATGCTAAAAGCACTTTATAAACCTCAAATAAAAAACAACAACAATAAATTCCGGTCGGTCCTCTAGGTTTTTTTAGCCATACCCCAGGACCATAGCATGTCACAATGCCGCAATGGTCAACTCAAAATTGCTCCTTCAAAGCATGGAGAAATTAAGCAAAACACAGATTTCTTTCAGGGCTTTTTAACACCTACAGATGCCAACTCTTCAACTTATCATTTAAATTTTTCTATATGACTTTCTCCCCCTTCCCAATTCATTTCTCCATGTTCCCTCAGTCAAGTTTCACTCCACTCAATGCCTACCCTGTTCTGCCATCTCATGGAATCAAATCCCTCAGGGAAGGTCTAGCTGAAGTCCCACCTCACCTGGGCCACTCCTGCCTCAGAACACTGATACAGAATCTGCCACCCCTCATTTTGAGGAGTAATGGTATGCTAGCCAGGTCAGTGGCTTACCACTTTCCTGAGTGCATCTGATCTTTCCCCAAAGGGACCGAGAACTCCTTTAGCACATGAAGTATGTACACAGGTCCTATAAATCTCCCCTAGCACTTGACGACGGGGCGATGACTACTCGAGATGATAACCCTACTTGTCTACTGGATTAACAGAATTACCAGACACAAAAGAAATAAAACGATGGCTTGTCAATATGAGCCACAGCATATTTTCCTTCATTTACTCAACAGGGTACTGAAAAGGTACTTTGAGGCTATCAGATGGAAAAGAAAGCTATTAAGTCACCAGTTCTACCTACCCTATCAGCAATTATGCAATATAAAGAAAAACAGGGAGTTGATGAAACTCCTAAGATATTATCAGTGCGGCACCATAGACAAATCTCCTAGCTTTACGAGGTCTTGATGTTCTCAGCAGTAAATCAGGAAAAATGCCTACCTCAGTCTTTTTTATAGGGTTGGCATGAAGCCGGAGCAAATACTATGTGGAAAGAGCTATGAAAATGACATGCTGTTATTCAAAAATAACACATCATGAGTACTACTTGTTTTGATTTTTTTAAAGTCTATGTTTGATTAGGACATTTCTTATATTTAAAAAGTCCTTTTCAGAGGAATTCAAAATTGTTATCATATGTACATATCAAGATACAGAACTCACACTACATCTTTGCTTTATGACGGGAAGCTCGTTCAGCAAACTCTGATCTCCAAAGTTGTCTTGGCATTTGCACTAATTGTTTCTAAATTTTGAATTTAATTAATGATTGCTCTGTGGTCTTTCCCCAACCATCCACGAATGTCTTTTTTTCTGTTGTTATTTTTTTCTAACACTTCAGAAATATATTTGTTATTTTCCCATATAGGCTTATTAGCCCCTCGCTCCAACTACCATATCCTGTAACCCCCCTTTCCCCCAGAATATTGTTCTGTACACACAGCAGACACACCATGAGTATTAAGGAACTACAAGGGTCAAGAGCAATAAAAAAATTTTTTTTGACAAATCAAATCATAATTTTATATCTGGGTTAAAACAGGATTATGTTCCCGTGACACTGCTCCCACTCCTTTAAATTCTTGAAATCTGTTTGACTTTTGTTGAACTGGATCATTTCTTCCTGTTAAAGAAAACAAATATAAGCTTTCCAGCATGGGCAGATCAGAAGATTTAAAATCACACACTAAAAGTGACATAAATAGGCCATAAACCCCACTATCTCAAAAAAGAAAGAACAGTTACGCTTGGCAAATATTTAATAATAACCCCAACATAACTCAGAGCTGTAATCCATAGTTTGTTTTAAGAGAACCCACTGGAAAATATAATAGTCAGAGTTAGACAGTCTAAGAATGCTTCACTGAGATTTTCAAGTCAGAGTGAGGATTTAGCTGTCACCTTAAAATGTCAGGTTAATACTTTTCTGATAGTGCTTTATGCAAGAAAATTTCATTGTCCATTAATCTGTATGTTAAAGTAAATCTAAACTATTCTCTGAGAGGAAGTATTGCCCTTCCCGTTGGTATTCCTGTAACTCATCAGATGGGATGTCCATACATGTGAGAATAAATCTTTGGGGTTCCTCACTTCCTCAGAAACTCTCGGCACTGCCCACGCTCAAGTGTCCACCAGGCTAATAAATCCGTATTTGAGTGGTAAAATATAGAATTGTATCTCAGATAGTCCAGGAAGTACAATCCCCCATCAAATATCAGAAGTTTGACCGAGGGTGAATATATGTTTTCAAATGAGTGTTTGAGTTCTCCTTGCGTAAATACCCACAGCGGAATACTGGATTGTATGGTAATACTATTTTTTATTTCTTGAGGAAACTGCACATGGTTTTCGACAATGGTTGCATCAACTTGCATCCCCACCACAGTGTACAAGGGCAACATTTTCTCCACATCCTCTCCAACATTTATTATTTCTTGTCTTTTTGCTGTTAGCCATTCGGACCAATGTGGGTGTTATCTCACTGTAGTTTGGACTTGCATTTCCGGGATGATTAATGATGTTGTGAATCATTTCTTTCTGCTGGCCATCTGTTATGTCTCTTTGGAAAAGTGTCTATTCGGGTCCTCCGTTCCTATGTTCATTGCAACATTATTTACAATTGGCAAAATATGGACACAGCTGAAAAGTCCATCAACAGATGAACAGATAAAGAAAGTGTGGGGCATGTGCCCACACACACACACACACACAGCCGCACACATACAGACACACTGGATTATTACTCGGCCGTGAAAAAGAATGGGATCTTGTCACCTGTAACACAGATGGACTTATTACACTAAGTGAAATAAATCAGAGAAAAACAAATACTATATGATTTCACTTATACGTGGAGTCCAAAAAGAAAAACAAATGAGAAAACAAACATGAGGGGCACCTGGCTAGCTCATACGGTTAAGTTTCAGCTCAGATTATGACCTACGGGTCCTGGGAGAGGGCCCCACATCGGGCTCCCTGTTCAGTGACGAGTCTACCTCTCTTTTTCCCTCTGTGATCTCTCTCACTTTTGTTCTCTCAAATAAATAAATAAAATCTTAAGAAAGAGAGAGAGAGAGAGGAAGGAAGGAAGGAATAAACAAGAGATACAGACTCATAAATACAGAGAACTGGTAGTTGCCAGAAGGGATAGGAGAAATAGGTGAAGGAGATTCAAGAGGTACTAACCTCCAGTTACAAAACTGGGAAATCAGGAAGACGAAAAGCCCAGGACAGGGTATTATAGTCAATAATACTGATAACATTGTACAGTGACAGATGGTACCTTTATTTATTGTGGTGAACAGTGTGTACAATTTTATTTATTTATTTTAGAGAGGGAGAGAGAGCGACAGTGGGGAGAGGGGGAGAGAGAGAGAAGCTCAAGCAGACCCCCGCTGAGCGTGGAGCCAGATGTGGCACTCATTTCCAGGATCCTGAGATCATGGCCTGAGCCAAAATCCAGAGTCAGCCACTTAGCCAACTGTGTTATGCATCTGAAACTTTACAACACTCTATGTCAATTACCCATAAATAATATTTTTTCCTTTTTTTTAAAAAAAAGCTATTTTTTATTTATTTGACAGAGAGAGAGAGGAGTCACAATTAGTCAGAGAGAGAGGGGGAAGCAGGCTTCCTACTGAGCAGAGAGCCCGATGCGGGGCTCGATCCCAGGACCCTGGGATCATGAACCGAGCTGAAGGCAGAAGGCTTTAACACACTGAGCCACCCAGGTGCCCTCATAAAAAGTATTTTTAATCTTGACTGAGGGGGAAAACAACAACAGCAGCAAAGTATGCCCCGCATCCATGTCTTCACATATAATATATTCCCCCACTGAGTGCATAGATAAAATCTACCTCCAGCCACCCAAGGGCCCTTTTAGCTATACCTGGATATACTGGCCTCAAGTGTTCCTTCACCTGAAAGCTGTGCATGGGTGTGACACTGAGAGAGACTGCTATGTCCATTAAAAGAAGAAAACTGAAAATATTCATCCCATCGCACAATATTTTCTACAGGAGAGTTCTGAAGATAATTTTATTCCAAATCTTAGAATTTTATAGCTTAGCCAAAAAAATTAAATATTTAGATGGCATCTTGAGTTTATTTGTACTTTTTCCATCTTATGGACCACTGTGTTAACTAAATTTGTTTATTGTGTTGGCTATTAAAAAACTTAAGTACATGGCCCACTTGCCACATGTTTCAGAATTCCAGAATATGTGTTTCTTATCAGCCTCTTTCCTGGCTCCATTTTATTCTTTGTCATTTTTTCTTTTTCTTTCCATTGGCAGCTAATTTTTTTAATGATATCTTTGTTTTCTTACTAATCATTGTAATTAATTTTGTAATAAGCCAGCAATAAATTATAATTAGCAGTAGATGAATGATGAAAGATCCATTGATATGCCTATTTTAGCTCATTTGAACTTTTATTTCATGACTGTCAGAAAAAAATGTAGATCTATGGCAGTGGACCAAATTGTACTCTTAATATTTTGGCTTGCATTAACAATTTAATTATAAAACCACAACAACAACAAAAGCCAATAACACAACTCTATAGAATTGCTTTCAGGTAGGAGAAATTAGAAAAATAAAACCTCATCAGTAGCACACATGACAGCATGCCCTGGGTATATTATTGTCTATATTGAATGTCTTCTGTAGCTATAATCATAGTGCACATGCTTTACTCCAGATTTCTTTAAATCACTGCATCATTGTCACACTTATATTTCTGCCACAATCTTAACACAATTAACATTATATTACACTCACTTAATCAACTCTAAACAGAACATGTGAATGTGCTTGCTCAAAGCATCCCTGGCTGGCATTTAAATCAGAAGTTATAAACCTAGAAGGGTATACAAAAAAGACAAATACAAAAGAATAATAAAGGTAACATCAAAAAGACAATCTATAGAAGAGTTGAAGTCATTGAAAATGTTTCAGGATAATATAAAGGGTTATTTTCTTAGCTATGGAAAAACATTCCATATTGATCAATTGGAAAAACAAGTATTATTAAAATGTCTACACCACCCAAAGCAATCTACACATTTAATGCGATCCCTACCAAAATACCGCCAACATTTTTACAGAGCTAGAACAGCCCTAAAATTTCTATGGAACCAAGAAAGACCCTGAATAACCAAAGCAGTCTTGAAAAAGAAAAGCAAAGCTGCAGGCATCACAAGTTCAGACATCAAGATATATTACAAAGCAGTAGTGATCAAAACAGTATGGTACTGGCGCAAAAATAGACACCTATAAAGATAGAACAGAACAGAAAACCCAGAAGTGAACCCACAATTATATGTTCAATTGATGTTTGACAAAACAGGAAAGAATACCCCACAGGAAAAAGACTGTCTCTTTGACAAATGGTATTGGGAAAACTGGAGAACAACATGAAAAAGGAAGAAACCTGACCACTTTCTTAGCCTATGCACAAAAATAAATTCAAAGTGGATTAAAGACATACATGTGAGACCAGAAAACATAAAAATCCTGGTAAAGAACACTGGTGCTAACCTCGTTGACATTAGCTGTAGCAATTTCCCGTTACAGAGGTGTCCTGAGACAAGGGAAACAAAATCAAAAATAAACTCTTGGGACTACATCAAAACAAAAACTTCTGCACAGGGAAGAAAACAATCAGCTCAACAAGAAGGCAACCTACAGAATGGGAGGAGATATTTGCAAATGACATATCTAATAAAATACAGGAAGAACTTATAGAAGTCAACACCCAAATCCAAAATATAGAAAGAACTTATACAAGTCAACACGAAGAAATACAATCCAATAAAAAAAATGGACAGAAGACATAAACTGACATTTTTCAAAAAAAAGACCTACAGATGACCAATAGGCACAGGAAAAATGTTCAACATTACTGATCCTCAGGGAAAATACAAATCAAAACCACAATGAGATAGCGCCTCACTCCTGTAAGAGTAGCTAAAAACAACACAAGAAACAACAGGTGTGACAAGGATGTGGACAAAAAGGATCCCTTCCATTGTTGGTGGAAATGCAAACTGAAAAACAATATGGAGTTTCCTCAAAAAGTTAGATTTTACTTTATTTTTTTGAAGACTTTTATTTATTTGAGACAGAGAGAGACAGAGCACAAGCAAAGGGAAGGGCAGGCAGAGGACAAAGGCTCCCTGCTGAACAAGGAGCCCAATGCGGGACTCAATCCCAAAACCCTAGGATCATGATCAGAGCCAAAGGCAGATGCTTAACTGACTGAGCCACCCAACCATCCCTACAAACTAGATTTTAGACCAAAGACTATAACAAGAGACGAAGAAGGGCAATATATCATAATAAGGGGTTTATCCATCAAGAAGATCTAAGAATTGTAAATATTTATGTTCTCCACTTACAACATTCAAATATATAAATTAATAATAAACATAAAGAAACTCATGCATAATAATACAATAATAGTAGGCAACGTTAACAGACAAAGACAGACCATCTAAGTAGAAAATCAACAAGGAAACAAGGAATGACACACTGGATCAGAGTGACTTAACAGATAAATTCAGAACATGTCATCCTAAAGCAGCAGAATACATATTTTTTTTTTCAAGTGCACATGGAACATCTTCCAGAATATCACATACTGGGTCACAAATCAATCCTCAAGGGGACAAGTACAGAAAGGTCACAATCATACATGCGTATTTTCAGACCACAACGCTATGAAATGAAGTCAACCATAAGAAAAAAATTGGAATAACCACAAATCCTACTAAAGAATGAATGGATTAACCAGGAAATTGAAGAAATTTTTAAATATACATGGAAACAAATGAAAATAAAGACATCACAATCCAAAAATTTGGGATGCAGCAAAGGCAGTCCTAAGAGGGAACTATATTGCGCTAAAGGCCTTCCTCAAGAAACAAGAAAAGTCTCAAGTACACAACCTAGCTTTACACCTAAAGGAGCTAGAAAAGAAAGCACGAATAAAGCCTAAAGCCAGTAGAAGAAAGAAAATAAGATCACAGCAGAAATAAAGGATACAGAAACAAAACAAACAAAAATAGTAGAACACATTAATGAAACTAAGAGCTGGATCTTCAAAAGAATTAACAAAACTGATAAACACCTAGCCAGAAGTATCAAAAGGAAAATAGAAGGGACCCAAATAAGTAAAATCACGAATGAGAGAGGAAATACAAACAGTGAGACAGTATTATGAAAATTCATGTGCCAACTGAGCAATCCCTTAAGAAATGGACAAATTCCTAGTAACCTACAAATTATCAAAACTGAAACGGGAAGAAATAGAAAACCATAACCAGCAAAGAAATCCAATCAGTCATCAGAAATCTCCCAAAACACAAAAGTCCTGGACCAGATGGCTTCCCAGGGGAATTCCAGCAGACATTTAAGGAAGAGTTGGCACTTATTCTTCTCAAACTGTTCCAAAACATAGAAGTGGGAGGAAAACCTCCTAACAGCTGCTATGAAGCCAGCATTACCTTGATTCCAAAATCAAACAAAGACCCCACTAAAAAGGAGAATTATAGGTCAATATTCCAGATAAACATGAATGCAAAAATTCTCAAGAAAATACTAGCAAATCGAATCCAACAGGACATTAAAAGAATTATTCACCACGATCAAGTGGGATTTATTCCTGGTCTGCGGGGTTGGTTCAATATTAGCAAATCAATGCATGTGATACCACACTACGAAAAGAGGATACGAACCATGTGATCCTGTCAACAGATGGCAGTAAAAGCACTTGACCAAATACAGCGTCCTGACTTGATACAAACACTCCACAAAGTAGGGACAGATGGAATATACTCCAACACATAAAGGCCACAGGCAGCAGACCCACAGCTAATACCATACTCGAAAGGGAAAAATTGAGAACCTTTTCCCTTCGGTCAGGAACAAGACAGGGATAGTCCACTCTTACCATTACTTTTTAACATAGTACTGGAAGTCTTAGCCTCAGCAATCAGACAACAAAAGAAACAAAAGGCATCCAAATTAGCAAGGAAGCCGTCAGACTTCCACTTTCTGCCGACGACATGATACTCAATGTAGAAAACTTGAAAGACTCCACCAAAACACTGCTAGGATGATACAGGAATTCATCATAGTTGCAGGATATAAAACCAACGTGCAAAATCTGTTGCATTTATGGGGCGCCTGGGTGGCACAGTGGGTTAAAGTCTCTGCCTCCAGCTCAGGTCATGATCCCAGGGTCCTGGGATCAAGGCCCGCATCGGGCTCTCTGCTCAGTGGGGAGCCTGCTTCCCTTCCTCTCTCTCTGCTTGTGATCTGTGTCTGTCAATTAAATAAATAAAATCCTTTTTAAAAAAATTTGTTGCATTTTAATACACCAATAACGAAGTAGCGAAAGACAAATCAAGCAACTAATCGCAAGTGCAACTGCACCAAAACCAGAGATACCTAGGGAATAAACTTAACTAGTAAAGTTAAAGATCTGTACTCTGAAAACTACAGAACACTTATGAAAGAAATGGAAGAGGACAAAAAGGAATGGAAAAACATTCCATGCTCCTGGTTTGGATGGACAAGCGTTGTTAAAATGTCTATCTTACCCAAAGCAATCTACACATTTCATGCAATCCCTATGAAAATAACATCATCATTTTTTACAGAGCTAGAACAATCCCAAAATTTGTGTGGAACCAGAAAGACCTCAAAAGCTAAAGCAATTCTGAAGAAAGAAATCAAAACTGGAGGCATCATGATTCTGGATTTCAAGCTTTATTACAAAGCTGTAGTCCTCGAGACACTATGGGTTGGGACAAAAACAGACACATAGATCAATGGAACAGGATAGAAAACCCAGAAATGAGCCCACAATTATATGGCCAACTAATCTTCAACAAAGCAGGAAAGAATGTCCAATGGAAAAATGTCTCTTCAACAAATGGTGTTGAGAACAACTGGACAGCAACATGCAAAAGAATCAAACTGAACCACTTTCTTATACCACACACAAAAACAAATTCAAAATGGATGAAAGACCTAAATGTGAGACAGGAAACCATCAAAGCCCTAGAGGAGAACACAGGCAGCAACCTCTTTGACCTTGGCCGCAGCAACTTCTTATTAGACACATCTCCAAAGACAAGGAAAACAGAAGCAAAAATGAATTACTGAGACTTCATCATAATAAAAAGCTTCTGCACACCAAAGGAAAAATTAACAAAACTAAATCTAGCCTACAGAATGGGAGAAATTTGCCAATGACATATCAGATAAAGGGTTAGTATCCGAAATCTATAAAGAGCTTACCAAACCCAACATCCAAAAAACAAATAATCCAGTTAAGAAAAGGGCAGAAGACATGAAGACATTTTTTCCAAAGAAGACCCGCAGATGACTAACACACCCATGAAGAGATGTTCAATATGATCTTCATTAAGGAAATATAAATCAATATCATGATGAGATCCCACCTCATACATGTCAGAATGGCTACAATTAACAACACAAGAAACAACAGGTGGTGGCAAGGACCAGGAGAAGAAACCCTCTTTCACGGTTAGTGGGAACGCAAATTGGTGCAACCACTCTGGAAAAGTTTGGAGATTCCTCAGAAAGTTACACATAGAGCTACCCTATGACCTAGCAACTGCAGCTAGGTATCTACCCAAAGAAAACAAAAACACAGATTCACACGGGTACGTGCACTCCGATGTTTAAACAGCATTATCAACAACAGCAAAACTACAGAAAGAGCCCAACTGTATGTCCGTCAACTGATGACTGGATAAAGAAGTTTTGGCCTACACACACACACACACACACACACACACACACAGAGGAATATTACTCAGCCATCAAAAAAAAGAAATCTTGCCATTTGCAACGACATGGATGGAGCTAGAGCATATTATACTAATTTAAGTCAGCCAGAGTAAGATAATACCGTATGACCTCCCTCATGTGGAATTTAAGAAAAAGCAGCCAAACATGTAGGAAGGGGGTAAAGAAAAAAAAGGATGAGGGAAACAAGCCATTAGAGACTCTTGAGGATAGAGAACAAATTGAGGGTTATGGAAGTAGGTGACTGGGGAGCTGGGCTAGACCGGTGGTGGCTACTACAGAGGGCACCTGTGATGAGCACTAGGTTTGTATGTAAGTGATGAATCACTGAATTCTACTCCAGAAAACAGTACTGTACTGTGTGTTAACTAACTAAAATTTAAATTTAAAAAATACAACTGCTGTATGAACCAGGATTTTCACTTCTAGGTATATGTCCAAAGGAAATGAAAATACAGTATTGAAGAGATGATCTGCCTCCCACGTTTACCGCAGCATTATTTACAACAGCCACGAGATGGAAACAGCCTAAGTGTTCATCCGCAGGTGGGTGGACAAAGACGATGTGGTATAAATATATAATGAAATGCTATTCAGCCATGAGAGAAAAGGAAATTCTCCATTTGCCATCACACGGATAGATCTCAAGGACGTTATGCTGAGATGAGGTCAGAGAAATGGTATCTCTTATACATGGAAAGTAATTATTTCATTAAAATTGTCACTGTAAAAGCAGAGAGTAAACTGGAAGTTACCAGGGGCTGGGGGGAAGGAGGGAATGAGAGAGATGTTTAAGGGCACATAGATGCAAACAGAAAACTAAGTCCCGAAGACCTAATACAGTGCGGTGATCAGGGACAACAAAGCCATACTGTAAACATTGCTCAGAGGCCAGATTTCCATTGTTCCCAATACTAGAAAAAACAATAATTATATGACAAGATAGAAGTGCTAAGGTTACCATGGCAATCTTATTACAATATAAATATATCAAGACAACATGTACACCTTAAATTTACACAGGGCTGTACATGAAATACAACTTAACTAACATAGTACTTTAGCATTTAAAAAATCAAATCCCTAAGGAGTCACTGAATAAAAATGTACCTGGCCTCTAGGAAGAAACCTATCGAACTACAATGAGAGAAAATAAAAATGACTTAAATACATATGAATGGATTTATTACCTTTGTGGATTTAAGTCTCAGTTGTTTCACTTTTCTCCAAACTGATAGTTAAAATTAAATGCACTTCTAATCACCATCCCATGTATGCATGTACGTTTCAGTGGATATGACAAACTGCTTCTAAAATTCATAGTAAGAGGACCTCCATCTTTAAAAATCTCAAAGTGGAAAGACATGAATTCTCAACTTGACATGAAGTCTATTCTAGACATGAAGACTGACGGTTATGAAGCTCTAGCGTACCATGGTAAAAGTTGGTCCGGAATGCACAAACACACAATAGAGTAGAAAAGAGATCCACATTCCAGTCTCTTACCCATCAGACAGATAAATGTAGGACCTCTCCACCTTATACACCTAAAACGTCTACAGTGACTATACGTCAATATAGAAAAGACAAAGCAACAAAGCTTTGCAAAGATAATATAGGAGGATATCTTCTTGCTTGCACAACTTTTAAACAGGGCATTTGATATACTGTCAAGGAAAAGGCTAATAATTTAGACTACTTTTTTTTAAGATTTTATTTATTTATTTGACAGAGATCACAAGTAGGCAGAAAGGGAGGCATGGGGTGGGGAAGCAGGCTCCCCACTGAGCAGAAAGCCCAATGAGGGGCTCAATCCTAGGACCCTGAGATCCTGACCTGAGCAGAAGGCAGAGGCTTTAACCCACTGAGCCACCCAGGCAACCCAATTTGGACTACATTTAAAGGAATCACTGAAAGACACCATAAAGTAAAACAAAGGATTCGAATCCATAATAAAGAGTGCTATGGTCACCAAGAAATTATAATCAACCTATAGAAAAAATGAGTAAGAAGCTTCAAAGAAGACTCTACAAATAAATGTATGAAAATAACACTACAATAATGACCAAAGAAAGGTTAAGTTCAAATCAGAATGGCATAGCATTACACATCCATCAAAGTGGTTAAAGTCATCAATATAGTAGCAATAACAATAATAAAAGTGACAATACCAAAACTGCCAAGAAGGTAAAGCAATGGGGATTCTCATGTGTTCCTGATGAAACTGTAAATTGGTAAAAAAGCACTTTGGAAAAGCATTAAACCACATCTCGTAAGACTGAATACATGCATGTCCTATAACCCAGCAGTTCTACTCCTTGGGATATAGCCAACAGAAATGTGTGCATGGTCATCCACGGAAATGTTCATGAACACCCATAACTGCATTATTTGTATCACTCAAGACAGAAAGCTGGTATGTTCATACACAGCAGAACAGCTAGACAAAATCTGAAATCTTCATACCATGGAGAGACTCTACAAAAAAGAAAATGAACAGTAACTCTGCACGAACTACAAACTGAATGTGAGCAAAAGAAACAGACCCAGAAAAATGCAAACTTTGGAGGACTCAAAGTTCTAAAAGCAGATAAAATTAAACTACGGTATTTTAGGACTGAAACCAGTGTAGTAAAATCACAAGGAAAAGGAAGTTGTGATTCCCATACAAGTCAGGACATCAGTCACCTCTGGCAGCAAGGAATGGGAAGGAGAGGACGTTTCTGAGATGCCGTCGACGTTTGATTGTTTGACGGAGGCAACAGTGACACAGGGGATAGATCTGCAATAAAATCACTGAGCTACACTTCTGTACTTTTCTATACGTACACGGTATTTCCCAGCATAAAAGCTTTTTAAAAAACTGAATTTCCTGGCTGGCTCAGTCAGTTAAGCATCGGACTCTTGATTTCAGCTCAGGTCATGATCTCAGGGTTGTGAGATCGAGCCCCGTGTGCAACTGCGCTATGAGTGTGGCGCTTAAGGTATATTGTCTGTCCCTCTTCCTCTGCCCCTACCCCACTGCCTACACTCTGTCTCCCTCTCTCTCCCTCTCTGAACAAGACTAAATTGCCACGATAGATATATTGAGAAATAAACTCACCACGTATATGTGGGTTTAATTCCTAGGAGCTCTATTCTGTCCCGTTTGATCTCTGGGTCCACAAGTGTGTTCTCACGCCCAGAGCACAATGTCCTAACAGAGGGAGTTTTACCATCAGTCTTAAAATCAGGTAGTACTTGTTAGTCCACCAACTTTATTTTTTTCTGAGACCATTTTTATCTTTCTAGTTCTTTTGCACTTCAACATACATTTTAGGGGGCGCCTGGATGGCTCAGCCATTAAGCCTCTGCCTTCAGCTCAGGTCATGATCCCAGGATCCTGGG
This sequence comes from Mustela lutreola, assembly GCF_030435805.1. NCBI lineage: Eukaryota > Metazoa > Chordata > Mammalia > Carnivora > Mustelidae > Mustela > Mustela lutreola. The sequence continues at coordinate 5,970,563 of NC_081303.1, read as the reverse complement.
ATCGAGCCTCACATCAGGCTCCCTGCTCAGCGGGAAGCCTGCTTCTTCCTCTCCATTCCCCTGCTTGTATTCTCTCTCTCTCGATGTATCTCTCTCTTCAAATAAATAAAATCTTTAAAAAAAACACATATATTTTAGAATCAATTGTCAGTGTGTACAAGATGCCTGCTGGAATGATTATGGGGATTGTTTGAATCTCCGGATCGATCTGGGATTAAAGTGACATCTTAATAATGAATCTTCCAGTTCTTGGTGAAAAATCTCCCATTTACTTAGTTCTTTAAGTAACAATGTTAACAATGTTAAGTACTTTTCAACGTAGAGATCTGGCTTAGATTTTATTAAATTTTATCTCTACCTATTCCATGTTTGTCATGCCACTTTTTTCTTTCTCCAAATTTTTATTTAAATACCAGTTATCGGGGCACCTGGGTGGCTCAATGGGTTAAAGCCTCTGCCTTCGGCTCAGGTGATGATCTCAGGGTCCTGGGATCGAGCCCCGCACTGGACTCTCTGCTCAGCGGGGAGCCTGCTTCCCACCCCCTGCCTCTCTCTCTCTGCCTGCCTTTCTGCCTACTTGTGATCTCTGTCAAATAAATAAATAAATAATCTTTTAAAAAATATTTTTTAAAAATCCTAAAAAAGGGCACCTGGGTGGCTCAGTGGGTTAAGCCACTGCCTTCGGCTTGAGTCATGAACTCAGGGTCCTGGGATCGAGTCCCGCATTGGGCTCTCTGCTCAGCGGGGAGCCTGCTTCCTCCTCTCTCTCTCTCTGCCTGCCTCTCTGCCTACTTGTGATCTCTGTCAAATAAATAAATAAAATCTTTAAAAAAAAAAAATCCTACTCCTTTAAAAATAAATAAATAAATAAATAAATGCCAGTCAGCGCGCTGCTTTAAACGGTATTGTTTCTGCAACTTGATATTCCAGTTGTTCTTTGCTAGGACACAGAAATATGATTGATTTTTGTATGTTCGCCTCTGCTTCATAAATTTCTTAAATTCATAGGTTAGTTCTACTGGTTGTTTAGTACTGCCATCAGAACTGAGGAGGGGAGGGACGCCTGGGTGGCTCAGTTGGTTAAGCAGCTGCCTTCGGCTCAGGTCATGATCCCAGCGTCCTGGGATCAAGTCCCACATTGGGCTCCTTGCTCCGCGGGGAGCCTGCTTCTCCCTCTGACTCTGCCTGCCTCTCTGTCTGCCTGTGCTTGCTCTCGTGCTCTCTCTCTGACAAATAAATAAATAAAATCTTTAAAAAAAAAAAAAAAAACTGAGGAGGGGATAAAAAAATGCGGTATATATATGCACGACGGAATACAGTCAGCCGTAAAAGAAAAGAATGGTATCTTGCCATTTGCAACAACATGGATGGAGCTAAATGAAGGAACTCAAAGACAAACACCGAATGATTTCACTCGTTAAGTGGAATTTAAAAAACGAAACAGATAAACATGGTGGGAGGGAAGAGAGAGAAAAACCATAAAACAGACTCCTAACTACAGAGAACAAACTCAGGGTTGCCGGAAGGCAGGGGGCAGGGGGCTGGGTGAAATGGGTGACGGGTAAGGAGGACCCTTGGGGCGGTCACGGGGTGTTGTCTACAAATGATGAATCACTAAACTCTACTCCTGAAACCGATATTACACTCTATGTTAACTAGATGGAATTTAAATAAATAAATAAATAAATTTAAATAAAGTCTTGAAACCAAAAAAGTACTGTTACCAGAATTTTCTACATAAACAATCATGCCATCTGCACATGGAGAAAGTTTTAGTCCTTTCTAGTCATTGTGTCTTGTATTCATTTTTCTTGCCTTAGTTCAATGGCTAGAATCCCCAGTATAATGTTGAGTAGAAATGGTAAAAATGAGCATCCTTAACTTGTTTCCATTGTTTGGGAGAAAATATTGTCTTGCACCATTACACTCGTCAGCTCTTGGCTTCATAGGCTTCTGCTTACCAGGATGAGGCCCTTCCCTCCTCTTCCTAGTTTTCCAAGACTTTTTATTATGAACAAGCACTGGATTTTGCTAACTGCTTTCTCTGTGTCTATTGAGATTATGTAATTTTCTTCTTTATGCTTTGTTGAGTTTCAGATGTTAAACCAACCTCACATTCTTTTTTATATATTATTGGATTAATGGTCCAAATATTTTGTTAGGGAATTTCCTACTTACGTTTTGATCAAGGATACTTCTCTGTAATTTTCTAGTGACTCTGTCTAGTTCTGGTATCAGGGAAAGTTTCGCCTCATAAATAAGTAGGACAGAGTCCCCTTCTCTGTATTTGGACACAGCTTAGGTAGGACTGGTATTATTTCTTCCTTTAAGGTTTAGTGGAACTCACCAAGGAAGCCACCTCAGCCCCCAGGTTTTCTTCATCATGTTAACAAGCTTGTTTTATTAATGACAAAAACATTTTAAAAGGCAGGGTGTGTACAAAATTAATACTAAAAGTAAACTATCCATATGTATAGATAACACATAATGTAAGTAATTCTTGTTCAATGAGAGAGTTTGAAAATTTATAAAAGCCCAAGGTCATGGAAGTATGGATGCTTTTACTTTCTCTTGAGTTTCATATATTCTTCAAAACCTCTCAGTGAACTTGTGTTATTTGTAACTAGCACCAAAAACAAGAAATGGCAATCAGAGTTGCACATAAATGGGCTGGGATCTCTTCCCACTCTCTCTTCTGACCCTGTAATGATGCTGCACAGGTGCTTTCTGACTTGCTATGAGTTTGGAACAAAGTGTATTTCACCTTGAAGAGGCTACTAGTTTATTTCACTAGCCTTCCACTTCCCAAAATCAGGACAAAGCCATACCTGCCTCTTAGAAGAGTGAGGAGCACTATTTTGAACTCCATACCAAAAACAGAGACTGATGCTTGACGTTTGAAAGGAGTGAGGCTATTACTGTCTAATAAAGAAGACAAAAAGTATTAAAAAAAAAAAAAAAAAAGACAAAGGAGTTAGAAATAAGAACAGAGAAAAAGTATATTGAGCCTGGAACAAAGGATAATATCTTCCAAAAGAGCAGAGATGTTTAAAAGACACTAATGCAATACCCTTCGTTTCTAATAAAGCTACAGGAACTGAAATTTAAACTCCAGTGTACCAGATAAAGATCAATATTAAATATTTTTCATAAGTTATATTTTGAAAACCATATGAAAAGGTAATCTTTGTAATTTTATATTGGTTGAACAAACGGGCCAACTTCTCAATTTCTTATGAGTCTATAGTAACAAGATTAGTCCATCATCAGCAACATAATGCAAATAAAATATAAGCACAGAATTAAAAGAAACAGAACTGCACAGAACCTGCAGAGATCCTCTTAGTAGGAGGATCCAGTGTGGACATGGGGAAGGAGACACGGTTACGTGATTTTAAAAATGTATTTGACCTATATTTAGAAGTCCATTTCTGTTCAACTTGACATCTGAATCGTTGGCTGACTATTGGGGGGGGGGGGATCCCTTAAGTCTAAATGCCCCTTTCCTTATCAAACATTAGGATGGAAGCATAGTTAAACAATCTTGCTTATACCATCGATAAGAACGCATTAAATAACATCAATAATGCTCTGAATATCACCCAAGAAGGTCAGTCGACTTACCCAAGGTTATAGCAAATCCTTAAAAAGAAAGCAAGATTTTCCTCCACCCAACTAAGCATGTAAGCTTTCCTATAATACACAGAGTTTATAATTCTCAGAACTTGAAAAATGTTTTTTAAAAAAAACAATCCAAGCTGACTATAACTTGGCATCTGGTTGGATTCAATATTTAACACAGCTTCTAGCATTACCAGCTGACAGAAATAAAAAAACAAGTGGAAAAGGAAGGATCTCATGGCAATTAAGAGGGTACTTTTAGAGTTTAAAAAAAAATTAATTGAAACCTTGGTTTCTACTCTCAATTTTGAACGAGTTACTTAATTCCCCTGAATGTCAACATTTCCTCTGTAAAATGAGAAAAACACGATCCAATTTTTGCAAATCACAGTGCCTCAAGCTCTAGTAAGTATTCAATAAACACAGTTATTAGCAATAGTTAATGTTATAATCATTTACTACTTTTATCTTCATATAATGTAGCCATGAAGGAGGCTGCATTACAGTGCTACTTCTTCCAGAAAAAGTAGAAATAAATCCTGCAGCACGTAGCAGTGCGTGGCCATAACAGAAGTTACTGCCTCTCTCTGTAACTGACATTTCAAGGAAAGCATTGAACTAATACAACGATGACTAAGAAAGCACCCGTTCATGAAGCCGCACGCTCCCACACGCTTCTCACTACCCCACGCGCACTCTGGTTCTCGGGAGTAATTGCTGGCGAGCAACTACTTTATTGCAGATGCGCTGGGAAATGCGACACAGTTATCTACACCTCACCAGCTTCGGAAGACGGGTCAGCCTACAAAGTACTGACTAATAGCAAAGCACTGTAAGGTAAGCAGTATTTTCTCACAGTAAACAATGTAAGCAGTTAGATCAATTCATGGTTTATAAAGTTGATAGTTACACTCCTGCTATTACCAAAACCAAACAAAATTTAACTTTCATTTTCTAGATTTCAGCAAGTATGATTAAAAGTAAAGGAACTTAATATCGCATTATTCTGTTGCTGTGCCACTTTTCCTAAAACTTTTAAAAGCCTTCTCAAGTAGCAAAATACATCTTTTGTATGTTTCTGGACTTTTCTTCTTTCTTCTCATCTTTCCTATGTATTATGACTCGGATGGTTAACAATTGTGTCTATTAATCTGACACCTGTGTGAGTTCCTCAGTGATTCCTACTAACCCACAGATGTTCAAATTCCAACATTTTTGCTCAAAACAGTTTGCTTCACCTTTCCTGGACATAGGTCCTGACACACCTTTTCTATGAGGCCTTTCCCACAACAAAGGTGGATTATTTCTCTCACCACCCCCCAGGGCCGACCAGGATCTTCAGCTCTAGCACACTCTACACTCTAGTTGTCGGAAGCAGTTAAAAAAAAAAAAAAAAAGACAAAATCCCTCCTTTGAAGCAAGTACAGGGTCTCTACTTCAGACTTAAGCCTGCTCTTACCGCCTCCCACACCATTACTGGAACCAGTTTCCTGACTCAGCTTTCCATCCCTGGGACTTCCTTTGAAGACACGGCATGAGCAGAGTGGATGAATTAAAAAGAAAGCCCTGTGCAGAGACTTACAGCTTTTGAGCAGGTAATCAATAAAATCTAAGTAGCCTGAAATACAATTTCACAAACAGTCATGGTCTGGAATTTAAACAAATGGTTTGATCTGCCTTAAACCCAGCTGAATGTTGACCTTTGCTTGGGATTCTTTTCAGGGATACACATTTATAAAAGTCCCAAGTTTTAGTCCCTCTAAAAATTGAAAACAATAAACAAATGGCATCTAACTAGGTTTGATATGCCTGTATCCAGATGGTCAGCTTTCTTTTTCTTTTCTTCTCTTTTTTTGTGATATAGCTAAGAAGTCCTCCCATGGACTAACAAATTGTGTATTGTCCATCAAAAATTTTAAGATTATGAATTATTAAAAATCACTACACATCCCCATCCAGTCTCCTAAAGCAAGTCAGCAAATCCAATTATGTCCAGCTCACATGTGTCTCTAGAATTAGCCTCTCCTCATCTGAGCCACTTAGACCCAGTTTAAAAGATTTCAATAATATCATAAGCAGCCACAATTCCCCTGTAGCTCACTTCCCACCATGCAGGAAGTCGTCACCAAATGCAAAGGTGAACACGTTCTTTTCTTGGTGCTAAAAACCTTCCAGATCCCCAACGATCCCGAGATAGAATTCGGACCTCAGATGAGGCCACCCTTAGAAATGGTCGAGGGCCCATCCCTCTCTGTTCCCATGCTTCTCTGTCGCCCTTTGTGTCTGCCAACCCGGGAATGCTCACCATTTCCTGAATGCACCAAGATCTTTCAGAGGCCGCTGCTCCTGGGACAGAAGTCAGTTCTTCTCCCAAGGCCCACTTGGCTTTTCCACCTAGGAAACTTCTACTTAACTTTCAAGTGACATTCAGATGGCATCTCTCTAAAGTGAAGACCTCCTTTCTCTGTCCTCTCCCAGGTAGAGTTAATCGTGCCATCTTCCGAATCCCCGCAACACTTCGTAGGTTCTGTAGCAGTACTTTCTCTGTTGAAGTTGACTTCTCTTTCTTTCTCAGTTGTCTGTGGGCTCCCCGCCCCCACCTGGACCCCAGCTTTTCCTAAGACACGGACTATGTGTCACTCTTACGTGGATAGGGATATCAGCATTGAGTGAATCCCCTACTACACAGTAGCTTATCATGATCTAACAAAAAGTACATGAAATTTAAGCCAGGTACCTTCTTCTGGGTTTAAATCATAGATCATAGTTCCATATTTTTCTAGAAACAGCCATGAAAACTTGGCTTCCTTGCCCATAAAGTAGTAATGCAACCAGCCCGCAGGGAGAGAGGGACTTTTTGAGAGCTAAGATAAAAGAAGAGGACATAGGAACCTTGCCTGGAAAAGTTCTGGCATGCTTTGCCCCTCCTGAGCACCCATTCTGCTGTATGTCCCATTATCACCATGACAACCCATGTGGCCGCTGGCCTCCCCATCCACCATCTAGGAACAGAGGCCCACAGAAGGACAAAGGAGCTGAACAATACCACATGGTAAGTACGAGCAAAGCCAAGACTCAAACAGCTGGGGATTCAACCATAAGTGTTCTAAAGCTTTACCCAAGTGCCCAATTTATTTCATTTGATGCTCACCAAAATCCCTTCTATTTTCCTCATTTTATAGATGAAGAAACTGAGGCTCGAGTCAGTAACTTGCCCCCAAATCATAGAGCTGCAGGTACACAAGCCAGGATTCAAACCCAAGTGTGTCTAAACTCCAAGTGCTTCAGTTGAAATCCCATAGACTAGTATAAAAGGTACAGATATACTATAAAATAGAGGGGAATAGTACGTACCAGAGGAAAATACCTGTGTTATAGTAATCAAACCAAGGTAAGCTTCCTTCTCAGTGAGGTTACCAGGAAAACCTTTTCAGAAGGTTTCAAAAAGCATTAAAATTTAAAAAAAAAAAAATTGTGGTTCATGGGTAGCTCAATTGGTTAAGTGTCTGCCTTCAGCTCAGGTCATGATCCCAGGGTCCTGGGATCGAGCCCCGTATCAGGCTCCCTGCTCAGCGGGAAGTCTGTTTCTCCCTCTCCGTCTGCCCCCTGCTCATGATCTCTCTTTCTCTCTCAAATAAATAAAATCTTTTAAAAAATTGAAAATTAGTATTGAAAACCGAAAATAACGGCTGGAAAGCATGCAGGAAAAGAGGGCTATCGGCAACTCGGGGACAGAGAATTGTGGGGTGCGTCCAGGACAGTGAGTCCAACTCAATGAGAGGAGGAGGAAGACACGTACCACAGAAGGTGTGACGGGGACCTCGAACGTAGTCGCGGCATGTCCACATCAGGTCGGACTGGGAGCTCCCCGTCATGTTTGCAAATTAAAGTAAAATAAATCAGACTCCGTCGCTGTAAAAATGTGTCAGAATGAGGAGGGGGGCTGGAATTAGGGGGACTGATCCAGGCACCCTGACGTTCAAGGGGCGGACCCCCCTCGCAGCTCAACTGGGCACAAGGGATGGGCCACAGAGCCCTCGCGGCAGACTGGCAGCCCCGGTTTTGGTCTGGGAGAAAAAGTGAGAATAAGGCCACTTTCCGGAAGTAGGACCACTTGATGATCTTTGCAAAGGAGTCTGCTTTCAGGTACGCTGAATTTAAGATGCCAACCGGGACGCTGGAGGTTTCCAGAGGGCAAGCAGATACACACAGTTGGGGCTTGTGAACCTGACTGGAGTTAGGAATTTGCTTGAAAGTCAGTAAGCATACACAGAAGGAGGAGTCCAGACAAAGAGCAGTGGGAAAAAGTGGGAAGAGAAATCTAAGGGCTTTGTTTTGTGAAGCTCCCACATTTTAGCAGCAGGAAGTAGAAAAAAAAAAAATACTGTTTTGCAGTCAACCCAGTGAAGAGGGGTTTTCGGGAAGTGCTGGTACATTGCCTCAAATTCTCCTAGAAAGAAGTAAAGGAAGGTGAATTCTCAAAACTAAGGGAACAGACATGTTTTCAAAAAAATCTTAAATTCACTGATGGGCCCAGATATTGGATAATAAGGGACAAAACAGCGTTAAAAAAGTAGAAATAACTTTTCCACAATTATTGTAAGAGTTACTTTATATAAGAGGAAGAGAAAGATTACATAAAAATGCAAACTTCCCAGTAAAAATTAGAGGGTCCCAGGTCCCAGTCGAGGGAGAAGAAGGTACAGATATACTGTACAGATATACTGAGAAGAAGGAAGGCATATTTCAGACGGAAAGAGACTGTCTGCCGAGCAGTGTAAAGTCAGCAGGCAGCTCGGACTCGACCTCTGGAAGGCATGGTGGACTCCATGACCACCAGGTTGTGGCTTTCTCCAGTAACTGCTGCCAGCTTTGTGCAAGAGAGCAGGGGTTGGGTAGCAAGGTAGAAACTCCGGAAGGTCAAAATCTGTGAAATGCTCAGGAGCAAGTTTTTCTCTGCTCAGATCAGTTTAGCAGAGCAGCAAGCGTTCCACAAGCAGAATTTGCTAACTTGGTATCCAGCATGACTTGAGTTTCTATGGGCGCCTCACCCTCCAGCTCACACCAGAAGTAGGTACAGGCAGTAGGGCCCTCGTGCGGAGGTTGCCCATGACATGGGAACAGGCCCAGGAAGAAGGAAGCAGGGGAGGAAGCTACAGCTAGAACAAACAGGCACGTGCCCTACCTCCTGGCACTATGAGATGAGAAGATCCAAAGGCAAGGCCAACCATCCTTGTGAATTTCAAAAACTATAGTCTGACCAAAGGAAACCAATGTGGAGTTAAAGAAAGAAGTACAAGGAATTGGGGGAGGGGAGGGAGGTAGGCGGCGAGAAATAGCTTGTTATTTAAAAATGAGCTCTGAGTATCAGAAGGGCCCAGAGGAGGGCACTCAGGTTCAGGCTGGACCTGGAGAAGACACAGGGTCCAAACTCAATTACATGAGGTGTAAATGGTAAGCATTACGGCCCGCGGTGGTAACCACCGATGAGGGAGGGAATGAGAGGCATGCTGAGGGCAGGGGCTCTCCATCCCTCGGCGGAAACTACCCAGTTCTGCTTCTGAGAGCTAGACAAGCTCTCACTAGCAATCCATTCTTATAATTAAATACCGACAAATCTCGGACGGAGGGGGAGAATATCGAAATGCTTATCCTGGAACTCTCTTAATCACAAGGAAGTACTGCAGGAAACTCTATTCCTGATTCTTTGAGGACTTCCTTCCCTCAGAAGCCAGGCTTCACCCAGCAGAACTGACATTCTCGCAGAGGTGTTAGCTGAAGGGGAGCTTTGACAATTTGCTCCAGGAAAACACATAACCAAGAAGAGGAGGCTGCCTGTTGAGGCTCTATTCGCAGAAAGGGGAGCTAAAATAAAGGCTCAGCCTTAAAATGTGTCACCAGCCATGTGCAGCAGAGGAAGCAACCTGGAGGTGAGAGAAAAATCTGTAATAAGTTCTGCTTGCGTAGAGAAAAGAGTGCCTACAAAGTGCTCAGAAGGGAAAATGATTCTATAATTAGTCGAGTGCGTCGCCATTACAGCTAAAGCTATTATCATCGCCAGTTAAAAACACGGCCTGTCTTCATACGCAGTGCCTTGATCTACGGAGCTCAAATATAGCTAAACAAAATAGAAGACTTTGAAAAGCCACTTCTAAAAAAACAAGTGCTCGAACGGATGTAACAGTCGGCACGTAGGAACCAACAAATTTCTCAATATATCCATGTGCAGTCCCATTGGGATAAATAAGATAGTTTATTACTTTACTCATGTTTCTCCAACCTATTCCTTATTTTCTGAAGTTGCTGACGAAAGAGAGCCTCCTGCTAGAACTTGCGCCTTTGCTTCTGAACAGACTTGTGAAATGCTAACGCGCTTGTATTCACAGCCTATAATGATTATTCTAAAATAGACTCCCAGACTTGCATAATAGGCAGGAGGGTTAAGAGCAGGCATTTAAAGTTCAACAGAGTTAGATGGGAACCATTTCTCTGCTAATTACTATGTCCAGTCTCCCTCTCTCTAAAGTGGACATGATAATAGCTCCCAGGGGTGTTACAAGGAGCAAACGACATGTGGAAAACCCTTTGCAAAGTAAGGTCACACAAAAATGGTCACTATTATTATAAAAAGGCCATTAGAGGTCACTGAACTCTGCTTCATTTCACCAGCAAGGTTACACAATTAGTAATAGTTTAAAAACAAAAGCAATTCTCATCAACCAGCTCAGTAAGCTTTAGCAGGATTTTAGTTTCAAACTATTAAATGTCAGTGTGACCTTAATTAAAGCCACGATTGGACAAGGTTCTAAACAGGATATGCCTTAATTGCATAGTGCTTAATCTTACGCTGTGGAAACCTTCCCCATGCTTGCAGATACTGCTTCCCATAGCTAAGGAAAATGAAGGCTCGTTTAATCAGTAGTCACTTTCCTATTCAGTCCACAGAAAAGACAACTGGTTTCCATTCGTTCTAGGTGCTGATAGGTGTTGGCTCTATCTGACTGGATGGCTGACCTCAAATCCGCACTTGCAGCCCATTCTATCTGTACACTTCCATTGTCATTATATCTTGATAGAAGCTCCTTTACTAAGTTCTAAAGTTCTGTGCAAATCCTTCAAAGTGAAAGAATATTTCAGGAAGAGTTAATCTTTAGCTAAAGGAGAAAATCATTCGGCAAATTCAACTTAATGAAAAATCTGTTCTATCTAAAGAAGAAGGTATGTTGTTGGAACCTAAAACTCAATTTAAGGGAGTTATCAAGACCTTTAACTGAATAAGTGCTGTGTCAGTAGAGTTTAAAAAAAACAAAAACAAAAAAACCCTTTAACTTCATCAATATCAGCATTTAAAATATTGGACATTTTCTCCCTAATGTTATTGTAACATTAACTGTATGCATATTTGCTTTCATCTGTACTTGAAGAAAACCACAAATATTATTTTCTTCAGCAATTAAAAAAAAAAACTACTTCTCTCCAGTTTTACAAATTTACTAAATTAACAAATATTTAAATTTTTAAAATCAAAACTATTACAATTAATTTTCTAGTAAATAGATTTTGCAGTGCTGACATTTAAAATGTCTTCCAGCCACTCCGTGCGCTTGGAAGCAAATTAACGCTATTCTGAGAATTCCAATCCCCTGGCCATACTTTGACACGACCAGCAGAGGGCAGAACTGAACACGTCATACTTGCATCCTGAGCATGAATGAGAAAAAATTCCCAAAAGGAGGTTGAGTTGTTCTATTTTTGACTGAAATTTAACACTTCAGTTGCTATATTTGCTGAATTTACAGACATGCCAAGAAGAAATGTCAACCTAATAAAATTCTCTTTGGTACAAATGGGGAAATAAAAATCAACACTGCAATAGAATAAACTATAGTAGAAGTGCTTGGAATTAACAGAATAAACACATGGAATCGTAACGTTAACAGTACTTGTTCATCGTGTGCATATGCATGTGGTGCAACTAAACATCTTACAAATCAAACCAATTAAATAGCTTACAAATCAAATCAGAAATGCTTGGTATCGGGGCACCTGGGTGGCTCAGTGGGTTAAGCCTCTGCCTTTGGCTCGGGTCCTGATCCCGGGGTCCTGGGATTGAACCCAGAGTCAGGCTCTCTGCTCTGCAGGGAGCCTGCTTCCCCCTCTCTCTCTGCCTGCCTCTCTGCCTACTTGTGAGCTCTGTTTGTCAAATAAATAAATAAATAAAATCTTAAAAAAAAAAAAAAAAGGAGAGAAAGAAATAGTTGGTATATGTCCTAATGGTAGAGATGAAACTATATATAAAATTTAATCTATAAATATAATTCATATCTGTATAATTCCATAATAGTTCCTTCATCTAGAATACACACTCTATAGACAAAATTACTGAAGAGGTTTTGTATTGTTTTAAAGTTTATTTGAGAGAGAGAGAAAGAGAGGGCACAAGCAGGGGGAGCAGCAGGCAGAGGGAGAGGGAGAAGCAGGATCCCCACTGAGCAGGAGCCCGACGCGGGGCTCGATCCAAGAACCCTGAGATCATGAGCTGAGCTGAAGGCAGACACTTAACTGACTGAGCCATCTAGGCGCCCACATTGAAGAAGTTTTAAAATTTTTCTCTAGGATTTGAAAGGTTTTTTTGAAACTTTGATAAACTTATAAGGAATTACTTTATTCTTAATGTTCTGTAACTTCAATGTTCCACAACCTCTGATACTTCAAAAGTAAAAACCAAAAGAACACACTTACAAATGTATAAAGGTAGAATCAAAAGGAAGAAAAATGCCAGGGTTAGGCCTGGGGCCACAGTAAATACAGAATAAGATACATTTAATATATTTTCTGTTAAAGGCAAGGATTTATTCACAGTTACATTTCCATGTCTGAATATCTGCACTTTATGTCTCAATGTTTTTTTGTTTGTTTTGCTTTTTGGTTTGTTTTTGTTGTTTTTAATAAGAGTGATGAAAGTTAAACAGAGGAAGTTCCTGTAAGAAATTAAGGTGGCCTGGGGCGCCTGGGTGGCTCAGTGGGTTAAGCCGCTGCCTTCGGCTCAGGTCATGATCTCAGGGTCCTGGGATCGAGTCCCACATCGGGCTCTCTGCTCAGCAGGGAGCCTGCTTCCTCCTCTCTCTCTGCCTGCCTCTCTGCCTGCTTGTGATCTCTGTCTGTCAAATAAATAGATAGAATCTTTTAAAAAAAAAAAAAAAAAAAGAAAGAAATTAAGGTGGCCTTAGTTCTGCTGAAGATTCTGAAAACCGCCGAAACCAACGTGGTCTCTTTCTCTCTCACCAAAGCAGCTTCTCAGTTACAGAAGGGGAAGCAAAGCTTTAATGAGCAGTGGGGAAATGTCCCTTCAGGAAGCTTAGATCTAGCGCAGCAGCTCTCATCAGCGGAGCTAAAACTCTGGAGAATTCCAGGTAGACCCTCCTTGGCACTTACAGAAGACCAAGAGCAGCTTCCACATCTAAGCTACAACTAATATCGAAAGAACACAGTTTCTAGAGCAAAGCTCGCCCAAAACCGGCCGATCCAAATTCCTGATATCCAGAGTCTTTCCTCATACCTAGTCCACGGGACTTTCCCTAAGTGCAACCCAAAAGTTAGCATTTTTGGAAGCTCCCTGGAAAACAGAGAAATGTGGGAGAGAGAAGGCAATGAAACTGCAGACCTAACCAGGGCGTAGGTAAGGGAGGGCCTTGGAGGCCGTGAATGAGGGCCCTGGCATTATCCTCAGGGTAAAGCTTCTCTAGCAAGTAGACCAGGATCACCCTTTTGGGGAGAAGGAACTGGAGGGGGGGCAAGAACAGAACGAGGTAGACAAATAAGGAGACGACTTTTGTGGTCCGCACACAAGACAATGGGAGCCTGCACCAGAGTGATGGCAACAGAACATAAAACAAGACCAAAGTTTCCCAATATACTTTGAATCAATAGGATTTCACAACAGATTGGCTCTGGAAGACGAAGAAAAGGCACAGACACGGAGTCCACTTTCCTGGGTCTGAATTCCTTCTCTCCCACTTACTAAACCCTGTGACTGGGCAAATTACCCTAAGCCTCAGTTTCCACATCAGAAAGTAGAAATTGGATTAAATAAATCAATAATTTATTTTAAATTAATCAACTGAAGGGACCCACGTTCAACACTTAGCACAGTGGTTGGCCCTTAGAAAACACTACCTGTTGGCTGCTTTCCATCATTTTTGTTGTTAATGACATTCCTGTAAAAAGACCATCCAGGAGGTCTACTATGAACAAGGCAATGTGAAAACAAAGGTGTATTTTTTTAAGGAAGGAAAAAAACTTCCTCCCTGACAGTGAGTATGGGAACCCAAGACAACTTTCACTGTTCTGTACTACTGCTGAGGATTTTTTTCCCCCCAAAACAGAAAGAGAAATGCTTAAGAATGCTTAAGTGATGATGATCCTCAAGGCCACAGACTTTGTACTGAACACCTGAGGTATAAAAAAGAAACAGGTTCCAAGTTCTAACTCTCTTCTCCATTCCCACCATCTGGCCTCGAGAAACCAAATGGACATATGTGGATTTACTAATCGGCATTCCCTGCAGGATGTAACCCCTCCCTCCCCCATGTTCCTGCTTACTTGGAGGAAAAGATCACCCACCATTAGGTCTTCACTGCCTATGTCCAAAATGAATCTGGAATTCCCACATTGTCGGATGCCATTTTAAAGGATGAACCCTATAGCAGTTGCTAACAGAAATGGCACAATACTGACATCAAAAATGTGTCTGTTAGTTCAGGGGTAAGCTCTTATACATCTCGTCAATATAACCTACATGAAGAGTAAATTTTTTTTCAGGGCATCTGGGTGACTCAGCCGGTTAAGCGTCTGCCTTCAGCTGAGGTCGTGATCCTAAGGTCCTGGGATCAAGCCCTGTATCGGGCTCCCAGCTCAGCGCGGAGCCTGCCTCTCCCTCTCCCTGCCATTCCCCCTGCCTGAATTCTGTCAAAAAAAAATAAAATCTTTAAAAAAAAAGAGAGAGAGTAAATTTTTTTCTTATTGGATAGCAAACCAGACATTATATTCCTCAGTATATACTTTTTAAAAAATTACTTTGAAAAACAGGGGCGCCTGGGTGGCTCAGTGGGTTAAGGCCTCTGCCTTCGGCTCAGGTCATGATCTCGGGGTCCTGGGATCGAGCCCCGCGTTGGGCTCTCTGCTCAGCAGGGAGCCTGCTTCCCCCCCACCCCCACCGCCTGCCTCTCTGCCTACTTGTGATCTCTGTCAAATAAATAAAATTTTTTTAAGAATTACTTTGAAAAACAGCCTACTTAGAGCATTGTCTTTCAAGTTCACAAATCATTCTTAGGAAGGAGAGTAAGTATAAGCACCAAAAGATGGCACCTCGAAGACTTTTGATGGTTCTCGCATGATCTCATTCTCGGTCTCCTGAGCACCGTACCTGCGAAAAGGTACAGCATTCTATGGTAAAAAACATTTCTCAGACCCTGCCTTGGGTTCTTCTGCCATCTGTTTTGAATCTGAAAATCACTTCACATTGTAGTAAATATTGGTCGCATTTTAAGTGGAATACTAAAAATCAATACTTCTCCGCACTGTGTCCGGCGACCCGAGGGCCGCTGTTCTTCTCTGCTTACTCGGACGTCTTCTTCCCCATTTCTAAGGGTCAACACAGGTCCAATATGCGGTCAATACTTACAACCTGAAGCCAATCTTCAGATTCAAAATAGTTCTATTAATACTAATCTCCAACCTCACTTATATTTTGGTTTTGCATGAGATGCTCTCCCCCCCCCCCACAAAGATCCCCTATTTTCATGCTTCTGATAGGGTCCACAGGATCTTCCCTTGAGCCTACCTGGTTCCTTGGGATCTTAGCCTTAGAAGACAATGATGACGACGCAGCACCCTCCTCGCACCTACAGGCTTCAAGGAGCGCTCTCTCCCAACTGTAAAGATGTCAGGAAGCTCTGACACGCTTCTGACCGGCCCACAAGACCCACCCCTCCTGGCTCTGAGGAAAACAGCCCTCCTCCCAGGAAGCTGGTCCCAAATGAACGAGTAACATCAGGGTTTTCACGCAGAGTATCGTGGGAAAACTGTCATCTTCAAGTTCTCATTGCAACGCATTTCAAGCATTCTCTGTCCTCATTTCTCACGCAGATCTTCCAGACTACGAATACTACACTCTCTGCTCAGGTTCTCTTCCATCTTCGAATTCATCGTATTTTCGTGCAAAGATCCCCGGTATCTTTTTCAAAGATCTCTAAAAATGTCCAAGAATCTTCGTAACACATTCACCTAACCCAGAAGTACACAATTACTTTGTTAAAAGTAATTACCCAACTACATTTAATGAATGCACAAGGACGTTAACCGCCAAGAACGGAGAGAAAGTTAGACTCTATTTCATGGAAGTTGTTCCTTATATAACAAAGGCAACATGGCCTGGGGCAAAGCAAATTGACCTGAGTGTCAGAAGACGAAGATTCTGGCTCCGTCAAAACTATGTCAAGCACAGATAAGTCACTTCACCTTTGCTGGCTTAAGTGACCTCATTTGTCAGTTTAAGAGAAATGGCCTAAATTAAGTCAGCATTAGATTCTTTCAATATTTTATTGTCCCACTGCAAGACAGAAAATCAATCAGGTATACACACTGCACAGACACATGGCTTGAAACAGCTGAAAGGGGGAAATCCGTCCCATAGCCTGTTTGACAATGTGAACCAGGAAATGTCATGAATCAATAACTTCTGCTGAGTGGGGGAGACTTTTTCCAGAGCATTTAGCCTGAAGCTGTTGTGTATCAGTTGTTCTACCTAGAAAATCCTGTAAACATCGTAAAAGATAAGAACAAAGCACAAGAAGATAAGGGATTCTCATTAAAACAACAGGCCCCAGACATCATTTTACAGAATATTCACCCAAAGGAGGAAGGCCTGTGTGTGGATCGGTGTAGTGGCTAGTTAGAGAAAGCCAATGCTGCAAAAAGCAACTGAAGCTTTTGTGCTGGGAACTGAACCTCAAGCAAGAGAGAGAATGAACCTAATGCTTGGGGGCTTCAGTTTCTTCTATAAAATGGAAATAAAACCTATCTCATCAGGGACGTTATAAAGAGTACATGAATTAGTATTTGTAAAGTGCTTAGTCAGCATAAGTTGTTTTCAAAGGTTGTAAGTTTAAAAATAAATAAAGGCACCTATAACAAAACTCGACAATGCCCTCCTGTGGACTGGAGGGTCAGACAGTGAAATGCAGCCATGATTAGCAAATAATTCATGTCCAAAAAAGAGAAAAGAAAGAGTGAAGTAAATGCAAGCACAACACGAACCAAGAATACTTCCATCTCCTCGCTGCACCCACCGTGGTTTTTTTATTTTTATTTTTATTTATTTATTTATTTTTAAAGATTTTATTTATTCATTTGACAGACAGAGATCACAAGTAAGCAGAGAGGCAGGCAGAGAGAGAGGAAGGAAAGCAGGCTCCCTGTTGAGCAGAGAGCCTGATGCGGGGCTCAATCCCAGGACCCTGGGATCATGACCTGAGCTGAAGGCAGAGGCTTTGACCCACTGAGCCACCCAGGTGCCCCTATTTTTATTTTTTTTTAAATATTTTATTTTATTTATTTGACAGAGAAAGATCACAAGGAGGCAGAGAGGCAGGCAGAGAGAGGAGGAAGCAGGCTCCCCGCCGAGCAGAGAACCCGATGTGGGGCTCAATCCCAGGACCCTGAGATCATGACCTGAGCTGAAGGCCGAGGCTTAACCCACTGAGCCACCCAGGCGATCCCCACCGTGGTTTTTAACCCCAGCTCCCACTAAGGAAGGGCTCAGATTAAAATAGGATCACCTATATCTTCATGTTGCTATTGCATACATAATTCATTCTGTTTTTTTGCTTTGTAAATGCATACGGGTCGTGCTATATATGAACTATCATTCTAAACTAATGCATTTGTTATCCTCAATTAAAGGATCCCTTCCAGAATTATTTCCCAAATAACATCTACCCTTCGTCACAATACTGGGAGACCCCGTTTGCCGTGCAAGGACCCACCCTACACCTTGATCTCCCGTTCACCCTACCTCAGGCACCGGTCCACTCACCGGGCCACATCCTCAACCACTTAATCATCAAAAACCACTGTACTTGTGAAACTATACACGTAGACATCCTGCCTGAACTTACCCTCCAGACCTTGAGAATCTTGACTCCCCAGCTTCTATCACCGATCCCACTGATACGGTCTTCTAAGATCATACCCCATTCTTTCCACCACTTCCACGCCCAAATCCTCCACTCCCACCGTCACTCACCTTTGGTTGCATCCAAAGGTACAATACCAACCTGAGATGAGTCCAGTGTTTTGCCTTGGCCACACCCATCATCCCTTCTACCCCAACTGGCCCTTCACAGGCATAACTCTATATTCAGTTTTGTCCCATTTCTGTGATTTCCAAATGAATTTTTTCCATATCATCCATAAACATCTGGCCTCCCACCTCCCTCTTTGCCCAATATGGAGGACTATGCCTCCTAATTGACAGAAAACACTCAAGCAAGGACACGTTCTCAATCTCCTACCGTCGACCTCCTACGAAGCAGCCCACCAGCCTCCACACCCTTCCTGCGGCTTCTGTGCCCTTCTTTCTGCATCTGCTTTCACGTGCAGGAGCTCCCATTCCTGTCCCAGGCCAATTCCCCCCACTCTGATCATGCAACCCAACCCTCTGGCCTTCTCGCAACCACAGGCTACCCATTCTTTCTTCCCCTGATCGTCAATGTTTCCCTCTTTATTGGGCCCTCCCATCAGTACCTACACATGCTCTAAACCCTCCTATGCCTTAAAAAAAAAAAAAAAAAAAAAAAAAAAAGGCAGCCTTCCTTCCCAACGGACAACCCACCTTGTTCTCCTTCACCCCGCAGCGAACCACACGCCTCCATTAATCCTCCTCCCGGCATCTCACTCGCCCTTACCCTTCCATTAAACCTCGGCCTCCTGATATCTGAGCGGCGTCCACAACACCCACTCAAATTCCTCTCTACAAGGTCATTAACAATACCTTTTGATAAATTCAGTAACTACTTTTCAGTGTTAATCTTACTTGACCTCTTGGCAAAATTTTATACCACTCAATATTCCAGAATCTTTTTTTCCTGTCCTACCTCTATGACTGCTCCTTGGAGGTCTCCTGCACCCTGCTCATTGCCTAAATGTTCATCTACACATCAGGTCCCTCTCCCTGCTGACTCTACAGGCACTTTTCAATGAATAATGACTTTGGGTGTCATCTACACACTCAAGATTCCTCGATCTCTCTCCCCCTAGGCTCACTCTCCTGACTGTTAGGTACAAATGAATATTTTCGCACATGTTTTGGTAGATATCCTGAAATTCAGTAAGACCTAAATTGTACACCCAACGTGCTCCTCCTGTTTTACACTTAAGAGATAGCACCACACTCCACCCTATTGCTCAAGCCAGAAACCTGGGCACATCCTGCTTGCTTCTGCCTCTTCCTCATCTTCACACAATCAACCAAATTCCCAAGGCTTATCATTTCAACCTTCTAAAATAAAGCATTTCCACCCTTGCTTCTCAAAGTGTGGTCCCCAGACCAGTACTATCAGCATCACCTGGGAACTTGTTAGAAATGCAGATTCTCCAACCCCATCCTCGGACTCATGGACTCAGAAACCAGACTCATGGAATCATAAATCAGCAATTTATGTTTTAACAAATCCTCCAGGTGAGTCCAATGTTTGAGAACTAAGAACCATCAGAATTGACCTTTGTTGGGGTGCCTGGGTGACTCAGTCAAGTAAGCATCAGACTTCAGCTCAGGCCATAATGTTGGGATCCTGGGATCAGCCCCGTGTCAGGCTTCCCATTCGGCAGAGTCTGCTTGTCTCTCTCCTTCTACTCCTCCCCCCTCCCCCCTCAGGCATAAGAAGCATGCTCACTCTCTTTCTCTCTCAGATAAATGAATAAAATTTTCAAAAGAAAAAAGAACTGTCCTTTGTTCGTCCTCACTACAACTTACGTAGCTGAAAGCAATCATCTCCCCTCTCCTGGATTACTGCAACATCTCCTCTTCCAGCCTCCAAACCATACACATCCAACACCTCTCAGTCCATACTCCACAAACACCCAGAATATTCTTTCTAAAACATGGATCTGATCTCATCACATTCCTCCACCTAAGACCCTCAGTGCTCTCAGGACTGAGTTCCAGTTCCTAAGCATTCTTTCAGAAGCCTTCATAAATGGCTCTGGAAACCAGGCAGCATCTACTGCGGTCTCCTCTGTCCAGGTCTCCTCAAGCTGTCACTCTACGCTCCAGGCATACTGACCACTCAAACCTCAAAACTCCTCTACCAACACCCCTCCTATTAAACAGTGTGCTGCCATGTCTTTTCATCCTTTTAACAGTAAGCAAACAAACACAGGAGACTAACTGCACTTTTCATGGAAAAATTCAATAAATATTGCGTAACTGGCCAGTGACCGCATATGGTAAGAGACAGAAAAATCAAACCCACAGATCAGATTCACCTTTTAAATCTTATCTGAGCACAGACCAGGGGTCAGCAAATCACAGACCACAGGCCGAATCTGGCCAGGTGCCCATTTTCTAAAATAATTTTATTAGGAAGCACAGCCATGCTTATTCATTACAGACTGTCGATGGCTGCTTTCACCCAATAATAGAAGATCTGAGCAATTGTGACAAAGACTGTAAATATTTATTAAAGCCTAAAATATCTTCTATCTGGCCAACTTTGGAAAACTCTGCCAACCCTGATCTAGACAATAAAGATATAAAAATAGAATAAATCTTCTTTCAGGTATCCAAAGAGAAAAAAATAACCCTCTAATTTTCTGGTTGGGTGATGCTTTCTCAGTACAAGGTATCCTCACTTTGCCTTGGATTTCATAATTCGATACTTCCCCTAGCTCTTGAGATAAGAAAGGCCACAGGAAATGCAAGTCACATCAACAGAACTTATTAATATTCAGTACATATCCAGAAGAAGGATAAGAAAAGAAAATCATGACAGAAAAGTTGGTCTAAGTCACCCATTTTAATAAAAGTCCATCATATAAATTCAAAATGAACTCTGACTCACTCAGCACTGGTTGCCAAGTGGGTGATAAAAAGAACCAGTTGTGAAAGCCAGAACAGATAGCTCTAACAGCTTAATACCCTTAAATGAAAAAACAAATCAAGAAAAAAGTATGTCACTGCCTTAAAAAGTATGACTGCCAATAATTTATTTTTAGAAATTGATTTTTCTAAACTTCAATTAACTTTATGGTTGGGGATTACTCTAAAGTCCACAGGAGTACTGGTAACACTTCCTCTAAGCTCAGAAAATTTTGTGGTGAGGGAAACAATGAGTCACCCTACCACCTTTCTAACAACACTCTTGAATTCAGCCTAACTTGTGGGGGGATTCACCTGTTTCATCTCTTTTTGTTTGTATTTTAAGTCATCTCCACACCCAGTGTGGGGCTGGAACTCACAATTCTGAGATTAAGAGTCCCACACTCTACTGACTGAGCCATCCAGGCACCCCAATCTCTGTTGTTTAAGCCACCAAACCTGTGGTTTTTATTTTTATTTTTATTTAAGTAAACTTTACCCCCAATGTGGGTCTTGAACTAAAGACTCCTCTTTATAAATAACCCTGTTTTACTTTTTTTTTTTTTTTTAAAGATTTTATCTATTTATTTGACAGACAGAGATCACAAGTAGGCAAAGAGGCAGGCAGAGAGAGAGAGAGAGGAGGAAGCAGGCTCTCCGCGGAGCAGAGAGCCCGATGCGGGGCTCAATCCCAGGACCCTGGGATCATGACCCGAGCCGAAGGCAGAGGCTTTAACCCACTGAGCCACCCAGGTGCCCCACCCTGTTTTACCTTTATAAACAAAATACACAAAAGCAGCATGTGTTAGAAATTTACTAAATCCCGTATCAGATCAAAAAATTCAAATAATCTCAAAATATATATGCTTAAACTCAAATGTATAAAACTTGGACACTGATTAGTACAGGATCCAGTCATAAAACCATTCACTGAACAATAACCAGGGACAAATCACTAAATTGTCAGAATTGGGACACCTGGGTGGCTCAGTCAGTTAAGCATTTGCCCTCAGCTCAGGTCATGATCCCAGGGTCCTGGTAATGAGTCCCGCATCAGGCTCCTTGCTCAGTGGGGAGCCTGCTTCTCCCTCTGCCCCTACCCAAGCTCGTCTCTCCCTCACTCTGACAAATAAATAAATAAAATCTTTAAAACAAATTTTAAAAAATAATAATAAATTGTCAGGATAAAAAGAATGTGACAGAACACTTTTTAAAATAATGGAGTCCAGAGAAATAACAAAGTTTAAAATACATATTAAAAGCCTTCTACCTCACACTGAACTGTATGGACTACAAACATGGCAGATATAATTTAACCCCACACAAAGTCAATCCTGTGGTAAACAAAGGTTAGCACTGCAAAGCAATTTTTTAAAAACCATACAAATGTGCGGCCTGCAAAGAAAGAAATCAAGTAGGAACTTTCTTTTATTTATTTATGTATTTATTTGACTTGGCAGAGAGAGATCACAAGTAGACAGAGAGGCAGGCAGAGAGAGGGGGAAGCAGGCTCCCCGCTGAGCAGAGAGCCCAATGTGGGGCTAGATCCCAGGACCCCAGGATCATGACCTGAGCTGAAAGCAGAGGCTTTAACCCACTGAGCCACCCAGGAGCCCCAGAACTTCTTGATAATAGCCGCTTATTACATTTTTTATGAAATAAATCTATTTTAAAACTAAAAAGTAAAATGAAATGAAAATACGCCTTTTGGAGACAATGAAGAATAGAAAGTAGATTTTTTTTTTCCTGTTTACATTTATTGACTATTCCCTCCAATTATTTCACTGAATTATCCAGCCAAGAAAATCAAACTCATTCCATGCGGTAGAGTTCTGTGAAAGAGAGGAGCAATGTTGTGTAGCAAACCAATCTCTTGTCTTGTTGGCTCCTCTGCTTTAGGAATGCTGAGTGACACAGAGGTCCTTATTCTTCCGGGGGGTGTACAGAAAGCCATTCATTCATGCCACATTATCTGTAAAGTATGCCAGACATTCACACACACAAACACTGAGAGCTAAAGCAGCAAATATGTAAGTCATCTGCCAAGATCTGAGTGTAATACTCTCAGAACCAGAGACAGCATGCCGTCACTAGGAAGCATGAACACAGCATCCAGTGGGCAAGATGACTTCCCTGCAGTCTGCAGTTCCCTCCCCCAAAGACTCCCCTACTCCCTCCACCTCCATTCCACTCCATCCAGAAAGATGCTGGGAAGGCAGGTTGGTGGTGGGGTGGGGGGTAATGGAACTGGTAATTACAGCAGCAAAATCATGAGTAGCAAATGGAGTAAGAAAGAACGGCCGGGAGGCACCTGGGTGGCTCAGGTCACAATCTCAGGGTCCTGGGATCGAGCCCCATATCAGGCTGTCTGCTCAGCAGGGAGCCTGCTCCCCGCCCCCTCCCGTCTGCCTCTCTGCCTCCTTGTGACTTCTCTGTCAAATAAATAAATAAAATCTTTTAAAAAGAATGGCAAGGCATCTGGGTGGCTCAGTAAGTTAAAGCCTCTGCCTTCGGCTCACGTCACGATCCCAGGGTCCTGGGATCAAGCCCTGCATTGGATTCTTTGCTCAGCTGGAAGCCTGCTTCTTCCTCTCTCTCTGCCTGCCTCTCTGTCTGCTTATGATCTCTGTCTGTCAAATAAATAAAATCTAAAAAAAAAGAATGGCAATAGGTCCAGAAGCAGAGATCCAACAGAGTCCGTTCTCGAGCCAACTGATTTCTCAACAAATCCATATTCCATCCCGTCCTCCATCTGCTCTCCCTCCAAGTGTTTACAAGATTATTAAATATGGTAACTCTTGATCATTCAAGACAGCTCACTTAATGGATTCTCCAGCTCCTCTTCTCTGTCCCTAAGGTTTTCCTTACAACTCTCTTCTTCGTCAAATCAAGGCATATTCACTGAAGGGCTATACCAGGTTCTATGATTGGAACTTGAAAGATAATTATTTTAAAAAATCATTGTTAATATTTACTGGGGACTTATTACGTGCTAGGAATTGTGCCAGGCTTTATCAACCTCATTTAATCTTCAAAATCACTCCAGAGGTAGGTGCTCTTATGGCACATGAAAAGTTTTCATCTGTGACCTTGTGTAACTGTCCTAACCTCTTCAGTGAAGTAGATGAAGACTGTAATCCCGTCTAGGACTAGGGTCTGCTCTAAAGCTCTGTGGGGAGACCTGATTCCTGTATTTACCACAGATCTGTGCTTCTACGGTAAACACAGGGACAAAGCATTGCACTGAGCACAGGGACACCTTCACATAAAATTTAATCTGCACTAGGGCATTGCAGGGTAAATAGCAAATTATACCACACATCTATTAGGAGAGAAAATTTAGGTTTAGATGGCTAAAGAAGGTATCTCAGAGTGAACTCTGAGTTGTAACAGTCTATTAAAAAAAAAAAAAAAAAAAAAGGAAAGCTAACATGGTCATAGTAGTTTGGGAGCAGAAGCAGTAGTACTCACAGAACTCCAGGGGTGAGAAAAAGTACAGACAGTTAGGAAACGGAGAGCACTTCAGTCTGGTAAAGGACAGAGTTTGGAAAAACAGAAAGGAAGTGCGTTGCGAGCTGGAGAACTGTGAAAGGGTTGAAGGCAGGAGGCAGGTCACAGAGGTCCAAGGAACTGGTACTCATTCTGACAGGGAAACCACGAGAGGCTTTAGGCAGGCGGTACACTGCAGGGCTTCTCAGCTACTGGCATTTTGTACTGGACAATCCTTCCCTGGGGAGGGAAGATGGCAGCTGCAGGCCTCCCTCACATGGCAGCCACAAATGTCCTCGGATGCCCACATACATATCTAGAAGGGAGCACGGCCCCGAACCAAGAAACCCTAGGAAAGCCTAAGGAGACTGGATTGGAGACCAGTAATGGGCAGACCCAAGAAGGTAATCAAACAGGTTGACATGGTAAGTCAAGCAAGTAAGGACTGAGCTAAAAGGAATTTTTCTGATTCCTCTTGTAAACATGGCCTCATCATCTCCATAGTGATCTAGAGAATCTTCCATGCCCGTCCCGTGCACAATCTCTGCACCTCTGAAGCCCATGTCAAGCTGTGGCGTCACCATTCATCCCCTCTTAATGCAGAAACTGACTGACCTCCACAGAGCCTTCTCCTCTTCAAGGACTGCGTGGCACAGTCTGGGGTCCGAGGCTCCACACCTACTATCTACTCCTCCCCAGTTCTCTGGGATGCTGAGTCCCAGCCAGCACTCTCAACGCCTCAATTCCAATGACAATGATCATCGCGCTCCAGGGACTGGACTTCGGAATCAGTAGAACAGCTTCACCTCTGAATTCCTAAATCCCAGTATCTTCTGGCCACAGCCTCCCATGAATCCATTCTCAGAACCTATTCCTCATAGTCCTTATGATTTGTAATCTCAGGGTATTATTACTCTCTATCTTAATTCACGACATCTGCTTCTCTTTTAGACGACAGTGGTGATGTAAGTAACATCAGCTCCTTTGCCCTCTAGGAACGGCCAACCATCATGTCCCAAACAACCACACATTCTAGGTGTCCAAGAAAGAATTATCATCTTCCCTGAAGCCTATTCCCTCTTTAGTATTGGGCCTCTTTGTCATCATCATCCACCCAGAGATAGAAATGAGAAGCCAAAGAAATCACCTCCTCTTCACTTCCCCACATCTAATCAAATGACAAGTCCCATCAATTCCAAATTTTAAAATAGTCCCCAGAGCCATCTCCTCTCATCCACACTGCCTGCTTCAGTGTGGACATTTTCACTGATCCCCCAGATCCTATTTTTAAATTTCTTCCTTGTCCACTCTGCCACCAGAATGATTTTTTTTTTATAAATGCCAATCTGTTTATACCTTAACTACTAAAAAATTATTTACAAACCTCCCCAAGGAGTGCTTGCTTCAGCAGCACAGATACTAAAAACATGTCCAAGGTGACATAAATATCTTTGTTTTCATGTCTGGCCTCCTCTCTCCTATCATCCCCCGATTCAAACGCAGGAGATAATTATCAGCTATTGTCCCCTCCATCTGCCCCCGCAGCAAATTCCAAGTCTGCGCTCAAGTCTCCTCCCAAGGGTTATCTTCTGAGTTACCATGGAGACTCAGTTAATTCTCTCCTTTGCTCCCCCGACTGTACATGTCTCCACTGAACTCCAATATGATCATGATCTGTGGTAACTGTGAACATACATTGAGCACTTACTGTATGCTCCATAATGTGCAAAATGCTTTACTTGTATTCAAGCTGTCTCCTTACTCAGAAACTACTACATGGCTGTTCGTTTTACATAAGAAAGAAACTAAGCCATTTACCTAAGTTTACAAAGTGGGAAATCCAGGACAGTCTGACCATGGAGCCCTCTTCTAATACTATAGTCTAACGCTTATCTTATTTCTTTAAAGTGGCTGTGAATCAGTTGAAAATAGAGGTTGTCCTTTAATTTGTGGGTCCCCAATGATTAGGGGCAGGACAAGAGAAAAGGGAGGAGCTGGAAAAAAAATTATAATTACATATCAAGAACATGATCTAAATTAGAAGACGAAGCCAGCAGGTGCCTTGGTCCATTGGGGCTGCTATAACAAAATATCAGAGTTTGGGTGGCTTATAAACAACAGAATTTACTTCTCAGTTCTAGAGATTGGGAGTCCAAAGGCACCAACGTGGTCTCCTTATCCCGCAAGAGCCCTCTTCCTGGCTCATAGCTGGTGCCTTGGGGCTATAGCTCCGTGGTAGAGCATTTGACTGCACAGCCGGTGACTTCTGCCTCCTGACGTGGAGGAGACACAGCTGTATGGGATCCCCATTTATTTTATTTTATTTTTTATTTATTCATTTACTTAGAGATTTCTATTTATTTTTACTTATGTATTTATTTATCTTTGAGAGTTTTATTTACTATTTAGTTTACTTTTATTTATTTATTGAGTGTGAGGGAGATAGCACGAGCAAGGAGGAGAGCAGAGGGAGAAGCAGGCCCCCCACCGAGCAGGGAGCCCGATGCGGGACTCGATCCCAGGACTCTGGGACCATGACCTGAGCTGAAGGCAGACGCTTAACTGACAGAGCCACCCGGGTGCCCTCAAATAAATAAAAATCTTACCAAAAAAAAAGTATTCCAAAGAAAAGGAATCTTAAGGGACTATATTACTGGACCTATTCTTGCAAAATGACCTCCATCTACTGCACCGGGGCCTGTGGTCAGTCACAGGCGGAGGCCTGGCATATCTCATCCACAGGCATCTGGGCGGTGTCCCGAAACTGCAAATTACAACTGATTCTTGAACAACTCAGGTTTGAACAACGTGGGTCCACTTACATGTGGATTTTTTTAATAGCACAGTAAATGTATTTTCCTTTCTTGTGATTTTCTTAGTAACATTTTCTTTTCTCTACCTTATTATAAGAATACAGTATGTAATACAAATAACAAAACATGTTACTGGACTCTTATGTTATGGGTAAGGCTTCCAGTCAGCAGCAGGACATTAGTAGATGAATGTGGGAGAAGTCAAAAGTTATATACGGATTTTTGACTGTGTAGGGGTTGGCGTCCCTAACCCCCAAGTTGTTCAAGAGTCAACTGTGTGTGTCATAATAGTGTATCATAATAGTGAAGTTTACAGTAAACATTTTCTAAGGATTTACAGTAAACATTTTCAGGAGAGAGATTTTTTTTTCTCAGACTTGAGAAATGACTAGAAAAGACTCCAAAAAGAAAAAGTCTTTCTTCATTAAAAAACAAAAGCAAAAACAACCCATGACCTACAATTAAGCAATACAATCTACTAAGCAGTTGTATTATGCATGTGTTTTCTCTTGTTAGAAATGATCTAGCTGGGCGCCTGGGTGGCTCAGTGGATTAAGCCGCTGCCTTCGGCTCAGGTCATGATCTCAGGGTCCTGGGATCGGGTCCCGCATCGGGCTCTCTGCTCAGTGGGGAGCCTGCTTCCTCCTCTCTCTCTGCCTGCCTCTCTGCCTACTTGTGATCTCTCTCTGTCAAATAAATAAATAAAATCTTTAAAAAAAAAAAAAAAAAAAAAAAAAAAAAAGAAATGATCTAGCTTAGGGGCACCCAGGTGGCTCAATCAGTTAAGCATTTGCCTTCGGCTCAGGTCATGATCCCTGGGTCCTGGGATCGAGCCCCACATTGGGCTTCCTGATGGCTGGGAGTCTGTTTCTCTCGCTCTTTCTCTCCCTCTGCCTCTCCCCACCACTTGTCCTCTCTCTCTCAAATAAATAAAATCTTTAAAAAAAAAAAAAAGAAAAGAAAAGAAAAGAAAAAAAAGAAAGAATAGAAATGATCCAGCTTAGAATTCTGAGATACAAAACAAAAAGAAACCAAAAAAAAGCAAAAGGCAAATGTGAGGACACTGTCAGGGAATAAAAACTAAGGTTTTTAGTTATTACTAATCTGGGTCCTCAGATTAGTAATAGAAACAGGAAAAGGTAATGAACAATGCAGTTAGGTCCTGAACGAAGCTCCGTCTTTCTTTCTGTTATGAAGACAGGGCTATTATGCAAAGGGCTACCAGCCCTTCTGATGGCTGAAACGCCTTTGAGTATCACAGCCCTAATTTTGATTGGCTAATAAAGTCAACAACATTCCACCAGCAAAAAGAAAAAGTTGATGTTTCTCAGTTTATATGCTCGGTATTAGTTTTCTAAATTAACAGAATTTTATTCCAATAGAGTTTATAACAAGCACTAGTTCTGTCCGTACAACATGTTCCTCCTACAATGGACCGATCTTCCCCATCTCAATAAACAGCTCAACCATCCACCCAGTTACTTAAACCAAGAAGTGGCAGTCGACTTCCTTTATCCGTCGTCCCCCATGTCTAACCCACCGGAAGTCCCACCAGCTCTGCCTCCAGAATCCATCTCATACCTAAGGACTCTTCTCTAATTCTCACCACCACCCTTCCCCAAGCTACTGCCACCGGCCCTCACTCAACTACTGCAATGTTCCTGGTGTCCCCTCTACTCCATTACCCGAGACCAGGCTGAGGGATCCATGTAAAATGTGCTCTTCCGGGGCGCCTGAGTGGCTCAGTGGGTTAAGCATCTGCCTTTGGCTCCGGTCATGACCCCAGAGTCTTGGGATCGAGCCCCGCATTGGGCTCCCTGCTCAGTGGAGAGGCTGCTTCTCCCTCTCCCTCTGCCTGCCTCTTTGCCTACTTGTGCACTTTCTCTATCTCTCTGTCAAATAAATAAATAAATCTTTATAAATAGATAAATAAAATATGTTCCGCCCCCCCCAACAAAACCTTCCAAAAACTATTTAAAAAAAAAAAATCTGTTTTCCTTCATGGCTTTCAAGACTCTGCATGTTCCAACCCCAAGTCCGTTCTGCCCTCGACTCGTGACATTTCGGCTGCACAGGCTCTCAGGCCCTGCCGTGCTTTCGTCATGCCAACGCCCCCCACCCCCCAGACCTTTGTGTCCGGTGAGCTCCCCGGAATGAGCGTCCCTCAGCCTCCACCCTGGACGCGCCCTCCCCTCCCACTGACCCGATCATGTTACTAGGGTTTGCTTCCTTTACAGCATTTTTTAGGATCTGATGTAAACTCACAGCCGATGCTTCTATTTGTTGTTGTTCTAGTTTCAGTTTTTGTTGCTCGTGTTTGGTTTTTGTGTGTCTCTCCCCACTGTGATACAGATAGAATTTTCAGAACAGAAATCTTATTTCTCAAAAAAAAAAAAAAAAAAAGGAGGAAAGAAGTCTCATTTCTCTTTCTCACTAATCTGTCTCTGGAGCCTATAGAATGTATTTGCTCAGCATCTGGGAATGAACGAACACTATCATTCAAAGTTCTTTGCCTTTTCGGGCTCTTGAAACTTCCACCACGTTAAAAAAATGAAGAGAAAAATGTCAAGTCCTTTCTTATTTTCTATAGCATTTCTAAAGCAAAATGTTAGGCCCTAAAAATGTACACCATGGGCCTAAAAAGGGTTGACTGAAGAAGGCGAATCCATAAACCCCATCAGTAAGACCCAAAAATCAAAACTCTTTCTGCTTTAATTATGTGTGTAAGTGGAGAGAGGAGGGGGCGCCTGGGTGGCTCAGAGGGTTGAGCCTCTGCCTACGGCTCAGGTCGTGATCTCAGGGTCCTGGGATCGAGCCCCACATCGGGCTCTCTGCTCAGTGGGAAGCCTGCTTCCCCCTCTCTCTCTGCCTGCCTCTCTGCCTACATGTGATCTCTGTCTGTCAAATAAATAAATAAAATCTTTAAAAAAAAAAAATGGAGAGAGGAGAAGGGGGAGGGAATGAGATGCTCTTAGCGAAGGGAACAAAGCTGGGGGTGGGAAGAGTGCCAGTTATGAATTTATTCCCACATGGTGTTATGTCTCGGAGGCAACTGTCCTCAAGAGAATTGCTGGTTAGAAATGATCCCAACAACAATTTTCTGGAAATCAGCAGAGAGACTAATTACCAGAAACTTCTCTCCACACAGACAAGTTCATTTCTCCTCGTTCCTCCACTAATACCTCGGTCTACAGAACTCCTTGTCTTGCTACCCACCTCTCTGCGTTTTGAAGAAAATCCTTGACCATGCATGGAGCAAATGCACAGTTCTGTGACGGACCTGCGGCCGAACGATATGGAAAGACATTTCTGACTAGAGTGCCTTTAATTTCATCTCTGTTTTGTCTTTAGCTTGGCAGGGGGAGTAGAGACGTATCACAGAGCCCACGGAGAAAGTAAGGAGAAAATGCCATTCCATAAAGTTGGCGGAAGCAAATTCCCCATTATAAGGAAACTTCTTCCTACCGTATTAAGGGATTTTCTCTTCCCTCTCCATGCCACACTCAAGGGTCCTCCAAATAGACAACGATGGGAGGAGTGACTGCTCTAATACAAGGTTGCAGGGAAGGTGGGAGATGAGAAGGTTGGTGAATAAGGGGCGCCTGGGTGGCTCAGTGGGTTAAGCCTCTGCCTTTAGCTCGGGTCATGGTCTGGGGTCCTGGGATCGAGCCCCGCATTGGGCTCTCTGCTCAGCAGGGTGCCTGCTTCCCCCCCACCTCTGTCTGCCTCTGCCTGCTTGTGATCTCTGCCTGTCAAATAAATAAATAAATCTTTAAAAAAAAAAAAAATTGCTTGGTGATTAAAAAAAGAAGGTATAGAATTACCCTATTCTTTTCAGTTTATTTCAATTTCACATTTTTTGAATGATAAGACTGTTCACTTCTAAACTTTAAGAGGGGAAAATGCAGTCAACTTGGGAATAGTTTCAATCAAAAGGCAAGCTTTAGACATAGCCAGGGTTTGCCTTTCTCTATAACATGTTGATTGTACTTCCAACTTGTAAACTGACAGATTTTCTAGAACACAGCTCTACAAGACAGCCCACCACAGTCCCCAGATTCTGTCTCTATAATAACACACATCTCTCACCAAAAAGGGGGAAGGATTTTAATTATTCAATTCTTCTTATAGAAGAAAAAGCTCTACCTAGCAGTAACTAGGTAGAATGTCAAAGGAAAAATAATTAATTAAATAAAAAGATCTCAAGAAGGCCATTTCACAAGTCACGGCACACCCTGAGGAATCTTCTTCCGCGTGGGAAGTATTAAGAAGGTCTCACAATATTTTATGTGATTAATTTTCCTAATACTGAAGGGCGATCAATGAAAAACCGAGGTTATAATGTATGAAGAAGAGAAAGAAGAAATACAGAACACGTAGACATTTCACTGTTGACGGTCACGTCCTGATCCCAGTCAGGGTCCATTTTCATCGTCTGTCAAAAGTCACCATCATCTCACTCACTGGTCAACAGCTCGTACACGAAGGCGCAGAAGGGAATACACGGCCGGAAGCAAAGAACAAGGATCACCCACAGACGAGAACCCATTACTCGGCCTCAACAGCCCTAGGCTCCACGCAAGTGAGCCAATTAGACCTTCGTTTTCTTATGAGAAAATCATAGAGGTGAATCCTCACCTACCTGGATCTGAGGTGCGTACTCCACAAAATTACCATGTCACACAAGCACCACATACCTGAGAAAGATTAGCAATACCCTGGCTTGAAAAGGACCATCCGGCTGTCCTGATATTCATTAGGAATTACGAACACGCCTTCTGGATTACTGTGGGGCGGTATTAATTCTCTTGGTGAATGGGAGCAGCCGACAGAGCTGTTTCATTCCAACGGTTAGTACAGCGATGAGCTATGAACGCACTGAAACAGTGTTCTAGGCGTCCATGGAAACCTGCGGCCCCCTGGGAACAAAGCTCTGGCCCTACGGTATTGCTGCCGAAGTAGCGTCCTCAACCAGCTAAGCCAGTAGTCCTAAAGGACACAGAACCACCTTAAAATCACCACCGATTAGAGCAGGCTGGAAAACTGTCCAAAGTGGCCATCTGTTAAGAAAAGCAGGTTTAGCCAATATACCTAAGATTACTGGAGTCGAGAAGGAAAGCCCGGAGACAAGACAGTGGCTGAGGGGAGAATGGCTTGCATCACATGCTGGTTTTTAAGTTACAGGGTGCCTGGGCAGACACACATCACATTTTGACTGCCACGTGCCTCAGGGTTCCTACTTACATCAAACGGAGCTGAGCTGGACTGGGCGTTCCGATCACACGGTTCCCGGAAGCAGTCACTGAAGGGAAGTAGGAGACCCATGGCAATGATCCGGGAGCAGAACTTCTCGGCTTCCTCTGGAGGCCCGTTCTCCTGCTGGCTGAAGAGCTTCTCCAGCAGAGTTCGTCCTGCAGATGAAACAGTCATTAGGAAGGAGCGCCGGCAAGTCACCTGGCTCAGAACCCTCCCAGGGGAGGGAGGCCTGGAAAACACAGCCCCAGGGCATCACCGTTGCCAAGACTACTGAGAGGCACAGACAGCAGCTTCTCAATCACAGGGAAGACTCTGCAGTGGGGCCAGGGTTTCCCCACGGGAAAAGGCAGCTCAGTTTCCTGTCCCATCCCCCAAAACATCCCCTGCCCCCAAAGAGGATGATCATGGGATGGGCTGTACATTTTCCCCCTGAAGAAGCACCCAGCCTTTTGGATCTCACTGGTAACCTCCCTCCTGTTTACGCTGCTGATGGTTCTCTGAGGGGCAGTTACCAACCACCACGTGGGCTAAGAAATGTCAGTGACTGGGGGCGTCTGAGTGGCTCAGTGGGTTCAAGCCTCTGCCTTCGGCTCAGGTCATGATCCCAGGATGATCCCAGGGTCCTGGAATCCAGCATGTGTAGGGCTCTCTGCTCAGCAGGGAGCCTGCTTCTTCCCCTCTCTCTCTCCTCGCCTGCCTCTCTGCCTACTTGTGATCTCTCTCTCTCTCTGTCAAATAAAACCTTTAAAAAAAAAATGTCAGTGACTGATATTCACAGTCTCTGGCATGGCAATGGTGGGGGAAGGGGGGCGAGGGGGGCAGGGAATGAGGAGACAGGAGGCGGGCAAAGGCCCCAACCCCTGAGGAAAGGGTTGTCAGCCAATTCGTCACCTTGAAGAGGAACGTGACAGGCTCAAAATCCTCTCACACACTCCTCAGAATCATAGGTGCAAACTTCAGTTTTTGGTTCCCAAATAGAGACACGAGAACAGATGCACGAGAGGAGGTCACTGGCTGAGGACCCCAGAGAGCCCGGGTCTACCTCGTGCCATGGTTCTCAATCCTGGTTGGACCTTAGAGTCATCTGGGACACCAGAATGACCAGAAGTCCCTAATTCATTTCTGATACGAACTGCTCTCTAATATATTATCCTCTAGAAATTGATTTAGCCGATTTCTCCGTTAGTCAACTCCGGTAGAAGAAATGGAAAATCTCTAGGGTTCCTTTCAGGGGTACAACTGCTCCCTCAGTTTTTGCCCTGTTCCCGCCCCTAACTCTAATTAGTAGATTCATTCTTCAAAGTTAGATTAAAATCACTTATCCAGAAAAGACTGCAGTGACCCCTTCCATACTCTTTTGGCGCCCTTCTTCGTACCTTTTGCAACTAATGATTTTAATTAATCATGTGTATACTTATTTGTTTAATATCCATGCCTCTCGGGGCACCCAGGTAGCTCAGTCAGTTAAGTGTCTGTCTTGGGCTCAGGTCATGATCCCAGAGGGTCCTAGACTGGAGGCCCGTGTGGTACTGGGCTCCTAGGTGAGGGGGGAGCCTGCTTCCGCCTCTCCCTCTGCCCCCCCACCACTCCCGCTGGCATTCTCTCTCTCTCTCTCAAAATAAAATCTTTAAAAAAAAAAATACCTACACCTCTTCCTAAAATAAACTCTCTGACAGCCAGCATATATCCTGCAAATGTGGCCTCTCACACCTAAGAAGTATCCATCAATATATTTTAGGGTTTCGAGATAAATGCGACGCTAGGGTTCTGTGACCAAGACTCATTCACATCATGGTTGGAACGAGAAAGAAGATAGATCTATACCAGAGACCAGCAAGCTTTTTCTACAAAGGGCCAAACAGTAAATCGTTTAGGCTTTGAGGGCCTTGTAAGGTCTTCTGTTGCACATTCTTCGTTTTTGTTTGAATCGCTTTCCCAATGTGAGAAGCATTCTTAGCCGGGGGCGCTGTGAACCAGGCCCAGGTCTGGACTCCAGTTAGAACAACTGAATGTCAAATGCACAAACGCCTGCAAGGATCCTGGCCAGGCAACAGTCATGCCTTTTCCTATTTTTGTTTGTACAACAAAACTCAATTCAAGATCTGCCTCTGATATGTGGGATAACGAAGCACAGCATAAGAGGCCTTTTTACATTCTTCATTCTTTAGGGTCACTAGAGAATATTCTTTGGTCTCCCAGGATATTTTCTGGGGAGACATACAGGATTTTTCCTCTACAGAACTTAAGTTTCCTTGCATGTAGCTAGAACCAAACACCAAGGAAACCCCACCCCTCAACTGTCAAGTGAGGAATTACCAGGACAGGACCCATCTTACACATCTTATGACTGAAAACAGCCAGAAAACTAAGTACGTCTTTCCTGTAACTCAGAAACTGTGTGTGACAGAAGGGGATCTTCCATGTGTGAGAGTATCTGAGTGTAAGTAAGTGTGTGTGTGTGTGTGTGTGTGTGTGTGTGTGTGTGTCTATCAAGCCAAAAAATGTCAGAGAGGGACATGGAATTATGAATTACGTGGAGGGGAGGAAAGCACAACCTTCCGGGAACCTCAGCTCTATGATGAACAGATGCCCCTCAATCCTTCCTCCAGGACTTCCCAACCGCAACCCCACTGCTGCCTGGGGATGGGGAATTCTGTGCGTCGCGAGCCCTGTAGGATGTCAGCAGCATCACTGGACGTTACACATTAGACGTTGGTGGCACAACCACTTCTCTTCCCGTTGTGCGAGCCTACGTCTCTCCAGACATAGCCAGCTAGCTGTCCCCCACTCGAGAATCCCTGCCTCGACCTCTCCGAAGAGACCTCACCTGCTCACGCGGACAGTCACTCGCTGCCCTTCAGTCCCCCTCTAGCAGCCTTCTGCATGGACACGTTCCGAGTCAGATCCCACATACACTGGGGGTAGGAAGTGCGTGAGTGATTTCCTGGATCCCCTGAGCACTTTCAAATGGTTTATTCTCCTTCAAAACCATCAGCTCTTTGTCATTGCTGCCACTGCCTAGACCACCTGTCATCCCTCTCCTTTCTGCCGTCCACCAACTTCCTGTCACTCCCGATCCCATCTCCGCCCCTCACGGAACAGCCTTGCTTCTGGCTCAGCCGCTGTGTTTCCGGCCCTTCCTCCTACCGGTGATGCGGAGATCCACAAGGAGATCAAACCAACATCCGGGGAAATACCTCACCTGAGATCTTGAATCCTCGCCTGCAGTCAGAGTGTCTTCACCCACACAAGCAACCCACTCGGAAGACTACGTTCAACCTTTACTCTAGCCCTTGATGGCTTTCCGCCCCCCTCAGAGCAAAACGCAGCTCCTCACCACAACTCAAGCCCCTACCTCGCCCCCCGCCTCTAGTCGGCTCTTTCTGCTCTCCCTGAAGGTGGTCTCACCTACTGGCCTCCTCCTCAACACACAGAGGTCATGCTCACCTCAGAGCCTTTGGTACTAGAACATTCTTCTCAAGATACTTGAATGACTCACTCTTTCATCTCATTCAGGCCACTGCTCATTTGTCTCTTCCACTGAGAGAACGTCCGGACCCCCCTTCCTCAAAGAGCACACCAGTCACTCTTTTTCCCATTATTCTGCTTCATTCCTCAGTGATCCCAGCCCTTGAACTTATGAGTCTGTGGTCTGTGTCCTTCTTATGGAAGGTGTACTCCACGTCGGCAGACTCCAGTGTTTGGTCACCATCTTCTACCCAGTACTCCAAGAAAGGCCTGACACAATATAGTTGATCAATTAATGTTTTGATCAAAAATGAATCCATATGCATACAAATATCTGGGAGGAACATCTAGTCCTTCACTACAACCTTCTACCCTTTCAGCTCATATTCTAGAACCCCCTCTGAAGCTCCACTGTCCACAGGGATCTTGAGTCAGTCATCCCTGCCGCTGTCACACTGTCACTCCCTTCCTCACCTGCCTAAATTTCATTTCCCATCGCTGCAACCACGTGCCTCAAACACTCCAGCTCCCCCACCCCTCTCTCCCACCATGGTAGCCTGGGAAAACCCCCAAACCCCAATTCGTTACATTCTAGACACCGACCTTTTCTTTGCCTCCACCAGAGCAACTGAACCCTATGAGGGAAAGACACATGCTCATTGCCTGTTTTCACTTTAAGATCTCGACTAGAAACCTCAATTAGGCCCAACATTGCTCTGTCTTCTCATAGAAGCATAGAGTCTCCAGTACAACTTTATGCATTTTCTCCCCCATTAGCCCAGTCTCTCCAATGAAGAGATAGAATGATCTTCTCAAATAATGTATTGAGAGAATGGAAAAAAGCAAGATAAACTGCAAATGGGCAAAAACAGCCACACTGACACCCTTCTCTGCCCTCACCCTCACACAGGGAGCAGGCCCGGCTCCAAACAAGAACACGTTCCTGCCTCATTGCTCCAGCAGAGTTCCTTGTGACGTGGTCAGGATTTTACTTCTTCACTCCCTCTCTCTCCTGATTCAGGAACATTCCCTCCTTTACTGGACATTTCTAGCATCACATAAACGTGCTTAATTTAAAAAACAAAAAACAAAAAAAGAAAACCTCCCTTAGCTCACATCACTCCTTACCCCCAACCACTGACCCAATTCTTGATTTCCTTTCACACCAAAACTACGGACCAGAACTACCTACACTTGTTACCTCTAGGCCCTCACTTTGAGCAGTCTAATTTGCAAATCTAATTTGATCTCCATCCCCACAACGCAAGAGAAACCGGCAGCCAACGCTGTATCAATAACCTCTGTCTCCATCTTATTCAATTTCTTAGTCACTCGGGAAATTTCCGTTGTTGACTGACTCTTCCTCCTTAGAACACTCTGCTGTCCCCTCTCTGACACCACCCTGCACTTTCTCTCCTTCACCAGCCACTGTCTCTCCAGTCCCCTCTACTGCTGTCTCGACTCAACAAGTCAATGTATGAGGGAGTGCTTGCTGGTTAATTCTATGCTTATTCTCTCAAATCTTCCTGTATTTCCAATAATCTCACCCAGGCCATACACACTCCGCTCCTTGAAACCAGACAGATTTCTGTCTCTGCATCAGTTGAGTATGTCAGTGTGACATCATATACGGACAGAATGGAGGAGGCAGCTCAGTGAGATGCTGAACTGGCAGGGCTGGAAGGAAAAAATGAGAATTCAAAGAACCACCAAATGGGGAAGGAGTTTGTCAATTTTTGGTCTTCAACCTGGACTCAAGGCAAGTTGAAACCCGGAAAGTGGAAAGAGCATTACAGGAAGAGCTTGAAGGGGCAACTTTGCAATGCATGTCCATGATCTTTAAAAAGATCACCCCCATGGGGCACCTGGGTGGCTCAGTGGGCTAAAGTCTCTGTCTTCAGCTCAGGTCATGATCCCAGGGTCCTGGGGTCGAGCCCCACATCGGGCTCTCTGCTCAGCGGGGAGCCTGCTTCCTCCCTCTCTCTCTCTCTCTGCCTGCCTCTCTGCCTACTTGGGATCTCTGTCAAATAAATAAATAAAATCTTTAAAAAAAAAAAAAAAAGGGAGATCACCCGTTGCCCAAAAATTCACCTTTCTAAAAATCAATCCTATGTAAATATTCAATATCTCCAAAAGAGTGATGCATTGCATGATAATTGTGAAGATTAAATGTTATACTGCATGTCAAGTGCTTAGCATGGTTCTTGCTATAATAAATGGTTATTAATAGTAAAAAAAATTGAAAGAAATTACAATGTATAACAAAAATACATGGTAATAAGAAAGACAGCTTTATATACATGGCTATATATGTAGCCATTAAAATCATGCTATTATACCTGAGAACTTCCCTCATCTGGGGAAGGAAACAAGCCTTTGTGTCTAAGAGGCAGAAAGGACCCTTCCCTAGATCAATAAAAATAGACAAACACCCCAGCATATAATAGTGAAACCTGAAAATCAAAAAAAAAAAAAGAGCCAAGGAAGCTTTCTTGAGAGCAGCTGGGAGAAGAGATTTCTTACATACAGCATGAGAAATATCGGAAGAGCATCAGACCTAACCACAGAGACCTGGCAAGCCAGAAAGGGCTGGCGAGACATACTGAGGCACTAAATATGAAGAGCACGCAGCCAGGGATACTTTATCCAACAAGGCTGTCATTCAGAGTGGACAGAGAAATAAAGAGCTTCCAGGATCTGCAGAAACTGAAAGAGTGAAGTGACCATCAAGCCAGCCCTGCAAGAAATATTAAGGGGGCATCTATAAAAGAAGAAAAACCCCAAGAGTAATAGAGACCAGAAATTAACAAGGCAATCAATAGAAATGGGGACTTTACAGGCAATAAAATGGCATTAAATTCACATTTTTCTATAGTTGCTCTCAATGGGAATGGGCTGAATGCTCCCATCAAAAGACACAGGGGTTTTGATTGGATAAGAAACAGGGCCCGTCCATATGCTGTCAACAAGAGACTCATTTTGAACCTGAACACACCTCCAGATTGAAAGTGAGGGGGTAGAGAAACACTTACCATGCCAACAGACCTCAAAAGAGAGTTGGGGTAGCAATCAGACAAATCAGATTTTAAACTGAAGACTGTAAGAAGATATGTAGACGGACACTATATCCTACTGAAAGGGTCTATCCAAAAAGAAAATCTAAGAATTGTAAAAATATCTATGCCCCCAACATGGGAGCAGCCAACTATATAAACTAATAACCAAACTAAAGAATTTACTGATAGTAATACATTTATAGACAGAGACTTCCAACACTCCACTCACAGCAATGGACAGATCATCTAAGCAGATCAACAAAGAAGCAAGAGCTTTGAAGGACACTTTGGACCAGATGGATTTTGTTCATACATACAGAACATTCCATCTTAAAACAAAGAAATATACATTCTTCTTGAGTGCATATGGAACTTTCTCCAGAATAGATCACATACTGAGTCACCAATAAGGTCTCAAAAAAGACAAGACTGAAATTATTCCCTGCATATTTTCAGACCACAGTGCTTTTCAACTGGAACTCAATCACAAGGAAAAATCTGGAAGGAAGGCAAACACTTGGATATTAAAAAACATCTTGCTAAAGAATGAATCAATGAATCTGGAAATTAAAGAGGAACTTAAATAATTCATGCAAATGAATGACAATGAAACTAATTCACGAAAACACACCAATTCAGAACGTATGGGATACTACACAGGTGGTCCTAAGAGGGAAGTATATAGCCATCCAAGCCTCTCTCAAAAAATTGGAAAAATCCCAAATGCACAAGCTAACCTTAAACCTAAAGGACCTGGACAAGGAACAGCCAACAAAGCCTAAACCAAGCAGAAGAAGAGAAATAATAAAGATTAGAGCAGAAATCAAAGAAATAGAAACTAGAAGAACAGTAGAACAGATCAACAAAACTAGAAACTAGTTCTTTAAAAGAATTAATAAAGATCGATAAACCTCTGGCCAGACTTATCCAAAAGCAAAGAGAAAGGACCCAAATTAATAAAATCATGAATGAAAGGGAAGAAATCACCACCAATACCAAGGAAATAGGAAAAACCATTAGAACTTACTACCAACAGCTATATTCCAACAAACTAGGCAATCTGGAAGAAATGGATGCCTTCCTTGAAACTTATAAACTACCAAGACTGAAACAGGAAAAAATAGATAATCTGAACAGACATAACCAGCAAGGAAATTGAAACCCAAAAGACTCCACCCCCAAATTATTAAAACTTAAAAACAGCAATTCAGCAACGTGGCAGGATACAAAATCAATACACAGAAATAAGTTACATTTCTATCACTAACAATGTGACTGAAGGAAGAGAAATTAAGGAATCAATTCCATTTACAATAGCACCAAAAACCATGTAAGATACCTAGGAATAAACCTAACCAAAGAGGAGAAGAGCTGTACTCTAGGAACTACAGAATACTTACAAAAGAAGTTAGGGTGGACACAAAAATATGGGAAAATATTCCATGCTCATGGATTGGCAGAATAAATATTGCGAAAATGTCTATGCTGCCCAGAGCAATCTACACTAAAGCAATCCCCATCAAAATACCATCAACATTTTTCACAGAGCTGGAACAAACAATCCTAAAATTTGTATGAAACCAGAAAAGACCCTGAATCACCAGGGGATTGATGATAAAGAAAACCAAAGCTAGGGGCATCACAATGCCTGACTTCAAGATATGTTAAAAACCTGTGATCATCAAGACAGCATGGTATTAGCACAAAAACGGATACACAGATCAGTGGAACAGAACAGAGACCCTAGTAATGGACCCTCAACTCTATGGTCAACTCAAATTCAACAAAGAGGAAAGAATATCCAAAGGGAAAAAGATGGTGCTGGGAAATGGTGCTGGGAAAACTGGACAGCCACATGCAGAAGAATGAAGCTGGACCATTCTCTTACACCATGCACAACGATAAACTCAAAATGGAAGAAAGCACTCAATGTGAGACTTGAATCCATCAAAATCCTAGAGGAGAACATAGGCAGTAACCTCTTCGACATCGGTCACAGCAACTTCTTTCAAGACACATGTCTCCAAAGGCAAGGGAAACAAAAGCAAAAATGACCTTTTGGAACTTCATCAAGATAAAAGGCTTCTTCACTGCAAAAGAAACAGTCAGTGAAACTAAAAGGCACCCACGGAATGAGAGAAGATATCTGCAAATGACATGTAAGAAAAAAAGCTACTATCCAAGATCTACAAAGAACTTCTCAAACTCAACACCCAAAAAACAAATAATCCAGTCAAGAAATGGACAGACTCTTTTCCAAAGAAGACATACAAATGGCTGACAGACACATGAAAAAATGTTCAACATCACTAGCCAACAGGTTAATACAAATCAAAACCACAATGAGATACCACCCTACATGAGGTAGAATGGCAAAAATTAACAAGACAGGAAACAACTGTTGGAGAGGCTGTGGAGAAAGGGGAACCCTCTCATACTGTTGGTGAGAAGGCAAGCTGGTACAGCCACTTTGGAAAACAGTGTGGAGGTTCCTCAAAAACTTAAAAACAGAGCTACTGTATGATCCAGCAGTTGCACTACTGGGTATTTACCCCAAATATACAGATGTGGTGGTTATTTACCCCAAAGATACAGATGTAGTGAAAAGAAGGGGCACATGCACCCCAACATTCATAGCAGCAATGTCCACAATAGCCAAACTGTGGAAAAAGCCAAGATGTCCTTCAACAGATGAATGGATAGAGAAGATATGGTTCATATACACAACAGAACATTACTCAGCCACTGGAAAGGATGAATACCCACCATTTGCATCGATAGGGAGTGAACAGGAGAATATTATTCTGAGTGAAATAAGTCAAGCAGAGAAAGACAATTATCGGATGGTTCACTCATGTGTGGAACATAAGGAACAGCGCGGAGGACCACAGGGGAAGGGAGGGAAAACTGAATGGGAAGAAACCAGAGAGGGAGAGAATCCATGAAAGACTCTGGACTCTGGGAAACAAACTAAGGGTTACAGAAGGGAGGGGAGGTGGGGGCATGGGATATTAAGGTGATGGGTATTGAGGAGGGCATGTGTGGTGATGGGCATTGGGTGTTATATAGAACTAATGAACTGTTGAATACTACATCAAAAACTAATGATGTACTATATGTCAGCTAATTGAAAATAATTAGAAAAAAGAAAAAAGAATAACTAAATTAATTTAAACATACCAAATATATGAAAAGGAATAAAAAATAAAAATAGATACCACTGGAGAATGCTAGGGCACTAAACATCACTGATAAAGAATTAATGGAGATAAGAGAAGAATTTCCAGTATAAACTGTATTTCAGGGCAAATTAACACACCTAGTGAATAAAAAAAAACTTTTCAATACAGAAAGTTCTAGCTAAAAGGGGCAAAAAAGTGACAATATTAGAAAATCACCCTTTTGCAATCCTTAATAAATTCCTTTTGTAGTCTTTAATGGTTGACTTAATGAATAGCTAATGGATGGGAAACCCATTAGAGAAAAAGTCAGCTGAAAAATTTGCAAGGAAGGAATCAAGCTGCCATCCCTAAACCCATAAATCATTCACAGCTTCAATATAATCGAGACAGGCAGACATGGCGAGCCTCCCGATGTGGGTTTAGCAAGAATTCAACAATGACTGTCTAGCACACGTGCTATCCCCAGCCCCTGGGGGAAAAAAAGAGAACTGAACCATGTGTCAGATTGGGCCTCACTTCTAATCTAAGATACAGAGAGTTCTGAAAATGGACTAGTTAACAGATAATATTAAACAAATTTGATTGGCCTGCAATATAATAACGGCATTGTAGCATATTAAAAAGTCCTTTTTTTTGGGACGCATACTGAAGTACTTGACATTAACATGATGCCTGGTATTTGTTTCAAGGTATTCCATGACGAAGTGTGTATTTGGGAGAGGCAGATAAAATTATTAGAGTATTGATAATTATTGAAGCCAGGTGAGAGGAACATGGGGCTCATCACACCTCTACTTGTATGTTGGGTCACATCTTCACAACAAATATCTTAAATTATGCCATTAAAAAGATTAACAATTACATGGCCAAATAAATAGGGCACACCTCAGTGGCCCAGTCAGGAGAAGGAGCGACTCTAAGATTACAAATCTAACAAGATAGCTTCCTTATTCTACAAAAACAAGAGATAGGAATTCAGTCTATTAAAGAATATGACTAGGGTAGGAACATGAAAGTTTTTACTTCTTCTAGGACCTGCCCTCTAACCGGACTGAGCTCTGTTTCTGACCAGGAATATAATTTGACCAGGGTGGAAGGACTAGACAGAGACGTGAACTTCTGTCTTTCTTCTTACAGCTGATGACTGGAGATGTACCTGGGACACACTGGCCTATTATGTGGAATTCCTTGAATCTCAACAGTGGAGTTGACAGAAAGCCTTGTGAATCTAATCTTATTTCTTAGTTGCACAAACTGGCTGACAAGGACCTGGACACGGAGGCCCCAGATTCGCTATGGCACCCTCTTATGTACTCCACCACCATACACACAGTTCAGGACACCCCATGACTCCTGGTCCCCTGACACTACTCCTTGGTCAAAGCACCTACAGTAGACGGAGATGTGAAAGTGAAAGTAATTGGTCCTAGAATATGAGTAAGCAAGACTTTCCTTAGCTGTTCAGCTAATCAAAGCTTCATTTTCCTTCATATTTTCATATTTAATCAACAATACTTCCCAAGCTCTTACTAGGTGCAAAGTAGCTCTAAGTCAACTTGCCAAAAACCTATTTGTTGAGTAAGCAAGTCATGAAAAGCTGCTGGTGAGCATGACAGGGGCTGGTGGGGTGCTGCTTGCTAGGAGGTCAGCACCCAGGATCAAGGGCACAAGGTTTGCCAGGGAGGCCACTCAGCAGCAGTACATGTGGTCCAGGGCTACTTATCAAGGAAATGCAAACAGGTCCCAGGGGTAAAGGAAGAGCTAAGTTCAACCACTACCAAGGCAATACTCCCCTTGTAGCTGCAGTAATGCTAGAACTTGAGAAAAGTCTCGAAGGCCAATAAAATCATTCTCTACGATACAGACTGCTATAAACTCTATAGATACATGAGAAGTGGTCTCTGGTGGATTTATGACTACGCGCATGGGCAGGAGATGGACAAACCTTCTCAGCTTCTCCCTTCCTCTTCCCCTCCCTCCCTGGGCGCAAATAAGAAACCCAATGGGAGGAGCAGTCTTTCTTTCAAACCCAGCCTCTAACGGTCATTTCACCCGTTAGGGAAGGCAGGACCAGGGGTGTTAGGTGCTCTGCACAAGGTCCCACTATCTTCATCTAAGAAAGGCTCGTCTCACTGATCACATGAATGACATTAATAATGTATAGCCTAAAGAAACCTAGAAGTGTGGTGTGGACCCATGGGCAGTTCTTTCCTTCTA
The DNA here is from genome assembly GCF_030435805.1 of Mustela lutreola. Taxonomy (NCBI): domain Eukaryota; kingdom Metazoa; phylum Chordata; class Mammalia; order Carnivora; family Mustelidae; genus Mustela; species Mustela lutreola. The sequence goes on along the minus strand of NC_081303.1, from coordinate 5,926,324 downwards.
TACAGAATAGAGAGGAGTTCCTACTTTCTGCCCGTTCTTTTCCACTGAAAGTACATGGACCCTATCTCTAGACTTCATAAAATGCATCCAGGGGAAGAAGCATGGTAGAGCAGGCAAAACCTTGGGTGATGGAAACCCACTGCCTTGAGGCCCTCCCTGATTTACCACTGTTCAAGCGATGGCTTCAGACAGCTACTCAATTTATCTTAAGCCTCCTCAGTTTCCTCATCTACAACCAGAAATAATCATCTCATTTCCTGCTAGGATCATTGTAAGAATTAATCTGAAATAATTTTTGTAACAGGCTTAACACAGTGTCCAACAACTATGTCCTATCATTATTTTTATCAAGATTCATTTCAAAGGTGCTATATTGTTAAATGGGATAAATAAAAAATTGGTTTAACCTAAAGGAAGGAAATCATAAGTAATCAATGGAATTCTAGAAATATACCTCTTACCTAAAAGCATTAGAAAAAGTACAATAGGGGCGCCTGGGTGGCTCAGTGTGTTAAAGCCTCTGCCTTCAGCTCAGGTCATGATCCCAGGGTCCTGGGATCAAGCCCCGCATCGGGCTCTCTGCTCCTTGGAGAGCCTGCTTCCTCCTGTCTCTCTGCCTGTCTCTCTGCCTGCCTCTCTGCCTACTTGTCATCTCTATCTATCAAATAAATAAATAAAATCTTTAAAAAACAAAAAAGAAAGAAAAGAAAAAGTACAATAATAAGCAAGATGATTACAGATTAAAATATCTTTGTCCACCAAGTTTTCATTTTTGTTTTTTCTTTTACATTCAATAGATCTTAATGACATCAGCTAGGTAATATTTAAGACTCTGCTTTCTAGAATTTCTAACTTACTTTTTTTAAAGCAGCATTATTTGTTAATAATTGGTTAAACTCATGTTAAAAATAATATTCATCCAGAGATGCCTGGGTGGCTCAGTTGGTTAAGCAGCTGCCTTCGGCTCAGGTCATGATCCCAGCGTCCTAGGATCGAGTCCCGCATTGGGCTCCTTGCTCCGTGGGGAGCCTGCTTCTCCCTCTGACTCTGCCTTCCACTCTGTCTGCCTGTGCTCGCTCTCGCTCGCTCTCTCTCTGACAAATAAAAAAATAAAAAAATAAAAATCTTTAAAAAAATAATAATATTCATCCAGTGACAGCAAAGTTATTCATCACTAACGTTCCCAGTTATTTCTGCACTGATCCCTTCTTCCTCCTCCTGCGTATACGTACACACCCTAGTTAGCAAAGAGTTTTCCCTTTAGTGTGGTATCAGCTTCGCAGTCATAAGACTGTCCTCAAATACTCCTCTTGCATTGCTAAGCGAAACGCACAGGGCTGGACAAGCACGAAAACAAGGCCAAGCGCAGTGATCCTCCTGCACAAGGATCAAGTAAAATCACGAGTCCCTGCCCCGGAGTTCAGTTGGGCAGTGAGCAGTGATGCTATAAAAAGTAGAAACCCTGTGTTTTGGGCAGAATGAGAGAACGTCAAGGGCGCTTCCACCCTCTATTATCAGCCTGCGAAGCAAAGCAAGGATTTACCACCAGGATTTCAACGCGACTGACTAAGGAGTGAAAAGGTTCTAGAATCGGCCTACAGACTGGAGGGTGGCAATGCCAAAACTGGGGGCATGCTCTGCTCTCCTAATTTTTATTCCAGGGATCTTCCACTTCTGAGTAAGCCAGCAACTCTGGGGAAAGCTTCTGACCAACATTCTCTATGAAGATATAAAAGAAACAGACCACATGGTCTACACCCTGCTGGGGCGAACAACACAGTCACAGAGTCCAAAGCCCATGAAGGAATACTTGAAATGCAGTCTATTTGGAATATATTATCTTAATTAAACATTCTTGATGGAAATAGTTAAAAAGAGAGAGAAAGAGAGAAAAAGCAGCGAAGACAGGATATAACCAAACACTTAAGAGACTATTATTTGTCAAAGAACATCCTAGGTCCACCAGAGGACATAATCTTGACAAAAATATGCTCCCTGTCCCTTACTAATAATAATGCATTACGACAATGTGCTCAAATATTTGAGCAATATATCCCCGGTCACACATGGGGAAGGGCTAAGTTTGGTGTTGTTTCACGCCCCATAACATCATTCATTTATGAGTTTCTGTTTTAAATTTATACTTTAAGAGCCTCCAGACACATCATTGGTTTTTCTTCCTTTTGTGTATTTTTTAATGGTTAAAAGAACAGAACATAACTGCTAGACTTTGAAAGGGATCAGTATAAGTTTCTGTTTCTTCCAGGTTCCAAATCTCATGCAAAATGAGAATTAAACAGCAGTCTCGTTGTCTTAAGCTTTTTCTTGATCTTCCAGATCAGACTTACCTATCTAATAAACTGCCCCTGAAAGCCCATATTATCTATCAATGGAAATGATAAGAGGAAAAGTGCTGTTGACAAGCAAATCCAGAGTTAGACATTAACAATAATTGCTTAAGTTTAAGATGTTGGTGAATACAGAGCTATCACTATTGTGTATCATCATGGACTGACGGTCTATGCTGGAGAAATAAAAGTAACAGGTATGAGAGGCCAATCATGACCAAAGAGAAGTTAACCTGTCTAGTTTCAGATACCAGTGCTGCGAGTTTTACAAGAGGAACACCCTCCTCGCTGTGAAGATCTAGGGTTGTCTCAAGGCAAGAAGACAAATGTGTAGACAAAATGCTAGACACATCATAGGAGACACAGGTCAGAGGACACATGAAGGTGACTGACCCTCGGTCCCCACGCGCAGGGAAGAGAACCTCAGCTCAGGAAGGGGTGCGAACGGGTGAGGATGTAGGTCACTGGTCCCCGGACAGAGCTCCCTGCCCGTGTGGACAGCATGGACTAGACACTCTTACAGGAAACTCCCTCCTCCGAGCACATCATCAGGCTCAAAACTCCAGATGAGGAAGAAACATGTTGATATTTAAACTTTATAAAACACTTGCAGATTGGCCTGCAGATGGGCTGGTTTTTCCAAGTCCTCGATACCATGCACCTTTACAAATTTTCTGAAGACGCTGACGGCTCTGCCTAGTGAACTGGGACTTCCAGGATGCATTTTGTCACCTGACACTAACAATATGGAAAAGAGTAGTAATAAAAGTATCTGACATCAATTACAATAAAATGTCACACTGCAAAGCATTAAAAAAATGATTTGGGGACCGCTGGGGTGGCTCAGTTGGTTAAGCATCCAACTCAATCTCATTCAGGTCTTGATCTCTGGGACATGAGTTCAAGCCCCATACTGGGGTCCATACTAGGCATGGAGCCTACTTTTAAAAAAGTGACTTTGGAATCAATGCCATATACCACATCAACAAATAAAATTTAAAAATCACATGATCACCTTGATTGAGACAGAAAAAGCATCTGACAAAGTACAACATCCATTCATGATTAAAAAAAAAAAAAAAAAAAAAAACAACTCAACAAAAAGAGGAAGGAACATACCTCAACATAGTAAAGGCCATTTGTGAAAAACTCACAGCTAACATTATACTCAATGGAGAAAGAGAGAGCTTTCCCTCTAAGGTAGGAACAAAATAAGGATATCCCCTCTCACCATTTTCATTCAACATAGTCCTGGAAGTCCTAACCACACACAGTAATCAGACAAGAAAAAGAAATAAGGTAAAGAAGTTAAACTGTCACTATTTGCAAATGATAGGATACTTTAGAAATTTCTAAAGATTCCAATAAGTTGGTTATGCGTCCAACTCTTGATTTTGGCTCATGATCTCAGGGTTATGAGATCAAGCCCTGTATTGTGCTCAGCATGGAGTCTGAGAGTCTCTCTCTCTCCCCCTCTCTCTGCCCCTCCCATCACTCTCTCTCTCTCCAATAAATAAAATATTTTTAAAAAAATTTTTAAAACACAAAGACTCCATCAAAAAGCTACTAGAATGGGATGCCTCGGTGGCTAAGTCAGTTAAGCTGCTGCCTTTGGCTCAGGTCATGATACTAGAGTCCTGGGACTGAGTCCCACATCAGGCTCACTGTTTCCCCTCCCTCTCTGCCCACCTCTCTGCCTACTTGTGATCTCTCTCTGTGTCAAATGAATAAATAAATAAAATCTTAAAAACAAAAAAGCTACTAGAAAATTCAGTAAAGCAGCAGGATACAAAATTGATACCTGGAATTTGGTACTATTTCTATGCACTAATAATGAGCTAGCAGAGAAATTAAAGAAACAATCCCATTTACAATTGCACCAGAAAGAATAAAATAACTAAGAATAAACTTAACCAAAAAAGTGAACAACTTGTACTCTGAGAACTATAAAACACTGATGAAAGGAACTGAAGATGACACAAACAAATGGAAAGATATTCCATAATCATGCGCTGGAAAAATATTGTTAAAATCTTCATACTACCCAACGCAATCTACAGATTTAATGCAATTCCTACCAAAATACTAGTAGCACTTTTCTCAAAACTGGAACAAATAATCCTAAAATTTGTATGGAACCCCCAAAGACCCCAAATAACCAAAGCAATCCTAGGGGGGGAAAAAAAAGCTTGAGGTATCATATATATATATATATATATATATATATATATGAATGATAGTAACCCCTTATTGGCTGTGTCATTTGCAAATATCTTCTCCCTTTATATATATGGAGATTTCCATATATATATATGGAACTTATTCAATTTAACACCAAAAAAATCTGATTAAAAAATGAGAAGAGGACCTGAAAAGATACTTTTCTAAAGAAGATGTAGAGATGGCCGATAGACACATGAAAGACACTCAACATCATTCATCATCAGGGAGATGCAAATCAAAACCACAATGAGATGTCACCTCACACTAGTCAGAATGGCTAAAATCAACATGACAAGAAATAACAAATGTTGGCAAGGATGTGGAGAGAAAGGAATCCTCTGGCACTGCCGGTGGGAATGTAAACTGCTGCGGCCACTGTGCAAAACAGTATGGAGATTGCTCAAAAAATTAAAAATAGAAATACCATATGACCCAGTATTTCTATATAGGTATTTACTCCAAAGAAAATGAAAACACTAATGTGAGGAGATCTATGCACTTCTATGTTTACTGCAGCATCATTCACAATAGTTAAGAGATGGAAGCAACCTAAGGGTCCGTTAATAAATGAATTGATAAGAAACTATGGTACACACACACACACACACACACACACGCACAGTGGAATATTATACAGCCATAAAAAGGATGTCACCATGCCATTTGTGACAACACAGACAGACGTAAAGGGTATTACCTAAGTAAGTCAGACTGAGAAAGAAAAATAGCACATGGTTCTACTCACAAGTGGAATCTAAAAAGAAAAAAAAAATGAATAAAGAAACAAAAAGCAGAATCAGACCTATAAATACAGAGAATAAACTGATGGTTGCCAGAGGGGAGGAACAGTGGGTGCTGGGCAAGATGAGTAAAAGGAAAGGGAGATACTGGCTTCCGGTTATGGAATGAATAAGTCCCAGGAATAAAAGGCACAGCATAAAATACAAGCAATGATGTTATAACAACATTGTGCATTGACAGAAGTTAGCTACCCTTGCAGTAAATAGGACACTATACATATATATATAAACTTGTCAAAAAACTAAGTTGTACACCTGAAACTAATGTAACACTGTGTCATACATACATATATAAATAAATAAGACAAAAAATGTGACTTTGGTATATAGACCTCTGACTAGCATCACTACAGAGCTTATGAAAATGTGTATGAAGTTCATATTTGGCTTCCATCAAGGTTTTCTCTGAGAAAGGAAAAAAAAAAGCTATGCAACTTTGATTAATCAAGAGCTGAAACTTGGCAAAAACAGATCAAGAAATGTAATCTAACAAATCTAATAAAATTGGCCAAATGATATCATAGAACATAAATAACAATGACTACCAACCATTTTTTAGGACCTATGTTAGAATATGGATTTATTCGGGGATTTTTTTTTTTTTAAAGCTCATGGAGCAAGTCAAAGTTTAAAGGAAAACATGAGATATGTCAGAGGGAAATACTTTAAAAGAAAAAATTAATTTTAGTTTATTAAGTTAAATCCAGAAAAGTGAATCTAATAAATGGCAGCTTCTAAAATACCTCTGGTTGAAGAGTTTGGGGCATATTTAAAGCAGTCTCAAATCAAAGGAATGAGACAAACAGACCACAGCCACTGCTCTTACTTTAGAAGTCAAACATCATGGTCTTGTCTGGTTGTAAGGAAGGTCAGTGGTTACCAAGCTCCACCTCCCCAGGGTTAGGAGGACGCCGGTAGCTCTTCATCCAGTCTGGGTGAACACCTCCCGTGAACAGTGAAATCGCTCCTTTCAAGATCACCCTCTCCAAGGCTGGACATTCCATCAGGGACAGCCTCCTTTGTGTTCAGTTAAATCATACAACGCCTAGCAAATCTAGCTCCTCTAGGCTGAACACATTCAATTTTCTACTTGGATCTATACCCCAAGTTTAAAGCTTGTCTCTGAGGTCAATGGAGAGCCACCGAAAAATTGTGAGAAGAGCACTGAACATTCCCCTGGAAAGAACAGGATGAGTATTTTCAGAAATATGCTGAAATGTATTTTAGTGTCTGATTGGATTTAATAAAGAGGAAGTGTGAGGAACTTGGCTAACTTGCACAACCCCCAGATTTTGGCTTAAGAAACAAGTAACAATCCATGGCAGAACTATTACCACCCACCAGGGCAGGCAATAAATAAGGGAGCAATTTGGGTTTAGAGAAAAGAGAAGTTGAGTTTGGATCTACTCCCGTATTCCTGCAAACACATTTTTAAGGCAATAGGAAATCTGCACATGGAATTCATGAAAGAACTGAACCAGACAGGCATGGAAAAGGTTCTGGAGGGCAGATGTTAAGGTGGACGAGGAAAACCAGGTGAAGGTATGAAAAGTGAGCCTAAAATGTAGTGGGCAAACCAAGGAGAAATACGTAATGGAAACCAAAGGATGGGTGTTTTTCTGACTGGATAAAATATATACTTGTTTAAATGATGCCTTTGAAGTGCTTCAAATATTAGAGATTTTTATTAATGTTGAGTATAAAAAACAACTTACTAAATTAAAAGGTTAATAATGTTTCTGGGTTTTAGGATTGTAACTCCCCAAAGAGAGCCATAGATACACAAACACTAATCACACACAATAACAAAAAGAAAACCACAACAACCACAATAATTTCAAAAGAATCTACACAATACACATCATGATCTAGGTTATATTCCAATTATTTTGCTGTAAAAAAAAAAAAAAAGAAAAAGAAAGAAACTACTGCCTTTAAAAGCCCATATGACTATTGTGATATTATGATTTTTTGGTTTTTTGAGAGAGAGCTAGTGCCAGTTGAGAGGCGGGGTAGGTGGCGGAGGAGGAAGAGAGAATCCCAAACAGGCTCCAGGCCCAGGGTGGAGCCTCTCATGAGGCTTGATCTTAGGACAGTGAGATCATGACCTGAGCTGAAACCAAGAGTCAGGACCCCAGCTCGGTTCATGACCTGAGCCGAAGGTAGATGCTTAACCAACTGAGCCACCCAGGCACCTGGTGAGATTATGATTTATTAAGAATACATATATATGTATGAATATGTACATATTGTACATGTGTACATGTATGTACATATATATGTACATATATATGTAAGAATGCATACATATATATATGGTTTTCATCCAGTTCTGGTACAGAGCCCCTAAAACCCCTGGAATTTCTTAAGTGATAAGAGCAATAAAGGCATCTTGGTATTCACAACAAACCTCTTTCAACCACAGCTGAATTTATGTTAATGAGAGGACTTCTGCCTTCCTAAGGAGGAGGGCAGGTTGCCAGGGGAAAAAAACCCTTGTGATTAGAGGGCTGGAACTTCTAGTCTCACTCTTGACCTCCAGGAGGGGAGAGGAGCTGGCGATTGAGTTCAATCACCAAAGGCAATGATTGAATCAATCAAACCAATATAATGAAGCCTCCTTAAAAACCAGGAAGACTGGGTTAGGGCACCTCCAGGTTGGTGAACACACTGGGGAGGGCGGCATGCTGAGAGAACGTAAAAGCTCCTTCCACACCTTCCCCACACCTTCCCTACACACGGCTTTCCTCTGACTGTTCCAAGTCATACCCTTTTATAATAAACTTTTATAATAAAGTTGTACCCTTTCATGGTAATCTAGTAAGTAAAATATTTCTCTGAGCTCTGTAAGCTGCTCTAGCAAATTAATCGACCCCAAGGAGAGGGCTGTTGGAACCCATAGCTGGTCAGTCAGAAGTCCAGGTTACCACCTAGACTTTTGGTTGCCATGTGAAGAGGGGGCAGACTGGTAGGATTGAAACCTTAACCTGTGGGATCTGCTGTTATCTCCAGGTAGATAATGTCAATATTAAATTGAATTATAAAACACCTAGCTGATGTCATAAGGAATTGCTTAGTGCTGGAGCAGGGGGGCACACATTGGATCAGAAACCCCAAAAACCCATATAGTTGGATCAGAATCTTAACTATACCCTTTAGATATTACTAACTAACCTTGAGGTTTAAAAAATATTTATAAAGGAAATCATGCCACATAACTGAAAGACATTGAAAAGATTTATCCAAATAATACCTAGAAACAATACAAAAGCAAGATACCACTACCCTTAGCAATAAAACATATGAAACATCAGCAAAGAAAACAGAAATCCTCCGTGGAGAAAAGTCCAGAAAGCTAGTAAAAGAACATAAGTGAGCTAAATTAATGAATTCACAGAAGTGACAATAATCCTTAACTTAATCTATAAATTTAATAAGAGATCAAATACCATCAGGACTTTAAGAAACTCCACACTTAGATAAAAGGCAACAGGTTCACCAACTTTGAAAAACGGCACACGTCCAGGTAATTATACACATTGCAAAGTCATTTTTAAAAACTGTATAGTAGTTACTGAAGACAGAAAATCAAACATAAAAGAATAGACCCTCAGAAACAATCTTACCTATGTATGGGAATCATATAAATGTATATGAAAAATCAATGAGTAAAAGCTATATAGGAGATGATGTTGAAAAACTGGCTTGCCATGTTAAGAAGAATAAAACTGAATCCTTACATTACATCATACATGCAAGAAGATGCTAGATAGTTCAAAGGCTTGATATAAAAGGTAAAATGATAAAGCTAACAGAAGACTGTGGAGAAGAGAATGTTATCAAGCAATACGACAGGATTCCTTAAATAAGAAAATAGCACAAAACATAAGTGAAAAATAGCATTGATCACATCAAAATTTAAACATTTCTTTTCAATCAGGGACACAACAAAGGTAAAGGAGGTATGAAATATTAGAGGAAAATATATATAATGTCTAAAACTGATTCTACACGTTAAGAGTCCAGTGATTACATACAAGTGAGTCTACTCCAAATAGTTTCAACAGTAAGAGAGAGTTACTACAGGGAATTTCTTACTGTATAGACTCTTGGAAGGGCTGAAGAAAAAGACTGTATCATCCTTTTAGAACTACCCACCGAGAACCAAATTAAAACCAGGCCACCAAGGAAGTGGTTGCCTCTTCTCTGATCTCAAGTCCTGGGCTTCGAGAGCACACTCCCATTGCTAGAATTAGGAAGCCTCATGGCTGAATGTTACCTCTGCCGTCAGCCCCAGAACTGTGCTCCCCCAGCCACCAGCCACACTAGGAGCAGGGACACACCATGCCCCACCATCTCAAGAAAAGAACACCTGAACAGTAGACCTCTGCTGACACGGCCCCAGAAGGATCTACAGTTCTACAGCTGTACATGTAAGTGCAAACAAAAAAAGTTGGTCCTAGGCTTCATTTGGGTCTTCCAAATCAGGTGGAAATTCATCAAACCTAAGCCACATTTGAAACAAAACCTACAGGGGACTCTGAGAAGCATCACTTTTATGTTAGCCTCTAATATAAGGAAAGAACACCAGGAGCTGAGTGACAATCCTTCATATCCTTAACACTGGTAATAAAATAATATCAAGAATTTACAAAGATAAAGAGAACCCTTGTGAATAAATAAGGAAAATCAGGAAACCCTACAGAAAAAGAGGCTATCAACAGGCAATTCAGATGGGCATTACCCAAATGGCTAAAAATAAACAAAAGTTTTCTCAAAGGCCTTAGCCATCAGAAGAATACAAAATAAAGAGTAAAACAAGATACTGCTTTCCCTCATTGGATTTGGAAAAAATCCAAAAATTAGGTAAGTGCCAATTCACTGCATTAATAGAGTAAAAACTGGGGAAACATTCCGGAAAATAATCTGACAGTACCTAGACAAATTAAGTAAATACTTTATGGCCCAGCAACCTCACTCCTGAATAAATATCCCACAGAAGTTCTCACACAGGAATGTTCAGCAGTGTTGCCGGTGGTTGTAGAGAAGAATGTGAGACCAGATGTGCATCCCTGTGCAAATACTTAAAATAGGAGGAATGTCCGGAGCAACCGCACTGCACAACCACAAGGTACATGAGTCACACACAATAAAAGGTGAACAGAACTGTGGGGGCACCTAGGGGGCTCCGTGGGTTAAGCCTCTGCCTTTGGCTCAGGTCATGATCTCAGGGTCCTAGGCTCAAGCCCCCACATCGGGCTCTCTGCTTAGTAGGGAGCCTGCTTCCTCCTCTCTCTCTCTCTCTCTGCCTGCCTCTCTGCCTACTTGTGATCTCTGTCAAATAAATACATTAAATAAATAAATAAAATAAAATCTTAAAAAAAAAAAAAAGGTGAACAGTGCCCCCTGGTGTGTACAACCCAGCAGAACCCTCACTTTCTGGAATATTATAGAGCTGTAAGAAGCAATGAACTTGACAGATATTCACCCAGAAAAATTTATAAAGTTCTTTCCAAACCCTGCTGATTTGGGGGGTGTTATTTTTTTTTTAAAGCAACACAAAGGGGCACCCAGTTGGCCCAATCAGTTAAACAACTGACTCCTAGTTGTGTGCTCTCGGGGTCACGGGGCTCTGAGCTCAATGAAAAGTCAGCTTAAGACTCTCTCCCTCCTCTCCTCCTCACTTTCTCTCAAATAAATCTTTAAAAATAAAACACAAAAAGCAGCAGAAAGAATTCCAACTCAGAATGTGTGTATAAACTAAAATACATACAGAAAGATTATGTACTTTGCAAAACTACATACAATTTCAAGGATGTCAAACATCAAAGGCAATTCCCTACACACATCACACTGTTCTCTACGCCGTCTGGGGGGGCAGAGAACAAAATGCACACACAGCTATTCCCTCCTTCCAAAGGTCACATAATGCCCATCTGCTTTTGCAAAAGATCCGCATTAGTACTTATTTTCACTCACCGAAAGAAATCCAAAAAGGACGTTTTCGGTTTCCCTTAAAAAGGCAAAAAACGGAAACCGCACCGAGCCTTTCTCTTCCAGCGGGGCCTTTACAGAGGCTGCCGGAGCCCCAAGCGCGGGGAGTGGCGCCCCCAGCGCCTCCCCGAGGAACTACACGCAGCATGTCAGCACCACGCCTCCAGAGTAGAACCCTGTCTATGAGCATCTGTACTGCATCTTCATTTATTTCGAGCAGCCATTAGCAAGATGTATCTTAAAGTATCAGAAAAAGCCTAAAAGAGGCTGTTTTTTGAGTCTGGGAACCCTCAAAATTTTTCCCATATAAATTAATGGTAATTGTTTCTTTGCTTTGCACCATTTCGGCTTACAAAAGTTTGCATAGGATACTGTATTTTTGGATACGGAAGGAAACCTCTACAGGGCATAAATATGGACAAAATGAAGAGTTTTGCATGGACGAATGATGGGATGTGTCATGTACCGAGGGGTATGAGTAAATGCTCTTTGTTTCCCCCCTGAAGATCAGGAACAGAGTGCCAATAATATCTAAAACTACTAGAGAAAACATGAGATGGCTGAAGAACTGAAACATTCAGGATAAGGGACAGACTGAGCAACAAGGAGGGGATAAAACCATGGAGTGTTAGAATATTAATACATATATAGTAGAGATTTTAAACTTTAGCCTCAGGGCAGTAAGGAATCACTGACATGTTTCTAAACTGCACTGGCTGCCCATCTTTATATTGTTAATAGTTTACTCTCTTGTCTTGTAGAGAATTCTCAGAGAGGAGCCAGAGCCATGATAGCTAAGTGGGATGTGTCCGATGCCCAGGAGAGAGAGAGAGAAGCTAGAGATCGGTAACTTTAATCGGTAATAAAACCAAAAGGAAATTGGTGGCTCAACCTTAGGGATTAGCCCAAAGCTACCTAAATCTGTATGCCAGCTTTTACTATCCCAAGGCAGATGGTGGAGAAAATGATCTGTGAATTCAGAATCAAATAAGCCTCCTTACCAAAATAATCTGAATCAGAGACAGAAGTCTTCTAGGATGACTTTTTCACTTATACTGCACGTTTGGCTCAGACAACGGTCTGTCTGCAGAAATCACTGCGGTTCTTAGTCAACCTCATATGCCCACCCACAATATGCTAGATCCAACAGAGTCAACACACTTTGGGATTTTTCTAAAATTGGAAGACACGGATCAAATCCTATATCCTGAAATAAACTACCAGGATACTATCCAAACATTTTACACCCTCAAAGCCATTTAACCAAAATAGCGCTCTGTTAAGATATAATCATCTTGCAGAACATCTTAGGTAGCTGCAAAATATAACACCTCCCATAAAGAATTTGCATACCTTATGTCTCCAAGGGGAAGTATTCGTCTACAGATTCCAAAAGGTGTGGAGTGGAAGAGAAGAGACCAATGATTTACAAGAACCTGGGCTAACAAATGAGTTGGAGGGGCCCCTGGGTGGCTCAGTCCTTAAGCGTCTGCCTTTGGCTCAGGTCAAGATCCTGGGGTTCTGGAATCAAGCCCCATGTCAGGCTCCCTGCTCAGTGGGGAGCCTGCTTCTCCCTCTCCCACTCCCCCTGCTTGTGTTCCCTCTCTCCATCTCTTTCTGTCAAATAAATAAATAAAAATCTTTTTAAAAATTTGAGTTGCAAAAGATTATCTCTATTGTTATCCCATTGTTTACATTACTTTTAAAAGACCTGTATGTTAAGAGTGAAGAGACTCATTGTTTGCATAACTTTCCACAGAGTATTCAAATTAATTCATTTGTAAGCCTCAAATAGCTCTATTCTGTGCATTTGCTTCTTAATGGGCTTAAACAAGCTGCACTTCTTCATGGACAATAAAACAAAAGTAAAAATCCTAGGAGTTCCCAAAACCTTTTAGCCTCCATCTCTAAGAAAGTTTTTTAGTCAATGAAAACTTCTACACAGAATACCATAGATTAATAAAAATTCTGAGTAAGCAGAGTTGGGAAAATTGAAAACATACAAAAATCAATATCGTTGAACCTTGAGTATAATAATGGTTTGAACTGCATGGGTGTATACTTACATGAGGACTTTTTTGTTATAAATACAATACAGTTCCATAAATGTATTTTAACTTCTTTATTTTTTTTTTTAAAGATTCTGGAGTGCCTGGGTGGCTCAGTCGGTAAGCATCTGCCTTCGGCTTAGGTCATGATCCTGGAGTCCTGGGATTGAGCCCTATGTCAGGCTCCCTGCTCAGCGGGGGACCTACCTCTCCCTCTCTCGCTCCCCCTGCTTGTGTTCCCTCTCTCGCTGTGTGTCTCTGTGTCAGATAAACAAAATCTTCAAAAAAACAAGAAAACTTGCTCAGTTTGCTGTCCGTATTAGGAAGACTCCACAGACATGCTCTCTATACCCTCTGCCTCATACATGGTATGACACAGCTTTCCTTCTCATAAAGCATGTCAGCCATACACCACACCTACTCACTACCTTCGTGCTCAGAAACACAAGATCCTAGATTCCTGTCAGATACTGGCCGGCGGAGCAGTCCAGATCGCACTCCCTGCAGTGTCCATCAACAATCGGTGGAAGGTAGCGAAATCGAAACACTGCTGCTCTGGCCATCCCCGACCACGAGTGCTGTCTTTACCCCACCGCACAAACACACCCTCCCCCAGGGGGACTGTCTTCGGCTCTAACAATAGAGAAACGAAACGTGAAGAGCATCACCATTAGCAGAAAAGGTTAAGTGCTGCGACGGTCCCTTCCACAGAACTCCAGGCCGGATGAGACCTGGACGAAGCAGCTTTCTTGCCTGGGCCGGGGAAACCAGGGCACCATGAAGAGGGAAGAAGTGACTGCCCCGGGTCTTCCAGGAAACCGGTGACATCCTCTAGAAAGGGAGGCAGAGTGAAAGACGTCTCCGCCTGTGCTACTGTCGCAGCAGAGCTAGGAGCTTCCTGCTAAACTCACTCCTTCCCCTCCCGTGTGTGCAAAGCCACAGCTTAAGTGACACAGAATTCATTTCCATAGGAGCCCACTACGTTACCAGGCACAACAAAGAACGCTTCTGCTTGAAGTATAAAAAGAGGCAACTGAGTAGGAAAACGAGCATCATTTAAAACACCGTCCAGGCTTAATTTTTTCAAGAAATCATCCCATTGTCCCTGAAAATAAATAGACTATCTTCAGCTCATTGTGGCTCTGGTAGAACAGAAAATACAGCTTCGAGTAGGTTCAGGATATGTGGAAACTGACTGGATCGCAGATCGCAGAGGAGTGGAAGCCCTCCTATCCGGTCAGCACCTCCCGGGGCATGCTTGGAAAGGTGGAGGACATGCATGTTTCCCTTTCTCTCATCCACAGAGGCACCCATGTCAGAGAGTAACAATTCGCCCGCATGGTCAGAGTCCTCTTAGAGCATCCAATACCTGCCATTGTCTGTTCATGTAATGTCAATGCGGTAATACCTTGCTTTACTAAATAGCGTTTCAAATTGACTAGAAGTTGTATGTGTCGTATATTTGTATTTTTAATATTTAAAAAAAAAAAGCCTGGGAAAGTTTTCAGCCACTAAAATTACATCCAATAACTATCAAGCCACAAGCAGTAGTTATTTGTTTCTTTCTAATGGTCCCTTAATGCTAAATTTCATTAACATCAGGTTATTACTTACAACACACAAGCAGAAATAAACAGAGCAATAAAATTTTCTCTATTTCCTTACTTCTTCTCTCATCACCAATAAAATTTATAATTGGAAGCTCAATTACTGTATTATCATTGCTATTTTAAAATCAACCAAATATAAGATGTTCTTTCAAAACAAGTTCTATCAAAGTATCATTCTTTCCTCAGATTCAATCATACCTCAATAAAAACTATTAATTTTGACTGATCAAAAATGTTAGTAATTTTCCAGTTTGAATTCAATAGGAAGCCTAGATACCCAACTTGCTTTTTCCAAAAAAAAATGGTGGGGGGTTCCCTGGGTGGCTTAGTCGGCTGAGCGTCTGACTCTTGGTTTTATCTTTTTTATTTTTTAAGATTTTGTTTATTTATTTGACAGACAGAGATCACAAGTAGGCAGAGAAGCAGGCGGTGGGGGGGTGGGAAGCAGGCTCCCCACTGAGCAGAGAGCCCGATGCAGGGCTTGATCCCAGGACCCTGGATCAGGATCCCAGGACCCTGGATCGGCTCAGGGTCCTGGGATCAAAACCTGAGCCGAAGGCAGAGGCTTAACCCCCTGAGCCACCCAGGCACCCCCCCCCCCACCGACTCTTGGTTTTAGCTCAGGTCATAATCTCAGGGTCATGTGATGGAGCCCCATCTTGGGCTCCGTGCTCAGCGGGGAGTCCACTGAAGATTCACACTACCCCCTTCCCACTGTTCCTCCCCCAACTCATGCTCATTCTCTCTCTAAAACACATAAATCAAGTCTTTCAAAAAAAAAAAAAAAAAGTAGGTAAAAATTTTAAAAGTGGCAAACAATTATTCATAAAACCCTGGAATGCTAAGTGTCTGTCATATTCCTGGCACACAGCAGACACAGAAGAGACATTGGTAGATGTGTCGGTAGAGATTAGATGATGGACAGAATCAGGTGAGTATCCAAGGTGGAAGGAAAAGCAGAAATAGGTGAGAAAAAAGACCAAAGAATCCCTAAACCCCAAAAGCGTTCATAATATGATGCAGACGTTAAGTGTAGAGATACGGAAATAAATGATGCCAGTTAAGAGTAGTTGGTAAAGACACAAGAAATGAAAATGGGAATTTAAACAGCCCTTTCAGATGCTAAATCAAGAGACAAATAGAGTGTGGTCCAAGAGGGTAAAAACTTCAAGGCAAGGGCACAAATCCGGAAAATGAGATGTACATTCATAAAACAGCAAACGATTAGCTTGTCTCAAGTTGAGAGCTTACGACGGACACGGTGGGAGGTTAAGGGTGCAAAGTCAGGCCTTGCGTCCAGATGCTCTGCAGGACGAGAATCCGAAGGGTGTCTGCCTGCTGCCTCCTCTTCCCCAGCCCTCCTTTAAAAATGAGCAACTGCCCCAATCACACAGCTACACCTCCATCGTAGGCTTCCCTTATCCAAACTCTGAAGAAAACCAACAATCACAGAAAATGATAGAAGGAAAAAAATGATGAATAAATGGGAATAAAACAGTGATTAGGTACATGAATCAACCTTCTGCATACAGTTTCAGAGTTGTTTTGTTTTGTCTTAACCAATTTGGTTTTGGTCCACTTTGAGCAATGAAGTTTATTAAGGCAATAAACCAGGAGAGGAAAGCACACAGCACCAATTACGTGCCTCTACCAGACAGAGCCGTAGTGGCTTCATATAAACTATTTCATTTAATTTTCACATTATTAATGTGAAATGACTCCTCTAGCTTCATATGTGTAAGAAAAATTACTCGAGAGTCCCTTTAAAAAGCTAAGATACAAATTCATCTAGAATGATAGCAGAACAACTGCTGCACCATCATCCGACTGAATAGGTTCAGCAGTTTTTAATAGAATCAGAAGGAAACACAGCTCAAAAAGCATCTGTTCAATTTCAAATACACATTGCTTCTACCCTAAGCCTAAATGCACTTAGAAGTAGGCCAGTCCGCAGCTCATAAAGCAGACATTAAAACCCATCACTGGGGTACCTGACTTCAATCCAAACAGTCTTAAAGAAAACATGAGAAAGGATGTTGCAGATCAGACTAAAATGACTTAAGGGGGTGCCTAGGTGACTCAGGCGTTAAGTACAGCTCAGGTCATGATCCCAGAGTCCTGGGATGGAACCCTACATTGGGCTCCCTGCTCGGCGGGAAGCCTGCTTCTCCCTCTCCCACTCTCCCTACTTGTGCTCCCTCTCTTGCTGTGTCTCTCTCTGCCAAATAAATAAAAACGAAATCTTTAAAAAATAAAATAGAGAGATTTAAGAACAGTGTTTCCAGCCCTAGCTTTTGTTACCAAAATCTATTCTGATATAATAATTTGTTAATTTTATATCTATCCTGATAAAATAATTTGTTAATTTTAAGAAATGTCCAAATACAGGAAAAAGCAGAGCATGCATCAAAGCCCTTTACCCATTACAGTGAGATGCGTTATATACGCACATGAGGGATGATTTCTGACTTTCCTTCATGTGTTGGACATGAACGACAACCAGACTCTGTCAGATGCTAACACTAGAAATAAGACAGCAACTGTCCTCAACAAATTCACAGTTAAATCATTTAACAAGCTATATAAGAAAACCTGCACTCCTACACTGGAGCATCTCTACGGATATAAAAATCAAGATAACCTTTAGAAAAGCCAAAATGAGAGTCCTACAATCCAACAGCCAAAGCACAAGCCATTTACTAATTAGCTAGTCATTTAAAAGCTCACGGATACACTGCATTTCATTTTATACACAACAGATTTGCTTATCCAAGTCCACATCCTAGATGAAGCTTTGACTAGCTTACTGCCCTGAGGCAAGTTACTTCTCTTGTCACTGGGAAAAGAGAAATAAATAGCTTTATTTCGAGGTTGTTCTAAGGATTACAGAAAATTATGTAATGCACCACAGTGTCTGGCACTCAGGAGAAGTGGAATAAATAAAACTTTACATCATAATTATAGGATTTGCCAACCGATAACAAACTGATCAGAAAAATCAAATCAGAAGTATGAGGGGTGGCAAAGAGAAAAAAGACAGCCCCGTGAATGGACTAGCAGACGTCAGAAAGCAAAGACACAAACACTCAGAAACAGGAGACAGGAACCAGCAGCATGAACGCTTCCCCAATATTTTCACAGCACCTAACAATGACCTGCCTGATGATGACATTAAGCCGTTGAAAACAGATTAAACTTTGATTCCACGTGTTTAGAAAAGGACAGATCAGGGCATAATTGATTTTGGAGAGACTCCTATCAAAAGTGATTTAGCATTACAAATTTAGTATTTGATTTAGCATCACAAATTTAGTATTTTGTCCAAACCAACTAACCACAAAACTATTAACAAGCTTCTGCTAGACTTGATGGACAAAGGAACCTCTCAAATTTCAGAAGCCATTTTTTTCCTACTCAACATGGAAAAAGATGCATGTCCAACAAATTAACTGTGGAAAGATTTCAGTATGATGGCCTAAAACATTATCAATTGTTTTTTTTTTTAAGATTTTATTTTTTTATTTGACAGAGAGAGAGGGGGAGAGGCAGAGGGAGAAGCAGGCTCTCCGCCGAGCAGGGAGCCCAACACAGGGCTCGATCCCAGGACCCTGGGACCATGACCTGAGCAGAAAGCAGACACCTAACCGACTGAGCCACCCAGGTTGCCCCACATCATCAGTTTTTAACAGCCAACACAAAATAAAGTTTTGGTTTCCGTCTTCACTAAATGTTTTTCTATCTACCAAACAAATACAAACATGTGCCACAAAGATCTCTTTCCACTTGAATTTTCTCCCTACACTTGGGAGGCACTAAAAAGCTAACAACATCTGTTTCTTTCTCCAGAGCTGACAACCCTCACTCTGGTTTAAAAATAAAAGATGTTTATGGAGGCTTATAGATACAATGATCACCTGCTTCAAAGGCAGCTGGCGATTAATGGAGCCAAAGACATGCAAAATGAAGGCCAAAAAAACCAATTTCCCTGTTCCTCAGGCGTCTGGTAATATCCAAGAGGCCCATAAAACTGTAGAGGGTGGTAAAGAACCAAATGTGAAGCCAGATGACAAGAAAACAAACCGCAACAGAGAAACAGGGACGTGTATCCTTCTGGGTTCACCAAACCACTACAAGAACAGTTTCCCTGAGAGCTGCCTCGAGGGAATCTGGTTCCTCTGACCAATAACCCCTCTTCTTCCAGCCCAAGGCAGGCCCTTTCAATATCGAAAGGGACGGACGGGTCTTACTAAAAACAGAACTGAAACATCTCCTAAGTGAAGACTTAAAATTATTTTTTTATAAGTAGTTTTGACTCAATGTTGTCTTTCAGTACCAAACGTTTAAAAATGAGTACGAAGCAAGGACATTCAGGCTGGAATCAGTGGACTCAGCTTCTATTTCTGGCTCTGCCTCTGAATGAATCACAGGGTAACCTTGAGTCATTTCTTCTCTCTACCTACCTGCATTTCCCCACCAGTTACAAGATTAGGTTAAACCTATCACTTTCTTTTAGAGAACATGAGTGGGTGAGAAAAATATGTGGAAATGGCCACACAAACATCTACTGATCACTGACCAGCTAGATCCAAACATCAAAGACAAAGTCAGTGATGTCCATATATTTTTTTAAATATTTTATTTATTTATTTGACAGACAAAGATCACAAGTAGGCAGAGAGGCCAGCAGAGAGAGAGAGAAGGAAGCAGCCTCCCCGCTGAGCAGAGCCTGATGCGGGGCTCAATCCCAGGACCCTGAGACCATGACCAAAGAGACTTTAACCCACTGAGCCACCCAGGTGCCCCTGATGTCCATATTAAAACAACTCGAGCTACACTTCTGCCCTGCATGGTTAAAAAAAACAAAAACAACTCCCTAGAGAAGCCAACAGAATACAGATGCTTACTGAATAGGACTCCTTTAAGAGTCTGAAATTTCAAATTTGGAAAGACTTAGCAAATTAAAATAAAATGCAAGTAACAAACTTTTTTTTTCTCTTAGAGAAAACAAATCTTCAGCCTGTTTAGGGCCTACAATCACCAGGACTCTGATCAATCTTCCTGTGCGGTCCTCTTTCCTGACCAGCCCCTTTACCTGATGCTCCCACAGGATGGCACTGCACCTCCCCACCGTTCCTGCGTACTCAGGGAGCCCTGGAGAGGCAGAACCATGACTTAATGACCTTTGTATGTCCTGCCACTAACATATTGCCTGGTACAATGTAGATGTCCAGAATATACATATATACATTTGTTAATTTTAAGAAATGAATATATAGGGGCACCTGGGTGGCTCAGTGGGTTAAGCCTCTGCCTTCGGCTGAGGTCATGATCTCAGGGTCCTGGGATCAGGTCCCTCGTTGGGCTCTCTGCTCAGCAGGGAGCCTGCTTTGCCTCCACCCCCACACCTGCCTCTCTGCCTACTTGTGATCTGTCAAATAAATAAATAGAATCTTAAAAAAAAAAAAAAAATGGGGAGCCTGGGTGGCTCAGTCGTTAAGCCTTCCGCTCAGGTCATGATCCCAGAGTCCTGGGATCGAGTCCCA
The DNA here is from genome assembly GCF_030435805.1 of Mustela lutreola. Lineage (NCBI taxonomy): Eukaryota > Metazoa > Chordata > Mammalia > Carnivora > Mustelidae > Mustela > Mustela lutreola. The sequence goes on along the minus strand of NC_081303.1, from coordinate 5,905,758 downwards.
CATCTGGCTTCCTGCTCTATGGGAAGCCTGCTTCTCCCTCTCCCACTCCCTCTGCTGTGTTCTCTCTCTCGCTGCGTCTCTGTCAAGTAAATAAATAAAATCTTTAAAAAATAAATAAAAATTTTTAAAAATGTATATTCAGAGTCTAATCTATTAGAAAGAGCAACCATTAATATTTATAAATGATAATGTGAATCATTATCATTTAAAAATATATATTCAGAGGGACACCCAAGCAGTGGGTTGGGCACCTGACTCTTGGTTTCCTTCAGGGCATAATCTCAGGGTCCTGGGATCTAGCCCCAAGTCTGGGCTCTGTGCTCAGCGGGAAGTCTGCCTGAGGTTCTCTCCTCCTACCTCTCCCCCTGCATATGCACTCTCTTTTAAATAAATAAATAAATCGTTTTTAAAAATACATACATATACATACACATTTATAAATGAATGATTCCCTAAAGAGGAAACATATGATTTTCTCACCAACATTAAATTCACAAAATTGACTCAAGAACTTTCCTGTTTTCTTCCTTCAAAATAGTCTTTCAGGGATTTGTTTTGTTTATATTTTTTATAATTTATCTACAGGGTATTAGACTATAAGCATTACTTTTAACTTAACCTACACAATAAAAGGAAGGGAGGAGAAGTTAGAAAGAGTGAGAGAGGGAAAGGGAGCAAGCAGTAAATAAATGAACAAAGTGAATAAAAAGAAGCTACTCTTAAGAATCTATAAATATAGGGCGCCTGGGTGGCTCAGTGGGTTAAGCGACTGCCTTCGACTCAGGTCATGATCCCGGAGTCCTGGGATCGAGCCCCGCATCAGGCTCCCAGCTCCACGGACAGTCTGCTTCTCCTTCTGACCTCCCCTCTCATGCTCTGTCTCTCTCTCTCAAATAAATAAAATTTTTAAAAAAATCTATAAATATAAAATAAAAGGTGATCCTTTAAATAAAAATTAAAATAAAAACGTAGTAAATACAAGTAACTACAACATTAATGGCAGTTAGCCAAAGTAGCTATGCCCACTGAGAAATGTCACTTAAGAAATGTTTTATAGGGGGGTGCATGGGCGGCTCAGTGGGTTAAACCTCTGCCTTCAGCTCAGGTCATAATCCCAGGGTCCTGGGATCGAGCCCCACATGGGGTTCTCTGTTCAGCAGGGAGCCTGCCCCACCCCCACCTCCACCCTCCTCCCTGCCTACTTGCCATCTCACTGTCAAATAATATTTTTAAAAAAGAAATATTTTATAACTAACCCATTTATCAAATGGATAATCAAAAACAGAGGATGTTAAACTTTTTAAATTACATTTGAAATTTTTTTTAAAAGATTTTATTTATTTATTTGACAGAGAGATCACAAGTAGGCAGAGAGGCAGGCAGAGAGAGAGAGAGGAGGAAGCAGGCTCCCCGCTGAGCAGGGAGCCCGATGCGGGACTCGATCCCAGCACCCCGAGATCATGACCTGAGCCGAAGGCAGCGGCTTAACCCACTGAGCCACCCATGCGCCCCACATTTGAAATTTTTAATCAAAGATTTATCACAAACCTACCAGCAATTGCATAAATTTTCATTCTTTTCTACTCCTTAAATTTTTAGTCAATATTTCCTTTAATAACTAAGAGTAGAAGAGAACAAGAAACAAACTCTCACTCTACCAGTAGGCACTTAAAAGGCCTTGGGACCTATCGGCCTATAAGAAAGGGTAAACTCACTGAATTACTTGCTTTTTAACCACAGTAAGTGGACCCCTTAGCTGGGCTTTCACGGTGCCCGTCAGAATCCATAACAACGGCTGAGGAGAGGTGCCAGCTGGGTTACATGTCCTCGGTTTTCTCAACTTCACTATCTCCAAGCTATGCCCTGTTTTGACTGCACATAAAACCCAATGAAAATGATTCCTAATATTCTATTTCATTATTTATTAACTTTCTAATACCATGTGTCAGATTTGGTCGCATCAGCAATCAGGAATGTCCCCTTAAGTTCAGTGAGTAGTGTACCCCGATGGCTGAGCTAGCACTACATATTACATACATACATACATACCCACACGTGTGAGAGCAGGCAGAGATCAACTCTGGATAGCACCGAAATAAATTATTTGTTTCTTGACCCTTGTCAAAGAATCATTAACAAGTTTTTTCTTTTTAATGCTGTGGGGATCAGGACAGAAAGAGAATGATGGCTCAGCTAACTATGCCCCCCCCCCCAAAAAAAGGGGTCGGGGGGAGTTGATCTGTCTGGTGGGACCCTGGGCATAGAGACCAGCACATGTTTGGGAGAAATGGACGGAGCCCTTTTTTGAGACAACTTAGGAGACGCAACAAAGCTGTCCTCCCTGGAAAGAAAAGAATAAAGAAAAGACGAAAAAAGAAAAGAGAGGAAAGGAACGGAAAAGGGGAAGGAAAGGAAAAAAGAGAGAAAAGAAAAGAGAAACAGGGACTTTACTGAGCTGGTGTGCAGGACCTGAAAGGATCCCCCCTAAGGCAGGGCTTGCCCGAGGCGGGTCTGGGCGTCTGGGCCGGAGCAGGTGACCGCGGGGGCCCCGATTGGCAGCCGCTCCGCCCGAGCGCACTCACCTGTGAACACGTTCTGGAAACCGTCCGCAGCCGCCGGCGCCCCAGACACCTTGGCGGCCTGCGCGGCGGGCGCCCCCCCGCTCCCCTCCGAGGCCGCCGCGCGCTCCAGCAGGTGCGCGGAGCCCCCGGCCGGGGGCGCGCGGCCGCCCAGCTCCTCGGTCCAGTCGGCGGAGCGGCTGAGGCCGCAGGCGAGGCCGCCGTCAGCCCGGGGCTTCTTGGCTGGAGCGGCGGCCGAGACCAGGGCGGCTCTGGGCCCCCGGCTCAGGGAGGGCTCCGGCCGCCTCTTGATCCTGGGGCTCTGGCTGGGGGACTGGGAGGGAGAGTGGTTGGGCGAGCTGAGCTGCCGCGTGGTGGTCTTGATGTAGCAGGGGGTGATGAGCGGGTAGGGCTTGAAGCAGCGCGGGCTGGGCGCGGGGCTGCTGGGCAGGGAGGCCGCCGCCGGGGCGCTGGGCCTGCCGGGCTCCCCCTCGGGCTCTGCCCCCGGCGCCGGGGGCCCCTCTCCCAGCCCCAGGCCCCACGCCTCCCCCGGAGAGTCTCGGCGGGCATCCTCAAATGCGTCCTCCTCGCCCTCCTCGTCAGTGTCCCCAGCCCCTGGCCCGGCGGCCGCGGCCGAGCCCTCTCCCGGCGCGGACGCGGGGAACGCGAAGGCGGTGGAGGAGGGCGAGTCTGCGGCCGTGGGCTGGTCCACGGGCAGGCCGGGCTCCGCCGAGGCCCCGGGGCCGCCGGGGGGCGGGGGCTGCTCGGGCGCCCGGGGCGCGGGGACCAGGCTGCCGGGCAGCTCGGAGCGCGCAGGCAGCGCCTGCTCCGTGTCCGGACTGCGAGGGGCGCCCCCGGATGCGCTGCTGGAGCCCAGCAAGTACTGGTCCAGGCCCAGGAAGGCCCCGGGCTGGGGGGAGGCGGCTGTGGAGGGCGCCGCAGGCTCCTCGGGGCCCTGGAGCAGCAGCAGCTGCTGCTGCTGTTGCTGGCGGATCGCCTGCTGAATGTCTGAAAGCAGGTCCTCCTGCTCCGTGGCCGAGTGAAAGCTGTAGATGTCCGTGTCCGAGCCCGAACTGGTCCTTTGTCCGTCCTGCGTCCCCGCGGCGGTCTCCAAACCCTCCAAGACCACCCTGCCCCCACCCCCAGCCTCGGCGGGTCCATGGTCCCTCGGGCGGGTTACCTCCAAGGGGTCGGCACCCTCGGTGTCCGACAGGCCCGTCTCGTCGGCCGAGAGGCTGAGGTCTGGCGTCTTGGTGACCAGAGAGTGCGCGCTGTCCAGCTCCCCGGCCGGCAGGGCCTGGGCGTCCAGCACGTCCTCGCGGGAGCCGCCGCTGCTCTTCCCCTTGGACAGGTTCTTCCTGATCCGCAGGTTGGAGAACACGGAGGCTCTGGATTCCGACTTGCTCTTCTTCTTGCCCGGCTCCCCGCCGCCGCCCCCTCCGCCCTTGCCGTGCTTGCCCAGCGCCTTCTTGCCCGCGCTCCCCTTCTTTGTGGCTTCCACATCCCTGGGCCCAACGGCATCCTCGGCGCCGCCTGCGCCTTCGTGCAGGGCTTCACCTGCGCTGCGCTTCAGCTTCCCGTCCTGGTTCCCCATGGCGCAACCCCGCTGCTCGGCCGAGGCGCCGCCGACACTCAGGCCATGCCCGCAGTCCTCGGCGCCCAGCCCGCACAGGGGGAGGCGCGGGGGCCGGGCCGGCGGCCGGGCGAGCCTCTGCGCGAGGAGGCCGACGCGCGTGCGGCCGGCCCTGCTCGCCTCGGCCGCTTCTCCGCACAATGCGCGCCCGCGGCGGCCGTGGCGGCGGCTGCAGCGCGGCGCGAGCGGGGCGCGAACATGCTCAGTGCGGCGCTCGGAGCCGGCCAATGGCTGCGCGGGACGCGGGCCGGGCCGGGCCCCCCGGTGGCCGCCGCCGCCGCCGCCGCCCCCGCCGCGCCCCTCGCCGAAGCCGCGCGCGGAGGACGCTTGCCGGGTCTCGGGCGCTTTCCTCTCCGCCGCGTGCACCGGACGCGTGGTCGCCGCGGGGCAAGTTCGCGGGCCGGAGGGGGCACCGCCAGCTTCAAGGAGGCGGGACCTGCGAGGGGAAAAGTTCAACAACAACAAAAAAAATCTTAAATGGGGAACACCTGGACCCACGTTCCAGTCTAGGGGAGCCAGAGTGTGGAGGCCCCTCCCCGGGGCCTTCAGGGCTCCTCGGTAAATATTTGCTGATTATATGCATGGATTATTCTTGAACACCTGATCGTCTTGAACAGTGTTAATGGGCTCGAGCGTACGGTTTGGGGAAGGTTCCCACATCCAGTGCGGCTCTGGTGTTTGATGCAGACCTTGCATCTGTCTAGAGGAGAGGACCTTAGCTGCCATTTCAGAAATTCATTTTTCAAACTTTTCTTGACAAAATGGTAAGGTGAGGAAATTAAAAAAAAAAAAATCCTAGGAGATTGGAGTTGATTAAAATGCTAATCTCCAAAATTCTACGTACTTACCATATAAATCAAATAGCATTTGTATTCCGAAAGAGTACAGATACTATAATTCCCAGAAGGTCAAACTCATCAATATTAAACATGCTCCTATTGTTGTTGCGTATAAAAAGGAAAAAGACAAAAAGGAAACACGCTTGTCACAAACACATGAAATCAGATGTTCTGGTATAAATCACTGCTTCCCAAGCAAACCCTTCAAGGCAAACTTTGTCCCTGCCTCTTTTCTAAAAGTTTATAACAGTTTGCTGTAACAGAGTCTCTTAACATTCAAGCTCCTATATTAATATAAAAATTTCCTTCACTGTAAATCTTGTCACTGTTACCTAGGAAATTTAGTTACCCATATTAAAAAGGCATTTTTAAACATCCTAGGTATCTAAAGAAGCACCAAGAGATTAAAGCAGCTTTAATCAATAATGCTACAGTAATTGAGTCACAGGTTCCTCGTTAACCACTTTGAAAATAAGGAGTAACTATCCGACATGTTAGAATTTTAAAGTAAGCCCGAAGGAGGAAAAAGTACTACATATTAGATGATGAAATTTAAATGCAGCAAGCAAATGTTCCTTTGAATATTGTGAACTACACTCTAAACCTCTCTCCTTAACCATTTGTACCAAAAAAAAAAAAAAGAAAAGAACAAAACAGTCCTATAAATCTTTTACGTAAAACTATTGTGTAGCAATAATTATGAGCATTTTTCAAATTATGTTCTTAAAAATAGATAATACAAAGCCAGGCAGCCAGGCATTTTAGGTGGCCTTTCTGAGTAAATGGTTTGGAGACATCAATTTTAATAACTCCAGCCTGTAACAACCCTGTCTCTCACCAGCTCTGGAGCACTTGCAAAGCCTTTGTTCCCTCTTTCACAGCGCCCTTCTAGAATGTAGGCTCCTCGGAGGGCACAATTCGCCCAAGGCTGTAGAATTTTCTGCCTGTTTGAACTTGAAGGTACTATGGATTTTTATTTTTGCTCTTTCCGTGACGTCTTTGACTCTGAACTATTTGGGGTGTGTTGTTTGTTTTTTGTTTGTTTACTATTTACTTCGGAAATATATAGAAGTTCCAGAGATAAAAAGGGAGAGAAGGCGGCAAGAAGGGAGGGCAGGAGAGAGGAAAAGGAGAGGGAAGCCTGCTGAAGCTCTCCCATCTTTTGAACGTGGAATGGCAGATGACAACTGTGTGGCGGTCACAGGAGACCAAGTTCTGCTACATGCAAAGGCTAGTTGGAAACTCACAAGTGTAGGCATGCAGGTAGGTACCCTCAATCCAATTTAATAAATGAATAAGTTCAAGCTAAGAGATTTGTCCAAGGTCACCAAGCAGCAAAGACAATACTTAAACCTATAGATTTAGGTTCCAAATTCTTTATAACAAACCACACTACATAGTTTATTTCTTCACGGACTGGTGAGGGCATTGCAAAGGCAAACAGTGCTTAGTAATCCCAAAGATGCCTGGGGCATGGCCTAAGCTTAACTCCGTTTAATCAAGATAAGATATCCTATCTCTACCTGAAAAAATCACATTTAACAACTAACAAATAATATTTGTGCCTGGCCAAATACTAAGTACCAGGATACAGAAAAGAAAGATCTTCTATATTCAAGAATCGAATCTAGCATAGCTGTTGGTAAAAGTCTTTAGGATTGGCCATCCCAAACAGGTCGCCAAAAAAGTATATTATTTGCTACCCATTTTCCAACAAAGGCAATTGGATATGGACTGTAAAATAAGGGAAGCAGATTGGAAAATGTGAAGCAAATGTTGAACTCCAAATCCTCGTATGCGTGTGTGAATGTAGCCGGGGAAAACTGCAGCTTGCTCAAACACTTGCTCAACTTGCTCAAAAAAAAAATTAAGTTGCTTTAATAGATGGATATGTGGATAGACGACCTAATAAAGCAAGTATCCTTAAATTTTGACTTAAGGAATGAAATTAAAACAGTAACTGAATAAGCAGCCCCCCTCCCTTCACTCCGACCCGAGTTCCATGTGGTTTCTTTTTCTCTTCTTCCAGCGCGTCTCCTTCTCCATCATTCTCTCAATTCAGCTTCTCTTAACGCTGAAATAAATGTTCTGATGCCTGTGTCTTTAGTTTTCTCAGCTTCATCTTAATGGGATGTTTGTGAATCTCCAACAAAACGGTCAGAATGGATGTTAATATCCAACCCGCCCTTTTCTCTGGCAGGTGAATGACCTTCTCTTGAATGACAACTCCAGGGGCGCCTGGGTGGCTCAGTGAGTTAAGCCTCTGCCTTCAGCTCAGGTCATGGTCTCAGGGTCCTGGGATCGAGCCCTACTCTCTGCTCGGCAAGGAGCCTGCTTCCCCCCCCCCCGCCCCCCCGCCCGCCTCTCTGCCTACTTGTGATCTCTGTCGGTCAAATAAATAAATAAATCTTAAAAAAAAAAAAAAAAGAAAAGAAAGACAACTCTGTCCCGGTGTCACCTGCTAGGTCTTGGTCTCCTCAGTCTGCCTCTCTGTCCTGACTCCAGACTCTTGGACCCACTTTCTGGACAACAGCTCCATCGTCATGTCCCCACTCAAACCCACCGCATCTGAAAAAGGACTCCTCTTGTCTGGCATATCTCATCCTCCATTATTGTTTTGCTCAGTAAAGCACCACAATCTCTCCAGTGACCCAAACCCAACTTGTTACTACCTCCTGCCTTTCCCTCAGTCCCCACAATTTGCCTTAATTACCCACACGAATTACCCCCCCCCACGCACAAAAAAAAAAAGCTAAAGAGTCCTGGTATTGAGTCTCCAGATGTACCCTTTGTAAATAAAGTTGGCCTTTCTACCTGAAAGGGACCATCCAGGGACTCTTAAGTGAGTAATCAACAACTATTTAGAATTATCTATAGAAAACCCACTGTTAAGCCCACAGTTTACCTTGTTCAGTAGCAAGAAGCAACAAAAAGCATTCTAAAGACAGAGCCAGTAAGAAATTAAGATTGAAACAGCTAGGGGCGCCTGGGGGGCTCAGTGGGTTAAGCCTCTGCCTTCAGCTCAGGTCAGGATCTCAGGGTCCTGGGATCGAGCCCCGCATCGGGCTCTCTGCCTGCCTCTCTACCTACTTGTGATCTCTATTTGTCAAATAAGTAAATAAAATCTTGAAAGAAAGAAAGAGCTAATCCTTGGCCTGGAGAGCTCTGCTCTCTAGTAAAAATGTAATGTAAGCCTCATAGGTAGCATAAATATTCTAGTAGCCATATTTAAGATGCTAAAAAAAAAAAAAAAAACCAACAAAATAATATGAAGAATACATTTTGTTTAACCCAAAATATCCCAAATATTTCTATAAGAAATCATTAAAAATTATGAGGGAGATATATTGCATTCCTTTTTTCCAGTCTTTGGGATTTTGTGTGAACTTTAGTAATGGTGACACTTCCATTCACACTAGTCACATTTCTTAATTTTTAATCTTTTCTTAATTGTATTTATTTATTTGACAGACAGAGATCACAAACAGGCAGAGAGGCCAGCAGAGAGAGAGGGGGAAGCAGGCTCCCTGCTGAGCAGAGAGCCCAATGTGGGGCTCGATCCCAGGACCCTGAGATCATGACCTGAGCTGAAGGAAGAGGCTTAAACCGCTGAGCCACGGAGGTGCCCCTAGGCTAGTCACATTTCAGTTGCTTAATAACAATCTGTGGCAAAAGGTCACTTCTGACAGTGCAGCCTTAACCTTAGATTTTTCCAGAGCTTTTTGAGTAACTCTTAGAATCTGCAAACACTAATCCAAACTGCGTTATTAAGTTTCAAAATATTATTACACATTTTGATAGATTCAAAATGACACATGGGTAGTAGAACACTGTAGGTTTTCACATGTAAGCCTAACTTTTCTTATTTAACCTATTGTGGGGGAAAATTGTAAACCTTGTATTAACGATTCAGTTCAATAGAGATGAAATCGGGCCAAGTCCTTGCTCTTGACAGAGTTTGCCTCGACTACAATAAAAAGTCCAGGGAACAGACTTGGGAAGAGAGTCTAGTGGGGTCTCTGGCTGGCTCGGTCAGTAGAGCATGTGACTCTTGATCACAGGGTTGGGAGTTCAAGCCCCATACTGGGCCTAGGATTACTTTTAAAAAACTAAAAAGAGAGATTCTAGTATAAATATGGACAAAGAAAGAAGACTATATTCCACTGAGCACTTTGATGTTGGTAATCTTTTCTCTGCCTTTACTACTAAAATAAGGGCCGTCCACAAAAATTAGGTCAAACATACAGATTTTCATTAAACCAAAACACCACAAAAAGCTTGCATACATATGTGTTTGTCCTAATAGACATTGTTTTGTCTCTGTCTATTCCAAATGACGAACTTAATATTGGTTTAAATCATACTGCTCCTTAAAATCTTCAGAATTTATATCTATATTTTTTAAAGATGCTTTTACATTGAATTCTAAGCGTCACCATTTTCTCTTCAAATTTAAAAGCCAATCTAATTACCACGATACTAAGCAAAATTCATTGAATTACATCTGCAGATTAAATTGGCTTTATTCAGCAATTCATGAATTGGATAGGATCTCATCTAGCAAATAGAAAGGAACTCTATCAAGCTGCAGAAAAGGAAAGGTTTTTATTTTTTTTTAATTAAAAAATTTTTAATTAACATATAATGTATTATTTGCCCCAGGGGTACAGGTCTGTGAATCGTCAGGTTTACACAACTCACAGCACTCACCATAACACATACCTTCCCCAGTGTCCATCACCCAGCCACCCTCTCCCTACTCCCCAGCAACCCTCAGTTTGTTTTGTGAAATTAAAAGTCTCTTATGGTTTATCTCCCTCCCGATCCCATCTTGTTTCATTTTTTCCTTCCCTTCTCCCCAAACCCCGCACTTTGCCTCCCAAATTCTTCATATCAGGGAAATCATATGATTATTGTCCTTCTCTAATTGACTTATAAGGAAAGATTTTTAAAAGAAGAAAGAAAACGGGGGGGGGGGAGGAAATTATTAGCAAAGAATGTGTTGTTTTAGTAAAAGTCACCCTCCTAAAGAAAAAAGAAGGGGTCTATCAATGAATTACCTCCAAGGGCTAACCAGGAAATTTCAGGTAAAAGATCAAAAACAAGTGAAGAGGAAAAAATAAGGGTTTCAGTTTAGGGCCCATGGCTTGCCTGCTCTTTAAGAAACAAAGGCCTTAAACCTTTGCACTTTGTCACAGAAATTAAGAGGAACTTGTTCTGATCACAAATAATCCAAAAGAAGTTTGAAACTCACATCTCTCACTGAAGATCCTTCCAGAGAATTAGCCTCAAGTAATTTATACCTCCCTAGGAAAAAGCTGGTTGCTGGGCTTGTTTGGTTTTGTTTGTTTTTGGCAACACAACTGCAGTGGTTTCAGAGTGGAATTCGCCTCAGCTTCACTCTCCTCAGGAGAACGGGGGCAGGCAGGTGGGAGACTTTACTTCAGTCACCTGTGTGGAAACTTGAGCGCTCCATCTGTACACACAGGACTTCAGGTGACCGGCTGGGGGCTGCGGAGATTTTTCTCTCAACCACATAACCAGGTTTTCAGTAACAGTAGAGAAAAGCTGTCATCAGAATCTCGGGGCAAAGTGATTGTAATACTTACTGGGAATTAACTTACCAGTGTCTACTACGACACTTCCCTAAAGATTTATTTCTTTCTTTTAAAGAGAGAGAGAGCCTGTGAGCAGGAGTGCGGGGCAGGGGCACCGGGAGAGAGCGAATCCTCAAGGAGGCTCCTTGCAGAGCCCAGAGACCCAAACTGGGCCCCATGATCCCAGACCCCTGAGATCCTGACCTGAGCCCAAGTCAAGAGACGCTCAACTGACTGAGCCACCAGGTGCCCCTCTACCACTAGACTCTAAATATTTCCTCAGAGATTAGCAAGGTGAGAAAAGACAACGGATTTGAAGTCCGCCTCTCCTTGCCTGGGGTATCGTATTAAAGACGGCTGGAGCTATTTGGCGCTTCAGTGCTCCTCTAGTCTTCTAGATGCTTCCTAGCCAAGGAAATATTTTCTAGGCATTTCTTCCTCTGCCCTACTAAAGCTAGTGGGACTTCATTTAAGGCAGCGGCATATGCAAAATCTAAAAAAATGGCAATAAAGACTAAAATAGCTGTTAAGCAGTTAAGTGGTTTCTTTTGAAATTTAGAAGGTTCCCTCTTTGGATTTACCTGAGTTGTCAGATTTGAGGTGCCTGGAGAGGAAGGTGCAGAACAGGCTAACTTGTCAACACAAGAGTTTTATGGGCCTCAGGCAATGAGGCCAACTTAGAAAGCTTCCAAGTAAACCAAACTCAGTATGGAGGTTCCTCAAAAAGTAAAAATCGGGGTGCCTGGGTGGCTCAGTGGGTTAAAGCCTCTGCCTTTGGCTCAGGTCATTATCCCAGAGTCTGCGATCAAGCCCCGCATCCCTGACTCTCTGCTCAGCAGGGGGCCTGCTTCCTGCTTCTCTGCCTACTTGTGATCTCTGTCTGTCGGATAAATAAATAAAATCTTTTTTTAAAAAAAAGTTTAAAATAGAACAACCCTACGACCTTGCAATTGCACTACTAAGTATTTATCCGAAGAAAACAAAAAGGCTAATTTGAGTGGGCACATGCCCTCCAGTGTATATAGCAGCACTATCAACAATAGTCAGATTATGGAAAAAGCCCAAAAGTCCTCTGCTGAATGAATAATGAAGTTATGGTATAATAAATTAATGCCAGTGTTATTGAAATATCATTGACATACAATGCCATATAAGTTTGTGTAAAACATATATTGCACAATGATTACCACAATACATTTAGTTAACATGGCTTCAGATAATTACAGATTTTTTCCACCGAGATTCTTTAAGTGCATAGGACTTCACTTACAGATGGTCCCAAAGTGGTGACTAAAACGGTCTTGTTCTCTGACCTCAGGGAATTTACACTGTGAAGAATGAGGTAAGCCAGGCTTTCAACAAGTCAATAAACTGTGTAATTACGGACCGTGATCCTGTGGTGGAGATTAAAAACAGGTGCTTTACGAATGGGACTAGCCGACTTCAAAGCAGGCAATCAGGGAGGTCTTCTCCAAAGGCCTGATGTTCATGATGAGAAATAGAGGGTGAGAAGGTTTCAAACAAGCAAAATTTGTGAGGAAAGTGTTTGGGCAGAGGACAAAGTGTGACTCAAGGTTAAAAAGCCAAGTAGTTCTATGCCTCAGAAGCTCTGACCCTACTACTTTCACAGCATCTAAGTTCCTGGGAAGTCTCTTAATATTTTATTTTCCCACTAACCACCGATTTTATCTTATCAGAAGGAAGTATTAATATTTTATATTTCACGTATCACTTATTTTCATCACAACAGAATGGAGTATTAATGATTTACTATCTTTTAGGAACTCTCTGATCCTTACAATTATTTATGTAAATAGGGTAGGAACCATGCAATGGTGTGGACTAGGGGAACCGAGATTCATAGAATCACGTTGGGAGCACCTTTAAAGGGAACAGGTGAGCACCTCTTCCCCTGACCCCACCCTCTGCCCATGATTCTGATAGTTACCAAGCCTCTGTCCTTTTTCTCTCCCTAAAACCACTGGGAGAGACCTGTTTTAACTATTTCTTACTTCCTCCATCACCATTCTATCATAACAAGCTAAACCACCTCCTTCTTATAAAGCTGCATGTTCAGAGCTTAGATCAAGGGGGTTCCAATCTTGACTACCATTTGGCCTGGGTGAGTTGGAGCAAATAACTTAATCTCTCTGAGGTTCCGTTTCTCCATATGTAAAATAGGTATAATAGTAGCTACTTTGTAAGATTATTGTAAGGATTCAATTGGCCATGTATACAAATGACCTAGCATATAATAGGTGCTCAATAAATGTTGAACAAAGGAAATAAGAGCCAGACCTCAATTTCCAGACCCCTGACAGCTGAGAAATCCTAGAAATACAAAAAGGCAGAATTACTCATCCACCAAGGCTGAGAAAGACTGCGAGGCCGGAGAAAGTTGGATGTTCTCAAGGTCTGTTGTTAGGTGCTCTGAGCTGTCACCTTCCTGCCAGCAAATATTCCATAGTTACATCACCCACAGATGAATGCCTAGAGGGGAATGTTTTTCTTTTGGTCTAGAGTTTTCCTGCCCTTAATGCTAGATTTTATCTACCACAGAGAGGTAAAGTGAGTCCAGAGGAAGTGAGCCTGGAGACCGTGTACCCAAGCCTCCCAACCAGAAGATTTGGACTGAGCTGAACCTTGAGTCTTTTTCAAGGGAAAGAATTCTTTCAAGGAAGGAATTCTTTTTCAAGAATTCCCAGCTGTAATGAAAGACAAACATAAATCCATCCAGGTGCCCTCGATCCGACTGCATCCGGCAAGTTCCTGAGTACGTTTTCTGAGGTAGAAGACATTTCCATGACCCAATTGTAAAAATTAATACTTTAGAAAACAGATCAACAAAATGCGCTGTATCCATAAGTGGGACACCGCTCCGCAGTAGGAAGTTAGGAAGTATGGATACATGTTAGTACATGGTTGAACCCCAAAACCATTACACCTGGGGGGGAATTACGCTAAGTGAAAGTGTTAGATAGAAAAAGGCCACACCTTTTATGATTTTCTTTATAAGAAATGGCCAGAAAAAGCAATTCTATGGAGACAGGTAGTAGACAAGTGGTTTCCTGGGGCTGAGGCAGGAGTGGGGACTGACTATAAATGGGCATGGGTTTCATTTCGGGGTAGAGTTAGAAATCTTTTTTTTTTTTTTTTTTTTTCAAGAAATGTTCTAAAATGAGATCATGGTGATAGTTATACAATTCTGTAAATGTACTATGATATCGTGGAAACAAAACAGGTGAATTTATCATATGTAAATTATTACCATTAATAAAAAATTAATTTAAAAAAGTGAATGGTTTTCACTTTGAGCCTCAGTCCCATTGTTCTGCAGTGTCGACCTGGGTGCCCACATTTGACTCACATCTTGAGTCCCAAAGGAATTCCAAGTAAGTTCCAGAATAGAATGTTCCGGAGTCATGAGGGCTGGGCTTGCTGAGGAATGGCCGTCCCTGGATAAGCTAAGAAGGGAACTTCCTGGGTTTGTGGTGTATTATTGACAGTAACAGGTCAGCTGGCTTATACATTATGAATTCAATATTGCCAGTCCCTGTATACTGTAATGTTTCTTTTTAATAATAAGTGAGCAAAAGAGAGTAAAATGTATTTAAAGTGCTAAGCTTCCAAATGGGCCGACAATGTATTAATCACCAGTCAGAATGACCGAAACCATCGAACATCTCAGTCCCCAGCAAGGAAAATCTTCGGAATCAATGTTGTAACTCCTGTCTTCATTGATCTGAGATGTTAGTCATAAGAAGGGGAAAAATAGGCAGTGTGGAAAACTAAATCCCAGCCCAAGTTTTGTATTCCAATCCTCGGATCAGTATTCAATAATGATTAATTATTGTGGTTTCATGGATGCATAAATGCTTCCCATTATGGAACTTGTGAGCTGTAGGGAAACAACACCCACTTACAGTCCGGGTAAAAAGATTTTCTTTCAAGGACATGATAGACATTTGCATGGACTTCCAAGGACTGGAAACAAAGGACACTGGGCCATATCCAGAGGCTTAAAAGTCATCGCACACCTACCTTATCTGCCTGTCCCCCCAGAATATTTCTTCCTTTGATTGCTCTCCATACATCTGCAATTTCCTGTCTTTTCTGCTTACTAAACAGCATGTATGTGGCCTAACATGGCCAAGCAAGGTGAGGGTCCGTATCATCTTACAGTTCAAGTACTGAGCAATGTTGGACTCACCACAACCGGAGATTATTCCACCAATGCCAAGCATCTGCCCTGACCCAAGAAGCTGAGGTAAGGAGAGAAGAGTCACAAGGTCTGTCATGGTTGCATAGACCCACCAGGGCAGCCAATATGGTAGCCCCCAAAGATGTGCATGTTTTAATTACCAGAATATGTAAATATGTTGTGTGGAGAGGGAGAATTATGGCTGTAGATGGAATGAAGCGGATAGAATCAGATGTCCTTGAGATGAGCCGATTATCCTGGATTATCCCGGAGGACCCAGTGCAATCACAAGGGTCCTTATAAGTGAAAGAGGGAAACAGCAGAGTCAGTGTCAGAGAAAGAGATTTAAAGACAGAAGCGTCAGCCAAACTGATATGGGGGAGGGGCCTGGGCCAAGAAATGCAGGTGACCCCAAAAGCTGACAAAGGCAAGGACACAGATTTTCTCCTAAAGCCTCTAGGAGGAACACTCCTGACGACACACTCATTTTAGCACTTCAGACCTCCAGAACTGTAAGTTAATATGCTGCAGTTATTTTAGGCTGCTAAAGTTGTGGTAATCTGTTATAGCAGCATTAGAAAACTAATGCAGTGTTTAAAAAGTGAATCACCATGTTTCATGGATTACCCTCAGGAGAATTTAAAATTAAGCCTTCAGGCCATACTCATTAGCAAATTTTTTTTTTTTTTTTTTTATAAACATATATTTTTTATATACATATATTTTTATCCCCAGGTCTGTGAATCACCAGGTTTACACACTTCACAGCACTCACCAAATCACATACCCTCCCCAATGTCCATAATCCCACCCCCTTCTCCCCAACCCCCTCCCCCCGGCAACCCTCAGTTTGTTTTGTGAGATTAAGAGTCACTTATGGTTTGTCTCCCTCCCAATCCCATCTTGTTTCATTTATTCTTCTACCCACTTAAGCCTCCATGTTGCATCACCACTTCCTCATATCAGGGAGATCATATGATAGTTGTCTTTCTCTGCTTGACTTATTTCGCTAAGCATGATACGCTCTAGTTCCATCCATGTTGTTGCAAATGGCAAGATTTCATTTCTTTTGATGGCTGCATAGTATTCCATTGTGTATATATACCACATCTTCTTGATCCATTCATCTGTTGATGGACATCTAGGTTCTTTCCATAGTTTGGCTATTGTGGACATTGCTGCTATAAACATTCGGGTGCATGTGTCCCTTTGGATCACTACATTTGTATCTTTAGGGTAAATACCCAATAGTGCAATTGCTGGGTCATAGGGCAGTTCTATTTTCAACATTTTGAGGAACCTCCATGCTGTTTTCCAGAGTGGCTGCACCAGCTTGCATTCCCACCAACAGTGTAGGAGGGTTCCCCTTTCTCCGCATCCTCGCCAGCATCTGTCATTTCCTGACTTGTTGATTTTAGCCATTCTGACTGGTGTGAGGTGATATCTCATTGTGGTTTTGATTTGTATTTCCCTGATGCCAAGTGATATGGAGCACTTTTTCATGTGTCTGTTGGCCATCTGGATGTCTTCTTTGCAGAAATGTCTGTTCATGTCTTCTGCCCATTTCTTGATTGGATTATTTGTTCTTTGGGTGTTGAGTTTGCTAAGTTCTTTATAGATTCTGGACACTAGTCCTTTATCTGATATGTCGTTTGCAAATATCTTCTCCCATTCTGTCAGTTGTCTTTTGATTTTGTTAACTGTTTCCTTTGCTGTGCAAAAGCTTTTGATCTTGATGAAATCCCAGTAGTTCATTTTTTCCCTTGCTTCCCTTGCCTTTTGCGTTGTTCCTAGGAAGATGTTGCTGCGGCAGAGGTCGAAGAGGTTGCTGCCCGTGTTCTCCTCAAGGATTTTGATGGATTCCTTTCGTACATTGAGGTCCTTCATCCATTTTGAGTCTATTTTTGTGTGTGGTGTAAGGAAATGGTCCAATTTCATTTTTCTGCATGTGGCTGTCCAATTTTCCCAGCACCATTTATTGAAAAGGCTGTCTTTTTTCCATTGGACATTCTTTCCTGTCATTAGCAAATTTTACTTCTATAAATAAAGGGACAGGCTTCCTCAAAAGACTATTAGGCAAAGGTGCGGCTGATCTTGTCTTCCTGTGCTGGGCATCAGAATCTTGATGGCAATTATTAATCTGGAGCACAGCTGCTTCAGACATCTATATAAAATCACACAAAAATTTGTTCTTCAACTTAGAACATTAAAATTATAACAAGGATTGATTGACACTAAGTTAGCCACACTAAAGAATAAGAGCTGTAACTAGTTAACAATTAACTTAAAGAATAAACAATTAACAATTTAACTTAACAATGAACAATTAACTTAAAGAATAAATTAACAACATAAAGAATAAATAATACACAGCCTATAAAGTTAGCTTCCAATTTTGTTCTTGTTTTCTATTGTTTCTAATTTAAATATGTTAGTTTACAAATAGGGTAGTATTGGTTTCAAGAGTAGAATTTGGTGATTCATCCCTTACATAAAACACCCAGTGCTCATCCCAATAAATGCCTCCTAATGTCCATAACTCATTTAGCCCATCCCATCACCCACTTGCCCTCCAGCAAGCCTCGGCTTGTCCTCTATATTTAAGGTCTCTATGGTCTACTTCCCTCTCTTTTCATCTTATATTATTTTCCTTCCCTTCCCCTAGGTTCATCTGTTTTGTTTCTTAAATTCCACATATGAGTAAATTCATATGGTACTTTGGCTAACTTATTCTGCTTAGCATAATACACTCTAGTTCCATCCATGTTGTTGCAAATGGCAAGATTTCATTATTTTAGATGACTGAGTACTATTCCATTATATATGTAATGTATATGTATATAAAATGTGTGTGTATGTGTTTGTGTGTGTCTGTGTATCTGTGTGTGTGTGTATGTGTACTCCATAACTTTGTTATCCATTCAACAGTCAATGGACATTTGGGCTTTTTCCATAATTTGAGTATTGTTGATAGTGCTGCTATAAACACTGGGGGGCATGTGCTCCTTCAAATCAGCATTTTGTATCCTTTGGATAAATACTTAGTAGTGTAATTGTGAGGTCATAGGGTAGCTCTATTTTTAACTTTCTGAGGAACCTCCACACTGTTTTCCAGAGTGGCTGCTCCAGTTTGCATTCCCACCAACAGTGCAAAAATGTTCCCTTTTCTCCGCATCCTCACTAACATCTCTTATTTCCCGAGTTGTTAATTTCAGCCATTCTGGCAGGTGTGAGGTGGCATCTTATCGTGGTTTGGATTTGCATTTCCCTGATGATCACTGATATTGAGCATCTTTTCATGTGTCTGTTGGCCATCTGTGTGTCTTCTTTGGAGACGTGTCCATTTATGTCTTCTGTCCATTTCTTTTTTTTTTTTAATTTATTTATATTCAACTTAGTTAACATATAGTGTTCTAAGAGCTTCAGGGGTAGAATTTAGTGATTCATCAATTGCATATATATTACATCTCATGCTCTCCTTAATGCCCATTACACAGTCACCCCACCCCCCACCCATCTCCCCTCCAGCAACCCTCAGTTTGTATTCTATAGTTAAGAGTCTCTTATGGAGACACCTGGGTGGCTCAGTGGGTTAAGCATCTGCCTTCGGTTCAGGTCATGATCTCAGGCTCCTGGGACCGAGTCCCGCAACAGGCTCTCTGCTCAGCAGGGAGCTGATTCCCCACCCCCCCACCCCCCGCTGCCTGCCTCTCTGTCTACTTGTGATCTCTCTCTCTGTGTCAGATAAATAAATAAAATCTTTAAAAAGAAAAAAAAAAGTCTTTCATGGTTGGTCATCCTCTCTCTTTTTATTTTTCCTTCCCTTCCTCATATTAATCTGTTTTGTTTCTTAACTTTCATATATAAGTGAAATCATATAGTATTTGTCTTTCTCTTGATTGACTTACTTCACTTCAGCTATTTCTTCACTGGATTATGTGTGATTTGGGTGTTGAATTTGATAAGTTCTTTTTAAAAAGAAAATTATATTTATTTATTTTCCAGAGAGAGAAAGCAAACAAGCAAGGGAAGCAGCAGGCAGAGGGGGAAGCAGGCTCCCTGCTGAGAAGGAGCCCAATGTGGAACTCGATCCCAGGACCCTGAGATCATGGCCTGAGCTGAAGGCAGATGCTTAACCAACTGAGCTACACAAGCACCCTAACTTTCATAAATTCTTTATAGATTTTATCAGATATGTCATTTGCAAATATCTTCTCCCATTCTGTCGGTTGCTTTTTAGTTTCATTGTTGCTTCCTTCACTGTGCAGAAGCTTTGTATCTTGAGGAGGTCTCAGTAGTTCATTTGTGTTTTTGCTCCCCTTGCCTGTTTCCAATAACTAACATAACACAATAAAAAAAATTGCATGCAAAACGGCTGTTCCTTAAAACTCTGCATTAAAACATTTGTAGTTCAGATTTCTAAGAACATAAATAAATAAATATTTAATCTACTTGGATTCTGCTATCTTTGGTTTTAATCTCTCCATATATAGTAATAACTACTCAGTCTCTGTCCCCTGTCTAACAATAATACATCCCCAAATCCACTTCCCTACTTCATATTTCCTTTAGGTTGACTCAAAGACATTCCACACCCAACACTTCTCAAATTTCACCAACTGTACCCCACTCTGCCCCAACCATATGCTCTAATAGTATTATTTCTGATCAATGAGGTTGTCAGTTAGAGAAACCAGAAAGACACCCTAAGTGCTTTTTTGGAGAGTTCATAAAATCCTAAACTTTCTTCCAATCCGCTCTCTTCCCTGCCATAGCCAGTCTCAGACCTTAGCTTCTCTATCCAGAACCACTGTCACAGCTTCCTTGGTAATCTACCTCAAGGCCTGTAAACTTCAATTTATTCCAAGTGGACCACAGAAAAAAATTCCAACATGCAAATCTAATCATTTAACATTCCTGTGTAAAATCCGTCCATTGTTTTACATTGCCCTAAATAATCTGGTCACTTTAATTTCATGCTATAGTTGCATATATGATGGCTTCTGTAGCATCATAGAATAGTACCCAGTTTCCATTTAGAAATGCATGGGCTGGGGCACCTGGGTGGCTCAGTGGGTTAAAGCCTGTGCCTTCGGCTCAGGTCATGATCCCAGGGTCCTGGGATCAAGCCCCGCATCGGGCTCTCTGCTCAGCAGGGAGCCTGCTTCCCTTCCTCTCTCTCTCTGCCTGCCTCTCTGCCTGCTTGTGATCTCTGTCTGGCAAATAAATAAATAAATAAATAAATCTATCTTAAAAAAAAAAAAAAAAGAAAGAAATCCATGGGCTTCCAGGGAAACTGACTCCACCCTTACCCTGTATCTAATATGTGGAGTGGGCTATGTGACTTAATAAAGGAATTCTACTTCAAGAATGTGAACATAAACTTTGGTAGTTCAAATCAAAATGGATTTAGGACCAGGGCTAGAATTTCTTGTACAAAGACTGGGTAGGGTGGTAGATGGATAAGAGGACTGGAATGCTAGAGGTCAATTTAGCACCATGGTGGTCAATTTTGCCCACTAAAGGCAAATCTAGCCTCTGCAGGGCAAACAAGACTCCTAGGATAAAACATGAACATTACATGAAATTATTCCTGAAGACTATATTACTTTGGAAATTTTCAGTTATGTGAATAAATAAAATCCTTTCATTAGTTAATGTATCTAAATTGAGACTTATGTAAGTAGATATTCTGCTCATGGATTGAAAAATCCAATATTATTAAGATATCAATTCTTCTGAACTAGGTCTGTAGATTTAGTCAGTCCTAATCAAAATCCCAGAAAGGTATTTTGTGGATATTGACAAACTAACTCTAAAGTTTGTATGAAAGGCAAAAATCTTACTATAAATTACAGTAATTAAGACAGTGTGGTATTACTAAAAAGAATAGACATATAGACATATAAATTAATGCCACAGAAAAGAGAGCCCTGAAATAGATCTACATAAATACAAATAATTGATCTTTGACACAGAACAAGGACAATTTAATGGAGAAAAGAGAGTCTTTTCAACAAACTGTGCTGGAACAATTGGACTTCCATATGCAAAGCAAAAACAAAAACAAAATCAAAAACAGGAAAATGTAGACAGAGACCTTACCCCTGTAAAGATAGGGAAGATGGCGGAGTAAGAGGGTCATAGGTTCACTTTGTCCCATGGATACACCTAGATAACACTGACATCAGTGAAACTAACCTAGAAAATGACCCAAAGACTGACAGAACAGACTGTCCACGGTTAATCAAACAGAAGAGGCCACACCCAAAATGGTAAGAGGGGCAGAGATGCAGCCAGGAACCAAACTAACCTGTGAAATTAAACACAAATGGGAGGAGGAGCACGGAGAAGGAAGAGGAATAGACCCAACACCAGGTCCTCCAGACATGGGGACCTCCACCAGAAAGATGAATTTCCTTAACATTTGGCTTTGAAAACTGAAAGGGCTTAACTTCATGAGTGTTCACACTCAGTGCGGCTTAACACTAAGAACTTTAAAAATCAGCAGGCTCCACTCTGGGACACCTGGAGGGTGATGAGAAGCAGTCCCCACCCTTAAAGAGAGAGCATCATGAACAGCCCAATGGATATACAGCATAGAAATAGCATTCTGAAAGCATCTGGAGTATAAGGGAATGAGATTTATTTACTAATCTCAGAATGTACACTAGGGCGACAGGGATTTTTAGGAGAATTCTCTAAGAATAAAAGTTCTGGCAGGTGCCATTTTTTTCCCCTCATACTCCAGTGCTGATACCCAGACACCTGCAGGAACCAACACAGACACTCATCACCTAGCTTGCTAACACCTCATACCTTGCCTCCATGTTCTCTTTTGGATCTATCCCATCCAATCTGTTCAGAGGAGTCCCACCAAGGTGACTCCAGGACACTTTTCATGAGCATATTGGTGCAAACCTTACTAATAGTACACATCATGCCCTCGAGTTCTCCTGCCATTATGTCCCACCCAACACCCCCCCTCTGGTAGGAATCCATCCAAAGCCATACTACAAGCTTCTTGTTGATATAGAGAGTTAGACAAAATGAGGAAAGAGAAGTCTATGTCCCAAACGAAAGAACAGGACAAAATCACAGCACAGAGCTAAACAAAATAGGGATAAGCAATAGACATATTCTCTGGTATAGAACTGAAAGCAATGGTCATAAATATACATACAGGACTTGAGAGAAGAGTGGAGGGTCTCAATGAGACCTTCAGCAAAGAGAGAGAAAATATAAAAAAGAACTAATCAGAGATGAAAGACTCAATAACTGAAAGAAAATTACACTGGTGAGAATAAATAGTAGAATAGAGAAAGCAGACAGATCAGTGAGCTGGAAGACAGAGTAATGGAAACCAATCCTAAAGAACAGGAAAAGGAAAAAAAATAATAATTTTAAAAATGAGAATAGGTTAAGGAAATTCAGTTATATCATTAAGCATAATAACATTTGCAGTACAAGGATCCCAGAAAGAGAAGAGAGAGAGAAAAAAGGAAGCAGAACATTTATTTGAAGAAGTAATAGTTGAAAACATTCCTAACCTGGGGGATGACACAAAAATCCAGATCCAGGAGGCTCAGACAGCCCTCCAAAAAATCAACCCATGTCATATCAAGGCATATAATAATAAAAATGAAAAAAAAATGTGATAAAAAGAGAATTTGAAAGCAGTAAGAGAAAAACTATTTACATACAAGGAAAACTGCATAAAACTACAAGCTGATTTTTCTGAGGAAATTTTACAGGAGGCCAAAGGGAGTAGCATGATCTATTCAAAGTGCTGAAAGGAAAAAAATCTGCAATGAAGAATATTCTATCTAGCAAGTCTATCATTCAGAATAGAACGAGGGATAAAGAGTTTCCCAGAAAAATAAAAAATTCATCACACGAAACCAGCTTCACATGAAATGTTAAAGGGAATTCTTTGGAAAGAACATGCAAGAACAAGGAGTAACGAAATTAGGAAAGGAAAAATCTCACAGGTACATACAAACATAACAAAAGTAACAGATTAATCACTTATAAAATCAGTATGGAGTTTAAAGCACAAATGCAATAAAATTGATAATATCTAAAAAAAAAAAAAACAGTCAAGTACCCACAAAATAAAAGAATGCAAAGTATGATACCATATTCATAAAATGTGTGTTGTGGGGAGTAAGGAATTAGCATTTTTAGAATCATTTCAAACTTAAGTGACCACCAATGTAATATACACTGCTGTATGTATGTATGTATGTCTATAGAGACCTGATAATAATCACAAATTGAAAACTTGTAATAGACACATAAAAAATAAAGAAAAAGAAATCCAAGCACATTACTAAAGAAAGTCACCAAACCACAAGCACAGAGAACAGAGAAGAAAGGAACAGAGAACTACAAAAACAACCCTAAAACAAGTAAGAAAATGGCAGTAAGTACATACCTATTGATAATTGCTTTGAATGTAAATTGACTAAACTCTCAATCAAAAGAAATAGAGTGACTGAATGAATTTTTAAATGACCCATCCATATGTTGCCTACAAGAGACTCACTTCAGATCCAATGACACGAGCAGACTGAAAGGGAAGAGATGGAAAAGCATTCATTTTGCAAAGGGAAGTGAAAAGAAGGTGAGGGTACCAGTACTTACATTGGACAAAATAGACTTTAAAACAAAGACTATAACAAGATACAAAGAAGGACAATATTATGTGTTATTACATAATAATAAAGGGAATAGTTCAACAAAAAGATACAACAATTGCAAATATTTATGCACCCAACATGGAAGTACCCAAATACATTAAAGCAATTATTAATGAACATAAAGGAAATAATCAATAGTAATAAAAAGTAGTAGAGAACTTTAACACCCCACGTACATCAATGGATAGATCATTCAGACAGAAAATCAAGTTAACAAGGGCTTGCAATGACACATTTGATCAGATGGATCCAACGGATCTTTCCTGAATATTCCATCCCATATCAACAGAAGACACATTCTTTCCAAGTGCACATGGAGTAGTCTGCCGAATAGGGCACATGTTCAGTTACAAAACAAGTCTCAACAAATTAGAAAAAATTGAAATCACATCATTCATCTTTTCTGACCACACAGTGTTCAACTAGTTATCAGCCACAAGAAAAAATATGGAAAGAACCCAAATACTTGGAGGTTAAATAGCATGCTACTAAACAATGAATGGGTCAACCAATAAATCAAAGAATAACCCAAAATATATGTGGAGACAAATGAAAATGGAAACACAAGATTCCAAAATCTTTGAAATGCAGCAAAAGCTGTTCAATGATGAAAGATTATGGTGATTCAGGTCTATAGCAAGAAGCAAAGAAAATATCAAATAAACAATCTAAACTTACACCTAAAGGAAAACAAAAAAAAAAAAAAAGAAAAGAAAAGAAAAGAAAAGAAAAAGCCCACAACCACTAGAAGAAAGGAAAACATAAAGATTAGAGAAGAAATAAATGAAATAGAGATTAAAAACATAGAGCAGATCAATGAAAGCAGGAGCTGGGTCTTCAAAACATCAACAAAATTAATCAAGCATTAGCCAGACTCATTAAAAAAAAAAAAAAAAAAGAGGGCGAGGACACAAATAAGTAAAATTTAAAAAATGAAAGCGCAGAGGAGCTTGGGAAGATGGAAGAGTGAAAGGTCCTGAGTTCATCCCTCCATGTTTACACCTAGATACCACCCACGCCCAAGTCAATGGGACTGAGAGTGATCCAAAGACCGGTACAACAAACCCCACGATGAAATACAGAGATGATGCCGCGCTGAAATGTTGGGGAAGTTCAGAACTGTGGAGGGAGGCTGCTGCAGGAGGGAAGGACCTGTGTGGGAGGCGAGAGCAGAGAAATAGACCCTCCC
Source organism: Mustela lutreola (assembly GCF_030435805.1). Taxonomy (NCBI): domain Eukaryota; kingdom Metazoa; phylum Chordata; class Mammalia; order Carnivora; family Mustelidae; genus Mustela; species Mustela lutreola. Next base: position 5,881,039 of record NC_081303.1, on the reverse strand, counting down.
ACCAGGGAGCTCCGACAGGAAGACTAACCTCCCTGATGTTTGGCTTTAAAAACCAGAGGGGCCGAATTCCGTGCCTTTTTAAAACCAGTGGGTCAGGAGCTTTGAAAGTTAGCTAACTCAGCACTGGGCGAGCCAGAGAATAAAGGAGAGCTGGGTCGCTGCCCTTAAAAAGACAGCAGCATGCAGCAAGAGCCAACGTAAAAATGGCGGTTTACACAGTTCTGGAGGCAAACAGGAGGCAGATCTGTCATACTGATTTTGGAATGCTGTGGGGGGACTTGTCTGAAAACCCAGAGCTAGTAGGTGCCATGTATCTCCCCTGCCCCCCAGCATAAACACAGAGACACCTGAGGGAGGCTCATAGACACTTGTAGCTTCTGCTTAAGGCAAATTTTGTTAACACTACCTGCACACCACACCCAGCCACAGAGCTACCACCACACATGACACCCAGCTGCTGTACCATGCCCGGCCGTGTGCCCTCATTCTCTGTAGTGTGCTAAGCCCAGCTCTGGCCAGGTGTGATCAGGCACTGTATGTGACCATAAACCCCTCGTCCCCCACACATGCAGCTCCAACGTTACAGCACTTCAGGGGACCTGACATAGGATTACTGGCCCAATGCAAATTTTGTTCATACCACTGCCCCACTTCCAACTTCTCTGGTGGGCAGGCCCCACTACTACTAGTCCCACTAGTAGCACAGAGAACAACACAGCCCACAACAGGCAGAGTCAGTTCCGATGGCTGCACTGAAAGGAAATGATACAAACACCAGAGTTGGGTTTAAGAAACACACAAAGGGGGGCACCTGGGTGGCTCAGTGCGTTAAGCCGCTGCCTTCGGCTCAGGTCATGATCTCGGGGTCCTGGGATCGAGTCCCGCATTGGGTTCTCTGCTCAGCGGGGAGCCTGCTTCCCTCTCTCTCTCTCTCTGCCCGCCTCTCTGCCTACTTATGATCTCTACCTGTCAAATAAATAAATAAGTAAAATCTTTAAAAAAAAAAAAAAGAAAGAAAGAAAGAAGGAAAAGAAACACGCATAGGAAACACTCCTGAAGAGCCAGGTTCTGGTGAACAGGGGACACTGCTCTGCAGGGCAGTCCCCAGGACCTCCTCTTCATAAAGCCACTACTTTCAAAAGCAGAAGACATAGCTGGCTACTTAACACTCAGAAACTGACACAGAGAGGCAAACAAACTAAAGATACAGAGAGACTTATGCCAAATAAAAGAATAGGGCAAGGCCAGAGAACTAAGCAAACAGATAAAGGTAACATGTCTGAGAGAGACTTTGAAGCAATGATCATAGGGATACTCACTGGTCTTGAGAAAAGAGTGCAAGACATGAGTGAGACCCTCAACACAGAGATAAGGAATAGCATTGCCAAGATAAATAATTCAACAAACAAAATGAGAAGTATTATTGATGGAATGAAAGCAGGATGGAAGAACAAATTAGTGGAAAAATGAGTGACCGAGAAGACAGAGTAATAGAAAGTAATCATGCTGAACAAAAGAGAGAAAAAAGAATTACGCTGAATGAGAATAGACTTAAGGAAATCAGTAACTATATTAAACATAATAACATTCATAGTATAAGAGTTGTAGAAGAAAAAGAGAGGAAAGGGGGCAGAAATTTTATTTGAAGAAATAATGGATAAAAAATTTTCTTTTTTTTTTTTTAAGATTTTATTTATTTATTTGACAGACAGAGGTCACAAGTAGGCAGAGAGGCAGGCAGAGAGAGAGGAGGAAGCAGGCTTTCCGCTGAGCAGAGAGCCTGATGCGGGGCTCGATCCCAGGACCCTGGGATCATGACCTGAGCCGAAGGCAGAGGCTTTAACCCACTGAACCACCCAGGCGCCCCTGGATAAAAAATTTTCTAATCTGGAGAAGGAAACAGACATCCAGATCCAGGAGACACAGAGAACTCCCAATCAAAATCAACAAGAGCAGTTCCACATCAAGACATTAGTAATTAAACTTGCAAAACATAGTGAAAAACGCAAAATCAAAATCACTAAGACAAAAGAAGCTCCACTTACTAGGGAAAATCCATAAGGCTAGCAGGATATTTTACAACATAAACTTGGCACACCAAAAGGGAGAGTCATGATATATTCAAAGTGCTGAATGGGAAAAATCTGAGCCAAGAATACTCAATCCAGCAAGGCTATCACTCAGAATAGAAGGAGAGCTTCCCAGAATGACAAAAACTAAAAGACTTCATGACCACTAAACAAGCCTTGCAAGAAATATTAAAGGGGACTCTTTCAAGGGGAAAAGAGAGACCAAAGGTGAAAGTATAAAAGTAGGAAACACAAAAACAGGAAAAAAAAAAAAGAATATTTCTATATATATCAGTCAGGAAATATATACATACACATAAACATGGAGAAAAGAGTAGAAAAGAATGGATTCAAACTTAAAAGACCATCATCTTAATATAGACTGTTATATGCAGAAGAGGTTATATACAAACCTAATGGTAACTATATACCAAGAAGCGCTAATTAACATGCAAAGAATAAAGCTAAAGTAATACAAATATATCTCTAAAGAAAATCAGCAAAACATGAAAAAGAGAAGAATCAAAGAAGAACTTCAGAAACAACAAAACAAGTTAAAAAAGAAATAAATACATATATATAATTAATCAATAATAAATTTGAATTAAAAATTAAATTTAAATAAAATTTAAATTTAAATTTGAATGGACCAAGCACTCAACTCAAAAGACATATATAGGGTGACAAAATGAATAAAAAAATCAAGACCCATCTATCTGCTGTCTTCGAGGGACTCATTTTAGACCTAAAGACACAGTGAGGGGATGGATAAACATCTATCATGCATGTGGATGTCAAAAGAAAGTCAGAGTGGCAATACTTATTTTGGACAAAATAGACTTTAAAACAAACACTGTAACAAGAGACAAAAAAAGACCCTATATAATAATAAAGGGGACAATCCAACAGGAAGATATAACAATTATAAATACTATGTCCCTAACATGAAAACACCCAAATATATGACACAATTAATAACCAACATAAAGGAACTAATAGATAGTAATACAATAATAGTAGGGAACTTTAACACCCCACAAACATTGATAGGCAGATCATCCAAACAGAAGCTCAATAAGAAAATAGTGGCTTTGAATGACACACTGGAACAGATTGATTTAACAGACATATTCAGAACATTCCATCCTAAAACAGCAGAATACTCATTCTTTTCCAGTGCACATGGAGCATTCTCCAGAATAGATAACATATTAGCCCACCTCAACAAATTCAAGAATGTTGAAGTCATGCCATTCATCTTTTCTGATCATGATGTTATGAGACTAGAAGTCAACAACAAGACAAAATCTGGAAAGACCACAAATACATGGAGGTGAAACAACATGCTATAAACAATGAGTGTATCAACCAGGAAATAAAAGAAGAAATTTCTAAAAAGTACATGAAAACAAATAAAATGAAAACACACGGTCTAAAACCTTTGGAATGTGGCAAAAGTGATTCTAAGAGGGAAGTTATATAGCAGTATAAGCTTATCACAAGAAGAAAGAAAAAAATCGCAAATGAACAACCTAATTACTCAGTTAAAGGAATTAGAAAAAGAATGACAAACAAAACCTAAAACCAGCACAAGGAAGGAAGGGATAAACATTAGAGCAGAAATAAATTATATAGAAACTAAAACAAACAAACAAAAAACCAAACAAAAACCAACAACAATAATACAACAAATCAATGAAACCAGAAGTGCTGGTGCTCTTTTTTTTTTTTTTTTAATTTTATTTATTTCTTTGACATAGAAATAAGAGACATAGTGAGAGAGGGAACACAAGCAGGAGGAGTGGGAGAGGAAGAAGCATGCCGCCCACCAAGCATGCCGCCCACCAAGCAGGGAGCCCAACAGGGGACTCAATCCCAGGACCCTGAGATCATGACCCTGAGATCATGACCAGACCCAAAGGCAGACACTTAACAACTGAGCCACCCAGGTGCCCCAGAAGCTGGTTCTTTTCTAAAAATCAACAAAAATAATCTTATCTGCCAATAATCACTCTCAACATGAATGGCCTAAATGCTCCCATAAAATGGCACAGGGTTGTAGATTGGATAAAAAGACAGGACCTATCCATATGCTATCTATAAGAGACTCATTTTGAACCTAAAGATACAACCAGACTGAAAGTGAAAAAATGCAGAACCACCTTTCATGCCAACGGGCCTCAAAAGAAAGCTGGGGTATCAATTCTCATACCAAACAATTTAGATTTTAAGCTAAAGACTGTAATTAAAGATACAGAAGGAGGGGCGCCTGGGTGGCTCAGTGGGTTAAAGCCTCTGCCTTCCGCCCAGGTCATGATCCAAGGGTCCTGGGATTGAACCCCTCATCGGGCTCTGCCCAACAGGGAGCCTGCTTTCCCCTCTCTCTCTGCCTACTTGTGATCTCTGTCTGTCAAATAAATAAATAAAATCTTAAAAAAAAAATACAGAAGGACACTATATCATTCTTAAAGTGTCTCTCTAACAAGAAGATCTAACAATTGTAAATATCTATGTCCTCAAAATGGGAGTAGCCGACTACGTAAGCCAACTGTTAATCAAAATAAAAAGACTTAATGATAATAATATGTTAGTTGTAGACCTTAACATTCCACTCTCAGCAATAGACAGATCAACTAAGCAGAAAATCAACAAAGAAACAAGAGCTTTGAATGACACACTGGACCAGATGGACTTCATAGATATATACAGAACATTCCCGCCTGAAACAACAGAATACTTATTCTTCTTGAGTACACATGGAACTTTTTCCAGAATAGACCATATACTCGGTCACAAATCAGGTCTCAATTGATACCAAAAGACTGAGATTATTCTCTGCATATTCTCAGACCACAAATGCTTTGAAACTGGAACTCAATCATGAGAAATACTTTGGGAGAAATTCAAACACTTGGAAGCTAAAAACCATCTTGCTCAAGAATGTTTGGATCAACCAGGAAATCAAAGAAGAACTTAAACCATTCTTGGAAAACAATGAGAATGAAGACACAACAGTCCAAAACTTAAGGGATATGGCAAAGGCAGTCCTGAGGGGGAAATACATAGCCATCCAAGCTTCACTCAAAAAAATTAAAAAACCCAAATACACAAACTCTCTTTACACCTTAAAGAATGGGAGAATCAACAACAAATTTAGCCAACCCCATGCACAAGAAGGGAAATAATCAAGATGAGAGCAGAAATCAATGAATTAGAAACCAGAGATACAGTAGAACACATCAATGAAACTAGAAGTTGGTTCTTTGAAAGAATTAATAAGATAGATAAACCACTGGCCAGACTAATCCAAATTAATAAAACGATGAATGAAAGGGGAGAGATAACAACTAACACCATGGAAATAGAAACAATCATCAGAAATTATTATCAACGTTCTATGGCAATAAGTTAAGCAACCTAGTAGAAATGGATGCATTCCTGGAAACCTATAAGCTCCCAAGACTGAAACTGGAAGAAATTGACAACCTAAATAGACCAATAACTCGTTATGAGACTGAAGCAGTGTTCAAAGTCCTCCCAAAAAACAAGAGTCCAGGGCCTGATGGGTTCCCTGTGGAATTCTACCAAACATTCAAAGAAGAAATAAGCTGTTTCAAGAAATAGAAAAGGAAGGAAAACTTCCATACTCTTTCGATGAAGCCAGCATTACCTTGATCCCCAAACCAGGCAAAGACCCCCTTAAAAAGCAGAATTTCAGACCAATATTCCTGATAAATATGGATGCCAAGCTTTTCCACAAGATGCTAGCTAATTGGATCCAACAGTTCATTAAAAAGATTATCCACAACAAATAGGTAGGATTTATCCCTAGAATGCAAGGGTGGTTCAACATTCACAAATCAATCATTGTGATAGAACAAATTAATAAGAAAAGAGAGAAAAATCACATGGTCCTCTCAACTGATGCAGAAAAAGCATTTGACAAAATACAGTATCCTCTCTTGATTAAAACTCTTCAGAGTTTAAGGATAGAGGGAACATTCCTCAACTTCATAAAATCCATCTATGAAAAACCCACAGCAAATATCATTCTCAATGTGGAAGAGCTGACAGCCTTCCCTTTGAGATCAGGAACACGACAAGGATGCCCACTCTTGCCTCTGTTGTTCAACATAGTACTAGAAGTCCCAGCAACAGCAATCAGACAACAAAAAGAAATAAAATGTATTCAAATTGGCAGAGAAGAAGTCAAACTCTCTCCCTTCACAGATAACATGATACTTCATGTGGAAAACTCAAAAGACTCCAAATGCAAGCTACAGGAACTCATACAATTCAATAATGTGGCAGGATACATAATCGATCCACCGAAATCAGTTGCTTTCTTATACACTAACAATGAAACTGAAATTAAGAAAAAGAAAGAAATTAAAGAAAAGAGAAATTAAGGAATTGATTCCATTTACAATAGCACCAAAAACCATAAGATATCTTAGAATAAACCTAACCAAAGATGTATAGGATCTAGAATCTAGAAATTACAGAACACCCATGAAAGAAGTTAAAGACAAAAAGATGGAAAAACATTCTATGATCATGGATCAGACGAATAAACATTGTGAAAATGTCTATGCTGCCCAGAGCATCTTTACTTTCAATGCCATCCTGATCAAAATACCATTGGCATTTTTTAAACTGCTGGAACAAACAATCCTAAAATTTGTATGGAACCACAAAAGACCCCAAATTGCCAAGGTAATGTGGAAAAAGAAAAACAAAGCTGGGGCATCACGTTGCCTGATTTCAAGCTTTATTACAAAGCTGTGATCACCAAGACAGCATGGTACTGGCACTAAAACAGACACACAGATCAAGGGAACTGAGTAAATCGCCTGGATATGGACCCTCAACTCTGGTCAACTAATCTTCAACAAAGCAGGAAAAAATATCCAATGGAAAAAAGACAACAAATGGTGCTGGGAAAATTGAATAGCTACATACAGAAGAATGAAATTCAACCATTTTCTTACACCATACACATAAATAAATTCAAAATGGATGAAAGACCTCAATGTGAGACAGGAATCCATCAGAATCCTAGAGGAGAACATAGGCAGTAACCTCTTCAACATTGGCCACAGCAACTTCTTTTAAGACACATGTCTCCAAAGGCAATGGAAACAAAAGTGAAAATGGATGTTTGGGACTTCTTCAAGATCAAAAGCTTCTGCACAGCAAGAGAAACAGTCAACAAAACAAAGAGGAAACCCACGGAATGGGAGAAGATACTTGCAAATGACATTACAGATAAAAGACTGGTGTCCAAGATCTATAAAAAACTTCTCAAACCCAACACTCCAAACACAAATAATCTAGTCAATAAATGGGCAGAAGACTGGGACAGACACTTCTCCAAGGAAGACATACAAAATGCTAACAGACACATGAAAAATGTGCATCATCATTAGCCATCAGGGAAATTCAAATCAAAATCACACGATTAAGGTAACACCTTACACCAGTTAGAATGACAAAATTAACAAGGCAAGAAACAACAAGTGTTGGAGAGGATGTGGAGAAAGGGGAACCCTCTTACACTGTTGGTGGGAACACAGGTTGGTGCAACCACTTGTGGAAAACAGTGTGGAGGGTCCCCAATAGATTGAAAATAGAGCTACCCAAGACCCAGCAATTGCACTGCTGGGTATTTACCCCAAAGATACAGATGTAGTGAAAAGAAGGGCCATATGCACCCCAATATTTATAGCAACAGCGTCCACAATGGCCATATTGTGGAAAGAGCCAAGATGCCCTTCAACAGATGGACTAGTGAAAGAGCCAGAATGAAAAAGCTATGATTCCAAAGCCCACACCTTCTCAGAACCTTTAACTACCCTCCATTACCCTCAAATGCAAGACCAAACTTCTTGTGTCTCCTTGTCTCTGGTCATCTTTTAACCTTCTACCTCATTTCCCCCATCTCAATATCCCCCCTTCACTATAAATTTCAAATATACTGAAGGATTTATTGTTCCTTTAATGTTCTCCCTGTTTCTCACCCCTGGGGATGTAGTTTAAACTGTCTGCTTCCCCCAATTCCCCCGCTCATCTCCTCTTAGATTAGCAGGGCTAAGTCCTGCTCATCTCCGGATTGTAAGACAGAAATCACTTCATCTGCGAGCTTGTTTTGGGCTCTTTATAAGGAGATCAAATCCTTCCAAATGTGGCCTCATAACCCCTAATCCTGGCTTCAGTGACATCACTTAACCACCTTGTATGGCACTTACCTCTTTACTTCCACTAGATTTCAGTTTTCTGGATGCAAGAATTTGTCTTGTTTATCATTGTATGTCTAGGACCCCCTACAGGGCCTCGGGCATACTCAATATACAACAAATATTTCCTGAATGAATTCATGTACCTCAGTTTGCTTTCACCAATGCTGAAGTGACAAGCACAGATAATATATAGTCCATGCTCTAGCGACCATACCCTATAGTCTTGCGCTCTAGCACAAGAACGCAGCAGGAAGACAAACACACGGAGAAGAAAATACTGCATGTGTAACTGTCAGAGTAAATAACAGGGGACAAGCCCAATAGAAGGTTTGGTGGGGATTGTGCTTGGTGTAATGTTTGGAGGAGACCAAATGAACACTTTATTTGTTTGCTTGTTTTAAAGATTTACTATTTATTTTTTTTAAAGATTTTATTTATTTATTTGACAGAGAGAGATCATAAGTAGGCAGAGAGGCAGGCAGAGAGAGAGGAGGAAGCAGGCACCCTGCTGAGCAGAGAGCCCAATGTGGGACTCGATCCCAGGACTCTGAGATCATGACCTGAGCTGAAGGCAGTGGCTTAACCCACTGAGCCACCCATGCGCCCCAGATTTACTATTTATTTGACAGACAGAGATCACAAATAGGCAGAGAGGCAGGCAAAGGCAGGGGTGGGGGGAAGCAGGCTCCCCGCTGAGCAGAGAGCCCGATGCAAGGCTTGATCCCAGGACCCTGAGATCATGACCTGAGCTAAAGGCAGAGGCTTAACCCACTGAGCTACCCAGGCACCCCCAAATGAACACTTTGAACCTCCACTTTTTCCCACTACTTTTACATTCAGAACAAAGGTCATTTTTTGAGCCTTTGGGCAAAGCAGTGAACTATTTATTTAGCATCAATGTTTTGCTCAACTGGGAGCTACCATTCTGAAGAGGTTTGGCAGCCTGCCCAATGGCCTTGGTTTACAATGTGTCCAAAGCTTATACTTTTTATTGTTATCATTTTTGTATTAGTTTGTAACTGATCGTGGGGGATTAACACATACAGAATTTCAATGTTTCTCAAACTGCCTAAATCTTTATTGAAACATGACAAATGTGTCTTCCTCAAGCTTGTTTGGTAATTGTTCTAGGAGAAAAAGATATAGTAACAGCAGTTGCTGTCAAAGAGATTTAAATTACATTTGAATTCGTTCAGTTCAAGACTCATGTGCTATATAGAATAAAACTATTTGCAGAGAGAAAAACTACTTGAGGATTCTAATAAGGTGTTCTTATTCTATAATAAAGTCTTTTTTAAAGATTATATTTATTTGTCAGAGAGAGAGAGCAGAAGGAGAGAGAGGGAACACAAGCAGTGGAAGTAGCAGAGAGAGGGAGAAGCAGGCTCCACGCTGAGCAAGGAGCCCAATGTCGGACTTGATCCCAGAACCCTGGGATCATGACCTGAGCCACCCTCGGGTGACCCTATAATAAAGTTAGTTTTAAAAAGCCTTTTAGAAGGTCAGCCTGATATTTTTATTTAAAAGTTCAAAATTCCTGGGGCACCTGGGTGGCTCAGTGGGTTAAAGCCTCTGCCTTCGGTTTGGGCCGTGGTCTTGGGGTCCTGGGATCGAGCCCGGCATCGGGCTCTCTGCTCAGCGGGAAGCCTGCTTCCCTTCCTCTCTTTCTGCCTACTTGTGACCTCTGTCTGTCAAATAAATAAATAAAATCTTAAAAAAAAAAAAGTTCAAAATTCCTAATAGTAGCGGCTATTAAAATGCTATAGCAAAGATGTTAAGTTTCCCAAGTGTGTGAGAAACTATTTTGAGGGGCACCTGGGGGGCTCAGTTAGTTAAGTGCTTGCCTTTGGCTCAGGTCATGATCCCAGGGTGCTAGGATGGAGATCCGCATTGGGCTCCCTGCTCAGTGGGGAGCCAGCTTCTCCCTCTGCCTGCTGCTCCCCCTGCTTGTGCTCTCTCTCTCTCTCTCTGTCACAAATAAATAAATAAAGTCCTAAAAAGAAAAGAAACTGATTCGGCCATCAGTGTTCCATCTGATCTTCAAGCAGTATTACTCCTGCCCGTGTGTTTACATCATTTAGTTAAAAGTAAATGTCAGGCAATTTTATTGAACATACATTCCTGCACTTTCCCTGATTACTTCTGGAAAGAAAGTATCCAGAACAAATTAAGGCTCCATAAAAAATCTTTCAAGGAAGAAAAGTGAATTGTTATCACCGAATCACCGAGCCAGGAACAGCCAGGAGTGTGACATGCAAGAAAAAGAGAGAGAGAGAGAGAGAGAGAGTGTGTGTGTGTGTGTGTGTGTGTGTGTGTGTGACATGCAGGCACAAAACCAGGGACGCTTGCGGGTACAAAGCTCTTCTGGGGAAGTGACCTGAGGGAGCAGAGTGCGGAGGTTTATGAATGCTGTGGGAGGCAGCTCGGAGAACAAAGGTCAACAAAAAACAAGGGACGGAGTTTGGGAGTGGGTGGCCGAGACAAAGCGTGCAGTCAGAAGATGGGCTCGGGCAGAGGAGCAAACAAGCCGCACGTAGGACGCTGGAGGGTCAAAAATGCAAACGCACGCCAGTGAGTCAGGTCTGGGTGAAGCAGGGAGACGCTGCCAATGGGGCTCAGATTCAAAACCGTAGCAAAGAAGGGCAGCATTTCTGGAGCAGATGCTCCGTGGCTAAAGAGGTAGGGGAGAGGCAAGCGTGGGGATCAGGTGGGAGAACACGTCAGGATATCAGGAACGCACAAAAACCAAGTGTGCCTGCGGGTTCCATAACCTCAGGGCTCTACCATCTTCAGGGGAAAAGGCTAGAGGAGTTTGAGAAGCGCAATCAACTAATTTATAATGCTGAAGAAAAATGACAAACGTTTGTAAATGAGGAACAGAAGGATCCATTTTTCATGCCATTGACAGGTCGCAGGCTGTTGAGGGAGCTTCTGAAGACCCATTACTAAAAGGTCCATATCCAAAAGTAAAACTTTCTGTACTGGTGAATAGGGAATCTATGGTGTAATAACTTTGAAGTGTATATAACTTATTAATTGAGCTGGAACTTTCAAAGTTATAGTTATTTTGTATACCAGTGCAGCACACACTGGATTTATAAAATGCAGCACCGGGATATTAAATATATGCTAGGTGCAAAGTCAAAGAGAGCCCCTTACAGTTAATGCAGTTTATCTTCCTAACCAGGAAGAGTGTAAATCAACACTCTTCATGGTCTCAACTCAAGGCTCATTACAGTTATGAGTGGATAAGCAAAGAAGTTAATCCTTACCTTCCACCAATTTATTTGCTTACAAGGCTTAAAATACTGGATATGTTTTGTTTGTTTTGTTTTACTGTGCTTTCAAAGCTTAAGGAATTGTAAAGAAAATATTGACTTAAATGGAAATATTCTTTCCTGGAAAATATATGTTATAAATTATAAAAGGAGTACCTAGTTTTTAGTTTTGTTTTGTTTTTACAATGCTGCAAAAGCTTATATTCAGCTGATAGTGTTTACCCTGTCTTTTTAGGCTTCATAGTATGCTGATAATTTTGGCAAAATTCATAGGGATTGTCTAAATGAGACAAATTCTAAAATTACAAAGAGTATTATAAATTCTTAAAGCACCTTTGCGTATGTGTGTGGGGGGTGTTTTCTCATAGTTCTTTTCTTATGTTCAAATAGCCAACATGTAATACATCATTAGTTCTTGTTGTAGTGTTCAACAATTCATTAGTTGCATATAACACCCAGTGCCCATCACCACACATGCCCTCCCTAATAGCCATCACTCAGTCACCCCATTGCCCCACCCACTCCCTTCTGCAACCCTCAAGTTGGTTCCCAGAGACCAGAGTCTCTCATGGTTTGTCTCCCTCTCTAATTTCTTCCCATTCAGTTTTCCCTCCCCTTCCCCTGTGGTTTTCTGGACTATTCCTTTTGTTCCACAAATGAGTAAAACTCTAAGATAATTGTCTTTCTGTGCTTGACTTATTTCACATAGCATAATCCCTTCCAGTCCCATCCATTTTGATGCAAATCGTGGGTGTTCATTCTTCCTGATGGCTACGCAATACTCCATTGTATATATGGATCACATCTTCTTTATCCATCCATCTGATTAAGGACATCTCAGCTCCTTCCACAGTTTGACTATTGTGGACATTGCTGTTATGAACATTGGGGTGCATGTGCCCCTTCTTTTCCTTACATCTGTATCTTTGGAGTAAATACCTAGTAGTGCAATTGCTGGTTTGTAGGTCATAGCTCGATTTTTAACATCTTGAAGAAACTGCATACAGTTTTCCAAAGTGGTTGTACAAGCTCCCATTCCCACCAACAGTGGAACAAACAATCCTAAAATTTGCATGGAACCACAAAATGCCCCAGATTGCCAAGGGAAATACTGAAAAAGTATTTTTTCATCCTCTCCAACAATCTTCTCCAACAATTACTGTTTCCTGTCTTTTTAATTTTGGGCATTCTAACTGGTATGCCTGCGGGTTCCGTAACATCAGGGCTCTACCATCTTCAGGGGAAAAGGCTAGAGGAGTTTGAGAAGCGCAATCAACTAATTTATAATGCTGAAGAAAAATGACAAACGTTTGCAAATGAGGAACAGAAGGATCCGTTTTTCATGCCATTGACAGGTCGCAGGCTGTTGAGGGAGTTACTGAAGACCCATTACTAAAAGGTCCATATCCAAATATGGATCCTCTCCAACATCCTCTCCAACAATTACTGTTTCCTGTCTTTTCTCCACATCCTCTCCAACAATTACTGTTTCCTGTCTTTTTAATTTTGGGCATTCTAACTGGTATAAAGTGATATCTTAGGGTGGTTTTGATTTGAATTTCCCTGATGGCGAATGATGAACATTTTTTCATGTGTCTGTTAGCATTTTGTATGTCTTCCTTGGAGAAGTGTCTGTCCCTGTCTTCTGCCCATTTATTGACTAGATTATTTGTGTTTGGGGTGTTGGGTTTGAGAAGTTTTTTATAGATCTTGGATACCAGCCTTTTGTCTGTAATGTCATTTGCAAATATCTTCTCCCATTCCATAGGTTTCCTCTTTGTTTTGTTGACTCTTTCCCTTGCTGTGCAGAAGCTTTTGATCTTCATGAAGTTCCAAACATTCATTTTCACTTTTGTTTCCATTGTCTTTGGAGATGTGTGTCTTGAAAGAAGTTGCTGTGGCCGATGTTGAAGAGGTTACTGCCTATGTTTTCCTCTGGGATTCTGATGGATTCCTGTCTTACGTTGAGGTCTTCCATCCATTTTGAGTTTATTTATGTGTATGGTGTAAGAAAACGGTCGGATTTCATTCTTCTGTATGTAGCTGTCCAATTTTCCCAGCACCATTTTTTCCATTGGATATTTTCCTGCTTTGTTGAAAATTAGTTGGCCATAGAGTTGAGGGTCCATATCTGGGCTCTTTACTCACTTCCATTGGTTTGTGTGTCTGTTTTTGTGCCAGTACCATGCTGTCTCGGTGATCACAGCTTTGTTTTATTGCATAAAATGAGGCAAAGTGATGCCCTCAGCTTTGCTTTTCTTTTTCAGTATTTCCCTTGGCAATTTGGGGCATTGTGTGGTTCCATGCAAATTTTAGGATTGTTTGTTCCAGCACTTTAAAAAATGCCAATGGTATTTTGATCAGGATGGCATTGAAAGTAAAGATGCTCTGGGCAGCATAGACATTTTCATAATGTTTATTCATCTGATCCATGAGCATGGAATGTTTTCCCATCTTTTTGTGTCTTCTTCAATTTCTTTCACGAGTGTTCAGTAGTTTCTGGATTATAGATCCTTTACATCTTTGGTTAGGTTTGTTCTAAGGTATTTTATGGGTTTTGGTGCTATTGTAAATGGAATTGATTACTTAATTTCTCTCTCTACAGCTACATTGTTAGTGTATAGGAATGCAACTGATTTCTGTGGATCGATTTTGTATCCTGCCACGTTACTGAATTGCTGAATGAGTTGTAGTAGTTTGGGGATGGAGTCTTTTGGGTTTTCCACTTAAAGTATTATGTCATCTGTGAAGAGAGAAAGTTTGATTTCTTCTTTGCCAATTTGAATATCTTTTTTTTTTTTTTGTCTGATTGCTGGTGTTAGGACTTCTAGTGCTATGTTGAACATAATGGTGAGGAGAGTGGGCATCCTTGTCATGTTCCTGACCCTTAAGGGAAAACCTCTCAGCTTTTCCCCTTTGAGAATGATATTCACTGTGGGTTTTTCATAGATGGATATTATGAAGTTGAGGAATGTTCCCTCTGTCCCTACACTCTGAAGAGTTTTAATTGGGAAGGATGCTGTATTTTTTCAAATGTGTTTTCTGCATCAATGGAAAAGATCATATGGTTTTTGTCTTTTCTTTTATTAATGTGGTCTATCACACTGACTGATTTGTGAATGTTGACCCACCCTTGCATCCCAGGAATAAATCCCACCTGGTCATGATGGATAATCCTTTTAATGTACTGTTGGATCCTACTGGCTAGGATCTTGTTGAGAATTCTGGCATCCATATTCATTAGGGATATTGGTCTGAAATTCTCCTTTTTGATGGGGTCTTTGCCTGGTTTGGGGATCAAGGTAATACTGGCCTCATAGAACAAGTTTGGAAGTTTTCCTTCTCTTTCTATGGAAAGAAAGAGAATTGCTTCAGAAGTATAAATATGATTCCTTCTTTAAACTTTTGGTAGAATTCCCTCAGAAGCCACATGGCCCTTGACTCTATTTTGGGGGGAGGTTTTGATTACTGTTTCAATTTCCTTGCTGGTTATTGGTCTATTTAGATTGTCCATTTCTTCCTGTTTCAGTATTGATAGTTCATAGGTTTCCAGGAAGACATCCATTTCTTCCAGATTGTCTAGTTTGTTGTCATATAGCTGTTGGTAATAAGTTCTAATAGTTTTCTCTATTTCCTTGGTATTGGTTGTGATTTCTCCCCTTTCGTTCATGATTTTATTAATTTGGGTCCTTTCTCTTTTCTTTTGGATAAGTCTGTGCAGATGTTTATCGATCTTATTAATTCTTTCAAAGAACCAGCTTCTAGTTTCATTGATCTGTTCTACTATTCTGCTAGTTTCTATTTCATTGATTTCTGCTCTAATCTTTATTATTTCTCTTCTCAAGTTTGGTTTAGGCTTTATTGGCTGTTCTTTCTCCAGGTCCTTTAGGTGTAAAGTTAGCTTGAGTATTCAGGATTTTTGAGGCTTGGATGGCTATGTATTTCCCTCTTAGGACCACCTTTGTAGTATCCCACAGGTTCTGAACTGGTGTATTTTCATTTTCATTGGTTTGCATGAATTGTTTAAGTTCCTCTTTAATTTATTCATTGATCCAGTCATTCTTCAATAGGATTCTTTTTAATGTCCAAGTGTTTGCCTTCCTTCCAGATTTTTCCCTGTGATTGAGTTCCAGTTGAAAAACACTGTGGTCTGGAAATATGCAGGCAATAATCTCAGTCTTTTGGTATTGATTGAGACCTAAATTGTGACCCAGTGTGTAATCTATTCTGGAGAAAGTTCTACGTGCTCTCGAGAAGAATGAGTACTCTGTTGATTTAAGATGGAATGTTCTGTATATATCAACGAAGTCCATCTGGTCTAATGTGTCCTTCACAGCTCCTGTTTCTTTTCTTTTTTTTTTTTTTAAAGATTTTATTTTTATTTATTTGTCAGAGAGAGAGAGAGAGAATGAGTGCGGGAGAACACAAGCAGGCAGAGCGGCAGGCAGAGGCAGAGAGAGAAGCAGGCTCCCCACTGAGCAAGGAGCCCGATGCGGGACTCGATCCCAGGACTCTGGGATCATGACCTGAGCCGAAGGCAGTGGCTTAACCAACTGAGCCACCCAGGTGTCCCACAGCTCCTGTTTCTTTGTTAATCTTATGCTTAGATGATCTGTCCATCGCTGAAGTCTCCTTCTATAAATGTATTATTATCAATAAATTCTTTAGTTTGGTTATTAGTTTATGTAGTTGGCTGCTCCCATGTTGGGGGCATAGATTTTCTTGTTGGATAGACCTTCTAAGTATGATATAGCATCCCTCTACATCTCTTTCTATGGTCTTTGGTTTAAAATCTAATTTGTCTGGTATGAGAATTGCTGCCCCAGCTTTCTTTTGAGGTATTTTGGTGTAGTATGTATTTCTCCATCCCCTCCCTTTCAATCTGGAAGTGTCTTTAGGTTCAAAATGAGTCTCTTGTAGACAGCTTATGAATGGGTCCTGCTTTCTTATATGAAACCCTGTGTCTTTTGACAGGAGTATTCAGCCCATTCACATTGAGAGTAACTATTGAAAGACAAGAATTTAGTGCCATCATATTTCCTGTAAAGTCTCTGTTTCTATTGATTGTCTCTGTTAATTTCTGCTCTCTATTACTCTTGGGGTCTTTCTTCTTTTATAGAATCCCCCTAAATATTTTTGCGGGGCTGGTTTTATGGTCACATATTCTTTCAGTTTCTGTCGATCCTGGAAGCTCTTTATTTCTCTGTCCACTTTGAATGACAGCCTTGTTGGATAAAGTATTTTTGGCTGCATGTTCTTCATATTTAGTTCCCTGAATATGTCTTGCCAGTCCTTTCTGGACTGCCAGGTCTCTGTGGACAGGTGGGACATTGTTCTGATGTTCCCCCTTCCATATGTAAGAAATCTCTTCTCCCAGCTGCTCTCAGGATGGCTTCCTTGGCTCTAAGATTTGCAAGTTTCACTATTATATTCCTGGGGCATTCGTCTATTTTTTATTAATTTTGGGAGGGGTCCTCTCTGCCTCTTGGACATGAATGCTTGTTTCCTTCCCCTGATTAGGGAAGTTCTCCACTATGATTTGCTCAAATATACCTTCTAGCCCTCTCTCTCTCCACTCCCTCAGGGACCCCAATAATTCTGCCATTGGAATGTTTCATGGCATCCTTGATCTAAGTCTGTTCTCATGCGCTTCTGGCTCCCTATCCCTATCTTCCTCAGCATCCTTCTTCTCTATCTACTTATCTTCTAGGTCACTATTTTGTTCCTCTGCCTCATTTATCCTGGCTGTTAGAGTATCCAGTTTAGACTGCATCTCATTCAGAGCATTTTTTAAAAATTTTTATTGACATATAATTTATTATTAGCCCCAGGGGTACAGGTCTGTGAATCACCAGGTTTACACACTTCACAGCACTCACCATAGCACATACCTTCCCCAGTGTCCATAACCCAACCACCCTCTTCATCCCCCCCTCCCCCTGGCAACCCTCAGTTTGTTTTGTGAGATTAAGATTCTCTTATTGTTTGTCTCCCTCCCAATCCCATCTTGTTTCATTTTTTTCCTTCCCTCCTCTTCAAACCCCCCACTTTGCCTCTCAACTTCCTCATATCAGGGAGATCATATGATAATTGTCTTTCTCTGATTGACTTATTTCGCTCATTCAGAGCATTTTTAAATTGGGCCTGATTAGATCTCATTTTTGCTCTTAGTGATTCTATACTGTCACTAAGGCTTTTTTCAAGCCTAGCTGTTGATTTCATAATTGCTATCCCGAAGTCTATCTCTGACATCTTGCTTATATCTATATTCACTGGATCTGTGGCAGAGCCCATTGTCTCTGGTTCTTTTCTTTGTTGGGGTTCCTCTTCCTAGTCATTCTGTTAAGGGATGGTGATGGAATGTACAAAGTCCAAAATATCAACCACAACCCAAGCAAAATGTACCTATGAAAAAGTCCAAAGTGGTCAAAATCTACCAGAGGTATGCCATTAAAGCCAAGAGGATCCCAAAGAAAGAAATAGGAAAACAGAAAAAAAGAGGAGAGGTAGGCAGAGAGATTATTAGTTCTCAGGGTGGACACAACAGGGTGATCTGCCTGTTCCTCCTTGATTTTTAGTCTGTGTGTTAGAAGACACTATATCCCCAAATTGCAAAGAAATCAGAACTTACATTTATATCAGGATCAAATTGAATAGAGTAGAAAACGGGCTACTAAGGGGCATCTATCTATTCAACATATAAGTGAAAAATAAAATAAAAGTTAAGAAGCGACTTAAAAACATAAGCTGGGAAATACAAATCTATTTGAAATGGGAGCAGGGTTAAAAAAAAAAAATGGAGGAGGAGGAAGAAGAGGAAGAGAAGGAGAAAGGAAACTAAAGAAAGAAATGTAGAATTTTAGCCTGCAGTACAAACGAGCCGTGAGGGAACACCTGGAGCTCCCTGTATTATTTTCCCCTGCTGCTGGAGTTCTACAGTCCTAGGGAAACAAGCTTGTCATTCACCTGTTGTTCCAGTCTGTCTTCTGGGAAGGGGCCTGCTGCGGGGCTTCTCAGACATCTCTGCCTGGGTGGAGTGTCTCCACACCCTGTCAGGGGATGGGCTTACTGCGTGTGTGGCTGTTGTTCCCTGGAGTCTTTCTGCTTCTCTTCAGAGGGTCCGAGCCAAAATGGCCACGTGGGAATCTCTGGCCCAGAGCAGTAACGTTGGGGTTTCCCTTACGCCCAGAGCAAATCCTCCAGGTCAATCAGTCTCCACCTCTGTGCATAATACCAAACTCTACAGATTCTTATAATTTGTGTCCGCCACACCTCTCCCAGGGGAGTCACAGGGATCTTCATGTGTCTCTGCACATCGTGACTTTGCAATTGCTAGCAGACATGGGCCCATGCATTCATTCTCATCTGCAGCTCCCAGGTCATGCTGAGTGCTGCCCCAGTGTCCCCTTGGGGGTCACTCACCCTGGGAGATGTTACCCAGTTATAGGTGCAGGAACCCACAAGTGCCTCTGCACCTTGAGACTCCACAACCACCAATGGCCATGGGGTTCTGTGTGCAGTCTCCTCCCCAGCTCCCAGTTCATGCTGGGTGCTAGCCCAGCATCTCCTCATGGGCCACACTGCCCCAAGAGCTGTCCCTGTCATGGGCATAAACTGTTCTATATCTCCCCTAGGATGTTGAACAGTTTGAACTGTCTAGTGTTTTTCAGGGTGGTCAGGCAGAGAGCGGCCCCCCTACTGGCTTGGCTGACGGTTTATGGTGACCGGAGCTGAGCGTCCCTTCTGGGCTCGCCAACCATAACGAGTCTCCCTGCTCCACTGCTTGGGCACTCCATCAGTTCAGGCTCCCCTGTTCTTTGTGACTCTCCTGGAATCCTGAAGCCACAGTGATCCCCCTAGAATTCTGCCCTACTTACCCCCTGTGCCCTTTTCAGAAGTGGGTGCCTCTCATTAGAGTAGATTTCCAAGGGTCTCGATTTTCTTGCCCTGATGTTATATCACTTTCCGGTGGTTGGCTGATGGAGGCTCCCTCCCCGCTCTGCTTATCTTTGGATATTTCCCCCAAAGGTTCAAGTTTCTGTACCTCCTACCTCAAAAAAAGGAGTCATTTTTCTGCTTGTGGAGAGCCAGATAAATCTTACATGTCAGGTTGAATTCGTGTGTATTTGGAATGGTTTGATAGATATTCCGCTAAATTCGAGGGACCAGATGAAACGAGGTCCCCTACTCAGCTGCCAGACGGCCCCGCTCTGTCTCAGGGGACTTTGCTGCGGTGCAGGTATACTTGGCCCACGCAGGGCTGGGGGCCCAGTGTAAGTGGCTCCACACTCAGCTAGGTGGTGCTGTTTGGTGTGCTGTGGATGGGCAGGATGAAAAAGGCATCCGCCCCGCCCTCTCCTCCTGGGACGGAGGAACTCATGCAAGGCACCTTTTAGGAAGCCCCTCACCGAAGGGCACAGGATCACTCACAATTCCCTCTGCTGTGTCCCTGGCCTCCGTCATGTCCCTGCCTTTGCCCTGCCTGCATGTAAGCTGTCCTCTTGCTAGGCGGCCCTGTGTTTTATCTTAGGCACAGGGCTGGATTCCAAAACTAAATTTTAGAGATCCGAGTGGCTGTGGACCGACCGGTGCCAGTTCCCTGGGGAGGTCTTATTGTGCTATGGCTACCCACCAGTTTGTTGCAGGAATTGGCCATGTAACTGGGCAGCAGCTTGGAGTTTATGATAAAGCGTGGCAAAAAGTGTAGGAAGGCTCCCTAACCTTATCCAGGGCCTCCACTCCTACGCAATGAATGGGGCAGCTCAGTGGCACAGGCTAACTCGCTTGCCCCTGGGAATGCACTGTAAGCAGAGTACTGCTTCCCCCTGTCCAACCCAGGGGGTCCTCAGACCACACAGTCTGCTTCAGGGTCTCTGTTCTCCTTCCCTCTAAGAGCACTGATAAGTCTGCCAGTCCCTGAGTTCCTTGGATTGATTTCTTCGGTGTTCAAAATGATTTGATATTTACCTACCTGCATTCAAGAGCTGAGACAAGCCTAGGATCTTCCTACTCTTTGCCATCTTAACTCCTCACCCTCAAGTGCTATTTTAAAAGGTCTTATGGAGAGGATAAGGGAATTGGGAGAAAGTGGAGGGGGAGACCAACCCTGAGAGACTGTGGACTCTGAAAAACAATCTGAGGGTTTGGGAGGGGCGGGGTGGGGGTGGGAGGTTGGGTGAGCCTGGTGGTGGGTATTATGGAGGGCACATATTGCATGGAGCACTGGGTATGGTGCATAAACAATGAATTCTGGAACACTGAAAAGAAATTTTAAAAAATAAAAATAAAAAGGTCTTATGAAACCTTGAAATGTAATTGGAGGTACTGTGGAAAGTTGAGAAAGGATGATCTTTTCATTAATAACTAGTGGCTCGTTATGTACTAATAAGAGGGGAAAATGAAAGTTGATTACTACTCAAATATGCAATAACATAATTGTTGGTGAATAACAAACCTAAGTGTGAACATTTAAAAAAGATCTTAGAATATAATCTAGGAGAATATTGTCATGATTTTGGGCAGGGAATAATTCGCTAAAGGAACAAAAGGTACTAACCACTAAGGAAACCATTTACAAATTGCAATAAATCAAAATTAGGAAGAATTGAGCATCAGAAGACAGCATTAAGAGAATTAAAAGATGAGATAAGAGAGAATATGTTTGAATTGACAAAGACCTAATGAAAAAGATAAATAGAAAAATAGGCAAGATACGTCACCTCCACAACAGAGATACTCATGGGGCCAAGAAATGTATGAAAAGGTGCTTAACCTCAATTGTCACTGAAGAAATGAAAGTTAAAACATTAATGATTCTGCTATCCAAAATGATAAAGCCAGTGCTGACAAGAACATGGAAAAATTAAAACTCTCATACACTATAAACTGGTTGGACAAACACTTTGGACAAAAGATTTGGAAGAAGCTACCAAAGTAGAGCATGCAAATTCCCTAGGCCCTGGAATACAGTTTTAAGTGTGCCCAAGGTAAATGCTTGAGATGATAAATGCTTGAGATATGCCCCAGGGGATGTGCAAGAATACCTAGGGCAGGAGTAGTTGGAAGAGCCCAGAGTTGGCACCTCCTTCATGCCCATCAACTGATGATTCTATTACCAATGGAATTGGTAAGTTAATTGGGGTGTATTCTAACAGTAATGCAAGTGAACACAGCTAGATAACTATCAATTCATTGCAAACACTCAAAAAACCAACCTGGGGACTCACAGAACAAAGTCCACAACAAGAGGAGCAAAACAAGCAAAAACTAAAGGAATTTGTGACCACTAACCCAGTCCAGCAAGAAATATTCATGGGGACTCTTTGAGTGGACAGAAAAGACCAAAAGTGACAAGTCAAGAAACGAAAAGAGAAAATCTCAAGAAACAATAGTAAAACAAGGAATAAAATGGTACTAATTCATAGCTATCAATGAATAGCTCTGAATGTAAGTGAGCTAAACACTCTCATCAAAAGACATAAGGTGTCTGAATGGATAAAAACACAGGACCCATCTACACGCTGCCTACATGTGACTCTGTTTAGATCTAAAGACACCTGCAGATTGAAAGTGAGGGAATAGAGCAACTCCAGAAAGCTGGAGTATCAGTATTTACACTGATCAAACCAGATTTTAAATGAAATACTATAACAAGAGATGAAGAGGGGCATTATATCATAATTAAGGGGGTCTATCCAACATGAAGATCCAACAATTGCAAATATTTGTATCCCTAACATGGGAGAGACCGTATATATTAATCAATTAATAATAAATAAAAGAACTAATTGATGATAAAAACAATAGGGGACTTACACCCCACTTACATCAATGGACTGATCATCTAAGCAGAAAATCAACAAGGAAACAATGGATTTGAATGATAAACCAGATCAGACAGACTTAACAGTTATTTTCAGAGCAATTCATCCTAGAGCAGCAGAATGAATACACATTCTTTTCGAGTGCGCATGCGATAATCTCCAGGGTAGGTCATGTACTAAGTGACAAAGCAGGCCTCAACAAGTACATAAAGATTGAGATCATGTGATGCATAGTTTCTTACCACAACACTATGAAACTTGAAGTCAACCAGAAGAAAAAATTTAGATAGACCACAAATACATGGAGTGTTAACAACATGCTACTAAACAAACAGAAAATCAAAGAAAATAATAAAATGGTACATGGGAACAAATGAAACAAAAACACAACCGTGTAATACCTTTGGGATGCAACAAAAATGCTCCCAAGGGTGAAGTATGTAGCAATATAGGCCTACCTCAAGAAGCAAGAAAAATCTCAAATAAACAATCTAACTTACACTAAAAGGAGATAGAAAAAGAACAACAAACAAAACCTAAATCCAGGGCCACCTGGGTGGCTCAGTTGGTTAAGCATCTGCCTTCGGCTCTGGTTGTGATCCCAGGGTCCCGGGATAGAGCCCAACGTAAGGCTTCCCTGCTCAGTGGGGAGTCTGCTTCTCGCTCTCTCTCTGCCTCTCCCCCTGCTCATGTCCTCTCTCTCTCTCTCTCTTTCAAATAAATAAATAAAATCATTTTTAAAAGCCTAAATCCAGAAGAAGGGAAATAATAAAGATTAGACCAGAAGTAAATGATATATAAACTAAAAATAAACAAACAAACAAACAAACAAATAGAACTGGTCAATGAAGCCAGGACCTGGTTCTTTAAAAAAAATAAAATGAAATTGATAAAGCCCTAGCCATTCACTTATTTGTGGAGCATAAGTAATAATATGGAGGACATGGGGAAATGGAGAGAAGGGAGTTGGGGGAAATCGGAGGGGGAGACGAACCATGAGAGACTGTGGACTCTGAGGAACAAAGTGAGGGTTTTGGAGGGGAGGGAGATGGGGGGTTGGGTGAGTTTGGTGGTGGGTATTAAGGAGGGCATGTACTGCATGGAGCACTGGGTGTGGTGCATAAACAATGAATTCTGGAACACTAAAAAGAAATTTTAAAAATAAATTAAAATTTAAAAAAAGAGAGAGAAAGGACCCAAGTAAATAAAATCACAAATGAGAGAAGAGAAATAACAACCAACACCACAGAAACACAATTATAAGAGGATATTATGAAAAACCACATGCCAACAAACTGGACAAAGAAATATTACGTATAAATTACCAAAACTGAAACAGGGAGAAATAGAAACCTGGGGTAGACTATTAACTAGCAAAAAATTAAATCAGTAATCAAAAATCTCCCAACAAACAAAAAGTTCAGGGCCAAATGGCTTCACAGGCAAAGTCTACCAAATACTTAAAGAAGAGTTAATATCTAATCTTCTCAAACTATTCCAAAAATACAAAAGTAAGGAAAACTTCCAAATTTGTTCTATGAGGCCAACATTACCCTGACACCAAAATCAGATAAAGACTCCAGTAAAAAAAGGGAATATAGGTGAATATCCCTGATGAACTTGAATGCAAAGATTCTCAATTAAATACCAGCAAACTGAACTCAACAATATTTAAAAAAAAAAAAAAAAAAAAAAAAAACATTGACCATGATCAACTGGGATTTATTCCTGGACTGCAAATCTGGTTCAATAGTCACAAATCAATCCATGTAGTACATCACATTAATAAAAGAAAGGGTATGAACAATATGATCACTTGAATACATACAGAAAAAGGACTCAACAGATAAAAATCCTCACCAAAGTAGGTTTAGAGGGAACATACATCAACATAATAAAGGCCATATACCAAATACCCAGAGCTAATGTCATCCTCACTGGGGATAAACAGAGGTTTTCCTCCATGGTCCAGAACAAGACAGGGATGTCCACTCACACTGCCATAGAGTACTGGAAAGTCTTACAGACAACCACCACCAAGAGTAGGCCTCCAAATCATCATGGAAGAAGTCAGACATTCACTACTTGCAGATGACATCTCATATATAGAAAATCTGAGAGATTTTTCTATATACAGACAATCTGAAAGACTCCACCAAAAAATTCCTAGAACTGAATCATGAGTTCACTAGTCACAGGACACAAAATCAATATGCAGGGGGCACCTGGGTGGCTCATTGGTTTAAACCCTCTGGCTTCAGCTTGGGTCATGATCCCAGGGCCCTGGGACTGAGCTCCACATTGGGCTCTCTGCTCAGCAGGGAGCCTGCTTCCTCCTCTCTCTCTCTCTCTGCCTACCTCTCTGCCTACTTGTGATCTCTGTCAAATAAATAAATAAAATCTTTTAAAAAATCAATATGCAGAAATCTGTTACATTTCTATACACCAATAATGAAGCAGTGGAAAGAGAAATTAAGGAACCACTTAAAATTTCACCAAAAACCATAAAATACCTAGGAATAAACCTAACAAAAGTGGTGAAAGACCTGTACACGGAAAACTATAAAACATTGATGAAAGAAATTGAAGATGACACAAAGAAATGGAAAGCATTCCATGTTTACAGATTGGAAGAACAAACCTTGTTAAAATGTCTATATACTACCACATTTATTGCGATCCTTATCAAAATACCATTAACATCTTTCACAAAGCTCGAATAAACAGTCCTAAAATTTGTATGAAACCACAGAAGGCCCTGAATATCCAAAGCAATCATTAAAAAAACTTATGATGTACTACATGATGGCTAACCAAATGTAATAAAAAAGAAAGACAGAAAGAAAAAAGCAAAGCAAAGCTGGTGCCATCACAACTCCAGACTTTGAGCTCTATTCCAAAGCTGTAGTGATCAAGACAGTATGGCACTGGCACAAAAACAGACACATAGATCAATGGAACAGAAAAGAAAATCCTGAAATGGACCCAAAACTCTATGGTCAACTAATCTTGATAAAAGAGGAAAGAATGTCCAGTGGAAAAAAGACAGTCTCTTCAACAAATGGTGTTGGGAAAATTGGACAGCCACATGCAGAAGAATGAAACTGGACCATTTCCTTACACCATACACAAAAATAGACTCCAAATGGATGAAAGACCTCAATGTGAGACAGGAATCCATCAACATCCTTGAGGAGAACACAGGCAGAACCTCTTTGACCTCAACTGCAACAACTTCTTATTAGACATGTCTCCAGAGGCAAGGGAAACAAAAGCAAAAATGAACTCTTGGGATTTCATCAAGATACAGTGAAGGAAACAGTCAACAAAACTAGAAGGCAACCTATGGAGTGAGAGAAGATATTTGCAAATGATGTATCAGATAAAGGATTAGTATCCAAAATCTATAGAGAACTGATCACACTCAACACCCATAAAATAAATAATCCAGTTATAAAATGGGCAGAAGACTTGACTAGACAATCTTCCGAAGAAGACATCCTGATGGCTGACAGATATGTGCAAAGATGCTCAATATCTCTCATCCTCAGGGAAATACAAATCAAAAGTATGATGTCACCTCACACCTATCAGAAAGGTTAAAATTAACAACTCAGGAAACAAGAGATGTTGGTGAGGATGAGGAGAAAAGGGAATGTTTTTGCACTGTTGGTGGGAATGCAAACTGGTGCAGCCATTCTGAAAAATAGTGTGGAGATTCCTCAAAAAGTTAAAAATAAAACTACCCTGTGACTCAGCAATTGCCACACTGGGTATTTTCCTAAAGGAAACAAAAATACTAATTCAAAGGGATACATGTGCCCCAATGTTTATAGCAACATTATCAACAATAGCCAAATAATAGAAAGAGCATAAATGTCCATTAGCTGATGAATGGATAAAGACGTTGTGGGATATAATATAAATATATATATATGCATGTACATACTTATATGTGTGTGTACATCTATATATGTATATATATACATATGTATAATGTAATATTACTCAGCCATCAAAAAGAATTAAATCTTGCCATTTGCTGTGGTTCTGCTGTTATTCAGTTTCACTGTATCATCTGACTCTTGTTTCTCTCCAAGGGCTGGTACAACCTAGAGAAAAATGCCTGTTGCCTCTCTAATCCCTGCTGCCTATTTCCACACAGAAATATCACTTCCTGGCTTAATGTGTACTTCCAACACAAGGGTCTCCAAACCAGGAAGGTGCAGGCTTCTTATCCATCTGTCCGGATCCGCGCCCCTCCCTGGTCATCCAGACTGGCCTGGTTTCCAGATTCCCTGCTCTTGTCCCCCCTGGGATAGGACAGAGAGGCAGAAGAGAAGATGTCCTTGTGCTGGTGGATTCCAGCCTCAGGAGTAGGCTGAGATGGAGAGCGGGAGGTCAAGGTTAGTGACGTCAGAAATGAGCAGCCCAAAGGCTGGGCAAGTGCAGAGGCGGGAAGGCGGAGAAAGGGTGCGTTTCATCAATTCTAAGACAAATCTGTTTTTATAATCATACTCCATTTTATCTCCGAAAACGGGTGTGTCTCACAATCAACAACGTTGTAGCATTCTGTGACGGTTTAACCAGGGATAGGTTAAGTGATACAACTAAGTTAGTGTGAGTAAAATAAAGTAAGACTCGGCTTTCCCAGGACCCAGAAGGGGGGATTTAGGAAAAGTCCCAGAGGGCGGATGGATTCCCAAGGAAGTTCCTGCAGCTTGGCATCATAGCAGGAGAATTCTCCGTAGCCCATGAGCCACCGTTGTGGTCTCCCTTCCAAGATCTGGTGGGATAGGGTAAGTTCATGATCCACTCAGGAGCTTTCCTGGTGTAATCGGAACAGCCCCCAGAGGCAGAAGGCAGGGAGAGGCTGAGGACAGAGGCAGACCACTCCGTGGTGACAGGTGGCCATTTTAATAAGAGCAAAGGGAACTTACATGGGAGGCTTGTCTTGGGGGATAGTAAGACAAATGCATTCCCACAGCTGTCCTCCAAATCTTAAAAAGGATTTGTCCTCCAAATCTTAACAAATCTTAAAAAGAGCCTTTATAAAGAAGCTCTAACTGGGCTCAGTGACGTGTATTGTTCAGGGGTTTTGAACAGCACACCATCATCTCAAGTCTGAGGCCCCTTCAAGGGCTTCTTAAGCTCAGAGTGCTGAGTTCTGCCCACGGAATTTCAGATTCAGGAGGTCTGGGGTGTGGCCTCAATATTGCAATTCTAGAAAATTCCCAGATGATATTAACTTCCACTCTGAGAAGCCCAGGCCTATCAAACGGATGAGCTCATCAGCAGAAGGCAGGGGTCAGGGCTGTGAAGGGCTTCAGGAGCTTGAGCCAGACAGCTGGAGAGACCCCAGGTCTGGCGCTCATGAGCAGAATTACCTTGGGAAAATTGCTAATGTCTCTGTACCTTTGTTCCCCTGTATGGAAAACGGGGATACTGTTAACAGCACCTAAATCCTGGGACTGGTGTAAGGATGAAGGAAGTTAAGATATGTAAAGTGGGGGGCGCCTGGGTGGCTCAGTGGTTTAAGCCTCTGCCTTCGGCTCAGGTCATGATCTCGGGGTCCTGGGATCGAGCCCCGGCATCGGCTCTCTGCTCAGTGGGGAGCCTGCTTCCCCCTGCCTCTCTGCCTACTTGTGATCTTTGTCTATCAAATAAATAAATAAAAATCTTAAAAAAATATATATATATGTAAAGTGCACGGGTTATGCTTGGCAAAGAGCAAGCCCTTCGTAATTATTTACTTAACCAAAAGCACAGGTCCTGGAATCAGACAAAGGGCTTGGACTTGGTAGATATGTGACCTTGTAAAAGTCACTTACCCACTCTGAGTTTCAGCCTTCTTATTTGTAAAATAAGGATGAAACCTACACCTCTCTTGTAGAGGCTTCGTGAAGATTAAATAAGCTCATATGTTGGTTATTAAATCTTGGGCAAGGAGCACACATCCGCGTTTCCGACCTTCTAAATCCTTTTCCTGCAGGTGAAGGTTTTGGCTGTGTGGTGTGAAGCTGCCCTCTGCTGGACAAGTGTAGAAATTAAACTTCCGAGGTTGCTCTCCAAGTCCTCCCTTTATCAAGCAACAAAGCTGATAGTCTCCAGCAAGTTTGTGTTCTCTGAACACATCTCTTCAGCTGCTGCAACCAAACATGGTTGGATTAACTCACTCTCAAGTACATGGCTTTCCTCTTTTAGCCGACAAAGGAGTCACTTGCCTGTTTACTTTGGTTGCACCTCTTTTTCCCTTTTTATTTTTATGAAGAAAATTGGCTCTGTTGAGATGGTCCCACTTAAATTTTCCGGTTTTCCTGATCATTGCTTTCTAGTGAATTGAGAATATCGGGATAACTGCCTAGTCTGGCAATGAACACATAGCTACTCTTTCAACACCCCTGTCGTGCTAAGTGCACTTGCAACACGGTGGCCTGATAACAAGGTCGCTGTGATTTGTAATGGACCAAAGCGGCCAGACAATACATAAAGGACCAAGTGCCCCCCCACCCCGTGTTCTGATGAAGCTTTCTTCAAAAATGTTGGAATTTGAATTTCACATAATTTTCACATATTACAAAATATTATTATTTGATTTTCCCTCACATATACCAAAACAGGTGCTGGTCTGTTTGGGCCGGAAATCTGGAACTGGCAGCCTCCTAGCCTGGCCATCCTCCAGGATCCCTCTGTGTCCCGAGGGGACCAGACTGGGGATGGGGATGCTATCCCTGAATTCTTTACACCCCTGAGGGTGGCACTCAACTCTGCCGTTTCCCTTGATGCAACATTCACTCTCTGGGCCAGGGGTACACTTTGGAGCCTCGGTCTGGCTTTCCTTTCTATCTTGTCCATACGACAAGGATCCAATATATATTGAGGATTTTTGCATCAATTTTTTAAGGGATATTGGTCTGTAGTTTTGTTTTTTGTGGTATCTCTATCTAGCTTTGGTATCAGGATCAATGCTGGACCCACAGAGTGAGTTAGGAAGTATATCCTTCTTGATTTTTTGGGAAGAATTTGAAAACAAATGAAGTCAGTTCATCTCTAAATATCAGGCAGAATTCGCATTGTGAAGCCAACAGATTCAGGGATTTTCTTTGCTGGGAGGTTTTGGTTACTTATTCAATCTCCTTACTAGTTATGGGTCTGATCAGACTTTGTCATTCAGTCTTTGTAAGGTTTCTACTTGTAGGATTTGCCTGGTTTACCCAGGTTATCTGATCCGTTGGCAGATTACATTACTGCCTTATAACCCTTTTCATTTCTGTACGATTAATGGTAAGATCTCTTTCATTTCTGGTTTTAATAATTTGAATGTTCTTTTTTTTCTTCCATTAATTTAGCTAAAGGTTTGTCAAACTTTATTAATTTTTTTGAAAAACCAACTTTGGGTTTTGTTGTTTTTCTCTAATGTTTATCCATTCTGTTTTATTTATCTTGACTTTATCTTCATTATTTCCTTCTTCTGTTCACATTGGGTTTAAGGAATCTTTTTTCTAGTTTCTTAAGTTGTAAATTTAGGCTGTTGATTTGAGAGCTTATTTCGTTTAAATATTTCCCTCTTCACACTACTTTCACTACATCTCACCACCATTGTATGTTGTGTTTCCATTTTCATTCATCTCTCAGTATTTTCTGATTTCTCTTGTCATTGGTTTCTTTGGCCTGAAGGTTGTTTAAGAGTGTGTTACTTAATTCCCACAACTTTGGGAATTCTCATTTTCTTTGTTATTGACTTCTAACTTCATCCTATCGTAATAAGAGATCTTTTAATCTTTGAGACTATTTTTGACCTGACCTCTGGTATATCCTGGAGAATGCCCTGTGTTCATTTGAGAAGAATGTGTATTATCTTGTTCTTGGGTAGTGTTCTGAAGCGTTTCTTAGATCTAGCTGTTTTCTTGTATTGTTCAAGCCTTCTATTCCTTATTTGTTTTATGTAATTTTTCATGTTTCAATTTTTTATTTAAATTCTAGTTGGTCTAAATATAGTGTAATATTAGTTTCAGGAGTAGAATTTAGTTGTTAATCCCTTACAAGTAACACCAGGGCTCATCCTAAGTGTTCTCTCAAATACCCATCCCCCACTTAGTTCTTCAGCCCACCCATGACCTTTCCAGCAACCCTCAGTTTGTTCCCTATAGTTAAGAGTCTCCCTCACGTTTTGTTTCTATTTTTTCTTCTTCTATGTTCATCTGTTTTGTTTCTTAAGTTCCACATGAGTGAAGTAGTATGGTATTTGTCTTTTTCTGACTGATTTATTTCCACTTAGCATAATACCCTCTATTTCTACCCACGTTGTTGCAAATGGCAAATTTCGTTCTTTTTTTGATGGCTGAGCAATGTTATATTGTATATATACATATGACAACCTTTTTTTTTTTTTTTAAGATATTTATTTATTTATTTGACACAGAGAGAGATCACAAGTAAGCAGAGAGGCAGGCAAAGAGAGAGGGAGAAGCAGGCTCCCTCCTGAGCAGAGAGCCCAATGTGGGGCTTGATCCCAGGACCCTGAGATCATGATCTGAACCGAAGGCAGAGGCTTTAACCCACTGAGCCACCCAGGCACCCCTATCTACCAATCTTCTTAATCAGTTCATCAGTTGACGGACATTTCACCTCTTTCCATAGTTTGGCTATTGTTGATAATGTTGCTATAAACATTGGAGTGCATGGATCCCTTCACATTTTTATTTTTATATTCTTTGGGTGAACACCTCATAGTGC
Organism: Mustela lutreola; assembly: GCF_030435805.1. Classification (NCBI taxonomy): domain Eukaryota; kingdom Metazoa; phylum Chordata; class Mammalia; order Carnivora; family Mustelidae; genus Mustela; species Mustela lutreola. The sequence continues at coordinate 5,849,894 of NC_081303.1, read as the reverse complement.
AATTGCTGAGTCATAGGGTACCTCTATTTTTTAACTTTTTGAGGAACTTCCAAACTGTTCAGAGTGGCTGTACCAGTCTGCATCCACAAATAGCACACGAGGGTTCCCCTTTCTCTGCATCCTCACCAGCACCTGTTGTTTCTTGTGTTGTTAATTCCAGCCACGCTGACAGGCAGGAGGCGACGTCTCATGGTTTTGATCCGTATTTCCCTGATGATGAGTGATGCTGAGCATCTTTTCATGTATCTTCTGTGTGGTTGTTCTTCTGTCCATCATTGAGAGTGGGGTATTGAAGCCTCCAGCTATCATTGTCTTTAAAAATAAATAAATAAAAATAAAAGTGCTTCTAAGTTCATGATGAAGATGTTAGTTGAAAGATGCTATCAACTCACATGGTTTCACTGAATTAAGTAAATGGCATTTTCCTTATGCTACGTTTGAAAACGCCTCTGTCTTCCTGAGAGCTGTTAGTTGAAAGATGATTTCTACACAGAGTTGATTCATTGCGATAAGTATATGGCACTTTCCTTATGACGTCAATGCTACTCCCAGGCAGCACATCTGATGGCCTTCCTTGGGGTCTCGTAAGCAGCTGCAGTCATACAACAGTTTGGCTGGGAGCTGGCCCTTTTCTGATGGCCTCATCTACAGATCTTGTGGCCAGTTTGGGCTCTGTACCCTGATTTTCCTCCACGTTGTCCCTCTAGCAGGACAGCACGGACTTGTTTCCTTCACAGCTGGGCTCCAAGAGAGCAAGTGTCAGTACACAGGTGCTTGTCAACCCTCTGCTTGCTTCAGACTTGCTCATGGCCTGTTGGTCAAATAAGCCCCATATCCAAGTCCAGAGCTGATGTGGAAGGGGACCCGTGGGTGATTCCCGAGAACCATCACTTAGTGCGGCACAGAGGGCAGTAATGGGACATTCTACTGGAGGTATCTAAGATGCTGGCTGATATTGGTCATTAAATTAGCAGCATTTAGCAGCACAGGTCATTCATCTAGCAGTACTGCTGATGACCTTGGCAAGTTCTATTGTCAGGGAGAAAACATGACTAGAGAGTGTTCAAAAGGAAGAAGGAGAGAGACACAGGAGATGGTGAGAATAGGCAACTCAAAGAATTTTGTGGCAAGAGAGCAAAGAAAATGTACATGGTGGGAGACATGATATAGAGAGGAGTTTTGTTCTGTTTTGAATGACAAGTCAACATAAAGTATCATGTCATCTGCAAGAGTGAAATTTTGACCTCTTTGCCAATTTGGATACCTTTTATTCCTTTTGCAGTCTGATTGCTGCAGCTAGGACTTCCAGTAGTGTATTGAACAATGGTGGTGATAGTCGACATCCCTACAGCATTCCTGACCTCAGGGGAAAAGCTCTCAATTTTTCCCTGTTGACAATGATATTTGCTGTGAGCTTTTCATAGATGGATGTTATGATATTGAGGTATGTTCCCGCTATCCCTACACTGTGGAGTTTTAATCAAGAGAAGACACTGTGTTTTGTGAAATGCATTTTCTGCATCTATTGAGAGGATCATATGTTTCTTGTGCTTTTCTTACATTTTAGGTAGTTTCAGTACATGCCTGATGGGATCCTTAAAGTTCTAAATCTCAAGCATGGTAAAATCATTTTGGCCATGAAACACTTTAAAGTGGATGTTAATGGTTGCCCTACAAAAGTTATAGAGAAATAAACGTCCTATGAATCATCTTTTGGGTCATTTTATGTTGGTCAAACCAACATAAAAGCATGCGGCAAGATTTTTCATTCAAAACAGAACATGAGAGGAGAAAGGTCTGCAGGAAAAGCGGACTCCCTGCGGATCAGGGAGCCCAATGTGGGACTTGATCCTGAGACTCCAAGATCATGACCTGAGCCGAAGGCAGTTGCCTAACCAACTAAGCCACCCAGGTGCCCAGGTTCAGAGTCTCTTATGGTTTGCCTTCCTTTCTGTTTTTATCTTATTTTATTTTCCCTTTCTTTCCCTTATGTTCATCCATCTAGTTCTTAAATTCTACATAGGAGTAAAATCATATGGTATTTCTCCTCTCATGTGCTCTCTCTCTCTCTCTCTCAAATAAATAAATAAAATCTTTAAAAAAAGAGAGAGAGAGAGACTCTGAACTCTAGGAAACAAACTGAGGGTTTCCAGAGATGATGTAGGTAGGAGGAAGGGATAACTGGGTTATGGGTATTAAAGAGGGTCTCTCTTTGTAATGAGCAGTGGGTGTTATTTGCAACTGATGAATCACTAAATTCTACCTCTGAAACTAATAGGAAGAAAAAAATGAAATTACATTGGTGTAACACAAAGAGATGGAAGTGCTTAAGAAATGTGAACCACGGAGTTTGTTATACATCTAATTGGATTTGTAGAATTTCACTTGATAACAAAGGAGAAATAAAGTTATTTTCAGTTTAAAAAAAAAAAAAAAAGCAAGAAAGCAGAGAGTGGGTTTTAGGCATGACAATAAGCTGAGAGATTAGGAAGAACCAGTGTGAATGGGTTCTACTGAGCTATCCCCACAACTAGGGTAAATGAAAACGAGCTCTTGACCTGGGCCAGCCCTAGAAGGAAGGTAAAGTAGGAAGTTTCCGGAGTCTTATTCCCAATTCTGTTTAAAAACTCTCTGGCCGGTCTGATATGTAAAAAGCTTGGAAGTCATCATTTCTATCCTCACAAAAAGAAAAAAGCCCCCCCACCCCCCGCCTGCAAAAACGCTGGAAATCCTCAAGTCTTAGATACATTAGGAAATTGAAGTTACAGGAAACATTGTCACCCAAAAAACTGGAGAGTCTAGCACATAAAAAGAATCGTATTTTATCAGGAGCAGAAGCTGCAGCTGGAGCCTGGTAGAAAAACATATAGGACAACAGACTGATTACTGGACACGGAGCCTAGTCTAGCTTGAGAGACAAACATGTGCAGCCCCGCCCCCCCTTGCCCCCATCTCCCACAGACTCTACTGAGTTTTATGAGCAGTAGCTCCACCAAGTCCTCAGGGTGAATATGGAAGAAAAATTCTCCTGTACATTCTGCAGGGGCAGGGGGAAAGGAACCATTTAAAAATAGGCTCAGGGTGCTCTGTTCTCCTTGAAAAAGGTCTGCCTTCATGGGAAACTGTCTACCAGAGCTTAAGCAAATTTGGTTTCCCAGAAACTAACTGACCTGGGGAAGGGGAAATACCCAATTCTGGCCCCCTCTTTCTATCCCATTTAAAGGGGAAGGAGGAGGAAGCTGAGAATCAGGAACACAGATTCACTAGAACATTGAGACCTAATCATAGATTATAGGATAGTTCTCTTCTATCAATAGTTCGCCATAATAATATATATTGTATAGTAATAGAGACTTGGAGCTAAAAGAACTGCAAGCCTCAGACTTTAAGAGTCTCTAGGGAAATCCAAAGACACTGGAAAAAATTTTAGCTTCACCTACAGCAAAGAGTAAACACAGCCCAATTCCTAGCCCAAAAAACATTCCTTTTACCCAGTAGATTATGTTTGGCTTCCAACAAAGATTATAAGTTATGATAAAAGTCAAAGAGCCCAATTTGAAGGCAAAATAAGTATTAGAGTCAGACTCAGATATGGCAGAGATTTTGGAATTATCAAAATGGGAAGCTAAAATAACTATAATTATTATGTTGAGGGCCTTAATGGAAAAGGCATATAATATGCAAGAACAGATGGGTAATGTCAACAAAGAGACGAAATGCTAAGAAAGAATCAGAAGGAAATTCTGTGTCAAAAACACTGCAAGAGAAGTGAAGATTTCTTCTGTTGGGCTCATCAGTAGATTGGACACAGCCAAGGAAAGAATCAATGAACTTGAAGATATGTCAGTAAAACTTCCCAGATTAAAATATAAAGAGGAAAAAAACCAGGAAAACAAACAGAACCATCAGAAAATTACAGAAGGTGTAATACACCCATAATGGAACAACCAAAAGAGAGAATAGAACAGAAGAAATACTGAAGTAATAATAGCTTAGAATTTCCCCCAAATTAATGACAGATTCCCAAATCTCAAAAAATTTTCCACCCAGGGGGAAAAAAAAATCTACGCCCAGGAATATCCTATCAAGCTCCATAAGATCAAATACAAACAATAAACCTTGAAAGAAGCCAGAGGAATAAAGACAACTTTCCTACGGAGAAACAAGGATAAGAATTACATTGCACTTCTTTCCAGAAACCTTGTCAACAAGAAGAACGTGGAGTGAAGTATTTCAAGTGGCTGAAGAAAAAGCATCCCTGTGGTGAAGACAAAAATCTAAGCTCTCCTATTCATGTGTCGAGTTGACATGCTCTGTATCTCTCTGTCCCTTCTCATGTAAATGTCACCATGTAACTGATTCTAACAAATAGGATGTAAGCAAAAGCCATGTGTGTCACTTTAAGGCCAAGAAAAGGTGTGCCTTCTCCATTTTCTTTCCCCTTCACTCTGGTGGATGAACAAAACCACAAGGTCCCAAGGGTGTGACTGAGCCACAAGATGGAAGGAACCTGGGTCCCTTGGAAGAAAGTCACCTGTAAACCAGGAATACCCACAAAGAGCTGTTAAATAAAAAGATTAGATTTCTATTGTTTGTGTATTTATACCTTTGGGATCTGTTTGTTACAGCAGCTAGTACTATACTAGTTATTACAATTCTCTTTCTCCTTTTTCTAGAGAAACCTCTGAGTGTTCCTTAACCCTGTGAGGTGCTTTAACCACATGCTTTTTCTCCAGGAACTTTCTAAGCCCTTTCAGGAATTGTCCAAATCAGGGTTTCCCTGACCATTTATCAAGATCTCTCAGTACTATTTTGAGGCTCTGCTGGGAAATATCTAAAGTTTAGGTAGTATCTTATCTTTTGAGGTTCCAGAACCCCAGGGAAAAGAAAGATCAAGTTGGCAGTGACTTCCCCCTCCCAGCAATTTGGTTCTTCCCTCCAAATCTAGCATTTCTATGTCCAACAGATGAAGATTTCCACGTGAAATGGCAATTCTCCTTTCCCATGCCTCAGAGCAGCCTGTGAAGGCCAATGCTGGGAACTCTTAAGTCCAAGGTTGCCCACTGACACTGTCTCAATTAGCTATCACCATAAAAATCGTACATAAACAAGCCACCTCAGGACTTGATCATTTAAAACAAAACAAGAATCTCACATCTTCATTGGATGGCTGTGTAGAAAAGGTCTCATTCCAGAGCCTAGGCTGGAGGGATAGTGACTACTTAGGCATGGTTTTGTCATGGTAGAGGACAAAAGCTCCCCGAGGTGCAAGTGGAAGCATGTGAGACCTTTCAGTATCTATGCTCAGGCTTACCTGTAGTCACATTCAACTGGCCAAAGCATGTCATATGACCAGGCTGAGTAAAGGGCATCAAGGTCCACTCTGCACACATGAGGCTTACCAGGTATCATGTGGGGATGAATTAATTCAATCTACTGCAGTCCCTGAGAAATGCAGCCATAGGAGGCTAGTAGCTATGCTTACCTAAGGTCCATGGGGCCTCTACTGAAGGTCAGAAGTGTGTATTCAGGGCACCCAGGCAGCTCAGTTTGTTAAGCGATGGCCTTCAGCTCAGGTCATGATCTCGGGGTCCCGGAATCAAGTCCCGCATTGGGCTCCCTGTTCAGCTGGGAGCCTGCCTCTCCCTCTTCCGCTCTCCCTGCTTGTGCTCTCTGTCAAATAACTAAATAAAATCTTATAAAAAAAAAAAAAAGAAGAAATGTTTATACACCAGGAGACACTATGAATATTTTGCGGGATTCGGGCTCTGTAGAATCCCTGACTTATGTACCACAATAAGTGGAGGAAATATGAAGTCAGACCAATAGCATAATTAAAGAACCATCACGTTAACTTCATAGGTGCTCTGCTCACATTTAAGTACCTACTAATAGAAACCCATTCTATTGATCATTAAAGCCATGCACTATCTCGAAAACAGGCTTCAGTCACTCCTCATGCAGACTAAGATCAAGTCTTAACAGGAACGGAACTGCTGAGTGATAGAACTGTGGGGAAGCTCTGACACTATCTGGCCGGTCCAATTCCCTCTTTCTGAAGATGAGGAAACACAGGCAGATACAAGCAGCCTGACTTACAAGCCACTTAAATACGAATGCCGGCCCTGTATTGTGCCCACCCCAGCACTTTGTTCCTGTGAGAAAGTTTCGTTAGCAATTACGGACTTGTACTAAGGTGGGGGCCCCATGACAGTAACTGAGATCACGGGGCTGTGGGTTCCAAGTCAAGAATTCAGGGGGGTTGGGGCTCCTGGATGGCTCCATTGGTTAAGCTCTGCCTTTGGCTTAGGTCATGATCCCAGAGTCCTGGGATCAAGCCTAGTGGCATCAGCATCAGACTCCCTGCTCCGTAGGGAGCGTGCTTCTCCCTCTCCATCTCCCTCTGCCCCTCCCCCAGTTTATAGTCTCTCTCTTTCTCTTAATTAAGCTTTTTTTTTTTTTTTTTTTTAAATAATGGTGACCCATTGGGTCGACCTCTTCCTAGGAAAAACCCAATCAAAGCTGCATATGAACTTCAGGGCTCTCAGCCTCTAAAACCCTAACATAACATTCCTCTTTGGTTACCTCATAACCCATGTTAATACTTTTTTTTTTTTTTTTTTTTGTAAGCAAGGGATGCTTATTGCCAACGATGCCCTAGTATCCTCCTTCCTGACATTCTCCACTTTTCCCTTTAAAGTAGTCCTTCCTCAGTAAGGTGAAGATGGAAATGTCAGTCAACTTGAGCTAAGACATCACTCCTGCTCTAAAAATGCTAACGTCACACACAGAAAGCACTGTCATAACAGGGAGGCAAACCATAAGGGACTCTTCACTCTAGGAAACAAGCGGAGTTTTGCCGGAGGGGTAGGGCAGGAGCAGGGTCACTGGGTGACGGGCACTAAGGAGGGCGCCCCAAGTAATGAGCACTGAGTCTTACATACAACTGATGAACCCCTAAATTCTACCCTTGAAACCAACACCCGATATGTTAAGTAAATTGAATTAAGTAAAAAGTAATAAAAATTCACAAATAAAAGTAGCTGTTCATGAAAACAAACAAGAAGTGCTAACATCCTCTTCTCTCCGGACATTTGAGTCATGTTCTTTGTCCGTCCGTTAGACGTTTCTCATATCGTATGTCAGGCCGTGTAAGACCCGCACAGCTCCACGCAGCCTGTCCCCGGCACAGAGGAGTGACCTTCACGTCGAAGTCCATAGAAATGGCCGCAAAAACGGGGGGAGAGAGATTTTCCCAGCGGCTGCTTAGATCACAGGCACAGTCTGCCAAGTCTGAGGAAACCCTCCCTGACCAAATGTTGGTCGCACTGAGCCGCCCCCTCCACCAGGCCTCCGCCTCGGGCGGCCCACGTGCCCCTCCCCCCACAGCCGGAGAGCCGCGCGGCGTCCGTCCACGCAGACCCCCGCCGGGACGTCCTCCCGAAGCCTCGTCCCGACCGACCGCCGCTCCCGCGAGCTTCCAGCCCGACGCCCCACGCCGCCCGCGGGCCCCGCGGCCCCAGCTCGTCTCTGCCGCTTCCGAGTCGAGCCCGTCTCGCCCCCCGCGTGGTCGTCTCCACGCCGGCTTCGTATTTCTGAAGAAAGCCCTCCTGTCCCGTCTTACCACACGCGCCGGGATAACTGTTTTCTTTCACGACCCCCCAACAAAAACCCAGACCCCGAGTCTTTTTCCGGAGCGGGACGGGCTCCGGGGCTCGCGCGCTCCCCGGCCACAGCGCGGTCGTCGGGCGCCCCGCGGCACAGCCTCCCCGGCGGCCTCCTGCACCGCCCCACGCGGGCGGCCGACGGCGGCGCCTCAGGAAGTTCCTTCCCGGCGGCCCCGGAGCTCCGCACCCGCGCCGGCCCGCGGCCCGCCGGGCTTCCTCGAAGGCCCCGACCCCCTCCTCGGCCGCCCCACCCCTCGCGGGTCCGCCCTTCCCGAGGCCCCCCGGGAAGCTCGGCGCCGGCGCCTCGGGCGCTCCCGCAGCCCCGGAGGACCCGGCGGGCGCCTCACAGCCGGCGAGAGCAGAAGCCCGGGCCCCGCGGCCTCCCGCCGCCGAGGGCGCACACGGCGCGCGGAAGCCGACGGCGCGCGGGGTGGGGGTGGGGGCGGGGGGGGAACCGAGAGCGCGGCGGGCGCGGCGGGCGCGGCGGGCGCGGCGGCGCAGGCCGGTCCGCGGGAGACGCGGCGAGGGTCGGGCGCTCGGCCCGGAGCTCCGCGACGCGCCGAGCGGCCGGAAGCTGCGCGGGGAGGAGGGTCCGGAGCGGCCGCGGGCGCCGTCCCCCCGCGCCGCCGCGGCCGCTGACATCAGCCGCGCTCCTCCCCTCGCTCCCAACACCCTCAGCTCGCGGCCGGACCCTCCTCCTCCCACCACGTGTCCTCCCCGCTCCCTCCCGAGGGGGCCGCTCGCACGGGAAGCCGGAGAGGCGGCGGGGATGGCGCTGTGACAGCGGGGCCGGAGCCCTCGGCGTCTCCCCCCGCGGCCGCGGCCCCGCGCCCCGGCCGCCCGGTGAGTGCGCGCGGGCGGCGGGCGGGCGGGAGGCCCGGGGTGGCGGGGCCCTTCCCGCGACTCCGGGGCGGCTCGGCGGCGGCGGCGGGGGCGGGGGCGCGAGGCTGCAGCGGCGGCGGCCGCCACCGTCTTTGTTGCGGGCCCGCCCGGGTGGCAGGCGGCGCCGGCTCCCGCCGCCCGGCAGGTGCGCCAGGGCGGGGAGGGGGCCCGGGCGGGGAGGAGGGCTGGGCCGCGGCGGGAGGCGGGGGCGGCGGGGGCGCTCCCGGCGCGGGACCCGGGAGAAAGGGAAATGGGACAAGATGGCTGGAGAAATCCGAGCGCGCCCGGGGGCGCGGCGGCCGCGGGCGGGGCGCGGGGGCCGTGGGCGGGTGGGCGGCGGCCCCGGCCGCGGGCGCCTCGCGAGGGGCACACCGCCGCTGCCGGGCGGTGTCACCTCTGCCCCCACCTCTTGCCCAGGAGCGGGCGGGGGAGGCCGCGGCCAAGTTCGGGCCCCAGCTCCGGAGACCTGAAACCCGGTCCGCTTGCCCCAGACCCGTCGCGTTCGCCCGTCCTGTTTGGAAATCTCGAAAAAGCACACTTGGAACTCTGGAGGCCTCTTTTCTTTGGAAGCCGGGTTGGCTGCGGGCCCCCAGGATGCACGCTCACTCACACCTAGCAATTGCCCGCGCCCCTAGAGGGCAGGAGCGCGGCCCTTTGTACTGGCCTGCTGTTCTGGCCTGAGAGTGTTTGCGGCCCAGAGGCATTTCCCTGGGGGGCGGGGGGGGGCGGGGTAGCAGATAAGCTGCACCTTCTTGGGGATCCAGGCACACACCGCGCTACGTGTCACTGAGTCTCGGGCAGAATGACTGTTTTCTGCACCAGCTCACGGCAGAATCTTTGGCTTTGGAAAGCCCAGGTGATGGGTATCCCGGGCCCACCAACCCTCCTGATGCTAATCTGGCCCGTAGACACACCTGGTTGAGGAAGTGTCCTATCTGGATCCAGACACCTTGGTGGGTGTCCCCTTTCCTGCCACTGATTTCATGTCTGAGCGGCGCCGGCTGTGAGAAAGTTCCATCGTTCACAGCACTCTTGAAAAACCTCTTCCAGGAATGTTTACCCACCGGCCTGTTCTGCCCCTGGGTCTCTACAGAACCAGTCTGGTCTCTTCCACAGGTAGCTTTTTTAACTATCTGAAGGCAGTCGGCTGTGCTATCTGCCTGCAGCCCCTCTTCTCATAATTAAATATGTCACCTTCCAGCTTCCTGGTGCTTTTCCTAAATCCCTTCCTCTCCAGGCCTGACTCCATTCCTTCCCTCCCTCCAGCCTGAACAGGGCTCGGGGCTGAGAGGTTTGTGCACACTAAGCCACCCCCATCCTGGGTTTTGAAGAGTTCACACCAGCGCCTTGATTTTTCTCAACTGAATCTTGCAGACATGGAGTCCACAGCCTACACTCTCAATCTGACCCTAAAAGAAGAAGAAGAGGAAGAAGAGATTCAGAGCCGGGACCTGGAGGATGGCCCCACAGATATGCAGAAAGTCCGGATCTGCTCCGAGGGTGGATGGGTAAGTGAGAAGGTGTGGGGTCCGCACAGCTGGGAGGAGAGAAGCAGGCCTGGGAGCCAGGCTTGTTTTAAGTCTCCTCGTAAGGCAGGCATAGGAAGTAAAAATAGCCCAGCCCAGCCCGGTATGTTTGCATTCCTGAGAAAACAGTCCTGTGGCTTTAAAAGGCACTGTGGAGAATGGAAGAGCCGGTTATAGGAATGGTCTCTTATCATCATTCGGATTGGAAATCCAAGAGGCAGAGAGCTGATCTCTCTGCTGTTCCCCCTGAGTCCCCTGTATCCTGCTCAGTGCCAGGCATGGTGCAAACCAGGTACTGAACTGCCGGGCTTGCTGATCTCTGGTAAAGAAAAAAATTATCCTGACGCTTGTGAAGATGATAAAGAAGGCTATTCAGGACTGTTGCGATAGGTGTCAAGACTGTTGCAGTAGGAAAGAGAGCTGGGGCTCAACACGGAATACAGTGAGACCAGCGGGGATTTCTAGCCAAGGAGCCAGAGCGGAGGGGTCAGTGGACGGAAAGTTACTCAGGGGAGATATCAAGAATAGGGGGATTCTTGCTAAAGGCCGGGCTGGGCAGGCTGGGGAGCCCGCATGGTGGCCTGGCGGAGAAGAGGGCTCAAGGAACCTGACTGAGTTTGGGAAGGAGAGAGTCTGCTGCTGGTGGAAGGGACCCCTTTGAAACAAGACTTGGGATGTTGAGCTGACATGCAGAGAGCTTCGGGACGGGAGGCCAGTTGGTTCTCTGTGACCGCCGCTCGTGATAGCATGCACAGGGGAGCTGCATTTCCAGAAGAGTGTGGTAGAATTAGAGTGAATTTAGAAAAAAGTGAATGCAGCACAGTCCATCCTAACCCCAGCTGGCCCGCCTGTGGCAGGTCTCAGTTGTGGCGCAGCGCGTCTGTGGCCTTGTGCCATGGGAGCTTCTGGACATTTCAGGGGGGAAATGTAGGTGTAATGGGTGTTTATTGTTATGCTTGGGTGTGGTTATTCACAGTACATACTAGACATCATGCCGTTTGGGCACAAACGGTGAAAATCTTTTTTTTTTTTTTTTTTTTTTTTTTTAAGATTTTATTTATTTATTTGACAGATAGAGATCACAAGTAGGCAGAGAGGCAGGCAGAGAGAGAGGAGGAAGCAGGCTCCCCGCCGAGCAGAGAGCCCGATGTGGGACTCGATCCCAGGACCCCGAGATCATGACCTGAGCCGAAGGCAGCGGCCCAACCCACTGAGCCACCCAGGCGCCCACAAACGGTGAAAATCTTAAACATGCAACAAATTGACATTCCTTTTCCCTGCTTAGTTTTATATGTCAACGTTATCAGTAGCCACTATATTCTTTGTTTCCAGTAAGAGATCTGTATTCCTAGAATCCTAGTCCTCCCAAATGTCCAGTTTGGCTCCTCTCCCACACAGGAGAACTGGGGAGCAGAGGGGTTATCTACTCTGCCCCAGGGATACACATGTGCACTGGTATTTGGTCTTAAAAATGCCTCTTGAGCTGGACCCTTAAAAGTAGTGCATTTTGTTGTGTGTACGTTATACCTCAATCAAAAAAGAAAAGAAAAACAATACAGCACCAGGCCCTGGGCTCATTGTCTGGCTGTCTAGGCCGCACTGCCCTTGTCTTTTTGTGGTGTTCTCTCTGCCTGTCCCAGCCTCCTCCCTGGTTCTGCTCCCCCATGGCCGGGGAGACTTGGGAGGACAGGAGTCAGTCCCATCTAGCCTGGAGTGAGACCTCAAGGCAGGAGAATCCTTGGGCTTTAAGGCTTAATCGGCCAACCCAGAACATCTAGGTAGCGTGGATGGGGCCTCACTCGGGCTGGAGAACTCAAGAGGCTCTCAGCAGAAGGCAGGCATGCCTTCTTGAGCAGTGGGTAGCTTGACTCCCAGACCTGCCCCCTCCTGGGGACATCTGGCAATATTTGAAGACATTTTGGGCTCTCGTGACTTGGGTCAGCTGCTAGGGAGAGACCAGGGACACTGCTGAACACCTATAGTGTGCAGGACAGCCCCCCGTCAGCCATCAGTGCTGAGGCTGACAACCTGGCGTTAGGGTATTAAACGAGGGAGAGAAAGGAAATGAATCTTCCTTAGATAGGTAGTTGGGTTGTAGAGAGTGGGGTTAGGGCGATCAATAAAAGCCTTTCCGATGTAAGACCTGTGCTATGTATTAGGATAACATTTCATAGGAGACTTGGAGTTTCAAGGAGAGAAAAGGAAAAAATCTTTCATGAATTGAGTAGCAGTGGCCAAGGAAAGGGAGGAGGCCTGCACTCCAGACACAAGGAGGCCCGAGCAGGAGCCCCAAGAGGAAAGCTTGTGGGCAGAGTTGGGAGCAGCTCCCGCGACTCAGTGGCCTGCTGAGAAGCCTGGGCTTTGGGATCAGACTCTAACTTGGTGACTGCCAGCCAGGTACAGAGCAGCTGCTTCCTCACCATAAAGGTAGGGTAGTGGGTCCCATTTCTTTATGTTATGTAAAGGATTCCATAAGATACTTAAACGTGTAAGAGGGACTGCCCCTGGTGCCCGGTGTCCAGCAGACCCTCTCCCTGTGCACCGGTCACAGCCCTTGGCCCTGAGCTCCCTGCCACCTTCGCTGCGTGGTTCTGCCGCGTCCTCAGCGAGGCTGTGTGGCGTCTCCGTGCTGCCTGACGGTGACCCCTGGAGGGGCACTGGACGCCAGCTTGCCGGCAGAGCAGGGCCGCACACAGCCGAAGGAGAGAACGTGTCTGAGGTGTCCTGCTGTTCTGAGGAGAGGGAAGGGGACAGGGATTGAGGGTCCCTACCTGGGAGGCCGGAAAGGGTGTCTGGGCGTTGGACACAGGCTGCCTGATTTCTGAGTGTTGCCCAGGGCCGGCCCTGTTTACCTTCTGCTGTGCTCAGCCCGATGAAAAGCCTCTGGGGAGAAGGGAGGCTGCGCCACGGGGCCTGGCTGAAGGCTCGCCCCGTTCTCACAGAGGCTCGCTGTGAAGGGACTGTCCAGCCACGGTACTGTGTGTCTCTGGAGCATAATGTGGGCTTGTTTGAAGAGCCTCTGGGCATCAGTTGTATGAGGACATGAATCTGGCCCCAGCCAGCCTCCAGCTACCTTCTCGGGGCTTCAGGGCTCCTGATGTTCTTACCAGGCCGGGGACAGGTTACCTTTGTGAGTATCGCTAGACCCTCCGAAATGACAGGCTTAGCCAGTCCTGTGTCCCGTTCCATCAGCACAGGGAGGAGGACTATAAATAGGTATGGCCTGGATCTGGAATTTCCTAGGGAGAGAAGAGGCCAACGAGAGAGTTGTCCCGGAGCCTGGGGAATGGGAAGGGGCGGGGTGGGAAAGTCCCGGCTGCCTGGCTTTCCAGACCGATGAAGCCCGAGGAAGACCCAGCGATCCGAGCCCTTTTCCCTTCTAGTATTTCACGCGTACTTCAAAGAGGAGGCTAGGTTGTGTGACAGACAACATTTCATAATTCTTTGAAGCCGTTCTGAGTGGAACAAGAGAAGGGAAAATCGGATATTGTTTGCTTAAATCACAAACACATTGTTCAGTGATCGCGATCTACAAGAAGTGTCCTAAGTGTGGGGAGATGGGGTGGGCATAGGTTTGCGCTGAGCGAACTTGTGTTCCAGCGGGAGAAGCGGACACGGGACCCGGAAGAACTCTGCGTTGTGATGAGGGCCGCCCTGCTGTTGAGCTCAGAGCGCCACGGGAACGTGTAGGTGGGCACACAGCCCGGGGCAGGGCGGGCTTGCTTGGGTGTTAGCCAGGCCGGGAGTGGGGAAGACCTCGGAGCCCGGGGGCGGGGGGAGAGCCACGTGCAGGGACCTGAAAGGTCAGGGTGTGTTTTGCTTGGGACCTGCAGGCATGGAGTCCCGCTGTGCGCGGAGGTGGAACAGAGTGGAGAGCTGGTCACCGGGGAGGCCACTTTGCTTTGTAGGGTCTGGAGCCTGGAACCCAGAGAGTGCTCGGTCCAGACCTAGTGCTGCCGTTCATTGGCTGTGTGACTGTGACTGACAACAGGGCCTCTCTGAACCCATTTCCTCCCGGATTAAATGGGGTTGTTGGAGAAAACAGATGAAGCAGTTACAGGGCCTGTCCTAGGAAGTGCTCCCTACATAGAGGGTGCCCTGGGAGTGGGAAGGGGGGACGTGGACTTTGGGAGTAAGGAGAAATGCCAGTGTCCAAATGACTGAGGGCTGGACACCCAAAGAAGCTACAGGCTGTGCAGACACTAATTTTCTAAGCTGATGAAAAACGGTCTCATAATCACTCAAGCTCTGGACTCAGCCTTGGGGAATAGCTTTGAAAGCCACAATACAAAGGAACCAGCCTGAAACCCAGTGATTTCTTTACCGCTGACATGATGAACTTCAGAGTAGGACTTTGAGTGGCTGAAAGGCACAGCACGATAAAAAGAAGAGCGCACAGCTGAGTGGACGAGAGGCCGCTGGGTTGGCGGCCCGGCTGCCCTTGGGGGCCAGTGCCCATTCCCACCGCTGGGGCGGGGGCAGTGGGGAGAGGAGTAGAGCAGCCTTCTCTGTCCTTAGGGCTTTCTGCGGAAGGTCTAGGCATGAAAGCAAACCAGTTTGCTCCAGTATCTCATTACATAAATTTAAGCTCTAATTAGCTCTTCTTGCCTCCTACTCGTGCTCTTGGAGATTAGAAAAGGCCAAATGAGGCCTTCTCGCTCACTGGCTCCTCCTGGGCTTTGGGTTCTGAGTCAAATGGTAGGGCTGGTGCCCCTGGAAAGGAGAACGGGGTGCAGGAACACCTCCACACTCCAACCCTGGGCCAGGGATCTGCCGACTCCAGGAAGGCAGGGGCTGGCTGGGCCTGTTGCATTGGTGGGGGGTTGACTCAGGGGGTTTGGGGCAGTTGCTCCGGGGCCTGCAGTGGGGGCTGAGCTGGGATCAGCTGTCCCTGCCGCATGTGTCCCAGCCTGGTGATCTGGTGATCAGTGCTGGGAAGCTTTTCTTCTCGAGGTGCTGCTCTCCTGATCTGTGGACCGAGGCAGTAGTAGACACTCGGCAGGGCCCATGAGACCTGGGCCGTGTGCTTGTTTTGCCTCTAGTAGCCTAGCAAGTGTGGACAGAGCATGTCCCACAGGTCACGGCCCCTCCCCTGTGAAATGAAGGTATGTGAGTCTGTATCTGCATGTGCCTATTAGTTGTTGAGAAAGGCCTGTTCCCTGTTTCAGGTGCCCGCCCTATTCGATGAGGTGGCCATATATTTTTCCGATGAGGAGTGGGAAGTTTTGACCGAGCAACAGAAGGCCCTCTACCGGGAAGTCATGAGGATGAATTATGAAACTGTCCTGTCCCTGGGTAAAGCTTTGTTTTCCTTTGTCTCCTGGAAGCTCGGAGCCCAGAGAGTTGTTCCCATGTCTCTTCTCTGGTGTGTCCGACATCCCTTTCTCCTGAACGTGGACTCTGTCTCCTCAGTGCCTCTGCCCATTTAATTTCCTGTTTTTGATGTAGGCAGGATATAAATATTGTGTCCTTCTACCCAGCAACTTGTGCCGGCTCTCCGAACTCTGCTTATTCAACCCAGGCATTCACATTAAAACGTCATAACCTGGGGCCTCTGGGCAGCTCGGTCGGTTAAGCATCAACTCTTGATTTCAGCTCAGGGCATGCTCTCAGGCTCGTGAGATCAGAGCCCCGCATCAGGCTCTGTGCTCAGTGCGGTACCTGCTTAGTTTTCTCTCTCTCTCTGTCTGCCTCTGTCTCTTTCTCTCCCTGGCCCTCTGCCCCTGTACCATGTACCACGTGCACATGTGCTCTGTCTCTCAAATAAATAACTAAAACTTAAAAAAAAAAAAAAAAAAAGACAAGACCAGACCTCGGAAATGTCAGCACAGGTCTGGGCCTGTGTTTCATAGATTCCTTAGGAGGGAAGGCTGGTCTCCTTACTGCCCTGTCAGGCCTCAGCCCCTTGGGAACGTGCTCCCAAAGACTCCTTCCCTCCAGCATTCATAAGCCATGTAATAAGAACGGAGCCAGCTGGGGACATTGCCTAGTCCGCGCATATATGTTCCAGAATGTTCGTCCGCCCACTTCCCCACTCCACGCGGTTCGTTTTGTTGTTGTTGCTGGGACCAGCCCTCGCCAGCAGAGATCCATCAGTTCCCTTGGACAGACATACTTCCTATCACATCTTTTCTTTAAATACCCCTGAGCCCCTTTCCCCCATCTTTTGTACATTTCCACATCGAGAACGGCTTGTGCATGGGAGGGTATTCCTCAAGTATTATAAAATACTTGTTTCGGCGGTGCTGTGAGACAGTAACACACAGCTGTTGCCTGTTTTATTTCCTGTAAACAGAATTCCCATTCCCTAAGCCAGACATGATCACTCGGTTGGAAGGGGACGAGGAGTCTCAGAATTCTGACGAGTGGCAGCTCCAAGGAGGACCTTTGGCAGGTACAGCTAAAGCACTCCAGCGTCCGTCCAGTGGGAACACGGTGAAGCTGGAGTTTCTTTCCATATACGTGGTGTGGGTGTTTGAGAGTAAGGCAGGGTTATGAGGCAGGAAGATGATGGGCTTTGGGATTTTAGAATCTTCTTGCCAGTGCTGCGTGACCTTAGGCCACTTCATTCACCTCTCTGAGCCTCCGTTTCTTCCTCTGTGCACTGTGGATAACAATGGCAGTGTGCAGCGTGCAGGAAGCACCTAGAAGCTTCTGGCGTGTGGCCCAGAGCACGTCCTGGGTGAAGGAGGTCCCCTTGGCAGTGCAGCACGTACCTCTGAAGACCAAGGAGGATAATGTCACAAAGCACGTGGCCAGCGTTAACCTCCCCTGGTTTCTGGTCCATTCCACCTTGGGTAGGAAAAGCAGGAGCAGATGCAGTACATATGTGAGCAAGTGTGTCTGAGACGCTCACGGTCCTTTGTCAGGCGCTGTAGCTAGGAGGGTAGTAGTTGGTAAAGACAGGTTTCGAGCAGCCAGTGGTTTTACTCACCTCTCTCTAGCTAAGAGTCTAAAATGCCATAGTTCATTGATTCTAAGACATTCCTCTGCCGCCACTTTGTTAATATCTCTGAAATTAAGAACGCCTGTTAGAATTAATGGCATTTTCCCCCCTTTTTAATGGTGTGTCTTGCAACAGGTGGCATCTGAGTTTTGGTGAGAAAGGATAATTTTCCCAAGCACTATTTGGTTTCTGTGACCACCTTCTAAATAGACACATACAGTGAAACCCAGTTCTGACGTTGGTGGGAAGGAACTAGTTTTCTGCCTTAGAGGCTTAACTGTGCTAAGTATGGTTTTGCTGTAGGTTTTCTTGGTTTAAGGGGTGTGAATCGGACCATGATGCATCTAAATTCTGTATTGTATTATGGTGTGTGGGTTATATTCGGTTTTTCAGAAACAAAAAAGTATTTGGACCCAAACATGGCCCACAAAACAGCTAATGGCGTGACCCACGTTGGGTACCTGTATTCAGTTCCCGACTCTGGCCCTTTCGAGCCCACCGACCTGGATGTATTCGCTTCTGGTCGTCCGGGAATTGGCAGATGAGGAAGGGCTTAGGGATGCTGTCTGTTTTAGAGTTACTGTTCGGGTGACCCTCAGGCTAAGACCTTCCCGGCATCGACCCCATGCCGGGGATAGGCCGGAGGTCCTGCTAAGTGCTGTGCTCTCTGCCCCTCCCCGTTTGTCTGCAGAACCCGAGGAGTCGGAGGTCAAGGCCGCGGACTGGGCAGGTCCCGTGAGCGCCGCCTCGCAGTTTCCCCAGCCCCAGCCCCTGGACGGGCTGGGCCTGCGGCTGCCCCGCGACCTCACGGAGCTGCCCGAGTGGAGCGAGGGCTACCCCTTCTACATGGCCATGGGCTTCCCGGGCTGCGAGCTCTCGGCGGACGACCTCGCCGGCAAGTTCCAGTTCAGCCGGGGCATGCGGCGCAGCTACGACGCGGGCTTCAAGCTCATGGTGGTGGAGTTCGCCGAGAGCACCAACAACTGCCAGGCGGCCAAGCAGTTCGGGGTGCTGGAGAAGAACGTCCGCGACTGGCGCAAGGTGAAGCCGCAGCTGCAGAACGCGCACGCCATGCGCCGCGCCTTCCGCGGCCCCAAGAACGGCCGCTTCGCCCTGGTGGACCAGCGAGTGGCCGAGTACGTCAGGTACATGCAGGCCAAGGGCGACCCCATCACCCGCGAGGCGATGCAGCTGAAGGCCCTGGAGATCGCGCAGGAGATGAACATTCCGGAGAAGGGCTTCAAGGCCAGCCTGGGCTGGTGCCGGCGCATGATGCGGCGGTACGACCTGTCCCTGCGACACAAGGTGCCGGTGCCGCAGCAGCTGCCCGAGGACCTGACGGAGAAGCTCGTCACCTACCAGCGGAGCGTGCTGGCGCTGCGCAGGGCGCATGACTACCAGGTGGCCCAGATGGGCAACGCCGACGAGACGCCCATCTGCCTCGAGGTGCCGTCGCGTGTCACGGTGGACAACCAGGGCGAGAAGCCGGTGCTGGTCAAGACGCCCGGCAGGGAGAAGCTCAAGATCACGGCCATGCTGGGGGTCTTGGCGGACGGGCGGAAGCTGCCGCCCTACATCATCCTGCGGGGCACGTACATCCCGCCCGGCAAGTTCCCGAGCGGGATGGAAATCCGCTGCCACCGCTACGGCTGGATGACGGAGGACCTGATGCAGGACTGGCTGGAGGTGGTGTGGCGGCGGCGGACGGGCGCGGCGCCCAAGCAGCGCGGGATGCTCATCGTCAACGGCTTCCGCGGCCACGCCACCGACTCGGTCAAGAGCTCCATGGAGAGCATGAACACCGACATGGTGATCATCCCCGGCGGCCTGACCTCGCAGCTGCAGGTGCTGGACGTGGTGGTCTACAAGCCGCTCAACGACAGCGTCCGGGCCCAGTACTCCAACTGGCTGCTGGCCGGCAACCTGGCGCTCAGCCCCACGGGCAACGCCAAGAAGCCGCCCCTGGGTCTCTTCCTGGAGTGGGTCATGGTCGCCTGGAACAGCATCTCCAGTGAGTCCATCGTCCAGGGCTTCAGGAAGTGCCACATCTCCAGCAACTTGGAAGACGAAGATGACGTCCTGTGGGAGATCGAGAGCGAGCTTCCAGGAGGCGGGGAGGCGCCCAAGGAATGCGAGGCGGAGGCGGCAGCGGAGGGCAACTGACCTGAGGGGAGAGCCCAGGTAATGGGGGGCCCCAAGGACCACTTGGCGCCTCCAGTGACAGCCTCTTCGGGTTCCCCAGACACCCCTCCTCTTGCCGCTACTGTCTCCTGTTCCAAGAGCTCTCTAGCCTGGGGTCAGGGCGCCACCGACACCCCGCCACGGGCTTCTCCCTGACATCAGCCTGCGGTTGCCTGGCTTATCTGTGGGTGTTGGACCGGAAGCGCTTGTACCATACCTAAAATGAACAGGGTCAGCTACCAGAATATTTCCTCTGAGCGCCGTCCTGCGCAAATTATTTGGGCCTGAAAGGATATAGTCTGACATTGCTCATTTAAACAAAAAGTTTTGTCCTGAAGCCAACTTTCTTCTTTCCCTTATAAATCATGTTGAGCATTTAGGGCCGGGTTATGTTATCTGATGCCCTTGGAGCGACTGTGCTCCCTTTCTGGGGCCTGTAGGGCCGTCATGGGGGAGAGCAGGGTGCTGTGGGCCTCGGCTCTCCGTCCTGGAGTGGTCCGCAGAAGCCCACTGGGACGTGAGAACGGTAGCTTAGGCTTGCTTTTCCCTAGGAATTCAGAGGTGTTTTCGAAGGTCATCTTAGTCTCCTAGTGACCTTCACATGGATGGAGGGAGCAGTTGCAGTAATTTCTTGTAGTCCACTGACGTCTGAAGGGAGAGATTTCTAAATTGAATCTTTGCACCAAAAAAAGAAAACAGGGCACATATCTAGGACTACAGTGAGTAAAGTCCAAGGACTAGGACAATAGGCCTGGAATTTTCAGAGTTGAATATAGAAGGGGAGCAGCTTTAAGAGGAAGCGGGGGGTGGGACTGACAGATGACACCGGTGACGGTTCACCAAAGTGAACAAGTGGAGGGGAGCCTCCACCCCCCCACCCCCACCCCCCGCCACATACACAGCTGGAGATGAGGGAACAGCCCACCAGGTACAGATTCATTTTACCCTCTTGCTTTCATTTGCCTAATGGTCAGTTCATTTGTTTCCAGAGACACAGTTCAGTATGAAAGATCATTCCTCCTTTCACCGAGGACCTAAAACTATTTTGAGGTTCTTCGTCCTTCTGTAGCGGAACTACCTGGTTCCATCCTCCTTGCTTTTTTCTCGAAGCAAATGCTGACAAGTCTTTCGTCCCGCTCCTTGCTGCATTAACTCCAGGAGAGACTCCGTCTCCGCCCCTGCCCCCAAACCCAAGTGTACTCATGCTGCTGGACTCCAGGGCGGTTCTGAGACCCTCGGTGACCGTGGGGCCCGGGAGGGGTTCTTACTGTTGCATTCGAATCTCCGAAACTGCTTTCCCCCGCCTCGTGTCCCCTTCCCTTTCCCTCCACGAACTTTGCCTCCCTTTTCTGCTTACCACTATACAAATCAAACTTGGGCTTATGGGTTTTCATTCTTTTCTCATCTTAGCTTTTTTTCCCCTTTTATGCATTTTTTAAATTTCCTAAGCTCTTGCTACCAGAAGAGGAAAGGGAGGAGACAGGGCTAGGCTGCAGCTGGGAAGGTAGGCGTGTACGCCTGCTATC
This sequence comes from Mustela lutreola, assembly GCF_030435805.1. Lineage (NCBI taxonomy): Eukaryota > Metazoa > Chordata > Mammalia > Carnivora > Mustelidae > Mustela > Mustela lutreola. The sequence goes on along the minus strand of NC_081303.1, from coordinate 5,829,166 downwards.
ATTCGTGACTTCTTGCCCGGCGGGACCGCCAGCCAGCCCTCTGTACGGTGTCTGCCGTCTGGTGAACGGAAGACGTGAGGGAAGTAGTTAGGGATGTCAGTAAACAGGAGATTTAGGAGGGGACAGATGGGCATAAAATTGCCCTTTCCTCATCTGTTCGGAAATCTGACTAATGGAATAATTATGTTCGTTAAAATGTATACGATTTCTAAAATCCAAGGGTTATTTCACACTGAGGTTCGTTCTGTTTGCCAGCAAATGGAACTATTTGAAACAGGTGAGGAGGAGAATCCTCGAGAATATTCCTCAGTGTGGATGCACAGGGTGCAGCAAAAGGCCACAGGGCTCTGGACAGCAGCCTGTGTACCCTATCCTGTGACATAGCCCAGCCCCGCTCCCCATCCACAAAGTGTCAGAAAAGGTGTCTGGGACCCTTGATTTCAGCAGAGACGATGATTAGAGAAGAAATGGCTTCTGTCTCTCTCTCTCTCTCTCTTTTTTTTTTTTTTAAAGAGACTAATCCATGTGTCCATCAAAAAAACAAAAAACAAAACAAAACCTGTAAATATGAAGGAACAAAGGTATTTCCTGGAGAAGAGACCATTTATTCAACACCAACAAGAGACTCAGATGGGCCCAACTCTGCTGGTGTCTGTCCTTTCTGTGGAGCAAACCTCAAGTCAGTGTTTTCTTTTGCCTTTAAAAATGCTTCTAACCTGTATCCACACAGGTCAAGACTGCAGAGAAGGTTTTGTGGAAATGACTCCTTTATGTATACCTGCCCCTCACAGATTTCCTCTTTTGGAAAAAGGAGATACTAATGATAACAAAATCCAGATACGCTGGCCTGGCGCCAGCAGATGGCTTTTCTAAAGACAAACTAGGTTCCAGGAAGATACAGGTTAGAATAAACTGTGCTGTTTTATTTATCTTCCCAATCTGATTGGCAGCTAGAATTTTTTAGGATCCTCTTTAATGGCCCCACTGTGTCGTTAGACTTAATGATAGGGCAGCACTTGGTACACAAGCTCTTGTGTTTCTCGGCTGCCTGAAGACGAAGTCACCGTAAATTATCTGCTGTCTACATGGTACGAGGCTCCTTGACTCATCTGATACTTGTTTTGTTGACTTCTTTAATATTTTTATCACGGGGGTATGAGAGGACATGGGCCTTTAGCCACAGCTGTTTCAAGACTTCTAATCTCCTTCTATCCCGCAGGAATAGATGGGAGGTCTTTGAATTTTTACATTATTACAGTAATTTGCATTCCCACGTAAGCTGTTACAAAAACATTCCTTCCAAGCTCTCTGTGCTACAGAAAACATGCCAGGACCTTATAGACAAAGCCATTGCTAGCAATGTCATTCCAATGTCAGCTCTGAATAATAGACTACCATAACCACTTTTCCTCCCTGTAGACTCAGCTCATTTATCTATTATACTGTTCTGGGCATCTTGAAACACCTATTTCTACTCAGGTACTCATTTTCCTATTAGTGATTCGCCTTTCTCGTATTTTTAAAACCAGTTTTCCTCCAAGGGCACGGGGGGATATTTCACTTAGTTTCTGGTAACTGAGTAACTTTCGGTATGTGAATTGTTTCTCCCCATTTGCTTTCACCTGTACTGAATTCCTTGTTATCTTCAATGGCATCCAGATCCAGCTACTTATCATTCCAGAAGTTTCCATCCCCTCCACTTCGACTTAATTTATCCTCTACTGTCCTGGTTCCTGGCCCTTCCTCTTTATGTTCTGTTTTACTTGTTTCAGGAGCTTAAATGATTTTATAAGACCTAATTTTGGGTTCCTGCTTTGGAGCCATAGTTTTCTTACAGAGAAGAGCAGAAAATGGGTTCAACTCCTATTTCATTCCACCAACACCTTCTTGAGTCTCATCATCAGCTGATAGATGATGCCTTACAGGTTGCATAGCACTGGAACTTTCCTAGAGTAATGGCTCTACTGTCAGGGTTTTTCTGGGCTCATTCTTCCACTGACTTAATTATGATCTATGCTTAACGGAGTCCCAGTACAACTATTTTGCAGAACGGCTATTACCCTAGAACTACTATAGCACATATTGAGACATAGATGTACTTCCCAGTAGGTAGAAATTGACCCCGACAATAAACTTTGATAATAAAGACAATAGGCTGTCATGGTTTTATTTATTATTTACCTGCTAGCAGTGTAACTCAAACTATGAGTTACACTTTATTCTCCATTCAGTTTGGGGTGTGTGTGTGTGTGCGCGCGCGCGTATGTATATAATATCCTTGAATCGGAGAAGTGTCTGTTCGTGGGTCGGCAATATAAATGTTGGTGCCTGAGGACAGAGGAAAGAAATCCGATATATGTGGTTTTTTTTTTTTTTTTTTTTTTTTTTTTTTTTTTTTAAAGATTTTATTTATTTATTTGACAGAGAGAAATCACAGGTAAGCAGAGAGGCAGGCAGACAGAGGAGGAAGCAGGCTTCTCCCGGAGCAGAGAGCCTGATGCGGGACTCGATCCCAGGACCCCGGGATCATGACCTGAGCCGAAAGCAGAGGCTTTAACCCACTGAGCCACCCAGGCGCCCCGATATATGTGGTTTTAAACTGAATTAAAAGTCTGGGGGTTGGCGGGCTGAAGGGAGGTCTGGCATGAAAAGCTTTTTTCTTTTAAAGATTTTATTTATTTGAGCAAGCACAAGCAGAGGGAGAGGGAGAACCAGACTCCCCACTGAGCAGGGAGCCTGACACAGAGCTCGATCCCAGCACTCGGGGTGCCTGGTTTTACATAGTGATACACCTGTAGCTAAAGGACAATTACTGATGGTCCTGCCAGGAAAAATTAGCTTTAAGTCTGAAATTATCTCGTTTCTAACAGCTTTTTCCTCATTGGGAGAGTTATTTTTCTAAGCTCTTGGTAATAAGCAGTCACGATTTCACTCAGGATCCCAGAGTTGGCAACAGTTAAGAGTTGGAGCCAACCTTTGGTGGAACAGAGGTGTTCAAATCTTTCAGAGACTCCCTTGAAAAATCCCAAGTATCCCTCTACCTTCGATCCCACCTTTCCACTTTCCAAAATGATTCTTGAGGAAGACCGGCATGAAAAGCAGATTTTCATTTAAGCCCAAAACACATGAGAGAAAGGGTGTCCTCTGGTGGCCTGTGGTCCCACCAGAGCAGGTGACCTTGATGTAGGCAGGCCGGATCCTAGAGAGCACCAGCGACTTGCTCCCTGGAAGCCGTCACTGCGACAGGCAGCAGGACATGGCTGAGGCCCCGGCTGCTCTCCATCGAAGGACTGCATAAAGCTTTACCTCCCCGGATGTACAGACGGCCCAAAACAAAGCCACTACATTCACTAGGTGTCACTGCAAATTTTTCTCAATCTAAAAAATTACCTAAAATTCTGAAGGACTTCTCAGACTTGTGCCAAGAACTGAAACCAGGGTGTTTTTAGTTTACACATCCCAAAAGGAAGAAATGGCATACTGAAGTCGGAACCCATTCTTTAATGTTTCGCATCTAGCGCATCCCTCTGCAAAGTCTGCTAAGATCTCAGAGAGCAGGGCTGTTCAAACTTCTGTAGGAGGCAGTTTTCCTTGTATGTTTATTTTAATAAACAAACAAAAAGAAGTTTTCTCCTGAAAGGTTTATTTGTCACATTTAAAGTACAAAATCAAATACACAGATCCAAATACTGAACCATGTGAACAAGTCCGTCGATACATAGATCACGTAGCCCTACACAGCCCATCCAAACATTCTAGCATAGCCCAATACTATCTTCTGAGTAAAAAGCATCACTTCTAAAAAAACCAAACTTTATTATTAGTAACACTGCCAAATGTAAATTATTTTCAGTTTATCATTTGATAAAGGATAGAAACATACTGCAGAGGAACTGGGGAATTTCTAAGTATAAATCTAGTATGTGTATGTGGGCCTTTTAAAACATATTCTATAGGAATAGTCAGTAGATGGACTTGCCGACCAAAGTCCTTGGGCATATCAACTATAAAAGAAACAAGTTATAAGAAAAAACTTTGTAAGATTAATTATATTCGAGGTTTTTGTTTTGTTGTTGTTGTTTTGGTTTTTAATGCAAAAAAAGGACTTTGTCTAACAGCACAGCATTTCTAGGTCCTATTTTCTATGGAGTTGTAATGAACTTTGAGGGAGACACCTATATCTGTTAAACTGGTCACTAAAGGAGGTCTATGATTTTTAACACTGTGTGGATTATTTCAACCAAAATGCAAGAGCAGTTCTTTAGAAGAAAGGCAGAGATGTCAGACTTGCCAGGTATAGAATATATGCGGCCACTGAAAACACAGATGTCCCTGCTGATCATGGGGACTAAGTTATAACAGCTTCTTTGTTCTAGGATGTCATCTACCTCACGTGTAGACCACAGGATACTAAGCCTCAGATGCCCAAAAACCTTTCCAATCCAGGCACAGAATTTTTTCAGTGCTTCCTCCCATAACTGAGAACACACACACATACAGAGACATGGGTCATGAGCAAAGTCAGATTTATATTAATGGCTTCACAGTAGCAACACAAAATGTACTCAGTGTCACATTTCCATAGGAAAATTTATATTTACACTGTACACTTCAGCCTTGAAATGTGGACCCCAAAAACATCCAATTCTCAACAACCAATGAATTCGCTGAGGGTCCCGTCCCCTCAGACCGCCCTAACTCAGCAGAGCGACAGGCCTTCCTTGGCCGCCAGGCGCTGGCGGTGGACTTTGTCCTGCCGCAGTTCTTCGTGATTGGGGTGCCAGAGCTTCATGATGATCCTTTCTATGTTGAGAGCGTAGACGGTATGTGTAGGGATGACTTCCCTGTGCACCTGTGATTCAAATATTTGCATGTTTCCGATTTCGCTTCAGTGTATGTATTTTTCCAACATATAAAATTAAAAAGGGTTCTATCCACAAACACACACAAAAGTTGCACAAATCTACTGACGACAAGCCAGAGTCTAATGAAGCTCCAACTAGATAACAAGAAAACAAGTAACAAGCCTCTGAAATAGGAGTAAGGGAACAGAGGATTTTTTTTTTCTTTTCTTTCTTTTGCGGGGCATGTGGGGTCTGGGAGAGGGAAGGAGGGAGGAGGAAGGAAGCCTGGACCCTGGATCTGAAACATGAAGGTAGTATGAATGGCTTTAATGAACTAAAAACGGAAAACCAAAACCAGGAAGAGGAAAGGCTACTGAATATCTTCGTAAACTCGCAGAAACTTTGAACCTATCCCTAAATCTAGGCCAACCTGAAGGGGCCAAGAGTTACCTGCAGAGCTTCGAAAAGGTCGTACATGTTGACAGGAGGCAAAGAGGCGGGCAGAGTGTCCCCGGAGCACGCCAGGAGGAGGGCAGCCTGCTGCTCCGCGTCATCGGGGGGCGGGTAGGAAGCGGGATTCTGACCGGCACAAGGAGCAGAAAAGGCTGGAGGACTGGAAACAAAGCCAGTAACTAGGAAGGAGACAACTGAACAACTAGAATAGAAATGGACTTTAATACATCTTATTAAAAATATCTTCAAATGAACGAGAAACCCAATTACAAACCCAATTAATTTTTAGCTAGTATATACATCAGTAGCCCATAATTTACATTTTTAAAGGCAGCCCATCTGTCAAGCTGGAAACAGAATGCAGAGCAACTACACTTACACTCCTCTCTCCACAATGTTAAAATATTTACTAAGCTCAGGACACTGAGCCAAAATTGTTTCCTGCCCTTGAAGTGCTTCTAGTCCAGGGGGTAAGGGGCGCAGGGGTGGCGACTTAATTAATTAAAGGAAAATGAAATTGAAACACTGACGAGAGAGGAAGATAAAATGTAACTGGAGACAATAGGACTGAAAAATAACATCCAAGAAAAGAAGATACAGCACAGAATAAGCAATAAGCAAAAATGGAGGATGGAGAAAATCCACATCCTGCCAATTTCCCAAAACAGGACCTAGATAGAGTACCAGCAGGGACGGCAGGCACAATTTTTATATCATAAAACTGTAGGAGATGACCTACACAATTCGGAAGACCATCCCAGAGGTAACACAACAGTGAGGAGGTAACTCAGGAACGCGCAGAAGCGGGGTATGAGAGTGGGTAAGGGCATCAGGAAAGCCAGCCCTGCTGGGGGACGAAGCAGCCGGCAGCGAGGCAGAAGCCCTCCAGGGACCGGCCAGCGGGGAGAGAGGGCAGCTCAGGAGGCCTGGCGGGGTCAGAAACACTACTCCCAGCATTCAGCCACTACAAGGAGCCCCCCCCCCCAGCCCCCTTTGTTGTTTTGTTGTTGTTTTTTCCTAGAAAAGAATGGCTTATAAAAGAGAACAAGTACTCCCACACAGATAGGCCTGAATGCGACTGAGCATGGAAACCCTCACACCTGGCAATCTGAGTACAAACGGTGCTCTTCGGAGGGCCCGTGTGAGCCACCTCAAGGTCTTCAACCATGAAGGAGAATCTGGTTCAACCCCTCCGCGTGCTGTCAACACTTTGCTGTGTCCAACTCTTTCTCAGCTTCCCGCCCTTCACCTCGTCCTACCACACCTTCTACCTTCCCTGCCTGTTAGTTCTCCGCCGACGTCCCTCCCAGCCGCCTTCCCAGTCACACTTTGCTCTCGGAACGTGTACCTTCCTGTCATCTCCCTGACCAACCAGCCAACTGGCGCTCAAAGAAATTCAGTCACTTCAGTCACCACGAGAAAAATGACATCACTGCTTTTTCTTTCCCAAAGGCTTAAACTCTGGACTAAATTATTTGCTGGGAAGGAAGAAAGGAAGGTAGGGGTGAAGACAGACCCCACAGGGATAGATGAAAGGTCATCCAGGTCATCTCATCAAGCGAAGACTCAGGCGGTTACAAGTCCCGGGAGCCGTCCCCGGAGGGCGGACAGAGGAATCCCGCAGTCGCGGGCCGAGACCAGGTCTGCCAGGAGCAATGGGACCCAGTAGGCCACTGTCTGGAGCTACCGCCACGGAAGCCACACAAGGAGGCAGAGAAACACCTCCCAGCCCTCCTCCCACCACCGAGCCACCCAACCCTGACCCAACAGTCACAGGCGCGCTTCGGACTGAGCGCAACCCCACTGCTACCCCCGGGCGGGGCCGGCGCTCAGGAGCCCTGAGAACGCACCGCCCCAGGGCACCACTCCAGTCCACTTCGGAAGATGCCAGGCACGAGGCACTCACGTCGAACCACACGTGGCAGCCTCGCCAACTTCGCCTCTGATAAACAGCACCAAGTACTTCACCAGTTACCAAGCAAGGATGCAGCTACAGAAAACAAACCGCCCTGCTCTCAAGGAAGGGTACTTAGACTTACAGAAACGTAGTAACCAATCATTCACCAGCGATGGGACACACGACGGGAGCACACCTGCTAGAAAGAAGGGCTGCGCGATCACAAGAAACTCCATGTACCTCTCTATTAAGTTGTTGTACGCCACGACACTGTTCTTCAGGTAAGGCTGTGGGGTCACGTTACTCCCAAAGGCATATTTAAAATGACCGTCACGTAACCGATAAGCTTTCCTTCTGGACACAACAGATGTCAATATATCTTTCAGGTGATTCTGTGAAAACAAGTAAAGAAAGGAGAACAGCATGAACTCCTGTTTAAAAGCAAATCATAAAACTTCCATTGACTAAAAAACGTTTACTAGTGTTCAGTGGACGGAGGCACGAGACAGGCTGGCATATGGTGGAACCAAATGAAGGTTTACCAGGGAGCCACACGAAGGAGGGAGCCGCGCTATTTTTATTTAGTTCTATTTAATAGGGGCTTGCTCTACACGTAATTTATTAAAGAAGTTGTTTATACCCTAAAACTGGCTCCTTTTTCAAAAAAAGAATTTTCAGATAGCTTTAAATGAAAGTACAAAAAAAATTACATGAAACTTTTTAAAGGAGGCTTTAAAAATAAGACAAGAAGTTTCAAGATCTAAGATTTATTGGTTATAATGCTCAATCTAGTAAAATCCTTGCAAGAAAAGAACCTTGGCTCTCTCAAAAGCCACATGTACAACAGATATCTAGGAAATAAGCAAAAAATCAGGTATTTAGTATCTCTTTATGAGCACCAAGTACATAAGAGGGGAATGGAAAATGTCTGTGAAAATAAAGAGACAGAGCTGGCCCCAGCCTACTGCTAGCAACGGCGGAGTCGGGATCAGGCCTGGTGTTTCAACTACACCAGTAAGATCATCTCATACCCAGGCCTGAATGATGTAAACTGTCATTTCCACACAGAATTCATTTAATGTTTACAACTTCATGAGATAGCTCTTATGATCTTTGAGGTGCATGTGAGGAAGTGGGGCCCCCAAGTATTGGGGAATTACCCAATATCGCCCGGCATACCCGGGACTACAGACCCAGTATACCTTGTCCAGTAACTGAATGCATGAAGTGGATGGATCAGTGGAAGATGTGGTGAGGTGAGGCAAGAATCCCACTGCTTGGAAACCAAGTCTAATGCTCTTTAAATGCTGTGCCACAGCAAACACCAGTGATTTTAATCTTTACGATTCTCAAACTCTTTTTTCCCCTTAAAACGGTTTCCCTGTTAAATTAAACACCAAGTCAAGTACAAGTGTTATGCCCTAATTAACCTTTCTGAAGAGCTTAGGCTGTTAACTGAAGGCAACTGCTTGGACCATGGGGTGTTTCCCTCCACCAAAGAAAACAATTTCAAGATGACAACTCCGAGATGGCGACATTTTGGTTCTTTTCTTGCAGTCCCAACTTTCAACAACACACACAAGCTCGTTACACCCAACCTGTAAGATTGTTCCTGTCACCGGCAAACTAACCTCCACGGCATAGACAACAGCTGAGACCGCCTCCTCCGTGACGTTGTCCAAGCCGTGCTCGTAAGCGGTCACTATCATCCTCCCTTCAAGCTGACCCCGAGTGGGAAGCATCATTGTGTGGGAACAAAGTTTCAAGTCATCATCATCTTGGGGATCCTTTGCCACAAACTGCTGGGCTCCCGAGAGGGGATTTTGAGGCTGGAATCTATGCTACGGGTAAGAAAACTTTTCAAAATTATTCATCACAGTGGCAAGCAATAATGCAAAGAAAAGTAACCAATTTACGGCTTGAGATCCCACAAATTAATGCCACCAAAACCATACCACAGGGTGTTAAAAAAACATTAGTAACTCATGCACAAATAATCACAGTCACACCCATTACATAGTAATAACGCAGACATGAGCTAACGGGAACGGTGGCAGTGCGCACAGTGGTCTGTTCTGTTCAGTGAACACCTGGGTAATCACAGAAGATATGGCTCTGTGCTTAAAAATACAATTAGGGGAAAGGAGAAAATATAAAACTATTTTTAAACAAGTCAGAGTATACTTGTAAGTAAGCAAATTCTGAAAGTAGAAATAGAGAGTAATACTCCAATTACGCTCTAAAAGCAGAGCCAACCGGGCGCCTGGGTGGCTCAGTGGTTGGGCCGCTGCCTTCGGCTCAGGTCATGATCTCTCGTCCCGGGATCGAGTCCCGCATCGGGCTCTCTGCTCGGCAGGGAGCCTGCTTCCTCCTCTCTCTCTCTCTGCCTGCCTCTCTGCCTACTTGTGATTTCTCTCTGTCAAATAAATAAATAAATAAATCTTTAAAAAAAAAAAATAAAAGCCGAGCCAACCAACATAACCTCTAATAACAGGTATTGCAAGAGAACACCAGTGTAACTACTTTATATCTACTTTATATCATCTTCTACTTAAAATCCTCAACACAGAATCTCGCTAAGACATATCATTCTAATTATTTAAAATAGCTTTTCTTGGAGCACCTGGATGGCTCAGTTGGGTAAGTGCCTGCCTGACTCTTGGTTTCAGTTCAGGTCATCATCTCAGAGTCATGAGGTCAAGCCCCAAGTAGGGCTCTGCACCCAGCAAGGAGCCTGAGATCCTTTCTCCCTCTGCCCCTCCCCTGGCTCCTAGAAGAGCACGTGTGTGCACTCTCTCTCTAAAATAAATAAATAAATCCTTAAAAAAATAAAATAAACTAGTGTTTCCCAATCTTGTCCCACCCAAAAAACTTCTGCCTTCCTCGGGTACATCCAGACAGCCCATCTGGTCTCTCCATCATCGGTGGGAGATAAGCTGCTGGTAGCGAGTATGACCCATCCCTATTTAAACTTTGTATTACAGAAGGAACACTGGTTGTTTTTCCATTTTCCAAGTATAAAACTGTATTTTATATCAAATATCCCTTTCTAAACCAAGGTACGCTTCTCTGGAGATACTGATGCCCTCTGGATTGAATACGATTGATAGAAAACACAGAGCAAAGGTAGCAATAAATGTTTGTTGATGTTAATCAACAAACCTATCAACAACCAGTTAAATCTATAAAAGGAATACTTCTGAGAAACTTTCTTCCCCAAATACGAACAAAAAAGCAAGTTATTCTAAAATGTTTACAAGTGTTACAGCCAAACCCCTTCATCAACCCCTGCTGATCCCCAGAGGCTCAGGGCCTAGCTGGGCATCACCAGGATCCTGCCAGAGACCTCCAGGCGTCCTGTAGCCAGGGAGCAGAAGTCTTCAATGGGTGAAACATTATTCATTCCACAAAAATATTTTAAGAGGAGAAAGAATACAGGCATACTTTTTGAATCATTAAAAAATCATGAGGTACTAATGAAAACCTATTAATATTTATGTTGTAACAAACTAGAACTATAAAAACTCAGACCACTTGGGACTCAGAATCTTTGAAACTCTCATCAACTTCAAATACAGTAACATCTTTCCCCCTGAATCATGGCCCCCCTTTTTCAACTCTACTACCAGTATTTTAAGATTTATTTAGAAATGAAAGCCAGTTTCATCACACCAGCATTTAAATCAGTTGTTACCAAGATCTATCAAATAACAACCTACATCAAATTTCTGACGAACAGAAGAAAGCTTTTTCTTCCCCTTTGGTTTTCCAGGTTTAGCTGCAGAACCCCCTGTCCAGGGCAAAGATCCAGCACCCTCTGTGTGAGAGAAAAATCATAACCGTAAGAGAAAATAATTACAGTTGTCAACTGCTAAGTTTGCTTTCATTTTGGGCTAAAAAAGTATGGAATGCTCAAGTAATGAAACTAAATAATAAATGCTTAAATTCAGATCTTCTCTTTCTACTTTCTAAACAAAATTATGAATCCTCTCAAATCGTGTTTTTTCAGCTGTAACCAAACTTATTTCTTTATGAAGATAAACTTGTTTTTTCTATTTTAATTAATGTCTATTGGGTGCTTTCTTTGCTTATGAGTAGCAGTAGTATCAAAAAAGGACAGAATTTTCTAGTTCAAGATGGCGAACAGAGCACACAAATCTCCTCTTTCTTCCAAGACCAACTAAAAATGGTAATAGTGAAAAGGAAACAGCATGTATGCATGACGGTGACAAAAAGGAAGACGAGTGAAACAAGATGAGAGCCCAACGAACTCCAACAATGAGTTAAAGAGGGGCGCCCGGGGGGCCCAGAGGGTTAAGCCTCTGCCTTTGGCTCAGGTCATGATTTCAGGGTCCTGGGATCAAGCCCTACATCGGGCTCTCTGCTCAGCAGGGAGCCTGCTCCCCCCTCTCTCTCTACCTGCCTCTCTGCCTGCTTATGATCTCTCTCTCTGCGCCAAATAAATAAATAAAATCTTTTAAAAAAACCAAAAAACCAATGAGCTAAAGAGGTGCTAAATTACAAGCAGACACACGGAAGCCGTAATCCAGCAGTAACCTAGGCTAGGCAAGGTTGGGAAATGCAGAAAGCAGTCAACCTGTACAGCAGAAATCCACAAAGTTTGGATTTGGAGAAGGTGAGTACAGTGGAAACCGGAAGGGTCAGTAAGGTTAAAAACAAGATTAACAGAAGGTCTGTATTCAAAAATCGCATACACAAACCCCTTCCCTCACCCCTAGCAGTGTGCTCGGTACAAAATAAAAATGCAGGGTCCCCTGTTCAAACATTTACAATTTTCGAGCAACCATGGTAGAGCCCTAAGCCAAGTAAGGGGCCCTTCGGAGTTCATGGCCAGTTCACAGGCCCTGAAGCCAGCCCAGCGCAGTGTTTATAACAGCAGGGGGAAGGGGCGGGGTGGGGGGGGCAAGAGGATGGCGAGCGCTCCCCTAGCTAAACGGAACAAAACTTCTGGGCTATCCTGAGGTCGTTGGTACAGATGCTGGCAGCCCAGAGCACAACTCTCCGCGTGCTGACATGTGAGGAGCCCCAGCAGAGCTGGCCTCCCGTCAGCAGCCGCTACAGCAAAACCCCCAGGCGTCGTATGCTTCACTCTTCAACATGCGTCACCAGACATCGGACGATCATCTGTAACATGATCTGAAAGCCCAAGCTCAACAAACAGAAAACGGAGGTCCCAGACTAAAGAATTCAGGCAACACAAAGGACTTCAAATAATTTCTAACTGGGGTCTTCAGAGAAGTTTGAAAAGATGTATATCCATAAAACAAAAAGAAGGTATTGTAAAAATTGCTGAATTAAAGAATGCACTGGAGGGACGCTTGGGTGGCTCAGTGGGTTAAATGTCTGCCTTCGGCTCAGGTCCTGATCCCGGGGTCCTGAGATCGAGCCCCGAGTCGGGCTCCCTGATCCGTGGGAAACCTGCCTCCCCCTCTCCCTCTGTTGCTTCCCCTGCTTGTGTTCTCTCTCTCTTTCAAATAAAAAAATATAATCTTAAGAAAAAAAAAAAAAAAGAATGCACTGGACAGAAAGATTGAAAGAGTTGAAGAAATCTCACAAACACAAAGCATTAATGCAGATGTCTAAAATCAGTAAATACAGAAAGAGATTTAAGCTCCAATGAGGAGCTATCGAAGTCCTACCAGAAGATCAAGAAACAAAGTGGTTGTCTTTGAGGAAAAAGTCTAGGAGTGGGAAGGAACTTTTCATTATAAGACCGTCTGTATCATTTCTTTCTAACCATGAGTGTATGTATAGTTCTGAGGCTAAAAAAAAGGCAAAGTAATCCAAGCTCATACAGTACACTTGAAAAATCCCCCTCCAATTTTAATAAGATAGGGGAAAAAAAAGGCCACTCATCATCTAAGCAAAAACATTACTTCCATTTTGATGTTTTTTGAAGAATGAATTTTTAAAGCTTTAAAAAAAATACTCCAAGTCTGTCAGCTAAAAAAGAGCTATCTGGACACTTACGATGAGTACTGAGTACAGAACTGTTGAATCACTATATTGTACACCCAAAACTGACATAGCACTGCATATTAACTAGACTGGAATTAGAAAGTAGCGGGGGGGGGGGGGGACTGTTTGGGAAGTCAAGTTCCTCCTCTCCACCACTTCCAATGTCTTTTTGGAACACCCAGTCTCCTGGATGAGGTCAGCCGATTGCGGACGATTCCCAGCAAAGCCTACTCCTGCCGGAGGGGCCTGGGCATTGGGTGACGCTGCTGATGTGTGACCACAGTCCCAGCGAGGACGCACCGCACAGTGAGTGAGGTCGGGCCGGCAACAAGGCCAGCTTTCCCGCAGCAGGCAGATTTCAGTGCGGACCCAACGCTTCCACTTACTGGTCGCAGAAGGTGTCAGTTAAGTTTTGCTTTTCATTTCCTTTTGTTTTCTCTAAAGTTTCCTAATCCATAAAAAAGGAGGCTAATACCTACCCTAAACAGCTGTTGTGAAGGTTAACAAGAATGACTGACCGTGTCTGTTGCACTGCAGTCGCTCTATCAATATTAAGAAAATCATTTTTCCTGCCTAGCTTAGAAAAACAGAAAACCCACCCCTAAGTAGTATATGTACAAAGAACTATTTCTATTTTTCACTTTTAAATCATCTCTTTGATGCCAGCAACCATTAATTTCATTAATTCATTCATTAATTTCATTAATGGTTGTAGGCCTGATAGAGAAGTAACCTCTCAAATTCCAAATGTTTTATCCTTTATTTTAAAATAAGCAGTAACAAACATTCATGCCTATCAAAGGCTTTATTTAGTTAAAATCAGCCACTTAACACTTTCTAATACCACTCCATGTTTGTTTGGCAATTTCTTTTTTTACTTTCAAGAGTACTTTTTCACTGTTCTCTTGTACGCTTTTTAATATATATCTGTAGGGCAAATCTTACTGTATTTTGTAAGTGTGAAAGCAAGAACACCGAATAATTACCTATGCCACCTAAGCCAGTGGAAAAACCTCAACTTGCGCCTAAGTCTCTTGACTCCTCTCAGCCAGGGTTTTTACTGCCGGTCCCACCACTCACCCTTTCCGCGCACTTTTTAGAACACACGGACATGAAAAGCACGATCTAGGTCTCACCATGTTGGCTTTCCTGATAAATTAAATTTTACACAGAGGAGTGGATCTCCTCTATGACCCAACTAGTTGGAAGTCCACCCCTGTCTGAAGGAAACAGAACATGAGAAATCGGACACCTGTGACCACGTGCAGCACGGGGCGGGTGGGCTCGGGGAAACAGCCCCGCCTGACCCCACTCCCCACAAACAAACGCTCACTGTTCACTACTCTGCGCCAACGACAGCTTTTCCAAATGTGAGGACTCGGCCTGGAGGAGGTTCCATGTGAACGCTTTCTCATACAGCAGAGGTTAGCAGAGGGAAATGACAGAAAGTTCTAGTAGTCACTTCTATATAAAGATGGCCATCACAATCACCACGGGTCCTTTAAAAACAAAAATACTCAATCTACAGCAGGAGGGCCCTAAAAATCCCAGTTTTTAACAAGAGCTCAGGGTAAGTTTTACTGCAAGGCAAATTTTTAATGTATTTAAATTATTTATTTTCGACTACTTGATTCAAGCAAGATGGTTCAAAGAAGTGACTTGCACCGCTTTAGCAAAAAACCAGTAGTCACTGTTTCTATCTATACCTATTCAGGGCGAAGTGACAGGACCAGGTTCTACCTACCCCCCCAAAGGCAGCTCTCACCTTCCAGGTGCTACTCTCCTCCTTGAGCATGTAAGTGAGACAGTCCAAGTCCAGGTCTTCACCCCATGTGGTGGCTTCCCCTGCACCTAACCCTCACTCCCCTTCCCTGTGTCACGGAAACCCGCTGCTGACACCCGCTGCCCTCCGCTTCGGCATCCTGACTGCCCACCCTCTTCCTGTGCGTCCTTCGTTGAAGTCATCCAAAATCAAGCTGAGCGGAGAGTAAAGACCAAAGTCAATCTAAGCGCAGGGAAATCACCGGCTTTACCAAGGTTCTAAGAAACAGGCTGCACCTGTGTAATAAAGGTTTTCTTCTGAGCGGTTCAAAGATCATTTCCTTTTTGCGCAACAGATGTGTCTGTTAAAGGAAACTAAAGCCCGGTGCTCAGTGGCTTTGCTGACGGACGTCCCTGGAAGTATTTCCACTCCCTTACCTGGTGTAGACACCAAAATCTGACAACGCGTCAGAATAGCCAGGAGGAAATCGTTGTGAGAATGGACTGAAAAAGGGAAGATTATCATAAGTCAAATACAAAATATTTAAATCGTAAGGAAACCATTATTTGACTTTGGATTATCACCTACCCTGCCATTCTTTACACTTTATTTTTAATATTCATAGTATTAAAATAATCTTACATACCACTAAAACCCCAATTTTATTTCTTTAACTGAGAAGACTACAAAATATATTGCAATTTATTACTGCAATTACTTATTTGCCATTTATTACAAGTCTGGGAAAACTTCAGAACAGTAAAATAACTCCCCAGATAATTATTTTACCATTATCCTGTGTGAGAAGTCTATGAGCTTCAAGGTCAAACTCTTCTTTGCTGATCTTCTGCTTGAACCACAACTTTAAGTTAGCCCAGTATCTGCAAAGGCAGAAGCAGTATTAAGAACCAAGGGGTCTGCTTCTTTCCGAAATTCACCTTACCTGCTCCAAAACCCAGGGCGGGAAATTTTGCATTCCCTACCATATAATACGCTTAGTTGTGTTCCTCTCCCCAAATTCGTATGTTGAAGCCCCAGCCCCCAGCACCCAGGAAGTACTTTATAGCCTTTAAAGAGGTAATTAAATTAAATTAGCATCTTCAGGGTGGGCCCTCAGCCCATGTGATGGGCATCCTTGTAAGAAGAGATTAGGACAGAGACACACACACATACACACACAACCAGACAGTGGCCATCTACTAGCCAAGGGGAGAGGAGTCAGAAAAAACAGCCCTGATGACACCTTGAAGCCAGACTTCCACCCTCCTGAAGGATGAGTGTCTGTTGTTTAAGCCGCCCCCCTGTGGTATTTTGTTATGGCAGCCTTGAAAGCCAACACACCTAGGAATCAGAATACCGACAGAAGGAGAAGGAAGAAAAAAGTTTTTCCCAGAAGTGACTGGCAGGTAGTCACATAATTGGGTTCATGAATGAATTAGTCAAAACCACAGCCGTACCTTTCGTTCCTCACTGTTAACCTTTCTAAAAGATTACCCTCCAGAATTCTACATTTAAGATTTATATTTTAAAAGTATTATTATTAAAGGTATTAACTTAAATATGAATTTCAGATACGCATTCTCATTATTAACTACCGTTAATAATACAGTATCGTATATTTGAAAGCAGCTGAGAGATCTTAAAAGTTCACAAGAAAAAGCTTTGTAACTATGTATCATGACAGATACTAACTTACTGTGATAATCATTTTGCAATTTACATAGAATACTTGTCGCACACCTGAAACTAATGTCATGTTATATGTCATATGTCAATCATCCCCCAACTAAAAAAAAAAAGATCTATATTTTAAAAGGTGTATGTTTTATGGGTTGGGAAAGGGTCATTCATTCTGATCCTATAACCTCCTTCCCTTCAAATGAACTCGTTTTAATCTATCAGCCGAAGTAATGAGTTTCTAAATTGCCTCACCACGAAGAAAACACCCATGGGTAGGAGAAACCTAGTGGTTTTTAAAGTGAAAACCAACCACTAATCATAAAAGGTTCCAGTTAACTAGCAGGAAAAAAAAGAGTGAGAGAGAGATTTGATCCTTTATACCTAGATTAGAAATAGGAGTAAAATACGACTTTCCACATCCACAGCCCCTGATTCAGTGCTCAAGGAAGCTGCCCCTTCCTTATGAAGCCGAAAGAAGAGTCACTCAGTCCATGTCTTAGAATCACTTACAATTCACACTTAGCTACTTTCTGATGCTCACTTGAGTTCCTGACAGAAAAGACAAAAAAAAAAAAAAAAAAAAAAAAAGATTTCTAAACGAGACGGCTGAATGCCCTCACTGGCTTACTATGCCTCTGGCAGGGCTTCTCCTGAACACAGATCCGCTTCAAGCCATCTGAGTCGGTGCCTCTGTATGTAACCCACTACGTGTGCAAGTAACCGCAGGCAAAGTTTCGGCTTCACACGCATTCCTTCTTTCCAGGAGAAAACTAGCTTTAAGGGAGTCAAAGCTGCCTAAGACCCATTTCACTCAACAGCAAAATATGCTAAGTTCTAGAGTCTGGCATGACTTCTCACCTGATACTTACACACTCGTTAGTCGGTAACTTCCCAACAACAGACACTCAAATGCCTTTTTTTTTTTTAAGGACAGGAACAATTATGAAATGAAGTGCCACAGAAAAAAACAAGTGTTTTCCCGTCCCATTCTACCCAATAAGATAGTAACATGAGACAAATTTCATTATTTAAAAACCCTGCATCACAATTTTACAAGAAAGATGCAAATACATTCATATTTTGAATGCGAACTTGTAAGTAAAACCAGGCTCTACCAGGAAGCTCTGCCAACATGATACCACCGATCTCCAGGGGCAAACTTCGCGGCCCAAAGGGCTAGCACCCCTTCCAAAATCTGGAAGACCTGCTCCCCAACCCTGGTCTCTGTGTTACCTTGCTGTATAGCCATGGACAAACAACTGTTCCTAACAGTTAGTTGAAAAAGTCAGTCAGCCTCTGTGAAGGTGAGGATGATGGGAGAGAAATACAAGTGGGTCAGACGAGGAAGCACTGGAGAGACTTAGAGAAGACTAAATACATATGATAGAGTCACCAAAAATAATCCAACACTTCTCTACACAGGACACTCTCCAGGGTACGACACAAAGTGAGTTAACTAACAAAGGCCACGTCTTTCTAGAAGCTGATGAGGGCATGCAACCTGATGTAAAGGACATTCGGACCACAAGCTAAGTAGAAAACAACTCTCATCTGGGTTCCTTTTACACTGCCTCTGCTCTACCTGCCACCAAGGACCATGTGTAAATGGGCAGGTTGTATAAACCATAGCAAACTACTCATGGAAGAAATGTGAGACATCACTATAGAGCGATGTTATAGTGTTCTAAGGAGCAGGAGGAAAAGACAGTGAGAGAATGGAAAAATACAAAACCACACTATGCCACTAGCTATTCCTGGCACAAAAGCGTATTTTGATTGCATTGTTCATGGAGATTTACCCTACAGATGCACCGAATTTAGCTTTCGCATCTGTATTTGACCAACATCAGAGAGCCAGCATTGGCCTTTAAAGACCACATAGGGAATACTAACTTCAAATTTCTGGCAACCCTGTGTGATATGTGTGGGATCACAGAAGTCACCATCACATCTCATCAGTAAATCACACACAGCAGGTCTCTCAAATTTATTATATTATGGAAACACTTTCCAATATTTTAAGCATCCTAGACGTAACAGTAAAAAGTCAATTGTGCTTAAAAAAATGTAAATTTTAGCAGTCAGTATTACAAAAGTAACAAACTATAGTAATTAATGAATGGTGAAAACTTAATTTTACTTATTAAAATAATTTTCAATTAATTAAATAAGCAAAGAAATTGACAGTAAACATGAATATTAAGATGTAATTTTAGGTGGACTATTTTATCTTTGGGAGTCAATAAATGTTCGCAAAAAATTAAATAATTATGCCAAAATAATAGATTCGATTTTAATGCTAGTGTTTGTAGAAGTCTGATTAATGTTCATAATATTAAAATAATCTTTAAGGATTATATTTTGCTTGGGGCGCTTTGGTGGCACAGTTCGTTAAGTGTTAGACTCTTGATTTCCAGTCAGGTCATGATCTCAGGGTGACGCTGAGCCCCAGGGCAGGCGGACCAGTGCTCAAGGGAGGAGTCTGCTTGTCATTCTGTCTCCCCCTCCCGCTCATGCTTGCTCTATCTCAAAGAAATAAACCAGTCTTTTCAAAAAGTCTTACATGGGAATTCTGTGTATCTTGCTAGAATAAAAAGAAGAATGTCAACTCCATCAAAAATAATGTATGACAAAATAATGTATGACATCCAAGTAACTTCAGCCTGCTCATAATAAAGAATATAAAGAAAAAGATAAGAAGAAAGTGTCCCCCCAAACGCCTTGCTCCTGCAGCAACATTATTTTTAAGGGACCATCTACCGAGGAATGCAAATGCGTGGAATATCCCAGAAACCATCTAGCAGCAACAACACAGGCATTCTAATTTTAAATATTTAAAATGTGTTTCCTATATTTAAAAAAATATATAAAATTGTAATAACGATTAATGTTCTGAAAACTTCCAAACTCGTCCTTGTACTTCTGAAATATCTTATCTAGCTTCGGCCTCGGCCAGATTACTGCCGGTTCATCCCGCCATCGGCACTGGCCCTGATGGCGGACTCGGTCCCCTGCCGTAACCCAGGTCTGGCTGGGTGCTTGCGGCTCTGGAACCCCTCATAAGGCATCAGAGCCAGGAATCAGGCATGGGAGGCCTGGTGACTTCTGAAGGGTTACGTAACCTCCCTAGAACTCGGTCTTCACGTCTATCAAATGGGAAGAATAACCGTCCGGACCTCACACCTCCGATGAGACAGCACGTTAGGGGGCTTAAAGGGTGATCAGCGTCCGTTACTGAGATCATCCCTATAACCGCGGTGATGCTGTCAGTGCTCTATAACGCACGATCTACGCATCCCCGACGTCAGGAAGCTCCCGCCTCCAGGAAGCCCTCCGGGGCGGGCCGCCAGGCGCGGTGCCCGATCCCGCCGGGGCGTGTCGGGCTCCGGGTCTCTCGGCCCCGGGCAGGTCCCACGCGTCCCGAAACTCCGCGCAGGGGCCCGCGACCGCTCCGTAGGCCCCTGGACGTGGAGTGCGCCCCTCCCGCCCCACCCAGGGCAGAGAGTCCCGGGCGAAGGCGCCCGCCCGAGTCCCGGGAGGCCCGGCCCCTCCGGCGACCGGGCGAGTTCGGGCTGCCCGCCCGGCTCCGGCCCGAGAAGCCCGGAGGCCCCGCCGCCCGCGACGCGAGGCAGCACGGGCCTCGGGGCGGCGCGGGGTGGGGGGCGTTTCCAGGGAGGGTCGGCGGCCCGAAACCAGGGGAGCGCCGGCGCGGGGACCCGGAGGCTGTGCCAGAACAGCTCTTACTGTTTCACGTTGTCCCCCAGGGCCTCGCTCAGGTTCTTCTTGGCCGCCTCCAGCTCGCTCACAAAGGTCGCCATTGCTCCCCACGTCTCACCCGACCGCAGACCGCCCTGCCACAGTGACCAATAACCGAAAAACCAATTACGCGAGAGTCTCGGGGCTGGAGGCTCGGTCCGCTCGGGTCTGTCCCGCCCCCTGTCCCTCAGAAGACTTTTGTTTGGTTTTCGGCTCCGCCCGCCTTCCTGAAGAGAAAGTGAGGCGTAAATTCGCCGTTTTCTCAGTCCTCCTCCTCCCGCCCGCTCGAGTCACGTGACTCGCATCGTTGGCCCCGCCCACACCCTACTTAAACCCGGGACCGACCTGGCCTGCAGCGACGCCTGCAGGGCCGGCGTTTCCCGCGCTTTCGTTGTGTTTCCCGCTGGGCCAGTTCCGAGTTCGGCCCCGGTCCTCCCACCTAGAGGAGGACCTGCCCCCGCGGATAAGAAAGCAAACGCTCTGTCAGTTTGGTTCTTTCTTTGTCTTAATTTTCGCCAGCCGCGAATCGTGTCGTAGGCCAGCTACTAGAGCCGTCTTAATTTTCTGCGTCTTCGGGGAAAAAAATGTTAAGTTCTGTGTCGGCCGGTTTTGCGCTTTATTCACTGCTGTCGCCCCGGTTCCTAGCGCAAGGCCCGGCGCGTGCTGGGCTCTCCGTGCGTGTTTGCCGAGTGAATGAAGTTATTGAGAACAATAAGGAAAATACACGGAAGGGAAAAAAAAAAAAAAAAAAAAAAAAAGAAAAGAAAAGAAAAAGTGTTTTACCCCCAGCTCCGGACAAACTTTCACCCGAGAGTCCCCTCCCGCCTGCCCCGTGGCTTGTAATCACGTCCGATCTTCGGTTGTGCGTCTCGGTGGGTTTCTAAAGCTTAATGTAATAATATGCGTATTTCCCCTGGCCTTGCAGTGTCTTGATAATCATTGGAACGACGGCTTTTTAAATACCCCAGATAAGACGTGCACAATAACTTGCTTCCTAACTGTTAGCCTGCTGTGTCCGTTTTCTTCCTCTATTAAAAGCAATTCTGTAATAAACTTTATAAAGCTTTTCTTCATTTAGGGAGTATTGCTCTACGCTGGAGCCCCACAGTAGAATTCCTAAATGGTAAAGCATATTTATGGGAATCTTGGTGTGTGTGGTCAAATGGTCTCCCAAAGATTGAAACTAATCCTAACAGCTGTGTGTCATTTCTCCGCAGAGGCCCCTTCAAGCTGCTTCACTTGTTCCGCAAACAGCTACTCTCCTGTGCTGGGAACGCATGTGCCCCGGATTCGCGGAGATGAACGAGGCAGGTAAAGTCTTCCTATCCGTGTCCAAAAACGCTAGAGAAATTTTGGCTTTTTATTTTATTTTATTATTATTTTTAAAGATTTTATTTATTTGACAGAGACAGAGATCACAAGTAGGCAGAGAGGCAGGCAGAGAGAGAGGGGGACGCAGGTTCCCCCTGAGCAGAGAGAAGGACATGGGGCTCAATCCCAGCACCCTGAGATCCTGACCTGAGCTGAACGCAGAGGCTTAATCCACTGAGCCATCCAGGCACCCCCAAATTTTGGCTTTTTAAAAAGTAGTTATCCACTTCTGCTTTTTCATGGCTCCCCACTGTAGACAGAAAGAAAGTCAACCACCAAGTAGGCTAGTAAATGCTTCATTCGCTGTCTTAGTGAAGACTATAGCCCCAGGAACAGCTTTTCAAATTGCTCTCAAATTCTCAAATTGCTCAAGAACTGCTCTGAAGCTTGTTATGTGTACAAATCGTGTATATAAAATTATTATATGTACATAAGGGGGGAAAGGGTGCATGTGCTTGCAAGCAGATTTCCAAATACTTGTGCATCACAAGGTATAATTTTTTAGAGTTCTAAAAAGGAAGGTTTACTGATTTCCACACAGAAGTGAGAAAGACCCTTAAGTCATCTTAATACATTATGTTTCTATCATGTCTGATTGTTCAAAAACATTGTTTGAACACGTCCGCTTAACTGGTTTTCCAGTTCTTGCTGTTCTTGATTTCTCCTTGAGGTCACTTGAGATGGTCATAGAAGGTGACGTTGATCACCTCCTGCAGTTTTAGTCCACGCCACTGAGTATGGAACAAAATTCAGTACGGAACAAAATTCAGACTCCTAAATCTGGTGTTCAAATTTTCTTATGACCTGGACTCTGCCTCTGTACAACTCATGCCCATCCCGGCCTGTCCCCATCACCCCTTAGAACACACTTTGCACTCCAGTTACTTGACTTTCTGAAACAAACCACATGACTCAGTCCCTTTACACATCTCTCTCCCTTCTGCTGGTTTTGAGACCTATGGGTAGTGACCTACATTTTTCACAGGCAAGTTCAGACATGTACAAGAACCTGTTAGAGGGCCAGTTCAACAGCTCTAGGAAAGGGCACAAGGAAATGTTTAGGTATATCTTCCAGGAACAGTCCTTGTTTCTCATTTCACATTTCTGTCACTACCTATCCTCTAAGAAAAATATGGCTCTCTGCTTCACAAGCACTTCACATCTATGCTTGATAACATTAGTAACGCTCTACACCTAGTTCAATTAAATATTTCTTTTTCTCTCATCACTTTGAATACCTATTAGCACCAATTTCAGTATAATTGTTCAACGTCCCTTTAAACTGTTGTGTTAGACAATGTAATATACACAGAAGTCTGACCAAATAATGTGGGCGCCTGGGTGGCTCAGTGGGTTAAGCTGCTGCCTTTGGCTCAGGTCATGATTTCAGGGTCCTGGGATCGAGTCCCACATCGGGCTCTCTGCTCGGCGGGGGGCCTGCTTCCCTTCCTCTTTCTCTGCCTGCTTCTCTGCCTACTTGTGATCTCTGTCAAATAACTAAATAAAATCTTTAAAAAAAAAAAAAACCATTTGTAATTTAGCAGATGTCCTGAATGGATAAAGAAGATATGGCATATTAGAGAGAGAGAGAGAGAGAGAGAATGGAATATTACTCAGCCATCAAAAAGACTGAGCTCTTGCCATCTGCAACATCATGGATGAAACTGGAGGGTATTATGCTAAGTGAAATAAGTTAGTCAGAGAAAGACAAATACCATATGATTTCACTGATATGTGGAATTTAAGAAACCAAACAGATGAACATAGAATAAGGGAAGGAAAAATAAAATAAAATTATTTTAAATAAAATAAAAAAACAGAGAGGGAGGCAAACCATAAGACACTCTTAATTCTATGAAACAAACTGAGGGTTGCTGGAAGGGAGGGAGGTGGGGGGAATGGCATAAGTGGGTGGAGGGCATTAAGGAGCACTTGATGTGATGGGCGCTGGGTATTATGTGCAACTGAGGAATCACTAAATTCTACCCCTGAAACTAATACTATACTCTATGTTAACTAAATTGATATTAAATTTTTAAAAACTTGTAATTTGGTGATTTACTTTAAAGAAACTAATTCTAAATCTGCTTTTAGTGAGACCAGTAGTTACACAATTCATAACTCATACAGACAACTATTAAACAGCTTCAGAGAATGTAGGTTAAAGTAGTTCATAAAGTGCAAAGAATTTTTTAAAAGTGTAAAGAATTCTACAAATGTTACTTTTAGTTTTAAAAAATGCTATTTTTTGGACTATCCCATAGCAATTTTCTCTTTCCTGATGGCAGGTTAGTTTTAGGGTAACTAGTAAAATCAACTCGATAGTATATTGGGAACAGACAATATAAAACAAGAGTTTCTATTATTAATATTACACATATCCTTTTCCACTTCATTAAAATGAAGTTAAAACAGTGATAGTATTTGTACATTGCCTGCTTTTATGCAACTTCTTTCCATGTGCAATTACACAAGCATAACTATATGCAAATATGCCTGTGTACAAACATGAGACAAAGGATAAGCCCCCAAAAGTTTATTTTCATACCAGTTTTGTGTGGGTAGCTACAAAAGTCTGGCCTCTGCCTGCTTAATTCTTCCCCATTCTGTATTTTATAAAATGTCAGATTTTTGGCAGTAGGCTTTGATGGTGATGGAGTTGTGAGATGTCTCAGCTCTGGAAATTATATTATTGTTGCTATTATTTTTCACAGATACCATATTTAGGATTTTTAGACCTATTTATAAACCTCTGACTCCTCGTTTATAAATACTTGCTGATTGGCTTTCTTACTCTGTGCATTAGCAGTGGCTCATTAGCCTTCTTCCCAGAGCACTGCCAGCTACTGTGTGAGCTGGTGTTCCCTTTTGGACATCAGCAGCCCGGCTTTACTGCAAGGACTCTTAGAGTTCAGCCTTAAAATATTGATTTTTTTAAAAAGATTTTATTCATTTATTTGACAGACAGATCACAAGTAGGCAGAGAGGCAGGCAAAGAGAGAGGGGGAAGCAGGCTCCCTGCTAAGCAGAGAGCCCGATGCGGGGCTCGATCCCAGGATCCTGGGATCATGACCTGAGCCAAAGGCAGAGGCTTTAACCCACTGAGCCACCCAGGTGCCCCTGATAATATTTTTAGTCACTCTTTTGAATTAACCATTGTAGCATTCACTGTAATTCGTAATACTTATTACAGGTACACTACACTACATGTGGGGTATAATATGTATAGTTGTACACAATGATACACATTGGCTCACACCATATAGGTCTGTCCAAATAGAATATGGTCTTCCTAATCTATATCTATATTGAGGTATGGAATTTAATATCATTAAAGCTTACAGACTAGAATATATTAAGTCCAAGTTAAATTTATGGCTGAAAACAATTAGAGAGGCATGTTACCCTGACACCACATAGATTTATTTTATGTCTGCCAGAAGGAGGTGAAGAGGCTCTTAATCTTTTTTTTTTTTTTTTTTTAAATGCCGTGGACATCATTGGCAGTCTGGAAAAGCCTTTGTAGACCTTCTCAAAATAATCTTCCCACATGCATGAACTACTTAGGGTTATGTTTTAAACAGTTTTATTGAAACCGTTCTATACTTGGGTGCCAGATTAAAACCCTCTGAAGCTTTATAGGTACTTAATTTACTCAGGGTGCTATAACAAAATATTGCAGACTGGTTTAAACAACATAAATTTATTTACTCACAGTTCTGGAAGCTAGAAGTCATGATTAAGGTGCCAGCAAATTTGGTTTCTTGTGAGGGCTCTGTTCCTGGCTTGTAGATGGCCATCATCTTTCTGTTACCTTCACAAGGCTTTTCTATGCGCGTGTGCGCATGCGTAAGGAGAGAGAGAGCACGAGCATGGGAGCTCTCTGATGTCTCTCCTTGAAAGGACACTAATCCTGCTGGGTCAGGGCCCCACCCTTATGACCTCACTTAACCTTAACTACCTCCTTAGAGGCCCCATCTCCAAAACCAGTCACGCTGGGATTTAGGGCTTCGAAATATGAATTTTGGGGGGGATGCAGATATTCAGTCCAAAATAGTACTACAGGAAGTGAACAACAGTTTCCCATTCTCTTTCTCAGAAGTTCTTGGAAATTAAAGTTCTAGGACTCTGAGAAATGGAAGACATCTAGGGATTCTAGTAAATGAAAGACAGCTAAACAACCTTAAGAATACTGAAAAGTAAACACTGTTTTTACCTATACTTTGCTACTATCATGGTTGACTTGACCAAAGCCTTTTTGCTGGACTTAGTCTCAGAATAGTCTCAGAAGTTAAGGGGTAGAAGGAAGAAGCATGATCTGTGACAGATGGACAATAATTAAGAGCCAGTCAACTGTACAATACTTAACCCTTATAAAATGTAAATAACTCTATAAACATTACCTAGTCTAGTTTTTAAAATCTATTTTTAAAATTATCCTGTAACAATTTTCCTTCTCCCAGTTAGGGGAGTGTGAGTAAAAATAGAAGTATTGTAAAAAACTGAAAGAAATAGAATTAGGACAATCAGAGAGCCCTTCTGTAGCTCAGCTGGTAGAGCAGAGGACTGTAGGTGTGGTGGTGTACACTTGGAAAAAAATACCCTTAGTTCCTAGTTTGCTGAAAGTTTTACCATGGATTATGATTGAATACCTCAGTGTGTTTCTGCATATCTATTCAAAGGATTGTATTATTTTTCTCCTTTTTTGGGGGGTGTGTGTGGTGATTTGTACCGATTGGTTTTTTTTCCTGATGTAAAACCGCCCTTGTATTTCTGAGATAAATCCTCCTTGATCGTGATACATTTTAAAAATACACTGCGGCATGTGATTTGATAATATTTTGTTTAGGATTTTTGCATCTAGGGATAATGCTTCTGAATAATATTAATATCGATCTAAAACTTTTGAATACTGCCTTTGTTGGGGCACAAGCATCGCATCATTAAATGAGTTGGGGAGTTTCCCCACTTTTCTGCCTTCCCAAGTAATGTTTAAAAAGGGAGAGCGGGGGCGCCTGGGTGGCTCAGTGGGTTAAGCCTCTGTCTTCAGCTCAGGCCATGATCCCAGGGTCCTGGGATCGAGCCCCGCATCGGGCTCTCTGCTCAGCGGGGGGGCCTGCTTCCTCCTCTCTCTCTGCCTCCCTGTGATTTCTGTCTGTCAAAATACATAAAATCTTTTTTTTTTTTTTAAAGATTTATTTATTTATTTATTTGACAGAGAGAGATCGCAAGTAGGCAGAGAGGCAGGCAGAGAGAGAGGAGGAAGCAGGCTCCCCGCTGAGCAGAGAGCCTGATGTGGGGCTCGATCCCAGGACTCCGAGATCATGACCTGAGCCGAAGGCAGCGGCTTAACCACTGAGCCACTCAGGCGCCCCAAAATACATAAAATCTTAAAAAAAAAAAGAGGGGGGGGGAGGGAGAGCGGCTTCTCTGTCGTTTGAAAGTTTGAGAACGTTTCCCTGTGAAAACATGCGAGCCTGCTCTGGGGAAGAAGAGGGCAGATGTTTAAAAAGTCCCAATTCCATTCCCTGATTTTGGGGGTTTCCCGTATTGTCTGGAGTTAACTTTTGAATATTGATGCGTCTTTTCTGTACACTTTCCCCTTTCCTCCAGGTTTTCAGCGGAGCCGCGCGTGGGTGGGCCTCCCCGCTGGAGTGGGGGCGGCGGCGGCGGCCGGGCGTCCCACTGGCGTCTCGCCTTCTCCCCCGGCGGGTGGACGCAGCGAACACGGCCGCTCTTTTCCCGCCTCAGGCCTAATTCACGGAAACTTTTTTCCACAGAAAACTCCGCAGGGTCACGTGAGGAAGGGAAGCCCGGTTGTGGGTTCTCCGGTGTGGGGTCTCGGTTTTCTCACCACCTCTCCACAAGGAGGCAGTTTCGGTTCTCGGATTTTCCAGCCTAATTCGGGCGCCGGGGCTCCTTCGGGCGCTGCGCTGGGCTCTCCGGACCCGGGGGGTCTGGGGTCGGCGCCCCCCAGGCGCACCCCACCAAGGCGGCCCCAGAGCGGCCTCACAACGGGAGCCGCTCCCGGGTCGGGCCGGTACTGCCCCTCCGTGTGGAGGTGGTGACCCGACGGCGCGGGGTCGCGCAGTGACACCGCGCGGGTTCCGGTCGCCTAGAGCGGTGACCGGCCGCTCCCGCCCCACCCCCCACCCCGACCCCGGCGGAGGCCGCGGGCAGCGCCGCACGTGGGTGCTGGGCTCTGCCCGGCTCAAGAAGCCCCTGCTGGCGGCGCGGGCCGGGCGGGGCAGTGCGGGCGCCGCGTCAGGGCTCGCGTCTGCGGGAGGCAAAGCGAAGGCTCAGCGGGTCCCCGCCGTGGCCAACGAGTCCGCCAGCGGCTCCGCGGGTGCTTCCCGCAGGGAGGAGACCCCGCCCCGCTGCCCCGCCCCGCCCCGCCCGGCTGGTGTGTGCCGACCGACCACCAGGGGGCGATGTGTTCTCGCCCGCCCTCCGGGGCTGCGGCTGCCCCAGTCCAGCGCCGCACCCCGCTCCCCGCCCCTCCGGGAGCTCCGAGGGCCCCGGCCGCGGCTCCAGGGGCCGCTTTCCTCCTCGTCCGCGCACCTGCCGGCAGTCCGAAGTGGCCTCCAGGAGCGCTGGGGGCCCGGCCCGCTGGGTGCTCGGTTCCGGGGTCGGCGGTGTGCGCGGGGCCACCAGGAGGCCCCCGCTCCGCTGCGCTCAAAGTCACCGCCCGATTCCGCCCGGGGTCGTCACCGACGGGGAGAAACCGAATTGCCCCGTTTAGGAGCAATCTGCGGGCCGAAGACCAAAGGGGTGCGGAGCCCCAGGGGTGGTGACGGCCTTGAGAGCTCGCCCAGCCCCGAGAGCTTGGGCCCGGAGCGGGGGAGCGCGCAAAGGCCTTTCCCGTCGGACCGAAACCGGCGGCGCTGGCAGCTCCCGCTGGGAGCCGGCGGGGCTCTGCCGGGACCTCCTGCCGTCGGGACCAGAGCCCGGGGGGGGGGGGGGGGACCGCTCCGCCTGGCCGCCGAGTGTCTAATATCTGCCAAGCCCTGAGTGGGATGTTTTGTGATGCTTTTTTGTTGTTTAAAGATTTATTTAATGAGGGGCGGGACGCAGAGGGAGAGGGAGAGAAAGAGAGAGGGAGAGAGCGAGGGCTCGGTGACCTCCTGGCCCTGAGATCATGACCAGAGGGGAAATCAGGAGTCAGAGGCTGGACCCCGGAGCGACCCAGGCGCCCCTCGTAATGCTGTATTTAAGGCTCACGACCTACCGAGAGGCAGATAGGTTGTTTTCGCTGTGCCTGCTATCGCTGTAACGTGGAGGCTGCTTTTAGGCGGCGGACTTGAGCCACCGAAACTTTAGGAAGCAGAAGGCCCGCTGCCTGTTTGCTGAGTGCAAACAGGCCCACTCGGCTCCCCGCCTGGAAATAGCCATAGGCCCTCACCAACCAGTGGCTACTTACAACCCCGCACAGTTACCAAAAAAGGAGAAATTGCACATGTTCCCATAACCCTTCACTCTGCCCTTTAGCTATAGCTCCCGCCACTGCCTCCTGGCAGACACTGTCCTTTCCTGTCCTACCCGCTGGCCCTCTCAATATATTCAATGAGCTTCTGTCTCCTTTGTTCTGCTTCGGGTGGATTTTTTCATCACCCATACCGCCAGCCTCCACGCAATCAGGTCGCCCCACATATAGTAGCTTATTATTACCATAGTACTCCCTTTAACCCTCACCACAACCCGATAAGGTAGGTACCATTCTTTCTTTATTTTATTTTTATTTTTTTTTAAGATTTTATTTATTTATTTGACAGACAGAGATCACAAGCAGGCAGAGAGGCAGGCGGAGAGAGAGAGGAGGAAGCAGGCTCCCTGCTGAGCAGAGAGCCCGATGCGGGACTCGATCCCAGGACCCCGAGATCATGACCTGAGCCGAAGGCAGTGGCTTAACCCACTGAGCCACCCAGGCGCCCCCCATTCTTTCTTTAATCTTTTATCTAAATTCAATTCAGTTAACGTAGCCTGTATTGTTAGTTTCAGGGGTAGAACTCAGTGCTTTACGAGTCACCTACAACACCCAGTGCTCGGTACAAGTGCCCCCGTAATGCCCATCACCTAGTTACCCCATCTCCTCCCACCCACCTCTCCTCTGTTCCCTAGAGCTCAGCACCTCTTCTGGTTTGCCTTCCTCTCTGTTTCTGTCTTATTTTATTTTCCCTTCCCCCATGTTCATCTCTTTGGTTTCTGAAATTCCACCTATGAGTGAAATCATGTACTATTTGTCTTTCTCTGTCGGACTTCTCTCACTTAGCATAATACCCTCTAGTTCCATCCATGTCATTACAGATGGCAAGATTTCATTCTTTTTGATGGCTGCATAGTATCCTATTGTGTACATACACCACATTTTCTTTACCCATTCCACTGTGGATGGACATCGGGGCTCTTTCCATATTTTGGCTGTTGTGCACATTGCATAGAAGGTGCCCCTTTGAATCACTATGTTTATATCCTTTGGATAAATGCCTTGTAATACAATTGCTGGTTCGTAGGGTGGCTCTATTTTTAACTTTTTGAGAAACCTCCATGCTGTTTTCCAGAGTGGCTGCACCAGCTTGCATTCCCACCAACAGTGCAGATGGATTCCCCTTTCTCTGTGTCTTCGCAAACATTTGTTGTTTCTTGTTAATTGTAGCCCTTCTGGCGGGTGTGAGGTGGTATCTCACTGTGGTTTTGATTTGTATTTTCCTGATGATAAGTGATGTTGAGCATTTTTTCACGTGTCTGTTGGCCATTTATATGTCTTCTCTGGAAAAATGCCTGTTCGTGTCTTCTGCCCATTTCTTGACTGGAGTTTTTGTTTTTTGGGTGTTGAGTTGCATTAAGTTCTCTATAGATTTTGGATACTAGTGAGGTAGGTACTCTCATCATCACTGTTATTTTACAGGGAGAGAAGTTGTCATAAAGGGCTAAGAAACTGGGGCACCTGGGTGGCTCAGTGGGTCAAGTCTCTGTCTCAACCCAGGTCATGATCTCAGGGTCCTGGGATCGAGCCCCCTATTAGGCTCTCTGCTCAGTGGAGAGCCTGCTTGCCGCCCCCCTGCCCCCTGACCTGCCTGCTGCTCTGCCTACTTGCGACCTCTCTCCCTCTTTCAAATGAATAAAATCTTAAAAAAAAAAAAAAAAAGGTTAAGAAACTTGCCTACAGCCGCATGGCTAATCACTGGTATTGTCGGAGTTGAGCCCAGGCAGTCCCGCACCCGAGTGTGTACATACACGAGCCACAATGTTCTAGGGCTCTTCCTCTTACCCATGCCTCAGGCTCGCTCTTCCCAAGGATTTCATCTGAGAAAGCTAAGGAAGGGTGAAAATTCCTGATGCCCTCCAACTGCTATAGCTGATGACATCCTTCCAACCATCTGTATTACACATAATGCAACCCCCTGGAACCCCATGATTCCTGTGCACTGTGGGGACAGAGGTCATGCATGTCCTGAACCCATGTTACAAGAGAGACCCCTCTACACACTGCACTGGCCACATCACATGCACATCAGCTAGGCTGGGAGATTTAGGCAGAGTCGTCTTTCTTTCTGTTTTGTGTTTTGCGCAAATTGATGCCTGGGTTTATTGCCTACCTGCCCCCCACCCCCCGCCGCTGTTACCGAGTGTAATGAAGAGTCCAAACCTAGAAAATAATATGCGAAGGGTTGACTCCAGTCCAGGAGCATGAAGCAGGTCCACCCAGTCTTCCACCCAGTGGAAGTAGGATACCATAATTTCTACATGTTGTTTGAAATAAACTTTGTGGTATTGTATCTGTATGGTAGAGCCTGATCCAGTCGGCTTTACTCTTACTGTTCCCCAGTAGGGTTCTAGAGGCTTGGGACTTCAAAACCAAAAGCAAACAACTAAAACAAGCAAATAAAAAATGCCGGAAGTGTGCCTTTTGCTACTTCTCCATCATTATGATCTGTAGAGACCCTATGATTTTAAATTTGTGTGTGGAGAAGGTTATAGCAATGAAATCTGGCTGCTCCTATGACCAGTGACTTTGAGGGCTGGCTGTCTAATACCATAAGGGCAGGAACTGGGGGTCAGTTCTCTACTAGCTAGGAGGGACTGATGAGCAACCTCACACCCCAAAGTACCTATTATATTGCTGGGTGGCTGGGATGACCATGTGTTCTAATGCCAGCACACCCAGCTTCTGATCAGATATTAATGTTAATAAAAAGTTACCAAGCACTTACGATGTCCACACAAATTACGCTAATGTCCAACCTAATTCCGTGGCTTCCATGTCATGTAGGGGATTCCTAGGAACCAACCAGTCCAGGACAATGGAATTAATTCCAGTTGCTAACTCTGGGGAGCCCCATGGGGCCTATGGAAGACATGAAGGGTATCTACCTCCATTTCTGGGACCGGATATGGCCAAAGATTACTGGAATTTGCTTTCTCTGACAGAGAATTATTTCTGTTTAATTTGCCTGTCCCAATAGAACGTCAATAAAAGTAGTTTCTCAACTTTGGTGTTAGAACCACCTGGGGAGATTTTCAGTACCACCACACCCAAGCCACCCTCCAGACTGATTAAAATAGAATGTCTGAGGAATGAAACCAGGTATTGGTATTTTTCAAAGTTCCCCCCACCCCTCACCCAGGTAATGTCAGTATACATCCATTCTTCATAATTTTCCTCCTGAAAGTGACTTACAGTGCAGGGCACCTACAGGACCTTTTAGGGCAAAGGCCTATGGGCAGGGAACCGCAAATGTTCCTGGAAAGAGTATGCTGATCTGATTGAATTTAAAAAGGCAAGTTCCAGTATGTTTGCTATAGGTCAAATCAGATATCAGTTTTATAGGGTCACTTAATACAAAGGATTTAGACGTGTTGAGGGCATTCCAGGATGGAGGTAAATCAGCCTCTGTCATATGATGGAGGTTGAACTTGGGCCTTGGCCCCAAATAGCTATAAGCTGCCCTTTGGTTACCCTTGAACTTTAAGAAAATACACACCTAACGTGAAAATCTTGTTTGAGCTGTGCTATGGGATCAGGGAAGAATCTAAGAGTGGGCTGGTAAAAGAGCAACAATGACCTGGTCTAGGACGACACGGTGGCTGGGCACTGCAGGAGAAAGTCAGCAGTAGCATGCACAGAGATCACAGGCAGGACAAGGGCCAGCGTCCAGAGCCCATGGAGGCAGAAATATGGTGATGTCAGAGACTGACTAGCACCTGGGTGAATCCCCCTGCCCTGGAGTCTGCCCAAGTCCCCATCACCACTGAGAGTGAGGCTGGAGAGGTTCTATATGAAAGGCGGGGGGAGAGAGATGGGCAAAGAGGCATTAGAATTTGGACATTGATAATAGTCTGTACCGATGAGCAGATGAAGGCTACTGCATATTGGCATAATCTAATAGTTCAGGAGTGTACCTCAAGCCCTCCTCCAATTTCCCATTAACACAGAGCCCCATTCCCAACATATGTAAGTTCTCTTTGGCCTTAAGTGCTGGCTAGACATCTTTTTGGTTGCTGCAGGGAAGAAAGTATACGAGTGTTTTCTCCCAACAAGGTATCTTGGGGAGCAGAGCTCTAAGACACCATATGCAATGTGCATTACATTAGATAGTATATCTAATATAATTGTATCATATATTATATACTATATTAGATAGTAACTTTTTGAATAAAAGGCTGTTCCCTGGCCAGTGCATTCATGAGTAGCAATGACCAAATAAAACTTGCACTTGTCATAATCCATGTTATTGTTGAACTATTTGCCTCTAGCCCCCCAGAAATAAAACAATCGGGGGGAAAAGCCAATAACCTCTACTGAGAGAAACAGTGTCATTTTGAAACAACTGTAACATTCCTATTTACCTTTTTCAAAATCTTTACCAGCAGAGTCACACTATCCCTCTAGTCATAATTTCAAGCACGTTGTCTCCATAGTGATGATTCAGGCTCCCGTTGCCATGGCGATCATTCTATGACTTCCATCAATCCTTCCCCTCCTTCCCGTTACCGTCATCAATTCTGCAATCCAGGCCCTTACTCTGTCTTCAGTACCTAGCACTGGACCTGACAAATAATAGGTGGTCAGTGTATTAAAATAGCTCTTACCTGATATGTCCATCTCCAGGCTTTGTCCTGTGGGGTTTTATGCTTTATCTTCTTTTTCTTTTCCTTTACTGGAATGTTTAAATTGCCAAACCAAATACATCCTCATTTTAGACAACTCAAACAATATAGATGCCTGCAAAGTTTAAGTAAACATTCCTCTCCTTACCAAAATAAATTCTGGCTGGGTCAAAGATCTAAACATTAAAAAAAAACTATAAAAGTTCTAGAAGAATTTATAATCTGTGATCAGCAAGATTGTTTTCAGCCAGAACAAACTCCAGAAGCCATCCGGAAACAAAATTACTATATTTGACCATGTAAACATTTCTAAAGCTGCGTTGGGGAAAATGCCATAAACAAAGCTAAAAGACTAACGAAAAACTAGGGAATGTATTTATAAAGAAAATGGTTAAAAGTTAAACTTCTTTAGTTATCATGGAGTTTATAGGAATCAGTATGAAAAAGATGACCAAGCCAGGAGAAAAATGGTCAAAAGAAACTAATGTTTGCAGAAGAAAGGAGCAATAGTCAGAAGGCAAATGACAAGGTGTACAGTGTCGCTCATAATTAAATAAGTGCAAATAAGCTATAGTGAATAAAGAGATGAGATTGTTGTTTCACTCATCTGACTGGCAAATATCGATGTTTAGTGAGGATTACTTCTGCAGGACTGAGGAGAAAATGAGCATTCTCATACATTGTTGGGGGAAAATGGCCATTGGTGCATCTTTTCTGGAGGATACTTGGACAAGTATCTGTCAGAACTAAAAATGCCCATCTCCTTTTACCATTAATCCTTCTGCCTTAAAATTTCCCGATATATATAGTTGCAAATGTTTAGCAAAATGTATGTGCTAGAATGTTTATTGCTACATTGTTTTGAGGCAGCAAAAGATTGGAAACATTCACTATTCAAAAATAGGAGTCAAGTCAACAAAATTACAGTAAATCCATATGATGAATAAGGATGCTGCTAAGAAAAGAATAAAATAGTTCTATGTCCTCAAGGATCAAAACAGTAAGTTGCAGAACACTGTGTAACATTTTTACGAGAATAGACAGATATATATGTGTGTGTGTATCTATATCTATCTATCTATATCTATCTATATATATATATGACATGAATATGTGCATTAAAATATTTTTGGCAATAAATGACAGGGAACAGTTATCAGTGGGATGTGAGCTGGTGTGAAGAAAAGGAAAGAAACTTTCACTTTCATTTTATATCTTTTACTTGATACATTTTCTGTCTTATATATGTTTCATATATGACATTTAAAAAACTGACAGCAGGAGTTTCCTTTTCTCTACTCCAACTGCAATACCCAGAGATACTTTTTATATTCCATATTTTTTCTCTGTGTAGACAAGAAAGATACAAATATGCATTTTTGCATATGCACAATTACAGGGTTTTGTTCTTACCCAAATGGGATCTATATCGTTCTGCAATTTGCTTTTCTTAATTTATATGTCATTCACATTCTTCCATGTAAAGACATACTGCATAAAATTTCGTAGCTAAGTAGCTGCCCACACTGTCTGATTCATTGATTGAGCCCATGTGCTTTAAACACCAAACAGATGCCAGGCCTGCAGCCAGGCAATTGAGGAGGCAACATTGAATCAAACACAGTCCCAGAGGAGATGAATGAGCAAATGCCTGTGGTCAGGGTGTTCAGGGCAGTGAGGACCTACCTCACCCAGTCTGGTATTCAGCAGACCTCCCAGCCTGGGAGAGTGTAGAAGTCTGTGTTTTCCTCAAGCACCATGGAAGTGCACGGACAGAATTGTCTTCATTCTATGGTGTGTGTCTGTGTGTGTAGACTTTCTTACAGCAGACTTAGGTTCACAGCAAAACTGAGCAGAATATACTGTTTCCAAATACTCCTTGCCCCCAGCTGTACAAAATGCACCCCCATCCCGGCATCAGAGAGGTACGTTTGTAACACAGTGTACTTGCCCTTATTAGCCAAGGTCCCTAGTTGACATTTGGGTTCACTCTTAGTGTCGTACATCCTGTGGGTTTTGAGAAATGTATGATGACACACATCCATCATTACAGTGCTGTACAGAAGAGTTTCGCTGCCTTCAGAGTCCCGCGTGGGCTGCCCATTCACCCCCTACTACCTCCTAATGCCCGGCAAGCCCTGACCTTGCTGCTGTCTTCACAGTTTTGCCTTTTCCAGAATGTTCTGTAATAGGGATCTATGGTATGTAGCGTTTTTGGATTGGCTTCTTTCGTTTAGAAATATGCATTCAAGTTCCTAAATATCTTCCCATGGCTTGCTAGCTCATTTCTTGTTAGCGCTGAATGATACTCCGTTGTCTGGATGTGTTTACTTATCCATTCCCCTGCCGCAGTATATCTTGGTTGTGTCCAAGTTTTGACAATTATGAATAAAGCTGCTGGAAATATCCATGTGGAGATTTTTGTGTGAAAATAAGTTTTCTGTTCCTTTGGGTAAATACCAAAGAGTACAACCATTGGGTTATATGGTAAGATTATGTTTAGTTTCGTAAAAAAAAAAAAAAAAAAAAAAAAAATCAAACTTCAAAAGTAGCACAGTGCCACTTTTTTTTGGAATGACCTAGTCCCACCCCGAGTGCTCCCTACATGAGGTGTGCCTTCAGAGACTCTAGAAAACGTTCCCGCTTGACCAGTGTTTTCTCTCTAACTGAAGATGTCTCTCCCTCTCCCTTATGTGTCATCTTCTTGGTTTGAGACTTTGAGCTCTGTCAAAATGCAAACCCCTAGATGATTAGTAACGATTTTCATTGTCATCTATTAGCTGTACCTTGACGAGGAATAAACATTCTGAAGGTGTTTTGATAAAGCAACATGGAGGGGAGGTTAAGGGGAAGAACAGTGTCCATAACTGGTCCATATCCTTCCTCTCCTAGGAGTGTTTGCTGTATCCAGGGAGAGAACTGTCCAATCTAGTAAGTGGGGAAGGAACTCACGATGAAGAGGAGGAGTTCATGTCCTTGGGGAGCTCATCACCCAGCATGTATGAACAACTTCGATGTAACATAGTAAGTTCTATGATTGCAAAAAAACATGTATCTTTGATTTTCAAATCATCTGCCTAGCTGTCAGTGAAAGTGTCAAATCATATGTGGCCGGCTCTGAGGCAGAAAATACAGTTTGCACTAACAGAGTAATAAAAACACCACAGAAGAAGGTTCAGTGGCGGGGCGCCTGGGTGGCTCAGTCAGTTAGGCATCTGCCTTTGGCTCTAATTGCCATCCCAGGGTCCTGGGATCGAGTCCCACATTGGGCTCCCTGCTCTGTGAAGAGCCTGCTTCTCCCCCTCCCTCTGCCTCTCTCTCTCTCTGTCTCTTGTGAATAAATAAATAAAATCTTAAAAAAACCCAAAAGTTCAGTGGTGAGCATGACTGACTCAGCCTGGAGGGTCTGAGAAGTCTTCACATGGGAGAAGTCTTCTGAGAAGTCTTCACACCGGTGGCAAAATATGCCACCATATGCATGACTTTTCCTAGCACAGGGAGAGACAGAGCTTTTAAAGCAGAAGGTCAGTGTGTGCAAAGGTGTCGAAGTGGGAAAGAGTATGGTCTGCTTGAAGAGAGAACAAGTGGCTCAGAGCAGTGGGAGGAGAAGCCCGCTGGTGGCGGGAAAGGGCATCGGTAGGAGAAAGGGTTAAATGTGGCAGCCTGTGAAGGACTTTCACGTGGAATTTCACAAGGAAATTGACCTGGTCCAGTAGGCCTGTGCCGTCCAGTCGGAGAGCCACTGACCACATGTGGCCCTTGAGTACATGAAATGTGGCTAGAGCAACTGAGGGGCAGAATTTTTTAAATTTATAAATGAAAACGGTCTAAAATAAATGACGGTAGATTGCATGTTGATTATATTTTAGATATGCTGGTTTAAATTAAAATTAATTTCACTTATTTCATTTCACTTCTGAAAATGAGGGTAGGAGTGCCTGGGTAGCTCAGTGGGTTGAGGCTCTAACTCATGATTTTGGCTCAGGATATGATCTCAGTTATCATAAGATCAATCCCTGAGCCAGGATCCTTTCTCAGCACAGTGTCTGCTTAGACTTTCTCTCCCTCTCCCTCTGGCCCTCTCCCGTCTCCTCCAACTCTATTTCAAATAAATAAATAAATTTTTTAAAAAGATTTTATTTATTTATTTGACAGGCAGAGATCACAAGTAGGTGGAGAGGCAGGCAGAGAGAGAGAGGAGGAAGCAGGCTCCCCACTGAGCAGAGAGCCCAATGTGGGGCCCGATCCCAGGACCCTGGGATCATGACCCGAGCTGAAGGCAGAGGCCTTAACCCACTGA
Organism: Mustela lutreola; assembly: GCF_030435805.1. Classification (NCBI taxonomy): domain Eukaryota; kingdom Metazoa; phylum Chordata; class Mammalia; order Carnivora; family Mustelidae; genus Mustela; species Mustela lutreola. The sequence goes on along the minus strand of NC_081303.1, from coordinate 5,791,016 downwards.
GCCACCCAGGCGCCCCAATAAAATTTTTTTTTTAAATGAGGCTACATATCCAGCTCATGTAATATTTATTTTGGACAGGGTTGCTATAGACAGTTGGGAACCATTGAGAGTTTTTGAGAGAGAAAAGAACGTGATTGAGTTGGGGTTTTATAATTACAAGGGGGTAAGGATGGCTTCTTGGGAGAGTTCAGCCAGGAGTAAGGTGAATGACCAGTTAGAAGACTATCACTGTAGTTCCCTTAAGAGCCAGTAAGTACCTAAATAAGGTAGTAGCAATGGAAGTGGGGGGCTATATTGAAAATATATTTAGGAAAGAAAGTTAGCACAGCTTAGTAACGGCTCTAGGGGTGTGTTGTGCAATAAAGAATTTAACTTTTGTTCCTGGTTCCTGGGGGGTAACCTCAAAACCCTGGGAATCTCCCAAGTGATAGGAGTGTCTTTGTTATTCATGATGGACCCCTCGGACCACACCTGAGTTACACTAATGAGGTGACTCATGGTGGGCCCCTAGGTAGTCTCGAGATGGGGACTGGCCATGCCAGAAAGACCAGTCATATGAGTGGGGGGTTGGGGCTTTGAGCTAAGTGATACCAGCCAGACCTCCTACCTTGGGGAGAGATGGAGGGGCTAGAGATAGAGGTCAGTCATGTGGACAGTGATTCAAGCAATCATGCCTATACAATAAAACCCTAATAAGGAACTCTGGACACTGAGGCCTGACTGAACTTCCGCACATGGATGGGCTGGAAGGGTGTTGTGTCCTGAAGACACAGAGATTTCACGTTTGGGACCCTCCCAGACCTTGTACTGTGGTCTCCTTGGGGGACTTGTCCTGATCTGTATCCTATATGATAAGCCATAATCAGAAGTATAACCCTTTCCTGAGTTCGGTGAGTCATTCTAGTGAATTATCAAACCAGAAGGGGTTATGGAAAACCCCTTAATTTTTAGCCAGTTGTGGTTGGCATCTGAAAGTGAGAGCAGTCCTGGGGGAGGATGGGCCTCAGCCCGTGGAAGTTAACCGAACTCTGTCCAGCTCGTGTCGGGGCTGCATCGCAGGGTGAAGGAGAACCGGCCGAGGACGGCTCCACAGCTTCTGCCTGAAACATGCGGGGAGCTCAGTAGAGATGCGGGTCTGGGTCAGAGCCGGGGAGGACAGGAGGAGCCCTATTCCTGTCAACTTTGAGGAGTCCCTTGACTTCAGGGTTGAGATGTCTAGGAAGCGACACTGTTGGAGTTTGGGAGAGAATCTGGGCCACAGAAGAAGGTTCCGGAGTGCCCCATATGCAGGATATTGAAATAAGAATTGTTCTGCCTCTAAAGCCCTTGCTCCTTCCATCTGCTGCCCCCCGGCTAGACAGATCTTCTGTGCCTTTGCCTTTTCTACCAAACTCCACCCAAGGGACTCCTCCCTCTTCACGCTCTTCCTACTCTGGCCCGAGGTGATCCCTAAAACTCTCTTCCCACCCAACTATGGAGCCGATGCTCTGGCCAGGGTAGCTAAGCAGGTGGCTTGAAGCGCATCCGCACACCCGGCGAGCCGGCCTGCCGTTCACTTCTGCCCTCCCCGGTTTCCATCTGAGAACCTGCTCCGTGACTCTTGCCCTTTCCAAGAGTCCCCTGGATGGGGAGGGCACAACTTGGAACCTTTGCAAGGTGGTTCGTCTTATCTCTTGTACGTTATATAACACGGCGAGATAGTTCATTATTTTAAATACTTAAAAGTACTCTCTACACCCAACATGGGGCTCGAACTCATAATCGTGAAATGAAGAGTCACATGCTCCATCGACTGAGCCAGCCAGGCACCCCCAGAATCTGAATTTTTAACAAGATCACTAGGTGATTCGAAGGCACAGTAAAGTTTGAGAAGCACTGCTCAGAGAACATCGGGTAGTTTCGTGAAACACTGTTACGATGCCAGGGAAATTAAACTTCAGTCCTATTGTACACACTGGGTGCATGGTGGGGACTCTCCATGTCCTGGTGAGCATTTCTAATGAGCTGGTGGAGAGAAGAGTCTCCCTCTGGCTCAAGCACCTTCTCCCACCTCAGAACTGGAGAAGAATCTCGAGAGAGGGACCTTCGCTCAGCACAATGGTGTGGAGATAGGCTGTGCATTCAGGGTGGCCCCCGTGCAAAGTGAACCCAGTTTCTTGATGCTTTGATTTCTTGGAATGGAGTTTGGGGAAGAAATGTGGTCCATGAGCAACAAGACCCACCCATCACTACCTGAACATCAGGACTGTTTTGGAGCCCAGTGCATTCTTTCTTTTAATGGCTTAAGGAAACACCTTTGCCTGGATTCAGAATTCAGATTTTCTTTCTTTGGGTTTCAGCTCTTAATGGTTTTGCCTGGGATTTCGATGTGTACCTTCTTTCGAATTAAGTGCCTTCAGACTTGGGTGTTAATGGTTTGGTTTGCTACTTGGAGCTGTAATTATCCCATGACTCTGGGGAACCAGGAGCTCATGGAAAGTGCGCTGATTAAGAAGCGTGGGTTATAGCTCCTTGCTGTGCCCCTATATTAATTTCCTGGGGCTGCACTAATAATAACTCACCACAATTTGAAGACTTAAAGCAACAGAAATTTGTTCTCCCCCAGTTGCAGAGGATAGAAGTTGGAAATCAGTCTGTCTGCAGGATGTGCTCCCTCTGAAAATTCTAAAGAATGCTTCCTTGACTCTTCCATATCTGGTGGCCCTCGCTGTTCCTTGACTTTAGGCTATGGAACTCCAGTCTCTGCCTCTTGTCTTCAGGTGGCCTCCTCTGTCTCTCTGTATCTTCTCTTCTATCTCTATAAGGACATTTGTCATTGGATTTGGGTCCATCAGAGTCCAGGATGATCTCATCTTGAGATCTTTAACTTCATCGTGGCTTCAAAGATTTTTTTTTCCCCAAATAGAGTTACATTCACAGATTCTTGTGGTTAGGACATAGATTCTGGAAGAGCCTTCCGTCCATACACTACAGACCCTAGCAAACTGTGGCTCTGGACAGGACTGCTAAAGCTCAGGTGTCCCATCTATGAGATCTCTTTAACTGGAGTGCTGATATTTGGTGACTCCCAGAGTCGTTTACCTGAGAGCTCTGTCCCTGAGCAGAATAGGACAAATGACGAAAACACTCTCAAGTACTTCTATATTTTAAGGTTATCTTTTAAAATCTTTTAATCCTATGGTTTTCTGTTTTTACATTGATTAATTAAGCAAATATTTGACCGGGGCACCATCCTCAGCAAGGTGTTGGAATGCAGTGATGAACAAAATAGTGAGATTCCTACCCTCACAGAGCTTGCATTCCATTAAGCTCATGTTTGATGCTACTGGAGAAGAGAGGCGATAAAGAAGTAACACATTCTCAAGCTAATGAGATAGCACCATGTGCCATAAAGGAAGTAGGGTGATGGAGAGAGGTACCATACAGGCTGACCAGGAGGTCTGGTCTCTGGCTCGGGGAAGATCATGGTCTTCCATTGTTCTGTGCCGCTGAGAACCACCCCCTCCCCCTACTCCCCCACCCCCCGATCCCCGAGTGCTGTGTCTGTTCTGGGCACTGCGTGTGGTCCAAGTCAAACAGGTCCATTAAAGACCATCTTGCACTACGCCATGTGTAAAAGAAATCCAAACATGGTTCCAAATCACTTTAAAAATAATAAGCACTGGGTGTTATATTCAACTGATCGATCATTGAACTCTACCTCAGAAGCCCACAATACACTGTATGTCAACTAATTGAACGTAAATTAAGTTCAATTTAATTTAAAAATTGTCAGAGGAAAAAAAATGTAGATCTTCACTCTAGGTTTTCTGGAAGTCACAATACAGATGTTTAGATGAAAAATTCGCAGAAAGGAAACTTCTCAAACATTCTCATGTGTTGCAGCCAAGTCCCACACACCTGCCAGCCTCGGCTTCTCCTCTCTCTGTCACTGCCTTTCATACCCTCCACCCAGGGCTGCCTCACAAGGACCCCTTCAAAAAGCCTGACCTGTCCACGTCTGCCCCTTTCCCACAGCCCGCTGGTGCGCGTGTTTCCCTCTGATTCTCCTCCCGCAACAAGCACCCTGCTCTATACAAGTGTGGCCTCTCATCCCACTGCGAATCCCTTATGGCCACGGAGAGAAAACGCACGAGATATTTACAGGGACTCGGTAGGCTGTTCCCAACATTGCCTCACGTTTATTTCATTCTTACTATGTGCCATGGCCTGTGCTACTCTGTGAAGCAGGTAGTGTTCTTATCCTCATTCAAAAATGGGGAAACCAAGGCTCAAAAAGGCCCTAAACCCTGTCTAAATTCACAGAGCTGTAAAGTGCAAAGAGAGGATTTGCACGGAAGAAGCCTGACTGGGGGCTCCGGTGAACTCACTGGGACAGGTGAGGCCATGAGCATCTCAGGGAAAAGCAGGCGGAAGGATCAGCCCTTGGCTTTGGGAGCCGTATGGGTAAAGCTAAGTGACCCGTACTCTGTGTTCAAACTCCAGTTGATTCCTGAGGTTAAATATAGAAGTTGCTTTGTTTTCTATTTCCCTTCCTTCTTTGTTCAACTGTCAGCTCTCATTTTTGGGATTCAATATGCCAACGTCTTCCTGAAGAAATACAAAATGAGAGGTGGTGATACCTACAGGGGATTCAGCATCAGAACTGAAGCTCTGGTAGCTTCCTAGCTTCGCCGGGTTCCTTTGGTGACTTCCATCCCTAGGAGTAGGAGCTGACGGCTTGGGGAGCACTCTGGGGCTAAAGACTGTTCAGACTCTGTGTGTCCAGTGCAAACTAACTGGGGGAAGGGGTGCCAAAGGCTTCATGTCCCCTGAGTTTGTTAGGTTCTTGGCAGCAGTACCTATGATAGGGAATAAACCCTGCTCTCTTCCTCTTGGGGAGAAACAGCTGACCCCAACCCATATCAGTGGGGCAATCATTGGTGCCCCAGGATTATCACAAAGTTTAGCTAAGACCTACTCCTGACTATCCCTCTCCATAGTCAACTGGGAACAGTTTTTGGACAAGGTTCTTATTCATAGAATGATGACCAAGAAAGCAGCCCACCCAGTTGGGCCTCCCTGGAGAGCCAGTGTGGCTTATAATACTGCCTTACTCTTGCCAGTTCTCTCCCCACAGCCCCCGCATTCTGGACTCGAGCTCCTTTGGCCTCTATGGCACAATCCCAATTTGTTTTTATAGTCAAGGCCTGGTATCTGGAAACATTACAGGCCTGACTTACAAAAGAAAGACAGTTTTAGAATCCTTTGTGATCATTCTCCAGACCAAAAGACTGGCTTCCTATCACCCAGAAACCAGGGCCAAAAGGGTTTTTCTTTTGCTGCCTTCTGCCCGGCTCCCCTACAGGGCAACACGGACCCAATCCGTGTTTGCGTCACCATAATAAAGTCACTGATCCTCACGTGACATCATTCACACAGCCGTGTTGTCCTGTGGGTCCTTTTGATATTCGAAGGGGACCTTCCTCTTGGTGCCAGAGAGACTTCAGCTCTAGTCTTCTTTCTTCTCATGGATGCAAAGATCTCTTCTCCCTTAGGCTAAGGCTGCACAGCTCTCTTTCCTCCACTTCACAGATCAGGAGAAAGCTGAAGGGCATGACCCTAACCTCCTGTCCTTCCCAAGAGAACTTGGTCCCTGCCCTTTCCTCACCGTGTCATCCACTACCCCCCCCCCCCCCCCCAGGCAGCAGGCATGACTCAGAGGACAGTGACTCCAACTCTAGCACTTGCTCATTCGAGCCATTCAGAGCATGGCAGACTAAGATGACGATTCAGGCCAGCAGAAAGGGCTTGTATTAAGTCCTAGAAGGAATGGCTTCTTCTTTTCATTTCCCGTGGGGTGTGAGCAGAAAAATGCATTGTCCCAGTTGCTGACCAAAGAAGGAATCAGCTTTAGGATGAAGCTTCAACTTGGATGGCAAAGAACAGAGTTAGAAAGAGATCATCAAGGGGCACCTGGGTGGCTCAGTGGGTTAAAGCCTCTGCCTTCAGCTCAGGCCATGATCCCAGGGTCCTGGGATCGAGCCCCGTATTGGGCTCTCTGCTCAGCGAGGAGCCTCCTTCCCCCCACTCTCCGGCTGCCTCTCTACCTACTTGTGATCTCTCTCTGTCAAATAAATAATTTTTTTTCTTTTTTTAAAGAAAGAGATCATCGGTAACATGAATTTGCGCCATGGAAACAGCCAGTTATTGTGACCTGTTCTACATTTTGTTGACTAGTGAACGTGCTCGTCGTTTTTACTAGTGTGTGTCAAGATTTCTGGTTTTGTTGTTGTTGTTCTGTTGTTTGGGTTATGGGTTTGTTGGTTTGTTAGTTTGTTTCCTTGTGAAAAGGTCTTACTCTGCCCCGTACTTCGGTCTTGTCCCACCTCAGGAAGTCTGTCACTGTCTCAAATCAGTTATTCAAGTCAGAGCCCCAGGAATCAGATCTGTTTTGACTTCTCCTGCATCATCTCCAGAACTTAATCGTCAGAAAGCCTATTAATTCTAACCTCCAACGTGTCCTCATCCTCCACTCTGTACCTTCGTCTCCATTGCCAACATCTTATTCCGTTGTCTCGCACGTAACATCTGCAGTAGGCTTCTACCGGGTTTCCCTTCTCACTGGCTGGCCTTCCTATAATCCGTCATCCAGGCAGAGCTCAGAATGATCTTCTTCTTAAAGCATAGGTCATGTTATTCATCTGAAAACTTTCTAGTGCTTTCTCCCTTAGAAAAAAAATCCAAGTATCTCATAATTATAGGAAAGACGATGCCAGTCTAATAAAAATCTCAAATAAAAGTTCATTTCTCTTTCACACAACAGACAGTCCTGCCCCGTGAGGCTGTTTGGAGAACCAGTTCCCTTCCAACTTCTCACTCCCCCTTCCACAGGCTCGAGTTTTGTCTTCGTTCGCAAGGTCGGTCCCTCCAGGGACAGGGAAAGAGAAGAAGTCAAAGCCGAGCACTTCCCCTTCGACCGAGTGAGGCGGGTGTCGTGCCCATCGCCTGCCTCTCTTCGTATTCCACGGGCAATGACTTTGGTGGTATGGCTGCACCTCACCCCAGCGAAGTCCGGGAAGCTTCGTGTCTGGCTAAGTGCTCCCGTAAAACCCTTTTGCCAAGGAAGACAAGGGAGAAGATGTGGGGAGGGTGACCAGCCGGGCGCTGTGCGTGGTGTGGCCTTCAGGGCTTGGATGGCTTGGCCCCTGCAGCTCCTGAAACAGCCCTCCTGCCTCTCTCCTAGTTCACTGAGGACGAGCTGCGAGCTGCGAGCTGCGGTGCCTTCCTTTCTGCTCCTCAAACATCCTGAAGTCATTCCTGCCTTAAACCCTTTGTACTCGCTCACTCGCTCTCCATCAGCCTGGAACCTTCCGGTGATCCTCACAGCTGGGCTCCTTCTGAATCCCCGGGGAGCAGCAGGGAGCCTCTTCCTCTGAGAGACCCTCCTTCTCTAGCTGCCCTTCCAGAACCGTCTTCGCCGTCAGTGGCTCTAACTCTGCTGCGTTTTCTTCACAACGCGTGAGATCATTTACTTGTTTTCACACTGGCTGTCCCCTTCCCTGGACGTCCCACTGGGATTCTGTGAAGTTAGGGGCTTTGTTTCTCTTGTTCTTGTTTACTGAGGTTACAACCACCCTCAGTGCCAAGAATACTGTAGAGACATGGTAGGTGCCCAAATAATCCTTTTAAAAGTAACTTGCGGGGTGCCTGGGTGGCTCCGTCGGTTAAGTGTCTGCCTTTGGCTCAGGTTGTGGTCCCGGGGTCCCTCACTGGGCTCCCCACTCAGCAGAGAGACTGGTTCTCCCTCCCGCCCCGCCCCACCCGTAGTGCTCTATCAAGCGCTCTCTCTTTCTCACTCTCTCAGATAAATGAATAAGATCTTTTTTTTAAAAAAGTAGATTGAATGAAAAGATTCTAAGCAATATCTCCCCATCTCATCTCTGTGCAATTATCTTTCAGATCAACAGTTAAGACTGCATTTTTCCCTTCTAATTTTATTTTGTCAGATTTGGTGCACTTGCCTGAATCTATAGATCCCTCTTGGGATTTGATTCTGGACCTGCGCACTCCTTGGCCTAGGATCAGGACCTGTGGGTCCTGCCAGCCTCCCGTGCAAGTTACCGTCGGCCTCTCTCGCTGTGTTAACGGGCACTCACCATTCCCAGGGGCTTTGTGTTTCCTTCTCATTTCATCTCCCGCTTGAATATGCGTCCCCACAGTCTCCACGCTGGTTTACAAGGAGGGATTGTGTGTCTTGAGGGGTGATGAACCAGGATTCAAGAGATCTGAGTGCCAGCCCCAGTGCCGCTTTGCCAGAGTCTTCTTGGGGTCTTCATGTTCGCATATGTAAAATAGAGGGGGAAATGCCTTCTCTGCTTGCCTCACAAAAGTGTTACAAGGATCAGATAACAGCATATATAAACATGCCATGGAATGGTCTCAGATTCTACTGAAATGGACGGTAGCACTCCAGGACACCGGGCCAGATGACAGGAGTCAGGGAGATACTGTGCAATGTGGGAGACTGTTGGGGAGCCTGTGTCCAAAATCACCAGCTCCCCCCACCTTATTTCTGTACACAGTAGGGTGTCTTGGCCTTTTTCCTCCAGTCTTTGTGTCAAGCTGGAGACATCCCCTCAGAGAAGACATCAAAAAAATCCCTTTGTGCAAGATGACGAAAGAATGGCCTTGATAAAAAGGGAGCCAGCGTACCCCAGGGCCTTATCACTGCACATGTTGAGGTTTCTCCAAAATTGCCAAAGAGGATTTCACTCATAACTACAACAACAACAACAACAACAAATCCTTAGAATCTTCTTTTCATGTGTTCCTCAAGAGCTCAAATAAATGACGGTTATACCCCAGATCTGTGTGTGTTTAACTCTCCAAATCCTTGAGCGCATCCTGACCATCATCCTGTGTGCTCTTCTCTCCGGCGCTCCGATCCTTCCGTGTGAACCTGGGTGCCCTGCGTTCTTCCCTCACCGTTACCTTGTCGGATACTGGAGGTCGCAGGCCCTGAGCTGGCTGTTGACGAACGGGTGCATGCTGCAAGAGAAGGAGGCTGAAGTGTGCTCGAAACACTGGTGCTTCCTACCTGTTACATGGATCTGTTGCCTTTTAGACGAAAAGAAACTGCGGCCCAGACACAGCGGTGAGGAAGGGGACAGACACCGGCAGTACAGCAGGCACAAAGTTTGAGGGATTTTTCAGTTGCTCATGCTTCATCCTCCCCAGGACCGGGAGAAGATGTCCTCCAAGCCCCCCAGTTGTCTAATCCTCATGTCTCTGTCTTGTCGACGTAGCTTCTACTCTTGTGTGGTTCTCTTGACCTTGGGCACAGTAATCCCTAATCTAGCCATTGGTGAAAACTCTGCAAATGGCTCACCTGTGGGCCAGGTGCCTCCTTCGTGCCTCACCTGCGGCCTCTTCAGTAACATCCAGGGATAGGAATCCTCAGCTGAACTGAGCGCCGAGGTTAGCGGCCAGCACAGGGCACCTCGGGGGTTCCTGTACCCCCAAATCTTCGGCCTCTCACCCATGGCTTATAAGTGAACACAGTCCCCATCTCCTGCTCTCCAACCCCTCTAGCTTGTAGTCATTGTGAAAGAGAGCAGGGGTTTTTGGTTTTTTTTGCTTTGTTTTTTGTTTGTTTGTTTTGTAAATCTTTTGAAGTTTTCCAAGTTCTGCTCTAGCATACAGCAAAGACGAAAGCCCTAAAGTCACTGAGATCATTTGTCCAGGCTGAGAGGTGACCCGGATGTGTAAGGGTCTGGGCACTTCAGCCACATGGCAGTGACTGGCCTCTAGCCCTCCCGAGGTCAGAGCTTTCAGAACGTCAGAAATGATCGTGCTCTGGTTTAGGGGAGCGAACACTGGGCAGCCTACAAGGTGCCGTACGCCATAGTGATCTGAAGTCACAGAACAGGTGCAAAGCACTTGCACTGCTGGGTGGACAGACGCAGAAAGAGACCATAGTGGAATACTGTGTTGATGCGGTGACAGGCTGAATAGTGCTGGGGGAGGTGAAACGAGCGCTCTTAGCTCAGCGTGGTGAGAGCAGGGCTTCCTAGAGGACCTGACACCCAAACTGAACCCTAAAGCGTGCATACGAGAATGTACAGAGAGAAGGCAGCATTCTGCCATACAGGCATAGAGGTGCAAAACCACATGGTGTATTCCGATGCGAGCAATGGTTCTGCATCCGCAGAAGCAGAACCCAGCCCTCGAGCTGCTGTGGCAGGAAGGGTAGGGGGGGGGGGTGCGGATCACAGAGAACCTTGTATAGGTTCTCGGGCATTTGGTTTTGTGTCCCAAAGACCACGGGGAGCCAGAAACGTTTTCAGCAGGGAGGGACAGGGTCAGACTTTATTATTCTTGTCACGCGTCTTAATTTTGAATGAACTCTGTTATTTGAGTTTTCTGCTTAGGAAACATTCGCTCATACGGAATTTCGTAACTGAGGGTCATTACCAAGATGTGATGTGGCTTTTGCGCTTGCCGTGTTGAATGAACTGTGTGCTGCTATTTTGGTTTTTTTTTGTTTGTTTGTTTGTTTGTTTGTTTGTTTTTTGCTTTGTTTTGTTCTGTTGTGCCAGGATCCAGGGGCCCAGGAACGCATCTGTTCGTGGCACACAGCCCGGGGCCCCGTTCTTCGGGTGCCAGGCACCTTCTACTTCAAGGCTGAGATGAGTAGCTCCCTCTTCCACCGTGCAGTTCTTACACTGAGGGTCTTTAGGTAGATTTTTTTTTTTCCTTTCTCAAACTGTGAGGAGTATTGGGCAGCTTTATCAAAAATACTGGTCTCCTAAAGTCAAGAATTTAAAACATTTTATTTAGTCCTGAATTTCTCTGGGAGATAAAAATGTGCTGATAATTTTCTTGGAATGAGAGATATGTTTGCTGTGATAAAGAGTTGTTTGCTAATTCTTGAAGCGTTTTCTCTCTGAAGCTCTGAAAGTGGACACAAAAGCCCTCAAATGGCTGGAGAAGAAGTTTCTTTTTCAAAATTCCCCATGAACAGTTCTGAGTGACCAGGGTTTAAATCCTTATGAAAATCCACCTTTATTTAATAGAGTTATTTAAATCTGAAGAGTATTGGGAAAATGAGGACTCCTCAGGTGCTCATGAGGAAAACTTGTACGCGGTGCTCACTTCTCTTGAGGGAAGAACTCTTAATAAATAGATTTTTCTCCTCCAGAATCTGCCGAGACACATCTGTCCAGAAGCACTTTAAAAGATGCTCAACATCACTTGGCATCAGGTAAATTCAAATTAAAACCAGTGAGATATCAAATCACACCAGTCAGAATGAGTAGTATCAAAAACACAGGAAATAACAAGTGCTGGCAAGGATGCAGAGGAAATGGAGCCCTCCTACCCTGCTGGTGGGGATGCAGGCTGCTGCAGCCACCAGAGAACAGCATGGAGGTTCCTCAAAAAGTTGAAAATAGAGCTACCCCAGGACCCAGCAACCGCACTACTGGGTATTTATCTCAAAGATACAAACAGAGATTCTAAGGGGTACCTGTACCCCAATGTTTGTAGCAGCAATGTCCACAGTAACCAAACCATGGAAGGAGCCCAGATATCCATACAGCCATCAGAAGATGGTTGAGAAAGAAGATGCGAGATGTGTGTGTGTGTGTGTGTGTGTGTGTGTGTGTACACACACAGATATATATAAGATAGAATATTACTCAGCCATCCAAAAGAATAAAATCATGCCATTTGCCATGACGTGGACAGAACTAGAGGGCATTATGCTAAGCAAAATAAGCCAATCAGAAAAAGACAAATACATGATTTCACTCATCTGTGGAATTTAAGAAACCAAACAGATGACCATAAAGGAAGGAAAGGAAAAGTAAAATAAGACGAAAAATGAGAGGGAGGTAAACCATAAGAAATTCTTAGGGAACAAACTGAGGGTTGCTGGAGGGGGGTTGGGGGGGATAGGGTGATTGGGGGATGGGCATTAAGAGGGGCACTTGATGCGATGGGCACTGGGTTTTATTTAATTTACATGAAAGAAAAGAATCTTTTTTGATTTATTAGTGGATACCTGTTGTTGTTACCGTGTTTTGCCTGCACAACATTGCATATCCCACTCCTATTAGTATCCCCCTCTCTCCTTTGGAGAAATGTTCTCCCACTCTCTAGTCCTTCAAAGAATCTCACCTTCCTGGTCATAAGTGGACTTGCCATCTTCCTGGCCGCAATGATTCGGTCAAAGATGGGCACAGGACTCCCCATGGGTCCGTCACAGCCTTTCCTCATTGTTCTCATGAGTAAGGCCTTTCCCCTATCTTGTCACATAAGCGGGAAGATTGTGACTCCGGGACTGCTAGTGTCTTTATTCCTGCCTTGTCGAGACAGTCTGTCCTCATCGGGAGAAAAATATATATGTCAAAATAAGTAGATGTGAGTGATGGACATAGAGAGACTCTGACTACATTGGCCCCATATTTTCCCGCAGTTCCTAGAGCTCTTCTTCCATCTTATGAGCTACCCCAGGATCTTTATAATAAACTACCTTCATTCCCTCTTTTTTTTTTTTTTTTTTTTCCCAGCTTGTCTGAGTTGGCTTTCTGTCTGTCATTTGCAACCAAAAGCTTTTTGACTAATATCCATGCCAAAGGAAAAACTTCAGCTGGGACTTCATGTCTCTCTGTCATGAGGAGTGAGAAAAGCCAGTTTCCGAGACCATAGCAGCAACATCAGAGGCTATGGGGGAGGGGGGATGCTAGTCCATCTATTATAAATGAATTCCATGGAGTTAAAAAAAGATCTTTTATAAGAGCAGTGGTAAACAGAAGTCAGCATATCTATCTTTCTGGCTTTGTTCTGCTAGAGACTGATCATCTCCAGAAAAAAACAAAGTGAGCCAGGAAGAATGCATTGTTGCTGAGCTGTTGGGCAAGATATGTAAACAAAATAAAAGAATACACCTCCTGAGAGCAAGAGTTGTATTTAAAAATTGTCGTAATACAAGAGACTATAGAGTTTTCTCTGATTTTTATTTTTTTTTTGTTTGTGTTTTTGTTTTGTCTTGTTTTATTTTGCTTTGTTTTAAAGAGAAGGTGAGGAGGGAAGAGAGGAGGGGGAAAGCGAGAGAGAGTGATTGATTAATCTTTTTACCACCAAAAGCCAGGGAATGGACTGTTTGGTTGCACATTTCAGTGACATAATATTTGCTCAATAATGAGAAAATGACTTCACTGTATGTCTGTAGTATCAGAGTCTGACCTGACTTCAGAAGAGACTTGTAGCTCAATGGTGGTCAGAAGCACACTTTAAAATAGCTTTGAATCAAAGAAGGCACGTGCCTCATTCTCACTTGGTCTCAAAGAAGAAGCCCGAGATTTTCCCCACATGGTATGCACAGAAGTCTGCCCTGAAAATGTAATAGGACAAGGTCTACACTTGAAAAACATACAGAAACGCTCAGCACTTCTAAATAAAGATCTCCTAATGCACTTCAATTTGATTTGCCAAAAGTGAATTCATACACGGCTTTTTAAGAAGACACCTCCTGAACAATGTGAGGAGCACCTCTATCCAATACCTTGAGTCCTGGAAATTTGGTACCAGACGTATCCCCTTGGACGTGGGCCACGAGATGGCGTGTCAGGCCAACACACTGCCCTCGTCAGGTGCGGGCCTGCTAGCTGTGGCTTTACCTCCTGCCACGTTTTGTGAGTCATCTCAGACCACCTGACAAGCTTTCAGGAAATGCTTAAAACCAAATTCAGCAGAAAATCTTTCTCTTAAATGGTGTGATAAGTATTATTAGGATGTATCTGTCAAGATTTCTCAGAAGCTTTCCAAAACCTAGTTAAGCCTAGTTCTTTATTTCATGAATTGATTTTGTATGTAAAAATATGACTTCTACATTAGACAAATGAGAATCGATAGGGTGCAAACATAAGATAACATATTTCCCCCCACAAGTGCCTAATTCTAATCCATCCTATGGGTTTCATCCTTCTCTGCTTTTTGAATAAAATCAGGATCCATAATTAATTTGGTCATTCGACTAAATATATGGACTTCTGTTCACTTTTCACCTTCAAATAGTCTTATTTCTAGAATTAAAATAGGGATTCTTTTATAATGATCAAAATATGAACAATAGGGGTGCCTGGGTGGCTCAGTGGGTTAAAGCCTCTGCCTTCGGCTCAGGTTGTGATCCCAGGGTCCTGGGATTGAGCCCTGCAAAGGGCTCTCTGCTCAGCGGGGAGCCTGCTTCTTCCTCTCTCTCTCTGCCTGCCTCTCCACCTACTTATGATCTCTCTCTGTCAAATAAATAAATAAAATCTTTAAAAAAAAATATGAACAATATGTAAAGTTAAATCTTCTTGTTCTCTTTTATCTTAGGCTCATTCTAGTCCGGAAGTTTGCATCAGAGAGAAATGCATGTACCTCTTAGATTTATCCCACTTAGCACTTCCATTCCCTCTTCACTCAATTACTCATTTGTCTTGGGCCTTCCAGAGTTACTGTGTATTTGTGGAGTCATTATGGAGAGAAGGAGGACAGGTAAGGAGCAACAAAGGTCTTTCTTGACCGGCATCAATGCAGTGTGGCGTTCTACCAAACATGAGTCCATAAAAAAATGCAACTACAAAACATAAAAGGAAATAAGAAACCACGAGTGAGAGTTGGCAAAAGTAACAAACTTCCAAAACCTCCGAAGACTTCACGCAGAGTTCCTGGGTATAAAGTATAAAATTAGTACACTTAAGGTAGTCAAGAAAATAAGAGGGAATGATCTGTAAGAATAAGGAGCAGCACAGTATCAACAATGACCGTGCAAATCTGAAAAAGAACTAAACTGAGCTTTTAGAAATGAAAAAATTATTAATTAAAATTAAAACTCAAAGAAGGAGATTAGAGCCAATTGAAGAGAAAAATAGTGAACTGGAAGATAAACCTGATTAAATTACCCGGAATATAGTACAAAAAGACAAAGAGATGAAAAATACAAAAGATAGCTGAAGCAGGCTGGAGGATGGAATGGGAAGGCCTAACATACATTTAATTGGAATTCTCAAAAGAAAGCTTAGGGAGGAGACATATTTGACATGTTAATAACTAAGAGTTTTCCATTGTTAATGGAAAATCCAATCCATAGGTTCGGGAGGCACAACAAGTTCCAATCTGAATAAGTAAAAAAGAAATCCACACCCTGTTAATTAAACCAAAGAACACTAAAAACAAAAAGAAAATCTTAAAAACAGCCAGAGAGACAAGACAGATTACTTACAAAGGAAGGATAATTAGACTGATAACGTAATTACAAGCAACAATAAAAGCTAGAAGAGAATACACTAATATCTTCAGTGTGCCAAGGGAAAATTGGTTTAAAATGGTCGACTAGGGGCACCTGGGTGGCTCAGTGGTTTAAAGCCTCTGCCTTCGGCTCAGGTCATGATCTCAGGGTCCTGGGATCGAGCCCCGCATCGGGCTCTCAGCTCAGCAGGGAGCCTGCTTTCCTTCCTCTCTCTCTGCCTGTCTCTCTGTCTAGTTGTGATCTCTGTGAAATAAATAAATAAAATCTTAAAAAATAAATAGAATTGTCTACTCAGTGAAATTATCTTTGAAAAACAAGAATGATGTAAAGACTGTTTTGGATAAATAAAAATGGATAGAGTATCCTACCAAAAAACCACACTAGAGAAAACTTCCTTCAGGAAGAGGGGAAAAGATTTCAAAAGACGACCTGAAATGCAAAAAGAAGAGATGTGTAGAAAAAACAGGTGATTCTAAACACTTTATAAATTGATATTTTATTTTTCTAAGCACAGTATTTTATAAAGCTGAAAAAGCAAGATAAAATTAAGACAAGGGACGAAATAGCAGCAAGTCAAAAGGAAGTAATCAGAGTTCTACTGTTTTGGAGTCTATCTTTAAGTTAAATCTACACGTAAACATGTTTAAGTTCACTGCTAAGAGAAATGAGTCCAGATGCTCCAAGCCAAGTGGACAGGCTTTGTATTCAAGTGGGACTCTAAAATACAAGATTCCCTTGATAGGGCCTGGCTAGCGAGAAAGGAGTAATACATCCCTGAAGTACTTATCTCTTCTTTTGCTAACAAAGGTTTTAAGTGGCCTTCTCTGAATTTTGATGCTGTAGAACTTTCCAGATCTCTCGGAACTTAAAAACACCCCCCACAGCTTTCTCCCCTCCTTTCCCCAAGTGCTGTTTCTAGCAAGCGAATACTCGTGCCCTTCTTGAAATCAGCTGGGTCCCATCACATTGTCCACCGTCCTTCCTACTCCTCATGTTCTCCCGAAGGTTACTGTGTGGAGAGTAGTGAGGCGGCAACAGACACCCAGCCAGGCCGCGGCTTATGAAAGTCTGTGAAAACTGCTTAGGGTCCCCTGCAATCCCACGGCATTTAACTCTCTGTCACAGTACTTAAAACAACCAGAGGCAGTCCTGTGTGATTTTTTTTCCCCTGCTGAAGTCCTTTAATATCAGATCACGATTAA
Organism: Mustela lutreola; assembly: GCF_030435805.1. Lineage (NCBI taxonomy): Eukaryota > Metazoa > Chordata > Mammalia > Carnivora > Mustelidae > Mustela > Mustela lutreola. Next base: position 5,774,537 of record NC_081303.1, on the reverse strand, counting down.
ACATCGCCGTGTTGATTATGAGTTCTTGATAACAATGTAGGTGAAATACTTTATTTAGATTACAACATGACAAGCAAATTCACTTTATCTGTTTGACACTGAAAAAAATCATGGGCAAGAGTGATACAACATTTTAGTTTTGATGCCACAGACAAGGCACAAGTAACTGGGCAGGTGACTCTCGTGACACAGATTTCTGACCCCTTTGTCTTGTGGCTCCTTCTGTTCCCCTCTTGTGTGTTCCCAAAGGGAAAGTTCTCATTGGAGAGTGTCTAATCCCTAAATGCAGTAAAGGTGCCAGATGGTTCACTTCTAAGCAGGATACCCCAAACCCCGGCATCCCGAGTCTAGATGAGTTTGTAGTTTGGCTCAGAAATGCCTCCTCAGAAAGGGACCTGAAGCAGCTTGTAGTCAAAGCCTTTTTCCCTCGCCAGCACAGCTAGTGAAACAGAAACCGTCCTTGAGCGGGGCTGGCTCCCACGCAGAGCTCCGTTGGAGGAGTGGTGCAAGGCTGCCCAAGTTCACGGCCTCGAGGCGCCGGCGGGCGTGTGACTGAGCGCAGGGTCCAGGGCTCTCTGCACCAGGGACGGATCAACCAGTCCCATGGGTGTGGCAGCAGTTGTGGGGGAAGAACCCTAGACAGGCAGAGGGCCTGGCTGTACAACCTTAAAGACCTTTGGACTATCGGCAAATCGCTCAGCTTTTCTCGATGAGGCCACAGCATCCCCCGTGCCGCGGTCGCGGGAGGGTGTTCGGACCAAAGGATATGATGCCTGTGGAAGTGCTCTGTAAACAGTAATGCACCATGAAAACAACACAGATCGCCCTCAGGCAGGGCCAGAACTCAGGATGCTGCTTTAAGCAGCTCAACATTATGTCTGTTCCACTCTGATGGTAAACGCCTCTCCTGTAAGCTCCATGGACCAGCCTCCAGGTGACGAAGAGGTAGGACCCTAGCAGGGAAAAAACCAGGCACTTTTTTCCTCCAGGACTTGAAGTACCTGGGGCCCTATTTTGGTGAATTTGAATCTCCACATCCTATAAATCAAATTTGAAACTCTAGCGAGATTTTGGCAGCATCTAAATCTGATGTTGGAAGGAGGGTATATATGATGTAGATTTTCTTATTCCTGCCCACCCCGCTTGGGTCGTTAAGGTGGAAGTGGGAGTCGACCAGCCAGGCTGATCAACTCCAAAATATTTTTGAACACTTCAGAAAATGATTTGCCATTTCCCCAGTGGTCTCTTTTCTTTCTACTCATGATCTAAGTTTTGCTCAGAATGACATCAAGGGAATGAGAAAATTACCTGTAATTCCTGTTGTCAGATCTGAGATTGTCACAACAGATCATTATTCTAGGATTAGAAATATCTAGAACTGGCTCCTGGGGGGTATTTCCAGCCTTCCTTTCTCTCTGCCTCACAGAGTTCTCCCACCTCTGGACCCTGGTGAGTCAGTCACCACCGTGGCAGCCAGACTGCTGGGCGCTGCACCACTGCCAGCCCCGGGGGAGTGAGAGGACCTCTGCAGACGTCCCCCGAGCCCCAGGAAGCCTGAGGAGCAGCTGCTCGGGGCCCACCACAGGTAGGACCCATCTAGTGCTGCATTCCCCAAATGCATCTGATCACAGGGCTCTTCTGAAATATTTGTTAAAAGAACCCATACTCACTCCAGACCCACCTAATCAATCTCCAGGGTGGGTGGGGCCCGGCAGTATTATTTTTAACAGCAATCGCGGAATTTGTATCGTCAGGAAACTTGGGGAAACACAGGTCCAGCAGAAGAGATTTATAGGCTTGGAATCCAAAGGCCTAATGAGATTTGCAACTTCACTAATGGCAATGCTGGTTTATTTCTCCGTCTTAAAGAGAAGGGATGGATCACAACAATATCTACGTCAGCCTCTGAAGGCCATCACGTAACCTAGTCAGGTTACCTGTGTGCTGTCTTTCAGAGGATTTAGAAATACTTACAGACAGGGCTAGGTGTTTGCGGCTTAGAATGCCTCGGGCTAGAGGGGCAGGGCCCCCATGTGCGCAGTGAGGATGACGTGAAGGGAGACGAGAGGCCCGTTATCTCTGCCAGACTTTCTCTGCGTTGGGGAGGGTGGCCAGCACCTCGGAAAAGCAGATGCCGAGTTCCCCGGGAGCGTGCCCGGGAGGATCAGCTGACACGTACCCTCAGGTCCGGGGAACACGTCCCCAGCTTCCTAGTGAACCTATGCATGGCCTAGAAGAAGCTGTTCTAGGGGACACCTCTTGCCACCTGCATCCACACCCCCTTATCCAACACATCCCTGACTCAGCTGTGACTCACAGGCGCACAGCAGCTCCGGCATCATCCCTCCGGGCCCTGTGCCTCGCACTGCTCCCCATCCTAATTCATCTCTTCCAGTCAGATCTTTTTTTGACTGGCTTTTCAGAACATTGAGCTTATCTTTAAACACAATGGATAGACAAACACACACAACATTTAAATATCAAAATATACCCATTTAAATTTAAAAACTTTAATTCTCTGGGTTTGTTGTCATCCATAGCAATATTTCACATTATGTGCATAAAATCTACTTCTTTCTTGGGCATGTCTTATTTCCGCTCTTCAACTGCAGGGTCCCAATGGACGGAGATTGTGCCTGACGCAAGACATTCTGTACCCCCAGTAAAAGCTAGGAAGGAAGCTAATATTTATAAGCCCTTCCTCTGTGGGAAACACTATTCAGGGAAGAAAATAAAGGACCCACTGGGAAAAGCTAGGGTGCCGAGGATGGCCAGCTTTGCCTTTCCTTGTCCAGCCAGTTCTTGTCTCTATCCACATACCCAGAAACAACAGTGTTCTCTCTCTCTCTGGAAGTTTCAGGGATTTATGCAGCCCGACAGGGGACAGCCTGGTCCCATCTCCCCCGGTTATTTCAGGAGCCTGTTGTCTTCGTGTTTTCTTATTGTACGGTCTATAGTTTTGTTCTCTTTGCAACTGCAGGTTTCCAATTTTAGTAATTCTTTCCCTGTGACTCCCCGAACCATCTCCAAAATCCTACACGCCCTCGGCGAACAAAAGCAATATGTCTGGTCTCTGCAGCTGGTGCTATGGGGCTCTTTGGTGGAGAGAAGCCTGACACAGTGCTCAGTTGAAGAGATAATAGCTCTGCAGCTACCCAGTATTCTCCAGGATTGCCTGAGCAAGTTGGAATCCAAAGCTGGTGACTAAGAAATGATGATGTTTAGTCATCTTTCCCATCTGATGTGGGGCCCATATAGACGGGACCTCGGCTCTCAGAGGCCGGGGACACCAGCAAGTCTAACACTCAGCACCAGGTTATGGCATGTGTCCTCCTGCCCTTGGAAGTGCCAGCACTGGGCTGAGCTGTCCCTGGTTCCTCTCCGGCCAAAGCCACCGCAAAGTCCTTTGGTAGGCCAGGTCTCCTCCAGGCAAGGATAGCGACTCGTGCTCCCGACCTTCACCAGCCACTTCTTTATTTCCTTGCACATGTAGGACTGTTTTGGACAGGCCGCGAAGTAAAGATCCCAGTGGAATGGTGCTCTGAGACTAGGGCCCAGCTCCGGTCAGGCGGCTGTGGACAAGACCAAGAAGATGTTGAAGAAAAAACCTTCAGAGGTTGCCCGTGGACTCGAAGACAGAAAGCTGACCACCGCTGGGAGGCCGAGCATCATTGTCTCCCAGTGATTTTTGACCCAACCATGGCTGCCTCCATAATGGTGCAGGGTGAAAAGCTTTGGCAGATGTTTGCCAAAGAAAGTGGAGACTGTGAGACACCTAAGGCGAGACGGAGTCGGGGCTTAAGGGACGAACACGAGACAAGGAGAAACAGCTTGTCCTTGAAGAGAAACGAACATTGAAAAGGTGCACGCACTTCTCGTGCCTTGGGTCGGAAAGAATTTGGGCTGGGCTCAGCTAGGCCGTTGCCCCATGGGGCTTGGCGGCTCACACAGCTGTCTGCAATCAGCGGAGACTCGACAGGCTGTCAGACGGGGCAGACGGGGTCCTGGGCCTGTTCTTCTCATCATGCAGCGGGACAGCCCAGGCTTGCTCACCTCGTGGCGACTGCAAGAGAAAATAGGCCCCATGCACAGGACTTTTTCAGGACTCTGCTTGTGTTCCATTTGTTTGGGGCCACTGGCCAAATCAAATCTCTTGGCCCATCCCAGAAGGGACGGGCGGAGAAACGGACTGCACCTCTTGCTGAGAAGGGAAGAAAGTGTGGCCATTTCTTGCAATCTCTCAAAACTGCAAAATCCGGAAATATCTAGCTTTGGGATTTAGGCAGAATTTATCATTTAGGCCAGGGTGGGACAAGGAAGCGCTCCTTCCTGAGAGAACAAGATCCCTCGCTTCCCAGCGCATCCGGAGCAGCAGCCTGGCGAGGCGAAGGGACGCACGTTCCAGCCATCCCTGGGGTCCTGGAACGACAGAGCCGGGACGCACGAACAGCTCCTGGCGAACGAAGTACAAAACCAGAGACGACCGGGGTCCGAATTTGTGGGGGAAAATGGCCCACGTTCAAAATAGAGTGAGATCACAGATTCTTTTCCTCTTAAATTCTTTTGTCTCTATTTTGCATAACTGCTTTCTCCTTTTTTTTTTTCCTTCCTCCTCTCTTTCATGTGTGTATTTTAAGCATTTTTCGAAAGGCACCTGATGACAGTTTAATCAGAGTGCAGAGGGAAGTGGGGCTCTGTGGGTGGCACCAACGTGTGGAAAGTCCAGGGGAAGGGAGGGCGAGGAGAGCCCTTAACGTCCAAGACTCGGAGGTCACTGTGCACAGCGGAAAGAGAAAAAGCAGTTTAAGTTCTCAGGATGGAAAAAGAAATAGCACTTACACCGCTTTTCAAAAAGGGATGCTCTCTTTTGTCTTGATCTAGCCACTCAAGAGCTGTCATTCAAAACAGCAAATTGAAGTCATTTCTGTGATTGTCCTGCAGGTCACTGTCACTGAGCTCACCAAGGGCCCTCTGATTTTAGTGTAACAATAGTCATTGCCTCATGACCGGCAGGAGATGGGGATAAAAGGTATATTTTGCCTAAAGCTATCTTCTGTTGTCAGTACAAGACCTTCTTCTAATAGTAGTAATGTTTTTCTGTCTCTAAGCACAGCACAGGAGGCATAGAAGAACATACTGGAGGACGAGGCAGTTTCTAGAGATCAGCAGTCCAGAGCTAACTCCCTTTCAGAATTGGAAAAGGAATCCTGGTTCAGCTACGGAAGAACATCAGGCAGGATGAACTCAGTGGGGAAGACACGCCATGTGTGGGAATGTTCTCACACATAGTCATCTTGAGTTTCGCATACTAGCTGGATGTATGCTGAGGTTTGGAATCAGCCTTCCTTAAAGGCTGCCCCCCCCCCCCCTTGGCAAAGCAAAGATCAGCAAATCTTCCGAGGCGGTGGCCAGAGAAGGTCCCGGGCCTGCTGGCTCTTAGGTTTGTGTCTTGTCCCGGTGGGCTGCTTCTGATTTCTAGTCAGCCAGAGAAGTGTCTTCAAAACAAACATCAGACCACAAGGGACATCCTGGTTGGAAAGTCACTCTGGAAAAGAGCAGAAAGGGCACAACGTTAAACCACACAACAGTTAAAGAAACCCAATACAACCTAACAGATGGTTCCCCGGGCAGAGTCCACACCCTGTCCAGAATCCTGCACAGCCTGACTCCGGGCATCTCGTTAGGCTTGTGGTTACCGTTCAGAAGCCTCAGTTGGTGCTGAAGCCAACATACATCTGACGGAACTTCGTTCCATGGCCACAGAACAACTTCCCAGCCCTGTAGGGCGAGCCACAAGGTTCATGGCTCCACCAGCGAGTGTGGATGGAGCACACGAACCCGGCAGGACCCGGAAGTTCACTCCTGCTCACGGTACTTCTCGGGGCATGTCATTGTTCTCTTTAGAGAACAAAAGAGATCTGTTTTAGAGCGGTCAGTATCTTTTTTCCATTGTATTCTCTCCCCAAACTACGTGCTTAAGAAAACGACCCCCTTGAAGTATGAAAAACAGAACGGTGGAGGAGGCAGGGGAAGCGCGGAGGGAGCACAAGCCCTGGGGCTGGCAGAGCGGCCGCCAGGGCACCGGGGGAGAGGCACTTTGGCAGCCAGAGCGGACATCTGCGACTGTCCCCCAGCGTTTCTCTGAGCCGCGGAGCTCACATCTGGGGGCCGAGGGCCGGACTGGGCTGCTCTTGGCATTTACTGAGACCGCAAAGCTCGGTAAGGCCACTTGCAAGAGAGACAGTTAACTGGGCAGCGGCCATGCGCGCGGCACAGGTCACAGTTTACCTTCCGCCCCGCGTCCGGGAGGAGAGTGAGCTGCCCTTCGGACACTCGGTCGCCCCTGACCTCCTCTGGGCCGTGAGCGCTCTGGCAATTTCTGCAAGTTCTAAACCCTCCCGCGAGGGTGGGAGCTGGGGCGGGAGGCGCAAGAGGCGCGCCTAGAACGTTCTGCGCGCAGAGCCCAGAGGTGCGCCCAGAGGTCCGCGCAGTCTCGAGGCCCCGCAGGCCCGAGGCTACCTGCTGCTCAGGGCGGCGCTTGGGGACCCGAGACTCTCCACGAAGCACCTGCTCCTCCTGCTTCTCGCCCCGGGCCAGGGCCTCCGCTCACTGCCTGCGGCTGGGGCCAGGCGGGGCAGGGGCAGGCCCCCTCCCCGCCGCGCCCCCCCCCCCGGCCCCCGCCCGAACCCCCCTGCGCGGGAGGCGCCCGGCGGGGCCGCACCGTCTTCTTGGCGGGCTCCTTCTTGCGCTTCTTCTCCGAGTTGCTGTGGTAGGGCAGGTCGCGGCCGCGGTAGGACGGGCCGCGGCTCAGCTCGCGCTCGCTGTAGGGCGGCAGCGGGTCGTCGGCGGAGTCGTCGTCGTCGTCGTCGTCGTCGTCGTCCTGCGGCGCGGCCGCCTTGTAGGTGGAGGGCGGCGACCAGGCGTAGTAGGAGGCGCTGCGGCGGCCGAGCTGCGCGCTCAGCCGGGACGGCGTCTCCAGGCTGCCGCCGCGGCTGGCGCCCTCGGGCCGCGCCTGGCGCTCCAGCGCCCCCGCGCGCGGCCCGTGCTCGTACTTGGGCGCGGTGCCCGGCGTGCGGCTCACCAGGCGCGGCAGCGGCGCGTCGTCCGGCCGCCGGCGCGGGGGGCTGGGCGCCCAGGCGCGGCCCGCGTCGCCCAGGGGCTCCCGGCTGCGGCCGCGCGGCCCGTAGTACTCGTCGGGCGAGCCGTCGGGGTAGAAGCCGCCCAGCGCGCGCGCCTCCGAGCGCTCGAAGCGGCCGCCGCCCCGCGCCTCGTGGCTGTCGCCGTCGGCCCGGCGGGAGCGCGCGGCGTACGAGTCGGCGAAGGCGGCCAGCTCATCCATGGACACGGCGGGGACGCCGGTGGCGAAGTTCTTCCGCGACAGCATCTCGGACTTGGAGCGCTGCTGGCTGCGGGCAGAGGTGGGGAGGGGAGGTCGGTGAGCGCCGAGGCGGGCGCGCGGGGCCGGGCCGGGCGGAGGGGGTGCCCCGGGCTGGCTGCGCGGTCGGGGGGCGGGGGCACCGCCGGGAAGCGGGGCGACCGGGGCTCTCTCTGGAGCTCGTGCTAAGGACCAAGACGGAGTCGTGTGGGTCACACTCCTTTGTGATTCAGATGGCGCCGAGGCGCACAGCGGGGCCTGCTGGTGGTGAGTCTGACTTCTGGCTGACCAGCACTGGCCTCCCTTCTCCCAGCCTCGAAGCCGGGGGCCTGGCGTGGCCGGCGATCCAGGGAAACCCTGCGGTACTCGGTGATGCACAGAGAAGCCTCCTCCTCCCTCAGGGCCCCGGGGCCAGCGTATCCCTGCGAGTTACCCGCCGTTGGTAAGTCTAAGAGAAAGGCAGTGTCTACTGTCCTTGGAGATAAAGGACAGGTGAGTGGTGACCGTGCTGTTCAGTGGGCAGCAGCCATACGAACCAGGGTGCACATCTTGGCCTCCCATACCACTGGCCAGGTGACTCTAGGGAAACGTCGGTTTCCCCAACAGTCCCCACCTTTTAGAGTCAGGAGAATCAATCAGTGTAACGTTTGGTATTTCGCCTTTCACGTAACGATGATCCAAAATGCTGCAAGGGCACCTGGGTGGCTCAGTGGGTAAAGCACTTGCCTCTCGGTTTTGGCTCAGGTCAGGACCTCATGGATTGTGAAATCGAGCTGATGGCTGGGAGTCTGCTTGAAGAGCCTCTCCTGCCTCTTCCCCCGACTTGCGCACACACTCTCTCTCTCTCAAATAAATAAATCTCTTAAAAATGAGGGAGATGATGGATGGGAATTTTTAGAGGATGTAGGGTAAAATATTATGAGAAAGGCAAGGAAATGTTTATTAAGGTTCATTAAGGAGCACAGAGTCCCTGGGGCGCCTGGGTGGCTCAGTGGGTTGGGCCGCTGCCTTCGGCTCGGGTCATGATCTCGGGGTCCTGGGATTGAGTCCTGCATCGGGCTCTCTGCTCAGCGGGGAGCCTGCTTCCCTCTCTCTCTCTCCCTCTGCCTGCCTCTCCGACTACTTGTGATTTAAAAAAAAAAAAAGGAGCACAGAGTCCCCATTTCAAAGGGACTTGGCTATGATTGCACATGGTGCCACAGGTGTCCCTTTGCTTAATAAACATGAGAAGGGGATGTTCAACAGCCCAAGGAGAGCTGTGGCAGGACAACCTAGAACGGGAGACAGAGATGCTCTTGGAAAACAGCTGTCTCAGAGCCACATCTGCCTGCCAGCTCCAGCCCCCTCCCCCCCCCCCCCGCCCCCACAGCTGCAGCCTGGTGCGGCCACCTTGACCTGTACCTGAAGCTCTCCCGATCCTCCTTGTTATACTCCATGGCCGAGGGCCCCCGGCTGGCCCCGCTGCCGCCTCCCACGGCCCCGGACCAATAGTCAGGATTGCTCTCCAAGTCCCCGGACACAGGGAACTGCTTGCTTCTCATCTGGTGGTAGGCCTGGCGGAAACTGCTGTCGTCCTCATGCAGGGAGCTGAGCTCGGAGATGGTGTTGTTATCTGCAGGGACAAAACCAGGCATGACAGAGCTTTCTACGTATTAGGAAGGGAGCTCTGTTAACGGTTCTGGGGAAACTGCCTCCCGAAGGCTTCAGTCCTGTTCTGGTTTAGTTGTAGACCTGAACTAACAGTGTCTGTGTTCTTAGCTCAGCAGGAACAGGCTCTGTCCAGAAGCCCACTGGCTTATAGAGAGGGAGGCTTCCTACATGCTCTGTTCTTAAAATAGGAAAATAATTGTTACTGCTCCACCTAAGGCACGTTTCCCAGAACTTGGGCTCTTTGCAGCTGGTTTCCTCCTAAGGCGTCTTCATCCTTGCTCCAGTGTTTTTCTTCTTGTAGAATTCTGTGAAAGCTACGATGATCCCAGGCATCTTGAGCCAAAAGGGGCAACACGAGAGAGAACCCACAGGTCACAAAATCTTCCTCACTGGTGGCTGCGTCCCAGGATGGGCCTTCAAAACCAGTGCGGCCCCGTGCTTTCGAGGGACCCCATTCCTGCCTCCTTCAGCTATGCCCTTCGCCCCAGGGCACAGTCCACAGGGGCGAGGGGACTGCACACCTAGTGTCCAATCATCCCCTTTCTGGACGCTCATCCAGGAACGTGGATTATCCTTCCCAATTGGTACCAAGTCCATTTCCAGGGCCCACAAAGACTTCTTTGCCTCCCTAACGAATATTCCAGGTGTGTATGGCCTGGGTGGCTAGGACAGCCGAGTCGAGGGAAGGGAAGACAAGCGGGGCGGCTGCACTCGCAGCCTCCTGGCCTCCACTTGTACTCCTCCTACAAAGAAGGGGGTTGTGGTCACCGCTTTCTCATTTCCTACAAAGTGGCCTAAGTAGCATTTTGCAAAAGCACTTGTGAACAAGTCAAGAATCACAGTCTAGAAAGAAAGGGGGGAGGACCAATTAAAAAAAACAAAAAAACCACAACCACTTGTTTACAGAATTTTGAAACGGATTGAATATCATTTTACTTAAAAACGCATCTAGTGAATCTATTTGTCATGCAATTGGATCCGTTTGTTTTCTAAAATCCTTTGGTCAGAACGTCAAAATATTATCAGAATCAACATTTATAAAGTATAAGGTTTGGCTGTTGAGTAGAAGGTAAGCCAAGATAGGACGTGGGCAGCGCAAATCTGTGTCTCAGGTTCCCCTCTACTTCTCCTCCCTAGCCCCAAGAGTTCTCGGAGGAGCACTCCCACCCACAGAGGAAAGGAAGGGCCTCCCCTCCCTCCCCCTGCTGCATAAACACAACCTCCTGGTCCTGCTTTATCCGGGTGGGGGCTTACTGAGAATGCCATTCATTTTGGTCATGTAATCATTTGGTTTTGAATTACAATTTTTAAACTTTTTCCTCCTCCGGAGGAGAATGGACTAGTGACTCCCCATTTGAAAGGAAAAGAGCTCAGATGCTACTGATTAATAAAATCTAGAACCTTCCTTTTCTCATGATCCCAGCGAATTCTAATCTCCTGGGAGCAGTACAGAAGAGAACTTTAAAATGCCTCAAGTGAAACTGTTGAAACATCCTATTGTTGCCTCCGAACTTTCCTTAAACTTCAGGGAATAATGGATCTTTTCCATTTCTCCACATCCTGAGGGCCATCTCAGTTTCACCATTCATAGCGACAGACTGTCTAGGCTGTATGCCGTTCTAACGTTTCTGCCGCATTGAATGTAAACATCAATATCCCTGCTTCACAAACACCTAATAATGTAACTCTAGAACAGGAGAGGCAAACTTTCTCTGTACAGGGCTAGATATTAAATATTTCAGTCTTTGCAAGCCACACTGTTACAATTATTCGACTTGGCCACTGCAGTGTGAAAGCAGCCAGACAACATGTAAGGGAACCGGCCTGACTCTGTTCCAGGACAAACTTCCCAAGAACAGGAGATGGAACCTATTGGCCCTGGAAGGTGTCGTCTGCAAGATCACCACACTGGGATTCTGGACTAAAAATAGCCCAAGTGCAACCCCCTACTTACCAGGGCAAGGAAAGTGAGGGTCTTACTGGCCAGCAAATTCCCGAACCTGACATTCCCCGTTCTTATAGAATCTCGTCACAACCCGAAACCATGAGATCCGTTTTACAATGAGATCTTCGAGACTGTCCCATGTCCATGATCTGTCCCAGGGTTTACTCTGCTCTTCAGAAAGAGAGCCTGGCAAAGTCAAGTGAACTGTATTCCCACTTCACCTCTATGCAATTATGGGACCGTCAACCTGCAGGTTCCAGATCTTGGTTCCAGTTGTGGCGCAGGTACCGAGGTGCCAACACTGGGTCTTTTCCCTCTCTGCTTCCTTTCCTACTCTGTAAAATGAAGGAGGTGGGAGTCAACCACCTCAGTCTCTTCTGTTCCAACATACTAGAAAGTCCTAGGAGGTAGAAGGCTGTGATCTCTGAACAGAAACAGCCACTACAGCCACGGAGCCAAGAGTCGGCTCAAAAACGTCCTGTGTAAAGAGCACAGGACTGGGAATCAGAAGAGCTGGGTTCTAATCCCGGTCTGGCCAGTCACTTCAGCCCTCTGGGTTTCTGTTTCCTCATCTGTACACTGTGCAGACTGACCTCGGCCACCACTAAGGTCCCCTTGGGTGTTCAGATGTCATTACCTTCTGACCAGCCAGTCCCTGGAGACCATTTCAGTCCAGGTAGACTGGTGACATCACCTAAATCAGGATGCATTCTTTAGTTTCAGCCTCAGGTTTTAACTCTTACCCTGAGCTGAGAGATTCACAGATTTCCTCCCCAGGCTCCTTCTCCTGGATTGCTGTCTCTGTCCCCTCCCAGGGCTCCATGACAACACATTACAACTAACTTGTCAAGTGCAGTGACATCTGCATTCCTGACATTCCAATCTGGAGATGGTCTTTTTATAGGCAGGCCGGTGGGAGGATGCAGCAAGGAACGCAGCTCAGACAGGATGAATTTAGCTTTGCAAACTGGGAGGAATATGTTGTCCTTAATCTGAATACAGTGCCTCTAGTCTGGGACTGTTTCCCCAACAGTTCCATCAAGCCTCTCCTCGCTTCCAAGGCAAGGAGGGTTCAAAGAGAGAGAGAGAGAGAGAGAGAGGTAGTGACCTCACCACCATGCCAGCCAGCACCCTCCAATAATCAGCCCGTCCATGTCAGACCTGCCCGGAGCTGGGTCTCGTCACCAAGGTAAGCTGGAGTCCGCACCAGCACTCAGCTGTGTCCACTGCAGAGTGTCCGAGGGCCTGTGAGTGAAGGCTGGGGTCCTGCCACCTACAAGCTCAGGAACTGGAAAGTTCTTTTGATAAGAGGGGCAGCCTCTTTCCTAGCCCTCAGTCTCTGCCGTCGGGCATCTCAGAGGAACACAGGCCTCCTTTTCTGCTGGTAGACTTTTCCTTCCGCTGCTTAGAGTCCTCCGTGGAGCAAGTCGGCAGCTGGACCGTTGCTCAATGGTAGAGGTTTTCATGTTGGGGGAAAAACTCACATCTTTAGTCATTATTTTGAATAGAAGGGAATGACCCTTTGAAGAAAACATCTGCAACCTCAGCACTGCCTGGGCCCAGCACAGCTGACTGCCCCACGGAGAGAAACAGCACGAAGCAAGGTGGGAACGACCGCTCTGCCCTTCCCACCAGGAGCCCTATTTCTCCCTTCTGTGCCCTCAGAGCTACTCTCTTCAGGACATCGCCGGCCCCCCTGCTAGTCCTAAGCCACCAGAGCTCAGGGCTGCCCACGTTTGGGAATCCCCAAACCCCCTTTAGCCGTGAAGCCCAGATCACGTGGCACTAACAGATGCTCACATCTGCCTCTCATCCTTCTGGCTGGATCAAACTGAGCCAGCTCCTTCTCGACGTAGTACAGGACCTTCATGGAGTCTCTCTCTTTGTCAGCCTGAATCCGGTAACCTTTGCGAACTGTGGAGAAAAGGACAGGAAGGGGAGCTGAGAAAAGCCGGAGGTGGCCTCTCTTTACTTTACCAAGTAAAGCCCGCCGTTCCTGCTTATGACAACTCTTTTTGAAATCGCCAGAAATAATCATCTATATTTATACTTATGGAACCGTGACTGAGATCCCTTTTATCAGATGGTGGCCCTGGAATGGAAGAACAGCAGTGCACCACCAAGTTCGCTCACAGTAGATTTGGGGTCATTTGTTAACTTCTGCTTCCTACTTTCTGACCTCCTTAGCTCCACTTAAAGCTTGGGGGGGGGGGGGAGACAGATTTTCTGGACGGAGGACATAGATCATGCTATAGCATCTGCGGGTCCCAGCTCCGCTTGGTGGGAGAACAAGTAAATAAAACAGATACCCGAACATCGGGGACCTTGACGAGGGTGGCCTGAACGCCTCTGGTTTCACGGGAGATGGTGCAAAAATCCCCTCCCAGGTGGCGCATACGAGCCAGGATGATAGACTACAAGAAGCGTTCGTGCAAAACGAAAATGAGGGGCAAAAATACATGGATTGCTAACTCTGGTTCCACTTTATTTCTCTGAAGTTTTCCTTTTGGGAGAAGAAATACCATAGTATTCCATACACGATTAGTTCCACCTGCTGCTGTGTGGTCAGAAGCAGGGGTTATTTTGGGGGTGCTCCATAACGAGAGAGAATACCATCTCCTACGCTCCCATCACTCATACTGTCAGGAACAAAGACGGTTTAAGCCCCACATCACTTAGTATCAGTCGAGTCCAATACCAGCCCCAAGGGTGATCAGACACAGGCAAGTCAAATCTTCACAAATGCGAGAAAACGAGAGAGAAGGACCCAACATGCCAGTGGTAAGAGACAGCATGCATCGAGCCTCTCAGTGTGCTAGGTACTGCCCTAATGCTCTGCATGGATATTTGCTCCTCACAACCCCTAACAAATTTGCTGATAGCCTCAGTTTATGGTCGAGAAAACTTTGGCTCAGAGAGTTTCCTGCCCTGCTCCAGAATAATGGGCAGCACAGGGGCTAGACCTACGTAACCTGACTGAAACTCGGGAGCCCAGAAGCAGAGGCAGGAGGGAGCGACCCAAGAGGAAGACAAGAAGACCCAGTGTAGGAAATGCTCGTAGGTGTGTCATGGGTGGTGTGACCAGGGGCACAGGCTTATCGGTCCTGTGTTCTGGCCAGTCAGGACTACACAACAGGATGGAAGCAAGTAACCCAACTCCCAACGCGCTCGGCTCCCACAGTAGGCCAAATACCGTAAAGAAACCATATGGCCACGTGTGCCTCCAGAAGAGCCTCCACGTGCTGCTCTCTGGTCACGTGACCCTGGCTGTGGACAAAGTCCCATGTGTGCACAAACGACGCACACAGAGGATTAAAATACTGTACTGCTCAGCGCTCTCCTCACAGCCCTGGCTTTGAAGACCGAGAGAACGCCCCCACGCCCATTTGCAGGTGCACCGATGTTCTCTGTGAGAACATTCTGGGCCCTTCCTAGTCACCTCCACTTGTGAGATTTCTTTAAAAAAAAAAAAAATCAGTGAATCTCTGCACACGCTTTTCAGGATTACCTTCTCCTGGAGGTTGGAGCTGTAATCCTTAGGCCAAAGCAATTATTAGTAGGAATGATTTTATTTATCAAGCTGCACAGCCTTCCATCTCTGCAGAGGCGTTTACAGAGTTGTACAGACAGTTCAATTAAAAGGCAATTATCCCACGGAAGTGCTATGTTGTTCGGAGGCAGTGATGTCTGACGGAGGAAACACAGAGCTCGGAAGGTGGGGAGCCCGGCATTCGTGGGTACATCTCTGGTTCATTGAGGGACCTCACATAAATGATGGCCTATCCAGGACCCAGTTTTCACATCTATCAAATGCAGCTAATACTTCTCAACCCTTCTCATCTTAAAGAAGACAAATATAGGAAAAAATTTAAAAAAAAAAAAAAAAGACAACAAAGACCAAATCACTAGAGTACTTTCTTTGTAATTATTAGCGGCAGCTCAAATAGCACCACATCCAAAAAGCTTTCTCTGGTTCTCACAGCTAGAAAGTTCTATCTTTCCTCCCTCTCTCTTTCCATCTCATTTCTCTCTTCTAAATCATTTACTTGGAACTTTAATTATGACTCTCAATATATTCTAGTTTGTCCCAAATTCTGTGTATAAAGGTCCAATCTTCCCAAAGATTCTTGAAGGAGAAGAATTCTTATTCTAGATGAGTGTAAAGCCCAGGACACTGCTGAGTAGGCGTTAATGTCTGTTGGAGCTGAACTGAGCCAGTCTGGAGACGATGGTGAAGTTCATGATTCCTTTGGAAATAGTATTTTTAGTAGAGTTTCCCTCTCCAGCCTGTCAGCTTCCTGAGGGTGAGGACCAGTTCTCTCTGCTTATCTCTGCATCCCCAGCACTTAGCACAGAGCCTGCCTGGCACACTGTAGACACTCAAAACGTGTGTGTGCGGATGGATGGACGGATGGATGGACGGACGGATGGACGGACAGATGGAAATCAGGAATAGAAACTACGAGTACGAGGGAGTACAAGATGAGAGCGAAGCAGCCACGTGGTTGCTTTACTGAAGGGATTTGACCAGGAAGGAGAGGACTTGAATGGAAGCTTGAGGGAGCAGCAAGGCATAGGCAGATTTGGTTGTTATTGTTGATGGTTATTTTTTAAAGGAGAAAACTAGCATTTGATAGGCATCAGGGAACAGGCCTGCTCTACCTGAGCTATGACTTTATCAGTGTGTTTTTTAGACATGAAGCTACTAAGATAAACCATTCAGTCACACTGAGATGGAGTGGAAGGGGGTGGCTGCTGCACGGAACAGTGTACCGGCTGTCCCGTGGTCGTCGGAGACCGCGGCCGCTCAGAGACCGCTGGACACCTCTCAGTTAACTGCAACTCGGACCAAAGCATAGATTGTTTTCTCTGTCATTATAACAAATTATAATCCTCATTATGAGACAGCTTGGGTTATGTATGCGCAGGTTATCATGTCCCTGAAAAGTTATAACTACGGACAGCCTTGAATGAAGGTGGTAGGTTCACCTCTCAAACTCCGGCATTATCTAGGGACTCCAGCAGAAGAGGCATTTTCAGCCTTGACTTCTCGGTCCCTCCAGCGCATGCCTTCAGGTATCGAAATCCCTCTCATTGGCCAAGAAGGACAGAGGCAGAGTATGGATATTTAGACTTTAGAGATAACATCATTTGGCTTCAGTAGCCTAAAAGCTAGGCAATTCTCCCAGTAAAAGGTGTTGGTTTTGGATTTGGTTTTGGTTTTCGATTCGTAATTTGTCTGAAAACCAGAGAACTCTGATGTATGGTGATATTTTAATAAGATGTGTCCTTGACTACTCGCCGAAGTCCAGCACTTTTTTGGAAAATGACCCTCCTCCCCAGGGATGTTCCAGTTTCGGGCGGATGAATGATTTGTCTTTCTCAAGTTCTGTCCAGTCCAAGTCCTCTGGTTGGTGTGGCCCCTCTAAGTTACTAACCTTGGCACCTTTGGTTTTAGTGGAGAGGGAATACTGGGCTATTCTTTTGATGCCGAACTATAACTTCAAAAATGTGTATTGTTTAAGTAGTTGAGCAGATATTTTTGACCCAGTTAATTGAAATTAAGTATTTTTCAGCTATTTTCTCCTTCACAGCCAAATCTAACTTATAAAACTTGCAAAAAAAAAAAAGTCTCTAAGGCAGATACCTATGGATATAGCCTTGTTTTTCCTGTCCTATCTTAATGAGCTAAGTCAGGCTGTTTATGGATGATGGAACAGCTGCCAGATTCCACCCCCAGGGGGAGAGCAGCTCAGTTGTGGGAGAAGTGATGCTCAAAATTTGCATATTCTCTGTATACATACAGTGGCATATATATAGACCCACATCCTTATTAGTTTTGAAAATGACATTTCAAAACCCTACTTGCCTACTCAATTCTTTTGTAAGAAGGATGAGTGGGGGCCAGGTAGATGGGAAAATGACTTAGAGCCAGGCAAGAGAAGCTGTGGGAAGCTGAGGCAGGAGAGCATTAAATTAATCAAGGAGGGAGATGCTAGAAAGGACCAGGACAGTATGACAGAGACGGAGTAAAGTAAACGGATTCAAGGCTATTTTGAGTACAGTCTGAAGAACTCGGTGACAAATCAGATGAGGGAAGTGAGGAAGAGGTCCCCGCTTCTCGTTCGGGCTGCTCGGTGGACAGTAGTGCCACCCACTACGATAAGAAAGGCCGGAGTTCATTTGAAGTCTAAAAACAGCAGATTAATTCCATTTCCTAGAGTTTAAGCTCGAAATGCCCGTGAGATGTCCAGAAAGCAATTTGATATATGGGACTGGGGAGCCGAGGAGAGGCTGGAGATGGCGACTGGGAGTCATAAGCACGGAGAAGATGACAGAGCCATTGGAGTAGGTAAGATTTCCCAGGGAGAGGACCTTGGGCCAAAACAGGAACACCAGCATCTGGGGTGTGGGCCGTGGAAGGAGAGCCAGCAAAGAGCAAAACAGGTAGGGAAAATGACTAAGTGATATAGGAGGTAAATGCTTTTGAGAAGTCAAGGGACGTAAGAATTGAGAAGCATCCGTTACATTTAGCAGTAGGGCAGTCGTCACAAGCACTGGTGTCCGGAGTAGGGAAAGTGACAGCCAGATGGAAGTTCGCTGAGAAGTTGGGGAAAAGCAGAGGAAATGGAGACAGGAACTACTTAAAGCGCTGAAGGAGTTGGGCTATGAAGAGCAGAAAAGGAACAGGGAAGTAACATCAGAGGACTGCGGGGGTTTTGCAGATTGTTATATGTTAATGGGAGAGCTTTAAGCCTGGTTTGAACACTGCTAGGATGGAGACAGGGAGAAGGAACGGCGGGTGATGAGAGCCAGTCTTCCGACCGGAGGGAGTGTGGCTGCTCCGTAAAGACAGAACCTTGACAAAGAGGAAGAGGCTGTATCCAGAGAAGGACAGGAGACGGTCTTCTTCTGTTGGAACAGAGATCACAAATGAAGGTCGGGAAAAGGAATCAAGGGGACTCTTGTCGCTCGCATTTGGTAACCTTGCCTCTTCAACTACTGAGAGGGTCCAAAGGGGTGTTGTGTACAAATGTAATCTGAAAAAAAATCACTGTTGCTACATGATTACCCTAAAATCCCTAAAATTAAAGTAGCATATAAATATAAAATAGGCTAAATTTACATCTTTTCAGTCAGCATTTCCTAACATCTCTAACATTCTTTCAAAAATAAGCTACATGAAACATGGGCTTGAGCCACCTTTTTCTTAAAGGACACATAGCCAAATGCCATCAGTAAGTCTGGCCATGGGACCATGAGGACAGGAATGTGTCCATTGGGGGATCATGAAGAATTCCTTCCTGACTCGAACCAGATTACGACACCCTGGGCCAGACCGGCTGTGGCCGACATCGGCTGTGCAGATTCCCTTTTTCCCCGCTAATGGAACCGTGATTTTGTTCATTTCCAAGATGAATAGTGTTCCAGCCTAAGAGACGAGTCTTGATTAGTTCAAACCAATCAGGTATAGAAATGGGCTCGAGACACAATTCTTGCCACTAAAATTGCTAGGAGATGTCTGTTGGAAGGGGAGGGGCTTCTGGAAGAGGTATCCTCACTCTTGAAAGAAGCAGCACAAAGAAAACGGATATGTTTTTCCATCTCTGAACGCATTTAGTGCCTGGAACTATGGAAGTCTTCATAGGATCACGAGGGGAGCCAGCTCAGAAGCACAGAACAAAAGATGGAGAGAACTAGGTCCTTCAGTGTTGCCACGTGAACTGATCCATCAACCAACCCCAGAGCCATCTTTCTTTGGGATTTCTTGCTATGCGAAATAAGAAAAGTTCCTATTTTTCAAGCCACCTCTTTCTTCTTTTTTAAAGATTTATTTATTTTTGAGAGAGAGAGGGAGAGAGCATGCAGGCAGAAAGGGCAGAAGTGGAGGGACTCCAGCAGGGACCCACAACCCTGCTGAGTGTGGAGCCCGGCATGGGGCTCGATGTCACCAGCCTAAGATCATGACCTGAGCTGAAATCAAGAGTTGGATCCTCAACCGACTGAGTCACCCAGGCACCCCCAAGCCACTTCTAGTTGCAGTTGGTTAGTGAGGCAGGATGGGGCCAAAATGATCGAACTGTAACAAGCAAGAGCTAGAAAAAGGTTGAAATCAGGAGAGAGGAAGTATTTGTCCCCTGGCCCCTCCGCCATTGGGGAAACAACCGTATTGTCTGTGTCTCTCTAATTCCCGGTGTGTCCTTGATCATGAGGCAAATCCCATTCATGTCCCCTGGCCCCTCCGCCGTTGGGGAAACAACCATATTGTCTGTGTCTCTCTAATTCCCGGTGTGTCCTTGATCATGAACTTTTACTTCTCTGTCTGTGACTCATCCTCAGGCTCCGATGTCAGAATTCTACCAACTGTTCCAGGGAGAGAAAAAATCACAAATACCAATTGCTCACTGATGACATCCACTCCTTCCAGGGTCAAGCACGGACAGTTCATCCAGTGGGTAAGACACTCTTCCCTGCTCCCACCGGAAGAAGGCCAGATAGCTCCGGGGGGACATGCCTGTTTTACCAACCCCACTAGCTCATCCACACCTAGGAATTCAACAGGCATCTCCTAAAGATACTTCACGCACGTCTAACCTTCCTACTCTGTAATCCTGTTTCAAGCGTCTCCATGGAAGCTCTGTTTGACTGCCCCCCACCCCCCGCCCCTCTACCCCTCTGCCTTTGCCAATAACCACGAATTCATCATGCCCTAACACACCATGGTGCATCTCCACCCAAATACGCTCTCCTTACGCATTACCTAATTCTCTCTATGATGCGCGTCCCTGGACAGCCTGGGCTCATCTGAAGCCTCCCTTTCCTTCATTCCCAAAGTCTTATTTTGAAGTATCTCTCAGATTGACCTACTCATTTCAATTCCCGTGGCCTCTGTCGTGGCCCGACTGCTCTCACGTTCCCTGAATGGCTTCATTTTCATCTCAGCTCGGTATCTCTGATCCCACTCTCTTCCACTGCCACGCGCCTCGTCGGCATGTCGCCTTTCCAAGGACTCGGGAACCTGCCAGTGGCTCCCGCTCACTTATGGCACCGAACCTCGGGCTCTCCTGGGTGGGTTTCAGGACCTTCCTTAATCTGGGTGAGGCTCCATCAAAGCCCTCCACTTCCTTCTAGTGTCCAACACCCCCCCCTCTTTCTTCCAGCTCCAAGCTCCTACCACGTGTCCTTCCTGGGGGGTGCTCAGCACCTCCCTCTCTCTCCTATTTCTTTGTGTTCCTCTAGGCCCAGCTCTTCCCTGAACCCTCTGTAACCGCTCCAGCTCCATCTCCTTTGAACACCCAGCACCACACTCTTTGCAGCATCTCATCGTCCTAATAAAAATCCATTCTCTCTCCCTGGCTGGGCCATTCTGCTTCCTACACAAACCATGTCCTATACTTCTTAGTGTCCCTCACCGTGCCTTTGACAGTCCTGAACACTAGGTAGGGATGAGATAACTATTTATGAACTGGATGGTCAGCATTCAAGGGCTACCTTGCCTCTTTTCCTCATCACTTCAGTTATCGGGGATCTGGGGAAGGGAGCAGGGACAGCGACATCCTGCGGTCCTTGGAAAGCCTGACATGCACTCCAGATGATACCTGGTACCGCTGGAGGGATCCCATTTCTGGAATGGAGACCATCATTTTCCAAAGAAGCATCACCGAGCTGACGGTTCCCATCAGTAAGGAACCAGAGCAGAAGCCAGAGAGGAGCATGGGGCAGGGTGGTCTGGAACTACATTTACCACTGTGGCTGCCTCCCGTGGAGTCACTTGGTGCCAGGGGGGGCGGGTGCGGCTTGTCCATCAGCATGCCGGTTGGGGGGGTTCCTCCCAGGGGGACAGAGGGGATGGAGTAAGGGCCGGGGACACCGGAGACAGAGGGAGGGTACCCGGCCTTTGCTGCTTTCCCTGCTTCATACACTGTGGAGGGAGATGAAGAGCAAAAGAGATTATATTATCGTCCCACCCTCCACAACCCTCACACCGAAACTGCCTGAGGATGCGCTTAAGGGAGCCCCGGGACGTGCGTGTGCGTGTGTGTGTGTGTGTGTGTGTGTGCGTGTGCGTGTGCGTGTGCGTGTATTCTCCTAGGCCTGAACTATTCATCAGAACGTCTCTCCCACTCCCTTGGACTCCTCCGGCTCCACCAAAAGGCAGCGACATAAGGAATTACGGGGTTCAGTAGCTGGCAACGGAGTCATTAAGCGGTCCTAGGAGCGGCCATGGCGGCCTCCCCAGTGCCAGCAGCAGCCCACCCTTCAGCACGCGTGAGGCCCCCGCAGGAAGCCTAGCGCCAGGCCACCCGGGGCTCCTTCCCGGAGGATCCTAAGCCTCTTCTAGAGAGGCCGGGCAGGCACAGAGCTTGCACGTGGCTCTGCTCTGGGATCTCAAAGGCAGAGCAGATCACCGGACCCCCCCTGGAAGCTGCTTCATGCCTAAGGACACTGAAGATGCCTGCATGTCTTTCCCCTTCAGGATGTGTCTGGTTTCTGGTCTGGGGCGCCCAGCTTAGTGGCTGCACGGGCTCGGCCCTTATGGTGCAACTGTGCATCCCCCGATGAGGACTGGTCTGGTGGGCCACGTTGTCTCGGGCACAAATAAGACTCCTCCCCGGCTGGGTGGTGTGCCGAGCCTGCCGTCTGCACGCTCTGCTGGTAAAAAGAGGAGTTCTCTGCCTTTGAGAGGCACGACCAGAGAAGCTTTCCTCTAGCCTGAGTGCTTGAAGAGAGGGCAGAAGCCTTCCCCACAACCTGACCATCGGAGCCTGCCCTTCCCTTCGTGGGCGGCGCCAGAGTGAAATGCAGATGCGGGGGGACGGGTGTGGATGCCAAGTAGGAGAACTGCATGCGGGTGAGGACACGGGGACGGGCAGCTCGGGGAGCCGGCGGCTCCCGGCAGAGGAGGGAGGCTGGAGCAACCAGCTCCGGAGGTGGAAGGAAAGGAGGTGGAGAAGAAAGTCGGGCACACAGCTCTCTGACAGAGACGCGACCTCTCCTCCGGTCGCCCTGTCTCCC
Organism: Mustela lutreola; assembly: GCF_030435805.1. Classification (NCBI taxonomy): domain Eukaryota; kingdom Metazoa; phylum Chordata; class Mammalia; order Carnivora; family Mustelidae; genus Mustela; species Mustela lutreola. The sequence goes on along the minus strand of NC_081303.1, from coordinate 5,752,551 downwards.
CGCCCGGCACTTTACTCACAGGCCTGCGGGCAGCAGCAGGACTCCGGACAACACGGGCAGCGGATGTAGCAGCAGCAGCTGTGCGGGCAGCACTGGCACCAGCAGATCCCCACCAGCACGAAGAAGAGGAAGACTCCCAGGATCACCAGGCCGACGAACACCCACTCTGGAAGGACGCACAGAGAAACCCACGCTGGGGGCGGCCCGCCGCACCGGCAGGGACCCTCTTCTCGCTGCCTCCTGTCAGAGGAGTGGGTAGTGGGGGCAGGGGGGACCCGGGGAAGGAACCATCACGACAGGGCACAGAGCGCCCCCGGCTCAGGGGGAACTCTGAGAGCGAGAAGGCCTGACGCGGCGCGGTATGGAGAAGAGGGAGGAAGGGTCCCTAGGGTCCTACTGAGCGCGGTGGAATGACCAGCACGGGGTGGTGGCGGAGTTTCGGGGCCTTCCGGGGCAAAGGGCTTACCATATCCACCGTAGTGTCTGAACAAGGATGGGGCAGGACCAGAAAGACTCCTGGCTGGGGAGAGGAATCTTGGCAGCTGAGCTGGGAAGTGGTGGGTTCTGTGAATATGTCCCTTTTGTGGGCAACTTATTCTTACCTCTAAAAACACGAGTCCTGAGACAAAGTTCTGTGTCACAGGGTCTCAAGATATTTAGGTGGTCCGGGTCTCTCCCTGCTGACCACCCCTGTAACCCCTTTCCTGTCCTCAGCATCAAGGCTGAGATCAAAGCCTTTTGCTTCTATCTGTGGAACAAACCAGGGAGAAAACGAGAGACAAAGACTCTCGTGCTGTCCCCACGCCCCAGGAGTGGCTTGGTTTGGTCGCACTCAGGCCGGCTGTGCGAACCAGGCAGCAGGCCCACGGCTACAATGGCTCCGGGCTCTGACGGCCGTACCAGCTGTTAACTTCTGCTGTTTTCACACCTCTGCCAGGGGTCGAACACAACTTCCGGTTCATCTGCTTGCCCACAAGATTCAAGAAAGGAAACATTCCATCTGGCTTACATAAAAATGGCATGACCCTCCATGACTTTACGTCATGCTTTCAGGACTTGGCTATAGGACCCAGCTTCCCACTGGAGGCCGGGGATGGACTGGACGAGCCAGGATTGCCTTTGAAAGTCCAAAGATTAAAGTGATTCATTTTGACGGAAGGCCGCCTACCAGAAGAACCTTTACAATGAACTTTAAGTGTATATTGTTTTTATTGAATTTTGGTTGTTAAATATTCCTTCAGTTAAATGGACATTCAGTTGGAGCTTGAAAATAGGATATTTTTGTTATATAAAGAGTTTTGTCTTAATGCTAAAATTATCTTTGTTTAGAACATGATTTCCTCAGGACGAGAACAAGCAACTTATGTTTTCTGAATGTCCCTCCTCACTCTCCCTCTGAAATACACTCAAATTAACCAGGTCACCATCTCTTCAGTGAGGAAATGAGAAGGTCTTGGGTCTGGTGAGAATGGTCTGGAGAGCATTCCTGCTGAGGACAATAGATAGCTGAGGGTTTTGCCCCAGTCCTCAGCTACAGCACAGTAACATTCTATAGCCTGAGACAGATAGGAGCCCTGAGGAACAGAGCGGTGCTGTGGCTCGGCGGCTACAATGAGGCTCGGGCCGTCAAGGCTAAAGACTGGCAGTTTTATCTCAGAGAAACAAAAGAATGCTCTCCATGAAAGGATTCTTGGGAACCAACAGGGAGGGATATTCAACGGCCAAGGACCAGATAGGAAAAATACAGTAACTCTTTCTTGAGACCGGGAGATATAACATCTAGTTGGAAGTCATGCTTTGTAACATCGTGGGTGTGATGAACAAATGGGTACAAACAGACACAACTCTGGATAAGGGGGAGTCCCAAAGAGGTGTCTACGTACGTCCCTGGGATCAACATTTATATGAAGAACGTCGTATTTGGGACGGCCAGCTAACGGCAAAACGGGAGAATTCATGGAACTCAACCGTAAAGACTTCAGATGTTTTAAAACCTGAACAAAGTCAAAACCAACGGCCAGGAATATTTTGTTTCTCTCTCTTGCTCCCAACACTTAGGCAGCTCTTAACCCTTTGCCAGAAGCCGTCTAAAGCAAGTCGGAATCATAGCCTTCCCCATTCCCTGAGTTGGCATATGTCCCTTCCCATAGCTCATTCTTATTTCTCTCCGAACCCGCTTCCATTACGGGCTCTGGGGCTGCAGCGAGCTGAGGCTGGCTGGTCTAGGCTGGTGCGTTCAACTGAAGCTACAGAAAACGACAGGGGTGTGCATTTGGGTGTTTCCTTGACATATGGTCTATGGATCCCAGGGACTTAGGGGGCCCCAGAAGCTCCTGAAATTGCATACAAAGCAATGTAGGTGTTTACATGTGTACTTCTCAAGGGAGGCGGGGTGTGTTACTTTCATAAGGCTTGGAAATATGTATTGATCATGTTATGAAAGGTAATTCGGAGCAACGCGATTGTACCCCAATGAACAGATAAACATATAATTTAGGGAATAAGGAAATGCAATAAAAACAGTCATTCCGCTAGGGATACTTATAGCTGTCTAGGCACAGCAGAGGTACTGAATGGTTCCGAAGATTGCCAAAGAGCCTGCAAGGCCCAGCCCCGAAAGGGCGGGTCCCTGTTGCAGCCCATTTTAATTATCACGATTCTTTTAGGGCCTGGTGACAGAAGAAACACAATCTAAAGTCTTTTCCGCTGGGCTTAGTTCATCCTGGTAAAGACCACGGACACATACAGACAAATGTGCAAATAAGTTAAAGGAGAGATTAGCGACTAATGCAGAAGCAAGACAGACAGAGTGACAGCAAATTAAGCAAATAAAGAGTGAAATGACTGAGTACCTGGCATAATTTCCACAGCAAAACTGGGCAAGAGGTCAGCAAGCAGCCCTGTCCTGCCTGGAGGAGGTAGAAGGAAAAGAAGGGAAGCGGTTACTCCAAGGGCAAACACAGCCGGAAGCCTGGCGCCAGTGGCCCCGTCGTCCACAGGGCTGGGGACCCAGGCTCTCTGCGGGAGGAGGGGCAAGTCCCAGGGGCTGAGCTCAGTCAAGAGAAAAGCTTTCTCCATCGCTCTTCGGCAGCCACCTAAGTGAACTTTGCACCAAAAGCAGATGGAAGCAGAAACAGAACTTTCTCTCGAACTATTTTTAGAAGGAGGAAATCTCTGCTTCCCATATGAAAGCCCAGCTCGAGCAGACTGACATACGCTGTTTCCATTCATGTACACAGTCTTCTCCACACATGTGATCGGAGAGTCAAACCCATCTGTATCCAAACGTGCAACCCACGTTTTCATACATCCATACATACCCCTGTGTCCATATCAAAGCACAAGTCCATGTCTGGTTTTAACCTGGAATGGTCTCACTACGTGACTCTATTTATAGCCTAAAGATGCTTCAGGGATTAAAATTCTCAAAGGCAAGGGAAAGATAAAGCTAGATGACTGGCATGCTCTTCTACACCCCTTCTGGTTTCAGAAATACTCTCTACATATGTATCTGGTGTGGCTTTTCCATATGGGACCCGAAGCTGGCCTTGTATGAACCCAAGTGCCTTCTGCGTGGGACAGCAGGTGAGCTGACGGGCTGGTGTCAGAACAGGTGCCTTTCGGGGCTCTGGAAGGCAAAGAGCTGCGCAGGAGCCAAGACCGTGGAAGACGTGGGGGATCCGGAGGTTCGTCCTTTTAACCGCTAGTCTGACGTATAGGAAGAAGCACCGAATGCTTTTGCCCCGTTCTCCTATCACGCTAAATGTAAGGACCCTGATACGACTTTCCCACTCGTCCCAGATGTTTCTACCACACTGAAGCCTTGCTAACGAGCAAGCTGCCCTCTGAAGCACCTCTCAGGTTGCCTCCTTTCAGACTCCGAAGGCAAGAAGCCACTGGTGTACCACTCAAGCATGAACTGAACCTTATGACTAAGGTGCCTAACATACTCCCCCAGAAAGGCTCTGTCCAATAGAAATATAATGTGAGCGACACGTTAACTTTAGCTTTTTTAGTAATCACATTAAAGAGTTAAAAAAAAAAAGAAATTTAATACTATTTTTTTACTTATACCAATGTAGCCAAACTATTAACCCTTCAAAGGCTCAAGAGCCTACTGAACACAGTTTGAGGGCGTGTGTTTTATGCATATGGATTTGGTTCATTTAGAAAGCAACTTAAGTTTGTTGAGTTGCATTAGAGGAGAAAGGTACCTGTGTGTGGTTCATATTTTGAATCTTAAGATGGGTCATGACTGCTCACTGGCCCCATCCTGTCTCAAACCACTCCATTGAGAAGAAGCACTGATAAAAGTCAAAGAAAAAGCAGCTCCTCTGGGACATTTACTTTTTCTTGGCTCTCCCTAACTAGACAAGGCCAATGTGGTAAAATGTGTCCTGCTTGCATGTCCTGCGCAGGTAATGGTCCCTCATCTGAAAGATTAATTGGGACCACAGTACATTCCAAGGGCAAAGAAGTATAGAACGAGTGACTAGGTTTTGGAGAGAAGGGCTTCTGTCTGTCTCTTATCTTGTGCAGCTAACTTGCCAAGGATAGCCTGCTGTTCGCAGGGTCTCCTGGAAGAACAGGCAGGAGCCAAGTGGAGCACTGGAAAAAGGCATCCTGGAGGAGAATCCCTAGGCGAGCCTTCAGCCTAAGCCTTCCTGAAATGTGAAGAGTTGCCGCTGAGGCTCACAGCAGTCCCATCCCGTTCCTGGGACAGAATACCAGACAGGGATTTGGGACCAGAGTCTGAGCCAGTGATAAGTGCACGCACTGGTCTCATCTGGAGTGTTCTGCACACAAATGCCTCTTGGAAGCTCTACAAGGAAACAACTGGTCAAGGACTGGGGAGCTGGGGATGTTGGCCATCTCTTAAAGACATGATTTATACTAACTACCAGCCAACGGTCAATGACTTCTCTTGTTCCAGCAAGGTAGTTGTCAGAGAGTCACTTAATGGTGATTTTTAAAAAATCCAGACAATTAGCACTTCTGAATGCATCTCTTACTGTAGCTAGTGAAATGAAAAAGCTTTTCTTGCATCTACCCTTGAGCTCTCAAACCTACCAGTGTTTTAAACATCTCTAGATATGTGGTAGCCCATAATTAACCACATTCATAATTGAAATATTATTGATGATACAAACTGCAGATCTATACACCCTCACAGGGTATTAGCCATGTAATAATTATGAACTATAAAAAAAATCCATATATTTGGGTGCCTGGGTAGTTCAGATGGTTGAGCACCTGCCTTCGGCTCAAGTCATGATCCCAGGGATCGAGTCCCACATCCGGGCTCCTTGCTCAGCAGGAAGCTTGCTTCTCCCTCTGCCTCTTCTGCTCCCCTTGCTTGTGCTCTCTCGCTCTCTTTGTCAAATAAATAAATAAAATCTTTTAAAAAAAATCTGTATATTCAAGGAAAATATGGAGCTCATATATATGATAGAGATGACATTATACTGGAGAAAGCAGTGGCCTGGGAGGCAGGGTACTGGGAGTCAACTCTGTCCTTCGTTTGCTTGGTGAGTGCCACAGGCAATCCTCTTTCTAGGTCTCCACTTTCTCCCTAGTCAAGTGAAGAGATTGAATAAAGTGATCTACAAAGAGGGAGACCATATGTCCGGGTGTGTGCCTGCTGTCCTCGTGTAAATATTAATAGCACTACTTTAACTCTCAGGGTGTCCTATTTTAGACAATTAATTATACGGTCACCCTATCTATAATATTTTTGGCTCTCAAATCTGGTGCTTAATGGTTAGAGCTGCAAACTCAGCTGTTTACAGGGAGAGCAGGTAAGTCATGTAAATGCAGCTAGCTGAGGGTAACACACCAGGGAACATTTAGGGGCAAAGTGAATGGCCGATTACGTGTCTCTGGGGCTACTGCTGTTCACCTCTAGCCAACTGCTGCCTGACGGGAATGTGTCTCCTGAGTTGCAGGTCTTCCTGTTTCTCAAGATTAGCCAGACCACAGGCTTTTTGTGCGAAATATCCTTATTTTCAAATGTTGGCAACTGATTCATAGATTTTTTTAAAACACTGGACAATCCATACAAAATATATTTGGGGGCTGTATAGGGCCCAGAGATCACATACTTGGAACCACTGACAGGTATAAACAGACCAAGATATTTGTGAGCACATAAAACACAAAAGCTGGATTTCCGCACAGGCTGTTTAGATCACCTTGCTGGTCTTCTGACATTGTTTACACACAGCAGAACGTCAGTGAGTGTGAGCTCTAAGAACCTATGTTCAAATGAAAATCTGAAGAGCTGGAATGGGCATCATGGAAGAACAATGAAGGGATTTTCATTTCTAGATTATATGTTTGCATTTGTAATTTAAAACCTTAAGGATAGGGTGGTATCAAAAATATGGACAGGAGATCCACAAAGCTTGTCACTCCAACAGAGAGACATACATCAATCTTCTCATTTGCCCTCAAGCAACAGTGAGTAGCTGATGCTTCAGGGAGAGATGAAGTTTTCCCATAATGCAATTGTGTAGTGCTGGCCCCAGGATGGGCGACAGGATCTTGCCATACGGTGGGTGAAATGTAATGTCTTCAGACTTCAGGACCCTGAAGGGGTTTGGGGATAGCAGACAATATGACTGTATCATGTCAGCAACGAGAGAGTGCAAATCTCTATAGCTTTTATACCACAATTTATATTTTCCTGGGGCTAAGGACATTTTAAAAAGTAGATTATGTTGGAATCATATATTTCTGAAAATAATTTTGCTTCCAGCTTCTTGATGAACAGTTCCTAAGAAATGCTGTTGCCGGCTGGAAAGACTCTATCTTTTCTTCCTATTCTATCACATCCAATGAAGGTATGATCTTAGAAAGTCCAAACAATTCCAGTAAATCCTTTCCAGCTTTCAGTAGCACTTTACCAACACTTGTGAATCACTGCCATTCTTCCAGGATTCAGTTTAAGAGGGGCAATCACAAGTCACTTTCATGTCTGAGGAAAGGGTAGAGAACAGAACCTGCGAACAGAAGGCCACATCCATGCTTTTCAAACCACAGCTCAAACTATCAGTAGAAAATACCGGTCTTATGTAAGCACTCAAAACAGTTTTCCCCAAACCTTGCAGAATCCATTACTTTTAAGACATTTCCACATGAATAGACCAAACAAATTAGGCATACTAATAGTTTGCACATGCACACACAAACACAAGTGCCTGCTTCCTACAATTACCATCACAAACTCTGCAGCCAAAAACATTCTCATACTTGGGGTTGAACAATCAGGGCAGAAACATGCATTGTGACTCAACCCTGTATCTTAGCTATGCAAGTCCCTATGTCAGCTGTTTCCTGCCACTGACACACTGAAGTGATCCCCACCTGGACTCTCTGGACATATTCCTGAAAACCACTTCTGGAAAACTCACTTCTGGAATGTCTCCAACTCAACTCGTTCATCATTGGGTCAACAAAGAAAGGTGGGCTGTGCCGGTGGACACGACCAGGAGAAAGGCGGGAAGCTGTGCCTGAGAGGCTCGTGTCCAGCCCCTGCAGCCTGTCCAGCGATGTCGGTCTAAGAGTTGCAGTTACCGGCTGCTCTTCCGCACACTTACTAAGGTCAAAGGACTTTCCTCCTGCCAAATCCAATTATCATCAGCTTTTTTTTTTTTTTTTTCCTCATTTCTTTTCTTTTTCTTGACATCTCATTCCACCTGGTCAAGAGGCCTTTCCCCAAAGACACAGTCCTTGCCTGGTTTCCCACTTCTCTTCTCCTCCGGGCCTTATCTTTGCACATTTCACAACAAGCCACGTCCTGATGGGACTTCCCCAAGGTTCTGATGCTCTTTTCTTGGTAGGCCAGGCTCCTCAAGGCAGGAATGAATTACTTTCTTCACTAATAACACCAGCTAAGACACTTCTCAGTCTCCTGCTTTGCTCAAATCCTTACCATGTGCACTCTCCAGTCCACTCTGGTAGAGCCCTGGAAGGAGGTTGCCCTGAGACTGAGAGGGTGCTCCCTCCTCCGTGCTCCTGAAGACCCTGTACACACCTTCATGAGGGCGCCTATCTCTCTGCTACCATGGCCATTTTACGTGGACCTCCACTAGCAGGACGGAAGCCCCTTGAAGGGTTTCCGGTAGCAAATCCCCATGGTCCGGTGTGCTGAACTTCTGGCTGGACTTCTAGTTCATTGTTCACTTTTTACCCAGACGGAAACAAGCTCTTATTAAGAACATGAAGGAGACATTCATTCATTCATTCATTCAGCGCTGTTCTAGGTACTGGACTCAGGGCTCACTGCCAGGAGCATCCTCTAGTCCTTGTAACATCTTGCTATCTAGGGGGATGGAAGCACCACTCCACCCCACTCCCCAAAAGTTACAAACTACCAGGCTATGGTGTTATTAAGGCAGACATTATGGAGAGAGACAAGAAGCCTACAACATTCAGCCAAAAAAGTTGTTTTTGTCTCTACTCTTAAAACTTAAGTCTGAGCTCTGATTACTAGTCCAAACTTTCGAAGTGCAATGGAAACTACAGAAATCCTACTTTAGGACAAACTTGTTCTCAGATCCCAGATCTGTTAGTCACTTACTTGCTGACAACAGACACTAAATTATTTAAGGCCCTGGAACTCACAAAAAGGAGAAAAAAAACAATACTTCTTTCATACTTATGATGTCACCACCACTGATAGATTGTTATCTCCATTCATTTCTTTGGGTGACCTTGGAGTCCTCCTCAGGTTTGCCAATATTCATACTGGTGACCTTTCTGTTCAGGATGATCAGATGTTCAGAAGGGTTTTCTTCCCCAGTTCCTTGCAATTCCCCTCTTCTCCTTTCTGTTTAAGGCACATCTGGGCTTCATCCCACTTCCAAGCTTTTCTAACATGTCCTAGATCCATTTCCAGGGATGTACCGTACCCACCCCCTGGTCTCTCAGCTCCTAACCGTCCAAAATGTTTCTCTCCTAAGTCTTTTAGGAGAGCAGATGGTTTTCTCTGGCCCCCTTGAGTATAAAGTTGTTTCTATGGCTATTTGGAATCCCAAATAGCCTGGAAATTTCCCAAGTGCACACACATCCCTGTTTTTATTCTATATTCCCATAGCAACCATGCATTCAATAAATATAATTTATGATTATCCATCAGAAATGTGAATATAGCTTCCCTTTCTTTTACATATATTTATAAAGTGTATTTAAGCATTTCATGTGTGTACTTTTTTCTTTTTATATCTTTTACATTTTAGGTCACTTTAAATTATAGTGAATAATTCTGACAGTGAATTCTTTCCACAAAATGACTAGTATTGTACCATCTGCAATTAACTATTAATAAGTGCTTTAGGCTTTTTGGCAGTGATTATATGTTGGCCTAAGGCACTGACTTCTTCTTCTTCTTCTTTTTTTTTAAAGTAGGCTCCACACCCAGCATGGAGCCCAGCACAGGGCTTGAACTCATGATCCTGTGATCAAGACCTGAGCTGAGATCAAGAGTTGGACACATAAGCAACTGAGCCCCCCAGACACCCCAGCGCTGACTTCTTTTATTCACATAGAATTTCAGGATTCAATTTTACAGCTAGAAAGAATCTCAGAGGTCATCTAATCCATAACCCACCCATATTTTCCAGAATTCTGAGGCTCAGAGAGATTAAGGCTCTTACTCAGTCACACAGCAACTAATCAAACCAGGAGTAAAACCTGGGTTTACTCACCCCCATTCCGGTATATTTTCCCCCAACATCTTAATCCCCCTCAAGATTTGCTTATCCTTAATTTAGAAATGTGCAGCAACAGCTTTCTAGTTTCCTAATATTTGCAGAGAGCAACTCTGAAATTTATGTTTGTGGCATTATTGCTCTACTTATATAATTAAAGTATAATTTTGGGATACATGAAATGTTAGAGATGGTTGAAATTTTCAGCAGCTTTTGAAGTTGTGACCAGAAAATGATTACTGAATCCATCACAACACAGTATGAGCTAATTAAAAGACATTCACCATGCTGCTACAAACTAATAAACAATAATGGAAATGATGGCAAAGTACTCTGCAAAGTGCTCTGGCGAACCAACTCCCTGCCCCCCGAGAGAGAAGAGATGCCAAGCCTTAGCAGTCATCGAACATGTAAAACTTGGCCTGCGAGGAAACGCTGAAGACAGCTAGATTTGACTCCAAAATGACACGGAGGAAGGCGGGATTTGATGGAAGGAGGAAACGGACCCGCTGGGGACCCGGTGTGATTTCCTGAGCCCACTCTGCTCCATTCCGCGGACGGGCACCTGCGACCGGCAACTTAAACACAAAGATACCAAGAATGGCTACTTAACCCCCAAATGCCTGGCGGCTGGAGGCAGACACGGAGGGGGTCACTGCTTGTAGGTCTTGGCTTGCCAAGCGTCCCGGCCCTTTCCTCCCTCTCCGAGCGCGAGCGCGGGGCTTCCACCAGGGCCGCAGTGGGGGCACCGCCCCCGTGTGAACGCGACCCCGCACCCCGGGAGGGCGGCAGCCGGCTTTGGAGGAACAGGGATTGACTGTTTCCTGCCCGGCTTTCAAGGGCCGCGGTTCTTTCTTCCCAGGGCTGCGCCGGCTTCTCGCGGACACCCGCTCTCCCGGGGCGCCGCCCCCGGGGCCTCCCCCTGTGCCCCGGGACCACAATGGAGCTGGCGGGCTGACCCAGCTGCTCCGGCTCGCGCCCGCGTAACCACGGCAACGCGGCGGCAGGAATGCGGCGATGGAAGGCCCAGCTTCCTCCCACGGCGGTGAGCAACAAGTGAAGCAGAAATAGTGAGGCGGGGTGAAGGCTGCGAGCGGGCAGGGGGCGGAGGGGAGAGCGGGCGGCGCGGGCCGGCGGCTGGGGAAGACAAGGCAAAGAGCGCCTTGGAGGCCTCGCCTGTTCGCGCAACGACCCAGCGTCGGCAAGAGCGCAGGGGACATCCTTGGCCCCAGACATGCTGGTGCAAAATCTCCCAGGGGACAAGGAATCTCCCACGTCCCTCTGCTGGGCCTCTGCGCGCTTCTAGTAAACGAATGGAGACGTGCCCATGCCCGGGTCTCCAGGACTTAAACAGCTGCTGGCCGCAGGAGTCAGCCGGGAGGGCAGGAGGGACACGAATTTGCCCCCAGCTTCTCTGCATGTTCTGCTCTCTTCAAACCAAAGGAGAACCTCCAAGGTGGTCACGTCTCTGGGCTGACCGTCGCACCGGTCTGACTGGACCGTACAAGCTTATGCTTGTTGTCTTGACATAAATTATTAAAACTGTTCCCTTTTCACCCTGAGGTATCCTGGTTTGGACGGAAAATCAGAAAGTCACCCTAGCTAAAGTCTTTCCAGGGCCATCCAGATCCCAAACCAAGTCAGGGGTTCCCCAAGCCCCTCCAGACTTCGTCAAATGGTCCGGGTGATGGAGTGCTTGTATCAAGGCACTGACCACCCTGTAATTAACTAGGGGCCATCCGCTGAGAAATGGGGACTTCCAACAGCAACCAGAACGTAGTAACCAACACACAGCATGCTGGGACAGAATGTCCTGAAATCCACCAGCAGGAAGAGTCCCACAGGGCTGATTAGGGTCACCACTGGCAAGGCACCGCGCAGATGTCCAGCAGAAAACGTGCATCTATTAGTAATAGGATTGCCGATCCGCAGATGGCTCGTCAAAGCCTCTGCCTATGGAACAGGCTGAAGGGAAATCTGCTTGCTAGCAGGATTCCCAGAACCCAGGATTCTCTAAAGAGGGTTCCCTCAGATTAAGGATGCCACGCTAGCAATGAAGTGTGGGGGATGGGAACTGGTGGGAGTTCTCCTGATGGGCCGTTTCATCTCGCAATCAGGCTTCCACGTAACCTTTGTGATCCCTTCCCCACATTTACAGATAATGACACTGAGGCTCATCAACATCGACTCACGCTAGGTCAAGTCGCTGCCCTGAGCCGAGGAATATCTTACCCCAGAGCGCATACACTTCACAGAAGACTTTGTCTGGTATTGAGATGGACCTTTGGTCAAGATCAGGGCTTTGCAACACGGGCACTATTGACATTTGGGGCCAGATAATTCTTTGCTGGGCATAAAAGTGCTGTCCTTTGCACTGTAGAAAGTCTACCACTTGCCTCGGCCCCTTTGGCACCCCACAAGTTGTGATGACCAAAGATATTTCTAGACATTACCAAAGGTCTCCTGGGGGGAAGAGGGAGGGCAAAACAGCCCCCTCTTGAGAACCAATAGCCTTGATACTTAGTATCAAACAGAGTCTTAATCTTTTCTTGTACTCTCTAATTGCTTCAGAAATATAATTTTTTTTTAAAGATTTTATCCATTTATTTGACAGAGGGAGAGAGATCACGAGTAGGCAGAGAGGCAGACAGAGAGACGGGAAGGGAAGCAGGCTCCCCGCTGAGCAGAGAGCCCGATGTGGGGCTCGATCCCAGGACCCTGGGATCACGACCTGAGCTGAAGGCAGAGGCTTAACCCACTGAGCCACCCAGGCGCCCCCCGAAATATAATTTTTATCTTTACCAAAAGACAGTAATTTTTATAGGACAAGATAATGTCACTTATTTTGTATCTTCACTGTGCTGGGGACATAGGATGCAAAAAAGACGAGTTTAATGTAAATCATAATTTAAATGTAAATCACACTTGAAGCAGAACTGACTATCACAGTGCCCATCAAAGAGCAAGGTTGCAATTAAGCAGTAGAGAGGCCTGAAGGCCACAGGAGACTTCCAGTGAAGACGAAAAGGCCTGATCCCAAGTCTCTGGAGCAGTCACGCACCCCACCCCATGGCTCACACCATAGAATGGTTGTCACTGACAGTCACTAACCAGAATCACATTTCAGTTGCTGCCTGGATGGCTTTCTAGTTCCTCCAACAGAGGAATCTACGTAAGCAGAACAGACCAGGCGTGGGAGAGGGGGCTGGGAAGACAGGTGACGGTGCCGAAGCCTAAAGAGCTCACGCCTCATTAGTCCTCTCTCTCTCTCCTGGCACAGAGTCAGCATGGTTGTCTTGGCTTCTCCGAAAATCTGAAGGCCCAGGTGTCTACTGAAGACAGAAAGGATAGTTCCGCCCTTTTAATGGAATGAAACCTAGTTAAGGTCTTTCACGTGGGGCCCAGATCTCTGAGGTATAATTGAGTCTACAAATGAAAATATGAAAATCCAAAGATGGTCCAAAGGTGTAAATCCCAGATTTACGGCTAGAGCGTGGCTCTGTCACTAATTCCTTCTCTCCTTTCTGCTAGGAGTAAACTTCTTCTTTCTTCTCCCCCAATTCTTTTTCCCTCTTCTTCTGTTTGTAAATCTTGGAGAGAAACAGCAGCAGCCACTCTGAGAGATCAAAGTTTTAGCAAGCAACAAAGACCTCCAAGGAGGCTGTTGCCATGGGAACTCTAGGAGCTGAAGCCCTTTTAATCGGCAAATCTCCTTGGTTAGCAGCAGCACCACCGGGCTGGGGCTGGCGAAGAGGGAGAGGAGGAGGAGGAGGGGCCTGGGCGACAAGTAGCCTTTCTGAACAGCCAGAACTAATGTGGGGGGGGGGTGCAGCACTGACACGGGGTGAGTTCCCGCTCAGCCTCCGAAATACGCACCTGTCAAAAATCCCCGAAGTTCTGAGACGTCCCCTCCCAAGAGCTCCCTGATTTCTGATTGTGTTCTTAATGGCTTCTTAATACTAATGGGCTGAACAATGTATTTTTGACCACAATAGCAATTTCGGGCCCAGTGTTGTAACAACGTGATTTTATGAAAATCCATGTATGTCTGTGCCTCCGCCCCTTGCCCAGGTGCTTCTGGGTAAATCACAGGAGGAGATCGAAGGGAGAACCGGAAGCACGACAGGAAAACAAAGGTGTCTCTGTGGCATCACTGTCACAGGAAGAGAACCAATCCCGACTTAGCGCCTACTCACAAGGACCTGCTGGGAGCAAACCTATTTCTGGCTTCCTGGAATAGCGTTGCCTTTGGGCCTATAAAGAAACACAAATGGATGAGTTCCACAAAATATGAACAGTGTTTGTTTTTGCCTGCCTTCTTCACTTGGAAACAACGGCCCAACTTCCCTTTAGGAAGCTACTCCTCTCCCTTTCTCCCTTCAGTCCGCGCGGTTCAACGGGGGCTGTTGGCTTACTTCCCTCCTTTCCCAAAGCACGGCCTACCCCCGACCCTGGACTTCTGCCGACACCATGGAGAAAGGCATCTATCCTCCTGAGAGGGAAGGCACTGAAGACCATGGAAATCTAGAATGCTGGGGGCTACCTTTGCCCCAGATGGGGAGCCTGCCTGAGAATTAAGCTAACACAGAAGAAACAAATTCTTTAAAATATAATCTGGACACTGGGACTCAGACACGCTTGAGCCTGGATTTACCAGTTCCCTAAGCCAAAAAATTTCCCTAAGCCAGATTATGCATCTTAGCCCTTGAAACTGGGAGAGTTCAGAAGAATACGGTCCTTGGAGCTGGATGGCGGGATTTGAGGAGATATTTTCTTCTTTTGTACATTTCTGTTCTGCTTGAAATGTTTACAATATACATGCATCATTTTTTTCTAAAACAATATCAAAGCAAAACAAAACAGCAGTATTTTAGGCATCACCCTATACAGAGAATCAATCCTGCAATCGGTGGGTCTTCTAAGTGAAGTCAAAATCATAGGAAGGACTCTGAAAGGGATCTTGTTTATCCTAATATCTAAGACAAGAGAACCTGTTTCATGTTGAAAGCTCATCCGAGACGAAGTTTCTCTAATTCCCCTCATGAACCAGAATTTCTAAAAAGTGTTATTTGCCCCTAGGAAAGCCTTCCTTCACTTTAATCTAAGTACCCCTTGGGTCATGTCCCCTGACTCTGTTCTCAGTCCAGAATCCGGATGTTCCCCCAGCCACGTTCCCACCTGGGCCCTTTCCCTCACTTTTCCACTTGAAGGCCCTTAAAAAACAAGCTACCGTATGGGGCATCAGACAGAACAGGTCAGCCCTCAGACTGCACATGGGAAGACGTAAGAACAAGGCGAGCTGCTTTTAGATTTTAAAATAATAACGTCTCTGCTGGAGCCTTCCTGAATGGCGAAGTCCTTTTCCTGCCAGCTGGAGCTGCCCAAGGGGACTTTGCTCCTATCCAAACAGTGGCATGTTTCCAGGTTATAAACATCCTGTCCTTGCCACAGATCTTAGACCAACATCTAATCTCAGGGTGGCAGATTTCTGGACACTCCTTTCTTCTGTCTAATGGTATGGCTCTATGATCCCAAACCTCTAAATGTTTCTAAGGTATCTGTCACAGTCCTCTCAATGTACCCAAAACACCAAGTGTATCTCTAGCTTTGGCATGACTTTACCTTCTGAATCATCAAAAAGAGATGAAAGAATGTTCAGTATACTTTTTGTGTTTAATGTTGAATCAGCAGTTGTCCTCCCATTTCTCTGAATCCCTTGTCTTCAGATATTTCTGAAACCTCTGAAAGAAGCATCCATCGTGATTTATAGATGGTTCAGATGTCTGGGGTCATGCTCAGTGGGGGAGGTATGCAATCCGGGCAAAAACAACTCTGCCTTTGAAGGAAGGGCCTAGGTCATTGGTATAGGCAGTTTCCCTAAGAAATAAAGTGAAAATACGAAAGCAAATCTGGGACAAGTAAAATTATTACCCACGACCTCAAGCAGCAACCACAATTTTAAAAACATGGCTTACAGGGCGCCTGGGTGGCTCCGTAGGTTAAGCCTCTGACTCTTGATTTCGACTCAGGTCATGATCTCAGGGTCATGAGATCAAGCCCCGCGTCGGGTTCGGTGCTGAGCGAGAATCCTGCTCAAGATTCTCTCTCCCTTTCCCTCTGCCCCTCCTCTCCTACCCCTTCTCCACTTGTGCTCGCAGCACTCTACATAAATAAACAAACAAACAAGGCTTCTGCAGAGGAGTATTCTATAGCCTCTTAATGTAGACAGGGCCTCTGGTATCGTGGAAAGAGATGAGGCTAGGAACCAAGACATTTGGGTTTGGTCATCATCACTGCTTTTTTTTTTTTTTTTTTTTAAGACAGGGATAACTATTATAAAACTTGAACATTAATTTCTTCATTTGGAACACAAGGAAAATAATGCCTCCTCTCCTACCTTACATGGCTCTTACAGAAAAAAAAAATTTATGAACTACAACTTATTATCAGTGTACCTTATGAATAGTGGACATTAATTGCTTTTTCTTTTTCTTCTTTTTTTTTTTTTTTTTTGCCTCTTCCATCCATTCTTCCTTTTTTTTTTAAGATTTTATTTATTTATTTGTCAGAAAGAGAGAGAGAGAGAAAGCACACAAGCAGGCAGAGAGGCAGGCAGAGGCGGAGAGAGAGGCAGGCTCCCTGCTGAGCAAGGAGCCCAGTGCAGGACTCGATCCCAGGACCCTGGGATCATGACCTGAGCCAAAGGCAGTGGCTTAACCCACTGAGCCACCCAGGTGTCCCGATTTTTCCTTTTTTTTTTTTTTTTTTTGGTAAGACTGCCCCAGTTTACTCTGGAGAGATGATTTTCCTCCACATCTTGGACTAGCTGCCAAGAGTCCTTGGTTTTCCAAGGCTAAGCAGCGGACGCATGTCCAAACTGGGCTAACTCAACTCACTCACCTGAGACTGACTTGAGTGGAAAAATGAAGAAAAAAACCCAAAAAACGATAGAACAGTTAAATGGATTTTTTCTGGCTATGGAGTCTTAAAGACATTGTTTACTAATTCTTGCTACAAAGACCCTACAGCATCTCTGACACATCAGGGACTGTGTGGTGTTCATCAAAACATCTTCACTTTTTTCCCAGGGAAATACAAAATAACAGCAGAAGTGACCCATGTCACTGCCAGACCTGGTCCCTAAAAAGTCCCATATGACATTTCTCACTCTCTTTCTGAGCAGGTGGGAGCAAATGTCTTCGGTCCAGCTGAGCCAAACAATGGAGAAGCTTAGACCCCTCCTCCAGCACCTGGAAGGGGGCTACCCAGGTAAGCCTCCTAGCTCATATCTGACTGGGACAAGAGGAAGTAAGAGATTTCTACTACATGTAGTAAGTCACTGAGACTTGGGGGATGTTTTTACAGAAGCTAACAAGCATTACCTTAGCATACTATCCTCTTCAGAGACAGACTGTCCAGCCTTCCTTTCGATTATGACACCCTTCCAACAACTGAGTTTCCTGCCGAAGTTAGCCAGAGTCCAACTCTGTTGCTTCCAACCACAGTCCTGGATGGACCTACCACCAGTAATAATTGAAAGAGCCAGATAAAGAATTATGGCCCAGTGAGATGAAACCATGTTACCTCACTTGAGACTGTAGACATCTATGGTACTGACCTTTGTAAGTCAACAAATATATACTTAGCACTTGCCAACATTTAAGGGGCATAAAATATTAGTTATAGATGCTATCTATCTATCATTTTTAAAAAAACATTCACACCGGCCTCTTTATACTCAACAGGCATTACAGATGTAAAGACAAACGAGCATAAGTCCTTTACTCTGAAGAGCACATGGTCCAGTGCTATGGAGAAGCCTCTAGTGTTGTGGGAGAAATCAAGACAAGTACCAATGCAGTACCACGGGGAACCACTCCCAGGAAGCAAGCCAGGATATAAGACTGCCCTTGGCCCTTTCCACTTTATATAACCTTTCTGAGTGACTCATCTATTCTTTCATGGCTGTACCACTAAGGATTCTCAAATCTATTATGTCTGATCCTTGCTTCTCCACTGGGTTCCAGACCTCTATTTCCAGTTGTCAGCAGGATATCCCTACCTTGGGTTCCCACAGGCCTCCCATATTTAACATGTCAAGAACCAAAGTCATTCTCCTGCCTCCCCAACCTGCTTTCCAACCTGTATCCTCTCTTGGTTGATGAAACAGCTGGCTACCCAGCTAACTAGAAATCATGGTGTCCTTTTGACTCATCCCTCTCTCTCATTTCTTTTTTTTTACATTAGTCACCAAGATCCATCCCTTCCATCTCTGAAATGTTTCTGTGTTGTCACTTCTCAAGCCACTGGTCTGGTTCAGAATCTCACAGGCTTTCTTTCACCCATGCTGCTGCAGCAGCCCCACAGCCCAGGCCTCTGTTCTTGCATTCTTTTGCATGGTCTACCCTGCTGATAAGTAGTGTTTTTGACCCTGAGATGGCACTTCATTCCTCTGTTGGTGTTTCTGTACTGGCTCCCCAAAGTCTTCAGGACAAAGTCCAAATTTCTTAATCTGACATATAAGATACGTCACCATCTTGTTCTGTCAACATTTCGTCTTCACCTTTGTATGATGGAAAAAAATAAATTCTTAACTTCTTCTCTACTTTATCCCTTTAACTCGCCCTTCCTTACTAATTGGTCAGCTGAAATTCCAACCAGTTTTCTGCCCCCACTTTGTGATCGTCTTCAGAGCTTCGCTCAGCTCCTTCCAGCCACCATCAACAGTTTCTTTTCATTCTTGTGGGATTATTCCTTTTAACTCTGACCTACAGCAAAAGGCCATAGTCTATTCTCTCTGGCTTCCTTGTGAATCAGTGTCACCCTGTACATTCTTGTAACCAACCTGTAACCCCTTCGATCTTTGTCACGAGGACTTGAGTCCTGGGAGGTCATTTTCTTGTTTGTCAAAGTAGTCACATCCCTCATGTTCCTCAACTTCTCAATCCCCAAATTCTGAAATTGAAGTGGATCTCAGAAGTAACCTCAACACCTTTTCTTATATGGAAATGTCTCATTTATAACAACTCCTAAGATTTTTTTCCACCCTCCTGGGACAAAGAAGTCACTACTCCTGGGAAGGCTTATTCCATCTTCAGATGGCTCCAACTGTTAAGTTATTTTTTTTCATTTTGAGATGGACTCCTGCCCCTTGTAACCTCTACTCCTGGTTCTAGTACTATGCAGCCACACGGGCAGAGTAAGTTTCTAGGCCCTCCAATTTCAACTGGAGATACTTCCCAATTCCTCCTTCATTAGATCAAGCTTTCCCAGCCCCTCTAACCATTCCTGATGTAATATTCAATGACTGAGGCAGTGGCTCATGGAGGTTGCAATTAGCAGACTATTGACTCAGTTATATGCCCCCTGAAGTCTTCATCTCCTTGAGGTTGACCTCAGACATCAGGTTGCTCTCTTGGCCTCACATGAAAGGGATACCTAACCATTGGGCCTGTAAGATATAACAACCAAACAGTTAGAATTTTAAAAACTGTGACGATATTTTGAAACATTCTACGAAGGGTATCAAGACAAAGAAGACTCAGAAGTTTGCAGTCCTTCCTGTGTCCCCAAAATTCTTGTTGATTTCAAACTCACTTCTTTAAATAAATAGCCCTAAACTAGTGTTGCCCTAAAAAGTTCACATGGCAAATATACCATGCTCTGAACATTTCTAAATAACGTGGAACACAGCAGAGTGATGTGTTTCTCCTCCCCAAGAAAACTAGCATGTACCTGCTCATCTCACAGACACGCCTCTTCTGTGATGAGTTGATTTGCAGCTCTCCCCCACCCCACCGCCCCGTTTTTCTTTACAATTCTTTTTAGAGTGACACTGGTTTCTGTTCTTCATCTCTTCTCCCATCACTGGTGACTGTTTTCATCTGAGCCTTTCTTTCACCCACGTCTCTTTGCCCCAAGGACGGTGTCTTCCCCCAAATGACTACAAGGTTGGATCGAGGGGAATGCCCTTCCCGCAGGTCAGCACATCCCCAGCGGACAAGGCTTTCCCTCTATTCATTTTCCCACATTTGCAGAATCGGGAACAAATTATTTAAAGTGGTTTTTACCTGGCATCCCTTTCCCCCGCACAGGCAATTACTTCTCTGCAAATGTCTGCATTGGCCAGATAATTGTGTCCACAATTAGCTAATTGCAGGCTCAATGAGCCACTTGTTCCTTCAAACTTGGCCATGAGAGTTGTGTGATTGGGCAGAAATTTGTCTTTTTATTCCTTTCTGATTTACAGAGTCACTGCAGATCCCAAATCTGATTTCTCTGCATTCTTTCACAATGTCAGTGTAAGCCTTTTTACTTTTTTACCTCCTTTTGTATGTCTGTCCTACTTCCCATTTTCACAAATCACGGCAGCTATGCTTTACGTATTAGACCCAAGGAATATGTATTTGAATTAAGTCAGCCCCCTAATAAAGGTTAATTATTATTAATTAAAGGGTTAGTTATTAATAAATAATTACCTTAATACATTTTATAAACCATAAAAGTAAGGCAGCAGAATACTTGATTTGCTAAAGGCACACAGTCATCACAGAGTAAAACTAAAAATCCTAAATAGCAAATTCTACTTTCTCCCTGGGCCCTGAGTTTCTCACATAGGGTAAAAGTAACCTTCAACCTCATTTGCTTTAAAAGAAACATTCCTCCCATTGTTATCACCTGGCTTCTTGGAAACTACAAAAAAAAAAAAAAAGTCATTTCATCTAAAAAATGGCCTCAAGAATTTACCTTTTCTCCTACAACTAATGCAGTTTCTTTTCCTAATTTCTGTATATTTTATTCTAATTTTGTTGTACAACCAACATTTTATAGAACATGAAATATGTGCTCAATTTTCAGTTCCATACAAGGAAGTCATTTCCCACTGACATTCCTCCAATCTGCAAAAGAGGACGCGTGGCCAAAAATAATGAATTTTCCTTTACAAAGAAATTAATATTAATAAAGATTAGATCTATTTGCTTTGAGAATGACTCAGAAGCTTTTAGGTTTCAAGGCATTTGCCTTCCAACTAAACCCTAGCAGACTTTCCAATAGTTCTTTCCATCAAGCACGTTTGATGGTTAAACCCTCCAGCTGACAGCCACCCTTCCTCAGGACTGTCTTACATGTAGGTAACTGAATGGAAAAAGATTCCTGACATCTTGGGAGATTCCTCACTCAGCAATGAATTCTCATCTCTCGGTTGTCTCTACTCTGCTTCAAAGGCATCTGGCATTTTCTTCAACACTTAGCACACAAAAAGAGAAGTGAAGCCTAAGAGCAGAGAGAAATCGGGGTTAAGGGGACACAAGCGGGAAGGAGGGAGAAAAACAACCCTGAGAGAGCAGAAGAGACATCAGGACCGTGCCAAAGAAACAAGGTGCAATAAACATGGCTATTGCTCATGAGGAGTTTCTAAAGCCCATTTGTGCACAAGACATAAAGCCCGGTGTATGCACGCCACTGGGTCACGCAGGGAGCAGTGAGCGGAGGGAGCAGCGCGAGGGGTCTAACACGGCCGAGCTGCCGAGGGCTTTCACTTACCCAACACCAGCAGCTCCGCCAAGTCCTCGTTTTTGCCCTCCAGGTCATCAGGGGTGGTGATGATACAGTAATAGAGTCCGCTGTCTCCCCACATGAGTTTTCCAATTTGAAGATCTGCATCTGTTACCATAAAAAGAAGGTCCAATTCCTAAAATGTCTCCCTGAAAGGCAAGCCCTGGACAATGGAGGGTGAGCGGGGGCTGTTCCAGAAGGAATGTCTGCCGTGTTCTACTTCGCTGCCTAAATGGTGGTTGACAAGATGTCTGCTTTACTTCCAATGAACAAATAAACAAACAGATAAAAAACCCGATAGCAAATACTAGCATCCCTAAGGTGAAAGACTTAGGGCGTTCCCAGAAACTGGTCTAGTTCTAGTCCAGTTTTGGAAATAGAAGATTGCTTTCAACTAACTAGGTCTGCAGAAGTCCTTGAAAGCCAGGTCATTCCCGAATTACTTTGGACTCCTGGAAATGAGCTGGCTTCACAGGAGTTCTTCGAAATTCAAATGATCAAATAGATCAGGTCAGCCTCGTAGGCCCTTTTCTTGTCCAATACTTTAGGGAGCAGAAGAAAGGGTAGAAGTGATACAGAACCACAGGGGGCTGGGGCCGAGGCATCTACCTGGCTCTGGATGGTGTATACATACATCCCTTCTCCCAACAGAGAAACTTCTTAGGGAAGTCTGTTCTCTGACTTTGGGAAAGGCCATAAAGGCTGATGTCAAGGTGTATTTGAGAACATTCTTTGATGAGAACCTCTTTCAATTCAGTTCTGATAGCAAGCTCCTCAGACTAGGGGTCAGGTTTGAGAAAGACCATTTCCAAAGCTCATCTCAGTATCTCTTCTAGATACTACACCCTTCTCCCTTTCCCCCTCGCTGTCACATTAAGTCATTTGCTAGGCTTCTTGGTGCTTCCACTTCCCATAAATCAAAATCTTGAGGAGTAGCAAGGTGGAGAGGCTGACATCCCCCTGTGTTTGGGACAACAGAACTCATCTCCCTTCTATTCCGGGATTCAACGCAGAGGTGTCATTACCATGCACGATCGTGATCTCTCTGCCCCTGTAGAAATCTCCCAGGGTGACGGTCGAGCCCTGTTTTGAAGCTACCACGCGGACAGTCCTCCTGCTGTCTAAGCAATCCAAGTAGGGGTCCCATTCCAGGTTTCTTTTGCTGAGAGACTGGGCCCGGGGAGAGGACATGCCCAAGGACTCCCCCATGCGATCCTGGCAGTAGGATTTGAACTTCCACTGCACGACGGCAGGCTGCCTGGAGGACGTGGAGAAGTGGCAGCGGAGCACGGTGGGCTGAAAGAGCATGGCCACCTTCTTCTTGTCGAGCACCGTGACTTGAAGGCCGTCAGCCATGGCTGCAAGACAGAATGAGTACATCCAATGGTACCCACATCCTGGACCGCACCTCACGCCACACACGCACACCTCTCCATCTCACCTCCCTACCCTGCCCTCTCCCACCTTCTCCATCACAGTTAATGCTATCAATATCCATCGGGTCACGTTGTCTAGACACCTGCCTTCATTCCCAATATCCAGGCAATCACTAAGCCGTATCTGCCTGATCTCTCTCGCTCTCTCTCTTTAAGTTTTTATTTATTTGAGAGAGAGAAAGAGACAGCATCAGCACAAGCAGGGGGAGGTGCAGAGGGAGAGGGAGAAGCCGACTCCTCGCTGAACAGGGAGCCTGCCCTGGGGCTCAGTCCCTTGAGATCATGACCTGAGCCGAAGTCAGACGCCACCCAGGTGCCCCTCCACTTGATCTCTTAATATCTTTACTCTCTTCTCTCCTCTTTGACCTCACCGCCATTGCTTCTGTTGGCACCTTCTTCATTTCTTACTGGTATTACCATAATCTCTTGTCTGGTATCCCCACCTACAGTTGCCCATCCTTGCTATATAGTTCAGATGATCTTTCTAAATCGGACTGCTATGGCCCACCTTCTTAAAACCCTTCCCTTAGCCTCCATAGCCTTCAGGAGAGAACCCAAAGTTCCTGGGAAGGCACGGAAGGTGCCCCATCATTGAATCCCTCTTACCTCCTCAGCCTCATTTCTGGTGAGCACCAGAATAAACTCTCTATTTGAGCACCAAGAATAACCAAATAAGTAACAGGTTCCCCAAGTGGGACTTGCTAGCTCACACCTCTAGGTCTTTAGCACGTGATACTCTCAGTTTCTGGAATGCTTTTTTCGTCACTTCTTTCATTGGGAAACTCTTTTCCACCTTTCTTAACCCAGGTTAAAGGCTTTCGGTAGGCCTTCTCTGACCCTTAATTCATTACTCACTTCCTCCTTTGTGCCATCAGAACCTCAGCATCCTCTTTTAGACATTTCTTATAATTACTCTGCAAGTATTTATTTTCATGCCTGTCACCCCAACAGAGTTGTCAGGTAAGAAACGTGTCTTATGTCGTGGTCCCAGCTTGTGAAGCCCGTAAGTACTCAACAAATATTTGATAAATAAAGACCATGAGGCTGGGAAGTATGAATTCAGGAGAAGTGACTTCCCTTCCAGCTGATAACCAAGCAAAGAGATGAAGAGAAAACGAAAGCTTTAAAAGAAATGAAGACTTTTCCGATCAAAAGCAGTAGACTAAGTTCAAAAGCTTTGAACGGTAATCAAGAAAAAAAAAAGTGAGGAAAAAATGCTAGAAAGCAGATGAGAAGTTTAAGTGGTGAAAAGATCCAACCTGAGGCCTGGTGTCCAAGAAAGAGGGAAATTTCAGTGAATGGCAGACCAGGGGAGTGTTTGAGAGGCAAAAGCTCTCTATTAACTCAATGGTGAGATCTAGAAATTCCAAGCAAAGAGAACTTAACTTTCTCAGTTGGATGGGAGAGTCAAGAGTTTCTAGCTTGATCTGACATTCGAAGCAGAAAGAGAATGATGATGAGAGGCAGAAAAAAGGAATATGGATAGAAAGACACGGTGAAGAGGTTCTGAATTAAATTTAGGAGCCTGCCGGGGCACCTGGGCGGCTCAGTGGGTTAAGCCGCTGCCTTCGGCTCGGGTCATGATCTCAGGGTCCTGGGATCGAGTCCCATATCGGGCTCTCTGCTCAGCAGGGAGCCTGCTTCCCTCTCTCTCTCTGCCTGCCTCTCTGCCTACTTGTGATCTCTGTCTGTCAAATAAATAAATAAAATCTTTAAAAAAAAAAATAAAAATAAATAAATAAATAAATAAATAAATTTAGGAGCCTGCCAAGTCAGCTTCAGGAAGCTTGAGACAGAACATTTCACTCTAGAATTACAGTGGACTTGAGACCCACGAGGAAGGACTCATTTCCTTCGGGTGCCTTTCGTCCTTTATCACCGCCAGAGTTCAAAATGACCTCCTGCAAACACACTCACTCTTATGGTTCAAACATACATTTACTTATGAACGTCTCCTATGTTCTAATTCTTCTGAGGAGAAAACAATTTCTGCTTTCTGCGGAATGAGGAAGTGCGAGTATTTGAGATTTGCCAAATCTTAGTGTTTTGAACCTACCAGGTATCCTAGAATAAATGAAGGAATGCATGCACATGGTAATAGTCATTTCTGTGGAAATTTCTAGAATTTTGTAGAGAAAACCAGTTAAATGTGTCAGAGGTAGCACAATACAGTAAAATAGCACTGGAATCACATAGATAGGGCTTTGAGTCCCATCTGGCCATCCAGTAGCCATGAGGCCCTAAGGAGCCTCATAATCCTTACTCACAGGGCTGTAAATGAACAGCTCACAGGGAGAAGACACTGGAGCAGCCCCACGACCATGCCCACTACTCACTAATCCTCCTTCCTGTTTCCGGCCTTTTCTCTCACCTCCCACACCAAGGCTCCCAAATATCCATGAACATTCACAACCAACAGGTTTGAACACAGTCAGAATATGCAGATCAGCCCCATCAAGGGGTAAATCACTCCTCTCTGGAAGCTCACTGAAGAACCCCCATTTCTAGGCTCCATTGTTTCCTTCCACCGCACCCCCCCCCATATTGATGTGGTTCATTCCACTGCTCCCTAACTCACAGAGCTGGATTGGGAAAATAGATTTCTTTACAGTTTCGCCTTCAATTCGATTGCATTAGTTCTTAACTTTGTCATTCTTCTCCAAATCCTTATTCACACTCCAGTTTTCCAGGTAACAGAAAAGGGACAGAGGGGAAGAGACCAGCTAGCCCTGGCTGAGGCTGGAGAGCTAATCACAGACATGGTTCCCAGGACAACGCTCTGTACTTGACCACACCACCTTTCTTCTCTGCTACCTGTTCAGGCTCTACCTCTCATGGGACCTCCATTCCTACCTCCAGATCATGCCCCTCAGAGACAGTGCGTAATTGCAGCAAACACTAAAATGCCTGAGGCCGCACACACGCTGAGATCAGGCCTGGGAACACCCTCCCTCTGCTTCCCTTTTCCAAGAGATCTTCCCTGGGGTGAGGTTCCTATCCTGAGCTCTGGTCCCAACTCCTCCAGAGTTTTTTTCTATTTCACCACTTGTCAGACACCAAAACCTAGTACTTCTTATGCTAGAGTCTCTACAGGCTAATAGGAACGTTTTTGTATGCCAGGTAAACAAAAGGTCTGCGTCTTCGTGGTGTTCATCTGTGCATTTGATCTAAGAAACCTTATTCCTTCCCACGGTTCCAACTATCACTAAGTCTCAGGCTCTCACCTCTCTGAGGCCTCATCTGCACGTTTTAATAGATGCTTCAAGTTCAACATGTCCAACCCCAGTCTTGTTCCTTTTCCCACTCGTTTCTTAGAAAGCAATCCCTCCCCCCTGCCTCCCTCTAGCTCCTCTGCCAGTGCACCTCCATCCTATCACCTCAGCCAGAAGTCATAGCTTGGGCGATCTCCTGTCTGTCCCCGAGTACATTTGGTTGGTCACTAAATGTCAGCATCTCTCAAATTTGACCCTTCTCGATCTCCACGTCACTTCCTTAAATTAGGGTTCCACTCCTTCTACTAGATACCAATCATGAGATGCTTACTACGTGTCAGAAATTGTGTTAAGCATTATTCATGCAGTATCTTCATCATTTTTTCCAAAAGTTCTATAAAGTATTTTGTAGTATTATTATCATACTCATTTTATAGATAAAAACCCTGAACCTCAGAGAATGTGTGTATCTTCCCTACCATCTCAGGGTTAGCAAGTGACGGTCAGGTAGGAACCCAGGCCGCAAAGCCCTTGACCATCCCTCTACACATACCTTCATTAACTCCTAAGTGGCCTCCATACTTCCAGCCCCAAATCTAGAGTTACGGGTTTAATCGAATCATGTCCATCCATGCTTTAAGGCTTCCATGGATTCCCCATTGCTTCCAGGGTAAGATCTGAATGCCTAGAGAGGGCATGTAAGGTCTTCCCTGAGATTTGGCCCCAAGCACAGTCCAGACGCACGAAAACAGTTTCCATCCTGTCAGTCTGTCACTCCTTTTCCCTGGGGAGACCCGAGAGCATGTAACTGAAGGAGGCCCCGCAGCCCAGAGAGAAAGCAGCACTGAGTGTGGGTCCTGCAAGGCTGGGACAGAGTCCAGGCCCTGGTGACGCTGTAAGGGACGTCTGTGTCGGTGCCCTTAGAAAGAGACTTATGGAGGTGTGGGGAGAATCTGGGTGTCATCCTACAAATGAAAGCAAGTATTGCAGAACACTGGGGAGATACGGCGAGAGAAGTCGGCAAAAGGACAGAAGAGGAAGTGAAGCAAGGTAGGGTCATTCCGTACAGGAGGCACCTGTAAAAATTGGGATTCCTGACTGAGAGCTGTCCAGACAGCATAGGGAAGGTCATAAGTGAAGACTGGAGATTCCGTGCCCTTGGGCATTAGCAGGGGAGGGAGTTCTCCTTCTCAGACCCCCCCAAACCATTCCTGTAGTTTTCACTGTGCGCTTGATGCACAGAAAAACTGCCCTTGACTATTAAATTCAAATTCAATCAAAATAATATTTCAAAACATTGTGTTAAGATCTGGGAAAATCAGTTTAAGAGACCAGTCCCCGATCTTGAGAAATTCAATATAAACTTTACTTCTGACTCTAAGGTCCCTGAGGGCAGGGACCAGGATTCAGCTGACTCTGATCCCCAGGACAGAGCCAAGCCACAGAACACGCGTGAAGCTCCCACAATCGGGAAGGAATCAAAGAATGGAAGAGTAAATGAAGGATTGAGTCTAAACGACCTTTCTTAGCAGGCTGCCCGGCACAGAAGGGTTTCTGGCAAATTACTAGAAAAGCCGCCTGAGGGCGCCTGGGTGGCTCAGTGGTTGGGCCGCTGCCTTCGGCTCAGGTCATGATCTCAGGGTCCTGGGATCGAGTCCCGCATCGGGCTCTCTGCTCAGCAGGGAGCCTGCTTCCTCCTCTCTCTCTCTCTGCCTGCCTCTCTGCCTACTTGTGATTTCTCTCTGTCAAATAAATAAATAAATAAATCTTTAAAAAAAAAAAAAAAAGAAAAGAAAAGCCGCCTGAAAGCAGCGCGGTGACTGACAGCTCAGAGAGCGGCCCCAGCTCGGCGGCTCACTAGGCCAAGGAAGCTCAGCTCCACGTGCAGGCACGGGCTTCCCCTCGTGCAGCAAGATAAGGTCCTGCCCCAATTCTCCGGTGAAGAAGAGGATCCCACACTCAAGGAGCTATGTTCCTGCAAGAACAACAGAAGCGGCATCTAAAGCAAAGCTGTTCTTATTTTAGCAATTTCCTTTTTCCCCGAAGCAAGTTCCTTTTCCCCACTCGTTAATTGGTAAGCGATTCCTGCCTGCCAGCATCTTTGGGAGGGAGACCTAGAAGCACAGCCCCATTTTACCTTATTTTATTTGAAATATTTATTTATTTGAGAAAGAGAATACACACACACGCGAGGGGGAGGGGCAAAGACAGAGGGAGAAGCAGGCTCCCCTCTGAGCAGGGAGACCGACATGGGACTTGATCCCGGGACCCTGGAATCGTGACCTGAGCTGAAGCAAACGTTTAACTGACCGAGCCACCCAGGCGCCCCGCACAGCTCCATTTTATAGAACAAAGATCACTGCTGAAGGTCATGGAAAATCATCATTGTAAAGAGAGGCATCTTCAGAAATTTTGTGTACAGCCCCTGCATCTTTTAAGTCTGGAAGTCCCAGAAGTGGGATTTTGACCTCAGAATCACATGTTTCCCAGGATATCTTGACCTTCAGACTCCTAAGGTTTCGCTTCATTCAGTATGACGGTACAAACCTTCCTTTTCCTGGCTTCAAGTTAGATCTTCTTTAAGACGTTTATCTTTTGTCCTCACACTGTTAACGACTGTCCTAGTTTCTTAAAACACTGCTTAGGGACAACCGATGGGCAGGTTTTCTAAGTGTAGGAGATGAGTATGAAGTATCCCATATCTCCTCTGGGTTGGGTCCACAGTCCAGATGAGGAAATAAAGCCTGTCCATCCCCCAGAAGCACTGTGAGGATGGGAGCAAAGTGCTTGGAGAAATGTCGGGCGGCAAGCTCAAGGTTTAAAGGCAGAGAGCATGCCAATAGGACCTATTTTTCCCGCTAAAAAAAGAGGAACTATTCATCTTCCTATATACCTGGGTTAAGAATAAAATAAAATAAAAACACTTTACAAAGAATAGAAGACATTCCTTGGTATTTGCCTAATATCGAAGCCTGATTATCCAGCTCTCCCACTGGTTCTAGAAGTTAATCGCCTGCCTTCCAGCAAATTCCTTTCCTGCCTAAATTGGCCAGGATCAGCTTCTCCTGTTGGCTAACAGGACACCTGACTACTCAAGCCATTTTATGGTTAGGGGGACCAGATGTACCATTTGGAGATTTAAAAAAAAAAAAAAAATGACAGCATCCTTGTATGTTTTCTCCCTATTAGTCCCCAAAGGCAGGGCTAGCTCCCCCTCTTCTACAGTGCTATGGTAAATGTCAGTACTGCCCTTGCCCAAGAAGGCCTTGCTCATGGTCTAGTTCTTCTTTGCTGCCCATAACGCTGGTACTCGTGCACACTGTGCTTGCCATTCGTTAAGCATATGTCCTACGTGTCCAACTGAGCCATGCTTTCCCATTCTCAGCTGCCACCGTGCAGATGAAAGCCAGAAGCAGATCTCTTTTCTGTTTGATGGGCCTTGTCTTCCAGAGATCGACATGAGCTCATGAGTAATGTCTAGCTGGCCTACCTAGCGTTCCAGTGGGACTGAAGCTGCACTGGAAGAGGTTAGTCCCTGTCCTGCAAGGCAGAGTTCCTTTGGAAACTCTCCTGGTTCACAGGTTCACTGATTCACTGGGTGGGTCAGCTTTCTGGGATGCACCGGCTGTTTGGACAGAGAAAACTCCTATAAGAAAGTTCTAACCAACCTCTACCACCTCGTTACCCGTATTTCCAGCTTAGATCTCCCACCTGAGCTCCAGACCCAAATACATGACCTCATCTCCATGTGGCTGGGACACAGACACCTCCAACTTGTCACTCTGTAGAAGGAGACACTAACTGCCTGCTTCCCTTAGTGAAGCAACTTCTCGGGTTTAATCCAGCCAGGCAACCCAACCAAACACTACGTCTCCTAGCTTCTCTGAAGTTAGTGGTGACCGAATATTCAGGGCGAAGGTACATGAGGAGAAGTGACTTGTAGCTTCTGGGCCACCTCCCCAGAGCCGCATGCCAACCTGCACGCCCTGGGCCTCTCCTCGCTCCGGCGGGCTGAGAACGGCTGTCCCGGGGGCAGTCTGGGCAGCCGCATGTTGGGAATGGCAGACGCACCCCCAGGACGTCTGAATTGTTACCGGAGAGAGAAGGAAATTATTTTGTGTGAGTTTCTGCATTTTAGAGTTTCTCTGCCGTAGCAACTTAGACCGTACTTTTATAAAATGCAAAATATCAAACCTTGATCTCCCTCCCTTATGTGTTTCGACTCCTGTGTTAGTTCATGCCCCAAAATGTCACCTCCAGCAATCCCACGCCGCAGGCCTGAAGGGTCTCTGGCACTCCTGCCCCTTCGGTGTGCAGGTCCAACCATGTCCCCACCACGCCTCCATCTGCCGTCACCCTGTCCACCTCTCCTATCCTCACTGCACCCTGTCACGTCGGGCTCTCAGTATGCCTTGCCTCTCTTTCTGCACGAGTCTCCCACGTGGTCTCTGCTGCATGTTTGCCCACACTTATCCCACTCTCCACACTGCGATGCAAACGATATTTCCAAACTGCACATCTGAGCATGGAACTCCTTTGCTCTGACCCTTTCGAAGTGGCCTTCTAGCCACTTCAGGAGCACAAGGGACAACCGGCCCCCTTTCAGAGAGGGCCGCTCTCTTTCATTCCTCCTGCGGCACCAAATTCCCCAACCATACTAAAATATTTGGAATTTTCACAGATCACATCCTCCCTGATTCTTTAAATCTGTAAATCCCCCTTCTTCCATCCCACTTTTCCCCGAGTAATTCCTATGTATCCCTCCAAACTCGCTCAGCTATCACTTCCTCCAGAAGTTTCCTCTCGCTCTTACTGTAGTCCCAGCACCCCAGAGAATGACAGGGCAGTTGCCTGAGAATTTCCTACTCAGCGCTCGGTCTCTGTCATCAGCAACAAACTCTCCCCAGCAGCCTTTAAAGACTCCGCTGCGTGGTAGGTACTCAGCACATTTGTTGAATGATTTAACCCAGTTAATAGATCAGATTATTTGTTCCCAGTTAGTTTTCCCTCCAGACGCTTGCCTTGCTCCCTGTAGGCACAATGCACTTACCACTCCAAGAGCCCTGCACTCTTCCACATGACCTGCACGCTCTAAGACGCGTCCAAGCAGACGCTTCAAAGGCATGTGCCTGCTTTGGCTCTGGTCACTCTAGGCTCTCGCCCTGACCCTTTGAGCCCTCTCCCACAACACAAGCTTGCCCAGACAGTGGCTGACCCTTCGTCCTCGGCCTCAGAAGAAGAAAACATTTGGAACTCAGCCAAGTCTACCAATTCTAGCCAATTCACAGCTGACTTGAAGCTGACTTCGGCTCCCACGTCATCTGAGCAAGAACTAGATATCTGCTCTTCAGAGCGTTTGAGATGTGGATGCTGCTCATGGCTATATCAAAATGCTGACTGATACACCTCTTTGGGGCTCATAATTCGTGTTGAGGGCCTACTGTGTGCCAAACATTGCGCTAGGAGTTTTACATATCCACTTTAATGATCACAACAACCCTGACAGGTAAATTAATTTCCCATGTTTAAAGCCAGAGAAAATAAGGTAAAATATTAAGCTAGTATTCAAACCCAGGTCAGTTTGAATCTAATCCGTCTCCCTGCACGGCCTCTAAGTCTGCCTCCCGATGAGCCAGGGGCCTGGGAGGAGTGACAGGGCAGGATCCCAGCTGAATGCGAGGGTTCGACTCCCAAGGCCGGGCACCACTTCCTGCAGGAGTGCGGACACTGCAGGAGAACAGGGGAAGCAACATATTCTTCTCAGCTCTTCCTTGTTTCTTGGCCCATAAAGAACACTAGTCATCCAAAATGCCTTCTTCCACTTTCAGAGAGCCAAGAGCTATCTTGAAGACCAAAATGTTAAGCATGCACATGCCACAGCTACATCCTGCGTGGCTCCTGGGTACACAGCACCAGCCCCAAGGCCCAGATGGGCTCTGAGATGCCAGCAATATCTGCTGTCACTGGGTCACGTCCTCTGCTCTGCTGGGCCTCACTTCTCATTTACGCCTTGCCTTTAGATCTCAGGGTCTAACTGGAAAAACTAAATGCTCTTCTTTCTCACGTTCCCCTGCAACATTCCCCCGAGTTCTGTGAATTTTGAGCCTCACGACCCAGTGCCCCAAAACAGACACCCTGTATGTTCACTTAAATCAAGAGTTCTACTTTGACCCACTGTGAGCCGAAAAGAACGTTTCCCTTGGATTCTGGTCCTTGACACAACCAAGTCATATTAAGTCAGTGACACTGTTTCTTGATCTTTTAATCAATAAGATGCCATGGACTTGGACAAGTTATTTATCCTCCCTGAGCCTTTGTGTTCTAATGTAGAAGTAGGTAATATTAGTCCTTCTTGCTTAGGATGATCAAAAGGCATAATGTATATAAAAGTCCTTTAACATATGGGAAAGCATTATGGCATATAAAGAAGCAAGAACAACCCCCACATCATACCTTGCTTTATATTCTTGATTGGGGAAAAAAAGGAGACATAAAAGCTAAAATGTTGGAAGGAGTGAAAAGGTGTGTGCATCCTGAAACCAAAGGGACATCCTGGGGCCGTGTTGGCTCTAGTGGGATTCATTCCATGTGGTCCAAAACTCACCTTCCTGTACCAGTCCCCAGATGACCACATTTCATCGTTCAGAGTGGACCCTCTCCTGTCCACCAAGCACTGAGTGCTATTCCATTTGTTCCTCTGAAAATCCTAACAAGACCTCTCCCTCCCCAGCTGGTGTCTTTCATTCCAATCATTAATGAACAGGGAAGAGCTAAAGAAATGGGCTTTTCCCTGGGCGAATTATAAAAGGAAGACTGGACCTGTCACTTTTTGGTCATGACTTCCAACTCATCAAAATTAAGTGGAGACAAGATTCTAAACTATGGTTTAGAATAGCATCTTTAGAGCTGAAAGTGACCTCCGAAGTCATCTCATTCAACAGATTATGAGACTCAGATCCCATGGTTATAGAGTTAGTCTATGGGGCAGGAAGGACTAGAACCCAAACCTTAAGGCCCAGGTCAGGGTTCCTCCCACCAACCACGTTCTGGTACTAAAACTATGAACACTGAGTCTTAGGGTAAGTACTGAGCACTAAGTACTTACCCTAAGACTATAAGCACAGTATTGCCCTAAAACCGCTACAACTACTAATTCCAAGCCTGTAGAAATGAGCCAACCAGCAGAATCATGTGAGTCTAAACTCTAAAGAGTGACACTGAAACAAGCCCTCTCTCCTGGTCCAGAGAGAAGGAGGGGAGAGCGGAGGGCTGTGATGGTGTTGAAAGAAGGTGCTCGGGTAAGAGCAAGATCTCTTCTGCAGGGAAAAGGAGAACAGAGGAGGGAGAGAAATGAAAAGCGTGCAGGACAGGGAAGGAGACAAGGGACGCTGAGGCGTCAGCAGTACTCTTCCTTCTCCAGGACTAATATTAACACTTGAACTCTCCACTTCCAAGCCTGTCGGCACACAGTCACCGGGCATCTACCCGAATGCAAACCAGACCAGGTGACAACTACCCCTTGGAAATGTCCTTCCCCCCACAGGGTGGGTTAGGAGCCACCGTGAGGTACCCCCACTGCACTTGGTGCAGATCTCCATTATTGCTCGGACACGAGCTACTCCATAACTGTGTCCTGCCACCAGACTGCGAGGGCTGTTCCAACCGCACCTGGATGTAGAGGCTTACTCAGCCGCTGACGAGGCATGAACACGTGTCTTCCCTCAGCCACCACCTCTCCTAGGAGTTCCCTTCAAGATGGCTCCATCCCACTTCAGGCTTGGCTTGGGGGTGCCCATGCTCTCCTAGCCTCTCATGTGGCTCTCACAGCTCTGACTGGAAGACCTTCTGCTTCCCAATCAAAATCACCAGAAAACTGGGCGCCTGGGTGGCTCAGGGAGTTAAAGCCTCTGCCTTCGGCTCAGGTCATGATCCCAGGGTCCTGGGATCGAGCCCCACATTGGGCTCTCTGCTCCGTGGGGAGTCTGCCTCCTCCTCTCTCTCTCTCGGCCTGCTTGTAATCTCTGTCAAATAAATAAATAAAATCTTCAAAATCAACAGAAAACTCACTTGAGTCACTGACCAGACTGACGGCTCTGTGAGGGGAAGGACTGGGTCTTCGCTCTCTCTTTGCCCTCAGCACCTAGCCCAACACTTGGAAAGCACGGGAATTTAGTATGTGCTTGTGGAAGGGATGGATAAACGAATGACTAAAACCGAAAGGCTAACAGAGCAAGCAACCGTCATCACAGAGAGACCCGAGAGTCTCCAGGACAACGCAGGGCCTGCTTCCCGCCCGCGAGCATGTTTGCCGAGTGGACACAGCACCCGCGTTCCTCACAGCCTCTGCTGCCAGCAAGGAGGAGACGCCACCCGCGTTCAGGAACAAAGAGCGAGTGAACCCTCCTTCAGGTCCTACTGCTGGATGGCACCTGTTGCTAAAATAGCAGCTGAGAAGCGGTGTTTGTTCAAAACAACAATTTCGTGCAGGAAGCAGCATCACGATGACAATAAGAAATCATGAGGCTAAATATACAGCAGAATTTCGCAGTGAAAGACAAGGAAGGAGCTGCCTGAGGCTGAGGGAAAAAACTGAAGTGTTGATGAGAAATTGCTCAGCCTGCATTAAGAGAGACGAACAGGGGAGGAGGAGGGAGGGGAAGGAGAATGGATGTGTGCCCCCGCCCCGACTCGCTTGGAATCTGTCCTTCCCTTTCTCCCTCCCTCCGTGCCGCCCCCTCAAGAGAGAATCCATGGGTTGGGCCGCACTGAAATGTCTTACCTTTTCCTCTCGTGCTTTTGCTGTGCACGCGGAGCCTGAACCCATCTCCTCCGTGACCGCTCCTCCCGCCACCCCCCAGCCGCCATTGTTAGCTTCTCCACCTTGCGGAGGCCGAGAGGCCAGGCCCTGGGGGGCGGCACTGCGACGGCCTGGCGGCGTGAGCGGGGAGCCGGAGCAGGGATGGGGGTGCTGCCGTGCTCAGAGCGATCCTGAAAGCGAGCCTCGGCCTCACCTGCCCAGCAGGGAAGCCCGGCTGTCTGACAGCTGACATGGCCCTGGCGAGGACCTGTTGCGGGCCACCAGGCAGGGGGCGGCTTCTCCGCGTACCAAGCAAAGAAGGCGAGGACAGAGCAGCAACTCCCCTCAAAATAAACACAAAACAGAACTCCCTACGACCAAGAAAACCCAGAGACGCAGCTTCAAAGAGTACAAATGGGACCGGCCTGGGGTTCGGGGAACTGGGGTCGAGTCCCTGTCCCGCTGCACATGTGCTGTGTGCCCATCACCTCCCTGGGCCTCCATTTCTAGAAAATGAGGGCTGGCCTAGATGGCCCGTGGCCCCTTCCTCATAAAATGCTATCAGCCATGTAGCAGGGCTCCGTGTTCCCCTTCTGCTTCTGCTCCCTGCAAATACCTCAAGTGCTTTTTCTGGGCACACTCTGGGGTGTCTGGAAGAGCATCTCTGACTTAGAGCCAGGACGCCCAGCTGAGCTCAGGGAGGTGGTGACATGAGTTTCAGGCCCGAGTCCCCCCGCCCCCCAGTATGGCAACACAGAAGTAGAGGCAAATCAAGGACATTCAGAATCCGTGCGGGTGGAAGTGGAAGGCACTGGGAGGCCAGGGGAGTGGGGAGACATGGATCAGCCAAACCCTGAAATTAGAGATGATTCATATTTGAATAATGTGGGAGGGACGAACTCAGAGCAGCCCAGAGAAGAGGCTAACCCTGCAGACAAGGCCTGCCCACCTCCACCCCCACGCCTCAAGGCGGCACAGAGCAGAGCCAGCGTTAGGGTCCTTCATCTGGAACAGGGAAAAAAACGGGGCCATCAATAATCTTATTCTGGAGCTAAGGGAAATAGAGCTTTTGCTTTGCTTCTTAAAAACATTCTACCCTCTTTCAATGACTGCCTTAGATGTTTCAAACTTCCTACTGACTTGATTTTTCCAAATCTTCTGATTGGTGCCCCCAGAGGGGACAGAATTGCATTTTTGGGGTGCTGTTTTCTGCTTTCTCCCCCGCCCTGCACGGCCCTCACCCCGTCGTCTCAACCCTTCTGATCCCTTCTCCATCCCTTGGTCTCCACCTTGCTGGGAATCTTTGTCTCTTCCAAACTCCGGGAACCTTCCCGCCCGACCTCACCAGCATCCAAGCTGGGTCACTTCGTGAGTGTCTCAGGGCCAGCCACCCTGCCTGGCCACCGGCCCCTCGACCTCGCAGGACCCTGGCGTCAGGCAACAAGAACCTTTCCAGACCTCAGGCGGGTGGGAAGAAAGTTCCCCCAAAGGGAGGGAGAACCACGGAGTCTGGAGCAAGCGACTTTGGGGCCAGGAGCAGCTCTCCCTTCTGAGTGTCTCCGCGGTTCCTCCTTCCTGGGGGAGGACGGCTCGGCTCCGCTGTGGGACCGCTCCTCCCACGGGCACCGAGCGAGCGAGAGCAGGGCCCGAAACTCCACAACCAATCAGCCCCGGCCCCCATCTTGCCCCTCATCCCGCCCCACCGCAGCCCCGGAGCGCGGGGAGGCGCCGCGGGGTCTCCCGCGTCTCAGGGAAGGAATCGGGGAGACACGCTCCTGCGCCCCTCCCCTCCAGAAAACCACTGCTCTTAATCAGTGTCTCCTCCGAGCCTTCTTCCTTCTTCCTTTCCTCCCCCCTCCGCCAACCAGGCTCTTCCCAGGGCCCACAGCCCCACCAAGTCAGGGTAAGCCCGAGAAGAGCCGTGGTGCGGAAGAGGACATGCCGAGCTCTCTCGTGCGGAGTGCAACACCTGCCCCTCGGCCGTCTCACTTGAGTCAGGGTCCTCCCCGCCTCCTCCATCATCTCGCGCACACACACGCACACGCGCGCGCGCGCACACACACGCACACACACACACGCACACACACACACACACCGCCCCTTCCCCCATCACCGCCGACCTGTGAGCAGCTGGAAGCCCAGCCGGGGGGGGGACCCGGGCGTGGGGTGGGAACGCGGCCCCGAGGGAACGCGCGCAAAGTTGCTCGCGGGGGTCGGGAAGGACGCCCACCTGTTAGCCAGAAGACGGCGGTCCACGCCAGCACGACCCCGTCCATGTCCCCAACTCCCATGCGGCTGGAGCAGCGCGCGAAGCGGGGGCCGGCGGCAGCGCGCGGCTCGGGGTAGCCCGGCGGCAGCGGCGGGGATGCGGCCGCGCGCGCGAGCGGGCCCCCGGCCTCCCCCGGCGCCGCCGCCCGCCGGGCCCGCCTCGCCGCCCGCCCGGCGCGCGCTGCCGCGGGCTCCCCGGCTCGACTCGGCCCGGCTCGGCTCCGGGCTGCGGCGCGGCTCCCGGCTACGGCGCGGCTCCCCGGCGCGGCTCCCGCACGCCCAGGCAGCGAGCGCGGCGCGGGGTGAGCGCGGCGCGGGGCGAGCGCCTCCCGGCCGCAGAGCCCGCCGCGCGGGGGAGCTCGGCCGCCGCCTCCTCCTCCCCGCCGCCCGCCGCCCGCCGCCCCGGGGCTTCCGAAGTTTCTGGGTCACGTGCCGGCCCCGAGGTCGCGCCTGGGAACAAAGTACGCCGGGGCGGAGGGTGCGCGGGAGGCGGCCGAGCGGGCCGGGGGGGGGGGGGGTGGGTGGGGTGGGGGGGGTGGTGGCGGGGGGCTGCTCCCAGGGAGGCCAGCGTCCGGGAACCCAGGGAGTGGGGGCTCTGGCGGGGGGAGGGGTGAACGCAGGAGGCTGTGGCCAGCCTGAACCGGAACAGGGACAGACAGACCCAGAGGGAGACCTGTGGGGACTTGGCATCAATTGTCCCCGGACTTCGCCTAGCAGATCCTCTGGGCAAAGGTGTTGGCTTCTGCTGGGCCCCCCATGCCCCGGGCTGCTTCCCTGCTTGGCAATGCAAGGACACCAGAGGCTCAGAGGTAGGAGGGAGACCCGCGCTGTGACCTTCTGTGGAAACACTGTGAGGCATAGTGAGGGCATGTGGCTCTTTAACAGAAAATATGTAAAACTCGAATGAAATAAACAAGTCTATCACTTACGTGTGTCGGACTCTAAATCACGGATCGTCCTTTTGGCTAAGATCCCATGCATGTGGCCAACACTTCACAGTGTGCAGGGTGCGTGCACATG
Organism: Mustela lutreola; assembly: GCF_030435805.1. Lineage (NCBI taxonomy): Eukaryota > Metazoa > Chordata > Mammalia > Carnivora > Mustelidae > Mustela > Mustela lutreola. The sequence goes on along the minus strand of NC_081303.1, from coordinate 5,714,552 downwards.
GATTGTTTCCCTTTGTTTTTTTAATTTTTGATTTTTTAAATTTCAGTGTACTAGAATTCATTGTTTATGCACCACACCCAGTGCTCCATGCAATACCTGCCCTCATTAATCCCCACCACCAGGCTGGCCCAACTTCCCACCCCTCTGTCCCTTCAAAGCCCTCAGACTGTTTTTCAGAGTCCATAGTCTCTCATGGTTCATCTCCCCCTCCAGTTTCCCTCAACTCCCTTCTCCTCTCCATCTCCCCATGTCCTCTGTGTTGTTCCTTATGCTCCACAAATAAGTGAAACCATATGATAATTGACTCTCTCTGCTTGACTTATTTCATTCAGCATAATCTCCTCCAGTCCTGTCCATGTTGCTACAAAAGTTGGGTATTCATCCTTTCTGATGGAGGCATAATACTCCATAGTGTATATGGACCACATCTTCCTTATCCATTTGTCCGCTGAAGGGCATCTTTGTTCCTTCCACAGTTTGACGACCGTGGCCATTGCTGCTATGAACATTGGGGTACAGATGGCCCTTCTTTTCACTACATCTATATCTTTGGGGTAAATACCCAATAGTGCAATGGCAGGGTCATAGGGAAGCTCTATTTTTAATTTCTTAAGGAATCTCTACACTGTTCTCCAAATTGGCTGCACCAACTTGCATTCCCACCAACAGTGTAAGAGGGTTCCCCTTTCTCCACAACCTCTCCAACACACGTTGTTCCCTGTCTTGTTAATTTTGGCCATTCTAACTGGTGTAAGGTGGTATCTCAATGTGGTTTTGGTTTGAATCTCCCTGATGGCGAGTGATGATGAACATCTTTTCATGTGTCTGTTAGCCATTTGTATGTCCTCATTGGAGAAGTGTCTGTTCATGTCCTCTGCCCATTTTTTGACATGATTATCTGTTTTTTTGTGTGTTAAGTTTGAGAAGTTCTTTATAGATCCTGGATATCAGCCTTTTGTCTATACTGTCATTTGTCTGTACCGTCCGTACCATCTTCTCCCATTCCATGGGTTGCCTCTTTTGTTGACTGTTTCCTTTGCTGTGCACAAGATTTTGATCTTGATGAAGTCCCAAAAGTTCATTTTCGTTTTTGTTTCCTTTGCCTTTGGAGACATATCTTGGAAGAAGTTGCTGTGTCTGATATCAAAGAGGTTACTGCCTATGTTCTCCTCTAGGATTCTGATGGATTCCTGTCTCACGGTGAGGTCTTTTATCCATTTTTAGTTTATCTTTGTGTACTTGTAAGAGAATGGTCGAGTTTCATTCTTCTACTATAGCTGTCCAATTTTCCCAGCACCATTTATCGAAGAGCTTGTTTCCATTTTTTAAAAGATTTTATTTATTTATTTGACAGACAGAGATCACAAGTAGGCAGAGAGGCAGGCAGAGAGAGAAAGAGGAGGAAGCAGGCTCCCCACCAGGCAGAGAGCCTGATGCGGGGCTTGATCCCAAGATCCTGGGATCATGACCTGAGCTGAAGGCAGAGGCTTTAACCCACTGAGCCACCCAGGCGCCCCGATTGTTTCCATTTTTAAAAGCATCTGTCACATGTATGTAGGAAAGGAGTCTGAATGGACATATTAAGAGACGAGTAAGCAGAAACTTACGCTTTGGTTGACAAGTCTCTCTTAAGCATCTACTAGGTACTAAGAACCAAAGCTACAGTGTAAATAAAGCAGACCTCCTGCCCTTTCAGAGCTTCATCTTGTCCAGGAAAGGGAGGAAGGATAGGCCATTAAATACATGTTGGTAGTGAAATGGAGCAAAGGTGATAATTGAGACGTGAAGAAAGTACCCTCAGAACACAATAGAAGGAGCAATCTAGGGACGGGGTGCTGCACCACAAGAAAGAAATGGTAACATCTTCTGTGGCATTTGTAGCCTGGGGAAGATTTGGGCTGTACTGGGATTGGCGGTGGAAAGGGGGCAGGATCGGGAATTCTGGAGAGAGAAAAGAAAGGAGACAAGGCAGAAAGGTGTAAAATTGTCTCAAAAACAGAGTAGTTCTAGGTGTGAGGAGAGTTCCTGGAGAGAAAGACTTGACAGCGAATTTATATGTGAAACAGAGATGAGATGTGACCATTAGAAACGGCGAGAAAAGACTCCGGACGCTGATCTTTTATGACTGCTTGACAACTGAATTCCCTTCTTATTGAGACAGGGAAACTAAAAGGACAGATGAAGGACTGCATTTTTGCTCTTTTTCCTGCCTTTATTCTTGCTAAGACCCACATCCCCACCTTACACATGTCTTACGGTACAGATACTGTCTGTCATCCTTGTACAGGTCAAGGAGTTAGTGATTTCTTTGGAGACTTCTTGCGCCATATTTCACATCTATGGAGTGACTGGGTGAGGCTGTCATGTAGACCACTAACTCCAGACATCTTGATGCCAAGACTTCTGCTCTAGGGCATAAGTAACTTATGGAGGACATCTAAGCACTAATCCTGTTTGGACTGGTTCCTGGATGTATGAGAAGACATGCACACCAGACCACAACCCCAATAAAATACTCAGACCCCAAGCAAAGACAAGACTCACTCTCCTTTTCCTTTCCGAGTCCCTCAGATGCTCTGTCAGTATCTACTCTCTCTGTCGTCAGGAAACCCTGTTCTCATTTCCTGTCCACTCACGTTTGATTTCTATCCTGTCCTGCACAAAGCCAAGGACCCTCTTAGCTGGTCCTGTAGGACCCCCTCTGGGTCCTCAGACTCAGCCAGCCTACATCATTATTTTTTAGAAACTTCCAACCGTGGAGGCCACAGAATCTAGAACAACCTCCCCAAACACCCCAGCTGGGGTACTGGCCCAGGCCACAGGCATGGCCAGGGACCGTCTCACTCTGGGGCACACAGTGTTTGGAAGCAGCTGGGACAGAGGTCAGGCCACCAGATTGCTCTGAGGTGTGATTTTGGCTGTACAGATCTCTCTGGGTTCCAGCCCATTTTTCTGCACCTAGTTCTCCAGCCTTCCTGGCATTTCTGTGGGCCACCCAATATCCTTTCATAAATTCCCTCACTGTGTATTTTGGCCAGAGATGATTTCTGATACTTGCAGTTAAGAATCCTGAATAATATGCTTTGTGAGAGAGATTTGGAGGACTCTTTCTTTCATAAAGAAAAAAAATTAAAATAGAAAAATAAGAGTAAAGGAGGTACCAAACATTCCCCATTGGGTTCTCAGCACAGTCCTAGGTGTTTCACAAGCCTTAATTAACTTCTCTAAGATCAGGTAGCTAGTAAATGGCAGAGGTAGGATTTGAAACGAAATCTTTTGATGCTAACGCATACGCCCTTGCGCCATGGAAGGACCGCCTAGACCAGAGAGTTGATGGGCGATGGATGACGTATTTGTATTATGCTCTGCCATTTATCGTATGCATGCATGTGGCTGTGTGTGCATGGGCAGGTGCACATAATGCCCCAAAGTGTGAGCCGTGTTTAGTGTCTAAGCCCACAGAACAACAGTCTTTTATGCAACCCTTGGACAACTTTCGAGAGTTGAGAAATTGGGAACGGGAGAGGGTCTAAGCAAAGAGAACCTGCAAAGGTACTGGAAGTGGAAAATAAGTCCCCGCTGAAGAAGTGAGCTTTGGATGTGTGCTCTAAGTATGCGTCTGTGTGCACGTCAACGTGGTTTCAAGACACTGGGGGAGGAACTTGTGCTAGAGTGAGTCATAGAACCCCGGGGCCTTGTCCACCTACCTGGGCATTTGTTTTCTGTGTATCGCTCTGCATGTCTACCTTCCAGCTGGAAAGGAGCAGTTGGTCTAGCCTGCATCTTCTGGAGTGGCTGGGGCTCCCAGCCATTGCTAAGGAGGTGCCAAACCAGAAATTACAGTGCGTGTCCCTCCCAAATGCACCATTACTACCAAGCTGATGGAAGGTTAAGAGAAACTTTGAGGGTACACCTAAGGATTCAAAACACGCAGCCTGAGGGATGGTAATAGAAAGAAGGCAGAGCCATGGTGTTATTTTCCTGTAGGGCTGATGGTGGAGGTACTGGTACCACATCAGAATCCTGGTGCTCGTCCAAGTGTGGTTTTTGAACTTTCCGCATCAAAATCACATTAAAGTGTTTGCTTAAAATGCAGATCCCCTGGTTCTTATAAAAAACTGGGATCAGAAACTCTGGGTGGGGCCTGAAAATTCTCCGTCTTAACAGCACTTCTGAAACCCTCTAGGGTTTAAGAGCTACTACCTAATTATTTTTATTGTTTCCCCGGGGAATTGTTGTTGCTGCTTGCAAATGAGCTCAGATTCAGATCTGGAGATGCTCTGATTATCCATTTCTCCTGGCCAGATAGAACAGGACAGCAGAGACTGGTTCTTCCCAGCCCTGGCAGGATCTGAAGCCCCAATACTTCAAACTCTCTCCTACAACCAGAGACATACAGGTCAGAACACCGGCCTGAATGGGACCAGAGCAGGACTTGAAGGAAGACGTAGCGGAATCCTGTGTCACGGGGATACAGCGGGGAGTGGACTAGCCAACGGTTGCAGTAAGGCTGCCCACTTTAGAACAGAATTAGGACATGAAGAGAAGTGAACCACCACAAGGAGACATGCTGGTAGCTGGTAGCAACCCCACTGTTATAAATATAATTCAGCTGAATCCTCTTTAAAACATGATTTCATTGCAGGCACCCAGGCACGCATGTACGTGAATTCTGCTTAACATAGGTCTTTTTAAAGCGCACAGATAACACCACATTTCTACTTCTCCTCTCTGATCTTGACTTCCAGGAAGAATCTATGAGGTGTGACTTGGAAATAGATACCATGTTTCTTATCTAAGTTTTGTTCAGCTTTCCTTCCCTTGGGCTACCTTTCAGGTTTGCTAACTTCCCTCATCTCCCATAGCTTCCAAACCACCTTCAGTGACTTATAAGTTTTTTTAAAAAGTCCAAATTGAAGCAAAGAAGTGAAAAAAAATTGGAGATTCTAGGTGCACTCTACTGGAAACTAGAAACATTTTCAATCTGGAAGCCCTTTCAGATTGAGGAATAAATTGTTTCATTAAGAAAATGCTTTAAAGAAAGGAAATGCAAATGTGGAATGCAAGAGCCAAAAAATTTAAAAAGCTGTACTGCCAAGAACAGTGGTAAGTATATAATAAGTAAAAGATTGGGAAAATGTGCTGAAAATTCCATGTACTTGAAGCCGATTTAACCCAAAGGCCTGCTGTCTCAAGCTTCAAAGCAAATGACAGTGACAGTGGTGGAGGGTGCTGAACTAGATGTTGTCTGCCTGCCCCATCCGGAGGCCAGACCCCACTGACAGTGGGCAGCCTCCACCTGAGTTAGCTCTCTAATGACAATTCCCTTGCAGAGGACAATTTCCAAGGACAATGTACAGAAAAAAGAGCAGCGCATAAAACTGTACTACAGCATGGTCCAAAATATGGAAAATGCAGTTAAAAGAGGCAATGGAAACAACAGAAGACTAAGAATGGTTATCTCTGGGTAGGACTGTCCTTTGTTTCTATCTTCTACCTCATTTTCTAGACCCTCTAATGTTTTATACAACATAGAAAAAGTTGCTAGACAAAAGATACAACTGCGCCACAATTCTCTGTTTCTGGGACATCCCTAGAGGAAGGAGAGAGGCACAGAGAAGAAGTGACAGGTGTTTTGTCAGGCCTGTATCTTTAGCCAGATACAAAGCCTCCAAACGGGCACCTGCTCTCATTCTGTCTCAGTCTTAAGCAGTTAATCAAGTTAATTATGAGCAGTCGAGGCCCTGGGAGCCCTTACTGACTGAGAGTTCAACTGTAATTTCTTTGTGAGTTACAGAGCCAAAGATGAAGTAAGCTTGCTTCTCTTTCATGAGCCCTTTCTCTGGTTTTTGCTTTTGTTTCTTTTTGTTGTTGTTTTTGTTTGTTTGTTGTTTTGTTGTTGTTGTTGTTGTTGTTGTTGTTTTTAAGGATTTATTTATTTATTTGAGAGAGAGCACATGCGGGGGTAGAGGGAAGAGGCAGAGGGAGAGAGGCTTTAAGCAAACTCCGTGCTGAGTGCAGAGCCCAACTTGGGACTGATTCCTGGACCCCAAGGTCACCACCTGAGCCAAAACCAAGAGTTGGACTCAACCAACTGCACCACCCAGGCGCCCCCTTCTGTTTCTTTTTGCATCAATGTCAGTGTCCTTTAAAGACCTGCGCAACATTAACAGCCCCCCAGATCAGCAGCAGAGACCATTTTAGTGATGGAGCAGTATCCTTTGGCCCAAAGAGGATAAGATGAAAGAGGGCCTGTCTTCCTGTATTTTTATCAAGGCCTTGATGATTAAGCCAGAGGATTGCTTCTCAGCCCTAAGCATTCTCCTAGAGCCCTTCTTCCCTGGCACAGGTCAAAGTTGGGACCTGAGAGACGGAAGTGAGCCAGAAGATGTATGTCATCTGATGACCTCACCCCCAGAGAACAGGGAAGGGAGCTAGAATGAGAGAACCAGAACACTGAGCATAAAAGGAAACAGCTCAAACAAAAGAGGGGTCATCTGTGGGCTCTCAAAAGCTGGTGTTAAAGAACAGCAGCCTTGACCTTTGTGTTGGCATTGTTCCCTGAAGCTCTCTCATAGAACTGTTAATATCATACTCCCACCCCGGTTCTCAGTGGGTGCCTTAGACACTGAGAGGAACCATGTGGATTTTTGTCTAATTAGTTGCAAACTGTTTTAGGTTCTTCCTCCTTTTTCCTTATCTTTTCTTCTCTCTTCCCTGAATTCATTCACTTAGTCTGTACACATTTATTGAGCACCTACTATATTCTAGATACCATGCTGTCTAGAAATTGAAGATGAAAGGAATTTAAAGATGAATGAGTCACAGTCCCTTATGTCAAAGACTTTACAGGTGAGATGCAGCAATGTGTGTGTGTTGGGGTGGGGAAGAGACAGACATATGGTCTTTAACTGTGAGGGTGTGATAGGCCTTATTTTAGGACAAATGCCAGGTATGGTGGTGGAACAAAGAGAGAGGGGTCAATTACTCACTAGGGGTGCTGGTCAGAGATCTCTTCAAGGAAAGGTAATCCCTGAGCTAAGTCTCAAACATGATCTGGGCAGAATTTCTAAAAGCCGAAGTGGAGCAGGAGATCATGCAGACAAAGGCAACAGGTGCAGCGCAGAAGGGGGTCTGCTGCCTGTGACACGGCTTTACAAAGGGCAGGGTCAGCAATAGGGCCAGAAAGGGAGGCTGAGGTCAGACCAAGGGGAGCCAGGCTACCAGGTCTGAACTCAATTCCACATGCTGTGGATCACACAAGGATTTCTCAGAGAAGAACAAGATTAGACTTGTGTTTCAGCCAAGTTATTCTGGCCACAGGGTGTAGGATGGATTCATGGCAAGAGAGACAACCTTTTCCATGTGAGAGCTCATTACAAGAGTCCAAAAAGGAACGAGCACCAAAACTAGGCTACAGGGGAGCAGAAATGGGAAGCAAACATTAAGTGGGAGAGGCATGGCAGGGAGACACAAGGTAGAATCCGCATGGCCTGAGTGAACAAGGCAGAGGAATCAACGAGGCTTTGGGTGAGTTACTTGAGTATGGTTGTGCACTCGGGCAACATTTGGAGGTGATGAGGAACTTGGAAATCCCTCTTTTTGCTTTGGCAAAGCGTTATGTAATAAACATCCTTGAGTATCGATAAGGAACAGCTTGGAATAAGAACGCTTAAGAAGCAGGGATCTCATAGAGGTCAGAGGCACTCATGGGCTGTGCAAGCTGGGGATGTCACTTTACTAGTTTAAGCCTCAATTTCCTGTTCTGCAAAATGGGGATGATTCTATAATCTGTTTCACAAGACTGCTGTGAGAAGGAGAAAGGAGATGGCCCTCGTGCAGTGCTTAGCAGAGTCTGACACAGTAGCTTTTGAGGAACATGAACTGGGATTACTATTATTATCAGCACAGGATACACACTGAACAATGTCAGGGCCTTAACTTAAACGAGCATCAGAAGAAAAACTAGCATTAGGAAAAATATTTTCCTAAAATGCCATGTGTTCTTGGTTTCATAACACCCGGTTGAAAATCTCTTCATACTTCATGTTAAAAAAACAAAACAAAACAAAAAAACAAAACAAAACAAAAAAACCCAAAAAACAGTAAATGTCCTCCAAGTCTTCAATGGCTTCTTCCCTATATAGGTGAAGTCTAAGTTTCTTACATGGTTTGGCCCAAATCCCCTTTCCAAACCCCTCTCTATTTTCTTACTTGCCTGTCTCCCTGCACCCACAGACTTGCTTTGCTGTTCCTCACTCACACTTGACATGTGCCCATCTTGGTGTCTCTGCCCATGCTGTTCCCTCTGCGTGGAAGGCTCTTTGCCTGACATCTTCACAGTTTGCTTCCTCACTTCTTCCACTGTTTGCTTAATTTCATTTCTCAAATAGGGCCTTTTCTGACCACCCTCAATTTCACCTTCAATCAGTGCCTCTTCCCTTATCCTGCATTATTTTTCTTCACTAGATTTATTGTCCACTAGTGTATTCAGACATCTTATTATATACAGAGTTGTTTCTTTCTTGTTTGCATGCCTCACTATGTTATAAGTTTTGTAATGTTTAATGTGTTCTTGGTCCTAAAACTAAGCTTGGTACTCCATAGGCTTTCCATATATATTTATTGAATAAATTAGGCACTTCTTGTAAATACCCTCTTGTCTTGGTTTCCCTGGTTTTCTCCTTGCTTCTTCAGACATTCCTTTTTAGTCATCTTTGCTGGGTTTTCCTATTCTGATTTCTAAATGCTGGTGTTCTCGAGAACTCCATCCTAGAAACTTTTTTCCTCTCTTCACTCTCAGCCTAGGTGATCTATTTCATTTCTATGAATTTAAGCACCAACTTTATGTCCAAATTGTTTCCAAATTCTATCTCTAGTGCAGAATACCAGACGTAGACCACAAACTGCCTACTTGACATCTCCACTTGAATGTATAAGAGGCATTTCAAAATTAACATATCTGATCCCCCCTGCCATTCAATACCCCAGCCAACACCTGCCACCCTCTAGAATTTCCGAATAAGAAGATCAATCTGGGTGGAAAGAGGGAAAACTGATCCATTCACATAGAACTTTACTGTAAGTAAGATTGATGAAAACATCAGTTGTATCAAAGAAGGAGAGGAGCAGGTAATAGGAATTAGGAAGAGCATTGGACCCTCTTTGGTACCAGCACTGTCTTCCCTCCCCAGTTCTTACTATTGCTAGACACGACTTGCCACTGGGTTACTCAAGCCAAAACCCTAGGATTCCTCCTCTTCTTTCACTTCTACATCGAATCCATCAGATGGTTCTTTTTTCCCAAAGTATAATTTGGAGCCATCATCTTCCTTTCATTTCTCCTGCTTCTTTTCTGTTCTAGGTCACCATCACCTCTCACATGGACTTCTGAAGGGACCTCCTATCTGTTCACCCTATGCCCACTTTTACTGCTTTGAACCTATTCTCCACATGGTAACAAGACTGGTCTTCTTCAGCTGTAAACCATATCATGACACTTTTTAAAAATATATCTCTCAATGACCACCCACATACTTAGTAATACTTGAATCCTTGACACTGCCATGTCCAAATTCCTGCTCATCACTCCATCCTCAGCATGTGCCTTCTCCACATGAGAGGACACTGTAACATCAACCAATCTTCTGTCTATTCTGATGATACACCAAACTATTTGTTGTCTGAGACCATTTCGTATATTGTTCTCTCCACCTAGAATGCTCTTTTTTAATTCCTTACATGATTAGCTCTATTCTTTCGCAGGCTTTCTTGTTTTAAATGGCATCTCCTCAGAGAGATTTGTCCTGATTACACATTGAAAAATTTAGCACTTAAATCTACATATTGTTTTAAAATGTCAAAATAAGGTAAAGCAATCTTGGCCAAGGTAGAATAACAAGGAATGACTTTATCCAGCATCTTAAAGGACTAAGAGTTTGATCAAATATATAAAACAATGTTTTCAGACACTGGACATCAAGGAGCCAAGGTGACTAATCCCTGAAAGAACAGAGACAAACAAGGTGAGCCATGTGATTGCCCCAGGATGCTGTCTGGAGGGAGTGTCCAGAATGCAACAGGAGGAGTAACCTGGGTAGAGCCCTGTGGTCTCCCTGGGGTTGAGGAGATGGAGTTGGTGTCTAGGTAGGCCACAGTGACTAGAATTTGCAGGGCAGAGTACCAAAAAAGAGAGAACAGTAAAAAGAAAGAGCTCTGGAAATGTGCTAAGGATCTCCCTTCTGAATACTGATCTGTGCATGTGTGGGAGGAAACTACACAGTGCCAGAGAAAGAACAACCTGAAAGGATTAGAAGGAACAATCCTTGAAATTCACACAGGGCTAGAAATAGTTTGTATTTCCATCAGCCAAAACGGAAAAACTTCCAAATTCACGGGTTGTCAGGCAGAGTACTAAGAAGGGTATTATATCAGCAAAGGAGAAAATTAGCCCTAAAGGTTGCTCTGATATCAAATTACAGAGCATAAAAGCAAGACTCAAAAAGAAGGAAAAACTATACTCCAACGGTTTCCAACTGTTTCCATAACATAACTCTGTCCCAGAAAAAGCACAAGAATATTTATAAGAATACAAAAATATGCAGCACTCAGAAAGATAAAATCTACAATTGTCATCAAATCAAATTTTACCAAGCTTGCAAAGAAGCAGTAAGGAGAAAAATCAATCAGTAGAACCAGACCCAGAAACGACACAGAATGAGGGACTCAACAGATAAGGACAGTAAGAGTTATTGTAACTAATTCTTTGTTGATTTGGATGCCTTTTATTTCTTTTTGTTGTCTGATTGCTGAGGCTAGAACCTAGTACTATGTTGAACAATAGTGGTGATAATGGACATCCGTGTGGTCTTCCTGACCTTGGGGGAAAAGCTTTCAGTTTCAGTTTTTCCCCATTGAGAATGAAATTTGCTGTGGGCTTTTCATATACAGCTTGTATGGTATTGAGGTATATTCCCTCTATCCCTACACTGTGGAAGCATCTAATCAAGAAAGGATGCTGTATTTTGTCAGATGCTTTTCTGCATCTATTGAGAGGATATTATGGCTCTTGTCTTTTTTTTAAATTAATGTAGTGTATCACATCAATTGATTTGCAGATGTTGAACCTTACAGTCCAGGAATACATCCCACTTGGGTGTGGTGAATAATCCTTTTCATGCATCCTACTGGCTAGTATCTTGTTGAGAATTTTTGCAACTGTGCTCTGTAAATCTCCTTTGTGGTAGGGCCTTTGTCTGGTTTGGGGATCAAGGTAATGCTAACCTCTAAAATGAGTTTGGAAGTTTCCCTTCCATTTCTATTTTTTGAAACCACTTCAGAAGAATAGGTATTAGTTCTTTAAATGTTTGGTAGAATTCCCCTGGGAAGCCATCTGGCCCTAGACTCCTGTTTGTTGGGACACTTTTTATGACTGCTTCAATTTCTTTGCTGGTTATGGGTCTGTTCAGGTTTTCTATGTCTTCCTGTTTCAGTTTTGGTAGTTTATAAGTTCCCAGGAATGCATCCATTTCTCCCAGATTGCCTAATTTGTTGACATATAGTTGCTCATATGTTCTTATAATTGTATTTTCTTAGTGTTGGTTGTGATCTCTCCTCTTTCATTCATGATTTTTAAAATTTGGGTCCTTTCTCTTTTCTTTTTGGTGAGTCTGGCTAGGGGTTTATTAATCTTATCAATTCTTTCAAGGAACCAGCTCTTAGTTTTGTTGGTCTGTTCTGTTCTGTTCTGTTCTTTTTTTTTTTTCTATATCATTGATTTCTGCCCTAATCTTTATTATTTCTCTTCTCCTACTGGATTTAAACTTTATTTGGCATTCTTTTCCCAGCTCCTTTTGATGCAATGTTAGGTTGTATATTTAAGACTTTTCCTGTTTCTTGAGAAAGGTCTGTATTGTAATATACTTCTCTCTTAGGACCACCTTTGATGCAGCCCAAACATTCTGAAATTTCATGCTTTCATTTTTATTTGCCTCTAAGTATTTTTTAAATTCTTAATTTCTTGGTTGACCCATTCAGTCACAGTGATTTGAAGGGGCACATGCACCCCAATGTTTATAACAGCAATGTCCACAATAGCCAAACTATGCAAAGAGGTGAAATGTCCATCAACTGATGAATGGATGAAGTAGTTTTGGTATATATACTCTGTAATATTACACAGCCATCAAAAATAATGAAATCTTGCCATTTGCAATGATGCAGATGGAACTAGAGGGTATTATGCCAAGTGAAATAAGTCAGTCAGAGAAAGATAAATGTCATGTGACTTCACTCATGTGAAATGAAACAGATGAACATAGGGAAAGAAAAGGAAAAATAAAAGAAGATGAAAATAGAGAGGAGGCAACCCATAAGAGAAGCTGAACTCTAGGAAACAAACAGAGTTGCTGGAAGGGAAGTGGCTGGGGACAAGGGATAATTGGGTGATGGGCATTAAGGCAGGCATTTGATGTAATGAACACTGGGTGTTACATGCAACAGACGAATCACTAAATTCTACTAATAATACAGTATATGTTAACTAAATTAAACTTAAAGAATAAAAAGAAAACAAAGAAGATGCAGTGGAAACAAAAACTTTCATAGTAGCTCCAAATACATACCAGGAATAAAACTAACAAAAAAATGACACAACCTTTAGGAGGAAACCTATAAAATTTTATTCAAGGACATTATTTAAATCTAGCTTCTTATTGTACATTTTCTTCCTAACACATTTAAATTTGCCTAAAAAAAAAAAAAAACCACATATTCGTTACAACTCTAAGTGGTGTGACTTAAGAATGGGGGAAACACAAAAAAGCAGTAACCGAAAAAAGCCCCTACTGGTTGATGCACTTGTTTCATCATCTTCCTCTCAAACTCTCCCCACCGGACTGTAAACTTCCGGAAGGAAAAGATCTTGTTTATCGCGCTCCTCACTCTGTCCCCCCACCCAACACCTCCCAGTGCTCGGCCCAGAGGCGGCCTTTTACAGTTAAAAAACACGAAAGACCTTGAACCACTCTCCAGACCTCTTTCCCTCTACCGGCTTTGACACATATTACGCAATAATGCACAGGAACGGCGCCAGACCTTCCACGTGACAGCACGCCCACCAACGCCTCATCCCAGCCAATCAGAATGCTTTGCGCCTGTGACCACGCTCGCCGCTCCACCCCACCCCCACGGCCCCACGAGTCCGTCTCAGGCTGTTTGCCTCCCAGCGAGGCCAGTGCGGCTGCGCAACGCGCCCTGATTGGTCGAGAGCTGTAGGCCTTCGCGCGCAGGCGCCGGCCTCGGTTACTAAGGGCGGGAGCCCGGCGAGGGCGCCGGCGGCTTGTGGTGTCTCCGGCGCACGTCGTCGAATCCTGGCCTCGCTCGCCATGCCAAACCGCAGGGCCAGCCGTAATGCCTACTATTTCTTTGTGCAGGAGAAGATCCCCGAGTTACGGAGGCGAGGCCTGCCTGTGGCTCGCGTCGCTGATGCCATCCCCTACTGCTCTGCTGACTGGGCGGTAAGGTGGGGGGCGTGGGGGGCAGGGGGGTCTGGGCGGGGGGCAGACCAGGCAGTTGGGCAGTGGGAGGGCGAGGCGACGAGGAGGCCAGGGACGCCTCGGGCCCTGTTGGAGGGAAGGGAAGCCTCCCTGTTCCCGCTCCGGGGCAAACCAGCGCCGGGACCACCTGTACGGTCTACGCTTCCGCCCCTGGGGCCCAGGGCGCTCGGAACTCATTGCTGTTTCTCTCCTTTCTCAACCCCCTTCAATGTCCCCAAGCTTTTGAGGGAGGAAGAAAAGGAGAAATATGCAGAAATGGCGCGAGAGTGGAGAGCGGCCCAGGGAAGGGACGCTGGGCCTTCCGAGAAGCAGGTAAGGTTGGCCCGAGACGAGCAGCTCCCGGCCGGGGCCACAGGCGGGTTCGCCAGATGCCGAGCGAGCGAGCGAGCGGGTGAAGCCAAGGGTGAGCTGGTGGGTGCTTCCCTGAGTGCAAAGAAGAATTTTTCTTTTTTTCCTCCCTGGTGTTAGGGCGCCTGTTAAAAAGCCAGCAGGTTCCCTCACTGGGGCACGTGTTGTTACTTGGTGGTGAAAGGCTGGGGGAATCCCTGTTGGGAAACCTGCATCGGTAAATCCTGGTCAGTGATGAGAGTGTTGGTTTTAAGCTTTGTACTGCATGAACTCTAAGGGCTCCTTTCAAACCCCTTTATGATTAAAGACCCCCCCCCCCTTTATTTTATGTTTAAAAGTAGCTTGGATCGCCCTGAGTTCTCTCTTTTTCAATGAACTTGGAACCAGGCACGCTGTTGTGTTTAAAAAGTTGAAATAACATGGGGCGCCTCGGTGGCTCAGTGGGTTAAGCCGCTGCCTTCGGCTCAGGTCATGATCTCAGGGTCCTGGGATCAAGTCCAGCATCGGGCTCTCTGCTCAGCGGGGAGCCTGCTTCCTCCTCTCTCTCTGCCTGCCTCTCTGCCTACTGTGATCTCTGTCTGTCAAATAAATAAAATCTTAAAAAAATAAAAATAAAATAAAAAGTTGAAATAATAAAACCTGCCCACGCTGGTGAATGCTAGTGTGCCGTATAGGTAAGAGTGGAATGAAGTTGATTCGAGTAAACTTACACGTCGTAGAAGGATAAAGTACTCAGTACAGATTTTCTTGACTTGTATGGGGAAATTCAGCGTGATTGTCAACTTTTCCCCTCCCTCCGTGTTCTTTCCATTCTTACATAGTGAAATTCCATTGTTGAAACTGTCAACATTGGGTTGAAATTCAAGAGAGCTTTGCTTGCTTTTGGTGTGAGAGATTTTTATTTTGTAGGTGTATGTTTGGGTAGAAGCTCTAATTGGTTGAACTGTACTTATATAGGGGAACCTTGCCTTTTTTTATTTAACTGTAATTTCTTATAAGACATTTCCTCTCAAAATGTAAGCCGTGTTGTATACGTTCCTCATTGGGTCAGCATGATTGAGTTGTTAGTTTAAGTGAAAAACAATTTAGAGAACTTTGTCGAATGATGTCCTTTTGGCCACTGGGCTCAGTGACTCCGTGGGATTATTTTAGATTACAAATCTATGATCACATGGTCACTTCTGTGACTCAGTGAGATTAATTTAGATTATCAGTAGTGGGAAATGGTTTTCAGCAGTAGTTGAATTGGTTGTTTACCACTCACCTTTTGATTCAGAATATTTATAGATTTTGCCCTTGTCTCTGGGTGTTGGTGTCATTGACAAATACGTATTGACAAATGCGTGCGTATTTACTCATTGGGCTCATTCATTACCGAAGTAATCTGTGAACTGTTTTTCAGTTATTTTGCTAAATTTAAGTATTCGTATAAAGTGCCCAGTAAGAGTTTGAGTATGTGACAAATTATTTTCTTTCTCTTTAGAAACCTGTTTCCACTCCACTGAGGTGGCCAGGCATGCTTGTACCAAGGCAGAATGTTTCACCCCCTGATATTTCAAATTTGTCTCTAAAAAGTGATCAAGGTAGAGTAATCCTAAAAGCAAAACGCTTAGATAAATGTGGGTGCTCAAGACACTGTGATATAGTGATGATTAATTATGTGTTCTGTTCATTTTGATCCTGCATTTCAGAGTAATTGACTACCAGTGTTCAAATATGGTGGTGCTAAAGTTGTGAAAGATCGGGTAATTTGCATTTGTTGAAATAACAGTGGAGAGATTTTGTTGTGTTTTATACAAAAAATCGGGTTTCTTGGTTAATAACTGCTTTTTATGTTAATAAATATACTTCATATATTTAAGTGTTTATAGCTAGACCTTTAAATACATATAAATTATAAAGAGGTTGAACTATTGAGCTAGCCTAGAAAAGAACTTACCTAATAAGAATCCTCGTTATTCCTTCTGGCTTGTTTTGTGTTCTGAATTTGTTGAAAATTAATAAACTTCTAACAGTCTTAAATGTGGTCAATCCTGTTAAGTAAGACTCTTCACATTCTCGTTGAATATTTATTGGTGCTCTTGTGTATATTGGGTAAAGGTGAAGAGTGAACTAAATTGTCCATAGTTTATATCAGAGTTTTTCTATACTGATTCTACTTGGCTTTATTTCCCGAACCTCTCATATTTGTTGAATATGGGTCACAGCTTTTCTTAAGTCATTCCTAAAATTCAGGGCTTATGTTTAGCTAAGTTATGTAGAGCTGGCTGCAAGTTTGAATAATTTTGTTGCTTCATGCAGAGTGGTTACCACTGTAATTCTTGATAAGTGTAATAAAAATTTTGATTCATTTATCTGGTACAAATGATCAGTTTTCTTGCTCTTAGGATGATAGGAGCACAAGGAAAATGGTTCTAAAACTTTTGCTTTTGTGGAGGAGTTAACTCACAACTGTTTGTGTAGTCTTACCTTTTTTTTTTTTCTTTTTATTTCTTTCTTTTTAGCTCTGCTTGGAGGCATTTTCTATTTTTTGAACATTTTTAGCCATGGCGAGCTACCTCCGCACTGTGCACAGCGCTTCCTCCCTTGTGAAATAGGCTGTGTGAAATACTCTCTCCAGGAAGGTATTATGGCTGATTTCCATAGGTTTATAAATCCTGGTAAGTAGTCGGAGTGAGTAGATGGTAAATCTTATTTATTTATTTATCAGAGAGAATGAGCACTGGCAGAAGGAGAAGCAGGCTCCCCGCTGAGCGAGGAGCCCAATGTGGGACCTGATCCCAGGATGCTGGGATCATGACCTGAGCTAAATGAAGGCAGCCGCTCAACCAACTGAGCCACCCAGGAGTCCCTAGATGCTAAATCTTAAAACACCATGCGTTTGATCTCGACTTTACTTAACAGTATTTGTTTTCTTAAGAGCTGACATATAGTTCTTAAAGTGTAATAAAGACCTGATCATAATTGGTTGAGCTAGGTGTTTACACAGAATTTCTTGGTTTAAGTTTTTAACCTCAAGAAAGTGTTAGAATTTGGTGGATAGTATGCCTGAAAATGTGTTTGTTGTTTGCTTACCTGTGGCCTTGCATCTTGGAATTTTTTAAAAGTTTTTTATGCCTTTGCTCTTTTATTTCTTTAATCCATCCCTCACTTCGGACATCACAAGCTTTTAACTTGTGGTTGTTTTGTAACTTTGAGCAAAGTTATTAACCTTTCTGAACTTATTAGCTTATCTGTAAAGTGGAAATAATACCTATTGTTGCCTGGTCTAAGGAATACAAGAGAAGGTACGGAAATAGCCTGATACTTGAGAGTCTCTCAGATGTTCTCAACAGCTCTTCTGGCTTCTCCACTCTTGCAAACCCAGAAGCAGTGAAGGCATAGGATTCAGTTAGGTTCCCAAAAGGGTAGTTACAGGACCAGTATACCTTTAAAGGCAAGTAGGAGAAATCTCTAGGGAGAAGAGTGAAGGGAGGATAGAGATTGGGGAAAAAAAGAACTTCATCTTTAGTTTTGTCAGTTGCTTTAAAATTCATTAGAATAATCCAGTGATTTTCTTGTGTTTTCATGACAGAGAAACTAATCATCCTGCTCACACTTGTGAGAGCTGCTCCTTAGGATAAATTAATAACTGCTTTTCTTTATACAGTTGTAACACATTGAAAAGATTGAATTTACAGACCTTTTTTAAGCTATACATACATGAGGCCCTATGTTAAGGGGCCTCTTTTTAAAATTTTTAAAATTTTTACTTTATTAACCTATAATGTATTATTTTTTTCAGGGATACAGGTCTGTGAATCATCAGTCTTACAAAATTCACAGCACTCACCATGGCACATACCCTCCCCAGTGTCCATCACCCAACCACCCTCTCCCTACCACCCTCCTCTCCTCCAGGAATCCTCAGTTTGTTTCCTGAAATTAAGTGTCTCTTATGGTTTGTCTCCCTCCCTGGTCCCATCTTGTTTCATTTTTTCCCTTCCTACCCCCCAACCCCTGCCCTGCCTCTCAAATTCCTCATATCAGAGAGATCATATGATAATTATCTGTCTTTGATTGACCGATTTTGCTTAGCATAATACCCTCTAGTTCCATCCACGCCATTGCAAATGGCAAGATTTCAGGGTTCTTGATGGCTGCATAATATTCACTGTATATATATATACACCATGTCTTCTTTATCCATTCATCTGTTGATGGACGTCTAGGTTCCTTCCATAGTTTGGCTGTTGTGGACTTCGCTGCTATAAACATTCGGGTGCACGTGTCCTGTTAAGAGGCCTCTTTATTTCTTTTCTGTAAGGAGTAACTTCCTTTTTAAAGTAGTTTAGATAATATACCAAAATTCTTTTTAATAGTTCTCATTCTTTGGTTAAGAAAAACAGTAACTTCTATGAAAGTTTAATTTTTTTGTATTTTCACATAGCAGTAGCTATTACCTATCTGTGTTATAACTTGGTCATCCTATGATACATGACTATAGCAAAACCAGAGGGCTTTTCTCAACAAAATATTTTGTATTACAGGTGAAATTCCACGAGGATTTCGGTTTCATTGTCAAGCTGCAAGTAAGTATAAGGGAATGGGGTAGAATAATAGACACTGAATGTGTCTGTACCTGGTTAAGGCTTACTGCTTTAGGGCACCTGGGTGGCTCAGAGGGTTAAGCCTCTGCCTTTGGATCAGGTCATGGTCTCAGGGTCCTGGGATCAAGCCTTGCATCCAGCTCTCTGCTTAGCAGGGAGCCTGCTTCCCCCCCTCTCTCTCTGCCTGCCTCTCTGCCTACTTGGGATCTCTGTGTATCAAATAAATAAAATCTTAAAAAGAAAAGAGTTACAGCTTTACATGGACACATAAAACTTAAGTTGGGGGAATAACATCCTTATTGTTGGAGAATCCTCATAGAAATGGTAGATGGTGTATGTGAGCCTTAAAACCTTCAAAAACTTTAAAACTTTAATATTAAATAGACTTATGGGATACCAAAGTATATGTGTACCTAAGCTCTGAACTAAACTCTTCTATGAAATAGGTTTTAACTAGTTTCCTCTGTGATTAGAATGAAAATCACAATAGTTTTATTTTTAACTTACATTCAAAAGTGTAATTGTTTTAATAAGTTGTTTTTTTAAAAACGTAGACAACTAGCAGTTAGACAACAATTAGAAGTAAGTTTTTCAAATCTGCTATAACAAGCAGCTATTTTATTTGTAACGCTGTTCTTTACAAATGAGAATATTTTAGAATTCCTTTGTCTTCTGAGTTTTTACAGGTCTTAGTGAAAAATATATACTAGACCTTTTTATTTGCTTGCCTGCTTGGAATCAGGGCAGTAGACTTTGGAACAAGGCAAGGGCAAATTTTTGTAGTTGGTCCCTTTATAGCTTTGAATGAAAAACAGTTTATAATACAGAAGAAAAATTCCGTTGTAGATTTTGAAGTGTGAACCGAGCTAATCTCCCCATGTGTTACATCCTCTGAGGTTATTCACCAAATAGGTTGTGGGAAGACAAAAACAAGTTTAGCTGGCGAATTAACTACATTTTTACTTAAGCTGTTTCTGGTTTGTTCATCTTTGAGTGCATTGGAATCCTTGCTATTTGCCAGACTCATTTGTGAGAGTGCAATTGGCTTTACTGTTTATTATCTTGGTTCTGATAAATACTTGATTTTTTTTTTTAAAGATTTTATTTATTTGACAGACAGAGATCACAAGTAGGCAGAGAGGCAGGCAGAGAGAGAGGAGGAAGCAGGCTCCCCGCTGAGCAGAGAGCCCAATGCGGGGCTCGATCCCAGCACCCTGGGATCATGACCGGAGCTGAAGGCAGAGGCTTAACCCACTGAGCCACCCAGGCGCCCCAATACTTGATTTTAAAGCAGTTTTTAAGGCTTATTTTTACATTTTCTTTTTTTTTTTTTTTTTTTAAGATTTTATTTATTTATTTGACAGAGGGAGATCACAAGCAGGCAGAGAGGCAGGCAGAGAGAGAGAGGAAGCAGGCTCCCTGCTGAGCAGAGAGCCCCATGCGGGGCTCTATCCCAGGACTCTGAGATCATGATCTGAGCCGAAAGCAGCAGCTTAACCCACTGAGCCACCCAGGCGCCCCTTATTTTTACATTTTCAAGTTAACCAGTTTAACAGAAACCTATTAAAGATTCTAGGAATGTTTTCTTAACTTATTTTTCAAACTACTTAAAATTGGTCACAGTCTCACTCAGGAAAGCTCACTGGTAAGCCACTTTGGAGCTCACCAATTTAGACAGGCCTTAAATTGCCAACTTGGTAACCCTTGGAAGTGTGCCAGCTAAAGAAGGTAAATAAATGATTGTATTAAAGGGACAGCCATGTTGACATAATAACTAAAAATGCTTATGCTGGGGTGCCTGGGTGGCTCAGTGGGTTAAAGCCTCTGTCTTTGACTTGGGTCGTGATCCTAGAGTCCTGGGATCAAGCCCCACATTGGGCTCTCTGCTCAGCAGGGAGCCTGCTTCCTCCTCCTCTCTCTCTCTCTCTCTGCCTGCCTTTCTGCCTACTTGCCATCTCTGTCAAATAAAATCTTTTTAAAAAATGCTTATGCTGATGTAATCAGCCTGATGCTTAGGAAAAGATGGTTTTTCATAGAGGAATATACACTGAAGCAGATGTACATGTGGATGAAGAGTGAGTAGAAGCTAAGGAACGTGCGTGTAGATCTTTCACATGCTCCCGTGCTGTTCTCTGGACTTTTATGAAACCGCGTAAGTGAGAGTAACTGAAGACTTCATAGATGGGCGTTATGGTTTAACACATTAGAATCAAAGAATTTCAAATCTGGAGAAGGTATTGATACAGAATCTATTGATCTCCCCACCCTCACTGCCATGTTTTTCTTGGAAGCGTTCTGGTTCTGTATGAATTTGTAGGGTTGAGAGGTCTTTGTCCTCATTCTCCCCCACTTCAAGAATTCTGATTCCATATTATTGCTTAGTCTCTTCATTCTTAATCATTTATTTACTTGAAAGCCATAGAGCATAGTTTTTAAGTTTTGTTTTTCATATGCAAGTTCTTAATTCACCCGACATTGACTTCTGTATGGTGTGAAGTAGAGATTTTTTCTTTCTTTTTTTTTTTCTCACATGGCTAATCCGTTGTCTCCACATCATTCATCCAATAATCAGCTTGTTTGTCAGTATGTGGTGCCACATTTTCTTGATGCCTGCATCTTTTCCATATCTTTTTTTTTAAAAGATTTTATTATTTATTTGACGGAGATCACAAGTAGGAAGAGAGGCAGGCAGAGAGAGAGGAAGAAACAGGCTCCCTGCTGAGGAGTGAGCCCGATGTGGGGCTCGATCCCAGGACCCTGAAATCATAACCTGAGCCGAAGGCAGAGGCTTTAACTCACTGAGCCACCCAGGTGCCCTTTTCCGTATCTTTTATTTTGTTCTATTGGTCTACTTGGTTTTTGGTATCTATACTGTTAAATACAGTATTTTAATACTTAGCCAAGGTTCTTCATTTTGTTTTGGAACATTATTCTTGACTTTTTGATTACCTTTAAATCTTCAGATCATTTTGGAGAAAACTGGCAGCTTCTTGATATTCTATCTGTGAACAGGGTTCTACTCTTATTTTTTTAGATCTGTAATGCCTTACAATACTTAAAATTTTCTTCACAGTGATCTTAATATCTTGTAAAATTTATAGCTTATAAATTTTGTTATAAGTTACATCTCTTAAAATTATATTTTTATTTACTTTTGCATTTAAGTTTTATTTAGCCATTGCTAAGCTATAATTGAGTTTTTAGTGAATTCCTTGTATAGTCCTATCTGTGAAATGACTTTTTTCTAATCTATTTTTTATTTAAAACTTTAAAAATTTGTCTTAGGTTCTGGCTAGGAACTCTGTAGTTTCTAATGTTTCACCAGTGAGTATGCTGTTCACTGTGCTTTTTGTTTTGTTCCTTCTCATGTTTTGTATGCACTCTTGATCCTGATAAAGAAGTTCCCTTCTATTCTCAGTTTGGTTAGAGATACCAGTTGCACATTATAGTGAGTGGTTTTTTGGTGTCTCACGTGATTTGTGTCTTTTGTTCATCTAGTAATTTGCTAACCAATCTTCCATTCCAGCCGTAAACCGAGCATAGTCCCTATATAGCTCTTAAATTGGTTTGCTAATATTTTGCCATCCTGACATGGGTTAGAGAATGTGTCTTCAGTTTTTTAAATTTACCTTGGGTTATTTTTTAATGGTTTTGCTGAAATTATCAATATTTTTTATTTTCCTGAAGATATAAAGTCTTATGTCTGATAACCCTATTATAGAGATCTTCTTTATGGATCTGTTGGTTATCTTGATGTTCAGTCAAGGTATCAGATCTCTTGCTATGTCTCATTATTTTTGAGTGCTGAACAGTAGATATAAAAACTTGTTATTCCTCTTAAAAAAATTATGATTGATTTTTGTCAGAAGGTGGCTACTGCTGCTAGCCATCTGAAAGTACCTTAATCCAATTTCAGAGATTGAGATAATACAAAATTGGGTTCAGATATTTTAAGAATGCCATCTATTCCTAGTTGATCTCTAAAAAGCGGGGAACAGTAGATTACCACCAAAGGATCATCTGTGAAATTTGTAATTGACTTCATGGCATGAACAATGGAAACCAGAATACAATTGTATATATTAAGTATGTAATGAAAAGATATTCAAGGGCGCCTGGGTGGCTCAGTGGGTTAAGCCGCTGCCTTCGGCTCAGGTCATGATCTCAGGGTCCTGGGATCGAGTCCCGCATCGGGCTCTCTGCTCAGCAGGGAGCCTGCTTCCTCCTCTCTCTCTCTCTGCCTGCCTCTCTGCCTACTTGTGATTTCTCTCTGTCAAATAAATAAATAAAATCTTTAAAAAAAAAAAAAGATATTCAAGTAATATTGGAGTATTATTTTTTGAAGATATTATTTTTAAGTAATCTCTATACTCAATGTGGGGCTTGAACCCACAACCCAAAGACCAAGAGTCAAAACCTGCTCCACCGATGTAGCCAGCCAGGGTCTTTGGAGTAGTATTTTTAATTCTTACAAGTCTAGGTCTGTTGAGAACTGCTCATTTTCTGGGACTCTAAATCTCCTCTTCCAGAACTGGTAAATGCCCAGATTACCAGTGAACCTAAATGCCAGAATCAAGCTCTCCAGCATTTCTTCCTCTCCTGGATTTTGGACCCGTAATTCCTTACTGCAGTTTTATCTCAGCAGTGCTTTCAAGCAGGTGTTTCATTTATTCAGCTTTTCTCTAATCTGTCATTATCAGCAATTGTATCTTCTGTATCCTTTTTTTATAACTATATGCTGCAATTAATAATTTGATCTCCTCAGATATAAGCATGATTATTTAAAATCTGTGCTGAATAACTTGGGTAGCTGGAATACCTTTGGATCTCTTCCTGTCAAATTTGGTTTGGTTTCATCCTTTTTTCTTCATATACCTGTTTATTCATATAGACTGAAAAAAATTGGTTTTGAGTATGACAGATTTATTGGTATTTAAGATTTATTTTAGAGCAGGAGGGAGGAGAGGGAGAGAGAAAATCTTGAGCAGACTCCCCATTGAAATTTGGAGCCCAGCATGGGGCTCAATCTTGGGACCCCAAGATCATGACCAGAGAAATCAAGAGTTGGGCACATAAGCAACTGAGCCACACAGGTGCCCCAGATTTACTGGTATTGTCGTAAAGACACTGGTATCAGTCGTTTCTCTCACGTTTTGGCCTTAGGTTAATACTTCATTTGAGTCAAGATAAGCTCATGTAGGAGAGAGATGTTATTTTTATTTTATTTTATTAAATTTTTTTTCCGCCCATGGAGGGAGGTTATTTTAACAGAAATAGTGAATTGGACAAAAGTGGAAAGTTTGCTTATCTTAAAGCAAGTTAAACTCATATATCTTGATATAATTAAACCATGTAAGAACCAATAGTTCTATATACATTTCCATTGTTTTATTTGGGACTTACTCTAAAATGCAAATGAACAAAGTGTTAGGAATATATACAAGTTGCTTCTCAATTACCTGTTAAAAGAGCTCAGCCAGTAGTTATCACCAATAAAATAGTACGGAGCTGCCTCCAAATTAAACATTGCAGGAGTTTTCAAGGAAAACATATACTGTTTCTTATCTGTGACTGTGCTTTTAAAGATGTGTTTAACTATCACATGAAAAAATTTCATATACAAAAATTTTTTTAAAGCCCTACAATACGTAGATCTAACAACATATATGTGGTCAAAGATTCCATAAGATATGCTTAAAGATGCATTTTCTTTTATCTTTAATACCTAAACTATACTTTTGAGAGGCCATTAATTAATATGTATACAGTTCAGAGCATATTACTGTGCTAAAATAAGAATTCTTGTATTAAGTCCAAATTCACTTTCACAAGTTAGTAACTTAAGCTTTAACAGAGTTGCAGAAAGTACATCATTCTCCTTTTCATCTTCATAAAATGTTATTTTTTTGGTTCTATCTTTAAGAAAAATACAGCCAAATATTTATTATATATAAATTTAAATTTTTGGTGGTGATTTGTATTTGAAAAGAGCTTCCTTGTGATTCACCTCAGGATTTGGTGGAAATGCTTACAAGAACTAGCTAATAACAAAAACTAAGGAAAGCACATTAAAAATACTGATTTACTTTGGTAGCAAATGGTCTTTAAACACTAATGAAGGTAGACAAGACCCATTCAGGTGAAGTGGGTTATTTCAAATACTCAACAATTTACATAAAATTTAAAAAAAATTTTAAAGAGCTAAGCATCTGTACCAACTGATAGCAGTGCAATACCTTGTTTGTGATGACTTAAAACAAATGGCTATTAGGAAAAAGCTGAACTTTAATTATATCTAATATATTCCAGCAACATTTTCCTTCCAGTACAACACTCCTTCTCTATACAGCGTTCCTGGGAGCCGGTTTGGGTTAATAAGGGAGTTAAGAATAATTCTGCAGTTTAAGTAGACAATAACTTTTCTTTTCCTTTTAATGTGCTAATAGTTGTGTCTAAAAATATGTAATTCTTAGAAAAGTACCATTTGATTTTTTTTTCCTTATGTGTAACCTTTTGGAAACTAATCACATGATACTACAAAATTAGCAAAATGTCTTGAAATCTGAATACAAAACATATATTAACTCTAATTTCAAACTCTTATTTGTGTACCACCACCCAATCTTTTAAAAAAAAAAAAAAAGGTGGCTCTGAGAATATTCTTTTACCATTCTTTAAAAAAAGAAACTATTCTTTTTAACTTTGCATCCATATCACAGTCCACTTTTGAAACCTCATTTGTCTTGGTCATGGACATTTCTGAGATGAGATTTTATATTTCACTCTCATAGCTTCCAGGAAATCATACTTTTCCTTTATTGAAGGAGTTGGTCCTGCTGATGTAGGTGTGTCCCTTCCAATACTCTTCATTCTCATCTTTGCTTCTGGAGGCATTTCCTCTGGTTCAGTCTTCCTCTTCCTTAAAAGCTTCTGCTGCTGCTGCTGCTGAACAGGTTTTTGGAGCAAGAGTTTTTTTAGGCTTATTTGGTCCAAGTTTGATGGATATGGCTGAGGCTTTCTTTTTTTTTTTTTTTATCTTTTTTTTTTTTTATCTTTTTTTTTTTTTTTAAGATTTTATTTATTTATTTGACAGAGAACACAAGTAGGCAGAGAGAGAGAGAGAGAGAGAAGCAGGCTCTGCACTGAGCAGAGAGCCCGATGCAGAGCTCGATCTCAGGACCCTGGGGTCATGACCTGGGCCGAAGGCAGAGGCCTTAACCTGCTGAGCCACCCAGGCGCCCTGGCTGAGGCTTTCTTTGTCTTGTGTCTACCTATGGCAAATCCAAACTTGGAGATCTTTGTAGGCTTTACTGGGACATCTGCAAGCTGCTGCTTTAGCCGCTTGCTTCTCAGCCCGCGACAAGCTTTCCCGTCCGCTACTCCAGGGGCCCAGCTTACCGTGGCTTCTCAGGCTTCTCTCCCATCTTCCTGTCCCGTCTTTCCCCTGCCACACTGAAAAAAAATGATTTTAAAGTAATTTGTGGCTTAGAATGATGTTCTCTTCATCCAGAGAGGATTTATGTTTGCTTTTGCTAGATAGCTGGGGTCCTAGCAGACCAGGTCCCAAAAGCTGTCAAAAGCACACTTCTCAGCTAATCAGTTTATTCTTCTGGAATTGGGAAGTAGCTGCTGGGGAAAAACTGCCCTCGAAGGAGGCGGTCTGGAGAGCCTCTCTGGATTCCTGTATTCTCTTGCATCTGGATCTAATAATTTCTTGCTACTGTGTGTACTCTTGATATCCTCAGATACATTAAATGTTTGTGGGAGGTTAGTCTGAATTACTTGGTCCATTTACTTTTATTTTTTATTTTATTTTATTTTTTTTACTGGAATTGGAAATCTTAATCATACAGCCTTTTAAAAAGCAGCCATTGCTATAATGTTCTCCAGCCTTATATATAAACCAGATTCATGAAAGGCAGATGGGAATAGTGAAAACGTATGGGCTCGGTCACTTAAGTCTGGATTTGACTCTTGATTCTGTTGCTTACCAACTATTAACCTACTGTGCTAACTTCTGTGTCAGTTGTGTCTTCTCTAATATGTGTACATCCCCTTTCTCATAAGATGATGGCGTAAATTATGTAAAGTACGTAACCGTAATTAGGCTTGGTACAAGTGCTTAAATATGAGTTACCGAGTACTGTCTTCCTGTACCCCTACTTCCTTACCCACTTTGTAATACTTATTTTGGTCAAATTTTGAACTGCTTCCTCCTTTTTATTCCCTTCAGGTGATTCTAGTCACAAGATTCCTATTTCAAACTTTGAATCTGGGCATGACCAAGCAGCTGTGTTACAAAACCTTTATAGGTTTATTCACCCAAACCCAGGAAACTGGCCACCTATCTACTGCAAGGTAATTTCATTGTTAGAATTTTTTATTAAGGCATCCACTTAGATACTGAAAGATCCATGAAAGGTACGCAAAGAAAGTGAGTTGGCTTGTTTGTTAGCTGTGTGTGTTAAAACGTTCATTCTGAATTGTTTAGAATGGGATTAGGTATAATTTCTGTGGTAGGTAGTAGAGGGATTCTGAACACTGCAAAAGCTGAACACATTTCTACTTTGAACTCCTGTTTTTAGTTTCTCCTGCTGAAATATCTTCTCAATATTTTTTTTTTTACTCTGAAAGGGTGTTCTAATCTGTACATCTGTCCTTCTAAGTAAGATTACTGTTTATTTAAAACTGTTTTTGTAGCAATCTCTTGATCATCTTTTATAATCTTTGGAGAGACTTTATTCTTTATTTTGTCTAAATTCTTTTAGCTAAGAGTTGAAGAACTGGGTTTTAACCTACTTTAGTGTAACCATGAACAGATTACCTTATCTTTTTCTGAGCATTGGTTTCGTCATGTGCCTACCCTAGATTTCCTTTGTTTTTCACAGAGTCTGTTAGCACTGCTTTATAAATGTAACTGGTTATTAAAAGCAGCAGTTTTTTAAAATATATGTTGCTCTTTTTTATGGTTCTCATTTAGTTGTCACAAACTCTTTAGTCTTTCCCTTCCTGCCACCCCCACCTCCCCAGTCTGAAAGGACAGCAATTGATTAAAATTAACTCAGTGTAGGAGAAAATACAAGTAAATTTTTTCCCTTCTCCAGTCTGATGACAGAGCCAGAGTCAACTGGTGTTTGAAGCATATGGCAAAGACATCAAGTAAGTAAAATACTAGGTCACTGTTGAAGTGCATTATAACATCTGTATTTCCATTTTGGTGTACGTGTTCTATGTGCCTAAATTCAGTAATTGTTTGTCTTTTTCTTTTTACCAATGGAAGAAATCAGGCAAGATCTAGAACTGCTCACTGTAGAAGATCTTGTTGTGGGGATCTACCAACAAAAATTTCTTAAGGAGCCCTCTAAAACCTGGGTTCGGAGCCTCCTAGATGTGGCCATGTGGGATTATTCTAGCAACACAAGGTATTTATGATGATTTTGTGATTGTGATTTTGACTTTTTGTACTGAGAAAATATGGCAGGATTAGTTTTTCCTTTTTCATCAACAGGCAGTATTTTCCTATGAAACTTTGGAATCATTATTTCCTTGAATAATAAGATTCCATTGGTTGTCTGATACATTGTCATTTTGTCTACAACTAAAAATAAAACACACTACCAGATAACTGGCATGGTGCTTTATTGTTCAGAATTTTTGTACTGATGGAAGAATATATTTATTTAAAGAGATGTTTTATTACATAGACTTCTTAGACTTAACATATAAGAAATATATAAGTGAAATAAATGGAATGTATTTTTCATTTTGAAATAATTTTATAAGTTGCAAGACTAGTACAGAAATTTCTGGGTTCTCTGTTCTCTTCCACTTGTCTATGTGTCTGTTTTTGTGCCAATACCATGCTGTCTTGATGATCACAACTTTGTAATACAGCTTGAAGTCAGGGACGATGCCTCTAGCTTTGGTTTTCTTTTTCAACAATCCCATGGCTGTTCAGGGTCTTTTCTGATTCCATCCATTTTAGGGTTGTTTGTTTTCAACTCTGTGAAAAACGTCAATGGTATTTTTTTTTTTTAAGATTTTATTTATTTATTTTACAGAAGAGATCACAAGTAGGGAGAGAGGCAGGCAGAGAGAGAGGGGGAAGCAGGCTCCCTGCTGAGCAGAGAGCCTGATGTGGGGCTCGATCCCAAGACCCTGGGATCATGACCTGAGCCAAAGGCAGAGGCTTAACCCACTGAGCCACCCAGGTGCCCCATTTTTTTTTTTTTAAAGGGTCAATGGTATTTTAATAGAGATTACTTTGAAACAATAGATGGCTCTCGGTAACTAGCGTAGACATTTTCACAGTGTTTATTCTTCCAATCCATGAGCATGGAATGCTTTTCCATCTTTCTGTGTCGTCTTCAGTTTCTTTCATGAGTGTTCTGTAGTTCCTCACTACTCGAGTACAGATCCTTTACCTCTTTGGTTAGGTTTATTGCAAGGTATCTTAAGGTTTTTGGTGCTATTGTAAATGGAATCAATTCCTTACTTTCTCTTTCTTCACCCACACTGTTAGTGTATAGAGAGGCAGCTGATTTCCAGGCATCAGTTTTGTATCCTGCCATATTGAACTGCTATGAGTTCTGGTAATTTGGAGGTGGATTCTTTTGGGTTTTCCATATAAAGTGTCATGTCATCTGCAAAGAGAGAGTTTGATTTCTTCTTTGCCAATTTGAATGCCTTTTATTTCTTTTTGTTGTCTGACTGCTATGGCTAGGACTTCTATGTTGAACAAAAGTGGTGAGAGTGGGCATCCCTGTTGTGTTCCTGACCTTAAGGGAAAAGCTCTCAGTTTTTCCCCATTGAGAATGATATTTGCTGTGGGCTTTTCATAACAGCTTTTATGGTATTGAGGTATGTTTCTTCTCTCCCTATATTTTGAAGAGTTTTAATCAGGAAAGGATGCTGTACTTTGTTGAATGCTTTCTCTGCATCAGTTGAGGGGATCAAATGGTTTTTGTCTCTTTTTTTGTTAACATGATCTATCATGTTGATTGATTTGCAAATGTTGAACCACCCTTGCATCCCAAGAATAAATCCTACCTGGTCATGGTGAATAATCCTTTTAGTGTACTGTTTGGATCCTATTGCCTAGGGTCTTCTTGAGTATTTTGGCATCCATGTTCATCAGGGATATTGGTCTGTAATTCTCCTTTTTGATGTAGTCTTTGTCTCATTTTGGGATCAAGGTAATGTTGGCCTCATAGAATGAGTTTAGAAGTTTTCCTTCCATTTCTATTCTTTGGAACAGCTTTAGTAGAATAGGTATGACTTCTTCTTTATTTTTTTTATTTTTGAAAGAGTTTATTTATTTATTTGACAGACAGAGATCACAAGTAGGCAGAGAGGCAGGCTCCCCGCTGAGCAGAGAGCCCGATGCAGGGCTCCATCCCAGGACCCTGGGATCATGACCTGAGCAGAAGGCAGAGGCTTTAACCCACTGAGCCACCCAGGCACCCTGTTTTTTTTTTTTTTTTTTAATTTTTTAAAAGATTTTATTATTTATTTGACAGATCATAAGTAGGCAGAGAGGCAGGCAGAGAGAGAGAGAAGGATGATTTCTTCTTTAAATGTTTGGTAGAGGGAGGCCTGGATAGCTCAGTGTGTTAAGTGTGTGCTTTCTGCTCAGGTGATGATCCCAGAGCCCTGAGGTCAAGTTCTGCACTGGGCTCCCTGCTCAGCAGGGAGTCTGCTCCTCCCTCTGCCTGCTGCTTCATCTGCTTGTGTGTGCACGTGCTGTCTTTCTCTCTCTGACAAATAAGTAAATAAAATCTATTTAAAAAATAATAAAAAATAAATGGTAGAATTTGCCTTGGGAAGTCATTTGGTCCTGGACTCTTGTTTTTTGGGAGCTTTTTGATCACTATTTCAATTTCCTTGCTGGTTATGGATCTGTTCAGATTGTCTGTTTCTTCCTGTTTCAGTCTTAGTGGTTTATAAGTGTCCAGGAATGCATCCATTTCTTCCAAATTGCCTAGTTTGTTGACATACAGCTGGTGGCAATAAGTTCTAATTATTGTCTCTATTTCCTAGGTATTGGTTTTGATTTCTCCTCTTTTTTCATGAATTTATTAATTTGGGCCCTTTCTCTTTTCCTTTTATAAGTCTGGCTAGGTGTTTATCATTCTTATTAATTCTTCCAAAGAACCAGCTTCTAGTTTCGTTGATCTGTTCTACTGCTCTTCTAGTTTCTGTTTCATTGATTTCTGCTCTAATCTTTACTATTTTTCTTCTACTTGGTTTAAGCTTTATTTGCTGTTCTTTCTCTGTCTCCTTTAGATGTAAGGTTAGCTTGTGCATTTGGGATTTTTCTGATTTTTTGAGAGTCTTGGATGGCTGTTTACTTTCCTCTTAGGACTGTCATTGCAGTGTCCCATAGCTTTTGAACCAACATGTTTTCATTTTCATTAGTTTGCATGGATTAAGTTCTTCTTTAATTTCCTGGTTGACCCATTCTTTCTTTAGCAGGATGTATTTTAATATCCAAGTGTTTACATTCCTTCCAAATTTTTCCTTGTGGTTGAGTTCCAGTTTCAAAGCATTGTGGTCTGAAAATATACAGAGAAGAATCCTAATCTTTTGGCATCGATTGAGGCCTGAGTTCTAACCAGGTATGTGGTCTATTCTGGAGAATGTTCCATGTGCACTCAAGAAGAATGAGTATTGTGTTGTGTTAGAATGGAATGTTCTGTGTATATCTACAAAGTCCATCTTGTCGAATGTGCCCTTTAGAGCTCTTGTTTCTTTGATGATCTGTTTGTTGCTCTGAGTGGAGTGTTGAAATTGCCTACTATTAATGTATTATTATCAATATTGTTCTTTATTTTGGTTATTAGTTGGTTTATGTAGCTGGCTGCTTCCATGTTGGGGGCATAGATATTTACAATTGCTACATTTTCTAGTTGGATAGACCCTTTAAGTGTCCCTTTATATCTCTTACTGCAGTCTTTGGTTTAAAATTTAATTAATCAAAAATGATAATTGCTACCCCAGCTTTCTTTTGAGGTCTGTTGGCATGGTAAATTGTTCTCCATCCCCTCACTTTGAATCTGGGGGTGTCTTTAGGTTCAAAGTGAGTCTCTTGTAGGCAGCATATGGATGAGTCCTGCATTTTTATCCAATCTGAAACCTTTGTCTTTTGATAGGAACATTCAGCCCATTCACATTGAGAGTAATATTGAAAGATATGAATTTAGTGCCATTGTGTTGCCTGGAAAGGCTGTGTTTCTATAGATTGTCTCTGTTAATATCTGGTTTATATTGCTCTTGGGGTCTTCTTTTATGGACTCCCCCTTACTTCTTGCAGGGCTGGCTTGGTGGTCACATGCTCTCTCAGTTTCTGCTGGTCCTGGAAGTTTTTTCTCTCTCCATCCATTCTCAGTGACAGCCTTGCTGGATAAAGTATTCTTGGCTGCATGTTCTTCTCATATATTACCCGGAATATGTCTTGCCAGCCCTTTTTGGCTTGCCAGGTCTCTGTGGATAGCTCTCTTATTTTGATATTCTTCCCTCCATGTGTACAAAATCTCTTCCCTCTAGCTGCTGTCAGGATAGCTTCCTTGTCTTAATGATTTACAAGCTTCACTATTATACATCAGGGTGTTGATCTATTTTTGATCTTGGGAGGGGTCCTCTCTGCCTCTTAGATACGAATGCTTATTTCCTTCCCCAGGTTAGGGAAGTTCCCAGCTGTGATTTGCTTATATATACCTTCAAGTCCTCTTTCTCCCACCCCCTCAGAGATCCCAGTAATTCTAACATTGGAAGATTTCGTGGAGTCATTGATCTCATTCTGTTTTCATGGGCTACTAGCTGCCTATCCCTCTCTTCCTTGGCTTCCTTCCTTTCTATCAGCTTATCTTCTAGGTCACTGATTTGTTCTTCTGCCCCATTTACCCTGGCTGTTAGAGTACCCAGTTTAGACTGCATCTCATTCAGAGCATTTTTGTAAGTTTGGTCTGATTAGATTTCCTTTCTGCATGTAGAGATTCTGTACTGTCAGTAATGCTTTTTTCAAGCCTAGCTGTTGATTTCATAATTGCTATCCTGAAGTCTGTCTCTGACATCTTGTTTATATCCACATTCGTTAGTTCTGTGGCAGAGGACATTTTCTCTGGTTCTTTTCTTTGTTGGGAGTTCTTCCTCCTAGTCATTCTGTCAAGAGATGGTTGAGCAAACGAACAGAGTCCAAAATATCAAACATGACCCATGCAAAAGTCAGTTAAAAAGGGGGGCAGGGAAAGAGATTATAATCTCTCAGGGAGACAAAGCAGGGTGATCTCCTTGTTCCTGATTGATTTTTGTTCTTTGTGTTAGAAGACACTATATCCCCAAATTGCAAAGAAATCAGAACTTATATATATCAAGATAAAATTGAATAGAATGAAAATGGGCTAGTGTGGGTCATAAATCTATAAAACATAGATGTGAATAAAAGTTAAGCAACTTAAAAAACATAGGTTGGGAAAAAAGAATCTGTTTAAAATAGGAACAGGATAAAAAAAAAAGACCAAGAAAAGAAATATAAAATTTTAGCCTGCAGTATAAATGAGTCATGAGGGAACACCTGGAGCTCCCTGTATTATTTTCCCCTGCTGCTGGAGTTCTACAGTCCTGTGGGAAATAAGCTTGTCATTCGCCTGTTGTTCCAGTCTGTCTTCTGGGGGAGGGGCCTGCTGCGGGGCTTCTCAGGCCTCTCTGCCTGGGTGGAGTGTCCCTTTACCTTGTCAGCGGGATGGGCATAATGTGACTGGTTGACTGTGTGACTTTTGTTTCCTGGTGGCTTGCCTTTACATGGTAGGAGCAAATATGGCTGTTCAGGAATCTCGCCCAGATCAGCAGTGTGGTGGACTGCCCCCTCCACCCTCCTGCCACCCCACAACAAATCCTCCAGGATTTGTCTCTATCTCTTCACATACCAAACTGCACAGACTCATGCATTTCATGCCCACTGCTCCTCTCCTGAGGGAGTCATGGGGACCCATGAACATCTCTGTGCTTTAACTCTGCAACTGGTAGTGGCCGTGGACTCAAGCATGTACCCTCTTCCACAGCTCCATGGTCATGCTGGGTGCTGCCCCAGTGTCATCTCACGGGTCACACTGCTCAGAGAGCTGTCTCTGATATAACAGCTACAAGCTGTTTTATATCTCCCCTAGGGTGTTAAACAGCCTGTACCTTCTAGTTCTTTCAGGGTGGTCAGGCAGAGGGCGGCCTCCCTACTGGCTTGGGTCACAGTTGATGATGAAAGGCATTGAGAATCCCTTCTGGGCTCGCTAACCGTAACCATTCTCCCCATCTACTGCTGGGGCAGTCCATCCGTTTAGGCTTACCCCTTTCTGAGTCTCCTGGAATCCTGAGACCATAGTGATTCCCCTAGAATTCTGCCCTATTCATCCCCTATGCCCTTTTCAGAAGGAGGTACCTCTCACTATGGCAGATTTCCAGGGTTCCCAATTTTTTGCTCCGGTGTTACATCACTTCTGGGTGGCCAGCTTATGGAGGCTCACTCCACCTCCGTAAGCAGAGAGCCTGACGCGGGGCTCGATCCCAGGACCCTGGGATCATGACCTGAGCCGAAGGCAGAGGCTTCAACCCACCGAGCCATGCTGGAGCCCCACTATTGTGTTTTTATGTTTCATTACATCTCTGTAGTTTTAAGCTGTTTACTGTGGTATTTGGTGCCTTTACAGAAAAAAAAATTTGCTGAATCTTGATCTGGTAGATTGATTAGGGCTCTTGGGAACCAGCAGTCCCTGTGTTCTTGTCTATTGAAAACTTTTTATTTGACCTTTATTTTCTTGAGTTTCTGGAAAATACAGCTGTATTGTTGTATGTCTTTGTGTGCTGCTTTTAATAAGTTTGCTCATTTAATTCTTTTGGCCTTTTAAGTTATTTGATCTTTTTGCCTGGAGACCTTAAGGATGTTTTTTCATCTTTAAAGTTTAATGGTTTTATTAGGGTATTTTTCTGAGTATATTATTGCAGGCCGTTTTCTCAACGTGTGGTGAGCCCTTTCAGTATGCAGAATCAGGTCTTATTTCTGGAAATTTGTCTTTGATGGTAGTTTAATATTAGTTCTGTTTTATTTAATTTCTCTTCTGAAGGGAGTCCAGCACGTGTATGTAATTTAGTTCTTTTCTGATATAATTTTTATTTCCAGAGTTTTATCAACTCATTTCTTTTTATTGCTGATTTTAGTTTTGGAATTTCTCATTCAAGGCATGTTTTCATTTCTTAAAATTCTTGTTTGAGGATTTTTAATTCAACACACCGTTTTCCCTTCATGATTTTTTGGCAGGCGAAGGGACGAAGGTAAAGAGAGGAGTTCCCAGTTAGAGAGTTTGAGCTTTATTTTCAGTTTTCTTCCTGTGGTAGCTTCCTGTAGATGAAGGTATGCTGTTCCTTTGTATTTCTTGGACAGGGCTGGTGATTTGGGGACGTGTGAGATTCATAGTTCAAGTGCTCCCTCTTCTGTCAGTGCAGCAAACTGGTTTCTCTGAATACTTTCAGGGTGGCAGGGGTGTGATTGTGGGGCTTCCCATTATTCTTTGTTTTCTTTTGCCCTGAAAAATGCTAAATTTTTCCCCTTTTCCTTTTCCTTTTTTCCCCTCCAAAGAGTTTCTAAATGACTCTTCTCCCTCCCTCCCCTCCACATGGCCTCCTAGAGATTTACAGGCCATTTTAAGTCTCTCTGCTCTGAACTATCAAGTTCCTGAATATTTACAGATCTTCTCATTTTGGAATGATTATAATTTAACCATAGACTCTGCATTTCCCTTCCGTCTCCCCTCCCCCACAGTGTTTTGTGGACTCCACTCCCCCTAAAAGCCATATAAAGTCTCAGGTGTGAAGTTAAGAAGTTACTCCTTCAGAAATCAGGAGGTTTTTATCTTTGGTGGGAATGTAAATTGGCGCAGCCTCTGTGGAAAACAGTTTGAAGTTTCTCAAAAAATTAAAAATAGAAATACCGAATGATCCAGTAATTCCGTTATTGGGTATTTAGCCAAGGAAAATGAAAACACCTAATTGGAAAAGAGATACATATACACCCCTGTGTTTACTGCATTATTTACAATAGCCAAGATACGGAAACAACCCAAATGTCCATATATAGATGAATGGATAAAAAAAGATGTCATATGTTTGTGTTGTAAACACACACACACACACACGAATGTTGCTTGGCCATAAAAAAGATAGAGATCTTGCCGATTGCAAAACATGGATGGATCTACAGGGTGTTGTGAACGAGGTCAGAGAAAGACAAACACCATAGCATTCCACTTAACATGTGAAATCTAAAAAACAGAACAAAAGCAGGAATAGGCTCATAAATACAGAGAACAAACTGATGGTTGCCAGAGAAGAGGGTGGGGAATTGGGCAAAATGGGTGAAGAGGAGTAGGAGGTACAGGTTTCCGGTTACAGAATGGCTAAGTTTGGGGGATGATAAGTATAAGAGAACCTGGACGACTAAGTTGATTAAGCGTCTGCCTTTGGCTTAGGTTGTGACCTCAGTGTCCTGGGATCTAGCCCCATATCGGGCTCCCTGCTCAGTGGGGAATCCGCTGCTGCTTTTCTCCCAGCTTGTATATGCATGTGTTTCCCCCCACCTCCCTGGGTGTCAAATAAATAAATAAAATCTTGAAAAAGAAAAAAATATATAGCCTAGGGAATATAGTCAATGGTAGGTTAATAGTGTTTTGTGATGACAGATGGTAGTTACTCTTGTCAACATAGTGTAATGTGTAGACTTGTGGAATCACTTTGTTGTACACCTGAAACATTTAACATTGTGTGCCAACTATGCTTCAATTAAAAAAATGAAAAACAATTTTAGGGGATGGATAAAATGTATGATTATTAGGAGAAAAAAGAAACGGAATAGACTGAGTCAGTATTCTACAAAGAAAGTGAATTTTATGAATTAAAATGAAACTTACATAATGTTATATGTATTTATATGCTGGTCTATTAAAATACTTTTTCTGCCACTGACAAACACCTTTTCTATGAGTTTTGATTCTTTCGTGATCTTGTCAGATAATGTCAGCGGAAAGTGTTCAGAGACAAATCAATACTTTCTCAAATAATCTTCCAATGGTTTATTGACTAAACTGAGTTATAGTTTTTTATCATCAAGAACAACCAAATTTATTCATGTTCAGGTGATCCAACTAATTCTAGACTAACCAATAGCAATTGTAAAATACCTTCAATTGTAAGATGCATTCCAATTTAAGTTAAAATGCGAAAAAGAAGTTTTGAAATTGAAGAAATATTGTTGAGCTCAGTTGAGTAAGTACAGGCTGTGACAAGAGTAGCTTTGGTGTAAGACATTAAGGGCTGTGCTGTGGGGTTTGTTCATGAGGAAACAATTACATAGCACTGTAAGCACCTTGGTAGTAAAATTGTTTCAAACAGAATAGATCTGCCTTTTTCTGAGCTTCCTAGTGTAAGATTCCAATGTATAGTGTTTTAGAAGAGAGATTGGTTTAGTAGCCAATAGGAACTGTTGTTGGAATCGGTTAATATAAGCAAACACTTGTCTTAAAGTTCTGCTTGTACATTAAAGTTTGTAATAAATTTTTGTTTGTAGCTTTAGGAGAAATAGGTGAAAAGGATAGGTATTGGTGAAATTGAGAATAGTTAGACAAAGTGAGAATCAGAATCTTAAACAGGCTATTGATGACTATCCTGGTATTTTAGATTTCATAGATCTGCCATCTCCTTGTTGCTTCTTGTCATAATTGTGTATGACCTATGGATGAAATAAGGCAGCTTTTATTTTTTTTAAGATTTTTATTATTTTTTTTTATTTGACAGACAGAGATCCCAAGTAGGCAGAGAGGCAGGCAGA
Source organism: Mustela lutreola (assembly GCF_030435805.1). Classification (NCBI taxonomy): domain Eukaryota; kingdom Metazoa; phylum Chordata; class Mammalia; order Carnivora; family Mustelidae; genus Mustela; species Mustela lutreola. The sequence goes on along the minus strand of NC_081303.1, from coordinate 5,677,191 downwards.
GAGGGAGGGGGAAGCAGGCTCCCTGCTGAGCAGAGAGCCTGATGCAGGGCTTGATCCCAGTGTCCTGGGATCATGACCTAAGCCAAAGGCAGAGGTTTTAACCCACTGAGCCACCCAGGTGCCCCAAGGCAGCTTTTAATCTGCCAGTATTTATTGAGTATCTCCTCTGTCCCAGGCACTGTGCTGAAGGTCTCTGCCTTCATGAAGCTAACATTTTGTTTTTAATTTTAAGATTTTATTTATTTGAGAGAGGGAAAGAGAAAGTGCACCAAAAGGGGGTAAGATCAGAGGGAAAAGTAGACTCCCCACTGAGCAGGGAGCCTGATGCAGGACTAGATCCTGGGATTCCATGACTCCTGGTCGTGACCGGAGTTGAAGAAAGTCCTTTAACCAGGTGAGCCACCCGGGTGCCCTGAAGCTAATTACATTTTAGTGGTAAAGTAAAACTTGGAGTAAATGATAAAATGGTGATTTTAGCTTGTGATTAGTGCTAAGAAGGAAATCAATAGGATATTACTCCTCCTTTAGCAGAGAAGAGTGTGTGGAAAGACTACTTTCTAGAGTAGTCCAGAAAACTTTTTTTTTGAGAATGTAAAATTAAAACAGATCCGAAGCGAGAGAGTGATGCAGCCATGTGAAAATGGAATAGCATCCTGGGTAGAGAATTGCAAAAGCCTGGAGGTGAAAGCTTGGTGTTCACTGGAAATTAAGTCAGTGTGACTGGAAGGGCATGAGCAGAGGGAAGACTACACAAGATGAGGTTGGAGAAATCAGCAGGGACCATAAATGCCCTGAGCCTTCTTAGCTGCAGGAAGGAATTAGTCCCCCCGGCTGCCCCCACTTCCCCTTCAGCAACTATCAGTTCTCTGTATTTAGGGGGTACAGGAAGGAATCTTATCAAGCAGGCAATTGACAGAATTTGATTAAGTTTCTAAAAGATCTCCCGAGTTTTTAATGGCTATATTGAGAAAGGGCAAAAAAGGAAGTACAGTCTATAACTATTAGACTATTTCTCTAGTCTAGGCAAGAAATGGCTTGGAGGGGAGTGACAGTAGAAATGGAGAGGAGTAAGTAGATTTCATCTGGGTAAAAACCAGTGGACCTTGCTGGTGGACTGCATATAGGAGGGGAGATTTTTTTTTTTTTTATAGATTTATTTATTTATTTGACACAGAGAGAGAGAGAGAGAGAGAGATATCACAAGTAGGCAGAGAGGCAGGCAGAGAGAGAGAGGAAGGGAAGCAGGCTCCCTGCTGAGTAGAGAGCCCGATGCGGGACTCGATCCCAGGACCCTGAGATCATGACCCGAGCCGAAGGCAGGGGCTCAACCCACTGAGCCACCCAGGCGCCCTAGGAGGGGAGATTGAAAAGAAATAAAGACCATGCTTAGGTTAGTCGGGGTGGGGGAAGGAGCAAGTTTAGAATGTATTTTGAGGCCCTTGTGAGGTAAGATCTAGAAATAACAAGCAGGCAGCTGGTGGTCCTGGTCTAGAACTCACTGGAGAGGTTTGGATAATGCCAGCATTCATTTCACAAGGTGCCAGGCACTGTTCTTAGCACTGCAAATTCAATGAAGAGAGACCAGGCTTCTCCTTCAATGGATCTTACAACATATCGACGAGGTCACTTGGCAGAGGGCAAAAAGAGACCCAGCACAGAGCCCTGTAGGCTCTGACTTTTGGCGGTCTGAGCCCCTCAGCCAGCAGTTACGGCATGTGACATATTGTCAGAGCCATCATCAGTGCGGATTTGGGTTGAAGATGGGAGGAAGAAAACTAGGATCATAGATGCAGTAATTTCACGGATCTCATTGGGGTACCTGGTAGGACAGGGACGTTTGTTGGCTTTTGTTCTCTGGATTGTCTCACTCTTCTGGTTTGTGAGTTGTGGTGTTTCTGTCTGGTGTGCTTTCTTTAAATGTCTGATTGTCTTTGCTTATGCTCATGCTTAGAAGTTGGGCTACAAAGCTGACTTAAGTGCTCTGTATTTTGTGGGGAAAATCAACTAGTTGGGCTTTACTATAGGGAAAGCAGACGAGGGAGCTGGATGTTAAGTGAGAATCCTGAATGTCACGATATTGAGGACTTTGCCTTAAGGTACCAGCACCCATTCTCGCTGCCGGGTTCTCCTACGAACAGTTCACTTCTTTGTACAGCATCAGGGAGTTGACTATTCTTTGTTCAGAAGTAGTTCAGCTTCCTGTCTTACCTCTGCTCTCTGGCCAGGGACATGCGCTTGGGTTCACAGCCTCTTTTGACTTCCTGTAGGCAGATCTCTTGTGTGGCTGGGTCTGTGAGGGCTGAAGGCTGTGACTTCCTTGGTCTGGCCTCCTTGGTTACCATTCCTTCACTTACTTTCTGTATCCCACACGTTTGTTAAACTCCCTTCCATGGAGGCCTCTTTCTCTTTTCCCTTTGTTGGGGACTGCTACTGTCTTTTTTTCTTTGACTGTCATTTGGTGGAGTCTTGGGAGCAAGAGGAGATAAATTTATGCATTTTTAAATCAGAAGCACCAGAATCAGAGTTTTAAAGGATGCAACTTTATATTTTGATGTCCCTTTAGAATCGTTTTTTCTTAACCCAATTTATTGAGTTTATTCTTAACCAGTATTGGGGCAGCTCTTGTACATAAGGCCTGAGACTAGGTTTTGTGGGAAATATGGGAACGAGTGGCAGGGTTGTCCTAGCCCTCCGGGTCCCCTGTCTAGCGAGAGCAGTGAAGACGCTGGGGTTGTCTATGATAATTTCTGGTAACTCTTAAAAGCATTTCAAAAGATGATACATCAAGGGGAAATCACTTCAGTGTAAGGGCTGAAAATATATGAAATACTTTATGGGGTATATGGTTCTCCTGGAAAGATGAATAGAATTTCTATGAATGGAGATTTAGGTTGAAAGGAGGACCTTCCAAGAGAAGGAAATGGCCTGAACAGTGACTCCAAGGACTGAAAGAACAGAACCTTGAAGAGAAACTAGAGACTCCATTTAGCTAGAGTAGAGAGCCTGTGTAGCTGCCAGGTGATAGTGACTCTGAGCAAGGTAAAGGCTGGGCTGTCCTTGAAAAGGAGGAGGAATCTTAACCCTGAAACAGGAGGAAAGGAGACCATTGAGACCTTTTCAGATAAGCAAAGAGGAGTGTCGAGGCCTTTAGCATCATTTGAGCGAATGAGATATAGTGTTGGCCAGAATTACCCAAAAGACCTGACCCACTTGTGACCTTATGACTTTAGAGTAGAATTTCATAAAAGAATCCCATCATAAATTTGACATATCATAAAAGAAGATGTGTCAAAGCTAGAGCTAGATTTGAAGCTCCAAAGTGAATATTAATAGCTTAACAAAGTGTACAAAGCAGTTTTGATTTTTGACAAATTTTTAGAATGAATCTTCCTTTACTAGAAAATACACTCCTATTTTTAGGGGGATTGGTGGGATGATTTTGGGAAGAGAATCAAGAAGAAATGTCAGAGAAAGACCAATATCATATGATTTCGTCATATATGGAATTTAAGAAGCAAATGATTGTAGGGGGGAAAAGAGAGAGGCAAACCAAGAAACAGACTCTCAACTATAGAGAACAAACTGATGGTTACCAGGGACAGGGGGATGGGGGATGGGTGAACTAGGTGATGGGGATTAAGGTGTGCACTCGTGATGAGTGCAGGGTGATGTATGCAACTTTGTAATCACTAAATTGTACACCCCAAACTAATGTTACACTCTAAGTTAACTAACTGGAATTTAAATAAAAAATTAAGTAAAAACAGATGAAAACAGGGGCGCCTGGGTGGCTCAGTGGCTTAAAGCCTCTGCCTTCAGCTCAGGTCATGATCCCAGAGTCCTGGGATGGAGCCCCGCATTGGGCTCTCTGCTCAGCAGGGAGCCTGCTTCCCTTCCTCTCTCTGCCTGCCTCTCTGCCTACTTGTGATCTCTCTCTCTCTGTCAAATAAATAAATAAAATATTAAAAAAAAAAAAACACAGATGACAACAATGTCATTTTTAACAGTTCAACTGTAGGTTTGGAAGCATTTTTCCCTGGGATCAGATTTCTATAGCTTTGTTCTTGGGTTTGTTTTTAATTCTGGAATACATTGTTGGGTTTTCAGTTGCATCTATTTCAAATATGATCTGCAATGGAAATGTGTATATGAGGCACTAAACTTGGGGTTTAAGTTCTGGAAAAGGAACCAAATTTATTGGAATTTTAAATACTACTTGATTCTGTGTGTATATGTAAGAACATAGGCTTAATTTCAACCTGAGCCTTCATTTTAGAGTAAGAGTTTTATGAATTCTATTTACTGAATCACTTTTTAGAAAAGCAGTGGGAGAAATTCTTAATCTTATATTTAGGTAGTCTTCCATTCGTTTAAATAACTTAAGTGTAGATAACTGATTTTTTACACTTAGGTTTAACAAGTTTGTAATTTTAAATGATTCTTGCTAAGTTCAGGCAAGCTTTGAATTACGTGGGTATTATTCTTCTGAGTCTTAATACACTGTACTCAGTGAAAAGATACAGGTTTTTACTGATTTTCATTGAAAAATATGCTATTTGTTTGTTCCTCTCAATTATTAACCTTCTGAGAGCCCCCCCCCCAAAACATCAGCTTCTCAGTGGTCCCTCTCCTGGCTGCCTTATCTAAAATGTCACCCCTCCACCCCTTAACATTTTTTTCTTCCTCAGAACTTTTCTTTATCTAATTTACTGTGTATTATACCTACATCTTTTTTTTATCTGTCTTCCTTACTAGAAAGTAGGTTTTATGTGGGCAAGAGTTTGTGTTTCACTCGCTTTCTTTTCCTCCTTCCTTCTTCCTTCTTCCTCCTCCTTCTCCCCCCTTTTTTAAAACTAGGCTCCGCAGGCATGAACCCATGTATCATTCAATACTGCATCCCCGGTGCCAAGAACAGTACCTGGTAAATAGGGTGCACCAGTAAACAGTTGTCAGACAACTTTACATTAACCGTAGTTGTTAATGTGTGTCTGTGTGTTAAGATGCTCATTTTATTTCCAGGTAGAATTTACCTGTTCCAATTATGTATGGTTTGCATAGCATCATGAATTTGCATCAGAGGAGATAACATTTTTAAAAATCTTTTCTAAAAATCCATTTTTTGTTTGTTAAATGAAAAACCTTAATTTTTGAGCAACAGTGTCAGTTTTTCTTAAATGATTTTAACTAGGGAAGTTAGAAACCTGGCATATAAAAATCTTTAAGCGGTGCTACTGCCATTGAGGATATCAAATCCTTTTTCCATACAGGTGCAAGTGGCATGAAGAAAACGATATTCTCTTCTGTGCTTTAGCTGTTTGCAAGAAAATTGCGTAAGTTGGAGAAAGGCATTTCGTTGAAATGCTCTGTTCTGCATTGAGTGCTTTGCCACTTTGCTTGCTGTTGGCTTTACAAACAGGGTTAAATACTGTTGACCTCCATTTTCGTAATTCCCTTCTAAGACAAAGGGTTGGTTTTCTGTGGGGTTTTTTTTGTTTTGTTTTTTTGTTTTTTTTGGGTTTTTTTGTTTCTAACTTCATGTTATTTTTATTCTGTCCATGTCATACTTGCTTGGTATAGTTCCCACCTGAGTAATTTGGGTGAACCTTCAGAAGCACTTAGTGAAAATTTTCCTTGTAGGACATGACATTCCCTAATATCATGAACAACAACATTTCCTTTTTAAAGTGCTCAAAAAATATAGACATTTTTCTCTTCTTTGTAGTGAAAGTACCTAGAGCCTCAGATCTTTGGGTGCTTTGGTGGTCTCTTCACGTGGCTGGTTATAGTTGGTTCTGAGATAAATAAGTGCTTTAAAGTTGTAGCCTAATTTCTGTTTATGCCCTTTACCTGCCTTAAACATTTGAGAATTCTGGTAATCTTTACTTTTAATCCTATTCCCTTGTAATGAATCTGAAATTCTATGTGGTACTCAGAGTATTGCTTTCCAGTAATGGCCGGTTAATGGTATGTATGCTACCCAGCCCCATGTCTTCTCCAAATCTCTGTTTCTTTTTTCCCCAATTTAGAAATGTATATCTTTATATATTTTATATATTTTCTTTATATTAGAAATTATTAAAATATGAATCATTTTCGAATGAATTAGATCAGGTTCTGATAATGAGCTTTTATTTCCTTTTGAAGGTACTGCATCAGTAATTCTCTAGCCACTCTCTTTGGAATCCAGCTTACAGAGACTCACGTACCGCTTCGGGATTATGAGGCCAGCAACAGTGTGACACCCAAAATGGTTGTATTGGATGCCGGGCGTTACCAGGTGAAGAACTGACTTTTCAGAGCTACTGATCACTTTACCTGTGCCGCTCAGTGCGCTCCTGCTCAACAGGAGCTAAAGATCAGGACTTTCTCTCTCTTTTCTGAAACATTTTCTAAGGTTTTTTTTAATGGGATATCACTTTTTTTTAAAAGATTTTATTTTTTTGAGAGAAAGAGCACACAGTGGGAGGTGCAGAGGGAGAGGGAGCAGCTACCCGGCTGAGCCCAGAGTCAGACCAGGGTGGGCCCGCGTCCATCCCAGGATTCTGAGATCTTAACCTGAGCTGAAATCAAGAGTCGGCTGGTTGCTCTACTGACGGAGGCCACCCAGGCTCCCCTGCCTGGGATGTCACACGCTTCTTAATCCAGTGGGACCCAGTTGCATAAATCTTATTTCCTTCCTGGTATATTTTCTACTATATTTAATGACGTTTTAAGAAAGTTAACATTAGCAATTAGTCTTTATACAAATCATATCCAGAATTCACTCCAGAAATTAAAATCTGAATGTAGATAATATAAACATTTAAAATACTTACCTCTAAAATGTATGAGACCTGATTCAGGGTTTGATTAAAAGCTAATTTCCCTACCAGCTTCCGTGCTTGTAATTTACTAGTAGACTTCTGTCTACTACAACAGCATAGCAGCTAGAGTCAGAATTCCCGAATTGGATTTCAGGTCTGCTCTGTACAGGCTGGGTGACTTTATGCAAATTACTTGAACTTCCTGTGCTGATTCCTTATCTGTAAAACAAGAACAGTAATAAGGGCTAGTAGTTGTAGGATTAAATGCAACTGTATATGAAAATGCCAAGAACTCTGCCTTGGAACATAGGTAATTAATAAAATATTATTTAAAAATGGTTCATAAAACAATGAAAAGGAAACCCCCAAAACTGATACAACCAATAGTTGGTTGACAAACACTAACCCTGATTAACTCTGTCTCTTTACCTGCTCTATTCCTATGCTCATGTAGCTAAATGAGGCTGAAAAGAAACTGTCTATACTGACTGGTCTTGTTAAATCTTACTGCCCACTTCAAGTGAGCTGTTAGTGGAACACTGTCCGCTGTCCATTTCTCCCAGTCTCCTGGGTTGCTTCAGTCTGTGCTTGGCACACCTGATGCCCTTGTCTCCTCTCCTCTGAGGAAACAGAAGCAGTCAGAAGAGCTCTGCTACGTTTGCCGACCACTGCATCTACCATGTACTCTGCTTTGACTCCTGTTTTAATGCATGAATTGTCTGTGCTCCTGCTAAGACCAGTCCTTCAGTTTATGTTATAGACCTTACTCTCTTACCTGCCCAAAGATATGGCTCCAACAATTTACTTCTCTTTCTTACATCATCAGGGTTTCTCTCCGTTCTGAATCCTTATCAGGAAACATGCTACAGTCTCATCTTTAAAAATAACCCTCTCCTGATCCTGTAATTCCCCTCCAGACACTGCCTTCTGCTTCCCTGTACAGCAGTACTCTTCAAAAGTTGATTGCACATTGGAAAAATGGGTGTTAATTGGTATTTTGTAAAAAATACTTTGAAATTGAAGTAGATGATCCAATAATTATAAGAAATAAAACTTTCTCCCCTTGTATTTTTCTTTGTTACTTCTAGAAGCTAAGGGTTGAGAGTCCAGGATTTTCTCATTTCAGCCCTTCTAATCAGGAACAAAGACCAAACACACCCACTGGTAAGCATCTTCTGTTTCCTAAGAATGAGCCTCAGCAAGTGTAGGGTACATTATGGTACTTAAACAGATGCTCTAAATTAGCTTTAAGTTACAGGATCTTGTTGAATAGAGAGCTTAATTTGGCACTTTCAGCACCTGAAACAATTTGGATATGTACATTCTTGTATCACTTTAACATAATTTAACTTAGCCTCCAGACTTTTGTTCAAGGCATTTAAAATAAAGCATGTTATTCTTGTAGCAGTTATAGTTCTGTTTTGTTTTTTTTTAAGATTTTATTTATTTGAGAGAATGAGAGGTGGGGAGGGTCCAAGGGAGAAGCAGCCTCCCCACTCAGCAGGGAGCCTGAGGCAGGACTTGATCGCAGGACTGCAGGATCATGGCCTGAGCTGAAGCCAGTCGCTCAACCAACTGAGCCACTCAGGCATCCAGTAGCAGTTACAGTTTTATAGTTTGGTGATGTCTTTGGGCAGACAGGAAAATTTAACACCTAGGGACATGAACTTTCAATTGGTGTGTGAAGAACTTCAATTAAGGTTTCTGTGGCTATTGCCTTTACTCTGAGTATCTGTTTTCTTTTCCTAGGGATCTCTGTCCTGTTCATGAAGGGTCTACAGTGGAATAAGAGTCAGTCAAGGGATCTCTGTATAATAAAACCTTAAAATTGCTACATTTCTCTTCTTGTATTTCCAATATCCTTAGGTGACTATCCATCTGGGGTGAGAATTTCCGGCCAAAACAGCAGTGTTCGGGGGCGCGGGATTACCCGCTTGCTAGAGAGCATCTCCAATTCCTCCAGCAACATCCACAGATTCTCCAGCTGTGAGACTGCACTCTCGCCTTACATGTCCCAAAAAGATGGATACAAATCTTTTTCTTCCTTTTCTTAATGATGGTACTTTTTTCAATTTCTGGAAAAATAACAGGCCCAACTTCCCTTCTGACTACAGTCATATTAAACAGATCACATCAATGATAGTGTCACCACTGTAAACACTACTTAATTTGTAAGGAATTTCTGTTTCATAGTAAAAATAATTGTGGCTGGAGAAGATCTTGGCATTTTTGCTTTTTTTTTTTTCCTTTTCCGAGGGGTGGTTCTACTTCCTGACTGTATGATGTGAACACCATTAAAGTTTTGAGTCCTTTAAAAACAAAACTGGCATTTCAGAGTTGTGCTTTTGGTCATATGTTGATAATCTTTCCCTCTACAATAAAGAATACATATTAAGAGGAAAGGGTTTTTAAATAAGGGGTTAATCTCTTTCTTCCCATTATGAAATGTTGCAACCTTAATGAGTACCTACTTTATGGACATATATATCCTCTTGTGAACTCCTTATAACCACTCTGAGGAAGGAGATTACCTCCATTTTACACACACAAACACACACACACACATGCGCACGCACACACACACAAGCTCAGAGATTCAGGTCATATTCAGGAGAAACTGTTAACTGACTCCAAAGATTTTTTCTTATATATGGCACTGTCTTCTACTTCCTTTTCATCTATTCTTGGTAACAGATCTTTGAATAAGAAACAGCTCACACAATGTAAGTTTATAGTACATTTTCTACTGGCAGATTTAAAAAAAATTTTATACCCAAACTTTGAACATGCATGTATCTTCAAAATGAGCATGACAGAAGGGCACCAGGGTGGCTCAGTCCGTTGTGTCCCACTCCTGATTTTTGGCTTAGGTCATGATCTCAGGGTTGTGAGATCAAGTCCTACCTTAGGTTCCCACGCTGGGTGTGGAGCCTGTTTAAGATTCTCTCTCTCTCTGCCCCTCCCCCCCACCTCTTTTCATCCGTGGCGGGAGGTGGGGGGGGCAAAATCAGCATGACAATAGGGTTGGCTGAGGAAGTGAAGGAAAGGACTAAAATTATAATTTTTTTTTTTTTTTTTTAAAGATTTTATTTATTTATTTGACAGAGAGAAATCACAAGTAGATGGAGAGGCAGGCAGAGAGAGAGAGGGAAGCAGGCTCTCCGCTGAGCAGAGAGCCCGATGCGGGACTCGATCCCAGGACTCTGAGATCATGACCTGAGCCGAAGGCAGCGGCTTAACCCACTGAGCCACCCAGGCGCCCCTAAAATTATAATTTGATCCACAGATTTAGGTGCCTAAATCTTGTGCCATCTGAATTTAATCCTGTGTTAATCTAAAACTTACATTTTTAAAATTTTATAGGAAATGTTACACTTGTGAGGTATATATGTCAGATAAACCAAAGCAATAGGTCCCAGGAATTTACTTTAGAAGAAAAGCTGCTCTTTCTTTTGAGAGCTATCAACCTCCAAACCATATTAGTAAAATTCAAATTCCTGTCTTTTTTCCCCCCAAAAGTTCTTCTGGCAGCAAATCTGAGGGATTAACTACCCTTCAAGAAGACTGTGAGTGCGGGGGATATTCCTAGCAATCCTGGTTGAAAGTGGTTTTGGCACCATCTTCAGGGGCATTTTCTTGGTGTTCTCTGACAGGTGCTTAGAGCTTTTAATTGTTGCTGTTTGAGTTCAGGACCTATCTTTTCCTCCGTTGCCAACTTTAGATGCCCATACTGCTGTATAAGATGTTCCGTAAATGTCTGCTTACACACACACACACACACACACACAAAATGGAATATTAGCCCTAAGAAAGAATGAAATACCACTATTCACAATGACATGGATGGAGCTAGAAAGTATTATGCCAGTGAAATAAGCCAAAGAAAGACAAATACCATATGATTTCACTCATATGTGGATTTTGAGAAACAAATGATCGTAGAGAGGAAAAAAGGCAAACCAAGAAACAGACACTTAACTCTGTAGAGAAAAGAACTGATGGTTACCGGAGGGGAGGGAATAGAGGAATGGGTTAAAAAAATAAGTGTTGGGGATTAAGGAGTGCACTTGTGAGGAGCACTGAGTGTCGTAAGTAAGTGTTGAATCCGTAAATTGTACACCTGAAACTTTAAAAAAAATTCCATTGCAAATAATGGAGAAGGAACACCAAAATCCCAAATCCACATCCAATGGTGAAGTACTGTATGAAGAAAGAAGCTCACCTTTCCTGTGGACTGCGGATGTAAATGATTTCTTTCATTTGTTTAATGAGCATGTTTTGAGGGTCTGCTAAGTGCTGAGTAAAAAATACTACAGTGAATGAGGATGTTTCCCCTGCCTTCAAGGAACTTTGTTTCATGGATGGAATAAATGATTAACCTGTTACTAAAAGTGCTAAAATACATGGATTAATGGACTAGAATGGAGAATCCAGAAATAAATCTATTTATGGACAATTGATTTGACATTTGTGTCAAGACCATTCAATGGGGAAAAAAGAATTGTCTTTCAACAAATGGTGTTAGGACATTTGGATATTCACCTTCAAAAGAATGAATTTGGACCCTACCATTTATAAAAATTAGCTCAAAATGATTGAAAAACTTTAATAACTAGAACTATACACCTTTTAAAAGGAAATATAAGAGTAAATCATGACATTTTATGGGGCATTGGTTTCTTAAGATAACAAATGTAAAAGCGCAACAAAAGAGAAAAATAGGTAAATTGGACATCATCAAAATTAAGCCCAGTAGAAGTGTCTCTGTACATTAAAAGACACTATCAAAGTCAAAGGACAGCCCACAGGAGTGGGAGAAAATATTTGGAAATCATTTATCTGATAAGGGTCCGGAGTCCAGAATATATAACTCTTATGCAACAGTAAATGGACATCCTAATTTAAAAATTGGTATGGTGTTGGGTGGCTCAGTCAGTTGAGCATCTGCCTTTGGCTCAGGTCCTGATCCCAGAGTCCTGGGATTGAGCCCTAAATCAGGATCCTTGCCTTGCAGGGAGTCTGCTTCTCCTTCCTCTGCTTCTCTCTCTGGTTTGTAATCTCTCTCACTCTCTCTCAAATAAATAAATAGAATCTTTAAAAAAATAAAAATGGCTATGATGTCTTTTAAGTTCTTTTGCCCGTTTTTAAATTGGGTGGTTCATTTTTTTAGGTTTTAGAAGCTATACAATTTAGGTAAGTTATGTATCACATGTCTTTCACAAATACTTTTTTGCAGTCTAGCTTTTCATTTTCTTTATATTGTGTTTTGCAGAACAGAATTCTTTTAAAGACTTTATTTGATAGAGATCACAAGTAGGAAGAGAGGCAGGCGGGGGGGGGGGCGGGTGAAGCAGGCCCCCCGTTAGCAGAGAGCCTGATGCTGGGCTCGATCCCAGGACCCTGAGACCATGCATGACCTGAGCCAAAGGCAGAGGTTTAACCCTCTGAGCCACCTGTGTGCCCCAGAACAGAATTTTTAATGAAGTCCAGCTTATCATTGATTTCTATAAAAGTTGTTTCCATATTCAAGGTTATCTAGATTTCTTCTTCTAGGAGCTTTATAGTTTTGTGTTGTACATTTGAGTTTATAACCCAGCTTGAGTTAAATGTGAAAAATATAAGTTCTGTGACAGATTCATTATTTTTGCATGTGGATGTTTAGTTGTTCCAACACCATTTTGAAAAGACCATCTTTTATCTACCGTGTTACCTTTGCTTTTTTGTCAAAAATCAATTAACCACATTTAGGTGGGTCTGTTCTGTTCCACTGACCTGTTGTCTGTTTCAGTAATATGCTGTCTTGATTATTGTTGTTTATAGAAAGTCTCAAAGTAGTCCTTTAACAGTGTTCTTCAATGTTGAGTTGGTTGTACTAGATCTTTCAGCTTCCCATGTGTATACTTTAAAACTGGCTTGTTAATATTCACAAAATAACTTGCTGGGATTTTGATTGGAATTGTATCAAATCTGTTTATCAACTTGGGAAGAACTGACAACTTGACAATATTGAATCTTCCTGTCTAAGAATATGGGATATTTCTCCATTAATTTAATTCTTCTTTGTTTTTCATTAGTTTTATAGTTTTATTCATATAGATCTAATACATATTTCGTTAGACTTATAACTAAGTATTTCATGTTTAGGGGTTGCTAATGGAAACAATTTTTATCAAGTATTTAAAGAATGTATTTTGTTAGAGGAGTTTTAGATTCACAGCAAAGTTTAAAGGAAGCTACAGAGATCTATATGTCTCCTGCCCCCACACATGCATAGATTTCTCCATTATGAACATCCCCTACCAGAACAGTATACTTGTTACAATTAAGACACTACATTCACCCAAAGTCCATATTTACCCGAGGTTTCACTCCTGGTGTTGTATGTTCTGTAGGTTTGGATAAATGCTTGATGACATGTATCCATCATTATAGAAAGATATAGTATTTTAAAAATATAGAAATATAGAAATTTAAAAATAAAAAACGATATAATATCTTAAAAATTCTCTGTGCTCTGCTGGTAATGTTTTTATTTTGAATTTCACTTGTTTGTTGCTGGTATATAGGAAAGTATTGACTTTTTAATATTAATCTTTAATTAATAAACTAATATGTATGTTCTATAATTGCTTATTCCAGGAGCTTTTTAATCTTTGACTTTTCTACATAGATGATCATGTCATCTGTGAGCAGAGACAGTTTTATTTCTTCCTTCCCAATCTGTGTACATTTTATTTCCTTTTCATATATTACCGTATCAGCAAGGACTCCTGGTACAATTTTGAAAAGCAGTGGTAAGAGGAGACATCTTGCTTTGTAAGAAACATTTGAATTTCTCACCAATAAGTATGATGTTAACTGAAAGTTTTTGGTAGATACTCTTTTTAAAAATTGTTTAAAATTTTAATTCAGTATAGTTAACAGTGTTATTTTAGTTTCAGGTGTACAGTGTAGTGATTCAACACTGCTGTATGTTAGTGCTCATCAAGGTAAGTGTACTTATAATCCTCTTCACCTATTTGACCCATCCCCCACCAACCACCCCTCTGGTAACCATCTGTTTGTTCTCTGTCATTAAGAGTCTATTTCTAGATTTCTCTCTTTTTACCCCCAGTTTACTCATTTGTTTTTCTGTATATCTTGATATGATCAAGTGATTTTTCTTCATTAACCTGTTGTGTGATAGATGACATTAATTTATTTTCAAATGTTGAACCAGCCTTGCAAACCTGAGATGAATCCCACTTGGTTCTGATGCATAATTCTTTCTAGACAATATTAGATTTTATTTGCTATTATTTTATTTGCTAGTATTTTTACATCTATGTCTGTGAGAGATACTGCTTTGTAGTTTTCCTGTAATGTCTGTAGCTGGTTTTGGTATTAGGCTAATGCTGGCTGCAAAGACTGAATTAAGAAGCATTCCTTCTGACTCTGTTTTCTGGAAATTGTAGAGAATCAGTACAGTTTCTTAAGCATTTGTTAAAATTCTCTAGTAAATTGCCTGGTGCTTTCTCTTTTGGAAGGTTATTATGTTTCAATTTCTTTTAATAGATACAGACTAATTCAGATTGTCTATTTCTTCTCATGTGAGTTTTGCCGATTGTATCTTTCAAGGAATTAGTTCATTTCCTCTAAGTTATCAAATTTGTGTAGGGTTATTCATAAATTCATTTATTATTATTTTAATGTTTATTATCCATTAAGTGGGATCTGCAGCAATGTCTCCTCTTTCATTTATGATAGAAGTAATTTGTGTCTTCTTTTTATTTTGATCTGACTAGAGCCTTATAAATTTTATTGGTGTTTTCAAAGAACTAGCTTGTGGTTTGCTGATTTTCTTTACTGTTCCTAGTTTTATTGATTTCTGCTCTACTTTTGTTTTCTTCTGTTTACTTTGGATTTAATGCTTCTTTTTCTAGCTACCTAAAGTGGAAGTTTAGGTTATTGACTTTAGCTCTTTCTTTCTTTTTCCAATATATACATTGAATGCTATAAATTTCCCTCTAAAAGAAAGAAAGAGAATAGAGTTGAGAAACAAGAATAGAAATTACAATGTAAAATGATACAATTCAGTGCAGTATGTTAATAACTATAATAAATGCAAATGGACTAGCCAGTCAAAAGTTTACAGATTGGATTTTTAAAAACCCAGTTATATACTGTTTATAAATATACTGGCAGCAAATTTGACAGGAAAAAAATGAAAAATAAAAGGATAAAAAATATATATGTACCAGCCGAAAACTTGCTTAAAATCTGTCCTATTAACATGAAACAAAAGAATGTTTAGGTTAAAAATCATTTCATTAGACTTTTTTAAATATTTCTTTGTTCAATGATATTTTTTCTTATATGCAACTAATATAATAGTTTTAACAACTGCAAAGTAGAAGGCAGTAGAGCATAAGGAGAAATAGACATCACACTGAAAGATTTAAATACAAGACTTTTATTGATAAGCATACTAGAAATTAGTAAATATAGTCTATTTAGAAATATAATTAACAAACTCAAATTAGTAGTCTGTTCACTGCATTCATTTTAAAAACATACAGACTTTTTTTCAAAAAATGGTAAAGGACAAAACTGCAAAATAAGTTTCAAATTTCAAGTAACCAAGTCCTTTTCTTTCTCCACTATTCAATTAACAATATAGTTCTAGGGTAGGAGGCAAGATGGTGGAAGATTAGGGAACCTCGTTTCATCAGGTACTTTGAATTTAGCTAGATAACTATCAAATCACTCTGAATACCTATGAACTCAACCTAAGATATGGGAAAAGAATTGCTGGAATTCTACAAATAGAAAAGCAACCACTTTTTGCAAGATAGGAGGTGTGGAGAATTGAATCAGAGGAGATATATTGGAAGATAAAAAGTAGGGGGAGGGAGCCTTCTTAAACCTACTACCAGAAAGTGATATAGCCCTAGAACACACAATCAGAACTTTTAGAAGTCTATTCTAGTGAGAGATGTCCCTGCCTGGAAAGTGCTCAGGTGGTAAAGTAGGGCAGAATCCTAGGTGGGACAGTGTGATCTCAGGATCTACCTGAGTCAGAGAAAGAACAGAGGTGCCTAAACCACCAGAGATCTCAAGCATCAGAGTGGGGAAACTGGCTATGGTCAGTGGGCCAGAGAAAGGGCTGTCAGCCCAGTTTGCCACAAAACCACAAACAGCAGCACAATGGGCAACTGTTCTCCATGAGGGGGCCCTGCATCTGAAATCCAGGAGGGGTGGTGACTTCTCTCAGTCCAGGGGCCCTGCAAGTGGCAGACCACAGTGACCCTCATCCCTCTCCTCGGAGGATAGGTGTGGGTGTGCACCACAGGAGTTTGCAGAGTTTGGTGCACACAAAAGTGAAGACTGCTTTTCCCTGATGTTTACTGAAGAGAGGGGGGCCATGATCTTTCAGCTCCAGGACTGAAGAACAGATCATGGCCATTTTTATTTCCATCTTCTAAAGCAATGCAGAAAGGCTTTAGGGAACGAACGAAAACCACATAGAGGAAACCAAAGCAGCTTACACTGAGTGTAGCCCCCTGGCAAGGTGTGGTTCAAGTATGTCCAGGCAAAAACACTTGAGAATCAGTACAGCAGGCCCCTCCCCCAGAAGATCACCTGGAACATCAGGCAAATACCAAGTTTACAGAGCACATAAAACTGCAAAACTCCAGTGCTAGGGGAAAAGAGTATATAGAATTTGAGGGTTTTTTTCTCATGATTCTTTTATCTTTCAGTTTAAAATTTTCCTTTTTTTCCCTTTTCAATTGGTTTCTTAATTTATCAACTCTTTGTTTTTAAAATTTTAACTTCCATTTTTACATTTACATTTTATAGATACATCCTTCATTTTTTGCTTCCTTTAACTGTTCAATTCTATTGTTGTATATATATGTTTTTGCTTTCGTTACCATTTGGGGATTTACTTTCTTCTAACAAACAGACCAAAAGGCACCCAGGACCAAGAGGATCACGCTGTTTTGTCCACCTGGGAGATTATATTCTCTCTCCCCCCTTTTTTTCTTTTTTGGATTTGTCTAGTATGTATTTTGCTTGGGTTGTGGATTTTTTTATTTTATTCTCTCATTCATCCATTCTTCTCTGGGCAAAATGACTAGAAAGAGGAATTCACAACAAAGAAAGAACCAGAGGTAATACTCTCTGCCATTGATCTAACTGATATGGATATAAGTAAAATTTCAGAGCTGGAGTTCAGGTAATGCTTATGAAGTTAATAGCTGGGCTTGATAAAAGCATAAAAGACACTACAGAATATCTTAGTGCAGAAATAAAATCTAATCAGACTGAAATTTAAAATGCTTTAACTGAGATATAGTAAAAAAAGAAAAAAAAATGGATGCTCTAACAGCTAAGATAAATGAGGAAGAAGACGGAGTCAGTGACATAGAAGACAAGATAATGGAAAGGAAAGAAGATAAGGAAAAGAGAGAAAAACAACTAATGGACCTTGAGGGGAAGTTTCAAGAAATCAGTGATACCATAAAGTGAAACAATATTAGAATTATTGGGGTCCCAGAGGAAGAAGAAAGAGAGAGAGACAGAAGATATATTTAATAAGCAGGGTCGGGCCTGGTTAGTACTTAGATGAGAGAAGATATATTTAAGCAAATCATAACTAAGAATTTCCCTAACCTGGGGAAGGAAGCAAGCATTCAAGTCAAAGGGTAGAGAAAACACCCCTCAAAATCAATAAATATAGATCAACATGCCAATATATAATAGTGATGCTTACAAATTTCAGATAGAGACAAAGAGAGAATCCTTATAAAGAGAAAATCCTGAAAGCAGGCCAAGGCAAGAGCTCCTTAACCTACAGTGGTAGAAACATTAGACTGGCAGCATACCTATCCACAAAGACCTGGTTGGCCAGAAAGGACTGGCATAATATATTCAGGATACTAACTGAGAAAAACATGCAACCAAGAATACTTAATCCAGCAAGGCTGTCATTCAGAATGGAAAGAGAGATAAAGGGCTTCCAAGACAAACAGAAACTAAAAGAATTTGTGATCACTAAACTAGCCCTCCAAAAAGTATTTAAAGGACCCTTTAAGTGAAGAGAGGGTCTCAAAGTAACATTGACCAGAAAGAAGCAGAGTCAATCTACAAAAATGGGGACTTTACAGGGAATACAATGGCACTAAATTCATATCTGTCAATAGTTACTCTGAATGTAAATGGGCTAAATGTTCCAATCAAAAGACGCAGGATATCAGATTGGATTTAAAGGAAAAAAAAAAAAAAACCAAGACCCATTCATATGTTGTCAAAAGAGACTCATTTTGAACCTCAAGACACCTCCAGATTGATAGTGAGGGGGTGGAGAGCAATTTATCAGGCTAATGGACATTAAAAAAAGCTAGGGTAGCAATCCTCATAGCAAACAAATTAGATTTTAAACCAAAGACTGTCAGGCATGAAGAAAGGCACTATATTATAAAGGGTATATCCAACAAGAAGATCTAACAATTACAAATATTTATGTTAACATGGGAGCAGCCAATTATATAAACCAATTAATAACAAAATGAAAGAAACACATTGATAAAAATATAATAGCAGGGGACTTCCAACACCCCACTCACAACAATGGACAGATCATCTAAGCAGAAGATCAACAAGGAAACAAGGGCTTTGAATGACACACTGGACCAGATGGGACTTCACAGATATATACAGAGCATTCCATCCTAAAGCAACAGAATACACATTATTCTTGAATGCACATGGAATGTTCTCCAGAATAGATCACATACTGGGTCTCAAATCAGGTCTCAATCAGTACCAGAAGACTGGAATTCTTCCCTATAATTTTCAGACCATAATACTTTAAAACTTGAACTCAGTCACAGGTGAAAATTTGGAAGGAACACGAATACATGGAGATTAAAGAGCATCCTACTGAAGAATGAATGGGTCAACAAGGAAATTAATAATTTTAAAAAATCATGGAAACAAATGAAAATGAAAACATAACTGTTCAAAACCTTGGGGATACAGCAAAGTTGGTCCTAAGAGGGAAGTACTTACCAATACAAGCCTTTCTCAAAAAATTAGTAAAGTCTCAAATATACAACCTACCCTTACAACTAAAGGAGCTGGAAAAAGAACACCAAATAAAGCCCACATTTAGAAGGAGAAAAGAAATAATAAAAATTAGAGAAGAAATCAATGAAATAGAATTCAAAAGAACTGTAGCACAAATCAACAAAACTAGGAACTGGTTTTTGAAAGAATTAATGAGATCAACAAACCCCTAGCCAGACTTATCAAAAAGAAAAGGGAAAGGACCCAAATAAATGAAATCATAAATGAAAGAGGTGAGATCACAAAGGACACCAAAGAAGTACAAACAGTTATAAAGGATATTATGAGCAACAATAGACCAACAAATTAGGCAATCTTGAAGAAATGGATACATTCCCCAAAACATAAACTACCAAAACTGAAGCAGGAAGAAATAGAAAACTTAACAGAGCCATAACCATTAAATTCAATCGGTAATCAAAAGTCTCCCCAAAACCAAGGCCAGCAGGAGCAGATGGCCTCCCAGGAGAATTCTATCAAAAATTTAAAGAATAGAGATAGCTATTCTTAAACTGTTCCAAAAAATAGGGAAGGAAAACTTCCAAACTCATTCTTTGAGACCAGCATTACCTTGATCCCAAAACCAGACAAAGACCCCACCAAAAAGGAGAATTAGAGACCAAGATCCCTGATGAACCTGGATGCAAAACTTCTCACCAAGATACTAGCTAACTGGATCCAACAGTACATTAAAAGGATTAGTCACCATGACTAAGTGGGATGTATTCCTGGCCTGGAGGGGTGGTTCAACAATCAAAAATCAATCAATGTGATATACCACATAAATGAAAGACAGGATAAAAACCATACGATCCTCTCAATAGATGCAGAAAAAGCATTTGACAAAATACATCCTTTCTTTATTAAATACCTCTATAATGTAAGGATAGAGGGAACATACCTCAATATCATAAAAGCCATATGTGAAAAACCCATAGCTAACATTATCCTCAATGGGAGAAAAACCAAGAGCTCTTCCCTCAGGGTTAGGAACATGACAGGCATGTCCACTCTCACCACTGCTGTTCATAGTACTGTGTGTATAGTATAGTGCTGAAGTCCTAGCTTCAGTAATCAAACAATGAAAAGAAAAGGCATCCAATTTGGCAAAGAAGAAGTCAAACTTTCACTCTTCACAGATGACATGATACTATGTATAGAAAACGCAAAAGATTCCACCCAAATATTTCTAGAATGGACACAGGAATTCAGCAAAGTCACAGGCTATAAAATCAATGCACAGAAGTCAGTTGCATTTATTTACACGAACAATGAAGCAGCAGAAATAGAAATCAAGGAATCAATCCCATGTAACTTTGTACCAAGAGCCACAAGATACCTAGGAATAAACCTAACAAAAGAGGTTTAAAAAAGTCTATAAAACTATAAAAGATTTGTGAAAGAAATTGAAGACACAAAGAAACAAAAAACATTCCATGCTCATGAATTGGAAGAACAAACTTCTTAAAATGTCTATGCTATGCAAAGCAATCTACACATTCAACGCAATCCCTATCAAAATGCCATCAACAGGGGTGTCTGCCTGGGTGGCTCAGTGGGTTAAGCCTCTGCCTTCGGCTCAGGTGATGATCTCAGGGTCCTGATCTCTCTCTCTCTCTCTCTCTTAAATAAACAAATAAAATATTTTTTAAAAAAATACTATAACAATTTTCAGGGTATTATGCTGAGCAAAATAAGTCAGTCCAAGAAAGACAAATATCATATGATTTATTCATCTGTGGAATTTAAGAAACAAAACACGATCATAGGGGAAGAGAGGGAAAAATAAGAAGAAATCAGAGAGGAAAACAAAACCAGAAGAGACTCTTAACCACAGGAAACAAACTGGTGGTTGCTAGAGTGGGGGGTAGTGGGTGGGAGAATGGGGTAACTCGGTGATCGCCATTCAGGAGGGCACGTGATGTAATGAGCGCTGGATGTTATATGCAACAGATGCATCACTAAACTCGATCTCTGAAACTAATAATGCACTACACGTTAGTTAATTGGGTTTAAATGAAAACATTAAATTTTTTTAATTAAAAAAGAATAAAATGTCAGGGCCACATGGTTTAACTGGGAGTTTTAAATTTCAAGAAATAGATCTGTCAATATTTTAAAAAGTAGTCTGTATTCAATCTGGGTTTATTCAGGAGAGCAAAAGTGATTTAACATTAGAAAATCTATAAATGTCAATTATTACATTAATAGATTAAAGGGAGAAAACCAAGTTATTATTAGAATGAATGAAAAAAAAATTTGACTAAATTCAATACCTATTCATGATAAAAATTCCAAGCAAATTAGAAATAGGACTGGGACTTCTTAACCTGATGAAAAGCATCTACACAAATTCTACAGTAAATATTGTTAATGGAAAAACTTTAAAAGCATCTCCTTTAAAACCAGGAATAAGACAAAATGTCCTCTGTTTTGCTTCTATCCAACATTGTACTGGAGTTTCTATCACATACAATATAAGAAGGAAAATATAAGAAAGGAATAAATTGTCATTATTCACAGATACAGTTGTCTACAGAAAATCTCAAAACACCTACAGATAGTAGGCAGAAATAGTAAGTTTGGCTGGCTATAAGATCAATATAAAAGGTCAAATACATTTCTATACATCAGCAACAAATAGTTTGGAAAAATATTTCTAAGAAGAAAAGACAGTATAATAACAAAAAAAACAAAAAAAACAAAAAAAATAAAACTCTGAGGTACCTAAGGAATAAATCTGACTAAAACAAGATGTATAAAGCCCATGTGTAGAAAATTTTACAGCTTAAGTGGAAAACAAATTCTTATACAGAGAATTCTTTAATATTGAGTCTTTCTATAGATGGGTTTTCTCTGTATAGATCAGTTTTCTAGCTATAAAAAAAATAAAGATTTCAGTTCTCCCTGAACTCATCTATAGATGAAATGCAATCTCAGTTAAAATCCCAGCGTTCTTTTTGTGGGACTTAGTAGGTCAGTTCTGGGAAGAATAGAGGAAGGAGCTGGGGACACTCCCGTAGAAGAATGATGTGCTCAGGAAGATGGGACTTGCTCTGCCAGAGCTTGCGATAAGGATAGACAAATTAACAAATGGAACGGAATTCAAAAACCCACACATTTGGGGAACCGATGTATGACAGGAGGGACATTTCAGACCCATGGGACTACTTAGAAAATTGTCCACTTAGCTGATTGTTTTTTAGAAAAAAATTAATAAATGCATAAAGGGAAAACAACTGAAATTAGACCCGCTCCCTACTTTATTCAAAATGTAATTCCACTTGGTCTAAGGATTTAAATATGAAGAGAAATTTCAAGTTTTGGAAGACAAATCACATCTGACTTTGAGGTCTTGAGGATTTTTTGAACAGAAAGAGTTCACTACAAAAAAAATACTGACACAAGTGACTACCTGAAGAAACTGTGTTCATTAAAACAAGAACAAACTACAGAGATTGCGAAAAGACAATCCACAGGCTGGAAATTATAAACCTGGAGTCAGGACAGTGGTTGCCGCTGGGGAATGAAAGTGAGAAAGCAGAGAAATCCATGTGTCAAATATTACATTTCAAGGGACAGGACAAAGCAAATTTTAATAGAGGCTCTTTGGTGACTCGGGCAATAGTGAGATAGAGGTTCTTTGTCTCAAGTTACAATATTTTAATCTTTAAGACAGTTTCTGCTAGTTGGTATGGAAAGCACTAACGTTAATGAGTCATGTGAAACTTCTACGTTACTTATTTTTTTAAAGATTTTATTTTTTTGACCGAGAGAGACAAAGCAAGAGACAGAACACAGGCAGAGGGAGTAGAAGAGGGAGAAGCAGGCTTCCTGCCAGGCCGGGAGCCCCATGCAGGGCTCAGTGCCAGGATCCTGGGATCATGACCTGAGCCAAAGGCAGCTGCTTAACGACTGAGCCACCCAGGCGCCCCTGAAACTTCTTCTGTAGGAGATAAAGGCACGGGGCGCCTGGGTGGCTGGGGTGGGTAAGTGTGTGCATCCGGCTCATTGTCATCCCAGGGTCTCTGCTTGGCTGGGAGTCTGCTTCCCCCCCCTCTCTCTCCGCTTGCCACGCCCCTTGCTTGTGCACACTCTCTCTCTCAAATAAATAAAATCATTTAAAAAAAAAAAAGGAAAAGAACATAGGAAGTGCTCTGCATCAGTTGAACTAGGTGTCTGCGTCAGCTGCTGAGCTGAGCTTTGTGTCTTTCCTTGGCTTTAAGAAGTGAAACAAACCCCAAACTTTCGATCAGCCCCAGCTGGTGCCACCCTGGGAATTTCTTCACCCACCGCATCTCAGTTTGAGGAACCTAGAAAGTCCGTTTCTCCATTTGAGATGATAGGCAAGGATGGCAATTTGAATAGATTTGGCTTCCCAGGAGCTCAGAGGCAAATCTGCCAGCAGAGTCCAAAGACCATCTACCATTTTTACTAGAATTTGCTAAAAATAACGAACCTCTTCTGTCTCGCACTGGCACACAATGGTGTTCGGCACAATTATTTTACTGCCGGGACAGGTCACAAAGGAGGGTGATGGGCACTTACACCAGGCCCTTGGCTTGTACCGCATGCACTCCATGCTCTTGGGCAATTCTTCAAATACTCAGGCACCTGCTTTTAACCAGAAGAAAACTCATTGGGGGCCAAAGTGCTGCTGAACATGACCTAAACATTGAAATAGGCATAGTCATTCCAGTTCCATTTGGGTATATGTAAATAAAATACAAGCAGAATCCTGTTAAATTTCTACCAGCTCTTTTTAGCCAACAGAACAGAATTTAATCTCTGGACAATTTCATCAGGACACCTAACATTTTTCATCTTGTAGTAAAGCAGTGCACGTATATTTTTTTCTCCCCAACTTGAGGACAAAAAGGCATTCTTTTTCAAATCGTTTTAGTTATCTGGAACAGGTACTTCCTGTCCAATACAAAAGATAGAAAGGGTATGAAGTCATCTGTGTGCGTGACCTGCCTCGCCCACTGCTCCCCTGGACTCCTTGTTTTTTTTCCAGAAGCAGCCAGTATTGCCAGTTTCTTGGGTATACTTCCTCCATCTTTTACACCCATCGAAGCACACCAGATATGTATACATTCATATATTCTTCAATCTCTCTCTCAGAAAAAAATAATAGAAATGGTAGCATACTGTCTGCACCTTCTTTCTTTGTTCTTGATGGATCTTGGAACTCATTCCACATCATTCTCTCGAGTCTCCCCCTGCGTTTTCACAGGTGCTTGTATGTGCGTGTGCTTGTGGCAACACACCATTGCACGGGTGTGGCTTATCCCTGTTCATTGATGGCTTCTCTCTCTTTTTTCATTAATGTCTTCTTGTCTTTTGCTGTTACAAAAGCTGCAATGAATATCCTTGTACATCTGTTGTTCTGCAAATGTGTGAGTCCAAAAGTGTACCCATTTCCCCATACGCTCGCCATGCGGGATGTTTATCAAACTTGGCTCTTTGTCAGTGTGATAGTAACCATGGTAGTGCGGTAGGACTGAAATCCCAGTTCTCTTATTATGAGGCTGAGGATATTTTGTATGCTTAAGAGCAATTATATATTTCCCTTTTTATTAACTAAGCATTCTTGTTCTTTGTCCACTATGCTTTTGAATTGTTTTTAACCTTCATTTTTAGAAGTGCTTTATGGTATGAGTTGCAAATATTTTAGCCCATCTTTTTTGTACATCTGTCATCTTGATTAATTGTGGCTTTTGCCATGCTGAAATTTTTACTTTTATGTTGTTCAGATCTATCCATCTTTTATGTTTTGGGGCTTTATATTGCATTAATAAATGCCTTCCACACATTGAGATACCAATATATCCTTGCTGGGGCAGCTGAGTGGTCTAATTGGTTAAACATCTGACTCTTGGTTTCACCTCAGGACGTGATCTCAGGGTGTATCGCACTCAGCGTGGAGTCTGCTTGATTCTCCCTCTCCCTCTGCCTCTCCCGTTCACACGTTCTCTCTCTAAAATAAATAAATCTTTTAAATATATATTTACATCTTGCTTTTCAGACTTCTAGAATATCGTTTTTTTTTTTATATCTTAATTTTTGATCCATCTAAATTGCATCCTGGTGACGGTATGACGTGGATTCAGACTGCATTTTTTTTCTAGATGGTTAACCAGTATCCCCAGATCCTTTTTTAAATCCATGTTTCCACAATAATTTCAAAATGCTGATTTTTCATTTAATAAATTCCTATGTATATTTAAGCCTAATTCCCAACTTCGTGTATTCACTGTCCTGTTTTACTTATAGCTTTACACGTATCTGGTTATATACCTCTAATAATTTGGCATGGCAAAGAAAAGATTTCATTCATTTTTAACCCCGTCCCTACCCTTCCGTAAGGTCAAGTTTGCTTATTTCATTTTTCTATTTATTCATCCCATTCACGCCCCTACTTATTTATTATACAGACATTTATTAAGCAGTTTCTAAATATCTGGCATTATGCCAGTGCAAGAGAGCAGTAGATAAATGGCAGTCCCTACTCTTAGAGAGTTCACGGAGAGCGGGCACACAGACGGTACCTGGGGAATGTCAAATATTGGTAGAGTCAGTGGTCAAGGACACGGCCTTCGAGGCAGACAGTCTCTAGTCAGATTTGGGCTTGACCACTTGCTCACTGTATGGCCTTGGGCAAATGAACCTCTCCGCTTCTCATCTAAAAGTGGTGGTAGCAACACCTACCTTTTAGGTTGTTATGAGAATTAAAAGATTTAATACGCTTAGAATATTCCTGGCACCAAGAAGTTCTAGTTACGACAACCTTGTCACCACTAGCCCCCCGCGAGCTCCTGGGGAATGTGTCAGTGCCCTGATAAGACGTCTTCCCTGCCTCCTCATCTGGTTGACAGGAATATTACCACGGCCCGAGACTCTACTGCTCCCTCACACCCAACAGCTGTGAGCAGCTTCGCCTCCTCCTGTCCTGAGACCGCCGAGACCCACCTCATTGGGCCATTTATTTCTTTTTCCATCATCTACCCACACCCCACGCCCCATGCTCCCAAACACCAGACTCTTTCCCCACATGAGAATCCCCACACAGCTCTGCACATTTCCTTTCTGGTCCCTTCTCTTAGCCCTCCCCATCCCATAAAACCCTTTTATGGGGACCTCTGGAGCTCAAGGGGGTTTGTGGGCACACCGGTGCTCCATTATAACCACCTCTTGTCAGAACATTCCCTCCTCTTCATGTTTCTCTGTTCTCTCCACTTCAGTTGTCTCTTCCCCACCTTCCTCATGCCCCTGGGCCTGGAGGGGAGATGGGTGCCCCCCGGCTCCTCATTTCCCCTCACTTCTCCCTAAGAACTTCCAGGTTGGAGTGTCCTGTGGACAGATTGTCACCTACCCCTCCTTGCTCTTGTCACCAACTCTGCCAGCACACTCACCCTTTCTTCAATGATTTCAGCTCTGGGATCCCTGTCACGCTCTCCAGTGCTACTTCTGCCATGGTTCTTGGGGATTTCAGTCTCCATGGAGATCATCTTTTCAAATCCTGATGTCTCAGTTCTTCGACATCGTCTCCTTAGTGAACTTGTCCTGCATCCCACTTCAGTTACCCAGTCTCCTACTCCTATCCTGGTCCTTACAATTATTAGTAACACAACCCCAGAATGCATTCGTTTCTAATTCTCTGCTCCACTTACCACCTCAGTGTTTTGGCTCATATCTCCTGGCACCCCAAGTTCAACAGTTCCGCTCTTGCATGTGGGACCTACAATCTGTTGATTCAATCACATCACCATTTCCCCCATCTCTTACCACACACGGTCTTCATTTAGCTTTTTACCATGTTAAAATCCACAGTTAAGGGTCACTCCCTTGCAGGCCTTCTCATCTCCTTTGCTGATCTTTTCCTTTCTTTGTTTGGTACAGGCCACTCCTTGCTAAACCCAACTCTGCCAATTCTGTGTCAACACCAGTGCATCCGATAATAACTGCGGAAGGACCCGTTACCAGGCCACCCCATTTCACTGTAAATTTATGATCATCACCTCAAGGGCACCCTTAATGCTACTGTGTTACCCTAGTCCCTCACTCTCCCACTCTTCTGGATGGTTCCTTCATACCTTCTCCTCTCTCCTCAAAACTCCAACATCTCCATCCCAACCTCATGCCTAGCTTCGTACTTTACTGAGAAAGAAGCAGCATTCGGAAGAGAACTTATACAAGCCCCTTCTGGGCCATATACCCAGCCACTGGCATCTGTCCTATATCTGTGTCCTAGCCTCCTCAGCCTGTTAGAAGGGATTACTTGCTCGCACTTATTCTTCAGGTCAACACCACTCCTTGGGTCTAAAGCTCATCCCTCTCACTTAGAGCACTGCACCTGCGATTCTTTTTTACTCTGGCACGCTTCATGCTGCCTTCTCTATTTGATAATTCCCACTACCTTATAAACGTGTTATGATTTATCCAATTAAAAATAAAAACAATGGGGGCGCCTGGGTGGCTCAGTGGGTTAAAGCCTCTGCCTTCGGCTCAGGTCGTGATCCCAGGGTCCTGGGATCGAGCCCCACATCGGGCTCTGCTCAGCGGGGAGCCTGTTTCCACCTCCCTCTCTCTGCCTGCTTCTCTGCCTACTTGTGATCTCTGTCTGTCAAAATAAATAAAATCTAAAAATAAAAAAAAATAATAGATAAATAAATAAAAATAAAAACAATTGCGGTGCCTGGTGGGTCAGCCAGTGAAGCATCTGACTCTTGGTTTTGGCTCAGATCCTGTTCTCAGAGACCTGAGATCAACTCCCGCATATGGAGCCTGCTTGGGACTCTCTCTCTCTACCTATCTCCCTCCCCCACCCTCTCTATCTGAAAAGAAATAAAATTTCAAATAAGTAAGAACAAGTAATCCTTACACTTTTCTATATTGCTCCATTATCCGCTCTTAGAGCAAAGTGTCTCTAAAGAATTGTGTTTTCTTCCTTTCCTTTCCTCCCATTGTCTCAGCTGTTATTATTCTTATCAAGGTCTCCAGTGACTTTCGTACTGCCCAGCTGATGGTCAGTCTCAGTCCCCCTCTCAGTTAACCTCCCAGCAACATTTCTTCGGCACCGTTGAAACAGGTTCTTCACTTGATTTCTAGGAGAGACACCACATTCTCTTGGTTCGTTCCTGTCTTGCTAATAGTTCTCAGTCTTAGCTGTATTATCTCCCTTCCTCCAGATTTTATAGTTCCTCAGGCTCAGCCTCCAGGAAGAATGAACCCTACGGACACCCTGATTTTAGATTTCTAGATGCCCGAACATGGAGAGAACAAAATTGCTATTGGTTTAAGCCATCCCGTTTGTAGTGATTTGTATGGCAGTCCTAAGAAATTGATACACACTTCAATAAACTACTTACAAACAGACCAGTCAACCGTTAGTGGTGATTTCCATCTCAAGTCATGTGACAGGGTCCTTTCTGTGGCCGCTAGACCTGGCGCCACCTCTCTGACTTTGCTTCCCTCCCCTTCCTTTGCTCGCTCTGCTGCAACCACGCTATTCTCTGCTGTTGCTTTAGCGCTCCAGGTTCACTCCCACTTTCGGGCCTCTGCGCTCCGTCCATCTGCCTGGAATGCTCATCCCACAGACATCCTGCAGCTCTTCCTCTACCTTCTTCACATGTCTGCTTAAACGCTGTCTTCTCAAATGTATAAATTCCTAGAAACACACAAACTACCAAAGCTGAGTCAGGAAGAAACAGAAAATTTGAACAGACCAATAACCAGCAAAGAAATTATATCAGTAATGAAAAATTTTTTCTTAAAAAAGCCTCCCAACAAACAAAAATGCAGGACATATGGCTTCACAGGTGAGTACTACCAAATATTTAAGAAGAGTTAATACCTATTCTCAAATGGGTCCAAAAAGTAGAAAAGGAAAACTTCCAAATTCATTCTATGAGGCCAGCATTACCCTATATCAAAATCAGGTAAAGACATCACCAGAAAGAGAGAACTGCAGACCAATATCCATAGTATCTGTTCTGTATGGATAAGTATTTTTATGATTTGTCCTGAAAACTGACCGGCTAGACCTGCACGTACCCAGGCAGGCTAAGGAATGTTGTTTGTGAGACTCATGCTGTGTGAATAACCTTGGGAGCCTAATTGTTTAAAATATAATATCCGGCCTCTGGGTCAGAACTGGCCCTTCTGTTCCGGACACCAAGAGCTACAAATCTTGTCTCACATCCGCTCCTGCTGCAGGCTGGGCTGGCCCCCCCTAGAATGGAATCGGGGAAGGGAGACGGACACACATGGCCCAGGCTCCTTGAAAATATAGAAACATGATAACCTGAAAGTGCAGCCCGGTCCAAACTGCACGTTGGGAGGCAAATGTTTAATTTCAAAACCTGTTATTTGCCCTATAAACGTGGCCCTTATGGGGATGATCAGGTACAAGTCTCACCTGAGGGGAGGACGCTCTGCCCAGGCCTCTCAGTCAGGACTCCTGCCTGGCAGTTTCCATGGGGCCTCCCTGGCTGAGGAGGTTTGATGTTGCAAGTACTGGGTTTGATGTAACTTTGCTTCTTTCTCATTTATTATGTACTGTTACCTTCGTCTTGTATAGATTCCTTTCCTCCTCTGCTTTTATTAGGCTTCTGTAATAGTAATAATATTAAGTTTTCTTTTCTTTTTGAAACCAAACCATGCCTATTGTGACTCCTTTGTGCAGAACATAAATATAGATGCAAAAGTCCTTGACAAAATACTAGCAAACTGAATCCAACCATACATTTAAAAATTTATCATGATCAAATGGGATTTATTCCTGGGTTGAAGGGTGGTTCAATATTTACAAATCAATCAACGTGATACAGCACATCAGTAAGAGAAGGGGTAAGAATCATATGATCATTTCAATAGACACAGAAAAGGCATTTGACGAAGTACAACATTCATTCATGTTGAAAACCCTCAACAATCATACACAAAAATAAATTCAAAATGGATTAAAGGCCTAAATGTGAGACCTGAAACCATAAAAATATTAGCAAAGAACACAAGCAGTAACCTCTTTGACATCAGCCTTAGCAACTTTTTTCTAGATATGTCTCGGCGCAAGGGAAATAAAGGCAAAAATAAACTATTGGGACTTTATCAAAATAAAAAGCTTCTGCCCAGCAAAGGAAATGACCAACAAAACTACAAGGCAACTTACTGAATGGGAGAAGGTATTTGCAAATGACATATCCAATAAAGGATTAGTATCCAAAATACATAAATATCTGTTATAACTCAAAATCCCAAAACACAAATAATCTGATTAAAATGGACAGAAGACATGAACAGGCATTTTCCCAGAGAAGACATCCAGATGGCCAACGGACAGCTGAAAAGATGCTCAACATTACTCATCATCAGGGAAATGCAAATCAAAACTACAATGAGAGATCACTTCACACCTGTCAGAATGGCTAAAATCAACAAACAAGAAACAACAGGTATTGGCGAGGATGAGCAGAAAAAGGAACCCTCAAGGTGCCTGGGTGGCTCAGTGGGTTAAGCCGCTGCCTTCCGCTCGGGTCATGATCTCAGGGTCCTGGGATCGAGTCCCGCATCGGGCTCTCTGCTCAGCAGGGAGCCTGCTTCCCTCTCTCTCTCTCTCTGCCTGCCTCTCCATCTACTTGTGATTTCTCTCTGTCAAATAAATACATAAAATCTTTTAAAAAGGGAAAAAAAAAAAAGGAACCCTCATGCACTTCTGCTGGGAATACAAGCTGGTGCAGCCTCTGTGGTAGACAGTATAGAGGTTCCTCAAGTTAAAAATAGAACTACCCTATGAGCCAGGAGCTGCACTTCTGGTATTGGATATTTACTCAAAGAATACAAAAACACTAATTCATAGGGATACATGCTCCCTGATGTTTATAGCATCATTATTTACAGTAGCCAAGATATGGAACCCGCCAAGTGTCCACCAGTTAATGAATGGATAAAGAAGTGGTATGGACATAAATGGAATATCAATCAGCTATGAAAAAGAATGACATCTTGCCATTTACAATGACATGAGTGGAGCTAGGGAGTATAATGCTAAGCAAAATAAGTCAGAAAAAGACAATACCATATGATTTCACTCATATGTGAAATTTCAGAAATAAATGAACAAAGGGAAAAAAGGACAAATCAAGAAGCAGACTCAGAGAGAACAAATTGATGGTTACCAGAGGAGAGGTGGGTAGGGGTTGGGCAAAATAGGTGATTGGGATTCAGGGGTACACTTGTGATGGGCACCAGGTAATGCGTGGAATTGTTGAATCACTATATTGTACACCTGAAACTAATTTTAACACTGTAGTTAACTGGAATTAAAATAAGTACTTAAAAACAAGGGGGAAAAGTCATCTTCTTGGGGACAACTTCTTCAAAATTACTGTTCCCCTCCATTCTCTAGCTCCCTAGTCGGATTTACAGGCCACTGTTGCAGTTAGAAGCATCTGGTATACTTTGTTCACCTCACTCATCTTTTTTTTATGATCGTCTTTTCCCATCATTAGAATGTGTGCTCCATGGAGACAGGGAGTTTTTCTTCCTCTTCTGTTCATCACTGTTTTTATGTTGTCTGGCAAGAGTGGATAGTAATTTGTTGGATTAATGAATGAGTAAGTGAGATTGCCTATTATTCCTTTTTTCAATCAAAATAATGGGGCTATCTTGTTATTTGATACAGAGGTTTTGTTTTTTATTATAGAAATTCTCAAACATGTAAAAGTAGAATATATAACATACCTCTCACGCTGATTGAACAAATATCAATACAAGTGTGACCAGTTTGGTCTCATCTATATTTCCACCATTCCCTGTACCTCCCAGCAGTTTAGTCTGAAGCAAATCCCAAATATCATATCATTTTAATTTATAAAGATTCCATTATGTATCTCTGAAAGATGAGGAGTCCTTTAAAAAGAACACAATTTCATCACACCTAAAAATTAATTTCTTAATATCATCATATAATCAGTGTTTACAATTTCCCAACTGTGCTATAAATGTTTCCATTTTGTTTTTCACTTTTGTAGTTTGAGTTAGGCTACAAATGAAGATATTCTAATTTCTTAGAGATCTATTAGGATATTCTGATTTGTTGATATGCTTCTTCTATTCTTCATTCTTCCTTATTCTGCAAGTTTTTGGTTGAAAAGCCAGCTCCGTAGTACTAATTTCTCATAAATATATTGCATTATCTCATAGTCTGGATTTTACTGATTGCATGGC
The DNA here is from genome assembly GCF_030435805.1 of Mustela lutreola. NCBI lineage: Eukaryota > Metazoa > Chordata > Mammalia > Carnivora > Mustelidae > Mustela > Mustela lutreola. Next base: position 5,645,047 of record NC_081303.1, on the reverse strand, counting down.
TGCATTCCTGAGTGTCCTTTAATGTGTTCCTTTGTCCCCTGAGTCACCCGTAAACTGGTAGAAGCTTGGTCACATTTTGGTTCTTCTGTTTTTCTCAGACCTGCTTTACTGGTGGTATTTGTACTTGTAATAGAAGGAACAGTCTCTTGTTTTCTCTCTCTCTCTTTTTAGGGGTGATGATTATTGCCTAAATCTAGTAGTTGAGTAGTATTTGTAAAATAGTAACATTCCCCCCCCCCACCCCTTTTTAGTTGAAATACTTACACAAAGAGAAGTCCTTCCCTATTCACCCCACATCAACTATCTGGTTTCACTGATCATTTAGGAAAAGAGAGAGAAATGTTTCATTTATCTGTTTTCACATTAACGATTTGCATGGCTCCTAGCATCTTCCAAAGTTGACCAATGAGTTTTAGTTATTTTAATACCAGTATGAATAATAGATACACACATTTTTATGTGTTTTAATCTACTTTAGTAGTTATCTCTATTGTTGCTCAAATCATCCTCTTTGGCCGTTGAAAGATAGATTTCTGAATGGTACGGACACAATTCCAATGGTCTGTGATACCTTCCTTACTCTCTGGTATCACAATATGAAAAGTTCTAAGCTTGCCTTGTACATTATTCCTGCCCTAAACCTGAACTAAGAAATTTATCCAGAGAGCCCTGATTTCTTTTGTGAAAAGTACTGTTTAAAAACCACAATCTTAGTACCCCTGGTGCCGCACTAGTACTAGGTCACTGTGCAGTGAAGAATTAACTTAGCAGGTCTGGGTTATCTAAACCCTGCACATTTCAAAGAACGATTTGGCGGGTAGCCAATTCCTGGGAGATAACCTCTAAGCCCTTGGACTATCCCACCTGATAAGAGTGTTTATCTAGGACCTTGGGCTATACCAGGTGCTCTATGCTAGCAACATGATTTATGCAGGCAGGGGTCCTGGGGTCACACTGTGTCAGTTGACCTCAGGAGGGTCTTGACAACATGACTGAAGCCCTAATATAAATCCTAACAAGATCTGAGTAAGATTCTGGGGTTGGCAATACTCTGTGCATGTTGCTACACGTCACTGCTGGGAAAATTAAGTACTGTCTCTGTGATTCCCCCGCCAGGGAAGGGACAACTGCAGGCTTGTTCTGGTCTCTCCTGGTCCCCGCCCTATGTGCCTTGATCCACTGCTGACTTCACTCTGTAATCTCTTAGCAGAAGAAACTGTGAGTACAACAGCTTTGCTGAGTTCTGTAAATTTTTTTTAGAGAACCCATCAACCTGAGCTTGGTCTTGGTGACGCCCGAATACAGTCAGAAACTCTATCTGGACCTTTTCAGTAGATACAACTGGAGAATATATATTTTTAAGATCAAATACATCATGATTTCACACTATATTACAAAGTGCAGGTCCCCAGGCTTTTACTTAACCTCACTAATCCTGTATCTGTATCTCCCTTCAACCATGCCAGAAACTCCGGTTCTAACTGAAAACAAATTTTCATTTCTCTTTACTCTTCCAATAAAACAAACTCAAAATAGCAGCACTAAATCTACTAGCAACACTATAATTATTGAGAAGAGTTTAAGGTTTTGTTTTTGTTTTTAAGGTTTTGTTTTGTTTTGTTCTTAGGGTTGGTTCCAGTGGGAAGACATGGTCAAATTACTATTTTAAAGTCACTCAAAATAGTTCATCTCTGTGCAATCACACGATTAACTGGATATGCAGATATTATCACTTGTATTTTATTTTCTCTTTTTAGGAGTTTTTATTTAATTTTGTTTCATAATTTTGTGAAGTACTTATGCTTCTAAAGACAACTCTTCATACTATTTTTTTAATTTTTTTAAAGATTTTTATTTATTTATTTGACAGAGATCACAAGTAGGCAGAGAGGCAGGCAGAGAGAGAGAGGGGAAGCAGTCTCCCTACTGAGCAGAGAGCCCAATGCAGGGCTCAATCCCAGAACCCTGGGATCATGACCCAAGCATAAGGCAGAGACTTAACCCACTGAGCTACCCAGGTTCCCCTTTTCATGCTATTTCAAGAAGACTCTCTCTCTACCCCTCTATATAACCATTTTTAAATTTACTACTATTCTGTTAGTGGTTTTTAGTACATGAGCAAATACATACATGTGTATATGTACATCTGTATCTATATCAACATACAGATATACGCAACCCCCCCCTTTCTAAAATAAACGGTAGCCCACTTTACATGTTTTTCTTCATTCTGCCTTTTCTACTTAACAATATAACCTAGAGATTGTTGGACTGTAGGATTTAGAGATACTCCTCATACCTTTTTACACCATACTATATTTCATCATGCAGCTGAAGCCCTTTTTATTTAACTATATTCCTACTGATTCAGGCTATTGCTAGTCTTATTATTAGATAATGCCCTAATAGTACCTTGGGCATACATCTTGTCATATTGTTGTTAGTGTACTTTCAGGATAGTGTCTTGACTCTAGATTCCTAAAATACTGATTTGCAGTGTAATTACTGGGCCACATGGTATGCATCTGTATACTGTTGCTGAATATTGCCAGTTTCTCCTCCATCAGAACTCTTGGGCCGTTTGGCATGCCTATCAGCAAGGTACATGGGTGCTGCTTTCACCAGACTCCCCAACGGTGTTTATGGTCCAAAGTTTGGATTCTTGCAGATCTTACAGGTGGTAAATATTTCTTGGTGTAGTTTTAATTTGCGTTTATCTTACTGTGAGTGACATTGAATATATTTTTGCATGGTTAAGGGTAGTTTTCACTCTCTTTCTCTGTACTGACTGTTCCTATCTCTGATAATGGATTTTTCAGGGTTTTCCTGATGTTTCAAATTATTATCTTTCTGCTAACAAAGACTCAAATTTTAACAAGAATGTTAAGTCCTGGTAAAACTGCAGTTGGAGGTGGTATTTACAAATATTTAAAAATACGGATTAGGGTTCTGAATTATGAGATTAATAATCTTGGGTTTCTTGGGTGTTTGCATCAACTTCATTCACTCGTTAACTGACATTTATTGAGCACATGTTATATCCAAACACTGTTCTAGGCACTGGAAATCCAACAACGAGCTTACTTTCCTACCTGAGGGAGCTAACGAAGAAGGAAATCACATGATTTTTCTGATTCCGGCTGAAAGATTCTCCCTAAGAGAATATACTCTTGGTTTACATGATTTTCTCCATGCTTCCATCTCTGATATCTGGAAATTTGGGGTCATCCCTCCTAATGAGTCAAAAACGGTGGTAAATCTTTTGCCATCGAGATGACTGTTAGGCACCTCCTTTGGTCTCAGTGGCTTCTTTTCTCAATGAAGAAAAAAAACTCCACCGATCTTACGACTGCTGAGTCACATTGCCAAAGCCCCTGGTTTTCAGATCTTCCTGGGTTATTTCCACTGCATCCACATTGTAGAGAAGTTAAGGGAGCAAAACTAACACAAATGCAACCCCCATCTGTTTGTCCCCATCTGGTCTAGAGAATAACTCCAATTAATGAGGTCTTGGGCACTTTTTGGTGGTGGCATTGTTTCTTCCTGACTCTTCCCTGTCTCCATCCTAGGTGCCAAGACACAGCTCTCCTGAGTCATGGAATGGGTTCAAAGGAACTGCAAGATGTTTTTAATTTCATAAGGCAGATAATAAAAACGAGTTAGAGAAAGTGGGAACAGGAAGAGAAAAGCAACATGCTGGGAGAGGAGGAAGGCCACTCTGAGCTGATAAACCATATCGAGTGTTCCTGAAGGGAAGGACTAAGGCCCATGGCATGTAGCCTTAAGCAACTAACATATTGTTCAAGGGTTCTGGATCTCTCTCTGAGGAGAAGGTTCTATAATAAAGCTCAGGACACAGAGTTAGACTTCAGTTTGGGCCCCAGCTCTGTCACCAACCAGCTGCCTGAATCCTTGACAAGTCACTTCAATTCTTCGGAACATCAGTTTCTTCTGAGGTAGCGTGGCTATCTGGCTGACAGTGCAGCTGCGAGGGTCAAAATGGGTCATGTCTTTGAATATGCTTTACAAAGTTCAGAACTATTTTTTTTAAAGATTTATTTATTTATTTGAGAGAGAGCATGCAGAGGGGGCAGAGAGGCGGGGGGAGAGGGGGACAGAAACCCAAGCAGACTCCCCACTGAGGGCGGAGCCCCATGGGCTGGATCCTATGACCCTGAGATCACAACCCCAGCTGAAACCACGAGTCAGGCACTCCACCACCTGTGCCACCCAGGCACCCCCATTCATGAACTTATGATACACAGGCTGAAAAGGCATGATGCCTGAGGCTGAAGTATAAACAGGCTCCCTGGGAAGAATTCTCTTCAATGTCTGCTGTTGGGAACACTGGACATGCTAAAGAAGGCACCTGGACTGCTTTCTCACACCACACACAAAAATAAACTCAAAAGGAATTAAGGACCTAAATGTAAGACCTGAAGCCATAAAAATCCTAGAGGAGAACACAGGGAGTAATTTCTTTGACATCAGCTGTAACATTTTCTAGATGTATCTCCTGAGGCAAGGGAAACCAAAGCAAAAATAAACTATTGGAACTACATCAAAATAAAAAGCTTCTGCAGAGCAAAGGAAACAACCAACAAAACTAAAAGACAATTTACTGAACGGGAGAAGATATTTCCAAATGACATATCTGATAAAGGATTAGTATCCAAACTATATAAAGAGCTGATACAACCCAACATCTGAAAACCAAATAATCCAATTAAAAAATGGTCAGAAGACATCCAGATGGCCAACAGACACATGAGAAGATGCTCAACATCACTGATCATGAGGGAAATGCAAATCCACCTCACTCCTGTTGGAATGGCTCAAATCAAAAGCTCAAGAAACAAGTGTTGAGTTCAGTAACTCATCAGTTGCATATAATGATGATATACTATAAGTTGGCTAATTGAATTTAAATTTTTAAATAAAGGGCACCTGAGTGGCTCAGTGGGTTAAGCCTCTGCCTTCAGCTCAGGTAATGATCTCAGAGTCCTGGGATTGAGCCCCGCCCACATCGGGCTCTCTGCTCAGCAGGGAGCCTGCTTCTCCCTCTCTCTCTGTCTGCCTCTCTGCCTACTTGTGATCTCTCTCTCTCTCTCAAATAAATCAATAAAATCTAAAAAATAAATTAATTAATTAATTTTAAAAAAAAAGAAACAAGTGTTGGCGAGGGTTTGGAGAAAAGGAACATTCATGCCCTGCTGGTGTGAAGGCAACCTGAGGCAGCCAATGTGGAAGACGGTAGGCAGGGTCCTCAAAATATTACAAATAGAACTACCCTTGGGGCGCCTGGGTGGCTCAGTGGGTTAAAGCCTCTGCCTTTGGCTCAGGTCATGATCCCAGGGTTCTGGGATCAAGCCCCATGTCGGGCTCTCTGCTTAGCAGGGAGCCTGTTTCCTCCTCTCTCTGCCCGCCTCTCTGCCTACTTGTGATCTCTGTCTGTCCAATAAGTAAATAAAAAATCTTTTAAAAATAGATCCAGTAATTGCACTACTGGGTATTAACCCCAAAAGTACAGAACACTAATCTGAGGGACTTTTGTACCCCTGTGTTTATTGCAGCATTGTTTACAATAGCCAACTCTGGAGGCAGTCCAAGTGTCCATGAACAGATGAATGGTTAAATGTAATGGAATATTATTTAGCCACGAAAGAGAATGAAATCTTGCCATTTGCAACAACATGGATGGACCTGACCTAGCAGGTGCAATGCTAAGTGAAGTAAGTCAGTCAGAGAAAGACAAATACCATATGATTTCATTCATATGTGGAATTTAAGAAGCAAAATAAAAAGAATTATAGGATTGTTGCCAAAGAAGTCAGCTAGAAAGAGACTCCAAAGGCCAAAATCTGGGACTAGTTGAGCATCAAAATAAGTAATGACAACAAGGGATTATAACCCAGGAGATAAAATAGAAATAAAATAGAGCCCATAGAGATTTAATCAACTGATGAGTAAGTTAAAACTCTGATGAGAAATGGGATGTTTACATGGTCTCTAAAAACCTCTCAGAAAAAGAAGTTACAATAGCAATAGCAACAGGAAAACGAGTAACTTTAGAATGGAGAAAACTTGCAGGCACCGCTTTCATCCAGTGACCAAAGTTCACATGATCAGTAATAGGGAAATTAAAGTCCTGGGCCACCCCATAGGATCAACCAGAAGAACACAGCTTCATTTCTGCGATGCTCTCCTTAAAAACACATGAGTTTAATCATGAAGAAATAGTAGACAAACCCAAATTGAGATACTTTCTATACAATACAGACAGAGATAGGACATGTAACTAGATGCAAGGAATAATTCTGAACTAGATGCTCTTGCTCTACTGGATATTACGGGCTAATGGGGTCTAAGGGTATTGATGCTGATTTCCTGATATTGATGACTGTATTGCAGTCAATTAGGAAAATATCCTTATAGGAAGGAAATGTACATGAAGTATTCTACATATATAATTCGCATTCAGGGTGATGGAGCATTGTGTTGGCATTCTCAAATGGTTCAGGAAAAAAAGTCCTTTGTATTTTACTTAAACATTTTTTGTAGGTTTGAGATTATCTCAAGAAAAATAGTGGAAGGAGAAAAAACCCAGTGGAGGGATACCATAGCATCCCACCACCTTCCTGTGTATGTGTGGCATCTCCAGGCGCACCATTCCTAGAGCCTTTCCCAGTCAACGGTGGCGCGGTCGCAGGACCAGCCATCTGAAGAACCAATCCCCCGTTTTCTGGAACTGGGAAGACATTGAAAGGCCCTTGTTCTTCCCACCCTCAAAGTAGGATATGAGTGTTTCTAAAATTCCTTATTTGGAACTTGGACTCTCTTCAGTTCATCTCTGAATGAGCTTTAACCCTTTTAGAAGTAGAACGCATCTCTCTCCACCCTCTAAGAAGGTGCGGGGGGTACAGAGGGGAGGGGGTGGAGAGAGTCAGAACTCGGTAAAAACAGGAAACCCATAACTGCTTACAGGTGAAGACAGATGTGTGGGTTATTCTTCATTTGCACCTCCCCCTCTCCCGACCTTCTCTTTCCCTTTCTTCCTCGATTTTTACTCCAAGAGGCTGATCCCCACAGAAGACATGACCTGATGGGCAGGGTGGAGACTGGTGTTTCCTCCCCTGCCCGCTCCCCACATCGTTGCTGCTGTTCTGACCTTGGCATCTCTCTGTGACTCCACCTCCCATTGGAAACCCCTTCCCCTGTCTCTGGCTCCTACTGGGTCCTGGAAGGGTTCGCCCCCTTCTCTCCCCTTGTTCTTTTGGGCATTGGGAAGGTGGTGGCTTTCCCAAATGTGAGGAATAGGCTTTTCCACAATAAAAGACAAGGCCTGGGCTGTACATGGTGGCCTTAATAAAAAAGCTACATATACTGCACGAGTACCTTCTTTTCATTCAAGAAGTGGCTTCAAGTTAAGTGATTTCAAGGATAAATCCAGTTTGTTTCAGGTTAGACTTGGGGAAGCTGTGAGAACAGAAGAGGAAACAGTGGAGGTGTACTAGGTGGTTTGATGGTTCAATATAGTCACTGTTTCTCCTTGAGAAGGGCGGTGGGCCCCTGTTCTGATGACCTGTGACTTGCTCCGGGCCACAAAGTAGGAGCAGAAGGAACGGAACCCCTGGCCAAGCGAAGTTTCATGAGTCTTCTCAAAGTCCCACCTTTTCTTTTCTCTCTGCTATGAGATGCACCTTCCTAAGGGCTGCGTTGATGTTCAGCCCGCATCCTGGAACGGGGAAGGCATGGAGAAGGCTGAGCTAGAGGCAGCAGGTCGTGTGAGCAAGAAGTAACCCTTCATTGTCGTCCGCCACTGAGACTTGATGTCGTCACCAGGACATAAGTTGGTTTAAGCCGATGAATACAAAAAGACAGCTTGCATTGAAAAATAAATAAATAAATAAATAAATAAATAAATAAAAAGGAAAAATTGTTTTTTAAAAAAAGCATGAGCTGAGGGTAAACCCACTTTGCACTATATCCTGGCTCTCTCCCACAACTGGAAGTCGGCCAGAAGAGAGCCAATCTCCGTGAGCAAACTCAAGAGCCAACAGCAGGTGTCCCCAAGTAGGTCCTTCCCCCCCGGACAGCACTTCCAGTAGGGATGAGGCGTCACCCTACAGGTGCTCAGGGCCCTGACCCAGAACCTCCAGGAATGAAGCAAGGCTGGTGAGTCTTTCACAATCGCCCCAGATGACATAATGCTTGGTGAGGCCCACCGGTGTAGAGAGGACATTTCCTTGAAGATCGCTGGCTTCCCTTGTTCTGAGGCCATGTTCAATAAGCAACTGAGGGCACAGTCGTCAGGGGGTGAGAATGCCTGGGGCAGGTCTGGTCGGCTTAACAGCAGCAAATAGCAAAGTGACATTCGGTGTTTATTCAGCTTGCTAAAACTCACTGGGCCTCAGCTTCCTCGACTGTAAAACGGGAATAATAATAGCACCTAACTCCCAGAGTGAGGATTATGAGCTCTGTGGAAAGTGTCCGGAGCAGTGGCTGGCCCAGAGCAAGTGCTGTCCGAGTGTTCACTGTTAGTGTTGTACATCAGACTCTGTGAGGTTGGTTCATGTCACTCTGCCTTTGAAAGCCAGTGCTGCGGGGGCATGCACTAAAGGAACTGAAGAACAAGCCCATAAAGAGTGGACTGATTTACCAAGTTCATGGTACTTGGAAGGGACCTCTCCAGGCAGCCAGAGTCCTTCCTCAGGGGATAACACGCATGCCTCATCTCGCCATGGGCCGTGATATTTGAAGCTGTAAGTAAGGATTGTAAGAAAAACGGTTTCAAATGGCTAACAAGTGTCTAGCGCACGATCTTCCCTCAAACAATGATGACCTTGGTGTCTCTCCTCAAGCATGCTAAGTCTTTGTACTGTCGGCCAGAAACCACGCATTGGAAGGGAATGCCCGACAGCCTAAGGAGACTGGGATCGCGGACTCTGACTATGAGAGAAACCGCAGTCATCTCATTCCCACGGTTTCTGCACTGAAATAAATTCAGCCTTACCAGCTGATCACGTGATCTGAGGCTCGTGTAGGAGAACCCCACACTGGGTATGGACCTGTCAGCACCACACCTTTTCTACTTGTAAAACCATTGGTTTTCCTTCAAGATGGAGACCAAACATCCCCTCCTCTTTGGAGCTTTCTTGAACTCCCTCAGGGTCCCCGCTGTGTTCCCGTGGTATCTTCTCCATCTCCCATAACTATGTTCCTGTCACCTCCATTAGACTTCAGCTCCTCCTGAGTAACGGTGTCTTGGTGACCTTTCTAGACTGTACAGCCGGCACAAGGTCCGGCACATAGTAGGTGCTCATGAAAGATTTGTCATTAAATCAGTGCAACAGATCCTGATTGAACGTTATCGAATTAATGTGATGGGTACTGATTGCCCTGATTTCCTTACACGAGCCTGGCGCTAAGGCATGTGAACCTTCAGAGCCTTTCCAGAGCAGAGGAATAAGCCAGTCCAAACTGGGGGAGGTGGCCACCCCCCCTCCCTCAGCTCTGTCAAGGGCATGCTTGGAGAACCTCGTGCCATGAGGACGAAGGCACTTCAAAGTAGGTAGAGGACCAGGAGATGACCTTGGGCAAGAAACGTTGACACCAAACAGTATTTAGTCAACAGACATTGTCCGGTGCCAGCAGGTGGAGGCCGTGAGAGAGATTCAGTGCCTGCCCTCACCAACCCTACAGGCCTAGGCGGAGACAGACCACGGGAATGACAGTTCTGCGTGACCGGTGTTGGGACTGGAAGGGGAAGGGACAGGGAAGGGCCTTTGAACGTGTGGCAGGAGAGACAGTGTCGGAGGCGAGAACCAGCTGTGGATCATGCTGCTTTGAGGAGGGAGAGCCACGTGTTCTGTCCCACGGCGGGAGCGGGCGCGTCGCCTCCTCCTCTCTCAGGAGGGGCCCGTCTGGGGCATCACTGGCAAGAGCCTCTCCACCCTCTTCCCTGGAGCCTGTGGACGGATCACCAGGCCCGCCGCCGCCCGTCTGACACTTTGCCTGGAATATCCCTCTGCTGCCGGGGAGGGTCCGTCCTGTCCTGGCCGCCCCCAGAGACAGCGCCTGGCCCTGCTGCGGCCACCGGCAATGGAACCCACAGATCTGACCTTCTACTCCGCTCCTGCCCTGTCACCTTGCCTCGCTGCTCCTGGGAAGCAGAAGAGGCGTGCGGTAAGTAGACACAAGCCCAGGAGACGTGTGCGTTCCCTCGGGGTGAACAAACCCCGCAGGAAAAAAGAAGTAAGAATATCCACTGACATTTATTATTACTGATAGCACTTGAATGAAGCAAAGAATTTAACAAAATATGTAAGATATATATGTGTGTATAAATATACTTTTTTTTTTTTTCAATCACAAGTGGATGATAGATTTAAGAACTGGTTTTCTGATCATCCAGAAAAGACAACGACGTTTATTTAACAGGAAACTGCATTTGGGTGAGACTAGCCACAGGGCCACGAGCCCGACAGTGGGCGACAAGACGGGCAAGCAGGGGGAGGGGGGAGTTGCGAGTCTACAAACATCAGAGAGACCAGAAAGGGGAAGGCGCCCAGATTCAGCTGGAGTGAGCCCCGCTGGGGGGGCTCCTGGAATGTGGGGGGTGGGAATGGGGGAGGGGGAGGGAAGTGCAGCCCAGGCTGCGGCCCAGGGAGCTCAGACGTTGCTTGAGGGATGGGCTGATGCTCAGGTTAACTGCTCAGGAGCTGGAGACAAGGTGACAAGATTGTTCCCATGTGTGGGGGAGACCAGGGTCTGGTTATCGCTGGGATTTGAGACAGGCCAGTTGGGGCAGGTGGTGATGGAAAGCGCATCCGAGCCGGAGAGAGAAAGTGATGGGCCGCTGAGGAAGTGTGCAGTGCAGGGGAGCAGAGCCGGCCCTCACGGAGGGTTTCGGGAGATGAGCTGGAAAGGGAGCTTGGGGCCAAAGTGGTCCCGAAGCAGGAGTTTTCACTTAGGTTTGATAAATCGTAGGGAGTCCTTCCCCGACTCATGTATCCAACAAGTATGTACCGTGTGCAACCCGTCCCCCCGCAGCGCCCCGGGGCTCCCCCAGGTGCTGTGTTTGTGTGGTGGGGAGCAGAGCCGCTCCCGTTCTGCTGAGGCTGGGGCTGCCTCTGGAAACTTCGGGTCGCTCCCAACCAGGAGCCCCAGGCTCCGTCCTGTGCCTGGGGAGCCCTGCCAGCTACAGAGGTAGGTGAGGCTGCGGCCTGGTCCCGGCTGAGGGCCAGGCTGTGAGCCGGGCACGGCAGTAGGAAGGGGTCACGCTGCGGGGGAGGGCGCTTGGCAGGGTCAGTCACCGGTAAGGCCCCCTTAGCCAAGCCCTCCAGCAGGTGACGCAGGGAAGAAGCATCCTGGTCCGTGGCCGGAATGGAGGGCGAGGAAAACGGAGCCAGGAGAGGGGGGGCAGGAGGCCGAGGAATGGATGCTAGTCCGCCCCACCTCAGCCTGCGGCGGGCTCGTCACCGGCCGGCGTGGCCAGGGGACCCCCGCCCCGTGCTCTTGCGGTCTTCCTGCCCGTAGTCGTTCTCCTCCTCCCGCTCTGTCTGAAGCTCCCTCACCTGCTCTGGAGGCTTCTGGTAGATCATCCGATTCCTGGGAGCAGTGAGGATGGAGGGGAAGGGTTTGCCCTCACTCAGGCTGGGGAGCTGGGCCTAGAGCTCCTTAGGGGAAAAGCAGCCCTTGGACCTGCCGCCCCTACCCGTGCCGATGCGAAGGGCCCCCGGGCTGCAGGCTGGCTCCGAGTGGACAGGAGGTGGCAGCTAGGTGGCTCCTGAGCTCAGAGTGTTAGAGGGGCAGTCTGGTTCCACCAGAGCAGGAGGGACGAGCTCCGCCCCAGGCTGGCCCCCGGAGGCCACAGGAAGCCTGGGCAATCACGGGCCTTGCAGCCAAGCACCAGGGCTGCGAAGCCACTTGGGGGCAGCTGTCCCCACTGGCGGTGTGAGTGCAAAAGGTCACGAGGAGCGGTGACACTTGCCCCCACTCCTGCCCACAGGCTGTCCGCGAACACTCACGGCTTTGTGTCCTCAGCCTCGTCCTTCCCCCGGCAGCAGCAGCAGTAGATGACAATGCCCAGGACGATGAAGGCTGCAGCCAGGCCCCCCGCGATGCCCGCATACAAGGCCACGTTCATGGAAGCTGCAAGAGACAGAGCAGGGCAGCTGCATCTCCCGAGGCGTGACCTGAGCCCAGGCCTCTGGGGATGAGGAGCCATGGTGAGGGAAGCCTCTGGACGGGCCCAGCCTTCCTCCCAGCCCAGGGAGGGCTGCCAGCTCCCAGCAACACCCCGTGAAGGGCCTGGCCTTGCAGGGAGGAGACGGGGGTCTAGAGACACTCGTCAGGATGGAGTGGGTGCAAAGACACCCAGGCTAATAGATCGGTGTCCCAACTCTCCCTGGGTGACCCAGGCTCCTAAAAAGTCCCCAGCTGTCTGCCATGCCAGCTCTGGCTCTAGCCTGTCCTTGAGCGGGTGCTGGGGACCCGCCCCAGAAACTAGGGTCCAGACTCTGTGGCAGCTGACTCTGGACGCTCCCCTCATGCCCACTGAGTGGCCCTAAAGGCAGGCAGGGCTGAGCAGGTCTCCAGAAGTCAGTCTGAGGCTCTGCTTCCCAAGAACCAAGGGAACTGGCCTGACCTCTAGGCAGGGGAGCATCCGACAGAGGTCACCCCAGGTTACCCTGCCAGCTGGTAAACCTACAGAGGCTCCCCAATTCACCACCACCAGGTCTCCCTCAGCTGTCTCTCTGGACCCCGCACCAGTGACCTGGCCTCCGTCAGACCGAGGCTGACCCACCCTGCCCCCAACCCGCTCTTACGAAGTCTGATGGCCACGGTGATGTTACAGAACTCGGTCCCCACCTCATTGCTGGAGGTGCAGATGTAATAACCCGACATGTCCGTGGAGATGTTCTTCAGAGACAAGATCTGGCCTGCGACTGAGAAGGAAGAACAGGGGAACGAGGCACCACTGGTCGGTGAAACACCGAGACACCTGGAGGCCCGAATTCCCAGGAGGACACAAGCACGGCCGTTGACCTCGTCTATGTGGAGAGAGCGTCCGCCTCGAGGCCTCCCAGGACGACAGCAGGCAGGTCGCACAACCCTGCAGTGCTTAGAACGGAGTCAGGCCCCTGGGTTTGAAGCCTAGTTCTGCTAGATTAATTTTGTGACCTTGGCCCAGGAACTTAGCTTCCCTGAACCTTAGCTTCTGTATTTATAAATAACAAGAGTCCGTGTGAGGCACGGCAAGAGGGAGCATGAAGCGAGGCAGTGATCAGTGCAGGCCAGCCTGAGAACACGCGACCTGTCGCACGTGCACGGGAAACATAAAATGCATATGTATTACCTCAAAGGGCTTTCTAACAAGAAGGTATGGTCATAACCACTTTTCTGCTCTTTGGAACCTGTGTCCTTGAGCTTGGACTCATGGAAGAAGTCTTTGAGAAATCGAGATCAGTCCAGCGTCCTCATGAGAATCCTTCCTGCTAAACCTGGGATCCGATGAATTTCTCTACCTTGAAAGCGAGAGCTTCATGCTCAGATGTCTTTAGATGCTCTGTCCTCAAAGACGCTTTGTCACAACTGCTGTTTTGAGTGGAGAGTTAGACACCTCTGCCTCTGTCTGCAGCAGAGGGGGCCTCGTGAGATCCTGCTGCACCAGGCAGCTGGATTTCATCCAGGGGAGATGCTGGACCCGGCAGGTGGGACCCAGTCACAGCACGGCTGAGACATTCCAGAAGCCTAATCTTCAGGAACGAGTCCAGGCTTCCTCCGACTCCCTTATTTCCCTTAGTGTTATACCCTCGAGCTCCATGTTGTTGCAAATGTCAAGATTTCCCTCTTTTTTATGGCTGAATAATATTACATTGCATACACATAACACCTCTCTATCCATTCGCCTGTGGGTAGACACTTGGGCTGCTTGCGTATCTTGACTCTGTAAATAATGCTGCTATATGGGGTGCCCGGGGGGCTCAGTCGGTTAAGCCTTTGCCTTCGGCTTGGGTCATGATCTCCAGATTCTGGGATCAAGCCCCGCATCCGGCTTCCTGCTCAGCGGGGAGTCTGCTTCTCTCTCTCTCTCTCCCTCTGCCCCTCCGCACTGATCATTTTCTCTCCCTCTCTCAAATAAATAAATAAGTAAAAATCTTAAAAAAAAAATAATGCTGCTATAAAGGGATGCATGTAAACCTTTGAATTTGTGCTTTTGTATTCTTTAAGTAAATACCCAGTAGTAGGATTACTGGATCAGAGTGTAGTTCTGTTTTTAGCTTTTTGAGGAACCTCCATACTATTTTCCACATATGTGGAATTTAAGAAACAAAAGAAATGAACAAAGGGGAAAAAAGAGACAAATCAAAAAATAGATGCTTAACTCGAGAGAACAAACTGATGGTTACCGTAGGGGAGCGGGTGGGGCATGGGTTAAACAGGTAATGGGGGTTAAGGGGTGCCCTTGTGATGAGCACAGGGTGATGTATGGAAGAGTCACTATCCTGCACAAGCAGAACTAATATTACATGGTGCATTAACTAATTGCAATTAAAATAAAAAGGTAAAAAACCCGAACAAATCCAAGCTTCTGAATAGTATCACAGGGTTACAGATCTGGTCCTACGCTTACCTTAGCTTTGTCTCTGGCCAGTTCCCCACTGTGCGGCCACTCCACCCCGCAGCCCCCACCCCCGCCACGGCCTCCAGTCTCTTGCCTAATTGCATCTGGTGTGGGTTTCCCTTGTCTGGATGTGCTCCTCCCTATCCTTCCTCAAATGTGCGATCCTGTGATTTTTGTCAGCAGTCTTGTCTGGGAAGTGGAACAAATACTCAATCTCCAAGGTCACAGAGGTAACCAGAGGCTTGGAGAAATTAAGGTACTTGCCAAATGTCACAAAATTAAGAAATGATAAAGCATAACCAAAATGCTGTTTTAGGTCTAGAACTCTCTGGAGCAGTTGACAATTTTCCATTTTCCTATGTATCATAAAAAACAACGTAGGTTCATTATGAGAATGTGTCCATGACACGAAGCTATTACTTGCAGTCGGTTGAGTGGAGAAAGCCTCAGGGGCCTGATCGCGATAGCCCTGCACAAGACGAAGACAGTCTCTGTCCCCGCGTGAAGGGGACAGACAAGAAACCAGGGTGGTCACAGGTAATCAGTTAGAAACAGAAATGCTACTTGAGCTTATGGCAAGGGAGTTTAATCTCATCGGAAGGGTCAGGGAAAGCCGGTATAAAGAACAAAGAATGAAAAAACCATCCATAATTTCACCAGCTAGAAATACCAGCTGATGATTTGGGTTATTTTCTTCCTATCTTTCCCTATGTACTTTCTTCAGATTGTTCCCTTGAAACCCACAGCTGTCTTTATTTTCTCGATGCTCTTTTTCTATAAAATGCTACTGCTTCTACCCTAGAATTTCACGCCTCAGAATGTTTTCTGGAATATTGCTTACCTGTGACAGTAACATATGGTACTAAAAAAGCAGTCCATGACCAAAGCAAAATTTGAAATCCGTGAAAGAGGGTTAAATACACTTTTTAACAATAGAACTCTCAGAGCTTCTAATGTGTTAATAAGCACTGCGTGTCCCTAAATGGTGATGATAGTATAATGGTCTTCTTTTCTTTTTAATTTTTTAAAAATTAAAGTTAGCTAACATACAGTGTATTATTACTTTCAGAGGTAGAATTTAGTGATTCATCAGTTGCATATAAAAGCCAGTGCTCACGAAGTGCCCCCAACGCCACCACCCGGCCACCCCATCTCTCCACCCACCTCCCTCCAGCAGCCTTCAGTTGATTTCCTGTCGTTAGGAGTCTCGTAACTCCCTGTTTCTTTCTTTTTTTCCCAAAGATTTTATTTGTTTGTTTGTTTGTTTGTTTATTTGAGAGCACACAAAAGCAGGGGGAGCAGGAGAGGGAGACGCAGACTCCCCGCTGAGCAAAGAGCCCAATGTGGGGCTCGATCCCAGGACCCTGTGACCATGACCTGAGCCAAAGGCAGAGGCTTAACTGAATGAGCCACCCGGGTGCTCCTTCTCTCCACTTTTATCTTATTTTTCTTTCCCTACCGCTATGTTCATCTGTTTGGTTTCTTAAACTCTAGATATGAGTGAGATCATGTGGTATTTGTCTTTCTCTGGTTGACTTATTCCGCTCCGCATAATACCCTCTGGTTCCATCCACCTTGTGGCAAATGGCAAGATTTCACTTGTTTTCATGGCTGAGTAATATATATCACATCTTTTTAAAGAATCATTTTTTAAATTTAAATTCTATTGATTAACAAACAGTGTATTATCAGTTTCAGAGGTAGCGCTCAGTGATTCATCAGTCTTCGAGAACACCCAGTGCTCGCGGCCCTGGGCCCTCCTTATCATCCATCACCCAGTTACCCCATCCCCAAACCCCCTCTCCTCCAGCAGCTCTCAGTTTATTTCCTATCATTAAGAGTCTCTTTATGGTTTGTCTTCCTCTCTGATTTTGTTTTATTTTTCCTTCCCTTCCCCAATGCTCCTTTGTTTTGTTTCTTAAATTCCACATATGAGTGAAGTCACGTGATGTGTCTTTCTCTAGACTTACTTTGCTTAAGGTGATGCCCTCCAGTTCCGCCCACAGCATTGCAAGTGGCAAGATACCATTTTTGTGATGGCTGAGGAATATTCCATTATATATATGTATGTGTCTGTGACACTGGATTCAAGCCCCTGGACCCCCCACCTTCCAAACGGTGGCTGCTCTTCTACTTGTAGACTGGCAATATTTGTTTACTCAGAAACTCCGATCGAGGTTTCGGGTGTTCCAAATGATTTGAGAACTATCTAGTTGTATTCGAGGGATGAGACAAACTTAGGGTCCCCCGGCTCCTCTACCATCTTAACTCCTTCTCCCTGACAGTCTTATTTCCTAAATGAACTGGATTTTTCTTTTAAGAGGCATCTTGGGGCACCGGAGTGACTCATTCTGTTGAGCACCCAACTCTTGATTTCGGCCCAGGTCATGATCTCAAGGTTGTGAGATAGAGCCCTGCATCAGACCCCACACTCAGCACCGAGTCTGCTTGGGATTCTCTCTCTCCCTCTCCTTCTGCCCCTCCCCTGCTCACTCGCTCTCTCTCTCAAATAAATAAAATCTTTTTAAAAATAGAGGCATATTGAAGGAACACACTTTGGGAAATGTTCTAAGACCCTGGAATACATATGGGGATTCTAGCCCTCACCAGATTCCTACTCCTCTAGAACGTGTGAGATTCCGCCCATGTGTAACGTGTCCAGGGCGCAGCGCACACATCAGGACAGGACTTCAGACGGCCTCCAGGGCCTTTCCGGTTATCAGAGCCCAGCTTGGGACTCTTCCCCAAAGGAAACAGGGGATATTAAAGAAGCTGGTCTGGAATTAACCGGTGCATCTCTCGTGCTACCCGATCTGCTCGGATTCTGAGCGGGGGCTCCAAAGCCCCTTTTCCTCTTGGAAAGGACCTAAAACATTTGCTGAAATCCAGCTAAACCTCATGTTTTCGCTGCAGTGGCGCCACTTTGTGGGCAACAGGAGGAACTACAGGACAGTCCGCCTCCTGCTTCCCTGGGCTGGTCCAGCTGGGGAGAGATTTCCCCACCGAGAAGCCCTGGTCTCCCAGAGGCACGGGTGTCAAATTGGCAAGACTTAACTTTCCTGTCCCCGGCGCTTGGGATCCCAGAAGTACTCTCCTTCCTTCTTTGATATCCAAATTCCTAGTCTTTCAGTGCATGAAGTTAGCCGGCTTACAAAGGATGCCTAGAACTATCACCCGGGGCGGAGGCGGGGGGGGGGGTGTCTCCTCTTTGCTCTTTACAGCCTTCAGGGAGGGTGGTATGCTGGTCGTCCTAGGTTTTCAGAGGAGGATACTAAGGGTCAGAGAGGCTGTGAGTGACTTACAGCCACTAAGTGGAGACGTCGGGACTGAAATTCTTATATACTGATTCCAGATTCCCTGTCCCAATCCCTGCTGGATTGCTTCCACCGATGACTTAGTGGAAGGAAGCAATCTCTATTGTCTTCAGACAGAGGAGGGCGGAGGAACCCGACTCTCAAACTGTGCCCTATGGACGGAAATGTTTCAAAAATCAGAACTGGGCTTGCTCCTACTCCGGGGCTCGATAGGCAGGTGGAGTCCAGAGCCTCCGAGGACAAGCCGCCTCCATCCCAACACCGGGCGCAGGCATGCGTTGTTTCACCATTAACCACGCTCCTGGCTGCCATGCCCAGATCTGGACTCTGATTCTGAGCACAACTTTTTTTTTTTTTTTTAAGATTTTATTTATTCTTTTGATAGAGAGAGAGCATAAGCAGGCAGCAGGCAGGGGTAGAGAGAGAGAAGCAAGCTCTCCACTGAGCGGGGAGCCTGACTCGGGTCTCAATCCCAGGACCCTGGGATCATGAGGTGAGCTGAAGACAGACGCTTAACCAACTCAGCCACCCAGGCGCCCCACTCTGAGCAAATCTTAACTTGGAGCAGGATGACGTTCTTCCAAAGTATGTATTAGCGTCTCCCCATGACCTTCTTTCGTGTCCTCAGGTTTCTCTTCTTTTGAATCACTGGAGGATGAAGGATTGCCCTGGCCCAACGCGCAGGTTCTGCAGGAACCCCGGTGGCTGCTGCTCTCACAGCAGTACCTCCCTCCTCCCTGCAGCGCATGCTCCCTACCCTGGACGGCGCAGATACTCACCGCCCCCCCAGGATATCTGTCACGCCCTCCCCACTCATCCTGAAGGATGCAGCTCACATACCACACAGCTAATAACACCGAGCCTCACGGAGTTCTAACTACCTACCAGCATGGTCTCCATGCCTTACATGGACTTTTATTTAATCTCTGGAACTCTATGAAGTACGTACTAGTTTTATGTCCATTTTACAGATGGAGAAACTAAAGCACAGAGGCTAAGTCTGTTGCCATGGTCACGTAGCTAACAAGTGGTAGGGCCAGGATTCAAGCCCACACCATGCTCTTAGCCAGCTTGTAGTGCCAGGTTGGGTGCCCCCTCCTTGGAGAAACCTTTTATCCCTTTATGCATCCTCTGACTTACAACACCCTTGACTATAAAACTATGACGGCGTTCGCCATATAGCCTTCGGCCCTGGGTCTCTCTATACGTGCCTTGCTGGAAGAAAGGGTCGACCAACCATTGTCCATGGCAGACCTTGGTGACTATTGCTGGAGTCACTGGGTCATGCCCAGGCCAGACAGGAGGCACCTTAGACCCACAGGAGAGCTGCCAGGGGGTTTCCAGAAATTCCAGACACACTCGACAACAATTTTCCAGTCAGAAATTTGTAAACAAAACTGGAAACCTATTGAGATCCACAACATCCTTTCTAATTTACCTTGGAGTGAGAGGGTTCTGTTCTTGTTTTCTTCTTTCTACTTTTAAGTTCTCATTTGGCTCCCAAATGAGTGAAAGACAAACTGACAAAGTTCGTCCTGTTCGACCAAAGCCCCAGTCTGTACATTCCCCCTGTCGACCGACCCGGCCCCAGGAGGCCCTTCCCTAGCACACCCCACCCCACTTCTCACCCGTCTCCACCCACGGCTTCACCCGGCCCTGCCCACCTCCTCCTCACCCACACTGAGCGGAGAGACCCCAGAAGTTAAGCCAACCGGCACCTCTCAGAACTTGTCTGTTCTGATCTCCAGGGGAACTGGCTGTGCCGGGGGTACTGGGGATCCGAGATGCCGCCTGAGGTGTCCCCACACCAGTGGACACCACGGTAATGACAGTAAGATATCTATATAGGGTTTTTTTTTTTTTTTTCAGTTTGTTTCCTGACCGAAGGTCAAATGCCAGCTGCCTGGCACAAAGCAGGTCTCCAGGCAACCAGAGCTGGACCTAACGTTTCCTTCCCTGAGAACAGGGGACCCTTATGGCAGACCTGCTCGTGCAGTTGGGAGGGCATGTTTGGGAAGGTGGGGTTCTGCGGAGCCCGAGATGGACTAGGCTGGATAGGGAATGTGGATGGGAATTCTCGTCCTTGAGTGGAGCCCCAGCCCTGGACTTGAGGCCTCAGGTGTGTACTTCAGGACATGATCACAGGGCGCCTGGGGGGCTCAGCTGTTGAGCAGCTGCCTTCGGCTCGGGTCATGATCCCAGGCTTCTGGGGTCGAGCCCCACATCAGGCTCCCTGCTCAGCGGGAAGCCTGTTTCCCTCTCTCCCACTCCCCCTGCTTGTGTTCCCTCTCTCGCTGTGTCTCTCTCTGTCAAATAATTAAAAAAAAAAAAAAAAAAAGGACATGATCACAGTCAACATTAAAAGCACACTCAGTGCTTTTGCACAGAGTGGTTACCCGACATGCTTACTCACAGGAGCTGAGCTGCGGGCAACAAAGGTAGCAGGTGCACACTTATTATGTGCCTCTATTGAGTGCTTTACGAGACTTTCATTTTCCGCAACAGCCTATGAGATGGGGATTGTCACGAAAAGACCTGCTGCGGGGAGGAAGCGGGAGGCCGAGGGCAGCCCTTCAGGGAGGCCTGACTGGTCAGGCCAGGAGCTGGAGCCCTGGGCAGCCCTAGCCAATCACCTGCATTTTGGGGCGGGGGCACGTCTTCCCCTGCTGCCCCCGTTACCTGCTGGGGCTGGCCGCTCCTTGTTGAGGATATCATAGCTCTTCCAGCTGTACTGAGGGGCCGGAGAGCCTTCCTTTGATTGGCAGGTCAGCTGGATGTTGTTCCCAATCACGGTCTCTCCCTCGATGGCGCAGTCTGGTTTGGAGGGGGCCACTGTAGAGGGGAAGAACAGGGTGAAGGCATGAATCCAGAGGGCGGTGGCGCTTGGTGACAGCCACCTCCCACCGCAGACACACACGCAGAGAAAGTCAGAGCCTACTGGTGAGAAATAGTGCTGCCAGATCAATCTGCCCCAAACACCTCCTCGGCGGCCTGGCACTGTCACAGAGAGGCAGTGCACACCGACATCAGGGGCATCCGAGTGCAGGATTGGAGTCAGCTCCATTATAAAGGTGGGGATACTGAGGCCCAGGGAGGAGACTAGGCAAGAGCCGGGGCGACTGGAGCCCAGGTCTTCTGACACCATCTCCAGTGCTCTCTCCACCAGCCCACACAAGCTCCTTCTGATGTTGGCCCATCTGTGCCATTTTAGGTAAACCTTGTAGTCACACCCCCCCCCCCCCGTGTTCCTGTCTGTAAGGCAAGGGGACAACAGACTTTCTGTAAAGGGTCAAAGGTAATATCTCAGATGTTGTGGGTCACATTACAGTCTCTGCCACTGCTCCTACGTTTTTAATAACTCTTTATAAATGTAAAAACCATTCTTGGCTTGCAGGCCATGTACAAACAGGCCTGGGCTGGATTTGGCCATGTTTCCCTGGCCCTGGGTTAGGGGAAAGCTCCTCTCTTTGAAGCCCTTCCCCTCAGACTTCTTAGGAAAGTTCCCTTTGTGTTGAGCACTTCCTTCATGGATAAAATGTACGTGCTCGGAGTAGATGGGTGACGGGAGAGACCCCAGGTGGCTGCAGAGTTGTGTGCTGGGTGGACAGTGAGGCCCAAAGGGGTGGGGGTGGGGGATGGCAGAGACCAGGAAAGGGAAGCCTACAGAAAGGTTATAAAACCACTCACAATCCTAACCTGATCACCCACAATTCCTGAGGATCTTAAGCTGGTCCAGTCCCTTGGCGCTCCCGTACCACTGCGCAGGCTGGCTCATTCTACAAACCTTATTGGGCACTTCCTGCATGTCTGAAAGTGCCTGGTACTGGGATCACAGACTGAGTGAGTTCCCATGTTCAAGGAGTCCAGTGGGGGCAAAAGACAAGTGACTGGACAATGACTGGGCTGGAGGCAAGACTGCGGGGACAAGGAAGGCACAAGTGAGCGACATCCCCACAGCCTGGGCTGTGACCTGCAGGAAGAGTGAGAGTAAGCAAGGCCAGTAGTGGAAATGGTGGTGGTCAGAGAGGTAAGGGCCCTCCACACAGAGGAAACAGCATGTGCAAAGGCCCTGAGGCAGGAAGAAGTGTCAAGGATGCTTGAAACTTCACGTAGTGTCCTTGGGGCGGGAAGGGGGAGAACACGCAATGCAGAGGTTTATTGCTGAATCCCCCTTGGCAGGAATGTCCCTCCAACTCTTTCTTCAGACCCTTGGATGGTCTGCTTGTCCTGGTCTATAGCACTGTGCACTGTACAATCCAGACAGTACAGATCTACAGAGAGTGTCGCAGCCCCCGCTCCCTGCCCCCCCACCCCCCAAGTGGCTGCAGGAAGCTACCCCGGATATACCCAGCGGCCACTTCTGGTTTTTCTCTGAGACCGGCAAGGGGTTCTTCGGCGTGTGTCCCCCACAGCTCCTGCTGCTCCTGTGGAGGGCCACTAGGTGTGGGGCAAGCATGGAGCAAATAAGAGGCACTCCCTCACACCAGCCCCAGTTGGGCAGCCCCTAAAACTAAGAGGCCCAAGCTTGGTTCAAGAGCCACCTTTTTATATCCTGGCCCAGGGCCCGGGGACTGAGCAGCCTGGGCAGGAAGAGGCTGCTGCCTTCAGCCCTCCACCCCGCAGGCCCAGCAAGTGGGTACAAGGGAAGCCGACACTGCTTCCCCAGAGACCAGCTCTAGGTGAAGGCTGATGAGCCAAATTTGCCTCCTGAACTCTCCAGAGGTACAGGGACAGCCCTCTCCGCGCATGAAAACCACCCAGCCTGTTTCCCAGGTGGCCTTGAGCAGGGCGCTACAGCTTCATCTCCCAGTTAGAGAGCCCGCCTGGAGTATAAGGTGCCCGGAGAGTGTCACAGCGAGGCAGTGTCCGACTTGGTGTGCATGACCGTGGTCAAGCCTTTCTGGGATCCAAGACAAAAAGGGGACAGAACAGACCAAGGCAAAGGAGCATCTAGAGAAGCATGAAGGAGCAAGCTGGACACGTCCGGGGGCTAGCTTTGCCGGGGAAGTTATTAAGGCAAATCCTTCATTCAGTCCCGAGGCAGCAGTGGGGTAACAAGAGACCAACCAGCCCCAAAAGACCAGCCTTAAGAAGGCGTGTGTCAGGTTTCTGTCCGTCCCCCCACACACATCCAGGGGCCCTTACCCTCAGCCCCCCGTCCGTCCCCCCGCCCTGGCTGACCCTAGGCACCCCCCCCCCGCCCGCGCGCGCGCACACACACACACACTGTCCTGATCCTTCTCGAAGGGGTCCTCCCCAGACCCCGAGCATCAAAACCTCTAAGCAGCGCTCGTTCAATCAGCCCCTCTTGCGAGGCTATGAGGCCTGTGGGGCCCCCGAGATCTCGGGGTTCTGGGTGGGCTCCTCCTGCGTCCCAGACGGAAGGCAGCCTCTCCCCAGAGGGCAGGGCCGGGCACCGCGCCGCCCCGAAGCCTGCACCTCCCGCTGCCGGCGCCAGGGGGCGCCAGAGTCCGCGGAGCCGCCGGTCCTGGCCGCCGCTTGCGGGGCGCTCGGTCAGGGCTGCGGAGCCGCGGCCGCCAGGTGGCTTTCCCCCTCCCACCACCCCCCTGCCCCGGAGACCCGCTCCGTGCGCTCCGCCCCGTCGGAAGCTCTCCGCTCCCCGAGCTTCTGGGAGTCCTCCAGCCGGCGCGGTGGCCCCGCAGAATGAGAGCCCTTCTCCCTAAATACAGCCCCGCAGCAGGGCAAACCCAAGTCTCAGGTTTTCCTGGTTTCCTCACAGACGGTACAAAATGCTCTCTCTCCTCCTCGCTCCCGCTGTAAAGCAAAACACGGAGAGCAGGACCTCAGCCCAAGCCCGTCTCTCCCCGCGGCCGGACCGGGAGCAGCCCCGACACGCCCGCCACGGGGTCTGGCCGCGGTCGCCGCAAACCAGCGCGGCCGGTGGGAAGGGGACCGCCGCGGGGACGCGGATGCGGGAGGCCCGCACTCGACGGCCCGAGCACACCCGCGACGGAAGCCAGCCCCGTCCACACGGCCTCCTGGCTCGCCTCTCGCAGCCCGCTTCCCGCGCACGTGCGAGGAAGGGGACGGAGACCCCTGCTGGCGCTCGGGGCTCACACCCTCGGGGACAGTGTCCTCGGAGCCCGCACTCCGGTGCTCCAGGCTCTCCGAGGGCCGCTTGGGTTTGGGGCCAGGACCCAGTCCAGGTTCGCAACACGTGGCTCCCCCGCGGGCACCATCGCAGCCACCGGTTTGCGGCTGTCGCGGCGGCGACGCACGAGGGTCGTAAAGGAGAGGGCGCGCCGCCTGGTTTCCGGCAGGCCCCCGTCAGGCCGGAAGGGGAGACCGATCTCCTCCCAGAGGTCTCACAGGTACGGACTCGGGGGGGGGGGGGGTGGTTCCCTCAGGTCAGAAACCCCCGAAAGGGGGGCAGGAAAGAATCCCGAAGGGAAAGGAATCGCGCAGGTCCGGCCTGGGGAGAGGAACCGTAAGAACGTCGGTGTGAAAGCGCGAGCGGATGTGCAGTTCGACCTGCCGGGTCAGGCGGCCCGAGGCCGTGGCTCCACCCTTAGGGCCCCCAGAAGTCCACGGAGTCCGAGTAGGCCCTGACCTGTCTCTGGGGTGACCTCATAGGGTCTAAGGCGAGCCCTTGGGGCGCCAGTCTGGGGTTTATATGGACTCACGGTGGCCAAGAGGCATGCAGGTGTCCCCCAGGAGGGCGGACAGGCGGGCCTGGGCCTGGTCTCTCTGCAGGGACACCCACCCTTTGTCTGTCTCTGCGCCGGCGACACAGGGAGGGAGCACACAGAGTGGACAGCCCCCTGCTCGTCGTGGGTCGTGCTCGTCAAAACCGACTGTACGCTCGAAAGGCTTAAGAAGCGATTCCCCGGAGGCTGTGGGCTGAACACGTCTCCTGGAAGATTAGGCCCATTATGTGAGCCGGAACGGGCCACCTGCGGGGTCGGCTGGCCCTCCGCGGGGCCCTGGGACCTACCCACTGTCCAGGTCAGGACCCCCAGACACCCTGACCTAGTCCCAGACATTGATTCTGGGCTTCAGGTGGCCCAAACTCTGCCCCCACGGGTCCCATTCTGTGCCAATAGGAAGGACCAAAGTAGGGTATTCGTGACCCAAGTAAAAGACCCCAAAGGCTGTAAGGAAGCAAAGCCTATCAGGGAGGCCGTGCCCCGGGGGCATCGGGGGCAGCCGTGGGAACGAGCTCCGGACAAAGACAAACGGGTCAGAACCACAGTCCTCCTCTCACCCGGGGCCTAAAGCAGAGGTGCGGGAAGACGGTGGCCCCGAGGCTTCTCAGTGGCATGTGTGGGGAGATCTCTGCAGCCCTGACAGCCCACGGGGAAACTGATCCAGACAGAGACAGGTTGTAAAGTCACAGGAGCTCTCACCCTGATGTTTAAGGTGTGGTGGTGGGGGGGGGGGCGTCTGCCGTCCACCCAGGTCATGATCCCAGGCGTCCTTCAGGACAGGGACTTGGAGGAATATTCCCAAGCAGCTGCTGAAACTCCCTTTGTTTCCAGGAAATTCCCTGTCTTCTCTGGCCCAACACGACTGCCTATCCCCTCTTGTTGGCGGGAAGACATGGCATCTGCTCGGAGCCGATGAGCTCCTGAGCCAGGAACCTTTCTCTGTCCTCTGGCAGCACTTTCTTCTGTCTCCCCATCCCCCTTTTCCCGGTTCTGCACCACCTTGGGTGCGGCCTGCATTGGTGGCTGCTAGACCGTCCTAGGTGCTTCAGGCACCGTGCTCCTCCCTTCACTGTTGGAGCAAGACCAACACCCTCTGGACCTGACACCCCCCCACACTCCAGATTTCCCCAGGGGTCTCAGGTGAAAATCGACCATGGGGAGCATCCAGGTGGAACATAATTCAGTATTTAAACTAAGTTTGTTGCTTTAATTAAGATAGATATGTCTTTTCAGTTCTCGGCAGTAAACGTGAAACTTTTATTCAATGTCAAGGTTTACTGAAGGTCAGATGACCTCGTGTTATGTCTGTTGCAACTTGTTAGCAAGAAGATGACTACACGGATGGTTAATCATCTAGAAGTTTTCTTGGGTGATTGTTCAGATAACTTTCAAAGTCTTTGATAAACTAAAACTTTGAAGTTTTGCTTCAATGATAAATGGAATTGAATTTATTGGACATCTAGGTCGTTTCCAAATAGGATAAAGTGTAAGTCCTTAATTACTGGACATAGGTTTGTGCTTTTGACTTCTTACTGTAAAGAAACTAAGGATATTTAAATCTGTTGGTAAACATGTTTTGTGCTTAACTTGCTCACAAATTTGCCATCTAAAGAATTATGGTGTAACAGTTCATAACTGTTTACTCCTCAGTCTTTACTGGAGATTAAGGTTTCTAAAGAGTGCAAAATTCTGCCAACTGTAACTAAGACTGGTGGAAATAAGGAAAACAACTCAGTGTGTGGAAAAGTAGGAGATCTGTAAGAAACGTAAGAAATGGGAATGCATTTTTGTTGAAGGTTTAAAAAAGGTAATTTTGTCATAAATGAGATGGTTGTTTGGGAAAAAATGAGCAGGGACAAAATCTGAATGCAAAGAAAAAGTTGTAGAAGGTTTATGGAGGGAAAACTTTGGAACAGAATTTTAGATGCGGTCGGGAGGGACCAAGGTTGAAATGAATGGATTTTAAAGTACATTGGTATAAGATTGAAAGTCTGCTTCTCTCTGTTCAAAAGACAAAACTATTGTTGGTCAGCTCCTGATAAGAAAATACAAATAGTTGTTTTCTCTCTGCTTGCCTAGAAAAACCAGTTTCTCTGTCTTGCCTTTATCGGGTCTTTAACATCCCTAATCCTATTTAGGGAAGTGCTTTAAAACGTTCTAAGGTTTTAACAAACTTCCCCAAGATTTAAATCATGAACAAAGTCTTGTTGACTGATTAGGCTTGCTTGTTGGGTCTGTAACCTTCTGGTTCTGGCTATTGAAGTGTATGTATCCCGGAATAACTGAGTTTCCTTGTCAGTCGTATCATAGTGAGCTCTCCTATCAGATCGTTAACTGTGTCCATTTCTGAGGGTTTTTTTTTTTTTAATTATTTATAATTGTTCTTACTGTCTTGCAAAATAAGTTTCATCTTCAAGGAGGTTCTTATAAAAGACCTTTAGGACAATATAGGTATTCAATACCTTTAAGATCAGCACCGAAATGAGTAAGAACTTTCAGAACTAAGTAAAAGCTGCATTCAAACGGAACGTGAATCAGTAACATGGGACTAAAGGAGCTAAAAGATCGTAGTGTTGTGACTCTTGTTTAATCATTGCTGGTTCTCTCATGTTTGCTCTTTCAGACTAAGGGAACTTTTTCTTAAGATATCTGTGGCTTACAGAAATGTAAAAATACTCATTTATAAGCAAATCAAAGCATTCAACTTTTCTATGTGACCCTTCTGAAACTCAGAAGGTCTCAGTAAGTATTCTTTCTTCCATGGCAATCAGTCATTTGCATAAGTTCAATAGGAATCTGTTCTCCTTGTAAAAAGACATTATTGGAAACATTGGTTATTTTATCAAGGCTTAGACTGGAATGTCCTATTTGAGAAAGACATGCATAGACTCAGATATAACCAGAAAGCTTTAAGAAATGGAGGTTGGCTTTATGAAACCTGGAGTCCTAACACCCCTTGGAACTGTTGGCCTGATACCTTACAGAGTTTTCAGCAGCCTCACCAGGTGAGTGAAGAATGTCACTTCCTGGAAGGTGCAGGACCCTCAGGAAGAGGAATCTGTCCAAATCTATAGGTATTGCAGGTGTGTCTGACGGCAAGTAGTTGGCCTGGAGAGGCTACTGAAAGTCCAACCTAGAGATTCCTTATAAAAAGTTCCAACAGGGGCGCCTGGGTGGCTCAGTAGGTTAAAGCCTCTGCCTTCGGCTCAGGTCGTGATCCCAGGGTCCTGGGATCGAGCCCCGCATCGGGCTCTCTGCTCAGTGGGGAGCCTGCTTCCCCCTGAGGAAGCAGGCTCCCCACTCCTTCCCTCTCTCTGCCTGCTTATGATCTCTGTCTGTCAAATAAATAAATAAAATCTTAAAAAAAAAAAATAAATAGCTCCAACAAAGCAGATTCTGAAAGATCTGTATGATCTGTCTGATCACTCAGTGTTCTTGCTGAGCTTATGTAAATAATTAGGCCAACTTTGTTAAAACTGGACTTGTTTTTTAAACAAATTAGTCCTGATTTGGCTATCTCTGGAAATGAGGGTTATTTTAGAGAGAAAAATTACATTTAAATAACCCACTTTTGTGGATGTTAAGTTCTAGATTTTGATGTCTTTAAATGTTTGTTGTTCACCTAAGCTAGACAACTTGAGGTAAACTTCAGAGAAGTTGCACAATAGCTCATTTAGACAATCTTCCTGCTTTTTATTCTGTGGGGATAATAACAGGGCCCCATGGCACATGATTAAACAACTGGAAAATGGAATTGATACCCCAAGAATTGTATAACTTATCACCTTGACCAATTCTATATGGCTGTGGCTGGGATAATGAAATCATTCCCTAAAAGCCAGAGCATACTCCACTCCATAGGGTTAACTATGGACTTATGGAGATAAGGGATGACCCTTTCTTTATGATTGGATCAGATGATGTACTTGGGAATGACTTTAACCTCTTGATAAGTTTTCCCCCACTTGCCAGTGATTCCTTGTAGTTAGGATATTAATGCTTTACCCCAAAGAGGTCTTTCTTAATTGTTTCATCCCTCTCAGTCGTATTTATCCTAGAAGCCACTTCTATTGAGGTACAATTGGAAGCAAAGGCTTTAGCTAAGCATATAACTGTCACTATGGGACAGTCCCTGACTGTAATGACTTCACATTAGGTCCAGATTTGTCTTAGAGGCCAAAGGCCACTGATGGATGATGGAGGATGACTTAATAAATACCAGACTATGCTTACAGATACACCTGAAATAATACCTAAAACCTGTCACACTTTAAGCCCAGCTACCCTTATGCCTGGAGCTAAATGTCATACTTCTGTAGAGCCTACCTGTTGGAGGTCATTGATCTTATTTATTCTAGTCAATTGGATTTAAAAGATTCCCATAGCTATAATTCACCTCAAAGGCTCTGTGGCAGGCCGCCCCCCGTAATAAGCAGGGTCAGAGGAGACCTTGAACGGACTGGAAACTTAGAAGTGTCCCACCTCCAAGCCCTGTGAAAAACTTTAAGGCGCATCTCCCGAGAAGCTTTGAAAAGGACCCCCTCAAACCACAGTGGATAGGGCCCAACACTGTTCACACCACCCCTACCGCCTTTAAGGTCTCAGGTGTCACCCAGTGGGTCCACCACTCTAGAGTAAAGGAGGCTCACAAGTCAGACGAATCATGCCAGCGGAAAGCCCATCCAGACCCTACCGACCCGCTCCGGCTCCACCTTCAGCGAGACCCCACTGACTGATGGACATCAGTTCACCGTGGTCCCCGGCTATCATCGGCATAACATCCCTCACCTCAGCAGTCAGACTTTACGCTGCTTCCCCTTCTGATTGGACTTCCTCCCAGAAACTTGTTATTGTTACTGCTTATTGGGCAACCTTAGGATGGACTGCTTAGTTCATAGAAAACACTGTTACCAGGCAAGCCACCACCCAGGTATTAGCCTTGCAGGGTTGTCGGCCCACAGTAGATGATAATGATGCCCTCTAAAGTAGGTGTTTAAGGGGGCATCAAAGGGGGCGAATGATAAGGGGAAAAACTGTAGTCTAAGATGGCCGACCAAACCAGCAAGGGAATTCCAGCCCCTGTCTCAAAGCCCTTTCGGGTTCTTTGTTTCCTATTCCACGTGCACCAAAAGTACCAAGTATGTGGAAGTAGAAGGATATAAATTACCCTCCCTGCTTGCACTCAGACTTTTGGGGAACCGTCTCCTCTGAGCCCGCCAGTGTTCCATTAATCTCCCAGTCTCTGAGGGCTGCTTGGTTCTCCCGTCAGGACCCAGTCCAGGTTCCATAACAAAGCCAGAAGGAGACAGTATCAGCCAGAAAAGGATCATGTCCAGAGAAGTGAGGTATTTGGCTAGGGGCCAACCAGGGCAATGGGAGAGGAGGAAGAAGTACAGAACAGAAACTGGTAAAAATGTGCATTTTCTTGGCTTATAATATCTCTCCAAGGAGCTAAGTCAAATAAAAATGAAGAGCTATGTACATAAAACAATCTGTTACAGCATTCTTCATAATGGCTTTAGCTGGGACAGGCTGAATGCTCACTCAGGGATGGGGACTCAATCCACTCACCTGAGCAGCTCAGAGGACTGTAAGTGCTAAGACGGCGGAACGCGCTACCTGGTGAGGAGCGAAAAAGAGCCAAGTACCAAACCATTTGGCTACAAATCCAGTGATGGACAAAAATGAGCATGAAGACAGGAGCTCAAGTCAACATGTTTCTTTTTTGTTGTTGTTTCTCTCTTTTTTCTAATTCATATTTTCAAGAGGCAAGGCAGCATCACCAAGCACAATTATGTTTGTTTGTGTTTGGACTAAGGCTGCTATCGTGGCAGGATGTGAGAGCGGTTCAACGACCAACAGCCTTCTACAGGCTACAAATGTCAACCTGAGGAGCCCTCCAGAGAGCCTGCCCCTTGCTCTAGGGGTACTCTGAGACAAACACATCAGGCACCCCAGCTAGATTGGGAGCAACTGAAACACGGCTCTAAAAATGCCAGAAGATGAAAATGTGTGAGGGTGACAGCCTCATCCATGAAGTGAGAGGGACTGTCAGTGCTCCTCAAGGTCTAAGACCATGAGGAACTCCCCATGAAAATCCAGAAACAGAGAGGCAGCGGGGTTTCCATGTCCCAGACCCTAAGCAAAGACTCCCCCATGTGGAAGAGGAGTCAGAATTTCATTTATCAATAAGTGATGTGTCTAAGATGCAAGGGTCCTGTGGACAAATGAGGACAAACGGCTCATCCAGGGCTGACTGGGCTCTGCCCCACCAGTCTTCTGTTGGCACAGATCCAGGAAGGGCAGAACACAAGTTACTGCCGCAGTCAGCTAAAACGTCACTGGCAAGCTTATGTCTGCTATCAACTCACAGAAAGGGTACTTAGAAGATGTAAGTAAACCTGAAAGAATTTGGGAATCGTCCTGAACAGGATCAGTTACCCACTGTGAAAGTACAGGGCTTTGCCTTTGGGCCATCCTGTTCTGATGGAAGCTTGGACCCGTTTTACAGGTGTGTCAAGCCTCAGTGTTCTCTTCTATTAAACGTGAGTGTTAATACCCACTTTCACGGATGGATTGCAAAGATTAAAAGAGACCATATCTGTAAAGCTCTTAGATGCCTGGCTCATAACTCATCCTCAGGAAACAGGAGCTATTATGACCATGACTCTGTGACAGCTTTCACACAGACCAAGGTTATTGCAAGATGGTAGTGTTCTCTCTATTTAAGGTAAATACCCTCTGTTTTCAGAGCAGGAGGACACGAGAAACAGGAAATTTAGCTACATGGTTGGGTGCAGGGTTGTGAAAAAGAGGAAGGTATAGGAAAAAGGTCCTATACCTTCTGTCCATAGGAGACCTGGAATTCTGTAGGCCATCCCTTGTTATTGAGGGTCATTAAATCCGAAATACATCTTCCTATATGAGAGGACTTCACCTTTGTAACATGTCATTCCTTTGCAAGTAATATGTAAGTTGACCATAATTCTAATCCCCTTCAACTTTTAACTAAGAAAAATGATTTTAAAAATTAACATGGAAGAATAACTGTGTAGAAATTGACAGAATTTTTTTTGGGAAAAGTTTAGCAAGAGAAGATATTATACAGTGCCAGGTATTAAAAGCTGACTGTTCAAACACTGATAGCTCTAACTAAAAACAAAACAACCCCCCCCAAAATAAAACAGACTATAAACATTGAGTATGAACATGCTGTAACCAAAACCATGTAATATCAGCATAGGAATAATCAAAAGGAAAATGAACAAAAAAGGAGTAAGAAAGTAGCCATTCTGTGTAAGAACTTACTCTGTGCCAAAGCTGGCATCCCAGTGGGATGAGCAGGGTTTCTTTGGTACAGTGAATGACGCTGATGCAATTGGTTATCCATGTGGGAGGAAACAAAGTTAGACTCCTAGCATCCTATTTACAAAAATAAATTCTGGATCAAATAAAGGTCTAAGTGTAAACAAGAACATGAAGTTCATTTTCATACCACTGAAGGCGGTGGTGCATGACAAGGGACCTCAGATGTGTTCTAGGAAGCAGCAACATGAGACAGATTGGGACTTCTCCTGTGCCCAGAATTTCCACTGCAACCTCCAGGAGGGTAAGTGTCCTCAGTGTGAAAGAGAAGCATGAGAAACATCCCAGCAGCCTTTCCCAGAGCAAATCCTTAGGTTACCAGGGACCCTCCTCCCACCCAAGCAAGGGAAGCCTGGAGGTTCATCGGGAAGGAGATCTCTTTGAAGAGGATGCTTAGGAAGGGCCCCGTGAGTATTTGCTCTCCTGCTCCTGGGGTAAGGAAAGAAGTATTTCCCCCATCTCGGGTCAAGCTGAGGAAACACCAGAAGAATCCAGCATGGAGGCCAGGGTTCTGTATGGTTGGAAGCTGGCATCTCTCATTCTGTGGCTGAGGCTCGCTGAGTGACAGAAACCTGTACGTTCTTGAAGTGCTGGTTCTGCAGTCTGAGGACAGAAGGGCTTTATGGAGGCCTCTGGGTTTCCAGGGATCCCCCTGCTTGCAGCCGAGAGAAGGGGGCTGGAGTGGGCTGCAATGGCCAGGTGGGAGTGGGGGCTGACCCATGCCATGTTCATGTCTCCAAGGGGCTCTGCTTGCTGGGCCACAGGGAACCCGGAGCAGATTGGCAGAGAGCAAGAGTGAGTGCCAGAAATGGGTACTGGGTGGAAAAGGATGGGGGCACACATGCTACCTGTGTCAGGTGGAAGGACCTGTTCGTTCATTCCCCCCCAAAAAAAGCTAAGGTGGGGTTATGTGAGAGCCCAGAGGGAGATGCACGAGGCCTCACCAGGCAAGCAGGACTTGGCTTTTCTCCCTTTGATCCTCCCTGGACCTTGACCTCTGAGGAGCCACATCATCACTTCCCAGGGTTGGGAGGAGTCAGATGAAGGAGGTAGGGTGAGGAGACAGACCCCAAGCCCTCACTCCCCACTGCTGGTCCCCAGGCTTCAGGGGCTGGGCCCAAATGGGGAGTAGTGAAGCTTATTAGTGGCTAAATTAACATTTTGATTGAGACTGTCTGAATTTTTTCTTACCTAACAAAGTAACAAAATTTACAAAAATTAAAAAGATTGATAACACTCAGTGCCAGTAAGGATGGGGGGGAAACCAGTGTGCTCATAAATCGCTATGGCAGTAGACGTCATTTTGAGGAAAGTAGTTTGCCAGTATGGCTTCATGTTTCATGAAGGCATCATCTTTGACCTAGAAATCCTGCTTTTAAGAATCTACTTAACAAAAACAACAGAGATGAAGAATATACATCAGTACTGTTCACACACAGAATTGGAAACAATCTGAGAATGTCCATCAGTGTGGGACACTTGGATCAATCATAGCACGTCCACGTGACAGAATGTGCGCCTCCGATATGGAGATCTATAGTATCGATCTGGAGAAACAGGCATGGAACGTTACCGCCAAAACACTGCCAAGTGGTCTTCATAATATAATCTTTTCTTTTCCCCAAAGAAAAGGAAGAAAGAAAAAGTGTGTGTGTGGGTGCGTGTGCGCACGCGTGTGCATATTTAGAAAGGACATGAAGCACGTGGAGGAATATTCCCACTGGCTACCATGCTGGTGGGATGGAAGGACACGGTCACATACTCTCTCGGGGGCTACACTGTTTGATTGACACGATGCTTCAAAAAGCCAGGCAGCCAGTTCCCGCAATTAAAAAAAAGTCCCACTAAGGAGTATAAATGGAAAAAGTAAATGAAAAATGATCCATTGTTTGGGTTTAAAGCGTTGCTACCTCCCAGGGTGGAGGCCATTCCTTATATTGGACCTAGAAGAGCCATTCGCCAATATATGTCCAGTGACTGACTCTGAGTTCAGGGCCTGCTTTCTCTGGGCCTCATCTGTAAAATGAAGATACTAAAGTAGATGATGTTCAGATTCTTCCGAAACTATGAGCTCTCATAATCAGTTATCTGTATGGGAAGAATGTCATCTTGGGACACATTTCAAAGACGTGGAGCCTCATCAGTGGTATGTGGTTGGGGCCCAGGGTGGAGAGATGCTAGTGGGAAGGGTATCTACTGATTAGCTGAATTTATTATGGGGAAGTCTCGATCTGGCTCTCGGCACCAAAGGAAGGCACAGTGAGAGTCCTTATTTAGGATCTATGATTTCCCTTTTTCTTCTCCCTAATAAGTTTGCCATGAAAAGGAAGGGAGCTGAGATATGTGGAGGAGCCCCAGGGCCACTCCAAAGAGGCCTACTCCACTGCCCTGGGAACTGCCTGCCATGGGCGGGCAACTCAGAATAGTCTTCCATTACGAAGAGAGGAGCAGCCCCTGGCAGGCAGATGGCGTGAGGGGATGCCTGAGCTCCTGGTCAGGTAGGGCTGTCTCTGGCTTGCACTTACCACGAAGGCACGACTTCTCCCAGAACCTCTTCCTGCCCCGCCTCCCTGCCACCCCAGGAAGGAGACAGAGACACTCACCCAGGACCAAGAGCCTGACACGTGACCTAGAGGTTCCCGCCAGGTCTTCGATCAGGGAGACAGAGCACTCGTACGTGCCGTTGTCATCCATGGTAAGCTGGCTGATGGTGAGGGAGGCGTCCGAGTGTTCGGCTCCGCTGGAGATGTTGGCGCGGTTCATATAGCGGTCACCGTAGATGTAGCCTTTCCTCGAAAATTCCCAGATGAGCACACTTTCCTGGGAGGGAGGAGAAACATCACTTGGTCTTACCCCAAGTCTTGGCATGGTGCTTGCAGCCTGTGCTGAGTAACCCTGTCCACAGGTTGCCAGGCCCAGAGGGCTAACTCGTCGACCCCTCAGAACAAACAGCTTTAACACATAGTGCCCATTTGTGGATTCCTCTTAAAATATATCTGTACTTTTAATGAAAATATTGAAAGGCCAGGACAGGTAGGCAATTCGTATCACAGAAGCACATGGGGATAAAGGGGCTTTTTCTCAGCTCCCTGCACTTTGACCCTTAGTAACCTCTGGCTTCTCTCTTACCCAAGAGATTTCAAATTGTTTTTGATTTCAAACTCTTCTCACTTGTTCAGACAACGAAGTATTTCATGAGCATCTATTATGCACCACCATATTGCGTTGGCAGGCACCATTGGCTTCCAAGCCCACTTTATTTACTTGACTCTTGCCTTTGGGATCAATTTATTCACTCATTGTGCAATCATGTGCTATCTTAGTGTGGCTAAGATCACTCCTTCCTAGCCAAACTACCTCAGTACAAATCCCAGTCCTGCCACTTCCTAGTTAGAGGACCTTGAGCAAAAGGTGACTCTCTTTCCTTTTCTACAAAATGGAGATCAAAACAATAACACCTATTTTATATGATTTTTGTGAGGGTTAAAGTATATATACGAAACAGTGAGGGCACTGCATACCACGGCAGAAAGTAAGTGCAAGACATCTTTGCTACTGACCGTGATGTTCCAAGATGAGGAGGTCGTGATTTCTGCCCTCAAAGAATAAATGAGTAACTGTGGGACCTCAGAAGAGAGGCATTACATCTAAACTAGATAGTTTGGGAAGGCTTTCTGGAAGAGTTCCCAGGAGATAGTGCCTCGGATCCTGAAGGACAAACTGGCCAGGCAAAGGGCTAGGGGGTTGGGGCGGTGCACGCTGGAGGACGGATGGATGTGTTTGGCATTCTAGGCAAAGGGAGAACAGTGAAAAAAGACCTCGGAGTGGGAAGCTATGGGTCTACCCCAGTGTGTTCATTATGAATGGAAGAGAGTATATGAGGGAAGGGTAGGTGGAGATGAGCACAGGAAGGTAGCAGCAAAGATGGTAGCTGCTGTTTATTGAGTGTGTGCTATGTGCTGGCTACTATTCCAAGCACTCTGTATGTATTATCTTGTTTAATCCTTGCAACATCCCCATGAAGGAGATATTATGATTTTACCCCCATGAAGGAAATATCACGATTTTACCCATTTTACATGAGGAAACCAAGGCAAGAGGTTAAGTACCTCTCCCAAGTGGTTAACCCAGTGCTGGGGAGGGATTCGAACCAAGCATTCTGGCTTTAGAGCCTGGACCCTGGCGATTCTGGATTACCAGACTGCAGGCATCGTGTATATGGGACTGAATCAGTGACATCTTATCCTGAAAGCACTAGAGAGCCATGTCTTTTAGGAAGTTAACTCTCAACACAGGGTGGGAAATGAGTTAGGAGGAGAAGGAAAGGCAGTTAAGAAATGAGTTCAGCAATTCAAACGAAAAATTGTGGGTCATCAGATCAGGCTGTGGCAATGCAGACGGGAAGGATGAAGTGAATCTGGGGGAGTGTGAACAGGGTAGACCAATGGAACTGGGAGTCAGGGAGTTGCAGATCTCAAGGGGGAGGGTCTTTGGCCTGAATATTCGGGTGTTTGGTGAATTCATTTCCAAGAGAAGAAACACCTAGAAAGAGAATGTTATAAGAAAAAAATGATGCATTCTGTTTTCTATGTGATGTGCCTGAAGTGTCGATGGCACAGCTGTAGAGTTCGGTAGGAGCTGGCCGGGGCCGCTGAGTGCACCCGGGGATGATGGTTGGGGAGTCAGGGACTTAGATGTTAACTGAGCCGTGGGCTAGAGAAAGCCATCCCAGGTAAATGAGTGCCGTATTCCAAGTCCCCAGGTTACTTCATTTTGAAAGGTTGGGGAGAGGTCAGAGCAGAAGAAAACCCAAGATGTGACTGCCCAAAAAGCCGATGTGACCGCCCAAAAAGCTGATGTGACCGCCCAAAAAGCCAAGGGAGGAAGATTCCAGTGGTCGATAGTGGGAAGCGCTAACGAGAGATGAAACAAGATGAAGCCTGAATGAGTACATTGAATTAGCAAAAGAGAAGTTGCTGGTGAAGGCAGGGGATTGGTAGAGGCGGAAGGCAGAGCATGCATGGGTAGAGAGGGGGTGTGGAGACATGGTGGCAGGGCTGCACAGGCCCTCTGGGCAAATCAAGACAAGGTGCCTTTGTTTCTGGACCAACACAGCCTGTGCCAGGAAACACGAGTTGGTTAATGGAGAGCAGGTTCTCTGGTGTAGGGCAGGAACTGCAGCCGCCCTGGGAGGGGCAGGTAACTAGCTCTCCTGAAGGGGAGGAGCGTTGGGGCGGGAGAGGAGGAAGTGTCTTGAGCTGTGGGCCAGTCTGTGAATCTGGATCTTTCCCAGCTCAGCTCTTTTCTGACGGGTTGGCTCTGCCTGGACCCTTCGTGCCCCAACTGTTCTCCTAATCACAGCTATCCCAAGGCTTCCTCCCTGGATCTCCCACCGCCGCCCCCTTGCCTGGACCTGTCACAATAATCTCCGTGAGGACACAGATTTAATCCCTTTCCCTGCTCCCTTGCTTACTCTCAAGGGGATTGCCTCCACTCCTTTTGGAAGTGAGGGATCCTTCGCTCAAGAGAAGAACTTTAGTGTTTATCTGAGCACTCAGAGAAGTGTCTGTTGAGACCGTCTCTAGTTGGCTGAATACATGTGATGGTGAAAGAGACCTCCTTCAGCTTCTTCGGGCTGAGGGCAGCAGCTTCCCTCTCTGGGTTTTACCCTGAGATTCTGGAAGTAGAAAGGACCTGTGCCCATGGCCCATCAGTCCTCGGATGGGGCAACAGAGGGAGGATCAGGTCGGATTTACTCTCTTTTCCCATGGGTCCTGCTACTCCAGGCCTTGGGTGTCCCGGGTCACCCCTTCTTTCCTGTCAGGGAAAAAGGTAAAGGCTTTCACTCTGGGTATTCCAGGGACCTAATGCTTACCTCTGGCAGGCACATTTGCATTTAAAAAAATTTTATTAAGTAGCTGCACACCCAGCATGGACCCCAATGTGCCTGCACTCAAGACCCTGTGATCAATACTGGAGCCAAGACCAAGAGGTGTTGCTGACATTGAGAGGCCGCCACCCACCAGCCGGAACGGCCGAAATTGACAAGGCAGGAAATGACAGGTGTTGGAGATAGTGGAGAAGGGGAATCCTCTTACACTGCTGGTGGGAATGCAAGTTGGTGCAGCCACTTTGGAAAACAGTGTGGAGGGTCCCCAAGAAGTTAAAAATAGAGCTACCCTATAACCCAGTAGTTGTACTACTGGGTATTTACCCCAAAGATAAGGATGTAGTGAAAAGAAGGGCCATCTGTACCCCAATGTTCATAGCAGCAATGGCCACAACAGCCAAACTATGACGGAGCCGAGATGCCTTTCAACAGATGAATGGATAAAGAAGATGTGGTTCATATACACAATGGAATATTACTCAGCCATCAGAAAGGATGAACACCCACCATTTGCATCAACATGATTGGAACTGGAGGGATTATGCTGAGTAAAATCAGTCAAGCAGAGAAAGACAATTATCCTATGGTTTCACTCAGATGTGAAACATCAGGAATAGCACAGAGCACCACAGGGGAAGGGATGGAAAACTGAATGGGAAGAAATCAGAGAGGGAGACAAACCATGTGAGCCTCTGGACTGTGGGAAACAAACTGAGGGTTACAGAAGGGAGGGGGCAGGGGGAATGGGGTCACAGGGTGATGGGTGTTAAGCACTGGGTGTTATACACAATGAATAATGGAACACTACTCAAAAACTAATGATGTACTGTATGGTGACTAACATCACATCATAAAATAAATTAATAGATAAGATAGGATAGATGAGTAGATTGTCTGGCGCTTAACTGTCTAAGCCACCCAGGAGGTACCCCCATGTTTGCCTTTTAAAAGTAGACCTCACTGTGGAACTTACTGAACCACCATGAGAAAGATAACTGTTAGCTTGGGGGAGCAGGGGTAACATATACTTCCCCGATGACTGTGTGCAGGTGCAGGAACAAGATCTGGCATCTGTTTCGGGACCTGTTTTGTATGACCCCCCCCAACCCTGAACCCGTCCTTTCTTTTTTTCTGGATGTATGTTTAAAAAACAGGGGAAAAAAAAAACCTAAGTTTGTAGAATTACAAAATTCCTTCAACCATGGTACCTTAAGTAGGATGCCCTCAGTGTGTGGTGCTGCCTATTTAAAAACCATTCAACTGGAGCCCCAAGAGTGCCAGCATACTCCCCCTGCTTTCCAGGTGCCTCCTTCCCAAACCACCAGGACGGGAAGGGACTGGAGTGGGAACACTTGGGTGACTTAAGTTAGCTCACCAGGGCCTACTCAATGGAAGAGCTGGGTTTTTATTCTTTTTAAAATTTTTTAAATTTTTTAATTTTTTATAAGCATATAATATATTTTTATCCCAAGGGGTACAGGTCTGTGAATCGCCAGGTTCACACAATTCACAGCACTCACCTTAGCGCATACCCTCCCCAACTGGGTTTTTATTCTTGAAAAGACTCATGGAAGGGCATGTTTCTTATAGGTTCACATACTAATTTTTTGAAAGATTTATTTATTTGAGACAGAGAGAGAGATGGCACACCAGTGAGGGGGAGGGACAGAGGGAGAGAGAATCTCAAGCAGACTGCCCCCCAACGCCAACCCCACCCCCCACCCTGGGTGTGGAGCCCGACTAGTGGCTCCCTCAATCTCATGACCCTGAGATCATGACCTGAGCCAAAACCAAGAGTTGGACCCTCAGCAGACCAGGCACCCCTAGGTTCACATACTAATTTGTACAAAGACATCCTTGGTGCAGCTTATGTCAAGTAATCATGAAGATTGTTCTTGAGTATTTTGTGAAGGTTAGGAAGTTGAAACAGGCAAGTCAGGGGTGTGAAAGCTCTAATTTATCTACCTCATTTAATTTTCAGTTTTGTAGCCAAAGTCTCTATTTTCCTATTTTTCAACAGCTGTAGTGTTCTGACACTTAAACCTAAATTGCTGTGTGGTGGAAACAGGCGAGATATCCTTGTGATTTTTTTTTTTTAACTTTCCCTTTTTGTATATGTAATATTAAGCAAATGATGAAACATTGTTCTAATGGTTTAACAAAGGAAGGAGAACAAAAGAACCTAATTTCTGGGTGGAGAAGTCAGTCTCCTTCTGTGTGGAAAAGTAGACAAATACTGTTATCAAAAGTTTGTCTGTGTTATTGTACCTGACTTTAGGATCTGAAATTTTTTTGGACAGGTGGTGCCTTTCCTCCTGGAATTGTAAGTGGAGCACAATACTAGCTCTTGCTTACACTGTGAAGTGGATATTGTTACAGAGAACACACCAGAGCCTTTCTCACTGGTAAGCAAATAATGCCTCGTGAATATATGATCTATGGAGAAACTCTGGTAGTTTTACCTGCTGATGCCAGCTGTCCGTTGGAGAGTAAATTTTGAATGTGTTCTTCCTCCTCACACCCCAGAAAATAAATAAGATAAATGTAGAGCTCACTCCAACGTAAGCATAGATGTTCCATTTCTTATCATTAGAGAAATGCGAATGTGATTTTAAAAATGAGAGACTTTTTTCACTTACCAAAATGGCAAAGATCAAACAGTTTCAGAGTACTGAGTGTTGG
The DNA here is from genome assembly GCF_030435805.1 of Mustela lutreola. NCBI lineage: Eukaryota > Metazoa > Chordata > Mammalia > Carnivora > Mustelidae > Mustela > Mustela lutreola. The sequence goes on along the minus strand of NC_081303.1, from coordinate 5,604,499 downwards.
ACAAGTAGGTGCCCTCGTATTGTTGGTGAACGTGCAGATTGGCATGACCTCTCACGAGAGCAAGTTGATCTCGTTTATCAAAATTTTAAATTCACATACCCTGTGACTCAGAAGTTCTATGTTTAATAACTTACCCTACACGCATCTACTTCAAATACACGCTTATGCTATCTGTGTGTGCTATACATGCCCATAGACCCTCACATCGAGATCATTATTGCAGGATTATTCGTAGCAGCAAAATCCAGGGAACAAACCAAATGTCCATCATTGGTACATACAGGACATTCATAAAATGGAATGCTTCATGTAAGTGTTTAAAAAATGAGACAGGTTGGGGCGCCTGGGTGGCTCAGTGGGTTAAGCCGCTGCCTTCCGCTCAGGTCATGATCTCAGGGTCCTGGGATCGAGTCCCGCATCGGGCTCTCTGCTCAGCGGGGAGCCTGCTTCCTCCTCTCTCTCTCTGCCTGCCTCTCTGCCTACTTGTGATCTCTGTCAAATAAAATAAATAAAATCTTTAAAAAAAAAAAAAAAAAGAGACAGGTTGCTTCTAGGCCTTTTGGCTGAGATCAAGGGTAAAAAAATGAGAGATATATAAATGTACTGACATATGGAAAGAGCTTCATGACCTGTATTATGAGAAGAAAAGCCAAGTGCAGAACAGTATGTGTGTGGTCTATGTAAACATGCCTATTCATGTATGTGTAGGTACATACATATGTATGTTTATGTATGCATACAGCATGCATTGAAGGCCACCCCAGAGCTTGTAAAAGTGGTTCCCTTTGGTGAGGGGAAGAGGAGACTGGGAGTTCAGAGAATGGGGTAGACCTACTTTCACTGTGTGTAAGTGTTATTGCTTAATCGTTAGTCGGATGCGTGTGTTACTTAGACACACTCTTGCACACAAATGAGAATTCAGGCTCTGCTCAGGGGAGCTCGTAACACTTCCCTATGGAGGTAGTTTTGTAGTCTCTGTGAAATTATAAGAGCATTGACCCTTTCTGGGGTCAATTCTAGTGTTATACCTGTCCACACACAAAATGACATATGTAAATGGTTATTCCTGGTCATTGGAAGACTGGGAATACCAAGAGCCTGTCATTATGGGGGCTGGTTAAATATTAACAGTGTCTCCTCACCACGGACTCCTACAAAGCTCTGAAAGAAGGAGGGAGCTCTCTACTAACTGGTACAGAAAGCTCTTCAGCAGCTGTGTTAAGTGAAGAGGGCAAAACAGTGCCTAGAATATGCTATCTTTTGTGTAAAAAAGGGGGAAATAGAAACACACACACATACACACAAAACACATTAACATTTTCTTGAATTTGCGTAAAGAATCAATGAAAGGATACACAGGAAAATAAATTGGTTCTCTTAGCCAAGAGTTATATTCAAAATACGTAATAATTGCAGCAGATCTAACAACCAATCAGAATAGAGACTGGTCCCAAACAACCAGTACCGGTGAAAACCAGCCTTGCCTGCAGGTGGGTAGTGTATGGGGGGGATGGGGGAGTTGGTGGAAATGGGGAGGAGTAGAAGGATCAGAGTAAATAGAGGCAAAGATGGGAATGAAACTTCCCAATGTTTGCTTTTGATGATGTTTTCATTTTGGAACCATGAGACTGTATTACCCATTTCAAATTAAAAGAAAAAAAAAAGTCTTCTGTATTCCCCAAAAGGACCTAAACAGGAAATTTTTAAACACCCCAAAACGCTAGAAAATAAAATCTGGCCTCGAGGAGAGCTCTATGCTAATCAAAAGGAATGACTGTCTCAAATGATACAATTTAGGTAACTCGAGACTGATCGGCAGAAGGATATTTTAGGGAAGGTCACTTTTTCAAAATAAAGGTGGCATTTTAGGCCCCTTGCTGAGTCTAACACTCACTACTATCTGCTCACCCAGTCCAGCTTGGGTGCTAATGTTTATGTTTGTTTCTGTTTTTTAAAGATTTTGTTTATTTGTTTGACAGAGAGAGAGACAGCAAGAGAGGGAACAAGAGCAGGGGGAGTGGGAGAGGGAGAAGCAGGCTCCCCACTGAGTAGGGAGCCTAATGCCTGGGCTCAGTCCCAGGACCCTGAAACCATGACCTGAGCCAAAGCCAGATGCTTAACGACTGAGCCACCCAGGCGCCCCTGGCTGCTAATGTCTATTCTAGCATTTATTGAAAGACTTGTAGTGCTTGTCCTCTAAGAGGTCATGGTCAGGTAAGATTTATTTCCACGATACCCTCAACTTTTTAAGGATCCTTACCGAGTGAGTCCTTAGAAGTTTGTCCCATTGGATAAATCCATTTCGTTTGGAGACAGGAGTGCGGTAGGTGCATGGAAGGGTAACGCTCTTTCCCCGGGCAGCCCGAACAATCTCCTGGGGCGTTTCCACAGAGATGGCACGGACAGCCACCCAGACTGGAAAGAAAGTGGGGAGTGGGAAGAAGTAAATGGCATAGCATAGCCACTCCTTGCCCTTAGGACCTCTGAGGGAATGCCCAGTGACATTCTCCTCTAGCAGCCACAGCTAGACACACGGCAGCTGTGATCTTGGCCATGACACACCCGCTGTTCTCCAAGACCAAGGTGGAAACAGTTAAATGCATCGTGTGGTAGCTAAAGCCCAGCTTTGTACCTCAGCTTCACCTCTTCCCAGCTGTGTGAACTTCTCTTGTCCATAGAATAGGAACACAAATACTTCCCAGAGTTGCTGGGAGAACTTAATGAGATACTATGTGTAAATACTTCTTTTAGTCTCTGTCACATAGAAAGTTCTTGATAAATATTCCTCGCCATCTTTTTTTGTTGTGGTGATGATTTAGTCATTCACTTAACAAGTTTTTATGGAGCATTTAAATGTGGTAAGGAGTTTTAGAAATAAGCTTAAAGCAAGGTAAAGAGAGAGAGGGTATTCCCTGGTGAGCTCATTCTACATAAGTTTATCAGGAAAAGGTGAGAAAAACAGTATGGCCACACCAGTATCTCATGTCTATTCATCTTTCCACATGATGGTGACTCTCCTCCATCTGTGTTCCCTCCTCTTGAATCTGAGTAGGACTGGGACAGCAGTGTGAGTGACACCTTATGGCTTCTCATACTAACTTGTAAGAGGCCAGAAGCTTTGCTTGGTCCTCCGGAGATGCTCCCTCTGAGAACCCAGTAACTTTCTTTGATAAAGTGAGGCAGCCACATGGAAAGAAAGACTATGCGCGGGCATCTGGGACAGAGCTTCAGCTGAGGTCCCCTGGGAGAGCCCGCATCCACTCTCAGCATGCGGATGGGCTCCCTCAGTTTTCTGGGAAAGCAGGGGTGCACTATCTCTGCAGAGCCCGCCCAGAGTGAAGATTCGTGAGAAAATGTATATTGGCGTTGTTTTAAGACATTAAGGTTTGGAGTGATCTGGTTTGTAGCAACAGATGATTGAAGCAGAAAGCCACGTGGTTACCTCTCAGGAGAACTTTCGAGGCAGGAGTAGGTGTGGTCCAAGAGAAGGAACAGCAAGGAAGCCATGTGGTAGGAGGGGAGGGAGGAGGAGAGATGAGGCAGAGAGGTAGAGAAATCTCAGGTCACGTTGGGCCTTGTAGCCCGTATTTAGGACTTTATATTTTTCTTTGGAAGAGGCGGGAAGCCCTTGGAGGAATTTAAACTGAGGGGATATACTTGACATACATTTTTAAAGGCTCATCTGAAGTGAGGTGAAAGGAAGTGAGGAGACTGGGGAGCAGAGTGGGAGCAGGATGAGCTGCCACGAGGTTATTCCAGTTGTACAGGTGCGTGCTCTTGGTGGCGTGGGTACAGGTCAGGGTAGTGGCGGTGGAAGAGTGATCCAAATCGGAATGTATGTACAAAGTAGAGCCGACGAGATTTGACTGCAGATTAGACCTGACATTAGAGGAAAGAGGAGTCAAGGGTAGATACAGGATCTGACCGAAACAACTGGAAGGATGGAATTGTCATTTATGGAGATGATGAAGTCTGAGGGGGGCAGGTTTCAGAGGGAAGATCATGAGTTTGTGGGACATGTGAAGTTTGAGATGCTTATTAGACACCCAGTAGAGGTGTTGAGGAGACAATAGCTCCCTGGAGAGGTCATTGAAGGCCAGAGGATGGGAGCAAGACAGAGAAGTGCACAAAGACGGGGAAGACCTCTGGGAGGGAGCCATGGGGGCACTCCAGTGCTTGGTGGTGGAGAAACTGAGAAGAAACCAGCAAGGGAGAAGGAGAACTGGCCAGAGGGCTGGGAAGAGAGCCCAGAAAAAGTGGATGCCAGAGGCCAAGCAGGAAAAGTGTTTCATGAAAGCAAAGGGGGTCACCTACTCCAGTGCTGCCGACCTATTGGCTCAGGGAACTGGGAACTGAGAGATGACCACTGGATGTTGTAACATGGAGGGGGTGAGGGACCTTGGCACGAGCAGATTCCACAGAGTGGAGATGATGGAGCCTGGGAAGAGCAACTGGGATGAGGAGAAGAGGGCAGCCTTTGCCAAAGGGACACGGGGGTTGGAGGAGTTTTGTGGGGTCAAGGGAGATTTGTTCCTTTTAAATATATATATATATATATATATATATATATATATATTTTTTTTTTTTTTTTAAATGTTTTTGATACGGTGGCCCTTGTTTTTTTCTTCTGTGGGATCTTTGTCTCCCTACTCAGTGGGTGTGACAGAAGTACCAGATGGGACATCTAATCTATGGTTAGACAAGTAGGAAGTAGAGAAGTTCACTTCTAGAACCTTCCAACTACCTCCCTTTCCACTTCCTTGTGTGGGACTACATTGGGTATCTCCTTTGTAGTGGTTCAGAGCCCACCCTGCCCCGAACAGCTGCAGCTCTCTCATCCTGCCGCCACCTGAAAGGTGTGTGCCTCGTGTTCCAGAAGGATCCTTTCTCACCCTCATTCCCCTGCTCTTCTTCTCAAGGCTGAGCCCTTCTCCCATTGAAGAAGAGTCTCCATCTGATGCTCAGCTAATTCCCCACAAGGGGTTACAAACGAATAGTCCAGGGTTGTGTTAACCTCCCTAAGGACAGACGAACTGGGAGAGTGAGTGTTTTTCACCTCCAGGAAGAAATCAGGATCTGCGGGCACCACAGCACTTCGCTGAGGAAGAAGTTTAGTGCACAGTCACTGTCCCAGAGGAGATGCCCAGACTCTCGCAAGCAGTCTCAGTGCATATTACTCACTGTACCTGCCTCCTAGGACTTCAGTCTCATGCAACTTTATCACACGACATACCAGAGTGGCCAAGACCACAAAGGCAGGGGCCAAGCTGCCTGGGCTGGCAGCCTCATTCTTACTTTTTCTAACTGTGTGACCTTGGCCACCTTAATTAACTTTTCTGTGCCTTGGTTTTCTCAGCTTGAAAATGAGGATACAACCAAACAATATTGTTGTGAGGATTGGATGACTTCGCATTTTAGCGAGGACAACCTCTAGCCCGACCCGCAAGCAAGACCCGCACCCGCGCTCTCTGTTGTCTCATTTTTCTCCTCTGCGACTCTGTTTTCTTCACCTCCATGTCCCCAGGACTCAACAAAGGGCCTAACATTGGAGATGCTCAAGGGAGGGCTCTTGGACAGCAAATACATGAGTGACAGAATTTAAGCTTAAAAGATGGGAAGGACTCACCACCAGAGAAACTTGTTGAAGAACTATCTTACAGATTGCTAGAAAATGCCCACCCCCCCAAAATCAAATAAAGGGTCAGAAGAGCCCCCGGAGAGGGGGCAAGATGCCCCCCCAAGGAAATAAGAGAAGTCATTTAATTTCCCTAAAAGGGTGTGTGATGTGGGGGACCCAGCCTGAAGCCTTGATTACTGCTTGTAAATAATGAAGGTTTAAGAAGATAATAAACCATCTCTAGAGACCTAACCAGAAAGTAATACATCCAAGGAGGATAATGAAGTGCTTGATGGCGTTGTTGCTTGAGGCCTACATAGCACATTATGGGAACCCTGGGGAGACTGGCAGTAATGCGGGCACTTAGGCAATTCCATTTGCTCAGAGAAACCACATTCTCGGGGAGGAAGTGCGGAGGCGAGAGGGGTCCCTGCCTGCTGGGCTCTGGCTGAGAAAGTCTTGGGCCCCTGGCTGGGGGGGGGGCAGTTCACACAGACTGACTGTGGAGGCCTGGGTGGTTAGGACTCAGTTCTACGGGGATGTTTATTCCAATATGTAAATTCCAATCAATTCAGTGAATTGTTCCTAAGGTCCTAGTGCTGGGCCCCTCCTAGCAAGGCACCGGGAAAGTGATCAGAGACATGCTCATGAGCCTCCCTTCCAGAAACCACGGGGACCAGCCTGGCCCAGCTTCAAGGTTTGGAAGCTTTTCAGAGCTGCTTCCAGTGGAACTTTGCCACCACCAACGGTCCCGTTGCCGTGGGTTGGTGCAAGCAGGCCTCCTCCTCTCAGCAGACAGTATGCTCCTTCTAGCAGGGTCTGGGTCCCGCGTTTTTCTTGTGTCCTCTCTTTGCCAGTTCTCACCTCAAGGTTTCCAGAGGGCTCTAATACGACCTTGTGGATTCAGTGGCCTGGGGCACACTCCCCACTCGGTTGGAGGTCACCGTTGGTCCGCAGCCTAATGGAGCCTACCTAATTCAGTGTTAAGTGCAAGGGTTAAGGAAGTAACAGGTAGGAGGAGGAAGAGAGGGGAGGGGCTGTGTCACCACCCAGGGGAAGGATTGTAAGAGAAAGATTTATCAAGGAGGTGGGACTTGATAATCGCACCCAAGGGAGTCAATTCACAACATTGAACTTGTATGTGTAAGAAAATAAAGCAGGATGCAAAACTGTTAGTTACACTACAGTATCCCACTTCCACCTAATCACAAATAGTGAATTCTAGAAGCAAATATACCAAATATATCAAAATATACCGAATATAGAAGCAAAAATACCAAAATATACCAAAATACAATATTAATAACAGTGACCTCTGGATTCTGGGAGCATGGATAAATTCTTTTTATCTTCTGGGAGCATGGATTTCTTGTTTGTATATTTTTTATTTCTCAAATGTTCTAGAGTAAACATGCATTGCTCTTATAACCACAAAGCCATGTTACAGACTGATAAATGAAGCGGTAATTGAGGAAGTAGAGACAGGGAGTGCTCACCTCACACAGGGAAAGGAAAAAGTGGAAATGAGAAGAGGGGGCCTTGAAAAAGTTTCTTTACTCTCCTCTGGGTTGGAGGATGCGGGGACTTAGGCAGGCTTGTAGATTATAGGGAAAGAGCTCCTAGGAAAGAAGACACTGAAAAGAGAAGAGAAGCCAGAAGGAGCAAGACTCAGGCCTGGGTGAGAAAGGGAGTGTGGGGGGAGGGCTCAGGTCAGCGGAAGACCAGGTATGCTCGCAGCATGTGTGACCTGTTTCCACGTGCGCAGAGAGAGAAGTTCCTGAGTGGCAGCATCTGTCTGTCACGGCGTGCTGTCCATGCCAGGTGTTTATGGCATCCCAGAGTCCCCAAGGCAGAAAAGGAGGAAGCAGCCCAGAGGTCCCTGGGTGGCAGAGGGGAGAAAAGCACCTCAGGAAGGAGGCCAGTTTCAAGGGTGACAGTGGGTGCTCCGGTCAGAGAGGGCTGCTCCAGGGACAGGGTGATCTGGGAGCAGGGACAAGCTCAAAGGGAGGAGACAGGCATAAAACCCGAGCATTGCCAACACGGAGTCGTTTGAGGGGTCACTCTCTTTACTAACCTTCAAGTCAAATATCTTCCACCAACCGTCTCAGTACTCAAACCCCCACAGGACTGGTACTAAAATGCAAGTGCTATCTGGGTGGGAGTGACTCTCTTTCCTGAGCAGGACAAACCTGTTTCCCCTAATTAGTCCCTCTTATCCATCAAACCCTAGAAAGGGACTCAGAATGGGTAATTTTTTTTTTAATTTTTTTTTAAAGATTTTATTTATTTATTTGAGAGAGACAGTGAGAGAGAGCATGAGCGAGGAGAAGGTCAGAGAGAGAAGCAGACTCCCCATAGAGCTGGGAGCCTGATGCGGGACTCGATCCCAGGACTCCGGGATCATGACCTGAGCCGAAGGCAGTCGTCCAACCAACTGAGCCACCCAGGCATCCCCAGAATGGGTAATTTTTGATAGAAGCATAGGAGATTAGGAAGTCGCGCCTTGGAGAGAAGCTGAAATTGCCTGGAGAAAGAGGGAAAGGCAGAAAGGCAGGCTAGGAGACACTAGAAGCAAACCAGCTTGCTGCCTCGTGAGGTTCAAAAGGGTAGGTTCTCATTCATTCACACCCAGAAAGCAAATGGCTGCTGGGCGCCCACGTGGCAGGCACTGCGCTAGACTCTGAGGGCAAAATGACAAGCGGAGACAGACACAGTCCCTGCTCTCATAGCATTCAGTCTTCCGGCTGAGTCCCACTGGGATGAAGAATCCCAGAGAAAAATGTAAAACCACCATGGAAACAAGAGTTACGCATTTGATGACGGGATATAACCAAAGATTTGAGGATGGGAAGCGCTTGTCCTAAGGCAAGGATAGGTGACCTGACAGTGGGGGATGGGCAGAAGTGACCCATGTGAAAAGAGAAGAGGTGGGTGGAGAGAGAAGAGCACTCTGCACAGGTCAGGTCGTGGAGATGGTGGGGAACATTCCAGAAAGTAAAAGAAGCCAGTCTGTAGTGATAGCACCAAGGGGGTGGTTTGGGGGTGTGTATGTCCCTGTATGCTATCCTTTAGCGCCCCCACTAAGACTCCAAATAAACATAGGTGCAAAGCACAGAGAGTGCGCCCATTTCCTCACGGCGGTTCAGGACAGTTCCGCTACCTGCCCTGTCTCAGTGCGGCTGCCGCCTCCCCGCCAAGGCTGTCCTGCAGTGCAGTTCTGGAATTACCCCGCTGCCTGTGTGGCCGGAAGTGTGGGATGGGCCCAAGTCTAACTGGCCATGAGGACAATTTGGGGTGTGTGTGTGTGTCTTCCTGCCATCTGCATTGATGGTTTCTTTGAAACAGTTCTAGACATGGCGGTTTTTTCTTGCATCAGATGAGTGAAGACTCAAAGGGGGAGGGTGGCGTGTAAAAAAAAAAAAAAAAAAAAAGGTACATATTAGTTTGAAAGGCAGTTTTTCTTTGTATAAGTATGTCGGGAGAAAACTGGAGAACCCACCGATAGGAAAAAGCAAATTCACTTCCGGCCCCTGATGTTGGGGGTCGAGGGCAGGTGGGCTCTGGCCTGAGGGAAGGGGGTGGTGGTGCTAGCAGCTAGGCCTAGTGCCGCACAGGTCCCCCTCTCCGGCCCTTCCCACTCCTCAGGCGCCCCCCTGTCCTCGGGCCCATCGTCATCTGGCCCCCAGCAAGGCCGCAGCGTCCCTGCGGGCCGGGCCTCACTCTGCCTGCCTTGCGCTCCACGGCGGCCCTCTGGGGAAAGGAAGGATCATCTGGAAATGGGCGCGAGGAGGCGACGAGGAAGGTGGCTGAGAGGTGGACTGCTGGCTGGGAAGAAGCCTTGTTTGTGCAGTTGTCCGCCTCGAAGGGTAATTTCGGTTTCATGGGTGGAGAAGAGCAGCTAAGCAGGCAGAAGCGCCTGTGTCACCAGGGACGGAGATGTCGTTTTGTTTCGCGGGCGGTGTCGAAGCTCACGGGACAGCCCGGGCACCTGAGGCTGCTTAGTAAGGAGGACACCCGAGTCAGACAACAGGGAGTCTCAGGGCTGAGGAGAGAGCGCGGGGAGAGTCGGAGAGGAATGAGGACCGGGAAGTTATAACCTGGCTGCGGAAATCAAAGACATGTTGTGGGCCTTTGTTCTGTCACTGCCATACTTGAAAGAGAGAGAGAGAAAAGAAGAAAAGGAAACTATGCAGCAGTAGTTCTTGTCCCCAGGTTGTTTAGGAAAACTAGGCCCCAGGGCAGGTGAAAGGTTAAATGGCGACAAAGCAGATGCCAGAGAAGTGGTTGAGACTCTCAATTCCTATTAGGAAGAAATCCGCGGGCTGCAGGTGACCTGGGGCGTTAGTGGAGGGAAGGGACTGTGGCCTTGGAAGATCAGACTGGAGAAGAGGAAGGCGTGGATACTACAGATAGAGGTGCTGACAATATTTTTCCAAACCAAGGAGTAAATATGTGATCTGACCGGAATTTTTATACTGTCCAAGGTATGGGGGATCAGTCAGGGTGCTGGAATACTGGGGCTTGGGGAACACTTCAGTGGTTTATAGAACTTTAGTATAATTGAGGAGAACCTGTCCTTATGATTTGAGTCTTCGTTCGAGTGCTAGTGGCAAATCACCGAAGAGCGTTAAGCAGGGGGGTGACGTGGCCACAGTTTTATTTTAAAGATCGTCTGGCTCCAGTGTGGAGAACAGATAGAAGGGGCAGAGCACAAGGCCAGTTAGAGGCTATGGAAACAGCTCAGGAGAAGCGGACACGTCAGCTCGGCCTCAGAGAAAGAGGAAAGTGAACAGATTTAAAAGACATAAGAGATAAAACTGTCAGGACCCAGTGACGTATGTGTAGCTGAGGGAGAAGTATCAGGTGACATGGGGATCCTAAAATATGGCCCCTGAATACTTTGAAACTCCTCTCATCAAGAAGTGAAGTTCATGTCCCTTTCCTTGAGTCTGGGTTCTGTGACTTCCTGACCAGTAGACATGGTAGAAGTGATACTGGGTCAGTATCTGGGCCTAGACTTTACGGAACTGGCAGCTTCGAGTTTCTGTCTTTAGATGTTTGCTCTTAGAAACCAGCTGCCGTGCCGTGAAGATGCCCAAACTTCCCCATGGAGAGGCCCACAAAGAGAGGAGCCGGTTGGAAGTGGGGCTTCCAACCCCAGGCAAGTCACCCCAGACAATGCTGCCCGGAGCAAGGACACACTGTCCCTCCCAAGCCCCATACAGATTGCAGATTTGTGAGAGAAATAAATTGCTTTCTCATTTTCAGTTTCAGGGTAGTTTCTTACATAGCAGTAGAAACACTATAACAGGGGTGCCTGGGTGGCTCAGTGGGTTAAAGCCTCTGCCTTTGGCTCAGGTCATGATCCCAGGGTCCTGGGATCCTGCATCAGGCTCTCTGCTCAGCAAGGAGCCTGCTTCCCTTCCTCTCTCTCTGCCTACCTTTCTGCCTGCTTGAGATCTCTATCTGTCAAATAAATAAATTTTTTAAAATCTTAAAAAAAAAAAAAAAAGAAAGAAAGAAACACTGTAACAGATGACCGCTAGGTTTCTGGCTTTCATTTGGGGATGGATGGGAGTTGATTATGATGCAGAGACCACTGGAAAAGCCCAGGTAGGGGGAAAAGATTATGAGTTTGCTTTTCAGCTTGTGAGTTTGCAGTGCTTCTGAGACATTGAAGTTAAGAGGTCATGGGAAGCCTGGATGGTTCAGTGGGTTAAGCATCTGCCTTTGACTCAGGTCATGGTCCCAGGGTCCTGGGATTGAGTCCCATGTCAGACTCTTTGCTCACAGCAGTCTGCTTCTGCCTGTCTCTATCTGTCTCTCTCTCTGACAGATAAATAAAAATTTTTTAAAAGAAGAAAAAGCTGAGAGGTCCTGTGGGCTGGACTGTTGGATTTGTGGGTGCGTAGCTCAGGAGGAAGGTTGGGTTTGAAGACAGAAATTGTGAGTCAGTTGGAAATGGGTATCACCTAAAGATGTGATTGTGGATGTGGATCCAGAGTGAAAACAGAAATGAGTCTTGGTGTGAGGACCTCTGACACTTCCTAGTGGGCAGAGGAGGAGGAGAACCTGGAGAAGGTGTGTCCAAGGAGCCAGACAGAAGAGTTTCAGGAAGGAGAGAGGGAGGGAGGTGGGGACTGGCAGGATCAAGTGCAGCCAGGAGCACAAGCACAGGCTGAGCAAGGCACCCTCTCCCGCAGGCCTCCCAGGGACCAACATCACAGTAAGCAGGTTGGCTGGGTTCCTGGAAGCCTGGGGATGGCACTTGGGGACAAAGGCAAGGTGAAGCTCTCACCTGTGCCCACAAACCAGTTCCTCCCTGGAGCCTTGTTTCTTGAACAGCAGTCCCTAAATCAGCATCAGCCTCACTTGGGAGCTTGTCAGACATGCAGACTCTCAGGCCCTGTCCTCCTGAATCAGTCTGCATTGTAATAAGATCCCCAGGTGACTTCTGTACACACGGAAGTGTGAGAATGCTCGCACTTGGGTCCCTGAGTTGAGTCACCAAATCGGGCGCTGGACAGTAACTCAGGGAAGCCGCCAGATGGCGCAAAACTGAATCGGGTCACGCTCAGAGGATCCACCGCAGAGGTGGTGGTTGATTTCACCTACTTTCCTTCAAGTTTTAGTGTCTAACTTCAGACGTAGCCCGCCGGTCAGAATCACCTGCGGAACACCTCAGTTCGGGATCTTGGACACCTAGACCCCAGAAAAGCCTCCCCCCAACCCATGGATCAAGCATCCATGGGTTTATGGAATGTCTTCAGATAGGAGAGAAAAAAAATGTATTTTCTCATCTAGTATATTTTGGGATGTTGGATTCCTTTATTTCTCTGTGTAGAGCAGTGCCTTCCTCAGTTCTTCTAATTTAACCTTCAGAAAGGTTTCCTCTAGTCCCATGAGGGTGGGCCTTGTTGTGTTTGTGTCACTGACAGTGTTTGGAATTGTTAGGCTGATTCTCAGTTGGGTTCAATATTGTTTTTAGATTTTTCTAATGTACTGCCTTTTGTTGGAGTCTCTTCCATAGGTGATATCGTCTGCCTTCCCAAAGTCTGTAGAGTCCTGGGGCCTAGTGACTCATCAGCGAGGTGTCGCTCTGCCTGGGACATCAGCAAAATCTAGGTTGTTACTGTGCAGGTTCAGATGGAGAAAGGAAGAAGGACAAAGGCCGGTAGGTCCTCTGGAACCCAGCTCAAGCTCCACCTCCTCCAGGAAGCCCTCCCTCATCTCCCTGCTCCTCTCTGTGTGCTCTCTTGAGAGGGGGTGGGAAGGGCCACCCAGTCGCTCTTAGGTTTGACCTTTGAACATCGTCATTGTTCACTTGCACGGGGCAGTGGGTGTTTGGTCCCCAGATACTTGCATTTGGGAAATTGTCCGTGTTCCCTGAGCTAGCCACTGACGTTGCCACCAACCCAGGCTCCCCCTGTCCCACTGCTCCAGCCCCTTCACCGTAGCATAAGGTGTGGAGGCGATGGTGGTGGGCACAGGAGTCTGGACCGGGCAGCCTGGGAGGGTGGAGGGAATGGGATGGGGGCAGAAAACACACTTTAGTCTGAACACAGGCCCAAGAACTGGTTCCCCTGAAGGAGTTCACCCCTGGGTCACTTGCCTTCTCAAAGGATGAGGGAAAATGTACTGCTCCAGGCAATTCAGAGTTAAGGCTGCTTTTCATTCTAAGCTGGGGGAGCATTTTGTTTTAGCCTTTTTCCCCAGGCCAAAAGCGCACTGATTGCAGCCAAACTGCAAATACAAGGATGTATACTGGCTGGGGGGCGGAGGGAGGCATCTCCTGTAAGACTTCCCGCTGGGAAGGAAAGGATCAGAGTGTCCCTGGCCAGGTCCCGGGAGGATGGCAGTTTCCTTTCGGCCTCCTCCCCCGGGGACTCGAAGTGTCCTTACTGCCTGGGTCTGATGGCAGAGAGCCGTGCCCTCGGGCTACAGTCCTTTCACAGTCCTCACTCCTGAAACACCTGCACAAACTAGGTGCTCAGTAAAAAGGTTCACATGACGGCATCTCTGCCCGCAGTCATTTGGGTCTCTTGGTGGGGCTTGAGTCAGACTGAGCTGATGGATCTTTTCCAGGCCCACCTCTAAGACTCAGCCCAGCCCTTCCCCAGCACCTCCACCTAATGAGTCAAAGGTAGGTTTTGAGGGTGGGAGGAGTGGAGCCTACTGGCAGACAGGCTACCTGGTCCCGGGGCTTGCTGTCGGAGCTGAAAAGCAAGCTCCGAATCAGAGCCTCCTTGCCCCTATTTCCCAGGCCTTGGGGCTCCTAACTTTCCTGGTAAAGCTCTTTCCTCCTCCTCATTCTTACCAGATCCCTGAAGCCTTCAACAGTTCCTAAATTGCAGGTTGATGGGATTTGCTAGCTTAGCCAGATACACTGAATTAAATAGACTCCTTAAATCCCCTGCCCGGTCTCTCTACTTCCATTCTCCATTCCAGTCTTCCCTACACCCAGTAGCCTTAATAGCAGCGCGCCTCCGTCTTAACCCGACAACACTCCCGCGACGACTTTGCTATTTCATAGCACCTGATTTGGATTTAACTATTAGAGCACCTGACTTAGATTTAACTTATTATTAGAGCACCAAATGCCTGATTTCTATTTTGTAGGGCTTCCCCATCTTCCCAGTTTTCAATGACCAGAGCATCAGAAGGGCTGAAGAGCTTTGACCTTTGGAAAGGGGCCTTTCTAGTTCAGTTTTTGAAGGACTGGAGTCTTCTCTTGCTCTGGGAATGAGAGTAAGTTGCAGTGTCTCTGCCTTGGTTTCCCTACATGTGATAAAGAAGTTATCAGTTCTACCATTGCCTTTTTCTCTAGTTTTAAGGCAATGGTTAAAATCCCAGGTAGCAAACCTATTGTCAGATCAGGTGTCAGATCTTGTGATCAGAAATTACGGTCTTGAGAATTTATGAATTATTCCTTCCGGAAATGGGCCGGAATTTTATTGATTAATATGCATATACAAACCATTCTGCTGGGAGTGGTGCAGGGACTGATCTGCAAAGCCGAACCTGTAATTCTGCCCAGTGGGAATGTGGCCGTGTCACTGGCCACCATCCCTGGGGGGGGGGGGGGGCACTGGGAGACTGCCAGCACTCAGTCCCCTTGTCTTTTTTTTTTTTTTTTTAAGATTTTATTTATTTATTTAACAGACAGAGATTACAAGTAGGCAGAGAGACAGGCAGAGAGAGAGGGGGAAGCAGGCTCCCCATTGAGCAGAGAGCCTGATGCGGGACTCGATCCCAGGACACTGAGATCATGACCTGAGCCGAAGGTAGAGGCTTAACCCACTGAGCCACCCAGGCACCCCATCAGTCCCCTTGTCTTACCCCACCCCCTCACCCTCTGGGAGCTGGACATGAGAGGGGTCTACTTACCTGCACAGAGTGTCCATAGCACAGGCTGCAACTTCCCCACCATGGTCTTGCTTCCTCTGTGCCCCAAGCCCAGCCTGGGAGGGATGGGCTGACTAGTTAAAGGCACAGCAGCCTCTGACCTGGCCCAGCCCTCTGTCCCTGTGGTTTCTCTTTTCCTGTTTACCTTTGCCCAGCCTGGCTCCCCCCACCGCACTGCTCCGCAGGTCTGGCAGGTGAGTTCCCCTACGGGACTGGACTCCCGCTGCCCCTACTCCACCAGAGGCCTCATGCGGAAGAGGAGCCTTCCCCATCTTCACCTGCCCCCACCCACCTTCTCCCCACCTAGCAGGTGTACAAAGTCCTAGGCTTCTCACCAGGGTGTGGGCTTCTATAACAGATAGGAAATTACCATCTCATCATAAAAAGGGAAGGATCTCAGAGGCAGGTTTCCAAAGCCAATAAAAAAAGGGTGTTGCCCACAATTGTTGAAACCCTCCAAAGCAGAATTCTTCCACTTCCCTTGCTTTTCTACAACCCCCACCCCACCCCATGCTACAGACAGGGGCATAAAGAAGACAGGAAGTCTCTCGGGGAGTTGATAACTTGGTCAGGGAGATAGAGACTACACAAGTAAATAAAGAAGACAATTCTAGAAATAACCTGACCAACTTGCCTCAGTTTGCTTGGCTACTCTAAGTAATGGTGCAATAAATATAGGGGTGCATCTGTCTCTAAGTAACGGTGCAATAAATATAGGGGTGCATCTGTCTTTTCCGATTAGTGTTTTCATTTTCTTTGGGTGTATATTCAGTAATGGAATTACTGAATCATATGGTATTTCCATTTTTTATTTTTTGGGGAGCCTCCATATTGTTTTCCCCAGTGGCTGCCACAACAATGCAAGAGGGCTCCTTTTTCTCCACATCCTCACCAACACTTTTACCTTGTTTTTTTTTTTTTTTTTTTTAGCCATGCTGGCAGGTGCAAGATGATAGCTCACTGTGGTTTCAACTTGCGTTTCTCTGATTATGAGTGATGTTGAGCATCTCATGTCTTTTGGCTATCTGGATGTTTTCTTTGGGAAAATGATATTCAGGTTCTCTGTGCATTTTTTAATCAGGTCTTTTTTTTTTCCTTTGATGTTGAGTTATATAAGAACTTTTCATATTTTGGATATTAACCCCTTATAAGATAGATCCTTTGAAAATAACTTCTCGCAATCAGTAAGTTGCCTTTTCGTTTGTTGATGGGTTTTTTGTTTTGTTTTGTTTTTTGCTGTGCAAAAGCTTTTTATTTTGGTGTAGTCCCAATAGTTTATTTTTGCTTTTGTTTCCCTTGTCTTAGGAGACATATCTAGAAAGATATTGCGGTGTCTGATGTTAAAGAAATTACTGCCTGTGCTTTCTTTTAGGAGTCTCATGGTTACATGTCTCACACTTAAATCCTTAATCCATTTTGAGTTTATCCATTTGAGTTTATTTTTGTGTGTGGTGTAAGAAAGTGGTCCACTTTCAGTCTTCTGCATGTAGCTGTCCAGTTTTCCTAGCACCATTTATTAAAGGGACTTTTCTCCCCCAGAACTGTCCTGGTTTTAAAACAGAAAGTTCCTTGTCCCTGGAATCTCTTAGTCCCAAGCAAACTGGAAATGGTTGGTCACTCTATTTAAAGGGTGACCGTGCTTTGTACCATGTTCCAATCTGGAACATGGTACAGGAAATGAGATTGAGGCAGGGGGAGGGGCCCTACTTGAGGTTGGGTAGTTATGGGTCTCTATTTTAGAAACAGGGATCTGAGTCTCAGAGAAGTGAAATGAGTTCTCAAAGATCACACAGCTAGTAAGTGGTTTTCTGATTTCTAGTCCGCCATTTGAGCGGCCTGATGTCACGTTCTGCAGGTAACTGAGGGTGTATGGAAGACAGAGGCCATGTCCTCCCCCTGGGTGGTCCCCTCTTTTTACCTGCTGCCTCTCTTAGGTGTGTTGGGCCTCCCTCTTTCCCTCCCCCGCTTCCCTACCACTTCTCGTGCTCTGTGCTGGTGTCCAGTCATCTTGAGCGTTTACCCCGACTGATGCAGCTCTTCAGTCCTGCCCTGGCCCTTGCCCCACCTCATTTCACTTCTCTCTCTCAAACCACCTTTCATCTTTTTCTTGAAGTATGTAGGCGTGAAATGAACCCCCGTATTCTCAGTTGTGGTCATTCTTCGGCAGTCAATTGCCAAGTCCCTACTTTGACCCCCGGGATGGAGGTTCGATGACTGGTCTATGGTGCTGCCTTGTGCCTCCTCAGGGATGTGTTTCTTGGCGACTCTTTCCAAAGGAGCCCCCCCAACTCCAGCCCTGCCAAGTTTCTGCCACAAAACCTGTTTGCTTTCTTCTCAGTTCTAACCACTGACATCCCCAAACTTTGTCCATGCTACTCTCTCTGCATCACATCTGCTGTTATAATCCAGCTTGTCTTTTAAAGGCCAGTGCATGTAATATTACTTTTTCTATGAAGCTTTTCCTGACTTCTTTAGTCAGAAGGACTCGTCCCTTCTTTGAACTCACACAGCACTCTGGATCCTCTTAGGCTGCTTAACCACATTCTACCTTATGCTTGAGTTATTTTTAACCTGTGTCTCATTCCTCCTAATAAACTGTGAGCTCATTCATTTATTCAGCCAGTTTTTGATGATACTCTGTGCAGGGCATTGTTCCACCTAGCTAGGAAGAAGGATCACGTTGAGCATATAATTATGTGTCTTACTAACTTGGGTCAAGGATAGTGCCTGACGCGTGGAGGGTATCTGTGAATGGGTAGATGAATGGGTGGACAGACTGATGGATGCAGGTGTAACTACAGAATGTGTGGGATGAGGGGCTGGACGATTGGGGTTTGCTTTGCTTCGGACATGGTGATAGTAAGAGGTGGCAAAGTGGAATAGTGGGTTATGAGCTCATTTGAAGTTTATGAAGCTTGTGGATTTTTTTTTTTTTTTTTTTTGAGAGAAGGAGCATGGTGGGGGGGAGGGGCAGAGGGAGAGTGAGAGAGATAATCTTAAGTAGGCTCCATGCCTAACATGGAACCCACTGTGGGGCTCAGTCTCACAAATCTGACATCATGACCTGAGCCCAAATCAAGAGTTAAATGCTTAACCAACAGCTACCCAGGTGCCCTGAAGCCCATGGAGTGTTTTATACCACCCAGGCTAGCCGCTTGGCCATCACCATGAGTGCAGGTATGGGGAAGGGACTGTGGAGGGTGAGCACAACTGCCCACTTCACTATCCCAGGTCATTGCTGCTCAGAGAAATGTAACCCTGGTCACATTCTACCTTGAACATACGACTACTAAGGTAGTAGCACCATGGTGCTCTCCCGGCATCCATCCAAGGCCCCTCCCCATTCTCTATATTAGGTATTTTTTCCCAGCACCCACTAGATTGACATGGCTTAGATACAGTTTCATTCCTCTGAATTTTTGGTGTTAGGCCATGTTCTGGAAAGACTTTGAATAGGTAGCCCCAGGCAAGAGGGTATGATGAGAGAGACCCCGAATAAATCTTTTTCTTCAGGCTTCTCCATCAGTGAAGGGTGACCTTCTCCTAACTTTGCTCCTCGGTGTCAGTGTCCAGTGCCCAGAGAATCAGCCAGGAGGGAAAGGGTTAAGTGGGGCCTGCTGTCGGGCCTGGGTCCTGAGACTGCATTCCTTCCTCCTAGAGATCTGCCAGGCTGTGGGGCCAGAGGCTAAATTTAGAAGGGAGCTAAGATTTCCTGTTAACAGCTGTCCTGCCCCTCAGAGAAGAAGCACGGGAGAGAGGAGAGAGGTTGGTCCTTCTTGGTGGTCAGAACTGCTGGCCATTTTGTCTGGGTCCCTCAGCCCTGGGTGACTGGCTATAGAGATAGAGGCAAACCTGTGGTGAGTGTGCTTTTCCCTTTTTTGTCCTGTGAGCCCAAGGCTTCCAAGCAGAGGGGCAGCAGTTCTGCGGCTGAGGGTGAGAGCCCAGCCATGTGGGGGAGCAGCTCCTGAGGGATTTCGTGTTCCTTAATAGGCTGTGGGATGGCTCCTGAGCTAAAGGCAACAACTCCAATGGCCTTGGTTAGAGACACTGAGGAAGGCCAGTGGCACCTCCCCCAGGATAGGCAAAGGTGTATACAAGTGCGCAGGCGGGGTGTGTGCTTATACACGCGTACCCACGTGTGCATGTGTGGGCACAGCCAGGAGTTTCGATAGAAAGAACTCTCTGGTCTAGGGAACTCACCACTTTCCAGGTGCGTTAACTATATGAAAGCAAACCCAGGACCCTGTTCCCCTCACTGCTTCCTGGCTGGAATCTGAGGAAGGAGACACTTCGTTCTTTCTTAAATGTTGTGACTCAGCTGGATGTGTGTGGGTCTTGGTGTCCGGGTTGACGGTAGCTAGGCCAAATCAGGCGGGTTTTCCCCGTGTGGGTCCTGTCCCCACCAGAGTCGTAGCACGTGGTGACCTTCCCTCTGATATCACTGATATACCCCTCCCCACCCACAAAACCTCCAGAAGCCGATTCCCTAATCACGTTGGTCATGCTGAACTTACAGGGACCGGCAGGCTGTCATGGCGACCAGTGGGGACCCAGAGGAGGAGCAGGTAGTCCCAAGCGAAGAGGATGAAGCCGATGTGCGGGCCGTGCAGGCCCAGTACCTCCGGAGCCCCTCCCCCAGCCAGTAAGTGTGCACCTGCTGTGCTGCTACCCTGCAGCCCCAGCAGGAGTGGGCTGGGGGGCCTGAGAAGATGTGGGCCCTGGGGAAGCCTACAGCTACCACTTTAAGTTCACTCATTTCACAAATATCATGGAGTACTTTCTATGTGTCATACTTTCTGGAAGAGGCAAATAAGCAAATGGATACATTTTGACGTGGCATGGTAAGTGCTGGAATTAGTGTGCCTCAGGGCTAGTGCACAGTGGGCCAGGGAAAGGAACACTTGGATCTGGATGGGTCTTAGGAGGCTTCCTGGAGACGGTGATGCTGGACCTGAACCTCGAAGAAGGAGTAGGCACCTGACGAGCCTACCTGGGCAGTGATGCGTGACCCATGAGGACTGAGGCTGACTAGGAGAATGTTAGACCACAGACGGTAAGACCAGGCATCAGGACAGGAAGGGGCTGTAAGACCAGCCCTAGTGCTGAGACGATCAAGCCATGTCTTTCAAACTGGGATATGTGCACTTCTCAGGGTTAGTGGCTAAGTATGCAGGAGTAGATCAACATGGTACGTCTTCCGGGAGAGTCCTTTTAGTTTATGTCAAGTAGTTTAAAATTTTCTTTTACATAAAATTATTGAGGATCTATCATGGGGTAAATAGGAAAATTTACATAACCTTTTTAGCAAAAGCATGAGACATCACACAAACGTTTTCTTGCCTGCGAAAGCAATTGTGTGTGTGTGTGCCTGTTTATTTTCTTCTGCCATAAATCATAGTAGAGGACCTGGCTTCTAATCTTAGTTCTGTCACCAAACTTACAGGAAGAAGTCCTTCCATTCTTGAGCGTGTGTCTCCTTATCAAAAAAAAAAAAAAAAAAAGGAAGGAAATACCCAACTAAGATATCTCATGATAACTTTACCTCAAACTATCTATGATTCTGCTTGATTTCACTTTCCTACAGTTCTGGGATCTTGCTGGCACCTGCTTCTCAGAGCTTGAAAACCTTCCCCATTGGAATGAGATTCATCACTTATGGGCCAGGACCCTTTGTCCAAATGTTGGGGACTTTTCCTTTAAAGTTCAGCGTTATGTTCCCACTTAGAAAGCCTATCAGGATAGAGTTTTGAAAATAAACCCCCTTCTCTACACTACCAGACAAGGCAGAGATAATTTTGTGTGTGATTAAGGTAGGTGATGCATGGCTTTGGGTAGTGCTTAGAGTAATACTAGCTGCTTTAGCAAATGGGTATTTTTTTCTCACTCAAATAAATTCCAGAACGGGTCCCTGAGCAGTGATTCAGGAACTGAGGCTCCTTTTATCCTGTAGGTCTTCAATTTTTAAGGCAGAAAGCTAAAGTTACTGTGCTCATTGGCATCAAGACAAAAATGGGAGGGGAATGAAAAATTTCTTAGGAGGCTTATATGGGCCAGGCCTGAAAATGGCCATTTCTTTTCCACTCATTTCCCACTGACTAGAACTTAGCAGAGCCATACTTTGTTATAATGGAGAATGGGCAATGAGGTCCCATGAGGAAAAAGAGGAAGTGGGCTTGCTAATAGATAGCCATCTTGGCCCCAGTATACCTCTGTAGACTGAATATTCGTGCTACCTTTCCCCCCACTCATGAAACTCCCAAAGGAGATAATCCCAAAAATGGTTTACTGACTACTACATGCAGTTCAAAAGCTAGGTTCTCTGCCTACATGTTAACTAACTGGAATTTAAATAAAACTTGGTGGAAAAAGGCTGTGTTTTCTGGAGGGTGTGCATCCTCTTGCCCAGGTCAGATAGGAGCCCCTGGAAGTCTACAAAACAGGCTCCCATTGGATAAAACGAGGAATGGGAGGTATAGCAGTCATCAGTCCGTATAATTAATGAGCATGTCTGCCTGAGAAGAGGGCAGATCTCTGAGATTTGACCTTGATTTGGCCTTCAGGGTAGCATTGCCTTGTCTGTTGTTCTCTGTGGCCTCTAGCTCCACCCTCTGGCCCTTTTCCCTTTTCTGTTACCTCCAGAGCCACCTCCAAACTGAGATTGGAGAGTGTGTTTTCCTTGAAGGCTTTGTAACTTTGGCGGGCTATGTCCTATTTATGGAAGTTTGGGTGCCTAAAGGCTGTTTAAGGCTGAAAGCAGCCAAGGGCTTTTCAAGGCTCTTGGTTTCTTTGAAAATAGGATCCCTTTAAAAACATAGGTTTCTGGGGTGCCTGGGTGGCTCAGTGGTTTAAAGCCTCTGCCTTCGGCTCAGGTCATGATCCCAGAGTCCTGGGATTGAGCCCCACATTGGGCTATCTGCTTAGCAGGGAGCCTGCTTCCTCCTCTCTCTCTGCCTGCCTCTCTGTCTACTTGTGATCTCTGTCGAATAAGTAAATAAAATCTTAAAAAAAAAAAAAAATAGATTTCTGATGGATATAGACCAGACAACCTCATGTGTCAGAAACCACACACCGAGTTCTTTCTTAAATATAATTTTCAATCTTGATTTATTTCTTTGCCTCCTTGTCTGCATACTTCACTGTCTAAGCTTCAGACTGTTATCTTCAGAAGGTATCTGAAGCTGTAAATGTGAGTGGGGAGTCCAGGACGCTTGTGGTCATTGTGGTTAAAAGTTTTACAACAGAATGTATACCTAACAAGCTAATGAGGGGAGAATGCAAAACTAAAATGTAATCAACCCAAAAGAAGGCAAGAAAGAAGAGAAAAAGAATACAGAGGAAGCATAGCAGATAACAGGAAAATAATAGGATGGTAGATTTAAACCCAAATATGGAAATACTTGAAACATAATAAAAATGAAATACTCCAACTAAAAGCAAATACTGTAAAAAGCCTACCTACTGCTTATGAGAAACACACCGTAAGAAACAGAGATACAAGGGATGCCTGGCTAGCTCAGTCACTGGAACAGGCAGCTCTTGATCTCAGGGTCATGAGTTCCAGCCCCATGTTGGGCATGGAGCCTACTTTAAATTAAAAAGAGAGAGAGAGAGAGATACAAAGGTTAACAAAGGCTAGAAAATATACTACACTGTCTAAGTTACAGTTGCTCATACCTTTAAAACTTAGCAGCATAAAACAGCCACTTTTTAATGTTCACAGTCAGATACAGTGCTGGGACTCTCGTCTCTACTCCAAGATGTCTGGCGCCTCAGCTGGAAAGACATAGGTTCCAGGAGGCCTTGAGGCCACGGGTGACTCACCCACGGAGGGCTGGGGGCAGCGTGGCTCCTTCACATGTATGACACTTCATTTTGAGCCCTTAGCCGGGCTGTTGGCTAGAGCACCTAACATGTCTTTTCCTCTGGTCTCTCCATGTGGGCCATTGGGGCTTTCTCATAGCCTGTAGCTAAATTCCAAGGATTGGCGTCCAAGAGGACAAGATAGACATGTGTTGATTTTCACAATCTAGCCTTAGAAGTCATAAAAAGGCCCATGGGGCTGAAAAGGAGACAACATAAACTCTGCCGACACTGCAGGAATATCTCCGTCATGCTGTGAAGAGAGCAAGCGGGATGGGAAAGAGTGCCGCCATCTTTGGAAAACACCAACTGCCACAATCACGAACTAAAACTACTTGCTGATATCAGACAAGGAAGAATTTAAGGACCGAGAAATATATTTCACAATGGTCAGAGGTGTGGTTCACCAGAAACATGTAATCATTTAAAATGTCTGTGGTCTGGGGCACCTGGGTGGCTCAGTCAGTTAAGCCTCCAACTCTTGATTTCAGCTCTGGTTGTGAGATTGAGCCCTCCTCTGGGCTTCACGCTCAGCAGGGAGTCTGCTTGAGATTCTCTCTCCGTCTGCCCCTACCCTGGCTCATGTTTGCCCTCTCTCTAGCTCTTTAAAATAATAAATCTTTTTAAAAGAAGTAAATAAAGTTTATATGATCTAATAATGTAGCCTTAAAAAGTAGAAAGCAAAAAACTGACAGAACTAAAGAAAAAAAATCCACAGTCTTAGTCAAACATAAAATTAAAAAAAAAAAACAAAAACCTCAGCAACTAATAGTATGAGGGGAAAAAATCATTAAGAATCTAGGAAGGGGATCAGAAAGAACGAATACCCAACTTTTGTAGCAACATGGACGGGACTGGAAGAGATTATGCTGAGTGAAATAAGTCAAGCAGAGAGAGTCAATTATCATATGGTTTCACTTATTTGTGGAGCATAACAAATATCATGGAGGACAAGGGGAGATGGAGAGGAGAAGGGAGTTGGGGGAAATTGGAAGGGGAGGTGAACCATGAGAGACTATGGACTCTGAAAAACAATCTGAGGGGTTTGAATTGGCGGGTGGGTGGGAGGTTGGGGTACCAGGTGGTGGGTATTATAGAGAGCACGGATTGCATGGAGCACTGGGTATGGTGAAAAAATAATGAATACTGTTTTTCTGAAAATAAATCAATTTAATTTAAAAAAAAAAGAAAGAAAGAAAAGAATATAGGAAGGGGGCACCTGGGTGGCTCAGTGGGCTAAAGTCTCTGCCTTCCGCTCGGGTCATGATCTCAGGGTCCTGGGATTGAGCCCCGCATTGGGCTCTCTGCTCAGGGGGGAGCCTGCTTCCTCCTCTCTCTCTGCCTGCCTCTCTGCCTACTGTGATCTCTCTCTGTCAAATAAATAAATAAAATCTTAAAAAAAAAAAAAAAAAAAGAATATAGGAAGGGAGCACCTGGGTTGCTCAGTCAGTTTAACGTCTGACTCTTGATTTCAACTCAGGTCATGATCTCAGGGTCATGAGATTGAGCCATGTATGGGGCTCCGCTCTCAGTGGAGAGTCTGCTTCTCTCCTCTGTCCCTCCCTCTACATGCACATGCTTGCTCACTCTCTCTAAAATGAGTAAATAAATCTTTAAAAAAAAAAGAATATAGGAAGTTAGAACAAAACATTAACAATATTAACCTAGTTGGCATTTATAGAACGCGTACCCAGCAAGGACAGGAAACACATTCCCATCACATGCGTGTGGAACATTTATCAAAATCACGTGCTTGCCATTCATGTGTCAACAGATTTTTATATTTGCTATATGCTTAAAGTCATATAAAATATGTTCTTTGACCTTGGGAGAATGAAGCTAGAAGTTAATAAAGCAAAAATATATGATCGTAATTCTAACTAAAACCACAATTCAATGCTGCTACGTACTCACCAACCCATCTAAAATTAAAAACTGATGGTAGCTACTACAAATGAGGATGTTAAACAATCAGAACTCCATTCACAGCTGGGAAGAGCGTAAATTAGTACAACCACTTGGAAAACTCTCTCATAGTATTTACTAAATTTCAAAGTACTCCCGTCCTGTAACCCAGCAGGCTTACTCCAGATACCTGCTTAACAGAAACAAGTACATGTGTGCACCAGCAGAAGTCCTGTTTTGGTAGCTAATAGCCATTGATGGTGTAGAATGTATAAATATGTGATGAACTGTCCAGTTAACAGTAGGCTGGGTAAATGAAGTGTGGTATGTATATTTTTAAATGCTGCTCTAAGGAATACACATTTTTATTAAGTGCTTATCACGTAGGTGGGATTGAGCCTCTCAGATTATTGGCTGCGGACGGCAAACCGTGAGCCCTGGTCGTGAAGGGAAAAGTGGGTCACTGCATTGGGGAGGCAGGAGACAGGGAAGGCCAATTCTGCTGGCTTCCCGTTTTCACTTAGAGTTAGCCTGCCACGGACAGGACAGAAGCATTTGTAACAGAGAAGTTCCGACAGTGTTCAATCCTTAGTCCTTCCAGCTGGGCGAAAACAGGCTCAGCCTGAAAGCCCCACTTCCATGGGGAATGGTCTGAGCTGTTCCATGGTCCCATATACAGAGCTAATTTTCTCCAGGTTCTGAGGGACCCCAGCTGAATCCTGTTGGTTTTGATGCTCTTGGTTTGTGTACATTCCATAGCAGTTGGGTTTTTTTTTTAATTAATTAACTTATTTATTTGACAGACAGAGATCACAAGCAGGCAGAGAGGCAGGCAGAGGGAGAGGAAGGGAAGCAGGCTCCCTGCTGAGCAGAGAGCCCGATGCAGGGCTTGATCCCAGGACCCTGGGATCATGACCTGAAGGCAGAGGCTTCACCCACTGAGCCACCCAGGTGCCCTCATAGCAGCTGGTGTTTGAAGCTGATCCCAGCTCATCTGGCCCTTTTCAGAAATTTCCAAGGGAGGCAAACACACAGAACACTTGATGGGCTGTTCCTTCCTACAATAGTCGTCCTAAAACCTGAGGTATAAACTATGAGAGCTGCGCTGGCTTTTGAGTCATCTTTCAGTCAGTCCCATTGCCTTATAGACCGGGCCGAAACCAGCCCAGAGGAATGAGTCTATAGTATCTTTAAAAATGGAAAGGCAGGGGTGTCTGGGTGTCGTAGTTGTTAAGCATCTGCCTTGGGCTCAGGTCATGATCCCGGGGTCCGAGGATCAAGCTCCCTGCTCAGCGGGGAGCCTGCTTCTCCCTCTCCCACTCCCTGCTTGTGCTCTCTCTCTTGCTGTCTCTGTCTCTCTCTTTGTGTCAAATAATTTTTTTTTTTTAAGTGAAAAGGCGGAGGCACCTAGGTGGCTTAGTTGGTTAAGTGTTTGCCTTTGGCTCAGGTCATGATCTCAGAGTTCTGAGATTGAGTCCTGGGATGGCCCTTGCTCAGCTGGGAGTCGGCTTCTCCTTCTGCTTGCTGCCCCCAGGGCTTATGCTCTCTGTCTCTCTGTCTCCCTCTCTCTCTCTCTCTCTGATTAATCAATAAAATCTTTTTAAAAAACTGAAAAGGGAATCCACAGGCCAGAAGAAAAATTAGCAAATCACATATCTGATTAAGAAGCTGTATCCAGAATATATTTTTAAAAACCTCTCAAAACCTAGTAAAAAAGAAACAAACAACCCAAATTGAAAATGGACAAAAGACTTGAACAGATACTTCACCAGAGAAGGTGTGTGAATGGCAAATAAGCACATGAAAAGAGCCTCAAAATCCTTAGTCATTAGGGAATGCAAATTAAAACCATAATGAGATATGATCACATACCTACTAGAATATCTAAAATTAAAAAGATTGATCATCCTAAATACTGGGGAAAATGTGAAGTACCCGGAATCCCACTGCTGGTGGAAATGTGAAAAGGTACAATCATTTTATAAAACTCCTTTATTTTTTTTTAAAGGTTTTATTTATTTATTTGACAGACAGAGATCACAGGTAGACAGAGAGGCAGGCAGAGAGCGGGGGGAGGGGAGAAAGCAGGCTCCCTGCCAAGCAGAGAGCCCGATGAGGGGCTCGATCCCAGGATCCTGAGATCATGACCTGAGCCGAAGGCAGAAGCTTAACTTACTGAGCCCCCCAAGCACACCTATAAAACTCCTTTAAAAAGTGAAACATACACCAGCTTAAAAGGACACCTACTCCTATATGATCTAGTCGTTCTGTGCCAGGATATTTCCTCAAGAGACATGGAAGCCTACATCCATACAAAGACTTGTACATGAATGTTCAGAGCAACCTTATCTGTAATAGCCTAGAAACAACCCACATGTCCATCAGCCAGTGAACAGCTAAATACACTGCAATAAATTTATATGCATGAATACTATTCAGCAGAAAAAAAAGGAATGAATTATTGATTCATACAACATAGATGAATCACAATATAACTGTGCTAACTGAAAGCAGTCAGACAAAAAAGAATACATACTAAATGATTCAATTTATATAAAATTCCAGAAAATGCAGATGATTCTGTATGGGGACAGAAAGCAGATCAGTGGTTGCTGGGAAGAGTAATAGGGCTCAGAGATGGTCGAGGGGAGCTTACCAAGGGGCGTGAGGGAACGTTGGAGGCTCATAGATAGGTTCACAGCCTTGAATGTGCTGATGGTTTCACAGTTGTATACGTTTGTCAAATGTTAACTGCTCTGTACACTTTAAATATGTGCCATTTGCATAGCAATTATCCCTCAGAAAGCTGTGGGTTTTTTTTGAGAGCTTTGAAGGGGAAGTAAAACTCTTCTAAAAGGTAGCTTAGTGTTGTGGAAAGAACTTAAATGGCATAATCAAGACCAATATCAAAGTCAGGTCTGCTCTCCCCCTTAGTAGCCATGAGAGCTTGTTTAAGTTACTTAATCGTGAAATTGGAATCCAGTTCACCCAGTGGTACAAATTAAATAATATAACATATGTTGTTTATAATATATGATCTCTGATATATAACATATAGTTATAACATGTATATAAGGGCAAATTAGGTAGTGAGAAATGGTGGTTCTCTTTTCCTTCTGGAGGAAGACATCTGCCAGTAACTCAGGATGTCAGCAATTTTTTGTTTAACTAGAGACCCACCCACTCTAGTTAAGATGCCACGTTTCTCTTGTTCTGCTCTAAGCGAATACTGTGTTCTGAGCGACTCATCGTCACCACTGCTGTTGGTCTCCAGCCTGAACAGTTCCCCGTGTGCTTAATTTGTGCCTGGAATCCCATCCTTCTTGTTTCATCTCTTCAGTTAAAGGCCTGAGCATTTGTGAAATTAAATAGAGCCTGAGTCAGCAAATACCCCACCGGGGACTGTCAGTCCTGGTTTCCTAAGGCTGCTGTAACAAATCCCCACAGAGTTGTTTAAAACAACACAGATACATTCTCTCAGAGTTTTAGAGACCAGAAGTCTGAAATCAAAGTGTTGGTAGGGCCACCCTCCCTCTGAAGATTTTAGGAGGGCTTCCTTGCCTCTCCCAACTTTCCGGCAGCTCTGGGAGTTCCTTGACTGTGGCTGTGTACCTCCAACCTCTGTCTCCATCTTCATATGTCTTCTCTTCTTTCTCTCTCCTCTGTGTATCCTTCTTAAGGACATTTGCCATTGATCTTAGGGCCCATCCAAATACAGGATGATCTCATCTCGAGATCCCTTTTCCAAGTAAAATTGCATGCACAGGTTCTGGGAGACATATGTTTTTGGGGTACCACCATTCAACCTACTAGAGCCCCAGATCCAGCCCCTGGGAGACATACGTACTCTCTCTGGTACAACCAGGATGGGACCTTGCTGAGTCTAACCTGTGCCGTGGAGAGCCGCTGCCAATCAACCAGAGCTAGTTCATGGATGCAGTCTGCTTGCAGGCCTGGCAGGTGTCTTAACATTTCCAAACTCATCAGTAAATTGAATCCTGGGGTGAACTGACAACCTGGGAAGGGGGAAGAGACAGTGGTTAGAGGTGTCAGATCTTCATTTCTGCCTGACTTAAGCACTGACCTCAAATGCTTTAAATTCAAACCCAGGTCTGTGAATGATTCTCTCTGGAAGAAATCCGTCTTGTCTCCAAGAGAGACAAATTTCCCCAGGTAATTTATGAGTTAATGCTAAAATTTAAAAACTCCTGTCCTGTGGGGCAACTAGGTGGGGCTTTGCCTTTATCAGTAATCTCCATCAGACCTCTCCACTGCTCCAAAGGAGGAAAATCCTAAGAAATCAGGGTGCTTGTGCTGTGAACCATGTTCAAGTCTGGCCTTCCCCTCCCTTACCAGGAGACCACAGCTCCCCAAGCTCTCTCTTGCAGGTGATCTGTAGCCCACCTCTGCCTCTCCTTTTCCTCCTTAGCTATGACCAATTTTCATTTCCTTTCCAAATGAAGGATCGGACTTCTTCATCCTTCTCTGGTTCTGATTTGGAAAATGTTTTTCTGTTTTCCTTTATTTATTCTCTTCTTCTTCTTCTTCTTTTCGTTTTCTTTTTAAATTAACAAATAATGTATTATTTGCTCCAGGGCTGCAGGTTTCTGAATCATCAGCCTTACACAATTCATAGCATTCACCATAGCATGTACCCTCCCCAATGTCCATAACCCAGCCACCCTATCCCTAGCCCCCCATCCCCCTGCAACCCACAGTTTGTTTCCTGAGATTGAGTCTCTTATGGTTTATCTCCTCCCCAGTTCCATCTTGTTTCATTTTTTCCCTTCCTATCCCACACGACCCACAGTCCTGCCTCTCAAATTCCTCATATCAGAGAGATCATATGGTAATTATCTTTCTCTGATTGGCTTATTTCACTCAGCATAATACCCTCTAGTTCCATCCACATTGTTGCAAATGGCAGAATTTCATTTTTGAGGGCTGAATAGTATTCATATATATATATATATATATATATATTACATCTTCCTTATTCATTTATCTGTTGATGGACATCTAAGTTCTATCCATAATTTGCCTATTGTGAACATTGCTGCTATAAACATTCAGGTGCACATGTCCCTTCACATCACTACATTTGTATCTTTAGGGTAAAGACCCAGTATTGCAATTGCTGGGTCGTAGGGTAGCTCTATTTTCAACTTTTTGAGGAACCTCCTTACTGGTTTCCAGAGTGGCAGCACCAGCTTGCATTCCCACTAGCAGTGTAGGAGGGTTCCCCTTTCTCCACATCCTCACCAACATCTTTTCTCTCCTGACTGGTTAATGTTAGCCATTCTGACTGGTGTGAGGTGGTATCTGACTGTGGTTTTGATTTGTATTACTCTGATGTTGAGTGATGTGGAGCACTTTTTCATATGTCTGTTGGCCATTTGGATGTCTTCTTTGCCAAAATGTATGTTCAGGGCTTTTGCCATTTCTTGATTGGACTATTTGTTCTTTGGGTGTTGAGTTTGATAAGTTCATTATAGATTTTGGATACTAGCTGTTTATCTGATATGTCATTTGCAGATATCTTCTCCCATTGTCAGTTGTCTTTTGGTTTTGTTGACTGTTTTCTTTACTGTGCAAAAGCTTTTGATCTTGATGAAGTTCATTTAAATAAATAATTCATTTATGCCCTTGCTTCTCTTGCCTTTGGCAAGGTTTCTAGGAAGAAATTACTGCAGATGAGGTCAAAGAAATTGCTACCTATGTTCTCCTCAAGGATTTCTATGGATTCCTGTCTCACTTTGAGGTCTATTTTTGTGTATGTGTAAGGAAATGGTCCAGTTTCATTCTTCTGCATGTGGCTGTCCAATTCTCCCAACACCATTTGTTGAAGAGACTGTCTTTTTTCCATTGGACATTCTTTCCTGCTTTGTCAAAAATTAGTTGACCATAGAGTTGAGCTTCCATTTCTGGGCTCTCTATTCTGTTTCATTGATCTATGTGTCTGTTTTTGTGCCAGTACCATGCTGTCTTCATGATTACAGCTTTGTAATAGAGCTTGAAGTCTGGAATTGTGATGCCACCAGCTTTGGTTTTCTTTTTCAACATTCCTCTGCATATCCGCAATCTTTTCTGGTTCTGTATAAATTTTAGGATTATTTGTTCCATTTATTTGCAAAAAAAATGATGGTATTTTGATAGGGATTGCGTTAAGTGTGTAGATTGCTCTAAGTAGCATAGACATTTTCACAATATTTGTTCTTCCAATACATGAGCATGGAATGTTTCTCCATTTCTTTGTGTCTTCCCTAATTTCTTTCATAAGCACTTCATAGTTTTCTGAGTATAGATTCTTTACCTCTTTGGCTAGGTTTATTCCTAGGTATCTTGTGCTTTTGGATTCAGTTGTAAATGGGGTTGCCTCCTTAATTTCTTTCTTCTGTCTTTTTCTTAGTGTATAGAAATGCAACTGATTTCTGTGCACTGATTTTGTATGCTGACGCTTTTCTGAATTCTTGTATGAGTTCTAGCAGTTTTGGAGTGGAGTCTTTTGGGTTTTCCACATAAAGCATCATATCATCTGCAGAGTGAGAGTTTGACTTCTTGTTGATTTGGATGCCTTTAATTTTTTTCATTGTCTAATTACTGAGGCTAGGACTTCTTGTACTATGTTGAATAGCAGTGGCAATAGTGGACAGCCCTGCCATGTTTCTGACCTTAGGGGAAAAGTTCTCAGTTTTTCCTCATTGAGAATGATATTTGCTGTGGGTTATTCATAGATGGCTTTGATGATATTGAGGTATGTATTCTCCATCCCTACACTTTGAAGAGTTTTGTTCAAGAAAAGATGCTGTACTTTGTCAAATGCTCTTTCAGTATCTACTGAAGGTATCATATGGTTCTTGTTCTTTCTGTTACTAATGTATTGTATCACATTGATTGATTTATGGATGTTGAACCAACCTTGCAGCCCAGGAATACATCCTGCTTGGTCATGGTGAATAATCTTTTTAATAGACTGTTGGATCCTATTGGCTAGTATTCTGGTGAGAAGTTTTACATCTGTGTTCATCAAGAATATTGGTCTGTAATTCTCCTTTTTGATGGGTCTTGGTCTGGTTTTGGGATCAAGATAATGCTGGCCTCATAAAATGAGTTTGGAAGTTCTCCTTCCATTTCTATTTTTTGGAACAGTGTCAGGAGACTAGGTATTAATTCTTCTTTAAATGTTTGGTAGAATTCCCCTGGGAAACCATCTGGCCCTGAGCTCTTGTTTGGGAGATTTTTAATGACTGCTTCAATCTCCTTACTGATTATGGGTCTGTTCAGGTTTTCTATTTCTTCCTGGTTCAGTTTTGGTAGTTTCCAGGAATGCATCCATTTCTTCCGGATTGTCAAATTTGCTGGCGTATAGTTGCTCATAATATGTTCTTATAACTGTTTTTATTTCTTTGGTGTTGGTTGTGATCTCACCGCTTTCATTCATGATTTTATTAATTTAATTAATCAATTAATTAATTAAATTAATTAATTGAATTGGCTCCCCCTCCCTCTCTTTTTTTGATTAGTCTGGCCAGGAGTTTATCAATCCTATTAATTCTTTCAAAGAACCAGCTCCTGATTTTGTTGATTTGTTCTGCTGTTCTTTTAGTTTCTATTTCACTGATTTCTGCTCTCATCTTTATGATTTCTCTTCTCCTGCTGGTTTTAGGCTTTCTTTGCTGTTCTCTCTCTAGCTCCTTTAGGTATAGGGTTAGGTTGTGTACTTGAGACCTTTCTTTTTTCTTGTATTGCTATTTACTTTCCTCTCAGGACCACCTTTGCTGTGTCCCAAAGATTTTGAACAGTTGTGTTTTCATTTTCATTTGTTTCCATGAATTTTTGTAATTCTTCTTTAATTTCCTGGTTGACCCATTCCTTAGTAGGATGCTCTTCAGCCTCCATGTATTTGAGATCTTTCCAACTTTCCTCTTGTGGTTGGGTTCTAGTTTCAAAGCATTATGGTCTGAAAATATGCAAGGAATGATCCCAGTCTTTAGGTACCAGTGGAGACCTGATTTGTGACCCAGGATGTGATCTATTCTGGACAATGTTCCATGTACACTAGAAAAGAATGTGTATTCTGTTGCTTTGGGATGGGATGTTCTGAATACACTTGTGATGTCCATTTGGTCCAGTGCATCCTTTTAAGCCTTTGTTTCCTTGTTGATCTTTTGCTGAGATGATCTATCCATTTTGTGGGGGGGGGGGGGGTGTCAAAGTCCCCTACTATTTTTTGTATTTTTTGTTGATGTGTTTCTTGGATTTTGTTATTAATTGGTTTATATAATTGGCTGCTCCCATGTTAGGGGCATAGGTATTTTAAATTGTTAGATCTTCTTGTTGGACAGACCCTTTGAGTATGATATAGTGTCCTTTCTCATCTCTTATTATAGTCTGGCTTAAAATCTAATTGATCTGATATAAGGATTGCCACCCCAGCTTTCTTTTGACGTCCATTAGCATGGTAAATGGTTTTCCACCCCTTCACTTTCAATCTGGAGGTGTTTTAGGTTCTTCAATGAGCTTCTTACAGACAGCATATTGATGGGTCATGTTTTTTTATCCATTCTGATACCCTGTGTCTCTCGATTAGGGCATTTAGTCCATTTACATTCAGGGTAACTATTGAAAGATATGGATTTAGTGCCATTGTATTGCCTGTAAGGTGACTGTTATTGTATATTGTCTCTCTTCCATTCTGGTCTGTTGCTTTTGGGCTCTCTCTTTGCTCAGAAGATCCCTTCCAATATTTCCTGTGCAGCTGGTCTAGTGTTTGCAAATTCTTTTAGCTTTTGCTTGTCTTGGAAGCTTTTTATCTCTCCTTCTATTTTCAACGAGAGCCTAGCTGGATATAGTATTGTTGACTGCATATTTTTCTTATTTAGTGCTCTGAATATATCATGCCAGTCCTTTCTGGTCTGCCAGGTCTCTGTGGGTAGGTCTGCTGCCAATCTAATATTCTACCATTGTATGTTACAGACCTCTTGTCCTGAGCTGCTTTCAGAGTTTTCTGTTTGTCACCGAGACTTGTAAGTTTTACTATTAGATGACTGGGTATGGATCTATTTTTATTGATTTTGAGGGGGGTTCTCTGTGTCTCCTGGATTTTATGCTGTTCCCTTTGCCAAACTAGGGGAATTCTCTGCTATAACTTGCTCCAATATGCCTTCTGCCCCCCAGTCTTTCTTCTTCTGGGAGCCCAATTATTTTAATACTGTTTCATCTCACAGTATCACTTATCTCTTGAATTCTCTTCTTGTGGTCCAGTAGTTGTTTGTCTCTCTTTTTCTCAACTTCTTTATTCTCGATCATTTGGTCTTCTATATCACTCATTCTCTCTTCTGCCTCATTTATCGTAGCAGTAAGAGCCTCCAATTTTAATTGTACCTCATTGATAACTTTTTAAATTTCATCTTGTTTAGATTTTAGTTCGTTTATTTCTCCAGAAAGGGTTTCTCTAGTATCTTCCAGGCCTTTTTTGAGTCCAGCTAGTACATTGGTAATCATCACTCTGAACTCTGTTTCTGAAATTTTACTAATGTACTGCCTCTTGTTCTTTTTTTTGAAGTGAGTTTTTCCACCTTGTCATTTTATCCAGATTGACTAGATGAATGAGAGAACAAAATACTAAAAGGGTAGCAATGACCCCAGAAAAATATACACTAACCAAATCAGAAGAGACACAAAACCTGGGGGAGAAGAAAGGAGGGGAAAAAAAATAATTGGACTGGTGAATAGAACATAGCCACAGACTTGATTTTGGGTGTATATTGGTCTGTTAGAAGAGACTGCCTCCCAAAATTTTAAAAAAGAAAAACTTACATATATGCAAAATTAGGGTAAACACGAAGGGATGGAATATGACTGTAAAGTTGAAAATTTTAAAAAGATTCTAAGAAAGGAATTGATATGATAAGAAGTTGGTTGAAAAAAGAAAAAAAGAAGGAAAGAATGTGATCAGGATGGAGACTAGAACAAAGCCATTCTCCAGATTTAGGGTATATTTGATCTATTAGAAGAAACTGTAGCCTAAAATTTTAAAGAAAGAAAAACCTGTATGTATACAAAAAATAAGCTTAAATACAATGAAGGGATACTTATGACTATAAAAATCAAAATTTTAAAAGATTTTTTAAAATGTATTCATAAGGTAAAGTAGTTAAAAATGTTAAAATAGTAAGGAGGAAAAGTTTTTAAAAAATAGAATAAGAAAAAAATAAAATTTTAAAATATTTAACTTTGAGTGACTAAAGAATCTTGGGGGAAAAAAGCCATAAATTCTATGTGCTGTATTCCCCCTAG
This sequence comes from Mustela lutreola, assembly GCF_030435805.1. Classification (NCBI taxonomy): domain Eukaryota; kingdom Metazoa; phylum Chordata; class Mammalia; order Carnivora; family Mustelidae; genus Mustela; species Mustela lutreola. The sequence continues at coordinate 5,569,413 of NC_081303.1, read as the reverse complement.
CTCTGAATTAGTTGGTGAACTTGGTCTTGGCTGGATGTTCTTCCTGATCTGGGGGTGCGGGGGGCCTGTTGCTGTGATTCTCAAATGTCTTTGTGAGAGGTGGAAATCCACCACCCTCGCCAGGGGCCGGGCTAAGCAATCTGCTCCGGTTTGCGCTCAGAGCTTTTGTTCCCTGAGCACATTCTGTACTGCCTTGGAGGACGGGAATGAAGATGGCGGCCGCCCAGTCTCCGACTGGGGGAGCTGAGAGCTCGGCGCCCCACTCCTGGGTGTGCCTTTAGGAAAACGCCATCAGTCCCTCTCGTCTCCCTGGTCTCCATCGTGCTCTGAGCTCACCCGGCCTGTGACCGAGCATTTCTGTCTCTGGCGCGTGCCCCATTTGGAGTCTCCAAACCCAGCAGATTCCTGTCCTGTGCTCCTGTGCCACTCCTCCCAGAGGAGGAAGGTGAGTCTCCCCAGACCTGCCACTTGTGGGGTCCCTGCTTGAGGAGCAGTGGCCCGACTGTGCCTCAGATATCAATTTAAGGTAACCCCGAGCTGAGAGCCTACTCTCCCTGCTCAATACCTGGGAGCTCTGCCACACTCAGGCACCCCCGGTCTTTTTGTGACCTCACGGGTCCTGAGACCACACTGTCCCTGTGCCCTCACTGGGACACCCCTGCTTAACCTCTGGAGTGACATCCCTCACTGGAGCAGACTTCTAAAAGTTCTGATTTTGCTCTGCTGCTCTCTCACTTGCCAGGAGCCAGCCCTCCCCCCACGGTCTATCTTCCCGTATATCGCCTCGGATTCACTTCTCTGCATGTCCGACCTTCCAGAAAGTGGTCGATTTCTCTTCATAGAATTGTTGCTGTTCTTCTCTTCGATCTCTTGTTGAGTTTGTAGGTGCTCAGAATGGTTTGCTAACCACCTAGCCGAACTCCTGGGACCCCACGATATTTAGGTCTCCTGCTCCTTTGCCATCTTGTTCCTCCACCCTGTTTTCCTTTCTTTCTTTCCAAGTTAAAATGCATTTCTTGCTTTGGCTTTTTGGATCTGAAATTGTTAAGCCTTTACAGTTTCTAGAACTCCTTGATTATCTGCTCAGGCCATCTCTTGTGACAGAATTTCCCTAGCCCCCTTTGGTGAAGTTCCTTAACTATGTTGTGATTTCCCTACAGGGAGGTCTCCATGGCTGGTAACAGCAGGTGGGACTGACATGAGGGCATGAAGTGTCAGGTCTGTGTGTCCTTGGGAAACGGCTACTCCTAGCTACCTTTTCTCTTTTCTATTTCTTTTTCCATGAAGATTTTCACAGCTTTCACAAAGCCTGACAGAAGCAGTTTGCTATAAATCAATTTGCTTTCATTGCTGACTTCCTCTCCTTCTTTGGAACCTGAACTTTGCTTGTGCGGTCACTTTCTCTGGAGTAAATGTACACTTAGAAGAAACTCAGAAATCCGTTCCTTTTTTGCAAAAGCCAAATCAAGATAGACACCCCCTCCTGGGCCGCTGCGTCCATTGCATTTCCAAGGGTCTCCTTGAAATGAACTGATCCGCTGGCAGGGGGTCTGGGTTGAAGGACCTGTTCTGTGCCTTGACAACCTGACAATTGGATTAAAGCAGTGGATTTCAAACTTTGGTGACTGTTATCCAGGGTAAGACATGCCATTTGCAGCTCCACTCAGAACATACATTCAGGTCGGTATTAATAAAAAAATAGGTTTCACGAAATTATATTTATCTTAAAATGGCTAGTACTAGTCTACTCTCTTTTTCTCTTTTCCTCTTTCTTTCCTTCTCCTCCCCTCCCCTCTCTCCTCTACCCTCCGCCCAGCCATCCACCCTCCCTCCCTTCCTTCCTTCCTTCCTTTTGCAGATGCCAGGCAGGACACATTGAATTGATTTTATGATACACTAATGGGTCACAGTCTGCAATTTTGAAAAACACAGGTTTAGAGAAAATGGCACCAGTCTCCTGCTCTTGGTTAGGAAGTCCATCAAACTCTGCTTTATTGTTTCTCTTTCAAATCACCCTCAAGGCTTTTTAGCTGCTGCTTTGTGAACCTGTGATGAGGGGTATATCGATCCTAGATTCTCTCCTACCCTGCCCATCTTTTTGAGCAGCCAGCCCTCGCTGCTTTCCAATCAGGGTGTGAGTGTCATTTCACTCTGTCTCAGGTCTGCGGTAGAGGCACAGATGTGGTCATAAATCAAAACCTCCAGAGCCACTGTCTCACTGACCTTGCAAATATAAACAGGGCCGGTGGTTCAGGGTCTCCCTTTCCTTCCTCTTTTCTTTCCCTGCGGGCCTGCTTCTCCATGGAAAACAAAGGAGCCGCTTCTCTATGCCTCAACTTTGTTCTCCACTGGGTCCTTTTGGGGTCCTACCCCCACACTTGACTTAGTAAACTGTATCCGTGGCAAATAGATTTAGAACTGTTAGGTTTGCGTGTCCTTTCCGCTTAGCAGGTGACTCATAATTTACATCCTAGACTCAACAGGATGTAACGCTGAGCTCAGTTTACTGTTGTTCACATGTTTGCCTGAGCAGCCAAGAAGAGACATGCCATGGGGCTGGAGAGAAGCTGTTCTTCACACCCTCTCTTCTCAATCATAAAACCGCCTGCTTCTGGGAAGTGTACTGGATAGAGTCTTCCAGAGTCTCCTCTGGACGGACTCCTTAGCTGAAGTTCCATCTTGACTCCCCACAAGAAGGAAGGATGTTTCTGTGTCATTTCTATTTTCAGGTTTTAATTTCAAATCCTCCCTATCAAACTCATAGCCTCAGAGTTCAGGTACATTTAGGACAGATTCTCAGTTCCCTGTGTTTGTCACGTGAAACCAAATCCATACAATCTAAAGTCAGTGCTGTTGAGGAAAATTGGCCTGATCACGGGCTTGCCGATCCTTCCAGGCGGGAATCTAGGTGAGACAGCCGGGTGGGTTCCTTCCGAGGCTTTCTGCATGCCTGACCAGTGAGGGCTCCTCCTTTGTCCCTCTTCAGGTCATGCCCATTGTGTGGAATACTGACTACAGATGTGAGAAAGCCTCAGAGCCATGGAGGCCTGCAGAGAAACAGAAAACTGACCTGTAGGAGAGATGAGGGCATGTGCCAGGAGCGAGCCCCTCTCGGCCCAACACACCGCAAGGGTTTCTGCCAATTCCCTGGTCAGGATTTTGCTTTGATTCCACCCCCCCAACTCATTTTACATAATACCGATCCTTAATTAAAAAATGATTATTTATACTAATAATAGTATGAATTAAAAAGTAATAGTATAAATAATATTAATTGTTTATAAATAAGAGTAAAACTTCCTTAACAAATACTGTTTACTCACAAGGATATCACTCACATTTATGTAACAGTTGAGGTTCCAGCTCTAGTTCTGTGAGACGTTGCTGGTTTCACATAGACTGCCCTGAAAGCTGGGCCCAGCTGCCCGCAGGTTGACTGGGTTTGCTCTCCTACCGGTGTTACTTTGTTGTTATTTCCCAACTGCAACAAATCTGGGTCGTTCGCTGCTATTTATTAGGTTCTGTATCACTATTAGGGAGAAGGGCGCCTTAGCATATGCTCAAGTCTCACTTCCGAGCCCTTGGAATAGCACCGTGCCTGTTAAACTGTTGCAACTTAACAAATTTACCCCCAGACCTAATGGATTAAGGCAATGATTTTATTTTGCTCCCTTCGTTGTGGATTAGGAATTTGGACAGGAGTCCACTGGGCAGCTTGTATGTGTGGTGTCAGCTGGGGCGCTATGACAGGGGGAGGGGCCACGTCTAAGAGACACATCCATGTGGCCATCCATTGGCCGGGAGCTCAGCAGGAGCAGTTGACGTGGCTTTGTCAGCTCGGTGGTCCTGAGGTAGTAGGACTTCTTAGAGGAAGCTCAGGGCTTCCGATGAGAGAGACACGAGAGCCAGACTGAGGCTCAGACTGCCACAGTGTCACCTTTACCGTATTCTGTTGGTGAAAACAGTCACAGATCCGCCAGATTCAAGGCAAGTGTGAAGAGTGTTCCAGATCTGGGGCCACCTTTAATCTACCCTAAGAAAAAATTACTAACAGATCTACCCTAAGAAAAAATTACTAACAACACCGGCCTCCGAGATTGTGTCCAATTTGGCCTCACAAGGGCAGAGAGTGAGCATGAACAGTTAGAGCATGGTTTCGCTTCTGGGCTTGCTATGGTATCCAGTGAAATAATGAGCAAGTAGCAGATACTTGATAAATACCTGTTGCTAATTGTTGAAGCTGCTGTATCAGCTATGAGGCAGACCCATACTGGGGACCAGTTTAGTCCATCAGCAAATCAGAAAATCCCTATTAAGCATTTACTGTGTGCCAGACATTGTACCAGGTGCTGGGAACATAACAGTCTTCAAAGTACCAGGCATGGTCCCTGCCTCATAGAGGGTATGGTTAAGTAGAGGAGATGGGTATTTATCAAATGATTTCATAAATAAAAGTAAAATTGCATCTGCTAGAAGCACCATAAAGGAAAGGCGTCTGTTGCAACGAGAGGCAGAGATGAGAGAGAAGAGAAGACTGAACTGAGATCTCAGAGATAGACAGAGCAGGAGTTAGGGGGCATCTAGGCAGTGGAAGTAGGCTTCTGCAAAGCCCCAGTGCACAAGGAAGCTTGGTGAGGATGGGAAGCCTTTCTAGCTTCCTAGAAAGGCGTGAACCGGAGGGCAGGCAGTGTAAGCTGAGGCTGGAAAGGAGAAGGACAGAGGCAGCAGGACCTGGAGACCATTTGGTTAGCTCCCCAGGGTGATATTGGACATATCACCTTTGCCCAGTACCTGGCATATTCCAATCATTTACCCATCCATCTGTCTGTTCATCCATCTACCTGTCTGTCCACCCACCATCCATTCAGTCTGATCTCAGTCTGCCTGATCACCTTCCATGGGCTGGTGATACGGGGGTAAATAAATTAACCTAATGTGTGCCTCTGCAGAGCCCATGCCCACCCCCACCGGGTGTTCCACTCTTTACTACCTTTGCCAAATAATGAGACCTCTGTGGTTCCATGCAAGGATAATATCCCACTGACTTCGCCCTTAATTCACCCCCGCCCCCACCATCATACTTAACTTAAGAATGCATCTTCTTGAGTACTTGGAGTACTAGAGGAGTACTCCACGCTTGAATGGGAATCCAACACAACTGCTCTTGGAAATCCCTCAGGAATACCAACAATAATTCTACACTGTGCTGTCCCTTATGGTGCACTGGTAAGTCTAGCAACATTCTGAGTAGAGTCATAGGCTACTCCTTTCTTTTGGCTAAGGTATTTCTTTCTCCATAGTCTTATTAGCCCTAAGCACGCCTGTCTCCCAAGGGAGGACGCTCATGTAGATTTCTACCATGAGAAAATTGTTCTGCTAATCAATTCAACTAAACTTATTTTTTTTTTTTTTTTTTTTTTTTTTTTTTTTTTTTTTTTTTTTTTTTTTTTTGTATTATTATACTTGTAATTTTTTACAAATCTTTTATTTTTGCTCAAGTTAGCTCCATTCAGTTCAGCTGGACCCAGCACAACTCAACCCCATCCATCCATGCATCTTTGTATCCACCTGTGCTTTCAACACGTATTTTAGAAGTACTTTTCTGTGTCAAAGTCTATGTTGGGCTTGGGGATCCACCACTCGACTCCACCTCCCCTGTCTAATCTAAATGGTATCTTGTAGTGGAGAGAAGATTGGACTTTGAGCAGGGTTGCCCTGTATTTACCTCCTAGCCCTGCCTCTTGTTTACTGCCTTGGGGAATTTTATTAGCTTGTCTGGGCCACAGTTTGCTCATTTTAAAGCGGGAATAATGATACCTACAGAGTGGGAATTTTGTTAGGATTAAGTTCCTAGAAGGCACTCAAAAATGGTGTCCATTCCATACTCAATGGAAGAAAATAAGCCAACAAACATCATTGGGAAGTTAGATACCACAAACGAAAAGATCCTGTGGCTTTCATAAAGATAAAATAAAGTCAGTTATAAGGATCATGAAACACATGGACTTCAGACATTTAATAGCAAAAAGACAGTAGAACAGGGGTTCCAGTCCTGGGTAAGATGGCAAAAACCCACCACTCTCTCATGGATTGCCTTTGTAAAACCTGAACAGAAGGATAAAGCCACTGTTTAAAGACTCTGAAAAGTAAATAGTAGCAGGCCGATTGAGAAAGACAGAATTCAAAGTTCAACCAAACCAGCAGTGGGAATATTATCTTTTTCCCCTCTAGAATACCCAGTTGTGACTCAAGACAGTGTGACAGCAATGGTAGCAACAGCCTGAGGTGCCTAAAAAATGGAATATTATTCAGTAACAAATTATTGATTCATGCAATATAACAGATGACTTATAGATTCATTTTGCTAACTGAAATAAGCCAGAACCAAAAGACAGTGGTATGACTGAATTTATATAACATTCTGGAAAAAGCCACACTGTAGGGACAGAAAACAGATCAGTGATTGGCAGGGGATGAGGTTCAGGGAGGGGTTGACTATATAAAGGGGTAACACAGGGAGTTTGTATGATGGGAAAATTTTTCTTTAAGCTCTTTGGACTTAAAGGAAAGATTAAGCAAAAAAAGAAAAAATAGACCCAAAGTTCACCCCAATGCCTGGAAAAGAGATGAACCCACAAAGGGCGGGCACCCACCTTGATACTATGGTCCTATCCCTTGTTTCTGCCACAATTCACTATGTTCCTCATATCCCTTTGGACATGTCTGTTGAATTCTTTCTGGAAAATTGCTTGACATTTTCCTAAGTTACTTGATTGCATCCCTGGGCTCAGGCTGAACCTTGGTTTCTTGTGTTCAGAATCAGGACTGTGCATCTGAGCATACCTTCCTGTTTCCCTGTGCCAGCCCATCATTCTTAGCTCATTCTCTCTCAAACAGGGCAAGGATTCAGGGCATGGAGGGAATGGTGGCAGCCCACCAGCCCACCAATCCAGCAGAACCTTAGTGACATAAGTAACATAAGCATGGTTAGGGACATCCTAGAGTACTGACGACAGAGAAAGAGGGACTAGAGGGAAAAAATTATCAACAGCACATCCAAGGGTGGGAACCCAGTAGAGGAAGGAGAATCACATCGGGGTAAGTTCTCCCCAACCACAGTTGTATGCCTTTCCCTCCACAGCCTAGACTACCGTGTCCTTAAACATCAACTCACATTAATGCTAACTCTGGTTTGAAATCGGGTGGCAACTGACCCACAGTGTTCAGCATTCTCAGGTTCTTAAACTTAGGAAGGCTTTCCCTTTATCTCTCATTGTTGTCCACTGTGCCTAAAATCAGGTCCAAGTTTCTTGTCTAAAAAGAATGCCTCCCATTCCGATGCTACCCAGAGTCATCTCACACAGATACCCTCTTCTCTTAGGTACTCGATGGTCTCAGATGCAGAAACAGAAAGCATTTTCATGGAGCCCATTCACCTCTCCTCAGCTGTTGCAGCTAAGCAGATCATCAATGAAGGTAATGCCATCAGAAGGTGGTGGGAGCGGGGAGAGTCCACAGCTCATCTGGGAACCCTTGGAAAGGGCCCTTTGGAAGAGGTCAAGGTGCTTCCCAGGTGCGACCCATCCCATTAAGAGGAATAGATCCAAAGAAGGCAGTTCTGCCGACACAATTCATCATCAACCTTCATGAACCCGAGGTGGAAATTATTAGGTACAAGTGTGAATAATTCTCTTGAGTTAACAGCCCGGAAGGCAGTTCCACTCTGCTCCTGTGGCCTCCCATTCCATTTTTCAGTTCATCTCAGGGATCCTGGGGTGGCTTATTCTGGACACACAGACCTGAAAGCCCAAGAAATGACCAGAAGCACCCAGAGTTCTGCTCAAAGGGATATTTAGATTTAGATCTGCATGTCCACTAGTGTTTGAAGGTGGTTTTCATCTGAATTATGGCAGGGAAAGTTAGAGTGGGGAGAAAGGTTAATATGCACATGGTAAATTTTGGAGCAGAAAGCATGCTATGTATTTCATTCAAGGACAGTTATCCTGATTGGATGGATTTTTCTTAAATCAATTTTGGAACAAAGTTCTTTTCTCCTCCTTTTGCCCTGGAGATCTCTGCTTCTGCTGTGGGCTGAGGTTGGCTATAGCAGTGTTGGTAATGACATGGGCCCTGCTGGAGCTTTGGGCATCACCACTGCTGGTGGCCATGATCCTTTCCCTGGCTTTTAGTGGTGAGAACCACACATGCTGCCCCTTCTCCATGTATCCCAGCTCCCCTTCTCAGTCCCCAGGCCCTTTGGGTTCCCACAGGGTCCCTGAGGATACCTAGATCTCCTGTCCACCTGCTGAGGAGCCAGAAATTCCATTTGCTGCTGCTTGTGGTAGGAGCAGCCTTGGGGGCCCCATCTTCTTGAGGAACTCTCACGTTCTTTTCTATTTTCTTTTACTACGCTGCCTGGGGTCTCGCCTCCCTTGCTCCAAGCCAGGCGCGAGTGGCTTCACCCAGTAGATCTCTCTGAATTGATCCCAGCACCTGACTCTGGAAGTCCTTTTTTCCTCTTGTGTTTTTGGGAAGTTCCCTCACCTGCCAGCCTGCAACATCTCTGCTCTGTGCTTTACTCTCTGGACCCCTCTCCATGCTTGGGTTCCTGATAAGTGAACATCTAGGAGTTGTGAGAAAATCATCTTCTCTCTTTGAAACTTTGCTCTCAAGCCTAGAGAATGATATACATATGTCTATGGGACATTGCACACGTAGATTGAAATCTGAAACAAAGCAATGGCTTTTTTTTTTTTTTTTTTTAAATTCTAGGTTTATCTACTCTCCCCTTGTCTAGGGCATTAAGCCTAAGTTTCCTTTTTCTTAGTGGCTGATTGGTGGTGGGGGAAGAAAAAAATATATGCCAGAGAAAGCAAAATGAATCAAGTGATATTTCAAAACATTGCCCTCCTCACCAGTGATCAGAGGGATAAAAACGTGTTTTGAAGAACTCTTCATTTTCATGGAAGTCTTCATATGCCATGCCTCTGAAAGAGCTTAGAGGGGAGATGTAGAGGCTTTGTTTTCTTCTGAAGAAGCCTTAGGTAGTAGAAATAAATGGGAAGAATTGAGGCAGGGAGGGAGGTAGAGTTGAAGCAGGCCGAGAGTGGGCCGGAGCCCTTGGGAAGGCAGGAATGCCAGTAGGAATGAAGGGCTGGGACATTTGTTTTTAAACTGGAAAGGGAAAAAAATCAAGAAAAAGCCAGCAGTATAAATAGCTGAGGAAGACATTGCTGTATATTTTAATAAGACATCAGGGAATTTTATCTTTTACAGGTAGTAAAGGAGAGACGTCTCAGTTGGGGGGGGGGGGGGCTTTCACGTTTGCTCGGTAAGATCCCAGGAGACCCCCAGGAGAAGACCCAGTGGTAGAGAGAATAGGATCGCTTCATCTATTTTTAAACAAAATAAAGCTCTGGGATTGGAGGGCTTTTTTCTTCTTTCTGCTTTTGAGCCGGAGATCAGAGAACACTTAGAGCTGAGATCTGATGCAGGGATATGGGGGCCCGTCAAGGGGTTCAGAAAAGGGAAAAGAGGGAGAAGAGCTGTAGGGAAATGGAGCACTCGGTCCTGGGTAGAACCCAGAACTCCCAGGACCCGCGGACCTCGAGCAGCCAGCCCGGCTCACAGACACCTGTTCGTCCTGAAGGGCTGGGCCGAGTCTATTTGCCAAACGTGGCTCTGCTCTCCCCTCATCGGGGAGAGACACAGCGCCCGCAGGAGGTTATGGCCAATGCAGGTGACACTCCTTTCTTACTTTCTCCCTTCTCTAGTCAATATTTTTGGCTATTAAGTGGCCCAAAGGTTTTGCCCTCCACTATTCTTATATACCTCTCAGAGAAAGAAATATCTTACTTTCCCCACAAATTTGATCACTGGGAACAAACGTATTAGGAGAAGGAGATAAAGGTTTACTGGAGATATGGGTGAATAGATTTTGAATTCATTTTGGTTTGGTTCGGTTTTTTTAAGATTTTATTTATTTATTTGTCAGAGAGAGAGCGCAAGCAGGGGGAGCAGCAGGCAGAGGGAGAAGCAGGCTCTCTGCTGAGCAAGGACCCTGATGCGGGACTTGATCTCAGGACCCTGGGATCATGACCAGAGCTGAAATTAGACCCTTAACTGAGCCACCCAGGCGTCCCTTGAATTCATTTGGAATCCGATCTTTTCCAAACTGTTGGCAGAAAGGCCAGGAATGCTGTTTGGGGACTATGAGGGGAGTTCATGGCAAACCTTTGCCCCCTGCCAGAAAGTGGGGGGCTGAGACTCACAGGTCCTTACTCCAGTGGGGAGAAGCAGACAATAAATGAAATGAACTAGTAAATTAAATGTGTATGAGAGAGTGACCTGACATAAATGCTGAAAGTTTTTACTTTTCCCAAGTTATCTGCATTCCGAATGTAAAGGAGTCAAACTAATAAAGTGAATTCTGTTGTGAAAGAATGCCATTGATTCATTTGGTAAGTGCTTCTGGTTTCTACGGAGCACTGTGGGAGCTGTAGGTGTGAATCAGACCTACAACGACAGAAGGACCTTGCTCTAAGAAGTTCTAAGCCGGCTTTGGACAAATGCAGGAGGGAGTAAGGGAAACCAGTGTTCCTTCACCTCCACCTCTCTACCTGCACGGCTGCTGGTCCTGACCATAAGTGTCCGGACTGAGGCAGTGCCCCCCTCATGCATCCCCCCATCCCCTGGACTTTCATTCAGTCCTTCCTGGTATTTCACCCCGTGCCCGGAGTCCTAGCAGCAGACTGGCCAAGACCAGATTCTCCTGAGGAACAGGGAGGGCCACGGTATTCTTAACTCTAACGAGAGTGTTGCCTGCCTTCCCTAGAATTCAAGCCACGGGGGAGCAGAGCCGAGGGCGAGTGTCCAGGCATGCTGGAGTCGGCCGAGCAGCTGCTGGTGGAGGACCTGTACAACCGTGTCAGGGAGAAGATGGATGACACCAGCCTGTACAACACCCCCTGTGTCCTGGATTTACAGCGGGCCTTAGTCCAAGACCGCCAGGAAGCCCCCTGGAATGAGGTGGATGAAGTCTGGCCCAATGTCTTCATAGCAGAGAAGTGAGTCTGACCACAGTGGGCCATGCCCCTCTGTCCTACCCTCTTAATGCCTGAGAGAGGTGAAACTCCCTCCTCTTTAGGCAAAGTCCCAAGAGCTCCATCCAGCAAAGTGATGCTGTCTGATGGGACATTTGGAGCCAGTGATGATACTGGATTTTATATGTTATTACCAACCAATGAAAACTTTCACAATATAGTAAGGAGAAATAGGTAACAGATTATGTGTGTGTGTGTGTGTGTGTGTGTATATATATATATATATATATATATGCATATATATGTATACACACATACATATATAATATGATGCTAGTTGAGCAATATATAGATGTGTATATGCACTTTTGCACAGACAGCAGTCAGACACCAAATATGATAAAACGGTGATGATATTCTCTAGTAGACGGTTCTACAAGTGATTTTTATTTTCTTCTTTAGGTTTCTTTAGAATTGTACAGATTTCCTAGAGTAAACATTTGTTATTTGCATAACCAGAAAAAAATGTTATTTTTAAGAAGTTTGTTGAGTGGTTTTCAAAACAAAACGTGAAACAATTCACTCATGTCCTATTCCTAGAGGATCTTGCCCGTGTATAATTGGTACCATGAGGCTAGTTTGTGAGACTGATTTTTGCTGATCCATTGGCTACTTAATGAGATATTCTCTCTGCGTAGTTACTCTTACATGCAGAAGCAAAGGAGGAAATTTGGGGCCCCCATGGTGGCAGGCAGTCGGGAAGATCACTTTGGATGGTGGGGCTCATACTCCCCTGGGAGTAATGAGTTGCACAGACCTGATTCCTGGAGCTGGGCACCAAGTCCTAAGTGATCTCCAGCTCACTCTGTAGACCCAGAAACATTCCCATTGCGTTCACCAGGGACCCCAGACACCTCCATCTGCTTCAGAAGAAGCTCGACTTACTTTGCTGCAGCAAACAGAGCTCTCAACTAGAAACCAGAAACACCTGTCCTGGTTCAGTCTTTTTTTTTTTTTTTCTTTCAGTCTTGGGATGTCATAAAAGCTCTCAGGTTCATTTTTATAATCTTTGAATGGGAATGAAAAGTTACCCTGCCTACCTCTTCAGTTTATTATTAGGGATAAAGTCAAAGAATGCATGTAAAGGACTTCGGAAAGTATGGCAGGTCGGATCAACGTGAAGCATGTCCACTTTGATTATTACTCTTGTCTGCTACTTTTGTGTCTTGATGAATGTCCATTTCCAAGGCAAAGAATTTTATTTTTCTTAATATTGTGTTTATTTCACACAGAGAGATCACAAGTAGGCAGAGAGGCAGGCAGAGAGAGAGAGGAGGAAGCAGGCTCCCCGCTGAGCAGAGAGCCCGATGCGGGGCTCGATCCCAGGACCCTGAGATCATGACCTGAGCCGAAGGCAGCGGCTTAACCCACTGAGCCACCCAGGCGCCCCAAGGCAAAGAATTTTAAACCAGAGATCTCTAGACCAAAGATTTCCTGGCATATCAGTCTTGTTCTCCTCTTCATTCTACCCTCTCCTGCCCAGCTCCCTGTCCCAGCCCTCCCTGGCCCCCACTTTTTTTTAAGATTTTATGTATTTATTTGACAGACAGAGATCACAAGTAGGCAGAGAGGCAGGCCGAGAGAGAGAGAGAGAGAGAGAGAGGAGGAAGCAGGCTCCCCGCTGAGCAGAGAGCTCTATGTGGGGCTCGATCCCAGGACCCGAAGGCAGAGGCTTTAACACACTGAGCCGCCCAGGCGCCCCTCCCTGGCTCCTTTTTAGAACCACATTTGCAGTGAGCTCCAGACCCCAGACAGCAGAGAAGGAGGCACTCCCCAGCTCTGGCCTCCCTGACCCAGCCAAAACAGGCTCCCAGTGTCAGGGGTAATGGGTCTTTCTAGCTCGGACTCTGGCAGAAATTATCTCTGCTTCTCTTTCCCCAGGAGTGTAGCTGTGAACAAGGGAAGGCTGAAGAGGCTGGGAATCACTCACATTCTGAATGCCGCTCATGGCACCGGCGTCTACACTGGGCCCGAATTCTACACTGGCCTGGAGATTCAGTACTTGGGTGTGGAGGTGGATGACTTCCCCGAGGTGGACATCTCCCAGCATTTCCAGAAGGCTGCTGAGTTCCTTGATGAAGCCTTGCTGACCTACAGAGGTGAGGTGGCGGTGGGGGGGGGGGGGTTCTGCCTGCCCCGGGCTGCTAGAATTCCACAGGGGGAGAAGGGATTTTCTGTCTTAAGAAGGCTGTGGTCTCATTCTAAGAAGAGGGGAAAGGAAAGGACGATCATTCATGTTTTCAGTGATTACCGAGGGCCGAACACATGCCAAGCGCTGTTCTCGGTGCTGCGGTGAGAGGTACAGAAAAAGCTCCTGAACTCCGAATCTCACACTATAGTGAGGGCAGAGAAAATTGCAAAGAAAACTGTCAGAGAGTGACAAGAGTGATGCAGAGACCGACTAGGATGTTGTGTTGGAGTGACCAGCTAGCCCAGTTGAGAGGTCCTCTCCGAGAAGAGGACATTTAAGCGAGTGACAAGGAGGAACTCGCCATGGAAAAATCGGAGGAAGGGCGTCCCTAGCAAGGAGACGTGCCGACTGGTGCAGAGCTCCTACCGTAGAATAATCTCGGTGTGTGCGGGATCATGGGCTCATGCGGGCCAGCATGGTGGCTGAGGGTTAGAGAGGCAGGGGCCCCACCGTGCAGAAAGTGGAAGGGCAAAGTGAAGTAGCTGAGCCTCTGATCAGCCTTGGTCTGATCTACAGTTTAGAAAACTCTCTCTGGTCTTGGGAGACCATGGAAGTAGGAGGGTAGGAGTGGGAGCAAGGAGAGCTGTGCTAAGGCTGTGGCCGTCATCCAGGCTGGCCCAAGATGACCCACGACTCAGCCATAGAGTTGACAGGACACCTCAGTGGAGTCAGGCTGCAGCCCATGCCCTGGTTGGGGGTGACTGGGAGTTCAGGATCCACAGTCAGAAACCCCAGGCTTGAGTCCAGGCTTTGCTACATGATCTCCATTCCATGGAACCCCAGGCTGTTTCTCTCTCCAGGAGAGCCCCAGATTCCTTGTATATACAGCAAAGATAAAAGATATAATTTTTCTAACATCGCTGTGAGGACTAACATTTTATTTATTTTTTTATTAAGATTTTGACAGAGAGAACGCAAGTAGGCAGAGAGGCATGCAGAGAGGGAGTGGGGATGCAGGCTCCCCGCTGAGCAGAGAGACCAACATGCGGCTTGATCCCGGGACCCCGAGATCACAACCCCAGCCAGCTGAAGGCAGAGGCTTAACCCACTTAGCCACCCAGGTGCCCCAAGGACTAACTTTTTTTTTTTTTTTAAGATTTTATTTATTTATTTGACAGGCAGAGATCACAAGTAGGCAGAGAGGCAGGCAGAGAGAGAGGAGGAAGCAGGCTCCCCTCTAAGCAGAGAGCTGGTTGTGGGCCTCGATCCCAGGACCTGATCAGACTCAGATCATGACCTGAGCCGAAGGCAGGGGCTTAACCCACTGAGCCACCCAGGCATCGAGGACTAACATTTTAAAAGGCACCTAAAAGCTTACTTAGCGCAGCCCCTGGCACATCTATACATGTAAGCATATGTGTATATTTATAAATATATGTATGTATATCTATACATAGACTACTTTTATAGAAATATTTTTATTAAAATGAAATTTATAAATTTAGTATATATGTTACATATGTATATATATATATGAAAAAGTTTTCTTCTCTTTCAATGCCTACAAAAAAGCAACAGCCCTCAGTAAGAACACTAAGACGTACATAACATTGGATGGGGGGCAGTTCTGCTAGTGACTTACCTTAAGGACATGAGAAATACATCCGGAGATGTGCTTATAAGGTGTCACTGTGTGATTATTATACTGTGAGTGATCAGAAACACAAATGCAGATCGGTTAAGTCAATTTTGATATGGGCATAGATTAGAAAACTCAGCTGTCATTAAAAATGAAAATGGACCTTCGATTTGCTACCATGAGAGGATGATCATAATGGATTAAGTGAACAAAACTGAATGTGAAACAATATATACGGTTTGACACATTTTTATGGGGGGGAAACCCTACTTTAAAAAATACATTCCTTCTGACCAACGTGACTTGAGAGTCTGCGAATGCCAGCGGGGAGGCGCGGAGGAGCCCGGGCAGACGTGGCCCTGGCGGGTAGATCCGGCGCGGCCCCGAGTACGGTGACTGTCCCCAGAAGTGCGGACAGCAAGGGCCACGCAGTGGGAGAAGCTGCTGGGAGCGTAGAGGGAGGCGGCAGCAACAGGCTGGGTGAACGCGAGCTCTGCCCCCCAGGCCAGGAAGGGTCTCATCCGGGCTCGAGGAGGGCAGGGCAGCACACTCCAGGGAGGCCCCGGTGGGTGGCCCCGTGGCAGGAAGCAGGTGTGCAGGGCGGCCTGGCAAAAGCCCGTAGGGGGATGTGGGAGCCCACCCCGCACACCTGCTGGCGGTTGCTTTCAGCCTCCTTTCCCTC
This sequence comes from Mustela lutreola, assembly GCF_030435805.1. Classification (NCBI taxonomy): domain Eukaryota; kingdom Metazoa; phylum Chordata; class Mammalia; order Carnivora; family Mustelidae; genus Mustela; species Mustela lutreola. The sequence goes on along the minus strand of NC_081303.1, from coordinate 5,553,859 downwards.
CCTGTGCCCTGCACCCCTGCTGCACAGGCAAAAGACTTTCTCTTTACTAGGGTTGCCTCCAGGGTATTTCCTACTCCTAGTCTGATGGTTGTCACCATCCCCAGAAATGACCGAGCCCCCCGCCCCACCCCGGCTTAGTTTCTGTCATTTCCTCTCCTCTGGGATGCTGTGGAGTCATTTCTTAAGGAAGAGAAAGGCAACACTAACACCTGGGCTGGGCGGTCTGTGTAGTAAAACAACGAAGCACAATGGAGGGGGTTACTTACATGTTACAAATGGGGAAACTGAGACCCATGAAAGGTTTCCTGACTTTGCCACTGTGTAATAATCAAGGGTCTCTGGGTTGCTAATAAGTAGAAACTGTCTCAAGCATTAATTAAAACACTACAAGAAAGTAGCCCAGGGTGGGAATGTGGTTCGAGGATCGTCTGAATGAGGACTAGGGAATTTCTGGACTCTTGGTTTCCATCTTCTCTTTTTTCCGCCTCAGACTGCGTGGCCCCTCCACAGGCCTGCAGGTAGACTGGCTAACTCCCTGCCTCTGTCCCATTTCCAAATCTCCTAGAGAGAAAATCTGCTTGGCAAAGACTCTGGCCCTTTGTCTACCCTGAATTCTATCCATAGTGGCAAGGTGGGGAGGGTCGATTCTAGGCAAGTACTTCTTGTTTTTCTCGCAAATGGAAAGAGGGAACGCTCTGGGGAAGACGAGAATCATGAATTGGGAGAATACAACCCAAAAGCCAACCGTGTAGAGGCATAATGAGCTCAGAAAGAGACCTTTCTTACTCAAGCCCAGCGCTCTCTCCACTAGCCATACCCTTCAAACTTAGAACAGAAGGACCACCTCTAGAGGGAACCTCCCTCCCGCATTCAGCCCTGCTGCTGATCAAAATGGTGACTGCAAATCAGGATAAGACCACCTTCCTCGAGCCATCTGACTGCTGTAAATTTTTTATCATAACCAAACAATTCCACAGATCGCCTCTGACTTGGATGTGCAAGGCGCCCCCCAGAGTTGTGCAGAGCACTATCTGTACAGTGTCCATGTGGCCTTGTGCCTCACAGAGGACAGACAGTCCGTCACCTGGGGTCTGGCCCCCCCACCCTCCCCCTTGTCCTCAGGCTGCCCCTGAGGCCCCACAGAGGAATCCCAGCATGCAGAAAATAGGGCACGGAAAAGCATGGCACCTCAACTGCGTCTCTGCCAGACTGAGTCCAAGGAGCATTTGCTGCCATGTCCTTGAGGCAGCTTGACTGCTTGTGCCTGGAGTGTCCTGTTGTGAGGTGGCCCAGTAATTCCACCTCCAAAGGAAGGAAGGCAGACTTTGGCACTGACAATACTAATTGGTGGCCTGGTCAGCCAGTTAAAGGGGGATCCTTGGTGAGGGACAGCTGAGCCCGGGGCTGGAGGTGGCAGGAAAGAGACAGTAGATCTGTAGATGAACCTGCATCAGCTTTATTCTGCCCACTCACCTCCCTCTATGGACTGCTGGCCTTTGGCAGCAATGCCATCCAGCACCATTGGGCCTCAGGTCCCTCCTACTCTTGCCTTGGTCTCCGACCTTCTGGGTGACAGACAAGGTCTTCAGTGATGCAAGACATACTAATAAAAGACACCCCCTGCCCATCCTGTATTGTTAGGTAGAACCCCCCAAAGATTTAACAAACATCCCCAAAGATGTCTGGGGCAGATAGATTGATGGCAGCCTGGAAGGAGGTGTCTTTGGTTCCAAGCTGCACTGTAAACAGCCGTTAGAATGAAGGTAGAGAAAGCATATTGTCCAGCTAATGAAGGATTCGAAGCAGAAGTGAGGCTAGGGGATAACCAATTGATTGAGTGCTATAGTCAAGACTTGGTAAAGTTTCCACTAGGCTCTAAGAACAGGTTATATTTACCAAAAATGTTAATAGGAATTTGTAAAGATATCCTTACATTTTAAAAATGCTACCAGAAAAAAGTGACACATGATGCAATAGCAGTTTTTTGAAAAACCTTTACAGGTTTCTGTTGATATAAAAGATAATCTTTGTCCATTTTAGGATGCACCCATCCATAGTGCTAGCTTAAATGGCATCAGTGAAGGCTCTGTGCCTAGAATGAGAATGGTGAGAGGCCTCCCTGACCCTGTGTGGGTCAGTCCAAACGTGAAATATATTTGCTCCATCCTGATACAGACTCCTAAGGTGCGGGGGGGGATAAATAAACTAATGAAAGTTTGACTTGCAAGTTTGGCCAGTATAGTAGTAGGAAACGAAAAAATGTCCGAATGATTGTAAGACCCGAAGTAGCCAGGAAGAGGGAAAAAAAATTAATAAAGAATACACTAGGGGTGCCTGCGTGGCTCAGTGGGTTAAAGCCTCTGCCTTCCGCTCAGGTCATGATCTCAGGGTCCTGGGATCGAGCCCCGCATCGGGCTCTCTGCTCCATGGGGAGTCTGCTACCCCCTCTCTCTCTGCCTGCCTCTCTGCCTACTTGTGATCTCTGTCAAATAAATAAATAAAATCTTTAAAAAAAAGAATATGTTAGTGATCCTCTAACATATTTATGTATAAAAAACACATAAAAAATATTTATGTATAAAAAACATTGTACAGATGTTTGTTATTGACCCCAGAATGTCCGAATGTCAGAAGAGGAGCATGGGTTGCTCATTACAGAAAGTTATACTTCACCCTAACATATAAAATAAGTTTCAAAAGAGTAGATTGATCTAAATAGGGAGTGAAAGGTATGTGTGTGAGTGCGTGTGTGGAATACTGAGCTCCCCGTCTCAGGAAGCATCCAGGCTCCACTGGATGGTGGATGGTCTACATCTAGGATGTTGTAAAGGGGATTCTCAGGTTTCCACTATGTCCGTGTGCTTTCCCCGACGGACAGTCCTGTGACTCATTCAACTTGGCCTCTTTTCTTTTCCTCTCTCTCCCCTTCTCCCCGATTCTTTCATTTCTCCTCCCACCGGTGCTCACGTTGACGGGAAGAAAGTCGAAATGCACTCCAGTGTTTCAAAAGTGGGGACACTTTTTGGTTCCCTTTCCCTGCCCCTCCTCCCTGCTTACGTTCAGGCAATGCCGGGGGATGCTTGCACCAGGGCAGGGCGCCTGTCCGCCCTCGCTGACACCTGCGATGGGGGCCAGTGACGCTTGTCCCTCAGGGCGCTGGAGCTCAGATGAATGCCAGAGGCTGGGCCCAGCACAGCTGAACAGTACTTCGTAACAGTATTTTAAAACCGCTAAGGAAGCCACGGTCTTACGTTGTTGTCCCTTGTGCCTTCTTCCAGGGAAGGTCCTGGTCAGCAGCGAGATGGGCATCAGCCGGTCCGCCGTGCTGGTGGTGGCCTACCTGATGATCTTCCACAGCATGGCCGTCCTGGAGGCCCTCATGACCGTGCGCCGGAAGCGTGCCATCTACCCCAACGACGGCTTCCTGAAGCAGCTCCGGGAGCTCAACGAGAAGCTGATGGAGGAGAGGGAGGAAGACTACGGTCAGGGAGGGGGCTCAGAGGAGGCCGAGGAGGGCGAGGACGCGGAGAGCATTGCCGGGGCCAGAGTGCGCACCCTCAGCGTGCAGGAGGAGGACGACACCACCAGCCGCCTGAGCGGCTCCTCCTGGGGGAAGGCCAGCCAGGCGTCCAAGCCCCTCACCCTCATTGACGAAGATGAGGAGGAGAAGCTGTTCGAGGAGTGGAAGAAGGGGCAGGGCCTCCCCACAGGCAGGGTCCCCCCGGGGGGAGATGACGGGCGGTCGGCCTCCAGCCAGGGTGGGGAGGAGCCCGAAGACGAGGACGTGGACCGGATGATCCAGGAGTGGCAGAGCCGGAACGAGAGGTACCAGGCAGAAGGGCATCGGACGTGGGGGAGGGAGGAGGAGGAGGCGGAGGCGGAGGCAGGCGATGGCCGCTCGTTCATGAGGAGAAGACGGAGGCACACCCTGAGTGAGAGCAGCACATCCGAGAGTGTCAGCAGCCACGACCTCCGGGTCCTGAAGCAGCAGCTGGAGACCAGCCGCCAGAGCCGAGGGGGGAGAGGCCGCTCTGACTCGGCGCCCACTGAGAGCACCTGGGACGTGTGGAGCCAGAGGCTGCTGGGGATTGAGAAGGAAGCCTCCCGTCGCTCTCAGTCCCGGAGCAAGAGGGCGGAGGTGGACGCCGGCTCGGAGGTGGGGAGCAGGGCGCGCGAGGACGGCGAGCAGAGCGTGTCTTCGGAGGCCAGCTCCTTCTCCAGCTTCTGTAGCCGGAACAGGGACAGGCTCACGGCCCTGGAAAGGTGGAAGATCAAGAGAATCCAGTTCGGATTTCACAAGAAAGAACTGGGCGCAGAAGACAGCAGCAGCGAGCAAGGTGCCGAGGAGGCAGAGAGCGAGGGGAGGAGCTCGGATGTCAGCCTGACGGCCTACCAGGCCTGGAAACTGAGGCACCAGAAGAAGGTGGGCAGTGAGAACAAGGAGGAGGTCGTGGAGCTCGGCAAGGGCGAGGACTCTGCCTCGGCCAAGAAGAGGCAGCGGCGGCTGGAGCTGCTGGAGCGGAGCCGGCGGACGTTGGAGGAGAGCCAGTCCATGGGAGGCTGGGAGACCGACTCGTCCGCCGCCGGCAGGAGCATCCCCCTGTCTGCCTTCTGGTCGGCAGCTCCGTCCGTCGGAGCTGATGACACAGCCTCCGTCCTCAGCACCCAGAGCCACAGCTCCCGCCCCTCTCAGGCTGGGAGCCATGCGGGGAGCTGCTTGGCCTCTCTCCCTGCCGCAGCGCTGCCTAACCTGCCCGTGGGGCCTGGAGACACCATCTCCATCGCCAGCATTCAGAACTGGATTGCCAATGTGGTCACCGAGACTCTGGCCCAGAAGCAGAACGAGGTGCTGCTGTTGTCCCGCTCACCATCGGTGGCCAGCATGAGGGTGGCACCGGTAGCCGGTGGCCGGGGGGATGACCAGGTCTCCCTGCTCAGTGGCCACAGTGGCTCCTCCCTGGGCAGCGGCCTGCTGCCTCAGAGCCAGCTGGGACCCAGCTCCGACACGCCGGCCCTGCTGTCCTCCCACACGGCGCTGGGCTCAAGGGCCCAAGGTCTCGGGAGCCGAGTCAGGGGGACCAGCAAGCCTGTCTATAGCCTCTTTGCCGACAACGTTGACCTAAAGGAGCTTGGCCGGAAGGAGAAGGAGATGCAGATGGAACTGAGGGAGAAGATGTCCGAGTACAAGATGGAGAAGCTGGCCTCGGACAACAAGCGGAGCTCCCTCTTCAAGAAGAAAAGGGCCAAGGACGATGAGGATGGCGGCGCGGGCGACGGGGACGAGGGCGCGGACAGTGCCGCCCGGAGCTTCCGGTACTCCTCCCGCAGTGACTCGCAGAAGCCTGAAGCAGACACCTCTTCGTCCCTGGCTGTGTCGGATCGCTGTGGAAGTGGAAGCCGGGCTGGCAGAGAGACGGAAGGCGGCATCGCTAAGTGGCTCAGCGGCCTCCGGACAGAGGACGAATCTCCTCCCCAGAGTGATTGGTCTGGAAGCTCCAGGGGGAGGTCCACCAGGTCTTCACTGCTCCGGGAAACGGAGTGCAAGTCCTCTAGCTACAAGTTCTCCAAATCGCAGTCGGAGGAACAGGACACGACCTCCTTCCGTGAGGCCAACGGCAACTCTGTAAGGAGCACTTCGCGGATGTCTTCCTCCTCCACCAGGGAGGGCGGAGAGATGCACAAGTTCTCCAGGTCGATGTTCAGTGAGACCTCAAGCTCCCGAGAGGAGAGCCCAGAGCCCTACTTCTTCCGCCGGACCCCCGAGCCCTCCGAAGGGGAAGAGTCCCCGGAAGCACAGCGTCCAAACTGGGCCAGGCCCAGGGACTGGGAAGATGTGGAAGAGTCGTCCAGCTCAGACTTTTCTGAATTCGGAGCCAAGAGGAAATTCACCCAGAGCTTCATGAGGTCTGAGGAAGAGGGAGAAAGAGAGAGGATGGAAAACAGAGAAGAAGGGAGGTTTGCTGCAGGGCGGCGGTCCCAGTATCGGAGAAGCACTGACAGGGAGGAGGAGGAAGAAATGGACGACGAAGCCGTCATTGCTGCCTGGAGACGCCGGCAGGAAGAGACCAGGACGAAGCTGCAGAGAAGGAGGGAGGAGTAACCCGGGCAAGGCAGGCCTGGGAGAGACGGAGAACGTGGGAAGAAGCCACACGGCTTAGCACGGGGCTCGGGGCACACCTGGCCTCCGCCCGTCAAGGGACAGGGATGTGGAGAGGCGCATACAGACGGGCAAAACCCAAATGAGAGGTACGAGGCAGCTCTGGAGGTGGAGAGGAGGAGGAGAGGCATCACGTGGGTCTGAATGATGGGCCAACTGACACCGAATTCTGTTGCCGCATGTCCTCTTATGGTTTGACCCTTCGCTTGTGTATCTCCTCCTGTTCAGCACTGACTGGAGAGGTGAGCTCACCACGACACCATAGCTCGTCAGAGATTCCAGGCTTACATCCAGGAAGACTGAATGCAGGACATGGTTCTGTTGGTGGAGGTTTTGTGAGACCCAGGAAATTTACCCTGTGGCAGGTCTCACCTCTCCTGGCAAAACTGAGTTCTGGTGGTTTCTTTGAAATGTTGGGGATCTCCATTAAAATGATATGTTGTCTGACATTTATCCTTCATTCTGGTCACTTTTAGCTCTTTGAACCCCCCTCAAAAGACACAGATGGTGATGATGAGTGAGCCTCGCCTTGTTTCGTAAATGCTGTGCCTTCGGACAAAACTACTATCATCACATTGAAACAGTGATCGAGTATCTCGTCTATGACGCAGTATAGTGGGAAGACATGAGGAGGACCCGAGAGAGTAACAGGGAATCAGAGGGAGATCAGGTTGTATTGTGGTGAGAGTGGTGAGGCGTGGGCAGAGATGGGGTCCCTCTGGAAGAGCAGAGGAAAAAAAAAACAAACTTTGGGGGCGCGGGTTGGGGGAGAAGAAACAAAGCCCAACACGAAGAGATGGCAGTGTGGTTCCATGAGATCTTGAGTCACCCTTGCTTTTCATCCCTTGGAGGATGGTTGGACCATGCAGTGGGCAGCCCACTGGATCCTTCCTGTGCTCTGGATGGGCTGAGTCAGTGAGAATGCTTTACCCTTTATTCCCAAGGTATGTCTGCCTTACAGAACACAGGTTGGGCTGCCGAAGCCAGCAGACATGTGTTAAACATCTTAAGACAAGCATTGGTGGACTGGTTTCTACAGTTCCTTTCAACACGCAGCACCTGGCATGATTTGAAAATAGGCATATGCCTTGAAGGGCTCCACGTTGTCTAGATGTCAGTGAGCCTTAGTCTCTGGTTTCCAGTGCTTGATAGAACATTCTCTTCATATGACATGACAGTATCTTCATATACCGCCAGGAAGAAGGCCAGTTGCTGCCCATTTCTGGGTGAGCTCAAGCCTTCCTCTCTCTTTTCACTCCCACGGGGAAATTTCTGGTGGAGGCACAATCAACTAGAAGGTTAATCTTCTGGATGGAGGAATGAGAATGTCCCAGGTACAACAGCTCTCTTTTTCTTTTCTGATCTTCTTAAGTTATCTTATAATTTAAGGTAAATACTTAGAGAGCCAGGGTCAGGGATGAATAGACCAAGTGAGTTGACAGGCGAGCTGAGCCCTAGCCATCCACAGGAGCCATGTAACTCAGGCCTCCATGTGTCTTGCTCTTTTTTAATATGAGTGAAAAATAAATAAGTTGATCTCAGCCACACAGATGTAGAAAAGAAATGTTTTAAAAACAAACTTAGTGGGGCACCTGGGTGGCTCAGTGGGTTAAAGCCTCTGCCTTCAGCTCAGGTCATGATCTCAGGGTCCTGGGATCGAGCCCCGCATCGGGCTCTCTGCTCCGCAGCGAAGCCTGCTTCCCTTCTTCTCTCTCTGCCTGCCTCTCTGCCTGCTTGTGATCTCTCTCTGTCAAATAAATAATAAAATCTTTAAAAAAAAAAAACAAACAAACAACTTAGTCACTCCCAACTTGTATCCCAACTGAGTGGATGTTGAACAAAATGCAAAGCATCTTAATTTTTCAAGAGTCACCTAGTCTTTCCCCGGCAGTGAATGTGAGCCTGGGGGGACACAGACCGAGGGGACCACCTGGCCTGCTTTTGGCTGCACTCGTAGGCTGAAGGACAGCAATCGCCCCTCATGGAGGAGCTCAGCTCACTAGAGGAAGAAACCAGAGAAGGGGCAGGGTCAAGCCCTGGAGAAAGGCCTTTGCTTGCTCTGTCTCCAAGGAGAGCGCCTCCAGGATCCTGCCTTCAGGGAGGTGTCTGTCTGGGAATTTGGGATTCTGAATTCAGCTTACTCCTGGAGTTTAGATTTTATTTCAGGAAACCACATCAGTAGAAATTTTATGTGATTTTTGATGAGCTTGAACAGATTTTAGAGTATTAGGATCACAACTATGACTTCTGAATTAGTGATCTGAATTAGTGATTCTGAATTAGTGATCAAGTATTTCAATCCAGGATGATGGGTTGCACTCCGGCCTTCCAGACTCACAGGGATGCCTTGTGTCTGTAAAGGTCCCAGTAGATGTCATGCCCCAGTTGGAAACTGATGAGCGTTTAATGCAGCAACTGTGCACAGTGGCATGGGCAGGGTTAAGGGGACGAGAAGGGAGGGAGAATAAAGCACCCAGGTCCTAGCAATGTGAGAGACGGAATACCACCCGAGAGCGGAAGGGACAGCGTGAGGGAGCTGTTTGTAGAGCCTGGCAAGAGCCACAGTCGTGGGCCGAGGGCCAGCAGAGGAGTTAGGGGGATGACTACCCCGACCTCTGTCTCCTTCTAGACTATTGCCGCTGCCTTTCTAACCAGTTTTGGCCTCACCTCTTGTCTATCTGGTCTAGAACCAAACTAATCTTCCCAAGGTTCACAATTCTGGTTCTTTGTATTCCTGTGCTTCAGAACTGTAGTGCTCCCCACTGCCCTGCAGTGCTCCCCACCGCCCGGGCAGTGATCTCATGCTAGTAACTTTCATGCCAGACCTAACTGGAAGCCAGCGAGAAGGGGAGCCCAGTGCTGGAGAGGAACAGAAAGCAGGGCAGAAGGGGCAGAGAATAGCCACAGAGATAGATATGTTGAAGTGGGAAGGCCGTGTCTGTGTCACCTCTGCAGTGATGTTCCAGATGACTGAGAACACGATGCACAGACCACAAGGTCGATCCGCTCTTAAGAATAATTAATGATTGAACAGGGTTTTAGCTGCACAGAACCAATTCACAGAGTCAGTAATTTTGTTATACAGGAAAGAAAGAAAAGACAGACCTACTCTGCGTCCTTCATCTAGTCCTGAGTTGTGTAGAATTTCCGAGGAGAAAAGCCCCACAGTAAGGGGAGATTAGTGTGCAGAAGGGACCCCACAAGAGTGGGAATCCTGCACAGAATTCTGGGGTGAGAAAGAGAGGAGAAGAGTTGGCCTCGAAGGTGAGGCCTTGGAGGGTAAATGAAAACCTGGAGACTGTGAAGAAATAAGGAATATGGGAAGCATGCCAGGACGAAACAGAGGGCACACCCGGATTAGGGTAATTCGAAGGGGAGGTCCATAAAGGGGTTATTTACGAAGGTGTCGGCGAGCGTAGACAGTGTGCACCCTAGGACCTGGGCTCACATCCCTGGGCCAAAGAGGCCAGCACATGGAGCTGTTCCAGGAGACCGAGAGACAGAGAGAGCTGGATGTGTGGGGAGGATGTCTCCCAAGAGCTGACATCTTTGGTCCAGGGGGCCAGGTTGACAGGACCCCATGGGGAAGGAGCCAGAGGACTTCAGCCTCCAGTCTCCTGCGTGGCTCCCCACGTCTCCTGTCTTGTTCCCCACAAACCAAATCCCAGAGGCACTGGCGTGCGCCCAGTCAGCCTCACGGTCACAGAGGTGGGGGGTCAGGGCCAGGCGTGGAGCTGGAGGCCAAGAGAAGATAGGCACAGCCAAGGCAAAATTTGGGGGCCAGCACACCAGCTATCCCATGACCTATTACTGTGAGGCTGGTTATAAGACTCTGCCTGTGGTGTCAGGAAAGTTACCAGAAAAAGGCTATGGATTTCTCCGGCCTCTCTGAAGCGTTCGCGCCTGGTGTGGCTGGGGAGCATTAGCAAGCGGGGACAGATGTGTGCAGGCTTCTCGGTCTTCCAGATCCTTCGGAAGAACGTCGTTCGTGGAAGTCACGTTTGTCCCCTCCCTGGCCCTCTTGCCTGCAGCCGGGCCCGGTAACCCCCGCCTGTTACATTTGCCCCCTTCGTCCTAGTCCTCTCATGGCTCCCAAAAACAAGCCCCTCCGCGCACCGCCTGGCTATTGCCGCTGCCTTTCTAACCAGTTTTGGCCTCACCTCTTGTCTATCTGGTCTAGAACCAAACTAATCTTCCCAAGGTTCACAATTCTGGTTCTTTGTATTCCTGTGCTTCAGAACTGTAGTGCTCCCCACTGCCCTGCAGTGCTCCCCACCGCCCGGGCAGTGACGCTTCAATCCCTTCAACGGCCATCAAGGGCTCCCTTATCCTGCATGTCCAGCCGTTGGTTGCTCCCCTTGTGGGCCACACCTCCCACCCTGTGTGAGCAGCCCACCGTTCCACACCCTCTACCGTGCTCCTCCCTAGGCTGTCCCCTCTGCCTCCGGCGCCCCACTGTGCCCTGCCACCTCACTGCAGTGGTCCCACCACCCTCCAAGCCTCTCCTCTGCTACTCACCCTCCTCCAGCTCCCCTGGCCACGCGAGTCTCTTCCTCCTCTGAAACCATGCAGCGTTTTGCTTGCACTTGTCTTTGATGCTTAGCCCAGTCTGGTCTTTATCATAGGAATTTGGTTCATAAGGATAAGAATGTCTTTTAGGATTATTATGGACTTATAATTAAATAAGATATAATTTTAACATACCTAGGCAGGTGATGGCACACTGTAGAATTTAGTAAGCTGTACATTGTTAGGAGTAATTCTATAATAACAATGTGACTACCGTTATAATTATTATAGACACTGTGCAGTAAAGTCTTTAAGAACACAGCTTTGGAATCCGACGGAAAAACAGCCGACACTGTATCAAGTGTTCACCATATTCCAGGCACGAAGCTCGGAGCTTCGGCATGGATTACCTACATCTTCTCCTCAAAAATCTTACCCTTTACCTTTTTACCCTTTTTTTTTTGTTTTTTTTTTTTAAGCCTGTGGTGTCCTAAACACAGCGAGAGCCACTGGAGAATCAGGAGAAATCAAGAGAGATGAGAACTTGTCCTCAAGGAGCTAATAATTTTATGAAGGGAGATAGGCAATAAAGAGGAATTTTGAATATTTAGAAGATTGTTTATCTGTTTTCCACTTGCCTGTCTGTCTCTCTACCTACTAAAATGCAAGCCCTGGGATGCCTGACGGGCTCAGTCAGTGGAACATGCAGCTCTTGATGGTGGGGTTGTGGGTTTGAGCCCCAATAGGGCATAGAGCTCACTAAAAAATAAAATAAAATGACAAAATGCAAGCCTGCAGTTCATGGATGTAGCCCCACATGTAGAAATCAAATCTAGGACAAAAGGTGCTCTTCACAACCTTGTGTTGTGGCTGGAGAGAGACCAGCCAGGTAACAGTGAAACAATGTTGTGTGTGGGGAGTGCTGCCGTCATACAGAGATCAGGAGACCGTCTCTGAGGAGCTGAAGCCGAAGCAATGAGACGGAGCCAGCCTGGTTAGGACCTCGAAGAATCCCCTGCAAAGGAACTGACAGAGACACTGGGTTTGGAGGGTGAAACCATGAAGGACCCGAGGCCATATGGCAACTCCAAGTTGAAGCCAAAATACAAATCGAGACCATCTGACTTCAGAGACTACACACAGCACAGAGTATGTGACATCTGTAAACTGCTTAGGACAATGCCTGGTCCATAATAAGTGCTCAGTAAGCATTTTATACACCCACGACTAGATGGTAAGTTTTGAAATCAATCTTGTTTTAAAAGCATAAAATTATTGATCAGCTACATAATTAATGATTCAGCATGGATCTTTTTAGGACCCAAAGAAGTCAGGGTGTTTCTGGCTACTTTCAGAGTGATCTTTTTCCCCCCGATGAGTGAGCAAGAGGGCTAGGCAGTGATAGTAGAGAGAATGTCCCAGGAACTCGAAGTTGGAGAGACTCCCAGAGGTCTGTGGGAGGCACAGCAGATCAGCCCCCCACTTGGGAGAGCAGCCCCCATTTTACTGGCACTACTGGGCCAGAGTTGCTGAAAGCACTTTGCTCCAAGTCACAGTGACATGGAAGTTGCTTCAAGAGAGGCCAGTTTTGACCAATGTCCACCTTCTTGAAGGTGGAACAGAGGCTGGTACGGAGAGTCGGCAGGGAAAGGAAAGTCGATCCAAAAACCATCACAGTTGTGACTGGTCTTGGCCCCGCAGTGGGCCAGCCACAGCTAGCCAGCTCTGACCTCACTCCCAGGAGGCTGCTAAGAGCTGTTTTCGGAGAAGTAGGCATTCCTCAGAGGAACACAGAGCCACAAAGTTTCCCTGCAGCGGGCAAAAGGGCAGATGGCTGGCATGACTCACGGCCCTTTGCAGGACTTTGAGAAGATTTGGCTTAAGTGGATCTTTGCCTTGTTCAAGTTACTGGAACACGACAACAGTACAAAGAAGCCCTCAGACAAGAAGACAATTCCTGTTCCTGGCCCCGGTGGCCCCAAAGACAGAACACACACACACACACCCCGCCCGCTATTCTTTTGGAATTGCATTTAGACCTGCAGCTGACCACCTCTCTGCCAGGCCCCATTAAGCCAAAATCACTGTAAAAATCCCCCTTTCACAGATGTGAAAAGTCAGACATAACGGGGTGATGTGCCCCAAATCACAATGGAAGTAGAACAAAAATTGGACCTAAGTATGTCTGATTTTAAAGCCACTCTTTCTCCCACACCATTTTGCCTTTAAGGGGGATCTATGCCCAGGGAGGGATTAAAACTCAAATTGCAGAGAAATCTGAAATCTGACTGGAGGGCTGCCACCATGCAGAAGAAGCAGTCTGCGAACAAAGCCGGCGCTCCAGCCGGCCTCCCGTTCTCGGTGTTGGCCCTCTCGCTAACAGACAGCCCAGGGCGAAGAAGTGTGGGGGATGACAAGGATAGGGCCCCGGGGGACCGCTCTTAAACGGAGCCTTACCTAAAGGATGCGATGTTCAAAGAGGCTCAGTTTTCAGTGTGCGCGCTCCTTCCGACTCCTGGGAGAGAAGCTGTCATTGAAGGGAGTCACAATATTTGTGCGTATTGCAGACAGCTTTTCTCTTTTGAAAGCTGCACACACAGGTAATTAGTTACGTAGCTCTCGATTTATCACAAAGGCTGCTGGGGAGATGGCAGAGAGCTGGAGGGCCCGTGTGCACGTGTGCCTGTGTGTGCGTGCGAGCGCGTGTATGAGACAGAGCAAATCACTCGTTCCCACAGTCCCTCCAACTGAAGGAAAATGGCCCCTGCTTGATTACAGTGGGGTCGAGAGGAAGGAGGACCTCACATACAGCCAACGTTTAGACCCTAGTTAACACTAGACCCATTCAGTTGACTTGTGTTATAATATATTACACAGCAATAGTTGGGACCTGCCATAAAAGATCTTCACTGGTTTCATCCATTCTTTCCTTCCATTCAGGAAGTACTTGCTAGAGGACAAGATTGTTCTGGGTGATGGAAGTGCAAAGAAGAATGAAAGAGAGTGTCTTTCTCTGAAGAGTAAATGCATCTGGTGGGTTCTCTGATAAAGAACGACACTTGGGAGCCCAGGGGCAATTCTGGCTTGAAATCCCAGCGTTAGGCTCATTCCTTTGAATTAAGGCCCAGCTGCAGTGTCTGTGAATTGGGGGTAACTCAGTGGTGTGGATTAGCTGGTCCCTTTGAAATGAAACAGACCCGGAGAAAGTTAAGTTTCTATGAGGATATCAAAAGGTCCAGGAGCCTGTAAATTGTGGCATAGGCATAACAAGGGCAGCATGAGGCCATTTGCAAATCAAGAAAGACCCCCTTCCTTCCTTTTTCCTCTATCGCTGTAAGTTTCTTAAAATACACAGCTCAGTGTATGCTGCAGGGAATCATAAGACAGACAACACAGCTCACTTTAAACTGATTTTTTAAAAAGATGTTATTTATTTGACAGAGAGAGATCACAAGTAGGGAGAGAAGCAGGCAGGTGGGGGTGGGGGGAGCAGGCTCCCTGCTGAGCAGAGAGCCTGATGTGGAGCTTGATCCCAGGACCCTGAGATCATGACCTGAGTTAAAGGCAGAGGCTTGACCCACTGAACCACCCAGGTGCCCCCCCACCTTTTTAACTGATCTTTTTCAACACAGCTCACTTTAAACCTGCTGGCTCTCCACCCCAAGAAATTATCTTTTTTGAAAAATTTTTATTTAAATTTTTACTCAAACACAGTACAATATATTGTTTTCAGTATAGTTCAGCGGTTCATCACTTATATGTAACACCCGGTGCCCATCATAACAAGTGTGCTCCTTGCTAGCCACCATCCGTCGGGCCCTTCCCACACCCATGTCCCTCCATCACCCCTGTTCGTTCTCTGTTGTTAAGAGTCTCTTACGGTTTTTTTTTTTTTTTAATCTATCCCTTTTTTTACCCCTTCCTGTATATTCCTCTGTTTTGTTTCTTAACTTCTACAAATGAGTGAAATCATATGGTATTTATCTTTCTCTGACTGACTTGTTTCACGTAGGATAATACTCTAGTTCCACCCATGTTCTTTTTGATGGCTGGGTAATATTCCATTATATCTACATACCACATCTTCTTTTTCCATTCATCCATTCATGGACACTGGGGCTCTTTCCATAGTTTGGCTACTGTTAATAATGCCACTGTAAACATTGGGGTGCGTGTACCCCTTTGAATCTATATGTTTGTATCCTTTATGTAAATACCTAGTAGTGCAATTGCTGGATCAGAGGGTAGTTCTATTTTCCACTTTCTGAGAACCCCCATACTGTTTTTCATTGTGGCTACACCAGTTTGCATTCCCACCAGCAGTGCAAGAGGGTTCCCCTTTCTGTGTGTCCTCGCCAACACTTACTGTTTCTTGTGTAGTCAGTTTCAACCATTCTGATAGCTGTGAGGCAGGATCTCATCATGGTTTTCATTTGTATTTCCCTGATCATAATTGATGTTGAGCATCTTTTCATGTGTCTGTTAGCCAGTTGCATGTCTTCTTTAGAGAAGTGTTGTTCATGTCTTCTGCCCATTTCTTAACTGGATTTTTTTTTTTTTTTTTAGATTTTATTTATTTATTTGACAGATCACAAGTAGGCAGAGAGGCAGACAGAGTGGAGGGTAGAGGGGAAACAGGCTCCCCGCTCAGCATGGAGCCCAGTGCAGAGCTCGATCCCAGGACCCTGAGATCACAACCTGAGCTGAAGGCAGAGGCTTTAACCCACTGAGCCACTCAGGTGCCCCTTAACTGGATTATTTGGGGGGATTTTATTTTGATATCAATTTTGGATACTAACTCTTTTTTGTTTTCTAACTCTTTATCAGATATATCATTTGCAAATGTCTTCTTCCATTCCATGGGCTGCCTTTTAGTTTTGTTGGTTGTTTCCTTCGCTGTGCAGAAGCTCTTTACCTTGATGAAGTCCCAACAATTTATTTTTGCTTTTGTTTCCCTTGCCTCTGGCGATGTGTCTGGTAAAAAGTTGCTACGGCAAAGCTGTAGTTATCAAGACAGTATGGCACCAGCACAAAAACAGACGCATAGATCAGTGGAAGGATCCAGAAATGGATCCACAGTTATCTAGTCGACAAAGTAGGAAAGAATATCCCATGGGATAAAGGCAGTTTCTTCAACAAATGATGTTGGGAAAACTGGACAGCCACATGCAGAAGAATGAAACTGGGCCACTTTCTCAACACCTTACACAAAAATAAGTTCCAAATAGATGTAAGACCTAAATGTGAGATAGGAAACCATCAAAATCCTAGAGGAGAACACAGGCAACAACCTCTTTGACTTCTACAAAAATTTTCTCTTTTTTTAAAATCTATGTGTCAGCGGTTCAGCCAAACCAATCAAAGTTGTTGGGGTTTTGTTTGTATTTTAAGATTCAATTATGTATTTGAGAGAGAGAGAGAGAGAGCAAGTGAGGGGAGGTACAGAGGGAGAGAGAGAATCCTGAAGCAGACTCCCCACTGAGTGCAGAGCCAGACTCAGGGGTTGGTCCTGAGATCACCACCTGAGCCTAAATCAAGAGTCGGATGCTTAACCAACTGCATCAACCAGACATCCCAAGCCAATTAAACTTTTTTTTAAGATTTTATTTATTTATTTGAGAGAGAGAGCACAACCAGGGGGAGGGGCAGAAGGAGAAGCAGACTCCCCACTGAGCAAGGACCCCGATGTGGGACTTGATCCCCAGAACCCTGGGATCATGACCTTAGCAAAAGGCAGAGGCTTAACTGACTGAGCCACCCAGGTGCCCAGTCAATCAAACTTTTTATTTGATTGCGGAGTTTTAGGTCATAATATTTACTTGACACAAAAATATTGTTTCTGCTCTGATAATATACTGGATGGTTTTTTAAAACTCTGTTTACTATCATAAAATATTTTCACCACAACCACAATAATAAACAATATGAACTAGGCCTTCTAAACTCTGACCTTGCAAGATTTGACCCTCAGTGAAGTCTCAACGTTGAGACGAAGTTCTGTCCAGATGAATGCCACACAACTGTGATAGTTGGCCTTCAGGTCCCCACAGTACCTTCATTATCACCACTTGCGTGGCAAAGCCAATGCTATTTACTTTGGAAGACAAGTGAGCAGACAATTTAATTCCATGGACAGCATTCAAACTTCCCTTCCCTTAGCCCATAAAATGTCATTTCATTAACTTGTGCATTCATTTATGCAGGAAGACTAACATGCTGTGTTTATTTCATTAAGATAAAACTAAGAAACCATCAAAATTATAGAATAAAATGGCTTCAGACATTATACTTCCATCTTTTTTCTTGTTAAATAAAATTGTGTTTTTTTCAAGACTGAAGCTGTATGTCAACTTTCAGAGAATCTCCCCTCTGCATCTTAGCTGCATGGTTGTAGCTCAAGCTACCCCCATCCCCTAAGTCTCCATGAAATTTCTCAAATTGACTCCCCAAGATGTTCCTGTAAATCAGGGTCAGCATATCTCAGCTTTTGTGACTCAACATCATCTCAGTGATCTAACAACAACCACAAAAAGGTATTTTTTATTTTATTTTATTTATTTATTTGACAGAGTTCACAAGTAGGCAGAGGCAGGCAGAGAGAGAGAGGGAAGCAGGCTCCCCGCTGAGCAGAGAGCCCAATGTGGGGCTTGATCCCAGGACCCTGAGATCATGACCCGAGCAGAAGGCAGAGGCTTAACCCACTGAGCCACACAGGCCCCCCCCCCAACAAAAAAGCATTTTAATCACCATTTTGTAGATGGAAAAATAGGTTTGGGAGTTAAAGAAATTATTCAAGGTTAATCAATTGGGAAAGACTGAGTAGGGAATCCAACATGTAACTTTGAGCCTAGATCCCAAATTTCTTCATTGTGCTTTGATTTTAGTTCTAGATCCATAGCAATATGTGACAGAATTTTGATTATTTTACTTAAAAAATAACTAGTTCATAATTAAAATGTAACTACTACATAGCAGACTTTTCTCTATTTTTTTTTTTTTAGTATAATGGATCAGTAAAGTAATCTTTCATATTTTTTACTTCAGTACCCACCCTCTAACCATAAGAACTTTCTAGAAAATTATCAATTTCCTTGGGGTGATTTTTAAAATTTTCTCTTTAAATGAAATTCTGATTTTTCTCAAGAATACCTTTAAATTTCTAGACAACACTTCTCCCCCTCCCAAGGTTTTTCTGGAATAGTGATATCTTTTTGCCACATTTTGAGTGTGGAAGAGTTGAACTCAAGATTGGTTGCTTTAACCCCAGGAGTACTCTTAAACAAAAGTGTTATTTTCTCCAGTAAGGAACTAGATGCCTTAGCATGCAATCATTTGGGTTTGTTTGTTTGTGTATCAAAGTGTCTTTTGCTGCTCTGTGGTATTCTATACCCTGGTCCCTTAATGTTTACCAATAATTTTCAATGCCACCACTGGTGGGATGTCCACAGGCACTATGCATTCTTTTATTTCGTATTCACAACAATCCTAAGAGACAGGCATTTCTATACCTATTTGACAGGTAAGGAAATGTATTCAGAGAAGTTTAACTCCTGGCTCCATATCAGACTGGTGGGACTCACCTTAAAACACATTTCTGCCTGACTCTGGAGCTAAAACCCTGTCACACCCTACTTGGCCTCCCAGTTGCAAAATGCCTGAGCAGATAGGACAGGGGATCTTGAGAAAGTCCACAGATTTTTTCTGATACTCCTACATCACTTATTTATTTATTTATTTATTTATTTATTTATTTGGCTCCTACATCATTTTATCTACCATTCCCAGGCCCCCAAATCAGGAACTAATATCCTAAATCAACCCATGGCACATAATGTTTAATTGAGTGGTCTATAATACAGATGTCTCCCCAGCTGGACATCCTGATATGTGGGGGGTTGTTTTCTTTTGGTTTCTTTTTCCTTCGGGGAGGTATGTTTGATTTGAAATCATCTGTTATTTTCTGGAACAATTTTCTTGTTTGGCTTTAAGCTTGCTCTAGGCATCTCCAGATTTGTTGGTGCACGCTGCAAACATCATTAGTACTTGTTGCTTGAGCAAGTTTGCATAAAGCGTGAATGACCTCTGTTAGTGATGCCTCTCTCAGCTTAAACACAATTACATTGTGGCTACTGGGTGTGCTAGGGACCTTGAAGGAGAGAAGGGAGATTAGACCTGCTCATGATGTTCTGCCGCCAAGCACCTCAGCACAGGACCAGTAAGAGATTCCATCACACAGTGATTCCATCACGAATCACCAGGAACTGCAGGTAAAGGGTTGTAAGATTAGTAACTTCTACACTAGACTTCTGAGGTCATTGTGAGTAGAGTTGAGTTTCAGGGACGTTCATGGCTCTGGTCTGACAGAAACATTGAGGATAAGAAACCCCACCATGCCAAAACAGTTTCCTGTAAATAAGACTACAATTTCCAGTTCAGAAAAGACAAACCCAATGCCCCCTGATGAATTAGAGAACATATTAAAGAATGGGGAAAAAAAAAAAAGTAGATAATGAAGCATGAACTTGGGCAATATAAGTCTTTTTTTTTTAACTTATTTTTTATTTATTTTTCAGCATAACAGTATTCATTATTTTTGCACCATACCCAGTACTCCGTGCAATCCATGCCCTCTATAATACCCACCACCTGGTACCCCAACCTCCCACCCCTCACCCCTTCAAAACCCTCAGATTGTTTTTCAGAGTCCATAGACTTTCATGGTTCACCTCCCCTTCCAATTTCCCCCAACTCCCTTCTTCTATCTCCCATGTCCTCCATGCTATTTGTTATGCTCCACAAATAAGTGAAACCATATGATAATTGACTCTCTCTGCTTGACTTATTTCACTCAGCATAATCTCTTCCAGTCCCATCCATGTTGATACAAAAGTTGGGTATTCATCCTTTCTGATGGAGGCATAATACTCCATAGTGTATATGAATCACATCTTCCTTATCCGTTCATCCGTTGAAGGGCATCTTGGTTCTTTCCACAGTTTGGCGACCGTGGCCATTGCTGCTTTAAACATTGGGGTACGGATGGCCCTTCTTTTCACTACATCTGTATCTTTGGGGTAAATACCCAGTAGTGCAATGGCAGGGTCATAGGGAAGTTCTATTTTTAATTTCTTGAGGAATCTCCACACTGTTCTCCAAAGTGGCTGCACCAACTTGCATTCCCACCAACAGTGTAAGAGGGTTCCCCTTTCTCCACATCCTCTCCAACACATGTTGTTTCCTGTCTTGCTAATTTTGGCCATTCTAACTGGTGTAAGGCGATATCTCAGTGTGGTTTTAATTTGAATCTCCCTGATGGCTAGTGATGATGAACATTTTTTCAGGTATCTGATAGCCATTTGTATGTCTTCATTGGAGAAGTGTCTGTTCATATCTTCTGCCCATTTTTTGATATGATTATCTGTTTTGTGTGTGTTGAATTTGAGGAGTTCTTTATAGATCCTGGATATCAACCTTTTGTCTGTACTGTCATTTGCAAATATCTTCTCCCATTCCGTGGGTTGCCTCTTTGTTTTTTTGACTGTTTCCTTTGCTGTGCAGAAGCTTTTGATTTTGATGAAGTCTGAAAAGTTTATTTTCGCTTTTGTTTCCTTTGCCTTTGGAGACATATCTTGAAAGAAGTTGCTGTGGCTGGTATCGAAGAGATTACTGCCTATGTTCTCCTCTAGGATTCTGATGGATTCCTGTCTCACGTTGAGGTCTTTTATCCATTTTGAGTTTATCTTTGTGTATAGTGTAAGAGAATGGTCGAGTCTCATTCTTCTACATATAGCTGCCCAGTTTTCCCAGCACCATTTATTGAAGAGACTGTCTTTTTCCCACTGTATATTTTTTCCTGTTTTGTCGAAGATTATTTGACCATAGAGTTGAGGGTCCATATCTGGGCTCTCTACTCTGTTCCACTGGTCTATGTGTCTGTTTTTATGCCAGTACCATGCTGTCTTGGTGATCAAAGCTTTGTAGTAAAGCTTGAAATCAGGTAACGTGATGCCCCCCATTTTATTTTTGTTTTTCAACATTTCCTTAGTGCTTCAGGGTCTCTTCTGATTCCATACATATTTTTGGATTATTTGCTCCATCTGTTTGAAGAATACCGGTGGAATTTTGATCGGAGTGGCATTAAAAGTATAGATTGCTCTAGGCAGTATAGACATTTTAACAATGTTTATTCTTCTGATCCAAGAGCATGGAATGGTCTTCCATCTTTTTGTGTCTTCTTCAATTTCTTTCATGAGAAACCTCTTTGGTTAGGTTTATTCCCAGGTATCTTATGGTTCTTAGTGCTATAGTAAATGGAATCGATTCTCTAATTTCTCTTTCTGTATTTTCATTATTAGTGTATAAGAAAGCCACTGATTTCTGTACATTGACTTTGTATCCTGCCACATTGCTGAATTGTTGTATGAGTTCTAGTAGTTTGGGGGTAGAGTCTTTTGGGTTTTCCATATAAAGAATCATGTCATCTGCGAAGAGAGAGAGTTTGACTTCTTCATTACCAATTTGGATACCTTTTATTTCTCTTTGTTGTCTGATTGCTGTTGCTAGGACTTCTAATACTATGTTGAACAAGAGTGTTGAGAGTGGGCATCCTTGTTGTGTTCCTGATCTCAACGGGAAGGCTGCAAACTTTTTCCCATTGAGGATGATATTTGCTGTGGGTCTGTCATAGATAGATTTTATGAAGTTCAGGAATGTTCCATCTATCCCTATACTTAGAAGCGTTTTAATCAGGAACGGATGCTGGATTTTATCAAATGCTTTTTCTGCATCAATTGAGAGGACCATGTGGTTCTTCTCTCTTCTCTTATTAATGTGTTCTATCACATTGATTGATTTGCGAATGTTGAACCATCCTTGTATCCCAGGAATGAATCCCACCTGGGTGGGCAATATAAATCTTTACTCTTTTCCCAGTAACATTCTTGAGTTTTTCCCTCCATTGCCAAAAATTTTTTTTAAAACTTGCAAATAGGAAAATTTCATGGGAGCAAATTTGGAACACACAGAGAAACACACAAAGAAAAGAAAACATGCCTGTAGTCATAGTTCACTGTTGGTATATTTTTTTAAAGATTTTATGTATATACTTGTCAGAGAGAGAGAGCACAGTAGGGGGAGCAGCAGGCAGAGGAAGAAGCAGGCTCCCTACTCAGCAAGGAGCCCAAAGCAGGACTTGCTCCCAAGACCCCAGGATCCTGACCTGAGCAGAAGGCAGAGATGAACTGACTGAGCCAACCAAGGACCCCTCACTGTTGATACTTTTACATGTATATAAATACATATTTTTTCACATATTTGAGATCATATTATACTTTTTTTTTTTTTTTTTTTTGACAGAGAGAGATCACAGTAGGCAGAGAGGCAGGCAGAGAGAGAGAGGAGGAAGCAGGCTCCCTGCTGAGCAGAGAGCCCGATGCGGGACTCGATCCCAGGACCCTGAGATCATGACCTGAGCCAAAGGCAGTGGCTTAACCCACTGAGCCACCCAGGCGCCCATATTATACGTTTTTAAACTTAACTTTCACTTACTGTTTTCATTCAATATATTTCCCTAAAACACGATTTTTATTTAATTTTATTTTTTTTAAAGATTTTATTTATTTATTTGACAGAGAGAGAGATCAGAAGTAGGCAGAGAGGTAGGCAGAGAGAGGGAAGCAGGCTCCCCACTGAGCAGAGAGCCCAATGCGGGCCTTGATTCCAGGACCCCAAGACCATGACCTGAGCCAAAGGCAGAGGCTTAACCCACTGAGCCACCCAGACGCCACTAAAACACGATTTTTAACAACTTCATAGCATTCTGTCTTGGAGCTGCCTTTTTCATTTTATAGATCTTTATTACAAAACAATGATGTTTTCTAGTTTCCCCTGCACTCCCTGCAGACCCACCGTCTTCTCTGAGTGCCCTCATCCTCTCCTAGCCTTAAAAGAAATCTGGCATTTCATTCAGGACACAACATCAGTTGAAGCCTTCTTAAGCAATCACTGTTTTTGCCTTTACTCATCCCGTGCCCCAGGGCCACATGTCACACTTGCTAGATGAACAAGCTGAAGAGGGCTGCCCACAGAAGGCAGAAATCAGCAGAGACAAGAGCAGATACCGGAGTCTGCTGATTTTTGTGATTACCTTTATAATTTTATTTAATGTTGGAAATCATGTCCATGTAAAGCAACACACGTGTACTACTTTGATAAAAATTAAAATTGAATTTCAAAGAATTGTAGGAACTGTAAGTAGCTTGCCCCAAATCACATAATAAAATGCCACCTCATCATTTTGACTTTTTTAAAAATATTGCTCCTGAATTTGACTTTTTGCTGTCTTCTGACTTTTGTTGTTTTGGAATTTGACTTTTTGCTGTCTTCTGACTTTTGATGTTTTGGAATTTGTAGGTTGCTTTATTTGCACCTGCACTCCCCTTTGCACTTTGGGTATTGACCTTCTAATTTACATATAGTCTGTAGTTATGATACTGTTTGACTGTGTCCTATACATTGCAAATCATTTCCTCAGTTGATTTTCTGGTAGTTTTATTAACGTTATTTTTCAGATATATAGATATTTTATGCTTTCAGATAGACAAAATTTCAGTCTTTTTCTTGATGGTTTCTGCTCTGAAAATCCTTTCCTATTCAATGATTCCTGCAAATCATTTGTGTATATAACGATATATTTATATGCACAGATGTTCATACTATTCCCTTACAATCCTTTTTATTTCTGTAAGGGTGGTAATGACATTTCCTTCTGCATCTTTGCCTTTAGTTAAATTTTGTCTTCTCTCTTTTCTTCCTGCTTAGTCTAGCTAAAGATTTGTTATTCAAGGGGCCCCTGGGTGGCTCAGTCAGTTAAGCATCTGCCTTTGACTCAGGTCATGATCCCAGGGGCCTGGGATCAAGTCCTGCATTGGGCTCCTTGTTCAGCAGGGAGCCTGCTTCTCCCTCTGCCTGCTGCCCAGTCTATCAAATGAAAAAAAAAAAAAAAAAAGATTTGTTACTCAAGTCAATTTTTTTAAACAATCAACTTTTTATTGATTAATATTTTCTATTCTATTTTAATTATTTCTGCTCTACTAAGAGTTATTTACTTCTTCTATTTGCTTTGTGTTTACTTAGCTCTTCTATTTTCTTATGTTAAAAGGTAATTTTTTAAATTATTTTATTAACATATAAAGTATTATTTGCTTCAGGGATACAGGTCTGTGACTCATCAGTCTTCCGCAGTTCACAGCACTCACCATAGCACACAACCTCCCAATGCCCATAATCCAGCCACCACATCCCTCGCATCCCCCTCCACTCAAGCAACCCTCAGTTTGTTCCCTGAGATTAAGAGTCTCTTATGGTTTGTGTCCCTCCCCTGTTCCATCTTGTTTCATTTTTTCCCTCCATTCTCCTCACAAACCCCCCGCCCTGCTTCTCAAATTCCTCATATCAGAGAGATCATATGATAATTGTCTTTCTCTGGTTGACTTATTTTGCTTAGCATAATACCCTCTAGTTCCATCCACATCATTGCAAATGGCAAGATTTCATTTCCTTTGATGGCTGCATAGTATTCCACCATACACACACACACACACACACACACATACATATACATACACACACCACTTCTTTTTATCCATTCATCTATTGATGGACATCGAGGCTCTTTGCATAGTTTGGCTTTGTGGACATTGCTGCTATAAACATTGGGGTGCACGTGCCCCTTCAGATCACTACATTTATATCTTTAGGGTAAATACCCAATAGTACAATTGCTGGGTTGTAGGGTAGCTCTATTTTCAAATTTTTGAGGAACCTCCATACTGGTTTCCAGAGTGGCAGCACCAGCTTGCATTCCCACCAACAGTGTAGGAGGGTTCCCCTTTCTCCACATCCTCACCAGCATCTGTTGTTTCCTGACTTCTTTCTTTTAGCCATTCTGACTAGTGTGAGATGGTATCTGACTATGGTTTTGATTTGTATCTCCCTGATGCGGAGAGATGTTGAGCCCTTTTTCATGAATCTGTTATCCATTCCAATGTCTTCTTTGCCAAAATGTCTGTTCATGTCTTCCAGTTCTTGATTGGATTATTTGTTCTTTGGGTGTGGAGTTTGATAAATTCTTTATAGATTTTGGATACTAGCCCTTTATCTGATACATCATTTGCGAATATCTTCTCCCACCCTGTTGGTTGTCTTTTGGTTTTGTTGACTATTTCCATTGCTATGCAAAAATTTTTTATCTTGATGAAGTCCCAATAGCTCATTTTTGCCCTTTCTTCCCTTGCCTTTGGTGAAGTTTCTAGGAAGAAGTTACTACAGATGAGGTCAAAGTGGTTGCTGCCTGTGTTCTTCTCAAGGATGTTGATGGATTTCTATTTCACATTGAGGTCTTTCATCTATTTGGAGTCTGTTTTTGTGTGTGGTGTAAGGAAATGGTCCAGTTTCATTCTTCTGCATGGCTGTCCAATTTTCCCAACACCATTTGTTGAAGAGACTGTCGTTTTTTCCATTGGACATTCTTTCCATCATTTTCAAAAACTAGTTGACCATAGAGTTGAGGGTCCATTTCTGGGCTCTCTATTCTGTTCCATTGATCTATGTGTCTGTTTTTGTGCCAGGACCATACTGTCTTGATGATCACAGCTTTATAATAGAGCTTGAAGTCTGGAATTGTGATGCTGTCAACTTTGGTTTTCTTTTTCAACACTCCTCTGCCTATTGGCAGTCTTATCTGGTTCCATATAAATTTTAGGATTATTTGTTCCATTAATTTGCAAAAAAATTGATGGTAGTTTGATATGGAGTGCATTAAATGTGTAGATTGCTTTAAGTAGCATAGACATTTTCATAATATTTGTTCTTACAATCCATGAGAATGGAACATTTTTGCATTTCTTTGTGTCTTCCTTAATTTCTTTCATGAGCACTTTATAGTTATCGGAGTACAGATTCTTTACCTCTTTAGTAAGGTTTATTCCTAAGTATCTGATGTTTCTGGGTGCAATTGTAAATGGGATTGACTCCTTAATTTTTCTTTCTTCTGTCTTGCTGTTAGTGTATAGAAATACAACTGATTTCTGTGCATTGATTTTATATCCTGACACTTTACTGAATTCCTGTATGAGTTCTAGCACTTTTGGAGTGGAGTCTTTTGGGTTTGCCACCTGAAGTATCATATCATCTGCAAAGAGTGAGAGTTTGACTTCTTTGCTGATTTGGATGCCTTTTATGTCCTTTTGTTGTCTGATTCCTGAGGCTAGGACTTCTAGTACTATGTTGAATAGCAGTGGTGATAGTGCGTAGCCTGTCGTGTTCCTGACCTTAGGGGAAAAGCTCTCAGTTTTTCCCCATTGAGAGTGATATTCACTGTGGGTTTTTCATAGATGGCTTTGATGATATTGTGGATGTACTCTCTCTTCCTACACTGTGAAGAGTTTTGATCATGAAAGGATGCTGTACTTTGTCAAATGCTTTTTCAGCATCTATTGAGAGTATCATATGGTTCTTGTTCTTTCTGTTATTAATGTATTATATCCATTGATTGATTTGTGGATGTTGAACCAACCTTGCAGCCCAGGAATACATATCAGTTGATCGTGGTGAGTAATCCTTTTAATGGACTGTTGGATCCTATTGGCTAGTGTTTTGGTTAGAAGTTTTGCATCCATGTTCATCAAGGATATTGGTCTGTAATTCTCCTTTTTGATGGGGTCTTTTTCTGATTTGGGGATCAAGGTAATGCTGGCCTCATAAAATGAGTTTGGAAGTTTTCCATCCATTTCTATTTTTTTTTAACAGTTTCAGGAAAATAGTTATTAATTCTTCTTTAAATGTTTGATAGAATTCCCCTGCGAAGCCGTCTGGCTTCCCCTGGTAGAATTCCCCTGGGAAGTCCCCGGGCTCTTCTTCGGAGATTTTTGATGACTGCTTCAGTCTCCTTACTGGCTATGGGTCTGTTCAGGTTTGCTATTTCTTCTTGGTTCAGTTTTGGTAGTTTATATGTTTCCAGGAATGCATCTATCTCTTCCAGATTATCAAATTTGCTGGTGTATAGTTGTTCATAATATGTTCCTATAATTGTATTTCTTTGGTGTTGGTTGTGATCTCACCTCTTTCATTCATGATTTTATTAATTTGGGTCTTTTTTTTTTCTCTCTCTCTATCTCTCTCAGATAAGTCTGGCCAGGGTTTATCAATCTTATTAATTCTTTCAAGGAACCAGCTCATGGTTTTGTTGATCTGTTCTGCTGTTCTTTGGTTTCTATTTCATTGATTTCTGCTCTCATCTTTATGATTTCTTTTCTCCTGCTGGGTTTAAGCTTTCTTTGCTGCTCTTTCTCCAGCTCCTCTAGGTGTAGGGTTAGGTTATGTACTTGAGAACTTTCTTATTTCTTATATTGCTATATACTTTTCTCTCAAACTGCCTTTGCCATGTCCCAAAGATTTTGAACAGTTGTGTTTTCATTTTCATTTGTTTCCATGAATTTTTGTAATTCTTCTTTAATTTCCGGTTGACCCATTCCTTAGTAGGATGCTCTTCAGCCTCCATGTATTTGAGTTCTTTCCAACTTTCCTCTTGTGGTTAGGTTCTAGTTTCAAAGCATTGTGGTCTGAAAATATGCAAGGAATGATCCCAGTCTTTAGGTACCAGTGGAGACCTGATTTGTGACCCAGGATGTGATCTATTCTGGACAATGTTCCATGTACACTAGAAAAGAATGTGTATTCTGTTGCTTTGGGATGGGATGTTCTGAATACACTTGTGATGTCCATTTGGTCCAGTGCATCCTTTTAAGCCTTTGTTTCCTTGTTGATCTTTTGCTGAGATGATCTATCCATTTCGGGGTGGGGGGGTGTCAAAGTCCCCTACTATTTTTTTGTATTTTTTGTTGCTGTGTTTCTTGGATTTTGTTATTAATTGGTTTATATAATTGGCTGCTCCCATGTTAGGGGCATAGATATTTTAAATTGTTAGATCTTCTTGTTGGACAGATTCTTTGAGTGAGATATAGTGTCCTTTCTCATCTCTTATTACAGTCTTTGGCTTAAAATCTAATTAATCTGATATAAGGATTGCCACCCCAGGTTTCTTTTGATGTCCATTGGCATGGTAAATGGTTTTCCACCCCCCTCACTTTCAATCTGGTGGTGTCTTTAGTTCTATAATGAGTTTCTTACAGACAGCATATTGATGGATCATTTTTTTAATCCATTCTGATACCCTGTGTCTTTTGACTAGGGCATTTAGCCCATTTACATTCAGGGTAACTATTGAAAGATATGGGTTTAGTGCCATTGTATTGCCTGTAAGGTAACTGTTACTGTATATTGTCTCTGTTCCTTTCTGTTCTGTTACTTTTAGGCTCTCTCTTTGCTTACAGGACCCCTTCCAATGCTTCCTATAGCACTGGTTTTGTGTTTGCAAATTCTTTTAGTTTTTGTTTGTCCTCGAAGCTTTTTATCTCTCCTTCTATTTTCAATGAGAGCCTAGCTGGATATAGTATTGTTGGCTGCACATTTTTCTTATTTAGTGCTCTGAATATATCATGCCAGTCCTTTCTGGTCTGCCAGGTCTCTGTGGATAGGTCTGTTGCCAATCTAATATTTCTACCATTGTATGATACAGGCCTCTTGTCCCGAGCTGCTTTCAGGATTTTCTCTTTGTCACTGAGACTTGTAAGTTTGACTATTAGATGACAGGGTATGGACCTATTTTTATTGATTTTGAGGGGGGTTCCCTGTGTCTCCTGGATTTTGATGCTGTTCCCTTTGCCAAATTAGGGAAATTCTCTGCTATAAATTGCTCCAATATACCTTCTGCCCCCCCCCAGTCCTTCTTCTTCCAGGATCCCAATTATTCTAATATTGTTTCATCTTATGGTATCACTTATCTCTTGAATTCTCCCCTCATGGTCCAGTAGTTGATTGTCTCTCTTTTTCTCAGTTTCTTTATTCTCCATCATTTGGTCTTCTGTATCTATCTTTCTCTCTTCTGCCTCATTTATCCTAGCAGTAAGGGCTATTTTTTATTGCACCTCATTAATAGCTTTTTTATTATTATTATTTGCATTTTTAAAAATTTCTTTTCAGTGTACCAGAATTCATTGTTTATGTACCACACCCAGTGCTCCATGCAATACCTGCCCTCTATAATACCCACCATCAGGCTCACCCAACCTCCCACTCCGCCCCTTCAAAATGATTGTTTTTCAGAGTCCATAGTCTCTCATGGTTCATCTCCCCCTCCAATTTCCCCCAACCTCCTTCTCCTCTACATCTCCCCATGTCCTCCAGGTTATTTCTTATGCTCCACAAATAAGTGAAACCATATAATAATTGACTGTCTCTGCTTGACTTATTTCACTCAGCATAATCTCTTCCAGTCCTGTCCATGTTGATACAAAAGTTGGGTATTCATCCTTTCTGATGGAGGCATAATACTCCGTAGTGTACATGGGCCACATCTTCCTTATCCATTCGTCCATTGAAGGCTCTTTCCAAGGTTTGGCAACTGTGGCCATTGCTGCTATGGACATTGGGGTACAGATGGCCCTTCTTTTCACTACATCTGTATCTTTGGGGTAAATACCCAGTAGTGCAATGGCAGGGTTATAGGGAAGTTCTATTTTTAATTTCTTAAGGAATCTCCACACTGTTCTCCAAAGAGGCTGCACCAACTTGCATTCTCACCAAATGTGTAAGAGGGTTCTCCTTTTTCCACATCCTCTCCAACACACCTTATTTACTGTCTTGTTAATTTTGTCCATTCTCACTGGTGAAAGGTGGTATCTCAATGTGGTTTTGGTTTGAATCTCCCTGATGGCTAGTGATGATGAACATTTTTTCATGTGTCTGATAGCCATTTGTATGTCTTCATTGGAAAAGTATCTGTTCACATCTTCTGCCAATTTTTTGACATGATTATCTGTTTTGTGTGTGTTGAGTTTGAGGAGTTCTTTTTAGATCCTGGTTATCACCCTGCTTGGATCAACCAGGAAATCAAAGAAGAACTTATACAAATCATGGAAACCAGTGAGAATGAAGACACTTCAATCCAAAACCTATAGGATACAGCAAAGGCGGTCCTAAGGGGGAAATACATAGCCATCCAAGCCTCCCTCAAAAAAACTGAAAAATCCAGAATACACCAGCTCTCTTGTACCTTAAAGAACTGGAGAATCAACAACAAATTAAGCCAACTCCACACACAAGAAGGGAAATAATCAAGATTAGAGCAGAGATCAATGAGATAGAAACTAGAGACATGGTAGAATGCATCAATGAAACCAGAAGCTGGTTTTTTGAAAGAAACAATAAGATTGATAAACCATTGGCCAAACTAATCCAAAAGAAAAGAGAGAAGGCCCAAATTAATAAAATTATGAATGAAAAGGAAAACATCACAAATAATACCAAGGAAATAGAAACAATCATCAGAAATTATTATCAACAGATATATGCCAATAAGTTAAGCAACCTAGATGAAATGGATGCATTCCTGGAAATCTATAAACTTCCAAAATTGAGCCAGGAAGAAATTGACAACCTGAAAAGATTGATATCTAGTAACGAGATTGAAGCAGTGATCAAAAGCCTCCCAAAAAACCAAAGCCCAGGACATGACGGATTCCCTGGGGAATTCTACCAAACTTTCAAAGAAGAAATAATATCTATTCTCCTGAAGCTGTTTCGTTAATAGCTTTTTTAATTTCAACTTGGTTAGATTTCAGTTTTTTTATCTCTCCAGAAAGGGATTCTCTAGTATTTTCCATGCCTTTTTCAAGCCCAGCTAGCACCTTGATAGTGGTCATTCTGAACTCTATTTCTGACATCTTACTAATGTCCATATTGATTAGGCCCCTAGCCATCAGTAGTGCGTCTTGTTCTTTTCTTTTGAGGTGAAGTTTTTCCACCTTGTCATTTTATCCAGATAAGACTAGATGAATGAGAGAACAAAATACTAAAATAAAATACTATATGTATATATATATTAGACTGGTGAGTAGAACAGAGCCACACACTTGATTTTGGGTGTATTTTGGTCTGTTAGAAGAGCCTGCCTCCCAAAATTTTAAAGAAAAAAAAACTTACAGGCAAATGGGTGGCTCAGTGTGTTAAGCCTCTGCCTTTGGGTCAGGTCATGATCTCAGGGTCCTGGGATTGAGCCCCGCATCTGGCTCTCTGCTCAGCAGGAAGCCTGCTCCCCTTTCCCCCTGCCTGCCTTTCTGCCTATTTGTGATCTCTCTCTCTCTCTCTGTCAAATATTCGTTTTTAAAAAGTTTTTAAAAAGGAAAGAAAAACATATATACAAAAATAAGGATAAACATGATGAAGGGATGGAATATGACTGTAAAGATGAAAATTGAAAAATATTCTTAAAAAGGAGTTGATATGATAAGAAGTTGGTTGAAAAAAAGAAGGAATAAAAAGGAGGAAGGAATGTGATCAGGCTGGAGACTCAAACAAAGCCATGTGCTAGATTTAGGGTATATTTTGATCTATTACAAGAAACTGAATTCCAAAATTTTAAAGAAAGAAAAACCTCTATGTATACAGAAAATAAGGTTGATTACAATAAAGGGATAGACTATGACTGTGACAATGAAAATTAAAAAGATTTTTTTTAAGGTAATGATAAAATAAAATCATTTAAAAGGGTTAGAATAGGAAAGAGGAAAAAGTTTTTAAATTTAATAAGAAAAAAATAAAATTAAGAAATATTTTAACTTTGAAAGACTAAAGAATCATGTGAGAAAAGCCATGAATTCTCTGTGTTGCTTTCTCCTAATCCGGAGTTCTGCACTTCTCATTGATCAATGAGCTTGATCTGGCTGGATGTTCTTGCCGATCTTCTGTAGGACGGGCCTGTTGCAATGGTTCTCAAATGTCTTTTCCTGAGGCGGAATTGCACCGCTCTGGCCAGGGGCCGTGCTAAGTAATCTCTGATTCGCTCTCGGAGCTTTTGTTCCCTGAGCGCTTTCCCTACGGCTGTGGAGGACGGGAATGAAGATGGCGGCCGCCCAGTCTCCGGCAGGAGGAGCCGAGAGCTCGGGCCCCCTCCTCAGTGCACCCTCAGGGAAAAGCCGTTAGTCCCTCCCGTCTCCCTGGTCTCTGGCCGTGCTCCGAGCTCCCCTGGCCTGTGACCGGGTGTTTCTATCTCTGGCACATTTCCCTGTTTGGAGTCTCCAGACCCAGGTGATTCCTGCAAGGTGCTCCCTCGCCACTCCTCCCATGGAGAAAGGTAAGTCTCTCCAGATCTGCCACTTGGGGGTCCCTGCTCAAAGAGCAGTGGTCAGACTGTGCCTCAGATCATAGTTTACGACAACCCCGAGCTGAGAGCCCCCTCCTCAGCTCTGTCTCTGTCCCCCGGTTTCCCTGCTCTCGTGCCTGAGAGCTCTGCCACACTCAGACACACCGGCTCTTCCTGTGACCCCAAGGGTCCTGAGACCACACTGTCCCCGCGAGGGCTCCACCTCCCACTTAGCCCCTGGAGTGACATCCCTCAGCAGAGCAGACTTCTAAAAGTTCTGATTTTAGGGATGCTTGGGTGGCTCAGTGGGTTAAACCTCTGCCTTCGGCTCAGGTCATGGTCTCAGGGTCCTGGGATTGAGCCCCACATCCGGCTCTCTGCTCAGCAGGGAGCCTGCCCCACCCCCACCTCTCTCTCTGCCTACTGTGATCTCTCTCTCTGTGTCAAATAAATAAATAAAAGTTTAAAAAAGAAAAAAAGCTCTGATTTTGTGTTCTGCTGCTCTACTGCTTGCTGGGAGCCCCCACCCCAATCAGTCTTTGCATATATCACCTCAGCTTCACTTCTCCACACATCTTACCTTCCAGAAAGTGGTGGTTTTTTTATTCCTAGAATTGCTTCTATTATCTTCATCTCCTGTTGAGTTTGTAGGTGTTCAGAATGGTTTGATAACTATCTAGCCAAACTCCTGGGACCCCACGATATTTAGGTCTCCTATTCCTCTGCCACCTTGCTCCTCTCCCCAGAAGGTAAGATTATTGACCTGAAGCCATTCTTTTTTAAAATATAGATGTTTACAGTTATAAATTTTCCTCTAAGCCTGCTTTAGCTTTAGCTTTAGCTGCATCTCATAAAATTTGGTATGTTTTTTCATTTTAATTCATCTCAAAGTATTTTCTAATTTCCCTTGTGATTGAGTCATTGACCCATGGATTACTTACTGAGGAGTGTATTGTTTAATTTCTTTGTATGCCCATTTTTTACTGATGTCTAATTTAATTCTATTTCATCAGAGATCATACTTGTGTGATTTTGATCTTTTAAAATGTACTCATTCTTGTTTTATGAGCTAGTGTATGGTCTAGCTAGACAAAGTGCTTTTGAGAAGAATGTGTATGTTATGCTTTTGTGGGCTATAGAGTCTTGTAGATGGCCATTAGGTTTGTGGGCTTATAGTGTTATTCAAGTTTTCTTTTTCCGTGGTGATCTTCAATCTAGTTATTCTATACAGCATTGGAAGTGGTTCTTCCATGGGCTTCAGCTTATTCTTTTTTGTTATATATTTTTATTTTTTATATTTATATTTATTTTTATTTTATATTTTTATTATTTTAAAATTATTTTTATTATTCCTCTTTTTGAGGAAATTTTAATTGTCTATATTTTCCTAGAAAATTGTTTGTTTAATGCAAATTTCCAAAAATATTATATGAAGCCTCTTATAATATGAATCTTAAACATTTCTGCTGTATTTATGACTCTATTCTTTCTCATTTCTTAATGTTTTATATTTATCTATTCATTTTTGTTTCAGATTAGATAGTAGTTTACCTACCTCCTTGTATTTTGACAAAAGAAATTGCATTTTGCTCTTTTTTTTCTAATTAGAGAATGTCTGCTCCTATTTTTATTAATTTTATATCCTTACTTTCCTTGTGTTTGTTCTATTGTTGTTGGGGTTTTTTTTTTTGCCAATGTCTTGATAGAACATTTGATACCCTTATTTTTTATTTATTTTTAAGACTTATTCATTTATTTGAGAGAGAGAGAGCATGAGCAGGGGAGGAGTTGAGGGAAAGACTCTCAAGCAGACTCCCTGCTGCACATGGAGCCCTATGCTGAGCTTGATCCCACAATCCTGAGATCATAACCTGAGTAGAAATCAAGAGTTGGGTGTTCAACTCACTGAGCCACACAGGCTCCCCTATTTACATCTATTTTTAAATAAAAATATGATATATTTAATATAAATGTATATTTACTTATATTTTTATTAAATTCTCAAAGGCCACAAAGTTGACTCTGAATATAGCTTTGGCTATTCCTCATAAGTTTTGCTATTTGTTATTTGTTATTTTTAGTATAATTTTCTAAATATTTTACAATTATAATTTTGGTTTTTTTTCTTTGATCCAGTAATTACTTAAGAGACCATTTAAGAATCTCCAATCATGGACACCTGGGTGGCTCAGTGGGTTAAGCCGCTGCCTTCGGCTCAGGTCATGATCTCAGGGTCCTGGGATCGAGTCCCTCATCGGACTCTCTGCTTAGTAGGGAGCCTGCTTCCCTCTCTCAGTCTCTCTCTGCCTGCCTCTCTGTCTACTTGTGATCTCTGTCAAATAAATAAATAAAATCTTAAAAAAAAAGGAATCTCCAATCATTTGGGTGTGTATTTTTTTCAAATTTGTGGCTAAAGATGTGCATCAGTATTTGGCAGTATTCAATTCTATAGGGTATAGAGCGGGAGTCAATAAACTAGGTCCCTCTAGTACTGAATAAGCACTATTCGGAGTACTGCCTGTTTTTGCAAATAAAATTTTATTGCAATATATCCATATCCTGCCCATTTTTCATTGTCTATGGCTGCTTTCACACCACAACTAAAGAGTTGAGTAGTTCTGGGCTTTTAAAAAGATTTATTTATTTATTTATTTATTTGAGAGAATGTTTATGCAGCACACGCAAGTGGAGGAAGGGGCAAAGGGAGAGAATCCTCGAGCAGTGTCCATACCGAGCATGGAACCCCATGGGGGCTGGATCCCATGACCCATGAGATCATGACCTGAGCCTAAAACAGCAGTCAGACACTTAACCAGCTGAGCCACCCAGGGACCCCACAGGGTTGAGTAGTGTTTGCAATTTGGCCTTTCATAGAAAAACTTTGCCAATCACTCCATAGGAGTAAATTATGTAGGGTACAAAAACGAACAAGACTGCCCTTAAACTGAACATCTGTTTTTGTAAATAAGTATAAATTACCACTATACAATATAATTTCATAAATAAATAGAACACAATGAAAGGATTTACTGTCACCAGAAGTGACTATGTTCCTGCAAGAAATACTGGGAAGTGTCCTAAGCCAATCAAGGTGATCATAACTCAATACCAAAAGGAAACCAAAGAAAACCCAAATTGGGGGGCACCTGGGTGGCTCAGTTGGTTAAGAGCTGGACTCTTGATTCCAGCTTGGGTCATGATCTCAGGGTCTTCCGTTGGAGCCCAGCATGGTGCTCTTCTCTCCGTGGGGAGTCTGCTTCTCTCCTTCTCTCTCTCCTTCTGCCCCTCCCCCTGCTAGCACACTCTCTCTTTCTCAAATAAATAAGTAAATCTTAAAAAAAAAAAAAAAGCTCAAATTGGATCATGCTATCTGGACATACATAAATATTATGGAAAACTCAGTCCTGGGATATCATTCCTACCTCCTGGGATATCAATATTACCAGATGATTACTGAGTTAAAAATAGTAATGTAGAGGTGCCTGGGTGGCACAGTTGGTTAAGCATCTGACTCTTGGTTGTGGCTCAGGTCGTGATTTCAGGTTGTGAGATTGAGCCCCACGATCCCGACACTGGGCTTTGTGCTCAGCTGGGTGTGTGCTTCTCTCTCTCTGTCCCCCTCTCCCTCTGTCCCTTCCCTTGCACTCGTGCATGTGTGTGCTCTCTCTCTCTCAAATAAATAAATCTTTAAAAAATATATTAGTATAAATTCAACAATGCCAAGGAGTAAAATGTAGAATTTGTATCCATTTTTTAAGATAAAACAAATTACTAAAATATATTACCCTTGATTGCAGTAGGTTAATTAAGCTTCACCCTAGACCCCTTTATTTACTTTGTGGTGGGAAGTTGCTGTGGAATAATGTTATAAGAGTAAGATGTTCTTTGTAGTAATTATCAGTGTGTGTTTATGTGGCTGGGCCAAGTTCCCAATTCACCTCCGTTCAGTACCCAAGAGGCTGGCCCAGAAGGCATTAAGCTTAAAACATTCTGAAAGTGAAGCAGAAATTGGCAATGTGAATACCAGCCAAAGAAAACTTGAACTAATACTACATAAAAACTGTAGGTTTTTATGAATTCAGATGCCTAACATGGAAAAGGCATCTGAATGCCCACACAGGACAATGGGAATGAGAGGACCCCCATCCTGGATGCAGACTTCTGGTACATACAGCCTGGGCTTCTAGCCACCAGGTACGTTATACCAACCTCAACTGAATGAACACAAGCTTTGAGCAGCTTCCCAATTTCCATCCAAAGGACCCGAAGGAGTGTTCCTCCTGTCAGCATATCCAGGAAGCCAGAATTCTCTAGCACCTTCTCTTCCCAGGACCCCCTGTTATGTCATTGGTTTCCCTTTGCTCCCTCTTTCTGGCCTCATAGTTAAAGGGCATACAGGAAGACTCTTCCTCTCTGAGGGAAGTCATAAGCCTCTGCTTTTTTCTCCCCTTTCTTAGAGTGCAATTATCAGCCCAAGAGGAAACGTCAGGATCTTGTTCAGTATTCAACATTCTATTCATAACAGAAATGGGTGTCTCAGTGGAAATATAAGTAGCTGATCAGGCCCACCATAGTGTGGTCTGCACGATTGTATGGTGGAAGAATGTTGTGAGCACTCTATCAGTTCCACTGGGTGGCTCAGTTGGCTAAGTGTCTGCCTTCAGCTCAGGTCATGATCTCAGGGTCCTGGGATCGAGCCCCGCATGGGGCTCCCTGCTCAGTGGAGAGCGTGCTTCTCCCTCTCCCTATGCCCCTCCCCTGCCATGTTCTTTCTCTCTCTCAAATAAATAAAATCTTAAAAAAAAAGAAAGAAAGAAAGAAAGAAAGAATCTGATCTTGTTTCCTCAATAATGGCGGAGATTGCTAGTTGTCTGCCTGGTATTCTTTCTGTCCCCTTCTTTATGACATAATCATGATTTTGGAAAGAGTGAGAGTTGTGAAATCCCCAGTTCCTCTTAAAGAGATTAGGTAGCCCTGTGACTAAGTTCTGGCGTCTAAGATGTTGGAAACCTTTGGGGAGAGCCCCATAAAGAGGATATTTGAGTCAGTTTGGAGTCCCCATTGGCCTTGCCGTGCCTTTTCTTCCTGCCAGAACTGTGGATTCAATGGTTGGAGAGGCAATGTCCAACTTGTGACATTGAGTGACCTTGTGAATGGAAGCCATGCAGTAAGGATGCTTATTGAAGGAGTCAGGAGCGCTGATGACTCTACAAAGCCCACACATCAGCCCTTCATCGCCCACATCTAAACTTCATTTACATGAGAGAAAAATAAACTTCTATCTTCCTTAAACCACCATTATCCCAGAGCTCTGTTGCCAATAGTGGCACACAATTCCTAATACCCTATATGCCAAGCAGAATGCCTAGGGCTTGCTGGTAAGGGATATCTCCCTGTGCCAAGGAAAAGGTGGTACTATAGATACATACACCAATCTCCTGTAAATCTGGCTAATAGGAAACAAGCTCCTAAGGACTTCTGTACTCCCAGTGAACTACAAAGTTGAATTTCTGGGTCCTGCAACGTCCCATCCACCCATTCCACCACTGCCATATTCACAGAGCACTGGGAGGCCAGAGCCCAGGCAAGGTCCCAAGCTTCAGGAATCGGTAGCACTGACACCACTGACTTTCCCCATGGGAAGCAAGTTTCCTTTCTTGCTGCCCCAAATCAACATTTGGTGTGTTTGCAGCATACTGGTCCATCATAGGATTTGATCGTTGTCTCCTACGTAACCCATGCGCGGTAAATACTGGTTGGTTTATGGAGAAAGAAAGAAATCACCGAAGTTAAAAGTTACTGGAATTAACCAAAGTTAAAGTGGTGAATGGTATTTAAAAATAAAATCAGGCAATGAATAGTTAAGATTTGTCCCAGCAGTTAATGGAAGGTAAGGGAAAAGTCGCATGTAAGAATACTCGGGCTCTGGCCCACGGTATCATTACTTTCCAAGAAACAATGTTGGTGGTGGGGGACGGTGCTGAAGAGGAAGCGAGGAGAGGACACTGATGACCAGCCTCCCTGGGCAGGGCCAGCCCTGGTCACCATGGTGATCATGTCTCTCTCTGGACGACCCCTCTTCAGGCCAGCGGCCCACTGGGTCCTGCTTGGCTTCTGCTCTCTGCGGTGGCCAGTCCATTTATTTGCTTGATCCGCGCACAGAAGGACCTGCCCAGGATGCCCGTGTCTCCCAAAAGCAGGGGAGCTGGGACCCCAGGAACACAGGCAATGACCACCTCTGAAGGCTCCCCGTGAGGATGGCTGGTCCAGACCAACCCCGGAGAAACCCGCTCTTTCAAAGTCACAGCCCCAGAGTAACTTCAGCTGCGGAGCACTGCGACACCATGGCTAGTTCACCGACTCCTCCTCCCCCCAAGGAGTCTGTTCTGGCAGGAGCCTGCTCTGCACTTGAGGGAACAAACCTAAACAGGGCAAGTCCTCATTTGTGTCAGATCACGGTTCCTGAGCGCTAGTCCTGGAACTCCCACCCAGCCAGGGCACTCTTGAGTCACTGTTTCCTATAAAATACAGAAGACGGAAAGGAAGAGAAGAAAATCACCGCTGATTTCCCCAACAGAGATGACTGTTGGTTTTATTTCCTATCTGCGGTCCTTAGCACCAGTCCCGCAGTGATGTCAGCTTTTCAGCTTTTTCAGACATGTTCCCATGGGAAATTATGTCTCATCTTCCCAGTCAGGGGCATATCTTGAGACTTGCCTTGGTAAAGTCTGTGCCTGCCGCCCCCTCCAGGTGACCCCTGCTGGTCCCACACCAATGGGGTTTCGTGACCAGACCCAAGGCCTCACCTGTTCTCCTTTCCCACACCGGGGCCTGGTTTCTGCAGAGGACAGCTCTCTCTTGCATCCACAGCCAACCTAATAATCGCAGGTCATAATGCTGAAGTGTTTGTTGGGGAATCCTCGCAGGTGACACATTTCTAAAGAGAAAGAAATCTTTAAGACAGCTTTTAGCTGGAAGTGCAGTATAGAGATACACTGGGCTCAGCCAGACTTCTGGTATTCTCTTCAAGCATGCCATCCCTTCTTCGGGGCTTACCAGTGGGAGAGAAGGGCTTTCACAGTAAGACCTCCAGTGGGGGGAGCTGTGATGAGGAGCGTGGGTAAGTGGGGGATACAGGAGAGGTGCTTCTACTGCAACACAGGCAGTCACCGAGCTGGGAGCCCCTGAGTACTCTGGTCCTCACCAGAGTCTGGTCCATTCATCTTGGAGGTCATTCTCTCCGGCCTCAAAGCCTAGACCAACTACAAGGCTCCTTCTGCCCCCAGAGCACAATTAGAGGGACAGAAGCCGAGTGCCAGGACCTGACAATGGAGCAGTGCAAGGAGAGAGAAAGTTGATGACAGCTCTCTTGGACACCATGCTTCCCTTTTATAAGAAATATTTCCTAATATCCCTTTTACTTCTGCAAATGAAATTCTTAAATAATACAACCTACAAAATCAAGAGGATGTCCTACTTGTACTATAAGGTAAAAATAAAAGGAAAAGAATCAGAAATAAAGTATGTTTAAAAATGTGATCCTAGGGGCGCCTGGGTGGTTCAGTGGGTTAAATCCTCTGCCTTCGGCTCAGGTCATGATCCCAGGGTCCTGGGATCAAGCCCCGAGTCGGGCTTTCTGCTCCGCAGGGAGCCTGCTTCCTCCCCTCTCTCTCTCTGCCTGCCTCTCTGCCTACTTGTGATCTCTCTCTCTCTCTGTCAAATAAATAAAATCTTAAAAAAAAAAAAAATGTGATCCTAGCACAGGACTACACCAGAAGACACAGCAAAGAGCCCGACGCTTGCACCTTTACGGAAAATCATCATGAGCACAAGAGTTGCAAAGACAGATTGACGTTGTTGTGGTTAAATTGGTGATTTAGTATCACGAGAACTATAGCTGTCAGAAACATGCATTTCCAAAACTGTGAACAACTTCTGGTAAATAAAGTTCCAAGCAAAACCTAATATCATCTACCTTTGATTCACAGTTACATGCTAGGCTTAGATAATTATCTGTAGGATTTTCAACTACACTAATGTCTAGTGCAATTTTCCAAAGTCGTATGAGACTCAGAGCAGGTGCTTAGTGGGGAAGACCTTGTGCATTTCAGGAACTGCTTCATTCTTGACCCCCTCCCTAAGACATCAGTGGTTATGTAGGAAACAAAAGCAGAAGAAAAGTTATTAAATTTCCTTACTACCTACAGCCCATTGACAAGTCCTTGAAACAGGCAGAGGGACATTCTTTAGGAACTCAGCTGCTGCCTTGATGTTAATACTTTGCTAAGGGCAAAAGACAATCCTAGCCTGACCCTTGGGCTCCCGTAAGTCTACTTTAACATATAAAAATTCCTTTAGAAACTTCCTTTCTCTCTGACCTCCCCCCAAGATATGTGTTGGCAATCAGCCCTCAAGCATATGACACACTGATATATATCTGAAGTGTCTCATGGCTCAGATTTATTAGATGGTAATAAATGACCCTTTCCCAACAACAGCTAGCCCCCTCAAGGTCCTGGAAACCTTGCTTCCAAAATTCCTTAGAGACTTACACTATCCCTAACTGTCTCCCAACTTGAAAGTATATACTGGGCCACTCCTCATGACCCCAGCGGAGCTCTTTCTCCCCATGGGTCCTGTCCCCATGCTTTGATAAAATTACCTTTTTGCACCAAAGACACCTCAAGAATTCTTTCTTGGTTGTCAGCTTCAAACCCTAATGTCTTTCCTACATCAAGTGGTACCTTTTGTTTGTTTGTGACAAACAAAACTGCCCCCATAAATTTCCAAAATATTCCCAGTGGTGTGACCCTCCTTGAGAATCAATGCCTGGGGAGACCCCAGGAAACTATTTACAAGAAGATCGCATGCCCTAACCAGGTGTGTGCTGTGAATAATTCAGTAGAATCCTAGAAACAGAGACTCAAATTCTGAGAAACAGTACAGGCATGTGTTAGTGACATTGTTTCCCAAGAAACTAACACTACGCTTGTCCTCAGACTAAACTACACAGTCAGCACAGCAGGATTCAATCGGGGGTTTGCTAAGTCACTTAAGATGACTCTCTAAGAGCTAGAAGTGCCTAAGTCCAGAGATTTAATGCTAACCTGTATGATGGTGGTAATAAATTCAAAGAACTTTGGGTAAATTTGATGAAAACCAATTGATCAAACATCAATTCACCAAAAGATAAGTCACTCAGTGGCCAATTCATCAAAAGTCAACACAATGAAAATTATTTTACTGAATGAGTCACTTACCCCAAACTGCCAAACCTGGTACCTGAAACCTTAGACTGCTGGAACCGCTCACCCGAGTGACTGCCGTGGAAGTCAGTTTGCTACAGTTGTGTCACCGAGACAGGCCAACTGCTAGTGAATTTGGCCCTTTGGGTCTATGTCATTAAGTCACGAGAGGATCTTGTACATTTCAAATTTCACAGAGTGTGCACATCTTCCGTTCAAGGATTTGATAAATAATAAGGTAGTTCTCTCTCTGCAAGTATAATTCGCCCATTGTCTTTCGTATTATCCTCAATCATGGCCTTGTGAATGAGCTCAATCAGATATCGTGCGCCTGTCTCAAATTTCAGACTCCTTTCGCTTGAATGTTACATACGTGAAAAAATGGTTTGCCTTTAGACACAGTTTTATACTAATTTTCCTTTCCCTATTTTTGCTGTCTTTACCCGTCTTTTGGACAAAGACTTTTGTCTACTTGTTAATTTTGCTTACCCAGGACAAATGCGGAAACTAGCAAAATCCTTTTCATGAAATGCGTTCTCTCTCTCATTTTAGGTGTGTGGTGTACAAAATCCAAGTTATGTGTGAGGCTTCAAAACGAGAGAAGGCAGGCAGCTGTGCTGAAGAGTGAGCTCGGCTGTGAGCATACAAAAGGCTGCGTGGTAGAGATGGAACAGCAGAGAACATACAACCTGCCTTCCACCGGGTAGACCTGGCAGGCCGTTAGTGGGATTGCTGGGTTCCCAGGGGCCACACCAGACAGACCCTGGAAACAAAGCCTCCAAGACAATGGAAGCAACATCCTACGGCCGCCTGCGACGAGCAGGGGCAAGGTGTTGGGGAATCAGTAATTTGGTAAGTTGTTCGCTTGGCTTTTAGCAGACTGGGATACTGGCCGTTGGGAAGTTGGTTTGCCTCCTGTAAGTGATGTGAGAGGCAGAACGGGAGTTGGAAACAAGAGCGACACAGCGAGCATGGGGTCCCCCTGTCAGCAGCAGGTTCACTACGCTGCCCCATTTTCATTCTGACCTCTGCGTGGATCCCCCTCGGGCTAGCTCGGGCCCGCCAGGAACGGGGGGCCCTCAGAGCCCATCCTTCTGACTCCGCACTCACCTGGAAAGCTTCGCATGACAAATGAGCTTCCCCACAGCTTTCCCTCAGGGAGCGAATTTGTAGGTCAGGGGCCAGGGGTACCTAGTCACCTTGGCAGACATAAATCTAAACGTGCATTAATAAAAGGCCGTCTCTGTTTTGCCATCTGCCCTTTATGAGCTCTGTAAAGTGTGGGTCAAAGCCACCGGGTCTGATCACCCCGAGGACCTTGGTAAGATTAATTTCTCGCGTGGCTGCGAGTCCCGGCAGGACCCAGGTCTGCTCTGGGCCCACCCCCAGGAGGCTCTGCGGCCTCACTTTGTATCTTTACAGTCACTGCAAACCTGGTTGAGGAAGACTCTGCATTTCAGGAGGGGACCTACGAGAATTACCAAGAGAAGAAAGTATCTTTATTAGAGATTTCATCTAGAAGCCCTGACGCAGTCGCCTGCGTCCAAAGCCACGTGGGCCTGGGGGCTCCGGCAGGTCACAGGAGCAGAAAGAAACGGGATTTCTCTTCGGTCCGCTACTGGGGCCTTGCCCCTTGCGCCTCTCCTCCGCCCAGCCGTGCCTTCAGGCGCTTCCACAGAGTTCTTGCGCGGGTGAGGGGACCCCCTGGCGACCCCTCCCGCTGCCCCGCTCTGCTTCCCTGGCATCTGCCGCGCCCCCTGCCCAGGGAGCTCCTTGCGACGCTCGCAGCCCGGTGGGCACCAGAGGGCCGCCCTGGGCTAGGGGCCTCCGCCCACTGCTTCTCCGGCAGGAGCGGGAGCCTCGCCAGCTCGGCCAGCTCCTCCGGTGCAAACCCGGGCTTTGCTTGCCGCTGCCCTGCTCTTGGCACAGACGCACGGAAGGGTGAGTGAGGAACGTCTCCCTCTTCCCCTGTCCTTGCGGTGCTGCCGCATGTCCCCAAAGAGTTGTCACAAGTGCCCGCAGGGACTGCCACTAAGGCTCAGCCGAGGCCCCTGGAAGAGAGAGTGACGCCCGCTCTGCAGGACGGGAAGGTAAATGGGCCGGCGCACCAGCCGGTCGGGAAGCCGTGCAGACTCACCCCACCCCAGAAGACGGGTTTCATCAGCGTCAGGGTAAAGCGGGGCCCTGGGCTAGCCCTGACCTGTCAGACCACCCTGGAGAGAGATGGAAGGGAAGATGCCATCAACACACCCTAAAGAACACGGGTCACTTTTACAACCACGAAAGAAAGGTAGCGTTCCAAACTGCCATTGTCACCCAAGAATACATTCCTTTGCTTCATGCTTCTAGCGGGTGTGCCCGCGGCCACCAGAAGTCCCAAGAGTGTGGGTGCCGTCACTCTCGATGAATCATCTTGCTGCCCCCAGAAAGTCACAAGTGAGCAAAACCCTTCAGGAAGCAGCTGCTTCCCAGGTGCTCTGACCCTGGGGGGGCAGGCCAGCTGAAGAGTTTTCCACCCCGCCCTCCTGCTCCTGCACCGCTGGACTGGGACCCCCGTGGGGTTTGGTCCAGCCCGCTCAGGTTCCGTTTCTGGTGGCAAGGACTTCCAAGCCCCTCCCTCGTTCTGTGTCCGTGAAAGATCACATGCACACACACGTGCACGCACGTCCACACAGTTTGCTCTTGAACCAGGTGATTCCCGACTGCTGGTCCACCTGGTACTGGTTTCCTGTCAATAGTTGCTCACGCCAGGCTTCACCTTGTAAACCTGAAGAATTTTCCCGGTTCTGCTCTGTTGCTCCAAGAAAGCAGAGACCCTCTGAGCAGCCCGGAATCCCCCTTTTCCAAAGTCATTTCCAGACAGGACTCACGGAGGACATATGTGTCCTCCGGGGGGATCTAAATTGTCATTCGGCGGGTTCCTCTAATTAGTTTCAGCTTTCCCTTTCTTGCAGAGTCTGTCTTTTATTCCATGGGTCTCCCTCTCTCTCAGTCTCACTCTTTTTTCAAACCAAGTTACGAGAAGGACTTTGCTATTTACGGTTGACCTTATCCTGTGTTTTATAAGGTACGCTAAAGGATTTTTTCCCCACCCCTGCCACACGGTTTTAAAATTAATTTTGAAAGAGAATGCGAGCCCATCTGAGCCCGTCCTTCCTTGAAGGGCATTTTTTATCCTCTGTGCAGCATGTGCACAGACGACTCGTCCATAGAAGAAATCGTTTCTGGACCTCTGTTTTGTCTTATTCCTGCTGTAGTTTGGGGGATGGGTGACCCAGGGACACAAGGAACAGGAAGGGAGCGTCCTCACTCTCTGTCTGAGCTTAGTTTACGACCTAATCAGGGCTAGCGGTGGATATCCTGAAATGCTGGCCACGCTCTCTACAGAAAACATCGTTCTGCCCCAGGCCAAACCTATTCACA
Organism: Mustela lutreola; assembly: GCF_030435805.1. NCBI lineage: Eukaryota > Metazoa > Chordata > Mammalia > Carnivora > Mustelidae > Mustela > Mustela lutreola. Next base: position 5,509,266 of record NC_081303.1, on the reverse strand, counting down.
CTTATGGTTACTCTTAGTCAGTGTCTAGCATCTTGCTCGCAGCTACCATTCTTGGTCCCCCAGTGATTAAAAAGAATACACAGGGCTTGTTCTACACACACACACACACACACACACACACACGCACACTCTGGGGGAAATGTGTCTTCCAGAAGTGTTCCTTTTATTGCTGCCCAAACCTGAACCTCTGTCGAGTGCTGTGCCAGCTGGGGACTGTGTCTCCACCCCTCCGTGGTGGGCTGCAAGGGGAGTGGGCGAGGGAAGTGGCCCCAGCAGGTGGACCGCGGCTGCTGCAGGGGAAGCTCTTCGCTTTCCCCTGTTCCGTGGCCAGGGCTGACACCCCGGCCCACACAGGTGGGAAGTGGAGACGTTTCCGTTTGGGAACATTTTCATACTCAAAAACAAAATATAGGAGCTCCTGGGTGGCTCCGTCGGTTAAACACCTGCCTTTGGCTCACGTCACAATCCCGGGTCCTGGGATCGAGTCCCACATCGGACTCCTCGTTCAGCGGGTAGCCTGCTTCTCCTTCTGCCTGCTGCTCCCCCTGCTTGTGTGCTCGCTTGCTCTCTCTGTCAAATAAATAAAATCTTTTAAAATATATATAAGAAACCAAAATATAGCACCCAGACTCTCTGAGTTCGTTCTAAAGAAGTGGTAGGACCACTGGTTGGTGGAAACCCTCCCAGGGCTAACTGTGGACCATGCTGATACTGGTTGAGGGTGAACACAGTGGTGATGAGTGTGTGCCAGCATGTGGCTATGTATCCTTTATTTCTCTCTCTCTCTCTCTCTCTCTCTCTACTTAGTTTTGCATTTGTCAGGACAGGTGAGGGCAGCTGGTCATTCCCAATTACAACCAGCCACGAAGCCCACAAAACCGAAGGCAGACCACTCTGAGTCCCTGACCCTGGTTCTACCCAACCATTCCGGGTTGGGGACTCATCATTCATCATTCAGAGGGACCCAAAGGCGACTGCTGCCCATATACGTATCTGACTGTGCTTTTAAAAGACAGTGAACCTAAAAAAACAAAACAAAAAACACGCTTCGACTGGCTGAACGCCAACTAACTAGAACCCTTGCTTTATTGGGATTATAAACTACAAAGAAAAGACAGAAGCGAAGTGATAACAAAAAAGATAAAAAATAATAGCTATTTGTTGTGTCACTTCTACGTGCCCAGTAGTTAGTTTATATAATAATTTTATATAACATACAGTATTATATACAATATATAAAATTTATATAATATTCCCCCCTGAGGGAAACCCTAAGGGTCACAGAGGTTCAAGTCACTAAGACAAGATCCTACCACTGTTTGCAAGTGGCGGAGTCAAAATTCAACCCCAGGTCCTGTGCTCTAAACAGCTATGCTGTGTTTGTCTTGTTTTGTTATTGTTGTTGTTGTTGTTTGGTTTTTGTATTTGAGCCCTAAATCAGGCAGTGGGTAAGGATTTTACACCTACAGGGGTAGTTATTAGTGCTGTTCACCAAATATTTTCAGATCGCCACCTGTTGGATACAGATTTCCTGACCTCACCGGGTTGCACGAGGGCCCGAGTCGCATTTGGGCCGATGAGCTGTGAGCGGAAATACTAGACAGTGAGGCGTGTCTCTTCCCTGTGAATGGCCCGGTTCCAGCTCCGTCAGCGCAGGTCCTGAAGTGAGAACGACACTGAGCCAAGCCCTGGCTGACCCAAGGTAGATGTGCTGTGTGCCTGGAATTTGGGGGTTATTTGATACTGTCACGTGGTCCCGCCTACCCTGACTGAAACAGCCTAGAAAGCACAGAAATGTGCCTTTATTTCCTCTTCACTGAACTTCATGATCAAGCTGTCACTTTTACCAACGTAGAAAATCTGGTCTTACCCATTGTGCTCACATTCAGTGTAATGGTCAGCCGTTTTTTGAGGGACGGATACGTGGCAAAGTCAAGGTCCTTCTCTCCGCCTTGTCCAGTGGGGTATGGGGTGGGTATATCTAAGGTTAGGGTACTGGAGGGAGTAGGAAGAGTAGGTAAGTGGACCCCAGTGCAGGAGAGGCTCGGGGGATGCCTTTGCCCCACAGCTGCCTTCCATTCTGCAGGCCGTCACGGCCCGGCATCTTTCCTCTCAACCTTTGCTGTGGATGGCCGGCTCTGCCACGGCCTCCGAAGACCAGAGGCACCACTCTGGCCCCTTTCATGCCAACCCAAGTCCTCTGGTATCGCTCAACCCTTTCGCAACATTTCTCCTCCTGCCATGGACCTCAAGGTCTTTAAGATGCCGTGAGGTAATGACCACCGCTCGGCACCATTCCCCATCGCGGGTGGTGTGGTGGGAGATGTCTTTCTCGAAGAGCCTCACCCCCTCCCGAGGCTACACCGTGCGGAGCAAAAGGCATGAGCGTCTGCTCCTCACAGGCCCTGACCTACCAGCGCTGACTCTCGGGTTTGCTGCTGGGATCAAGCCCCAGGAGAGGAGTGTGGAGATGGCGGTCAGGACTCCACACCCTCTCACCGGGAAGCGACACAATGGCGTCTTCTCTTCTCTTGTTCTCTCTCTCACCTCCTGCTCTGGGATGGGAAACCGTCTCTTCTGTCCTGCTCCTCAAAGTGCAGGACTGCGGAAGAGAAGGACGCTACAGCAGCATTTGAATCCACACGCTGTTCCCCTCCTCAAGGAAGCCTGGCTACCAAAAAAGAAAGCGCCAACTCAACTGAAGAGTGCTCGTGGAGACGACGCTGACTTACTCGTGTTATGAGCTCTTTCTCTCAGTAATAACCAGTTCTCGGGAGGCAGCCTATCCTGTCACGCTTTCCTACCTATCCTGTGGTTTGTGGGTCAATGTGATGCCCAGCTTCCTTCCCGTCTGGCTCCTGATGTTCAAAGCCAGCTTCCGGAATTTAAAAAGCCTTTCCACTCTCTGGTACCTTGCCTTTCAAGACCATTTCGTTTCAGCTGCGACTTTAAAACGACCTCATCCCACAACCCGGTTGACTTCCTTGGTCCATTCTGTACCTGCGGTCATCCTGGGAACAGTTTTGAGAGAACCATTGCCAAGAGACGGGCGAAGAAAAGCTGATATTGATGCCTTTGTGCTCTTTAGCTTTTAAATTGTATTTCCTGTTTCCCTCCTTAGAACACTGCATCGTTCTTAAGGGAGAGACTTATTCTATAAATGAGAATTAATTCTCTAAGTACTCGGATTAATCGAAGTTTGCCTAGCTCTTGGTGTGGATGAATTTTGAAACTGTTCCCTTCTAACAATACACATAATCAGAAAGTTGCCTGGTTAGTGTGCTATTTAGTAAGAATTTGTAATAACACGAATAAATCCTTCTTATAAGTTGAACTGAAAAACGAGTGTTATAATATGAGGTAGCACTGTGAAGATAGCTTTAAAAAACAATCCCAAAAAGGCTAGGAAAAAAAGACAATAGAAATAAATACATGAATTGGTATTTTTAATTTATATACTGCTCTTTAATAGAAAAAAGAATTTTGTTTTTTTAAAAAAGTGAATTTCCCAAATGACTTATAACTTGACCAACACATTATTCTTGGTTACATTTTGCCTTATAGTGTTCTTTAGCGAGTTTATCTGCCCAGCTTCTTTTCTAGGAATCTTTTCTGCAATTTTAGTAACCTTAGAAGGTAATCAAACCCCTCAATTGTGGTACATTGTTACCATCATCAAACCCATTTAAGACCTTTCCCCTCATTCCTGACCATCAGCCCAGCCCAGCCCCGCGTGCCCATGTCTGCCCCAGGTCTAGGAAGGTTCGATCACTTTGCTCAGCCGATGCAGTGTTTTGGTGATTGATCCCATCACCAAGCACTTCTTCTGTCCTATCTTGAACAGTTAATGTGTTGTCATTTGTGACTGCTTTTCACTTAGCAGAGTGTTTTCAAGGTTCATTCGCGATGAAGCATGTCCTATGTTCCTTTTACCGCCCAAACAATAGTCCGCCATCTGATATTTCGTGTATCCCGTTTGGCTTCCACAAGTAAAACACATCACTTCCTGTGCTTAAACTACAGTCAGTTTGGAAATTGCTGTAATACATACTTACTGTCAAGTACTTAGAATTAATGTTGTCTTTTTTTTTTTTAAGATTTTATTTATTTATTTGTCAGAGATAGAGCGAGCACAGGCAGACAGAGGCAGGCAGAGGCAGAGGGAGAAGCAGGCTCCCCGCTGAGCAAGGAGCCTGATGTGGGACTCGCTCCCAGGACACTGGGATCATGACCTGAGCTTAGCCAACTGAGCCACCCAGAGGTCCCAAAGTTGTCTATTTTTTAAGCAATGTAGGCATTTCGGCAAGGTGAAGGGGTAAAAAAGAGAGAAAAGGCTTGGGGAAAATAGGAAATCTCCGTGTTTTTCTATTCTTTCAGACAAATGGAATTTTATGCAAACCAGAAATGCTTTCCCACTTGTTCCCTATGGCCACACATCGCTCTACAGTTTCTGAAGCCCAGAAAACTCAGCACACAGTACTAGGGCCGCTGGGTGCTGAGTCCCCAGCAAGTGTCGCATAAAGGCTGCTGAAGGAATGAGAGCTGGCACCTGGCTCTTCCCACTGTCTCCCTGTCTCCCTCTCTAACTGCCCCCCCCCCCCGCTGTGCCGGCCTCTTCTGGTGCCCTGCGTTGAGGAGGCAACAGCAGAGGGGCTGTGGGAGAGCTCTCACTTAAGCTTAATTACAAGTAAATACAATTTCTCCAGGACGGCGGGGGAGGCAGCAGATAAGATCAGTGAAAGTGCTCAGAGGCTCAGAGGGCCTTGGAAGGCACCTCCTCTACAAATACGGGATTGGCGTTTATTGTTGCTGCTGTTAATAAAACAGATGTCCTCAAAACATTCCTCCAACCACTGACAGGACTTGGAAAATTGCTGTCCCTTTATTGGTTGCTGAAACCAAATAAAAATCAAATTAAAGTTTAATTCACGTCATAATTTTCTTCGTGGCAGTTCTGCCTGGCCAGCCGTGAGGCAGAGCCAACTCCCTCCTCCTCCTCGGGGGTATACATCACCTTCAGCCTGAAGCTTCCCCCAAGGTCAGCTGCTCCTTCTCCCTCCGCCAGAGACCCGGTGTGGGTGGGATTTGCAGCTGGAAGAAGGGCCACAGCTTAGGCCAAGATGAAAGAAGGTTGGAAGCTGCTGGATGATATCAGAGAGGACCTCCCTCCTCGTGCCCCTGGGGTCTCCATGGTAACTGAGGGGGAAGCTGCTAGGTATTCCAGCTATGTGACCTGGGCCAGGCATATCCCCCCCGGGCTGGCAAGGGGCGCTGGACCACAGACACTGAGGCCCACAGCCACATCCGCCATGTTCCCTCTTACGTTCCTTAGATCCAGGACAGGGCCTGGGATCACGGAGGCCCAGTGAAGAGCTCACATCTCTGCTCAGGAAGTGTTTTATTCAACTAATCCATGAATGTGTGAAAGAAGAAATGAAGTCATTTTCTAGCTCTTTCCTTTTAAAATCATCTCCATTCCTTCCTCTTCTTCCTTCATCTCTTCCCTTTTCCCCCATAATATATGAATAAGCTAGGATTTGCAGACGCTCTTCCAACTCTGGCAGGGGATTCCACACACACTGGGAATGAAGCCCTTGCCACTGACCGTTAACTCGGAGTTGGGCGGAATTGGGCTTTGCATCAAGTGTTCTACGAACGCAAACCAGTGATACTTTCCTGTACGTCAGACAAGACACAAAGCTGAGGAGGGGATCACAAGCACCAAGCACAGTCTTTGAGGTCAAGACGTGTCTCAAGTAAAGCTACTGCCGTTGGCATGAGAACTTCAAAACTAAAACCCAGGCAGGTCTACAAAGGCCCCTCAGAAGTGAGGCCTGCACAGCCCCTCACTCAGCCCGTCTCGTACCATTTCTGGGCCTGGACAGCAGACTGGACTCTCAAGGGATAAGAGAGACCAGGAGGCTGACACGGGGGCGCCTGCAGGCTAGTGGGGGGTGGGGCACACCACATGGAAAAGGGTTGTCACCCGGACATTGCGAGGAGGGTCCGGCAGAGACACAAAGCCCAGGCGACACAGAGGGATGCCGGCGGGATCCTCCGTGGGAGTGACACGGGAGGGCGTGGGTTTGGTGGCGTGAAGATGAGGTCCGGAGGGGCCGGAACAGGAGGATGGAGAAGAGCAAGCACGAAGCAGCGTGTGTCTCAGTGGTCCTCGTCCTGTCTGAGGCGAGCACAGCTCCACCGGGCGCTTCCCTCCTGAGAGGGAGACGCTCCGATGGGCGGATTCAAGGCAGCATGGATCTTTGCACGTGCGGATGGGAGGAGTCTCTCTTAAGGAGAACTAATGATGGCCCATCTTCTGGCAGAAGTTCAAAGAGAAGAGGATGTGGAAATTATGCCATTGGTAAGAGGGATCTTTCCTTCTCTTGCAGAATGTGATGCATTTTCTGGAACTGTGTACAAGAGAGACAACCTCTGTTCCCTCCATCACAGAAGGAGCTGAGCAGGTAGCATTCTGATTTCAATGCCTTGACCAGGACATCTGCGATGGCCGGTCCTGGTGAGTTTCCAGTCTGGCTGCTGACAGGTAGAGAAATGTGTTCTCTGCAGTCTCTTCCTCTCCATCCGCGTCCTGCTTCCCAGACTCCCCCGAGCGGGCGGGAGACGTCGTGGACTGTCGAGGGAAGGCAGCGCATGTTTGAAGAACTGAAGACGGCTCTGCAGGCAGCCCAGAGCCAGAGAAGGGCTATGTGTGCACCGAATGTCACTCAGTGAGACGGATTCTTCTTTCTCTTCTTCTCACCCACCTCTTAAAAATTTCAGGATTTCGTGCACAAGATTGGGCTGACTGACTCCAAGGTAGTGCTAGATACAGCGGATGTTAAGTGAAGAAGGAGAAACTCAGGGAAGGAAAGGGAAGAAGGGAAGTTGTGGGAGAGATCAGAGAAAAGGAAGGGGCAAGAGGATGAGGAAACTGGAGAAGGAAAGAATTAAAAAAAAAAAAAAAGGGTAGACCACAATAGTATGGACTTTCCAGCATTGTTGTGAGAGCCTACCTCAGGGCCTTTGCACTTGTTGCCTCTACCAGGCACTCCCTCTCTTCAGTGTTTTCACTTTCGCAACTCACTTCAAATGGCAGCGCACAGGGAGGCTGTCTTGATCTCCCAGTAGTCCACTGCTTGTCATCACTCTCTAATCGCTCAACTTGTTCTGTTTTTCTTCAGAGCAATTACCATCACCTGCCATATTTTATGTTTTTTTGGTTTGTTTTTCTTCCCTCAAAGGAACGTAAACTTCATGAGCACAGAAGTTCTTCCTGTAGGTTTTTCAGTAGGCTGCCTTGTAGTTTTGCTGATGATTTCCTTTACTGTGTGGAGGCTTTTCAGCTTGATGTAGTCTCACTTGTTTATTTTTGCTTTTATTGCCTTTATTTTTGGTATCAGATTCAGAAATTGCAAACTGACTGATGTCAAGGAGCTTACTGCCTGTTTTCATCTAGGAGTATTATAGTTTGGGGTCTTGCATTCAAGTCTTCAATCCATTTTGACTTAATTTTTATGTGTGGTGTAAGAAAGCAGTCCAGTCTCATTCTCTTGCATGCAGCTGTCCACTTTTCCCAACATCATTTATTGAAGAGACCATCCACACAGGGAAGTTCTTTATTTCATTTCTTGCTGGATTTGAAGCATCTGGAACAGTGTCTCGCACATAGTTGTTCACTATTTGTTCAGTGGATAAATGAAAGGTCCAGGGACTCCTTAAGAAAATAAAACTAGACCTTCCTCCTTCCCCACCCAATCCCAGTGTCTCTGGGAAGAATGGGAATTTTGATGTAGAATCTTTATCTCCTGGAGAGACCTTGTTTTATTTGCTTATAGTTTGAACCTTACCCTCCCTTTCATCATTTTTTCCTAAAAGCACCCAAACCCCAACAGAAAGAGAGAGAAAATCCATGGCTGTGCACACACCATTAAAGGAATCCTTTCTTTCATGGCCATCCTTTGGGACCAACCTCATGCCTGCGAGGCGAGGACAATCATGATCCCTTACCGCCTCCCCGAAGAGGACAGGGAGAAGCCGGGGACAAAGGGAACAGCGTGACGAGAGACTGGGCTCACATCACAGAGATCCTAGGGGATGTTATTTTTTTTCTTCTTTCTAAAGTCTCTGTAAAAAGCTCCATATTTTTGTTTCTTCGTTGTGACCACTTGGAAGACTGCAGAACGCGAGCTAGGTGACTGCCATGTGATGTCACCTCTGACTGCCGGTGTGAGACATAGCCCTGGGCTCTGTCTCTGGGGCGGGTTTGGGGGGTGACATCTGCTTGCGGCCTTGGGGAGGAGTGCAGATGGAAAGGGCTCTGTGGGATGCTGCTGTCAGTGGAGTCTGGGGCTCTGGGCCAGAACGTTCAGGCAGGAAAGTTGGAAGGAACTGATGAAAAGGCACAGCAGGCAGAAGTGGAGGGAGATGCAGGCTGAGGACAAGGGAGAAGCTAAACACAGGTGACTTGTGCTGTCTTTAATCCAGGCTAAGCTCCCCTGCTGCCCTGTGGACAGGGACCAAGGGAAATCTTCAACTCCGTTTTTGGTCAGTGTAGGCCAAAAATCTACACTTGCAGCAACTCTTAATCATTCGGTAAAGTGTATCTTAGTTGGTATAACAAATTTGTTATGCTGTAAAGAGTCTGTGGGATTTTTTTCCCACCAGGTTCCTAGCATGGATCTTCTCACATCCTTGGGATTTCCTGAGTGATCGAAGTACCTTTGTTATTCCTGAGTCCCATGGGTCACCATGCTATCATTATGTTAGCAAGGTGACTCATTGTGGGCCCCTAGATGGCTTCAGAATGGGAGCGGGTCACCAGGAAGACGGACCATTGGATTAGAGGGTCTTTAGCGGGGTCGTTGGTGCTCTGGCTCCAGGGAGGGAAGAAAGACTGGTAATGGAGTTTAATCATGGGGCCAATGGTTTAATCAATCGTGCCTAGGTAATAAAACTCTGGCCGCCAGAGCTCCGCAGAGCTTCCCGGCTGGTGAGCCCTTTGATGTTCTGGGAGCATGACGCACCCTTCTTCCATGAACAGAGGGCCCAGGACACCCCCAGACCTCACCGTATGTGTCTCTTCATTGGGCTGTTCCTGATCTGTATGTGTTTTTTATAACAAATCTACTCGTAATATAGCTCTTTGCTGAGTTCTCAGTTGTCCTAGCAAATTGTCAAAACTCCAGTGGTCATGAGAGCCCCTAAATTTATAGACAGTCATCCAGAAGAAGGGCAGGTGGCGTGGGAACCCCCGAACTTGTGGCTGGTATATAAAGTGAGGGCGGCCTTGTGGGGACTGTGCTAGCTCTGGGAACTTAGCACAGGAACTGAACAGCAGTAAGCCACTGGGTGTCAGACTAGCCTGCTTACTCAACTCAGCATAAATGTCCACTCCGTGGTGAAACCTTCCTTGACTTGATTCGGGGCTCTGTCTCTTGTCTTTTCATAACAATCTATTGAGGTCTCTATTACAGCATCTGCCTTCTTTTGGCACAAACACAACTTTTCTGTTAAGAAGTCGGCTTCCCCTCCTGTCTAGGCTCCTGGAGGACAGGGCTGTGTCCTGCTCCCGTCTGTCCCTGCACCTGCAATCATCCCTGGCCTGCAGCAAGTACTCAGCAAACGTTAGAAGAGCGATGGGTTGTTCTATATACAAAAAATACATTTTTTTGGTGAGAATCAGTTTTTGAGAGTCATCAGCTCAGAATAGAGAACTAATGACGGCAGAGTGAATTTCCTATAACTTCATTTAAAAAAAAATATCTATCCCCTATTATCAATCATCTGTCTATATTTAAATAACAAGGCTATACACACCAAGTAAATGTCTTATTTGTGACCATGAGCCCCACAGAACAACGTAGCTCTCCTCCAAAAAGGGTTGTGGATTGTGGGGTGCCCATGGACGCATGGGATAAAATGCAAAACGGAGATTCAAAGGGGTTCGTTTAAGGAGACAGAAGCTCCTCAGGGGTGAGTGGCGTCTATGTCTAAGATCTCAATGTGCATTTAGGTGCTGGACATAGGTAAGGAGGTGCCGCGAACAGCCCCAGGAAAGTCACCCGCGCCCTGTCCACAGGACAGACAACCGTACCTGCCCTGGAGAAAGTGCCAAATTCATAAGGAAAACCGACGAGCCTCTCGGTTAGTCTTTCATCTCCAGGACTGCGATTCAACGTGGTCGTGCACAGTTTCCCATCCAGCCCCAGCTTCTAAGAATCCCTCTGCACACCCCATCCATCTTCGCCCAGGGCCTGGCCGCATTCTCAGCGGGGGGGCCCCCCACCAGCCTCCCCTTAATTCCCGCTCCTCGTCCTCCCCGCCCCCTTCCCTCCTGGAGCTGGCAGGAGCAGCAGCAGGTGTTCTGCGCCTTTTATTGGCTGCAAGGTGGAGGGTGTGACAAGAAGCGTTCTATTCTGGAAGCCCTTGGAGCTTCATCTGGGACGAAGGTGGCCGGTCTCCAGAAAGGGAAGCGGTTCCAGAGAGGGAACAGATTGGAAATTAAGGTGAGGAGATTTTTTGCCTTCTTTTTTTTCTTTTTTTAAAGATTGTATTTATTTATTTGACAGAGAGAGAGACAGTGAGAGAGAAAACACAAGCAGGGGAGGAGAAACAGAAGGAGACTCCCCACTGATCAGGGAGCCCGATGGGGGCTCGAACCCTGGGATCATGACCTGAGCTGGAGGCAGACGCTTAAGGACTGAACCAACAAGGCGCCCCCAAGGTGAGGGGGTTTCTGCAAACTGGGCTCCAGCTCCATGAAAGCAGGAGGAGGAGGGAGCAGGGGCCTGGCGCCGCAGGAAGGCCGGGTTTGGGGCTCACTAATGCAATTACCCTTTTGGAATTTAGCTTAGGAGAGGGAAGAAGTAGACCAGAGGTGACAAGCTTAGACATTCTTGTTTTTGTCTGTCTCCAATCCTCTGCTGGTTAAGGGGACTGAGGAAGGAAGAAGAGGTGGAAAGAGACTAAACAGAAAGCAAGCGTGTACTGTGGCAAGGAGTGTGGCTCGGGGGCTTAACACTGGCCCTCAGGCAGGAGAGGGTGCCAGTCGCGATCTTCCCAGAGGTCTGGCTGCGGTGGAAATGCGTGGCTTTGGGGCAAGGGCTGGGTGGCAGGGACAGCAGGACAGAAAGTCATGACACAGGAGCACGCAATCTCTCTCCTCACCTGACAGATGGAGTCCCTGGCTTGGGAAGGCCTAGGAACTGGGAGAAGAAACCACAGGAACTGGATTCATTGTATCAGTGGGTGAATGGCTTCCTGTTGCTGTCTCTGCCCCTCAGAACAACATCGTCTGGCCTGTTTTTAAGGTTCTAGAATACTGGGAGCCTGGATCTGGCGATACTTGGAGGTGCACCTCACAGATCCGCTTGAGACGAACACGACAGTAATACTCCCGCGTTAGAGGCCCGCCCAATATTTGGTATCTCTCAATTAGGAAACCCTCCACACACACACACACCACGCTCCAGGCTACTCTCTCGGGAGATTATGTAAGCGATGATTTCTAAGCTGGGAAAACTCACGTAACCTTGCAAATGAGTTTGAACTCTTCTCTCTGCTTCCTCCAGCTGGTTCCTTGCTTAAGAGAATATAATTAGCAGGAAAGTCAATAAAGTCTGGACTTTTGCAAACTCTTCCCTAAACTGTAATGCGGCGGTGTTGGACGGCTGTCAGCGCTGATCGAGAATGCCCACTGCAGTTGGGAAAGCACCTTCCCTTCGCTTTCTCACCTCCTCAGCCCAGGAAGGATGGCTTTGGCCGCCGGCTAGCAGTCCCGAGTCTAAAGGCAGAACCACCCATTTTCATCTGACCCCGCGAGCAGCCACGTGCAGGACCTCGGGCTGGCTGATGACGAGGCGCGTCGGTGCTTCTCGATCTGTCTGTCCGCACACCCTGGGGCAGGGCTGTAGCAGCTCTGGCTCTCTTCCTTGCATTTATGATCCCCCAAATACATCAGATCTCTTTTATTAGCCCCAATAATCCTCCAAGAATCTACAGCAATGGAAAGCAGTTTGAATTAGCCTGGAATATGGACAGCCTGTAGCTGTCTCAGCCAGGACAGGCTAGATTATGCTGTGATGATAAACAACTCTAAAATCTCGAGGCTGACAGCCACAAAGATTTATTTCTTGCTCACGCCTCACATCCGTCTTGGATCAGCTGCATGGAGCTCCGTGCTGCTTTCACTCCAGGACCCGAATCGATGAAGCAGCCTTCTTGCGGAAGGGAGCTGGCATCACGATAGAGAGAAAAGGGAACACGGCAAACGCAGGCTGGCTTCGAATGCTTCCAGACTGTGCCAGACAACCCGCATTGCTCATACTGGTATTAACTACGTGTGTAACAAACCACTTCAAAAAGTGGTGGCTTACAACAATATGCATTTACTGTCTCAGTTTCTGTGGGTCGGGAGTTTGGGTACGGTGGTTCTCTTGATGTCTCTCATGAGAGTCCAACTGAGGCCGCTTCGTCCAAAGGCTTGTCTGGGGCTGGAAGACTGTCTTCCGAGGTGGCTCACTCCCAAGGCTATTGTCTGGGGCCTGAGTCTTCTCCACATGCATCTCTTCCTGGGGTTGCTTCTGTGTCCTCCCAGTGCAGCAGGTGACCTTTTCTGGACCAAGTGACCCCACAGAGGAAGGCAGAAGCTGCTAGGCCTTTTATAGCCTCGTCTTTGAAATCATGCATTTTGCCATATTCTGTGGATCTCAAGGGCTAGCCCTGACTCGGTGTAGAAGGGGGTTCCACAAGGCCATGGGTACCAGAAGGCGGAGATCACGAGGGCCCATAAGGCTACCTTGCTCACATTTCTTTTGTCAGATGTTGTCTTGAGGCCCAGGTGACGTCAGTGAGATGGCAGTGCCCAGCCCCCATATGGAGGGAGCTGTAATATCGAGTAAGCTAGAATACCGGCTACCATGGTGGCCGACTGAGTCTCTCTTTCTCTCTAACACATCACTAATCCAGTGATGCAATCTTTTTCCTGCTACTGCTGCTCAAAGTTCTTGCCTCTTCCAACAGCACAGCCTAATCCTGCTCAATTTTCTTCACTGGGCTTAGGGACCACTTTCAGGAAAACCTTAGAAATGTAAAACCAAAAGCCCTCAGTGGGATGAAGAAGGCTAGAGGTCACTGGTGTGATGACTCTTACGTCTCTTATTGTAAGCCAAGGCTTTGGAGAGGGGTGCTAATGTCTGCTAGGTCTGCATGGTACAGTGGGAAATGATAGCAAAGCCTTGAGGTAGAGCCCAGGGAGCTAGACAGAGGCTCGCGTCAGACCCCTGTGTACTGGCCAAAAACAATGAGGCGGGGCTCTCAGGTTCCAAGCCAAGAAGAAGCAAATCAAACACCAGAAGAATAGAGCAGTGGCACCAGGAGGGTGTAGACCTTGAAGACCATGGCAAGAGATTCAATGCTCGAGTATCAGCAGGAAGTCAGGGGTTGGGGTGGGGTCAAGGACCAGCCTCACAGCACCAAAGAGACCTCAGTTCTGAGATAAATTCCTGTCTCGGATCTTAGAATAATGGTGCCCTTGACCTGATCTTCCAGACATGTTCGATTTACATAAGTTCAGCCCTATTTTATCAAACCAAGATTGTGATTCCTACAGTTATTATGATATTGAGCTCTGGGATTGTTATTATGGTACAAAGCTCTGTCTCTCGTGGGTGCTCCGTAAATGCCTCATGACTATTAACAATCGCCATCAAGTTTCAGCACAAAATAGAGTAGTTCAACATGATCGGGGATCTAGGTCCTGAATTTTGAGTTTCCCTCAGCAACCTAGATGAATGATCTCACCAACGAAAGGGAGCTGGCTGCGAATGTTTTACACTCCTCTTGAGTGATGGGGCTCATTTCCCGCCCCCTCTGAACCGGGGAGGCCTGGTTGCTTTGATCAACGGAGAGAGTGACAGTGTGGCAGACTGGGCCTGGCCGCTGAGAGGACGGACACTTCTGCCTGGGCTTTTGGGGCCCTGAGCTGCTGTGTCTGGCTACCCTACTGGAGAGACACTGCGGAAAGGACAGAAGAGGAGGAGGCCCGATTGAGCCCAGCGCTCCAGCTGTCCCCACCAAACGGCCTACAGAAGAGCCCAGATGTCACCTGGGTCCTACCAAGTGACCTTCTTCAACCACATGGCTCGCAAACACTTGCCAGCTCCCCCATTTTGGCTGAGCCCACAGACTCCAGGTGAGCGGATGAGAAAACACACGCTTATTTACATATTGGAAGCGACAATCATCGTCTCAAGTTCTTCCCTTCTACAAAGCACTTGGAGTGCTTTCAGCAAGAGGCCTGCCACTACCAAGTGACTTTACCACTACCAGCCCCAAGATGCACCCACAAATCCCATTACAGAGAAGCTACTCGGACGTTCTGTTCCTGCAGTATTTCACGAAGCTGCTCTCCAATTCAAGAACAATAAAGTGGCAAGACACTCAACTTTGCGATTACAACGTGGGGTAACTGGGCGGCCCACATCCCCTTGAGATCCTTTCTAAACAGCTAAGCACCTGCGGGCCACTCTGGCTCAGGTGTGGCCCACACCTGACAGTGGTCTCATGGTGGTCCCGGGACCAGTGCTGGACTGGCTGCCTCAGTCTCGCCCGGGAGCTTCTGGTGCAGTCTCGAGGCTCTCCCTCTGGTGACAGAGTCTGTAGATCTGGTGTGGGATCAGAGGGAAACCAAAGGGTTCATGGGACAAACTTGCAGCTACAAGCTAATGAGCAGAGCTGCAACTTTCCCCCCAAACTTCTTTCTTTTGCCTTTAAATTTCTCCAAGTGTCCTTTGGAAAGGCCAACTTGAAGCTTGTCTTCCCGCTTCCTCGTTTAGCCGCCTCTCTAACCACCGCTTCCCTTCCTGCGGACCAGGGGTCTCTGATTTCCTTTGCTGTGCACCAGGCATGCAAACTTGGGTTTGATTACGAAAGGATGTGTCTTTTCCCCAAAGCTCCCAACTAGCGCTGATGCGCAGCCCGGGTCAGCGGCTACTAGACGAACATCAGTTTAATTCAGCCACTCGAGATGAGCCCGACATGTACGGAGCCAAAGGCCACAGCCCAGCCGGCATCAGTCACACGAGCGCGAGTCTGAATGCTGCCCCTGGGGAGAACGACAACAGACACCTGCCACGTCATCAGTAATTGTGGGGATTTAACGGAGGCGTCAGCAAAAGACGGTTTGTTACAAAGAAACGGGACCTTAACAGAGCCCCAGGCTGAGAAGCAACGGACTGGAATAAAAACTAGAAGCCCGTCAAGAGCCAGTGTGTCTTTCTACCACATTAAAAAGCAAATAAACATCAACCAGCCCTGGTTCTGCCATCATTACCTTCTTCCTCTGCATCCGGCTGGCCCTTCTCCAGATGCACAGACCACCCCCAGCGGCCGCGGGCCTGCCTCACCCGCTTCCATGTCCTGCTTCCCACACACCCGCCCGAGCAAGCCCACGGTGCAAACTCGTGCTCCCTAGCAGAGACAGACGACACCCTTCGCTTAATGTAAGATCAGCTCAGTGTTGTCAAATTATGACTTGAGGACGTCTACAAGCCTCAGAAAACCTGGGCAACAGGGCTCCCATGTGGCAGCCTCTGGCCCGAGGGAACTAACCGCCAGCCCTTTGCACGGAGCACACGCCCTCCAGCCTACCGGCTCCAGCTGGGCCCCTCACCTGTCCTCCCCAGTCCCGGCTGCTGTCGCAAGAATGCAGAAGATCGGCGGGTTCCACACCACACACTTACTTCTCATGATTCTGGAGACGTTCTGGAAAGTCTGCGATGAGCGTGCCAGCCTGGTTGAGCTCTGCGGAGAGCTGTCTTCTTGGTTGTCTCACATGGTGAGGGGAGGAAGAGAGGAGCAAGTTCCCCCTCGTTCCTTCTGACGAGGGCACTAATCTGTCCACGAGGACGCCACCCTTGCCACCCAGCTACTTCCCAAAGGTCTCATCTCCAAATACTACCACAGTGCAGGTTGGAGTTCCAACATAAGAATTTGGGGGACACAGACATTCAATTCAGAGCAGGGTCCCTGACCCCAAGATCACAGGCCAGGAGAACTGGCTTCCTGACACCTGGCCGCCATCATCCATCATGTTACGTCTTTGACTCTTGCAGGCATTTGAATTTGCAACCCCTGTGACTTTTCTAAGTGCATATTCTGAAGTCCCAGAAGAAGAGCTAGTCTGGTCTAGATGAGGTCACCCAGCCGTGACCTCGGACCGGCCTCTGGTCCAAGCAACTTAGCCACAGGAGTCATGGGACACAGGCCTCACTCAGCAGGGCCCAAGGGAACAGCAGGGCTGAGAGGTTGTGCACAAGTTCGGCAAGAAGACAGGAAGGGGTCAGAGAAAAAAAGGTTAGTAAGTAAGTAATTAGTAAGTAAGTAAGTTAGTAATTTTTTCTTCTGGGGGGCTGGGGCAGGGCAGAGGGAGAATATTAAGCAGGCTCCCTACTCAGCGTGGAGCCTGATTTGAGGCTTGATCTCACAACCCTGAGATCACGACCTGAGCCAAAATCAGGAGTCAGATGCTTCGCCGGCTGAGCCCCCCAGTCACCCCATTAGTGATTCCTGAAGCAGGATTCGTGCACTCATCTTCCGTATTTTATCTCCCTACCCTTATGACCAGAGCACAGGCATTTGCAAGAAGGTCAGCAGAGTTCCTGGGTGCGAGTGAGTTGGTGGACAGTGCAGAGCTCGGAGTGAAGATGTTTTGTTTTGTTTTAATAAATGCTGCAGAATAAGCTCCGAAGGGCAGGCATTTTTTCCACTTGGTTTTCTGATTAATTCCACACACCTAGGGGCACCTGGGTGGCTCAGTAGGTTAAGCGTCTACCTTCAGCTCAGGTCATGAACCGGGGGTTCTAGGATAGAGCCCCGCATGGGGGCGTCCCTGCACAGCAGGGAGCCTGGTTCTCCCTCTCCCTCTGCTGCTCCCCCTACTTGTGTGCTCGCTTGCTCTCTTGCTCTCTCAAATAAACAAATAAAATCTTAAAAAAAAAAAAATTCCACACACCTAGCCTAGTGCCTGACCCATAGACATGTGCTGTACAGAATGTGACCGAGGAAATCACAGAGCCGAGCCCGGTGGTACACTGTGCTGCGCTTCTCAGCTGGACGTGCCCTTGCAATTATCTGGAAACCCTTCAACAATAGAGGCTCCCTGGCCACATCTTAGACCTATGGAAGTAAACCTTCCAGGGACAGGGTAAAGGGTCTGCATTATTAAAAAAGCATCCCAGGGGTACTGATGAGCAGAGGTTATTTTAAAAACCAATACAGAAAAACTCCAAGATCTTTTCCAAGGTCGCAGATTCTTTCCTCAAATTCCATAAAATAACTAAAAAAAGCCAAGGAAGGGGGATAAGTAGAAGGAATACGGATAAACAGAAAAATCGAAACCCAGTGAGATAGACAAAACAAATTTTCCAGGCTTTTCCAGCAAGCATTTCTATCTATCAGTGTTTACTTAACACAAGCTAAATTAGCACGGACTGGATCTTAAATCTTTCTGAAAATACGCTGTATGTTAAGTAATTAGAATTTAAACAAAAACCTAAAATAATAAATAGGTATTGGGGATTGAGGAGTACACCTGGGATGGCCACCAGGTGTTGCAAGGAGGTGTTGAATCACTGTCTTTTACGCCTGAAACTCCCCATACATGGTATGTTCTCGAACTTCAATGGAAATGGAAACTTTAAAAATAAAGAAAGAAATAAAGTTCCCTGGAAGCAATTGCTCCTATTTTCCTCATGAAAAAGCAAGCGGCCCCTTTGCAATTTGTAAAAGGTTGACTTTCAGGCGACTTCTTTGTCACCTTCACTGCCCGAGAACGTCTAAATGGCCCACAGGATGGCGTGCGGGGTTTTCTCTCCGAGGAATCAGTTCTGTTCTGAGTGTTAGAGGCTGGAGGGTTTTAAGGAAGTCCGAGGGGGCCCGGCCCGAGGCGCAGAAGACACAGACGCCGGTGCCAGCACTGCTGTCCTCGTGGCCGAGTGTGTCGGCGAGTGATGGGGCCGGATCCACGGCGGACCCCATGGCTCATGTGAGCCCCGCACGCGGCTGCCCCAAGGTCACTGGCGTTTGCAGGCGCGGTCAGAGCCGGTCATTCATCACAACAATCACGTGTGGGCAGGCCGCGCTGGGCGTCGGGAGGGCTTTGTGTGCCTGGTGGTGAGCTCCCCGCGGCCTCCCAGAACACTGGTGACCGGGGGCTCGGCAGCAAGTTCATGGGACACAGAGAACGGGAGTCTGGGTCCCGCGTCAAGCCCAAAGGTTTTGAGTAGGAGCCTGACAGCAGCAGCAAGTCGGCGGGTGGGAGAGGGCCGGGCAGGGGGGCGCAGGGGGAAGGGAAGGGGGGATAACAGTGCAAAGAGGATTCTGGAAAGGATGGAAACCAGGGACCCAAAGACTCAGGGAATGAGCCCACCATCCTCTTGCTCAGGTGGTATGTGTGCGCTGGCTGGAAACACGCCCAGCATTTGTGTTTATTTTTGTTTTGTTTTGTTTTTAAAAAAGCCCCTGCCTTTCTATGTGGATCTGTTTGTTTCGTGATGCATACGGAGTCTCTGGAAAGACATGCAAGCAGTAGGTGGTGATAGTTGCCTCCGGGGAAGGAGACTGGGTAGCTGTGAGATTTCTTCTCTCTCCTGGTGTGACTCTCGCGTGTCCTATCAAACAATTATTTCACCTATTCAACAAGCTGTGTGACAGTTAAACATTGTACCCAGGGGGAGAATATACCTGATGTGGCCTGGAACTCAGAGCTGATGCGGAGCACTGAGAGCCCTGCACTCTGACCTGGGGGCAGAGCCTTCCTCGGGCTCAGCAGACTGGCCCTACCTGACCAGCACCTAACGCCAGCCTCCCTGTCCCCCAGGTCTGATAGGAGGGGAAGAGAGAGAGTGTGTCACTGGAGCACAGGCCAGTGGTCACCCGCCCCGTCCCTTCAGTGCGCGCAAGCTGGCTGGTCCACCAGCCTCCTGGGGTGGGCTCCACAGCCAGGGAGTCTCTGTCCTGCCCCTGCCCACCCCCGCTGCTGGCAACCTCGCTCCTGGAAGGCAGGGGCGAGGTCCGTTCATCATTCGATCTGAGCCCCAGCACACTGCCTGGCCCATGGGAATGCTGGGTACAATGTTTGTTGAATGAAGAGACAAGTGCGTGAATGAATGAGTCCATGACATCTTGCCCTTTACTGCCTAAAGTCCCCAGAGAGGAGAAATGTTACCCGAGGCTGACAAGTGTCTGGACAGTATCCAGTGTTTGTAGACAGAGCTTCACAGTCTGCACAGCACCTTTGTGCAAATTAGGAAAATGCCCTCCTCTGGGCAGATGCCACCGCACAGGCCACAGCTTGGTGCAGAAGGAGCCCCTAGGAGAAGGAAAGGGGAGACAGCCTACATCGCTGAGTTCGGGTTGGATTTTAAGCCCTATTCACCCCTGGGCTGGGCACCTCTGTGCAGGGCCCAAACCACAGGAGCTGGGTGGCTCTGGGATTCCTTCCCTCCGCCCCGCGGCTCCTCTGTTGGCCACCTCGTTCCCCCATTCTCCTCTCCAGCCGGCCACTGGCTTCCCCACAGCTCTTCCCTGTGTCCCACACCCACTCAGCCTCTCCTCAGCACCTGTTCTCCTGTATTTCTCAGCTGTACCCCTCTGTGTTTTCAACCCATACCACACGCTGGAGGCATTTTCTCGTTCCGTCCTGGGGTGCTGAGTTGAGGAAACTCATTTCTACACACACACACACACACAGACACACACACACACGTTAGGCAGAAAATCCGCTGAGGCTCAGGCAGTTCATGGAGCTGGATGGAGGTCCCCCGAGTCTTAAGGAACAAAGTCAGCAGTTTAACCCAAGTTCACAGGACTTCAAACGTGCCCTTCAGGCTTCTGCTCCGGCTGAGATGGAGTAACGGACACTGGTTTCATCCTCCTGCCTGAAATAACAACTAAAAGGCACAAAATAGATGAAACAGCAGTTTTGATCACTGAGCGTCGGATGACAAAGGGCAGTGAGCCTGGAGAAGTGGAAAATAAACCTAAGGAGCCCTGTGATTGCCATCACCTCCTGCTTTGAGACCGTGTCCTGATGCCACTCAGGAGGGGAAACTGAGGCCATGCCCTATGACCTCAGTGAGTGGCTGAGAGTCTGGGGACACGGAAGCAGCCAGAGTGGAGGACAGAATGTGAGAGAGGACGGAGAACCCTGGAGATCGAGCAGGGACCCTGGTCAAGACACCGGCTTTGGGGAAGGAACCCAAAAGGCTTGGATGGAACCATGCCTGGGGCCAACACAGGGCCGGGAATTGTGCCCGGATTATGTTCTTTTCAGCCATACTGACAAAAACTTCTAATTCGTGGCGCATGGGGCAATGCACTCAGGAAAGTCTTATGTCCGTGTAGGGAATATTTAGCACGAGCCTAAGCCCTGTTCTCAGTCCATCTAACAAATCACGGCGGCAACACTGGAAAGGATCAAACTGCCTCCAAGTAACAGCATCCCAGAACAGTGTCCAGGAAGCTTTATAGTAATACACAAATATCCAACACAACAGCAGTTCACAGTGCCTGGCATCCGATCAAAGACTGGCAAAGAGGCAGGAAACGTGATCCCGACTGAGAATAATTAATCACCTGCTGCAGACCGGTCCACCCCAGAACTGGCCCTATTGTTCGAATTAGCAGAGAAGGTCATGAAAACATGTAGTAGGTGCTCAGTAGATCAATAGATGTGTGCTACCATTATTATTTAATTTCTTCCTCAAAAAGCTTATCTCGAGAAGGACATTCTCATTCTCTGAGACAGAAGATAAAACTGAGGCACAACCAAGGTCCCAGAGGGAATAACCTGCAGAGCAGGGGGCTAGAATGGGTTCCTTCCTTTGCGTGTTGCCCAGGATCAGAGTCACAGGGATGCAGCCTTCGCTGTAGCCGACCCCAGCCTCCCTGTCTGGTGGCCAGAGGCCCTCCTCTTAGCTTGAGTTGGAAGGGCAGGATGCCTGCTGCCCCAGCTGCTTCCAACAAGGCAAAGCCATGGGACCTACAGGACATCTCTGGCTACTGCAGTTCAGGCTTTGTTGTGCTGAGATGCCTCCTGGCATCAGTGGTCTGCGCCCACTCAGCCCCTGGGAGGCCTAAAACATTGACCTTACCTTGAGGGAAAGAATTTGAAATTTGACTGAACCTCTCGCTCCCAAATCAGGCAGCTGGGAGAGGCCTGCTGGTTTGGCTACCTGTTGGTTTAAGATAACTTTGCAGTAAAATCCACAGACCAGGGCGATTTGGCCATTCAGCATTGTCTCTGCATCACTTGAGTATGAGCTTTGATGAAAGACTCTTCATGAACATTGGCTCTACCAGCATCGGGGGAGTTGGGAGAAGCAGCCGTCCAGAGTTAGTTGCTGCATTGAATCTGGAGGGGGGAAAACCAACCAACCAAACAACCACACAAAAAAGAGAGTATTTTAAATACTGATTTGCATTATCTGTAGGGCGGTATGAGAATCAGTTGAGATAGCCCATTCTACTCAAAGCCATCACAGAAGGAATTTTGCACACGAAAATATATAAAATGATTAGTTTTAATTTATGTTGACTATGCCTTTGTTTCAGAGGGTCAGAAGTTGTGGTAGTGGGGCGCCTGGGTGGCTCAGTGGGTTAAGCCGCTGCCTTCGGCTCAGGTCATGATCTCAGGGTCCTGGGATCAAGTCCCGCATCAGGCTCTCTGCTCAGCAGGGAGCCTGCTTCCTCCTCTCTCTCTCTGCCTGCCTCTCTGCCTACTTGTGATCTCTGTCTGTCAAATAAATAAATAAAATCTTAAAAAAAAAAAAAAAGAAGAAGTTGTGGTAGCAATTCATGGCATTAGTGTCTGTCGGGCACTGGAAGTAGACTGGTTCGATTACAGCTTGGCCTTGAGTGTCTTTCTCTTGTTACTAGATACTGTTACCGTGATTATCTCAAAAAGAGCAGCCCTCCTCCAGTTCGTGGCCGACTAAAACCATGAGGCCTTTCTCTTATGCCATGTCTGCTTTCTATAAAGGGGAGGATGCTTCTTTGTTCAATCAACATTTTCCTCCCCATTTTTTAGAAGGTAATGTTGCCTTCTAGCCAGACCTTCACAAGTAACCCTATTCATCTTGTCTTTTGAAAAAGTAATGATCGAACTAAAAGTCCATCATCTAAATTGTTGATGAAGATATTAGATGGCTAGAATTAAGTTCTGCGGGACTGTCCTTAACACTATACACTTTCATTGGCTTCAGACCAACTGGGTACCATCTAACACACTCTACCCACTAATTCTAAACCACCGGGTCATGAATTTGGGGGTTTGGGGTAGAAGGGTGTGTGGGCAAGGAGTTATCCCTAGGTTTCTGAGTATCTCTCATTGTTTGTAGATGTTTGTAAATAATGTGTCATGCATATGTGTATTTCTGCTTTTAAAACGTATCTGAAGGCTGTAATGAATACTAAATCACAAATTCATTTAAAATTGTGACTTGGGCATCATGTGCTCACTGGGACCTTACTTTGTGGTGGCTTTCATACAGCTGGCATAGTCACACAGGCAGCCTTTCCTATGTGGCCCTAGGAGGGACCCTCTGCCCCTCCCCCTCCTTTTCCTTTTGCCCCTCCCCCTCCTTTTCCCTCTGCCGATCGCTTCTCCCCGCTCTTGCTCTCTCTCTCTCAGTAAATAAAATCCTTAAAAAATAATAAAAAATAAAATTCAAAAACAAAAAAACAGAGGCTTAAATGTGGGATGAAACTCAGTATTGGCAAATATCTCCATAACCCCCAGGTCTCCTTTCCACAGCGTAAGTAGCTGCGGGGTATCTCTTCCTCACCCCAGCAGCAGAGAAGTGGTTAGTGCCTAGAAGTAGAAGCAGAGTATCTCTGAGCTTAGGGACCCCTAGCAGTGCTAGAGGTGGGAGGGAGACACCGTACTGAAAGATAGCCTATTGAGTGGTAAGAACCCCCAGATTCTTGGCTTGAATTCTAGAATGCTCTCAGCTAAATATACCTCTTGGGCATAACTACTGCTCCCAGAAAAAGTTGAGAAGATTCCCCTCTGGAGAAATTTCCCATCCCAAGCAAAAGACCCATAGATACTAACATTTGGGTTCTCCTAATGAAGAACAGTTCCCTGTGGTTAGCTCCTTAGTTACAACCTTTGCCCACACCCACAGAACTTCCAGTCAGATTTGTGGTGCCTTGTTCTTAAATATGAATGGACTACTAGACATGGGAGGAAATCCTATAGCTTTGCAGACAAAATAACTAAAGAAACAGAAAAAGTATTGTAGAAGACTGACAGTGCAGGGAGCAGAGTCAAATTCACAGAAGGGATGAGTAATAGGGGCAGACAGATAAAAAGATATTCCATCTATTAAGTGAGAATATAGTGTTATGAAAAAGGAACATTTAGAAAATGAGAAAGAGCTCTTTGTACTAAAATAACTGACATATAATATCAAAAATTAAAAGTCCATTAAATGCGTTGGGAGATCAAGTAGAGAAGATATACCAGAGAATGGAACAACAGAGACAAACAAATAGAAAACAGAGAGAGAGAAAAAAAAAAAAAAAAGACAGCAATTTAGATTAATCTGCAAAATACAAAAAATCCAGAAAAAGAGAGAAGAAACAAAGGAGAGGAAATTATCAGTAAAGCAATAACAATAGCAAACTTCCCATACTATAGGGAGAAAGAGAAGATTTGGAAAGTTTTTGGAGCCAAAAAAATGAGAACGATTCAAAGGAATTAGAAGGTAGAAGGCATTGCAGTAATGCTTTCAAAATTCTCACAGAGCGTTATTTCAACCTGCATTTCTAGTTCCAGCTAAATATTTAATTAAGTAGATAGTAGGGTTAAGGTTGTTTAAGACCTAAAAAAAATAAATTAAAATAAAGTATTTCTGTGCCACCTTTGGCACAGAAATATGAATGGATTTGTTTCAAAAGTGTGAGGAGACAAATCAAGGAAAAGGAAAAAGCAGGTTCCAGGAAGGTGGGGGTACCCCAGGGGGCACCGTGAAGGGGGTTCTTGGGCCGTTGGCAAAGAGAAGTTCAGGATCAGCAGGCTTGGGAGGTACCCAGTAGAGGCCAGAAAGAGAGGGGAGGAGGGCCCTGGAGAGATCACGTCAAGAAAAACATAAGCATAAAATTGATCAATTTATGTTGATCATATTGAGAAGAGTAGCCTATTCCCAGAAAGTTTGGAAATGAATTCATAATTATTACATGGAAGCCTGAGCAAACAAAAAATAAGCCAATTCTTTATTTTAGGGGGAAAAAGTAGTCCCTGACAGTAAAGAGAATCAAAGAAGACTCAGTGGTTGAAATGGACCTATGTCTGCCAAGCAATAAAATGTCACATATGATTTTTATATTGTTTAGTGTAATTTTATTTATTATTTTACTTATTCATTTATTTGATAGAGAGAGAGAGAGATCACAAGTAGGCAGAGAGGCGGGCAGAGAGAAAAGGGGAAGCAGGCTCCCCGCTGAGCAGAGATGTAGGGCTCAATCCCAGGACCCTGGGATCATGACCTGAGCTGAAGGCAGAGGCTCAACCCACTGAACCACTCAGGCACCCCTGTTTAGTATAATTTTAAATGTTGATTTCCTAAAAATAATAGTAACATAGCTCCTTCAGTAGACAGAAAGTGAGGGAAGTATGGGTATCGTGTTGGGGGGGGTATAAGGAAATAAATCCTTGTCTTCTATAATCAGAAGTGAGTAAGCAATGTCCAAAACAGAAAATTTGGGGAAAAAATAGCAATATAAGCATATTTAGAAATACAAGAGTAAAAAACAGAGGAAATAGCTAAAAGGTTTTTTATATGGTTGCCCCTAGGAGCAGGCAGTAGAATTGGGAGAGAAATTGGGCACATAAGTACATTTGTAAATTCTAGAAGTTATAGGGCTATTGAATATCTATCTATATATGTACATATATGTGTATATATATATATACATGTTTTAGTTTGATATACTTAAAAAGATTTAATGACAGGAGAATAGGAAATGAAAGTGCTTTTTTAGTGATAGGAGGCAAAGTTCCCATTAATTTAATGGACTTAAGGCAAAAATGAAAATCATTGTGCTAAAGTAGTCTGTCTTTAGGCTAAAACACATGTTCATCAGGCTTGATGTTGTCAAAGAAAAAGCAAAACAAAACTCCACACCCCAATCCAATGCATTGAATTATAAATTATAAAGGCACATCAAAATAAAATCTTTGAAAGAGAGTAAAGATTCTGTCTTAAAGGCACGGTGAAATTATGGTCTTTGTGATCTTTTTAAGATTCCAGAAATGAAACATAAATCCATTTATTCACTATTTTATGTCTACTTTCCAGGCAGATTCTTAGAAATACTTTACGGGAGGGTGTGGAAATAGGGTGTGTGAACCTCTAAGGCGCTTGCCTAAAGTAAGCAGACCATCTTGATTTTCCTCTTCAATGAAAGACATTTCATTTTCTTTTTCCAGGTTCTCAAAGACCCATTCCCCTGGTGCATTTTGCTGCATAGAGGCCCTAGTAAATATTAATCACTTTGGGTTTGTACAGCAGAACGCTCTCCTTTCATTCCGTGGGGTTTGTTGCGTGCTTCCAGCTGGGGAGAAACTGTCTTGCCTCGGGTTTTTGGATTCTCCTTTGCATCCGGGATCTCGGCCAGCCAGTGGACTACTGGGCTATTGCAGACTCCAGATTATGTTCGAATGATTCTCTTTCCCCCTGCCCTGAAACCATCACCATCACCAGTGTGGACAGACTGTTCTTTTTTTTTTTTAAGAAAGCACGAGAGCAAATCTCATGTGTGTCAGATGTCAGAGAAACAGTGTTATGTGATTTCCAGCAAACCAAGTTCTCCCTTCCAGTTTACCCTGGTCCCACCAACAGGTAAGTTTCTGCTCGGTTCAGGGGCCACTCATGGCATTCACTGCATGGCACGGAAGTGGCCTAAACTTGCCTAGTGTTCAGATTCTAAAAATACCCCGGCTAAGAGGTGCGGTGGTGAGCAGAGCAGTGGGGAGTATCATGTGTTAAGGGACCATCTGGACCGCCAGGAGATGGAAGGGGCAGAAGAAGGAAGTACGGAGAGTAATTTGGCTCTACTTTCTTGAGTTCTTTTGCAGCCAGAGTTGCATTAGGGCAGCTCTTTAGAAGGCTTTCACAGCGAGGCAGGGAAAGGTTCATCATCCTCCCTACAGCGTGGATGAGCACCTGCCAGGCACGGGGTCTGCCTTGCCCTTTAATCATGTCAGGGAGAACAGAGATGAGAGGCTTTTCATGATCTTCTGAGATCTCCAAAAAGCTATCTAGAAGTGCTCCCCTACCCATTTTGTGAACTTCAAAAGTCTCTACCTCCAAGAGCAGAGATCCAGACCATCTCCCCAAGGGGATCCTCCTGCTTTCCTGGATCACAAGTACCTCAAGGACAGAAAAAGTTCATGTACAATTTGGCATCAGACACGAAACCCAATGAAGGTCTTTTCCATGGCAGGACAAAGGATGCATGACCATGGACGCATGGTCAATGAGGAACTGAAGATGCCTAGAGACATGTCTTCTCCTTTGGATATTTAAAAATGATATTTATGGTGTCTGGGTGGCTCAGTCATTAAGCATCTGCCTTCAGCTCAGGTCATGATCCCAGGGTCCTGGGATCGAGTCCCACATCAGGCTCCCTGCTCAGCGTCCCCTGCTTCTCCCTGTCCTACTCTCCCTGCTTGTGTTCCCTCTCTGTCAAATAAATAAATAAAATCTTAAAAAAAAAATTATTTAAGGGGCACCTGGAGGTCAGTTGGTTAAAGTCTACTTCTTGGTCTCAGCTAAGGTCTTGATCTCAAGGTCATGAGTTCAAGTCCCACACTGGGCTATACGCTGAGTGTAGAAGCTACTTTAAAAAAGTTATTGGGGCACGTGGGTGGCTTGGTCATTAAGCATCTGTGTTTGGCTCAGGTCATTATCCTAGAGTCATGGGATCGAGCCTCACTTCGGGGTCCTGCTCAGAGGGAAGCCTGCTTCTCCTTCTCCCACTCCCCCTGCTTGTGTTCCTACTCTTGCTGTCTCTCTCTCTCTGTCAAAAAGTAAGATCTTTAAAAAATTCAAAAAATTTAAGAAGTCATTACTTAATTCAAAGGGATACATGCTTTCCTATGATTATAGCAGTATTACCTACCATAGCCAAATTATGGAAGCAGCCTACGTTTCCACTGACAGATGAAGGGATACAAGGAAGTGGTGTAGAGACACAGTGAAATACTATTCAGCCATAAAAAAAAAGAATGAAATTGCCATTTGCAATGACATGGTTGGAGCTAGAGTATAGAACTTAGCAAAATAAATCAGAGAAAGACAAATACCATATGATTTCACTCATATATGGCATTTGAGAAATGAAGCAAATGAGTAAAGATAAAGAGAGAGAGAGACAAACCAAGAAACAGACTCTTAACTATAGAGAACAAACTGATGGCTGCCAGAGGGGAGTGGGGGGAGGGGTGGGTGAAACTGGTAAGGGGATTAAGGCATGTGCTTGTCCTGGTGAGCCCTGGGTGTTGTATGGAAGTGCTGAATGCCTGTATTGTGCACCTGAAACTAGTAGAACACTGTATGTCAACCATACTGAAATGTAAGAAAAGTGATTATTATTCTTATCCAGGACATATTTTCTTTTATTTATCTTTTTATTTTCTTGTTCATAGCCAACGGACCAAACTCCAAGGAGTAATTTTTATGGAGTTTTTATTTTTTTATTTTTTATTTTTTTAATTTTATTAATTTATTTGGGAGAGAGAGCACATTCACAAGAGCTGGGTGGGGGCAGAGAGAGCAGCAGACTCCCTGCTGAGTGGGGATCATGACCTGAGCCCAGGGTAGGAGCTTAACTGACTAAGCCACCCAGGTGCCCCTTTGACATAGTTTCTAAACAAACAAAACTTTACCCAATTTTCTTCCCAACTGAGGCTACCAAGAGAGTACTTGAAGCAAGAATTGAAGTTCCAGAGACTTTTCAGAGGTGCAGCAACTATCTTTACACCAAGAGCTCCCATCTCTGTTGGTTCTGTTATCTCTGTGAAATGATCCTAATTTCCTTAACAACAACAACAAAAAAAAGTCAAGACACATACAGGCTATTCCTCTGCCTTGATTACTAGGGTCCATCCCCTGACCTACCTTTAAAACCCAACCAAGTAGTCACCTTTTCTGGGAGGCCTCCCCTGCCCTTGTCCCACCTCCCGACTACATGAAGTGATCTGCTCCTGTGTGGCTGGAATGTCTTCGGATGGTTATATGAATCACCGAATTGTAGCTTATTGTTTACTTTGTAAGAGCCTTGAGGGCAGAGACAATGCCCTATTTACATGTAGGCTCCCTAACTTAGGAACTGGCGTACCTTAGAGCGGTCGGTAAATGTTGGTTGAATTGAATTGAATGGTAATAAAAATGTTTCCTTATTTGTAAATGTAATCATACGAAATCTCATCATTCTATTAAATGATCCCATGTTTAGTTATATGCTTAACAAATTGCCTTTATTAAGATTAAAATTACATGAAATCAGTGTCCTGGAACATCATCGACATATGGCCGTGCGGCTTTCAAGTCACATAACATCACCAGCTTGGACTTAGTTGATCTGACAAAGTGAGGTGCTCATTGGCATTCAAGGAAATGTCAGACAACACCATGGGGATGGAGGATGGGGGTGGGGAGGGGGAGAGGGAGTTGTTTCAATTAATTTCAGTTGTCAAAGGGAAGTGATTCACTTCCAAGTGATTTGTTTTGACTCTGATATTATTTTCCTAGCACGGATCTGGTCTTACATCTTCTAGTAATTGGTTTAATACCATAGGGTGTTATTTGGCCCTTTTTCACATACGCACTGAACAACTCACTTACAAAATATAAGAAAGCACTTATTTTAAGAACTTGCCAATTAAAGAGCTAGATTCTCCCACTGTTAAGTTCGGTTCTCAGGGAAATTAGGAGGACTATTAGTACAGAGTTACTTTAAAAGCAGTGAAAATTATTGAGGTTAAACCCATTGGATTAGGAAAGAATAGGGGAGAGGGGTGGGAATTTAATCTTTCTAGACTGGAGAAATAAGACCGGGTGTATTAAAGCCTTTCACTAATTCATTTGTTCATTCAACAAAATTACATTGAGGCTCCCAAACAGCATGGCTGTGGCCATGGCATACAATGGGATCTTCCAAAAAGTGCTGGAAAGAATGTCCCAGAAGCTTGACAAATTAAACATCCTTCTCTAATAACTCAGCTGAATGTCCTAACTTATTTTGGCTGCTGAAGCATAAAACAAGTTATAATTGGGGTCTTAGAAGGATGGTCAACATAAAGCAGGACTCAATCTCATCTGAATTGGATTAACCCTAATATTGTGTCCTTAATTGTATATTTCTGCAGACAGGACTTAATCTACAAAGAAGCACTGGTGTTAGCAGGGTTTGTGTGCACACAGTTCAACCGTGAGTTATTGCTTATTTGTTTGTTTGTTAATGAGCTATACCCTTCGGTATGAGAAAAATAGGCAATTGAGTGTCTAGAATCTGGCTTCTTCTGGGCTTCATCCTTTGTTTTCAAGAACCTCAGAATCGGGGCACCTGGGCGGCTCAGTGGGTTAAAGCCTCTGCCTTCGGCTCAGGTCATGGCTCCAGGGTCCTGGGATCGAGTGTTGCATGAGGCTCTCTGCTCAGTGGGGAGCCTGCCTCCCCCTCTCTGCCTGCCTCTCTGCTTGCTTGTGAGCTCTGTCAAATAAATAAAATCTTAAAAAAAAAACAAAAAACAAAAACAAACCCAGACCTTCAGAATCAGATAATTGAATGTGGGTGTTCATCTGAACCAATAAGCTATCATGTAAAAACAGTAATTTTGTACCTGTTATGCCAAGAGTATAAGCTATGGTCTCTGCCTTTACTGGGCTTTTAGACTCTCAAAGGGAAGAACATATGTATAAGAAGATTTACAAAATTGGAGAAACATGCCAGGTGCTTACTGGGAAATAGGCCATAGGTCCATATAGTCTGTAGCGATCTACTGCAGTAAGACCCAGGCGGGAGAGTCTGGGCGGGGAACGAGGAGGGAGGACTTGACTAAGGCCTTGAAAGAGGGGAATTAGGATTGTAGGGGTGGGAGAACTGGAGGGCCTGCCAGGGAGCAGGGAATGGGGTGGGGGGCGGCTGCCAGAGAGGAACAAACAGGCCGGTTTTGTCCCGGTGCAACGTTAGCGTAGACCCGTTGATTAACTGGAGTCCGATGCCTGACGTGGGGCTGTGGCGTATGTATCATGCGGCCTGGATGTAGTTTGGGTTTTGAGAAAATGGCAGAGGTCGCATCCACAGGCAGACGGTGCGTATCTCGGAAAACCTGGCAAGTCTGGTAGCCGTGGGTCTGGGTCCCTGGAGGGCGCACATCCCTGGAGGCTCCGCAGAGCAGAGCGGGGCTTCTCCTTCGAGGAGGTCCCCGCCTGGCCCACTTGTTTGCTTGCCCCGCTCGCGCTCACCGGCATTCAGGCAGTGCCCTTCTGCGAGGTTGTGCTGTGGTGACCGACACTCGCCGCGACCTCGGTGACTCACGACCCCCAAGTTCGTCTCTCACGCTTAGCACGCGTCGCTACAGTGGGTTGCGGCCGTGCTGTGCGCGTCTCCCCTGCCCTCTGGGCTCTGAAGAAACGACACCTGCCCCGGATTTAGTGTCCTCCGGGTGGGGGGTGGGGGTGGGGGGAGGAGACAAGAGACCGGAGGCGCCTCTTAAAACCTGCGCTCCGACCCGGCACGGGCCACTGCTGGCGAGAGCGCCCTGGGCGCGGGCAGGTCACACGCGAAGCCCGCGCGGGGCTTTGGGAACACAGAAGCCTTTCCCCGAGCTTCAGTGACTGACCCGGAACCTGCGACACGGTCTGAGTTTACTTGTCCCCTGGTGAGGACACGTGTCGGAGCGCGGGGTGGGAGCGAGGAGCAGAGCGCGGGGCAGCCGGCGACCAGGCTGCTGACTGACGGCACATCGGGCGCACACGCGCACACGCACCGGACACACACCGGACGCACACGCACACACACACCGGACGCACACACACACACGCGCGCGCGTGCACACACACCCCAGACACACACACGCACCGGACACACGCACACACACACCGGACACACACACACACCGGACGCACACACACACACACGCGCGCGCGCGTGCACACACACACCCCAGACACACACGCGCACCGGACACACACACACACGCGTGCGCGTGCACACACACACCCCAGACACACACACACACGCACCGGACACACACACACGCGCGCACACACACACACACACACCGGACACACACACACACACGCACCAGACACACACACACACACACACACACACACACCCCGCGCCGGGAAGGCCTGGCTCTGGGAAGCGGCGCCCACACACACCCGCCCGACGACCGAGCGTGACAGAAGCTAATCGCGGAGGAGGAAAGGCCTGGGTCCCTCTGCTCTCGTCTTTATTTACAGCAAAGGACAGAAGCTTCGTCGCCTTGGAAACAGCCAACAAAGGCGGAGCGCAGAGCTCTGAGGACCGTGGGCCGTCCCAGGGGCGCTGCGCTAAGTGCAGGGGTGGGGGTTCGGCCGCGCCCGGCTCCGGCCTCGGGTATCGTGCGGTCGGGGCTGCTCCGGCGGGAGGAAAAGGCTGTTTGGCCTTTGATGGCCGCAGCCGTCGGCAGAACACGGACGTCCTTGTCTCCGGTGTTCGGCGACGAGCCTGCGGACAGAGGGCAGCGTGGCCACAGCGCTGCAACCCGTGACCGACACGGGGGACAGTCGGTCTGTCTGCTGGACGCCTGCGCTCCGCGAGTCCTGCGGTGGCTTTCCAGCCTCTCCGGCCTCTGTTCGGAACAAGCCACAGCCACCTGCGGACTATGCCTTGGTCCCCAAAGGTCATCTGCGCGCCGCTGCCTGCACCTGTCTAGCTCCTACCCTTCTCTTGCCTGTCTATGCTGAGTCGCATACACACGGCACTGGTAAAAATTCTTTTAAAGATTTTTATTTACTTCTTTATTTTAGAGAGAGTGAGTGGGGGGGACAGGGCGGGAGGGAGAGGGAGAGAATCCCAAGCAGACTCCACACTGGGCGCGGAGCCCGACGTGGGGCTCGATCTCACAACCCTGAGATCATGACCTGAGCAGAAACCGAGAGTCAGTCACTCACCGACTGAGACACCCAGGCGCCCCACCAGGGAAATTCTTTAAGAAGCTGGATGGGCTTCTGTCACAGAGCAGAAGGTGACTCTGAATTAGAAGATTGGGGCGCCTGGGTAGCTCAGTGGGTTAAGCCTCTGCCTTTGGCTCAGGTCATGTTCTCAGGGTCCTGGGATCGAGCCCCGCATCGGGCTCTCTGCTCAGCAGGGAGCCTGCTTCCCCCCTCTCTCTGCCTGCCGCTCTGCCTGCTTGTGATCTCTCTCTCTGTGTCAAATAAATAAATAAAATATTAAAAAAAATAAATTAGAATATTGTTCGCTCTTACTGCTGTGTCATCTTAGAGCCCTGTGGATGCCACCGTCACAGTGTTCTTGGCCTGGAATAGAGGACTTTGAGCTTCTTAGGGTTTCCAGGCATTACCAGTTAGGTAAGAGAACACAGTGAAGGGAGCCCAGCCTGTCTTAGTCCCACTTCCCGGAGTCCTGGGATCGAGCCCTGCATTGGGCTCCCTGCTCAGTGGGAAGCCTGCTTCTCCATCTCCTACTCCCCCTGCTTGTGTTCCCTCTCTCACTGTGTGTCTCTCTTTCTCAAATAAATAAATAAGTCTCTCTTTTTTAAAAAAGATTTTATGTATTTATTTGACAGGAAGAGACAGCCCACGGGGGTGGGTGCAGAGGGACAAGGAGAGAGAATCTCAAGCAGACTCCAAATTTAAGGTGTTCTTACTACTATATATTAGTGATGGTCACAGGAAATCTGTGATCGTGTTCAGAATATTGGGTGCTGATGTGATTTGTGTCTTATCGGCACCATCTGTAGTTGTAGTCTAATAGTCTAAATGCCAGCACTCCTGGCATTTTTAAGTGAGCACGTACTATCGCAGCAGTTTCAGAATACAGAGCAAGGACAGCGGGGACTGCTGGGGAAGCCATCAGGGAGACACGCTAACTCGGACTGGAAGCCTGGTTTCCCCTTTTAAAGTGTAAGAGCTGGGCAGCCTCTCTGAGCCTCATTTTCCTATCTATGCGGTGGCCTTTGTGACTTCCTCTTAGGGTCATTGCCAAGTTTATGTGAGTTACCACAGGGAAACTGAAAAGCAAAAGATGTGACCCATTGGCTGTGCCCTATAAATGTTAGTTCCTGAGGCTGAAAAGATCGTTTACGAGCAACACTCCAGGAACTTTTACTCAATTTCTGAGTAAAAGACTGATAAACTTAAGAGTCAGGAAACACTTTCAGTTAGAGATAATACATTTTTTTTATTTTAGTGCGAGAGAGAAGCACCCAAACTTAGCTCACCGTCTTCCTTCAGAACAAGGGAAGGGCTGGAGCACGAGCCCTCCCTCCGTGAGACTGGCGACTTTCACCGAGCGAGATGTTGCAACTTCTTTTTATTTAAAACAATTAGAAAGTGGGGCGCCTGGGTGGCTCAGCGGGTGAGGCCTCTGCCTTCGGCTCAGGTCATGATCCCACGGTCCTGGGATCGAGCCCCGCATCGGGCTCTCTGCTCAGCGGGGAGCCTGCTTCCCTCTCTCTCTGCCTGCTGCTCTGCCTACTTAAGATTTGCCGAATAAATAAATAAAATCTTTAAAAAATTATAAAGTTTCAAGGGGACGACAACGAAACGAGAATGAGAAAAACGAAATGAGAAAAATCCACGGGGAGAGTGAAAAGGCGAACGTCGGGCTGGGAGGAATATTAGGTTCCCTCCAGGCAGCGGAGGGTCAGCGCATCCGGCCGTCCTACTGCAGACAACACGGTAAGAAAAGGAGCAAAACCCTGGAAAAGGCATTTCACAGAAGAGCTCACAAACGTCCTAGAGGTGACTCAGCTCTGCAAGTCCAGAGGGAGAAGCGGAGCCACCGCCCGGGGAGAAGCTCCCCTGCTCCCCGAGGGTCCCGCGGGCCCGTCACACGGGCGGGAGGACCCCGACACACTCAGGAGAAAGAGTCTCCTCTTCAGTCACACCCTGAGGCGCTGCCGGAGAGTGATCAACAGAACTATTTTCCAGTAATTATCGAACATTATTTTTCATCAGTGTCTATGATTCTTTTAAAGTCATTTGGAAAACTTTGCTGTTCAGGCCGCCAGGAGAGTTTTGTTCTTCTCAGCGACCCCACCGGGCTGTCTTTGTGGAGTCCCGAAGCCGAGGCAGTCAGGGGAGGCCGCAGAGGCAGTCAGGGGAGGCACATCAGACAGGCGCTTCCGGTGAGGCGCTTCCGGCGAGGCGCTCGCGCACGACGGCTTCTCCACAGGTAGCGCCGGCGTCCCCCCGCCGGCCCGGAGCCTGTCGCCGCGCGGCTGCGCCCACAGAACCACGTCCAGGAATCTCTGTTCCTGGGTCGCCCGCGCTCCTCGACCAGCACCGAGTCCTGTCAGGTGGGGATACAGTGGGGGCTGCCGGAGCCCCAGGACGGGCTCTTCTAGAGAAAACCGCAACGCTTTACTTTTTCGGAGTGACCAGAAGCTATCTGGTGAGGCGAGGCGCCGTGAAACAGGGAAGGACGAGCTCAGCATCCAGTTAGGGAATGAGACGGTCCCCGGGAGGAGGCATGGTCGGAGGTCACGGATCCTGCTTCAGCCCAAAGATGTCACCGCGCTGCTGAGGAGATGCGGCGGCTCCTGGGACGGGGACGGGGGTGAGGGAGCTGAGCTTCCGAGTTAAGACTGGGTTTAAAGGGAGCGTTTCCATGATTTAAAAAAAAAAAAAAAATAGGACTCGATATAATGGCTTCTTCTTCCTCCTCTCCTCCTTCTCCTCCTTCTTTCACAATTTAAGAATTTCAGGAGCACCACGGGGGCTCAGTCCGCTGGGTGGCCGACCCGGGTGTTCAGCTCCCATCGGGACCTCAGGATCCTGGGATCGAACCCGCGTCGGCTCCGCGCCCAGGACGGCGTCGGGTGGAAGAGTCTCTCTCCCTCTCCCTGCCCGCCCCTTCCCCCATCCTGCGCACGCATGCGCGCTCTTTCTCAGTCAAATAAGTATTCAGAAAAAGAAAGGAATTTAAGGGTTCGGAACACGTCCTGGGGCGGGACGCTGCACCGGCGCCCCGGCCCCGCTTCCCGCGAAGCGCGGCTGTGGAACCCGCGGGGGCCGCCCCAGGAATCTGTGCTGCTCGCGGGGCGCGTGGAGCGAGGGACGTTCGGGGGAAACACTCAGGACGGGGAAAAGGCGTTGAGAAGGGCGCGCGTTCCGCAGGCTGACTGGGGGGAGGACGGTAACCCCAACCGAAGGCAGGGTACTTGGTGGGGTCTGAGGCACAAGACTGCAGAAAAGTGAGACGCCTCTCCGCGGGAGCCACACACCCGGCCCCTGCGGTGGTCCGGGGAGGCCCCCTAATGTGGCAGGCACGGCGGCAGGCACGGCGGGTGGCCCTGCGCAGAGAGGACACGGCAGGACAGCTTCTGTGGGACGTGCTGATGTCCTGCGGGGACGCGGCTGGTGCTGCGAACGGGAACTTTGGGACAATCAATGATAACGTGACTTCATTTGTACCCACAGGCCCGGTAGGGTCTTGGGACATCTGGGGTGCATGATATCAATGTGGTTTGCATGGTTTATTTATTTTTTTTTTTAAGAATTTATTTATTTGAGAGGAAAGAGAATGCGCATGTGCACGTGGATGGGGGAGGGGCAGAGGGAGAGGGAGAAGCAGACTCCCTGCGAAGCAGGGAGCCCCACACAGGACTCCAGGGGAGGACCCCCAGGGATCTTGACCCCACGGAAGGCAGACGCTCAACCAACTGATTCACCCAGGTGCCCCTGCTTTATTATTATTTTTTTAAACAGAGGAAAGAGGATTCAACTTATATTGTATAGTAAGACCAACACTTATTTTATATTATTAGGAAATGTGATATTCCAAGTAAGTCAGTTTTCCAAACTATTGGAATAGCCCTCTAAGATCGCACCATTTTAATCTTTCTGATGGAAAGACTGCCAAAATACACTTTTGGTATTTTCTCAAACAGAGAAAAAGAAGGAATTTAACCCTTCCCTGGTATCTTCAAGTCATCATGAGCACTGATGACTTTTTGTGCCATGGTATGGCAAGGCCCTTGGGCTATGACCTAAGAGCCCTTCTGAGATAAGTTGGGCTTGGTCTTCTCTACTTTGTTGGTTCCTGTGTCCACTGTGCTGGCTTTTTCTCTCTTGCGTGGTTATCGGCTATCAGTGACACATCTTGCTTCTCTGGAGGGGACAGTGTCTAGGAATCTACTTTAAACTCATCATCCTTTTAATTCGATATTTAATCTGCTTTGGATCTAGAAGTCATGACTCTTACGCATGTTCTCTCTTAAAAAAGCAAAAAAAAAAAAAAAAAAATTGCATTCTGACACAGGGTCGGAAAGGTTTGCCCAGGAATGAAGTGCAAATCTTTAAGATAGTCATTTTGTCTCTTTGGAGACATTTTGATTTAACTTTTGGTCTTGGCTGTGTTGCTCCAAATTGCAGTTACCGGATAAGGGACTTCCAGGGAAGTGGTTTTAGTGTACCTATAATTGAGATCCTGGGGAGATGGGAAAAGATGATGGTAGCCCCCCATCTTACCCCAAGCAACATTATCCTATTTGTTTTATGGAAATTGTAGTTAATATTTGGAATTAATTAGATTGTACAATCAGTTTCAAAAGCATAATGCAGTGGTGTATAAAATTTAATAATGCATAAAACTTGTTATGGAAATTTAAAATTTTAGGGCCTAGATGAAATTCAAACATGAATTTTGTATGAAGAAATGAAGCAAAATAGTTTTGTTAGAGTAATTTGCTTTATTACAAGGGAGAATAGCCATGGCATCATTTAAATACTATATTCATCACACGCAGTGCTTCCCAGCAAACTAATTTAAGATAGACTCTAGACTTGATAAATATCAAAAGGGTATATCACTGTCCTGTCTCTGCCTGTTTTTTTTTTTTTTTTTTTTTTTTTTTAGATCGCAGGCTTAGTAAAAACGGATTTTTTAAAAGAGGCATTATCATATACAGAGAAGACTGGAACTCATAAATGATGGGAGCAACTTCCCTTGATTATGACAGGAAGCCTGCATATGTAATCTTTATAGCGAATAAACATCTTCAATTTCTAGTATTATATCATCCAATTCCAGGAAAACATTATCATAATATGAAATAGATGAGAAAGTAAATAGCAATCAGAACTATCTGGCAATGGAAATACTAGGTTTTTCTCTCTCCTGAGTCGGGGCCGCTTGGCTTAATAAGAAAAGCTGATGGAAGGTGGTCTTGGGTTCAAATCCCAATGCCTATGTGACTTTGGGCAAGTTTCTCAATTTCTCTCAACTTTTGTCCCTCTGAGCATCATGCAATGGAAATGATCTTTCCTTCACAAGGATGGATAATATTTAAATGGGATAGTATACATTTAGCACTTCATCCTACATCCCTCTGTTGGGAATCTGTAGTCCTACACCATTGGTGTACTGGTTCTCACCTCCAATCCCTCTTGTATCTAATATCTCTGTAGAGTCCTCCAGGTACCCGGCTGGGAAGCTCATGGTTGTCCCTTCCCTCCCCTTCCTCCCACTAGTTCTGAATGACTCCCTGCTCCCAATTCTTGCTTGAGTTAGGAGTCAGATGTATCTACTTTGAGATTGCCTGATCTACGCATGCTACAAATTATGTTTAACCGTCCCTGGTGAATACTCTATAACCTGGAATTTTCTTGAGGGGAGGAATTATAGTTTTTATCTCTGGAGATGATATCTATGGAGCTGAAGTAAAATAAAAGAGAAATAGCTTAAACAATCCCAGTTGGCTCTCTCCCTATTCCTGCTTAGGCTCACGAAGCTGGCTTGTGTGGCTCTGGTGTCACTGGCCTTGCCCCGCCAAGCCAGGCAGGTCTGGTCTCCAAGGGGATTTCTGGGAGCCTTGTGGGTATGTCCCACGTTCCTTCTACCACCTGCGATGGCAGCACTGGGGGACCACTGTGATCCCCAGGGTCTTCAAGTCTCTTGCCTGCCGTCAAATGGTGAGGGGAGAGGCAGAATGGGACGGATCTCAGATCTAGCCAATGCCAGAACTCACCTCATCTTCTCACTCAATTTTCTCCTTTAATACATCTGATCAGAGGGTGCCTGGGGAGCTCAGTCAGGTAAGCATCTGACTCTTGGTTTTGGCTCAGGTCATGATGCCAGGTCCTGGGATTGAGCCCTGCATCCCCAGCTTCCTGTTCACAGGGGAGTCTGCTTTTCCCTCTTCCTCCTCAAACCGCCCCCCCCCCACTTGTGCTCTTTCCTTCTCTCTCAAATAAATAAATACAAACTTAAAGAAAATACATCTGATCGGGTTACCCATGGCATCCCCCATTTTGTACCCTTTCATTTACTTGAGCTTCCCTCTCTGAGCATTGCTGTCATGCTGGGTTGGTGCTACTAGTCACTTCGGTTTTTTATTTGCCGGAGTTGGGCAGAGTTCTCTCTCTCCCCTGCATTAAACTTGATCAGAGAAGTGCTGGAGCTTCTCGTGTCTCATCATCCTACAGAAAGTTGCATAGAATTGTCTTTATGAAAAGGGCTGAAATTCATCAGATATGCCGTAGTAAGGCATGGGGCACAGCAGGCATCTACTCTGACGGGTTGCTTCTCTTTTCAGTTTGGTCAATGCTTGTGCCAAACCGTGTGCAAAATATTTTGAATATCCCCTCTGATTCCAGAGCTGCCTCTCCGTAGGAATCCACAGATGAGTGCTCATGGGAGTCTGAGCCAGAAGTTCAACCAGAGTTTAACCAAACCTTGTTGCCCTTCCCCTTGAAAGACCAAGATGGACTGGGATGTAGAGTCAAGCCCTCAGTACCAGAGTCATTTAGGAGAGTTTTTCTCCCAGAAGTTTCCTAGACTTTTAAGCTAACAGGTGTCTGCTGATCCATTGTCCTCTGCCAGGTATGTCCAGACACCAACAAACATGAATGCTGTGCAGTTGGGGCTCAGTCAGAAGGGTCCAACTCTCCTGATTGTAATGCGAGGGGAATGGGCATAATGATTACTTTCCATTTCTGGTTAAGTAATAACAAACTCCTTTTATATTAAAATCTTCTATGCTGGGGCGCCTGGGTGGCTCAGTGGGTTAAAGCCTCTGCTTTCGGCTCAGGTCATGATCCTAGGGTCCTGGGATCGAGCCCCGCATCGGGCTCTCTGCTCGGTGGGGAGCCTGCTTCCTCCTCTCTCTCTGCCTGCCTCTCTGCCTACTTGTGATCTTTCTCTGTCGAATAGATAAAATCTTTAAAAAAAAAAAAAATCTTCTATGCTTATGATCTTGTCAGTCCTTGTCATTTAGTTTTTATTTTGTGTATTTCAAGGTAGGTTGCTAATCGCATACAAATTCATGATTGTGATAGCTTCTTGATGGATTAACCTTTTATCACATATTTTTATTCCTTTTTCCTTAAATTCTAATTTTCGTGATAATAGTGCTAAATAGCTTTCTTATTAAGGACTTCATTCATGTTTTCTTCTAGAATTTTTATTTTTATTTTTTACATTTAAAGCTTTGACCCATTGGGAATTGATCCTCGTCTAGGCCTGAGATACAGACCCAATTTTATATGTAATATATATTAATGCATACACACATGTATTTTGCTTTTGAAATATGTATATATCTGTACAAATCCATACGTACATACTGTTACAAAGTCTCTCTCCCTCTCTCTTTTTTTGAGTTTGATAGTTTTGCGGTTACCTTCACCCTACCTGCCAGGTCTCTAGTCCACATCTAGGTCTTCTGGTGGTGGTTAGGGCACCTGCAATATTAGAGAAATCCAGGGAGCAGATCTGTTCACTTCCTGGTTGCCGCGCTGTGTCTTGGTCTTCCTATTTGGCTAATCGTCAGCTTCCTAAAAAGCTGTAGCCTCAGGCAGCAGTCAGGAAGCAATTCTGTTCAGCTTCCGTTCACAAAGGCCTGTGAGAGTGAGTGTGAAACGCACAGGTGAGAAGGTTGCTCCTTATGAGTCCCAGGGAAATTTGTAAATGACTTGTCTCGCCAGAGAGGAGGGCTGGTTGAGTAAACCACGGTTCACACACACGATGAAGCACGCAGGTATAAAAAAAGATGAGTAAAATCTCCATGTCCTGATAGGGATGATGCAGGTCAGTGAGAAAAGCTTGGCATGGAACAGTGTAGATGGTATGCTATCTTTTGTGAAAGAAAAGGAGAGAAATAAGAATTTATATAGTTGCAAGAAGAAATGGTTAAGGATAAGCAACAAATTGCTATAAATGGTTTCCTAAAGAGGAGGAGAAGTGGGGACTGGGGTGAACAAGGGAATTCTCTGTATCATAAAATGCTGTAGTTGAGTTGTGATTTTTCTAAGATGTGTCTATAGAAAATGATTTATGTAAGATAGAATTATAACAAAGCCCCACCAGATAAAAAAGAAGGGTGTGTGTGTGTGTGTGTGTGTGTGCACGCGCGCGTGCGTGTATTCTGACTCTTCTCTGTGGCACTAAAACTCCAGGCAGCACTTCGTGCCTCCCGGGCTGGAACTCTGACGGGCCCCAGGACACACTCCCTCATGTGCTCTTCCTGATTCATGGAAATGGTAACTGCCTTTGAGTGCGCTTTTTTTTTTTTCCCCCAGTTTTCAGTCTTTATACTTTATCTACCGTTGCTGTATATTTATAGCAGAGGAAATGCTTGGATGTCTGAAGCTTCTCTAGCCATGGAAATCTTTTTCCTCTGGTTTTAACCCTTATGATTGAAAACCCTTTAAAATATTTCTTTTCCTGGGGCACCTGGGTGGCTCAGTGGGCTAAAGCCTCTGTCTTCGGTTCAGGTCATGATCCCAGGCTCTTGGGATCAAGCCCCAAATTGGGCTTCCCTATTTCCCCCTCTCTCTCTCTTTGCCTGCCTCTCTGCCTACTTGTGCTGTCAGATAAATAAATAGAATCTTTAAATAAAAAAAAATAAAATATTTATTTTCCTGCCTTAGAAAGTCTAGTATACTCAGTATAATTAAGTATTTCTTGGCTGATAAACCATGTTAGAATGAAGTTTTTAAATCATAAACGTTAATATAAAGCCATATTTCATAGAATTTAAAATGCCATTGATTATAGGATATACCATTATTTCATGTACCATTTAAAAAGGCTGCCAATTAAACTATGATGCAATGTTTTGTTGCATATCCTTTGTAAGATGCATTTTGATTTCAAAGATATTAAGATGTGAAAAAATAAATGTGTATCTTAGGGTAGATAAAACATAGTTATAGATATAGACCTGAAACATTAAAAGGTCAAATTAAATGTGCACTCATCACAAGATATTCCAAAAACCACAAGGAAATATTTTGCCTAGAGCAATGCTGAGTGCCTGGCAGAAAATTAAGAATGCTTGTGAGAGAATAAAGCCTTCACACAGACATTGGATGATCACTAAAATACAGAGAGAGGTATGAAAAAAATTGTTTAAAAAAATTGTTAAGCATAGACTATGTCCAGCCCCTGAGCTATGACCTTAAGCATAAGATGATAAAAAATAATGAGGACAAGATGGACCACCCCTTGAATGCTTTATACTCTAGTGAAAGAGACAAATGGAAATAAATGTAACAAACATAGTCAGACACTGGAGGAGAAAGCAGGATGGGAGGTGTAGATTTGGGAGTTGTCTTCAGAGAGATAACAGCTGAAATTGTGGGGATAGATAATGACATCAAACAGGTTTGCAGCTATGAGGGGAAGGACAGGGACCAATCCTTGGAGAGTACTTATATTAGATGGGAAGAAAAAGAGGATCCAATGAGGAAAACCAAGACCTGGTTAGAGATATAAGAGGAGAAATTGGAGAGCAATTTGCCACTGAAGCCAGAGAGAGATGGGTTAAGAAGGAAGGAACAATCACCATTGTCAAATTGCCGAGAGATGGAGCAGGATGAGGAGTGAAGATGTTATCAGAACTGGCAGTTGGGAGGTCATCAGTGACTTCCAATAAAGTAATTTCAGGAAAATGATTGGAGCAGATGTCAGACCATAATGAGTTGATGAGTAAATGCAGGAAGAGTTTATCTTGAAAAGCTTATGAGAAGGGATAGGAAGAGGCTGGAAAAAACAGGAAGGGCAGAAATGGAATCAATGAATGCAGGAAAAAAATAGACACCAAAACTCATGGAAACAGAGCAAAGGGCTGGATGTCTAGATGTAGTCAAAATGTCAGGATGGGGAGGCAGATGGCCGCCAAGGCAGAGAGGACAAGGGATCAGGCAATCTTGGTCCAACTCCTGGCTCTGTTGCTTACTGTATGAATTTGGGCAAGTTACTAACGTTGCCCTTCAGATATTAAGAAAGAATACCCAGAAAGAAGACAGATACTCCAAAAACACTCATACAGTAAATATGATACATTTCTCAGAGTTTTTTTTTTTCTTCTTACTATTTTAATGTAGGCTGATGACATAAGTCCAAATCATTATTCTAGGAAAGAAGGCTACAAGGGGATTAAATGATGTATTTCAAGTGCACAGCTTTCTGACAGTTCAGCTTTTAAGAGTATCTAGGGTTGGAGTTACAAATGGATTTCATCCTGCATGCCAGGGCTGATGAGATGCCAATGACTGCCCGAAGCACTGGCTGGGCAGAATCATGTTTGAGTAAGAGTCTAGGCTCAGCATAAGAAAGGGCTGTGGATGAAAGAAGTTGGCCAGAGGCTTGGAAGCGATGGTGGTAAGAATAGCACAGTGAATTTGCTGACCCTGAACCAGAGGCGGAGAATGGGCTTTGTATCCATCAGGTAGTTTTCCATCAATGGTATTGAGCTTTTTGATAAGTATTGACTTGTTAAAAACATCAGTGTCCATTCTCTGAGGAGTACAAATACTCTAGTTTCTACCTTCAGAGTAGAAACATAAATTGCAGCAGTCAGCTATAGCCAGGGGTTTGACGTCCTTTTGTTAATGTTAATACATATGATTGGAATCTGTGCATTCATAATAGAAGTCCTCTCCACATGTTCAAGGTAGAGGACCATGGAAACACTGGAGGCAAGATCAAAATGT
The DNA here is from genome assembly GCF_030435805.1 of Mustela lutreola. NCBI lineage: Eukaryota > Metazoa > Chordata > Mammalia > Carnivora > Mustelidae > Mustela > Mustela lutreola. The sequence goes on along the minus strand of NC_081303.1, from coordinate 5,466,028 downwards.
TCCCTGGCCAGACTCTGGGTACGAAATAAGACATGGAGGAAATGGAGACAAGCTCCTGTTGCTTCATATACGATAGCCATAGATCATTTTATTTTGAGAGCTTTTAAGTTACTACTACCAAGCTTGCTTTACTGCAATGAAGTATCCATAGCCTATGCATCTTTAAGCAATGAAACATTAAATTTCGTGTGTGTGTATGTATGTATGTGTGTGTGTATATTATATATACATACATACATATATATATATATATAAAATTAAAAAAAACAGCAATACCATGTTTTCCAATGAAACCTTGTCTTTTTTTTTTTTTTTTTTTTAAGATTTTATTTATTTGTCAGAGACAGAGGGAGAGAGAGCGAGCGAGCACAGGCAGACAGAGAGGCAGGCAGAGGCAGAGGGAGAAGCAGGCTCCCTGCCGAGCAAGGAGCCCGATGTGGGACTCGATCCCAGGACCCTGGGATCATGACCTGAGCCAAAGGCAGCTGCTTAACCAACTGAGCCACCCAGGCGTCCCATCCAATGAAACCTTGTCTTGAACTCCAATACAGGTAAAGCAGAGCCTTTCTGATTAAAGAGGAGATGGAGGATTGGAAGCCTCTGCTATAAGATTAATTAGTTACGAAATGCAGCCCCAGGTCATTAAGCACATTAATTTGCTCTATTAGAATGATAATCTTTATGAACAGGCAAAATGTTGGAGATGTTCATAAAAAAATGACAATTTTTAAAAATTTAGTCACTTAGGGTCATTACAATCATTAAAACACATCCCCCAGGGCCTGTATTCCTCAGTCTTTTTAACAAAACTAACCTAGCAGCACCAAGAGTTAACTTCCGTACAAGGAAGGCAGTGCCAAGCCCAAGCCCAGGCTTTTCTTAACATCTCTGTGCCTCAGTTTTCCCCATCTGGTAAAATTGAAGCAGCTGGCAGTGTTCCCACACTTGATTCCCTGACCTGTGGAGTGAGGGCTATTATAGTGGTAAGGCCACATGGAAGCCACTAGATCGGCCACGATCTAGGAAAATAATACACCCAAAGCAACACTGCTTATTGGAGGGGTTGGAGACATCAGTGCCACCATCAAGGATTTGGGAAATGTAGGGATGGCTGTTCCTAGCACATCCCCACGAAACTCTCCCATGTGCCTTGTACAGAAGACAGGTGGGTCTCGGAGAACGACAGTGGATTATTGTCAAGCTGAGCTGTGGTGATTCCGCTTGCAGCTGCTGTACCAGATGTGGTTTCGCTGCTTCAGCAAATTCACTGGAAACTGGAAACTGAAAGAAAAAACTCCTGGAAACTAATATGCAGCTACTGGGCTGGCACATGCCTTTTTCTCCATCCCCATCCATAAGAACCACCAGAAGCAATTTGGTTTCAGCTGGCAGGCCAGACACCATCTCTGTCCAACTTGCCAGCTGTATGTCATAACTGAATTCATAGGAATCGTGATCTCCTTTCCCTTCCACAGGCTATCACACTAACCCATTACACTGACGATATCATGCTGATTGGACCCAGTGACCACTTTAGACTTACTAGTAAGACCTTGGTGTATCGAAGGATGGGGAGTAAATCTGGCACAAATTCAGGGGCCTTCTCAGTTAAATTTTTAGGGGTTCCGTAGTGTGGGGCATGTCAGCATATCCCTTCTAATGCATAAGTTGTTGCATTTGGCCTCTCTTACAATTAAAAAAAAAAAAAGGCGCAATGCTGAATGGGCCCCTTTGGATTTTGGAGGCAACATATTCCATTTGGGAATGGACTCCATTTTCCAAGTGACTCCAAAAAGTTGTTGACTGAGAAGACTCTGTAATGTGTCCAGAGTGCCAGGCAAGGTGCTCTGCTGTTTGGGCCATAGGCCCCAGCAGATCCAAGGGTGCTCGAAGGGTCCGTGGCTGGTAAGGATGCTACTAGGCATCAATGGCAGGTCCCAACACGTGACTTGCAGCTCAGACTCAGGATTTTAGAACAAAGCCCGACATCTATCCTCTATGGATTACTATTCTTCATTTGGGAACTAGCTCCTGGCCTGCTACTAGATCTTAGTAGAGACCTAAAGCTTAATCACGGGCCACCAAATTACCATGAGACCTGAGCTGCTCATCATCTGGCTCACGAGGAGGGATACTACACTCTGAAAGAACTATGTGAGTTTACTAATTTATACAGACAGAAATCTAGGGAGCATGTGTGGGAATGGGTATTAAGGGTATGGGATTATGGTGGAAGGAACACAAAGTGACTTCTCAACCTCCAAAACTGTGTAAGCCAATTCCTTATAACAAATCTCTTTAACATATACCACTGATCCTTGAATAACAGGGGTTTGAAGTGCACAGGTCCACTTACACATGGATTTTTTTACCGTATGGTACTGTAAATGTATTTCCTCTTATGGTACTGTAAATGTATTTCCTCTTATGGTTTTAATAGCATTTTCTTTTCTCTAGCTTTATTATAAGAATACAGTAACATAATATATAACATACATATACAAAATATGTTATTTTGGGCGCCTGGGTGGCTCAGTGGGGTAAGCCGCTGCCTTCGGCTCAGGTCATGATCTCAGGATCCTGGCATCCAGTCCCGCATGGGGCTCTCTGCTCAGCAGGGAGCCTGCTTCCCTCTCTCTCTCTGCCTGCCTGTCTACTTGTGATCTCTGTCAAATAAATAAATAAAATCTTTAAAAAAATGTGTTATTTTACATTTTTTGTAATACATGTAACATACAAAATAGTGTTAATCAACTGTTCGATTATTAATGTTATTGGTAAGGCGCCCCCAGTCAAAGGTAGTCTGTTGGCAGTTACATTTTTGGGGAATTAAAAGCTATGCTTGGGCGGGCAGGGGCTGTCAGCAATCCTAACTGTGGCTTGTTGAACTATCAACTACATAATGAAAGTCACATATATATCACCTATTGGTTTTGTTTCTCTGGAGAACCCTAATATAGGCAAGTTATGTAACATTTTTTGTCTCAATTTCTTCATCCTGGAAAATTGGGGAAAACATTTTCTATCTCCTAGAGTTGTGAGGATTTAAAAAAATTTTTTTGATACACGGAGTTTGCTGAGGTCAAAGCAGTTTTATACATTTTCGTATTTTTATCACCTAGTAGAGCTTATGGCAGAATGCAGATGTTCATAAATATTTGTTGAGTAAATGACTTTATCAATTTTTAAAATAATCCTAACATATATCACTGTATTATTCATTATTTTTTATTCAGTAAATATTTATGAATACCTACTAAGCCAAGGCATAAATATTTTCATTAAGAGGAAAATAAATCATTGATACAGACTATTTTAAACTTACTTTTTTTCTCACAGAGCTATCCTTCCTTAAATATTCATTCCATGAAAATTTTTTTATGGAAAGGAGATAAAGAATGAATAGCACATGCAGTAGCTTCACTTACTTTCAGAAATTCGTATTAATTCACTATTAAAACTAAAGAGCTAAACAAAGATCAAATAGAAGCTAGGAATTCAAGTAGTTATTTAGGCTCTTTTTCTTAGGGGAGGTAATTTCAAATTCCCTGCCCTCAGAGCAGGGGTAGGTAATTGACTGTGTTCCAAATAGTTCGATGATTTTGAGACCTTCCCCCACGGTACTGCAGGTGAATCTGATTTAGGTTGTATTTCCGGATTAATTGCAACATGATTGAAATTTGCATTTCCTTAACTGTGTTGGATGGTGTGGCTGGAAACAATTATCTGGTGGCCCAGTTACTTGGTTTGAACAGTCCCGCACGCACCCTGCGGCTTCATTACCGCGAACCCGCCCGTCCCACCCCGGGTTCCCCGGGCTCCGGGCTCGCACGCACTGGAATCCCAGAGGCCGCGACCCGTGAGCGAAACGCGAGCCGTTGGGGTAACCGCTCTCCTCGAGATCCGTTTATCTTCAGCGCAGAATCTGCAATTCCACTCGGCGGAAACTTCAGTTCTCTCTTAAAAACAGACAAATTAGGTCTGAATTTTTTTTTTAATTAAAAAATTATATTTAAACAGTCTCTACGCACTACCCGAGGCGGGGCTTGAACTCAGGGAGCCTGACGCCCGGCGCCTCCCGCGCTACCCCTGGGCCACGCGGGCGCCTCGCGACGCGCTTCTCCAACCTCGCTCCCGGGATGCGCTTTTCTTCTCACGCCTTACAAAGGGGGAGGAAAAAACCCGGAAAAGCCTAGGACTTTCCAGACTTCGTAGTCAGGCGGGGTCGCGCCCCGGGAGAGGCACCACGAGGGACTCGCAGAACCGGACTGCGACAAAGCCCCCCACCGCGGGCGCGCCCGTCCGGTGCGCTCGGGGCAGCGCCGCAGAGCCGAGCTCCGGGCGAGCTCCCGAGTTCCGCCGCGTTGCCCGGTCCTCCGCTCCCGTTCCCGGCCGGCTTCGCTCACACACGGCCCCCGCCCGCGACAGGGGGAGGACGCGCACCCTCGGGCGGGGACCCGGCGGGCGGCCCCCCGGGCGCGAAGCCCGCAGGAGCGGCAGGGCCGGACCTCGGCGCCCGGAACGCCGGCTCCGGGACGGCGGCGACCGCCGAGCGGAGCGGGAGGCCCCGGGGCTCATCCGGACCCGCGCGAGACACGCCCCCTCGCGGTGGCCCGGCCGCGTCTCCAGCTTCGCCGACTTGGGGGCGGGGACTAGGTAGGATTCAAATTTGAAGCGGGACGCCCGCGCCGCGCTCAGCAGGTGCCTCCGGCCGGCTCCCCGCGGCGGGCGCTTCCGCCCCTACCTGCCCGGCGGGCCGGAAATTACCTAGCGGGGGAGCGGCCCCTCCTTTGTTGTGCGCGGCCCTCCAGCGCCCAGAGCCTTAAAAAGTGCGCGGCGGAGGGGACGCGGGGGTGGCCCGCCCGCGAGCCCTCCACGCGCCTCCACGCTCCCGGCCGCCGTGTCCCCTGCCCTTCCTTTAAAAATGCCACTGTCCACTGGGGGCCGGCGGAGTAGAGCTAGGAGAGCGGAGAGGCGGGAGGAGAGGGAGGACTGTGAGAAGTGACGAGCGCTCCACGTCCCACACAGGTTACGCTTCGAGAAGGAGCCCAGGAGAGGTAACGCATGCGCCGCCTGCGTTTCAGGCGCGTGGAGAAAGCTGCGCATGTGCAGAGCCCAGTGGGGAAAAAAATGCAGCGGAGGGGTGACTGGCAGGTTGAGGGCGCTTTCGCTACTGGAGAACCACGGCGGCCAAGAGGCGCGTGCGCAGAGCGCCCGAAAGGGTGGGGCTCCTCCAAGGGGACGGCCTCGCGCGCCCCCTGGCGCGCGCCCGGGGAGAGGAAGGAGCGGGAGGGGGCGGAGAGGAGGGAGGAGGCACGGAGGGCGGGAGGGGGGAGGGGAGCCGGAGCGAGGGAGGGTTTATCGACCGGGCGATTTTGGTTAAAATATTCAAAATGGCGGACGGAGGAGCAGCGAGTCAAGATGAGAGTTCAGCCGCGGCGGCAGCAGCAGCAGGTAATCATTACAGCATTTTACATATTCATATTCATACTCAACCCCGGCTCCCGCTGCCCCCCCCGCGACTTAGCATAATTTATTAGTACTCAGGATTATTATAATTAACGGCGGGGAGATGGGGGGCCGGGGAGCACGGAGCCCCCGCCGGGCGCCGAGCGGAGGGGGAAAGAGGCTCGGAGCGGCCAGGCGGAGGGGAAAGACAAGGGGCAAAGGGGGCTGCGATCCACCGCCCTCCTCCTGCCCCCGGCCCACCCCGCCGCCGCGGCTCGCCCGCCCGCCCCGGCCCTCCTCCTCCGCCGGCCGCCGCCGCCTCCTCGCCGCGGTGCCCGAACCCGAGCGGGTCCGCGGGGCCGGGGCACAGGGAGAGGACAATAAAGACATTTTACATATTCATAGCCGTGGGCCGGCGGGGCGCGGGCGGGCGACCCGGGCCGGGCGGGCGCGGGGTGGGGGGGGCGTGGAGGGGGATGGAGGTGGCGGAGAGCACAATGCCGGGGAGGCGGCGCGGCCGGAGCGGACCCCGGCGGCCGGACAGCCGCGCGCGTCCCGCCGCCCCCCGCCCGCCCCGGGAGAGGGCCCGGGAGCGGCGGGGGGGCGGCCTGGGGGTGCGCCCGGGGAGAGCGTCCTGCCGGCGCCCGCGCCCCGCCGCCGCACGGGGGTCCGAGCGGGGCTGCGCCCGGGGGTCACGGCCCCGGGCACCTCGGCCGCGCCCCGCTGGTCCCCCGTGCGGCGGCCTGACCGGAGCCAGGCCTGCGCTCTAGGTGGGTAGGGGCGAGCGGTCGTGGGCGCCGGGAGGTGGCCTGGGGAGCGGCGGGGGTGGGGAGCCCGCGCGGGGTCCGCTTCGCCCCCTCCGCGGCGGACAGGGCTGAAAGGCGGCCCTCGTGGAAAGTTCCCGTCGGAGGGGGTTGCCCTCCGGGGCAGCCGCATGTGCTCCGGGCCGTCGGTCCGCGGTGCCCGCAGGTCCTGGAGAAGCCCCCGCGCCCTCGTGGGTCGTGCCTTCTCCGGGGAGCTGGTGGCAGGTCCCTGGCGTGGTCTGGTCTTCATCTGCCCCCGCCCCCGCGCCCCCGCCGGTCCCGCGCCCCCGCACCCCGACCGACGGGCCCGGGGGCCCTCGCTCCCAGGCCCCAGCAGCGCCGGAGGCCTCTCGAGAACTCGGCTGTGGAGGGCTGCCCTCCCGCGCCCGCCCCCGAGCCGGCCTGACGAGTTGGGAGCGTTCCAGATCGCCCCTCTCCCGCTGGGGGGCCGGGGGGCGGGGGGCCCCCTCCGCGGGGCCGCGGGGTTGCTTCCCTGCTGGGTGCCGGGTCCTGCTCGCTCTGCGGAGCCGAACCTCGCTCATTTGAATAATGTCTAATTCGGGGAGGTTTATATTATTGAAATGGCCGCCTGGCTTTCCCCGCCTCTCATGTTTAGTAATTCAGACCTTTAATAACAGCCACTCACAGCCCAACGCCGTGTTTATATTTTACATTCGCCCCATGTGCTTTTGTGGTTCGATATGATTCTTCTTTTTTTTTTTTTTCCTTGGCAATCCACGGGGCTCTGAGATCAAACCCAGGCTGTGCTGGGAGAGCAGGGGGGAGCTAGGCCTGGCTCCTCTAGCAGTTGCCTAGGCCTCGTTCTCTGCCGCCTGATTTATTTACTAATAACCAAAATGACTTTCCCCCTCCAACTTCCATGCACAGACCCGTCCTCCGCGGGCAGGACCAGCCCTCCTGGGGCCTTCACCGGCACTGAAGCAGCTCCTAGCTCGGCTTCAACTCTGTCGTGTTTTGTTTTCTCTTAAAAAGACTTTCTTGGAGTTTGCAGCAATATTAGGCCTAAGGAAAAAAAAAAATCTCATTCTCAGAGACGAAATGGGCCTATTCTGATTTAATACAAATAAAATCACTTTAGTGATAGTTCTCCCCTGCCCCTTGGCTTCTACCTCTAAGTTAAACACTTTCAGGCTTTGTAAAGGGCTGCAGTATTTGTAAAACCAATGGTTTTCTTTCTCTCTCTCTTTTTTTTTCCCCTTCTCCCTAGGAGTTGTAGAGTAAGTGTTTTAGAAATTCCAATTAACAGCAGTTTCAGAATGTCTCAGTGCTGCATTTCCCTTTCAGCTTCTTCATTCTGATTTAAAATGGGGCTGATACTAATTTTGTGCTATCCCTCCCTGTCAAGGCCTGCTTGTTTTAATGTAGCACTCCCTAAAGACAGAAGCAGGCTTATGTTTTCTTTGAGTGTTTGTGTCTCAGTTAAATGAGAGAACATAGAAGAATAAACATAGGCATTGTGTCTCCCCTGATCTTGGAACTTCTTCTCCTCCCAGCACACCCACCCATCTTTAAGTTGTCAAAATTGATTTTATGTTTTATGTGGAATTAGGACAGTTGGTCTGAGAAAGTCAGGCTGACTTTTGTTATGTAGAAAAAACAGTAATTTCTATTTTTCAGTCTTTCCCTTGGTAAAGTTTTCTTTCCTTTTTATTTTATACAGTTTTAGTGTGTTTCTTAAAAACACAGTGTTGCTTCTCACTGGTGGTTTTTTTTTTTTTATCCCTGCTGATAAAGTACCAGAGAAGTGTTATTTAGCACTGATGTGTTAAGCCTTTGAAATTATGAGGCACTTTATGGTCAGTTGCTAGGTACATATTTTTGGAGACATTAGTCTTCAGTTTAATTTGTAACAAAATTGTAGATTTGATGGGCTAACAGCAAGCCAATTTCACATGACCAGTTCTCATCATTTTTCCTCTCTCACCTTCAGTAGGCAGGCCCTGAATGTAGCAGGAAAAAAAAATCTGTAGCTTTCATGTGAATGTCCAGGTGAATGACTGTTTTGGAGACCTGAAGCATGAGGTCGAATGGACAAGAAGCAGTAATATGATTTCATGCCTTAAATAGCATATGTTTTTGCACCCGATTCCCAAGATGTGGTCAAACTGATGATGTCATTGGACAGAGGACAAGGTGCAGTTAATTTGATTTATTGTCCAGGGGTGAAGTGTAGCAGTGAAACCTTCTCATAGGGAAACCATTTATCTCAGGACAATTTCCTTTATAGCTGCAATTTAACCACTACCGAGGCTGTAGATATTTTATCCAAGATGATAAAATGCTGCATTTTGTAAACAAAATTACACCGTTTGAATTTTTGTAATAGAGGAAAGGATCAGTATTGTTAACTGGCCTTATATTTTGGTTGGCATTCCATGCTATTGTAAAAATTAATTTCTTCAAATTCTCAGAAGGAGACCAGGGGTTTTAAGGAAGTATAATCATGGAAGAGATCAATATAAATGCTATTTTAGAGAGGTTCTTTGTGATCTCCCAAACTCAAGTAAGAAGCTGCCAGGCTAAAGGAGAGATCATTTGCCCTCGAACCTATTTCAATGAGTAAAGCAAAGTTGATGAGCATGAAGGCTCTGTATCTTTTAGGTTGGAATTATAGTGTTTACAGTAAGGTAGATACTTGTAAGAAAGCATGTGCTTTGCAAACAGTTTTTAAAAAATAAATCGAACTTCTTTTTGGATAAGGTTGTGTATTTATTTTGAATGACTGGTGATTTTTAAAGTTATGTTGTGAGGTCATGATTCCACCTGTGATTTCTGACAGAATACTTTCCTTTTAGACCTTTTTCATCATAGTTACTACCAGTTTGTTTTAAAGTACTTATTCAAATGCTCTGAGAATGTCGTAGGATGCTGTGCCTTATTCCTAAGTGTTCCAACCTTGATACAGAATTTTAGATTACTGTTAAGCTTTAGTTTATAACCTTTCTGACCCCTTATGCATCTGTCAGGCAGTTTCTCAAAAGTTTTCAGAAGATCCACTGCCACTTCCTTCTTAACTTACCCCACCTATTAATTATAGTGGTAGTTTTGAGGTTAGATCTTGAAAATTAATGTGACAGCTGACCAAATGTTTTTAATATCTGAAAGGACCATTCTGTTTCCAAGGTGTTAACTGTAATTTTTAACATCTTTCCCAAACTAATTTTGAATTCCTTTCATTTTGTCATTGTCAAAAATCCCAGTAGTCAAGGAGAAGCAAACAGTGACTATTATTCAGGTTTGAATTGTATAGTATTATTCTGCCATATTTTTAATTTTCTATTCTCTGCATCAATAAGCAGCATAAGGGAGAAGAAATAAGCGTGTTTTATTGCTGCCTAGATTGAAGTAATTGTTAATCTGTTATTCATCTGGTTATTGGATTTTGGAATAAGTTTAGGGCTCAGAATATTAAATTGCTCTTATCAAGCCACCAAAGATGTTTAAAGGAGCCTTGAATATTTTAGGTCAGTGCTTCTAACATGACAGAACTAGAAATTTGAATGTTATCTTTCATATGTATTTTGCATTAAAAAGGAAATATTTGAAGTTTCTTGAATCTAAATTATTTGATCTTGGATTTATTTGTGTGTGTCTGTGTGTATGTTTAAGTTTTTAAAACTGGTCACTCACTTTAGTGAAATGTGTTTGCTTTGTACTTAGGAAGACTGTAAAAATACGTAGTAGTGAATGCCGTCTTATTATTAACGGTTGTTTTGTTTTGTTTTTATGTTGAAAAGCCACCGCTTTAGTCTTTGCATATGTCTTTCAAGCACTATTAAAATTATTTTTCTTTTAAAATACTCGTATATGGCTGTCATTAACTTGCTTTTATACACATTATTTGTTCAATCACACAGTTTTTGTGACTAGTAAATACTATGAAAGCACAATTTTAAGCAGGATGTGTTTTCCCAATGGAAGTGATTATGTTTAGAACTATTTAATAATTGTTTCCTGAACGGAACAAGTCATGGGCAAAACATGCTCCTTTTAGGTCACTAATGTTCTTGTTTCTGTTTCTTCTTTTAATGTTAAATGCTTGGGCGACATGCTTATTACTTATTTCTTAAAGGAAATCAGTGTTCGATGTTAAGAGTATGGATTTAGTTATCATGCATCTCTCTTCCTCGAGTTTCTGTATCCCTTCTGAATGAAGTCTTTCGTCCTCTTCCTCCTCTCTTTTAGGAAACTCTTTGGGCAGGGATTTTGCTTAATTCTTGTATTGTATTGCTTAAATAAGATAAGTATCCTTTGCAGGGGATCGGGCTTGAAAGAAGTAATGATTACAGATTGTAGAGAAAAGCAGTTTCCTTATCCATCTTTTGCTCAATATTTTTGCACATTTTGTGAATAAAGATAATAACTGAAGTTACGTTTCTTCTTAGGTTATTTACACTGATGTAAGTGTTAGCCAATTGTGTCCACGGAAGGAGGCGAGCTTAGGGTGCTTCTATCTACTCCGCCATCTTTCCAGCCTCCCTCCTATATTTCTTTTCTTTATTTTTTTGGTACTGAAATATTTCTACGTTCTAAACTAGCTGTGAACCCTTATCAACTCTTTCAGCAATAATAACAGTGGGGAAAAAATAGTATGAGTGACTTTCTGATCCATTTACCACATATTTAGAATTTGGAATATGAGAATTATCTTAAGTTTCAGGTACTCTGATTTAAAGAAGCTCCTTACACGGTGTGCATGTAGTTTATACAGTTCGGTGTGTCTTTACTAGAGGGTGTTACTGAGCATTTGATAGGTTATCAAATGTGTTCCATGGCTGATAGAGCTTCCTTGTTTTTTGTTTTCCAATTAAGCAAACACTCAGGTTTTCACTGTTGCCTAGATTTGCTGACAAGACTATTAATGAACAAAAGAAGAATCAGTAAACCTTTAGATTTATCAGATTTTTTTAAAGTACTGTCCATAAAACTAGGTATTCATCCAGAAAAGGGTATATAATATTTATTAAAAAAAAAAAAAGACAATGTGAGAAGAACTACAATAAGCTCAGTGTGAGTACTGTTAGTAGTTTTACTTAGTCTGCAACCTTGAAAGTCATTGCAAGTACAGTTTAATTTGTCACATGATTTATTTCCTAATTCTCCGTAACTTCATTGGTTTTTATGTTGGAATCATAACAATAGTATATAAAGTTCAATCAGTAAAATAAAAATTATGGGTGGTTTTTTTTGTGTTTTTTTTTGACTAGTCAACTTTCTCTTCGCAGTAGAAGTTTACAATACAAGATATAAGCATTTATGGCTGGGAAATGAACATTTGTTTTTTGTTTAACGTGGTCACCTCAAATAATGGAGTTGTACTGACTGGCTTTGTAACTTATGGACTGAATATACTTTTTTAGAGAAAAGTGACTCACCTGTTTTCTTGTTTTAGTACACTTATTTTAATGGTGTGCTTAATGAAAAAAAAGTTGTTTTTGTTTTTTTGCTGATTCATACTGCAGCAGGAAAGTGTATTCTAATCAGTCTTAAAACAGTTATTTCATTGCTTACGACATGTATCTGCTATGTATCTGGTCTTATGCCAGTTGTCTTTGGGGATAATCAGGGAAATGGAGGACTCTGTTGTGGAGGAGTTGGTATGTTTTCTTTGCAGAGAAAGTTAAAAAACAGTGTGTGTAATTATATATTAAAATATGTAGCAGATAATAATGATCAGAGTAGAGATCAGGGTGTGTCCAAATTTGTAGGCACCAGAGCATCCTAGAGCCGTTATGGCTGGAAGGTAATGTAGATACCATCTGTCCTAAAGCCTTTGCAGATGAGGAAGTGCTCTCACCGTGGGTTCGGGTTCGTGTCTTGCCCACAGTCTTACCTGTTAGGCATCAGAACACCAGGCTTCTGACTTCCTAGGCTCCTCCTCCCCACACCCCCAGTCCTCCCTCTACCACACTGCTGCCAGTCAGAGGAGACTTGAAGGAGAAGAGGAGTCTTAAAGCTGAGTTAAGAAAAGCAAAAAGAATTTGGAAGAATGAGAAGACAAGGAAGCGCATTGCTGGGGAAACAGGATCGTAGATGAAGAATGAGGCATTTGTTCTATGTGCAGGGAGGCCTTTGGAGGTTGTAGGAGTAAGGAATCCTGTGATAGAAGTGATTTTTTAGGAGTAATATGGTGGTGTGCAAGATGGTTGGAAATAGGAAGCAGAGACCATCTGTGGAAACCAGTATTTAAAAATTGCTTTCAGCACTGTTAGAGGTACAAACAGGACAGTTACCTGACCTTGACAGGCTTTCAGTCAAATAATGATATTATAAAATAGAGAATCCACGATAAATATGTTGAGGATGTGTCCAGGTGATCACACAGAATAAGGACCGTGGGAAGAAATTCTTGCCAGGTCTTTATATGAGGAACTGTTTTATTTCTGAGCAGTGGTTTTGTTTTTAGTCTTCTGCACAGTGGATTATCTAAGTGACATAGTTTCCTTTTAATCAACTACAGTGTTTAGACCAAGTTATTAACCTGAAGGGTGAGATGGGTAATTCTGGAATGCATTTTTCTTAGCCTCCTCATTCCCAGTTCCACTTTGTGTCGTTAACTTTTGTTTTACATTTCTTTTATTGCTTCCATCTTTAAATGCTTGTTATTTTGTGTTTCATGTGGGCTGCCTTTATATCCTTTCTGGAGCAAGTCAGGTGTAAATAAAACGAAATTACCATCACCATGACATAATGATAATGTCTGTATTTTTATAGTACTTTAAAGTTTATAGCAGCTCTCATTTTCATTACCTCAGTTGGTCCTTTCAGGCAAGTATTATTATGCCCATTTTATAGTTGAGTAAAATAAAGCATAGATTAAGTACCTTTCACAAGGTCATGTGCTCGGTAAGTACGAAGTGTTTAGGGAACAGCAGGACTTGCAGGTCATTTACTGCTGAGTCTGTGTGGTGCGGAGTGGTGGGAGCTGGTTTGGGACTCCGTGCGTCCGGGAGAGCTCTGAGGGCTCGGCGTTGGTGGTGTGGGAGTCTGGATTTCTGCTGCTGCGCAGTAGGGAGCCATTGAGGTTTTTTTGGTTGTTCTGGACTGGCCATGATCAAAGCCCTTAATTTTAAGTGTTTAGCAGCCAATTAGAGTCAAGGGGGATGCTAAGGTTTTGAGCTTAAGATTACCAAGAGCAGTGCCAAATAAACAGAAGTGGGGAGGTGGGAAGAGGGAGCCATTTGGAGAATGGGCAGTGAATTCAGTTTTGGAAATGTTATTTGAGACATGATTGGGTGGACAGTATTAGGTTACAGATTCATTGTGACGGTCAAAACCATTCTGCTGAACTCTGTGTGTGATAAACATACACATATTAGGATGGAGATCTGTGCTTAGGCCACTCCGACTGAGCACGGAGTCTGAGCCTCGTAAATTCCAGACCTCTCGTTCCGACTTTGCCACTGACTCTGTGCTGGTTTCCCCGACAGCAGGATGGTGACAACCCCAGTGCCAGAGCGATGCTGTGGGGAGTCACAAACTGATGGCAGAAGCATTTTAAAATACTGTCATAGATTTTCTTACAGGAGCGCACGGGTAAAATCAGCAATTTTATTACTTGTGCTGCTGTAGAGAAGGAGAAGCTTCAGCTTCAGAACAATTCTGTGGGCCCTTCCTGCGGGTGGTCGGGCTCCGTGAGCGGCCGCGCCTCGGGAGAGGAGGACACTGCCCGGGGCCTGCGGCGGGTTTGACCAGCGGAGGCGCTGCCCTTGCAGCGAACGTGAACTCTCGAGGTGTCTGTTGTCTAGCCCCGTCCATGCCTGTCCATTCCTGTCTTCGGCTACTTCCTTACAGAGCGTGACTCAACAGTTCCACCCAGGAAGTCCCCTTAGACAGGCCCACCACAAAACACTGTTTCTGTGGCAGGTTTCAGTTTTTTAAAAAAAAATCTACCTAAAATTTGGTGCCGAAGAGCTGTTCAGGGAGGGTGGCAGTATTTTACTCTGATGCTTGTCTGGGCTCTTTCTCATCCTCCCTCCCCAGCCCCTCCCCATCCTGCTCCACAGCCCCGTCCCAGCTTGAAAGGAAACGCACCAGGGCTTCTGGGTGGCCCAGTCGGTTTAGCGTCTGCCTCCGGCTCAGGTTTTGATCAGGTCCTGATCCCAGGATGAGCCCCACGTCAGGGGAGGCTGCTTCTCCCTCACCCTCTGCCTACCTCTCCCCGCCCCCCCCCCCCCAACTGCTTGTTCTCTCTCTCTCTCTTTCAGATAAATAAATAAATAAATAAATAAAATCTTAAAAAAGAAGAAGAAGTAAACCTGCTGCTCCGGTCACGCCGGCACCTGGGTGCTCTGTGAGCAGCTCTGCGCGCACGGGCCCTGCAGAGTGTCTGTGTGGTGTGGTAGACGTCTGGGTTGAGAGACCTGGTTCTATCTAGGTCACTAATCAGCTTTGTGACTTCCAGACACGTTACTTCACTGGTATTTTTTTTCCCTTTTCTTCATATTTGTAAGTGAAAGAGTTTTCACACTTTTAAAAGTCATTGGAGTTTTTTTGAGTTCTTTTTAAAATGAATTTTAGGCAGATGCTTATTGTGACTGAAACAGCCGTCGGGCAGGGAGAAGCACCCTCCCTCTTCCCAGTCGTGGCCCTGAAGACACTTCCACGGGACCCTTAAGGACTCTTGCTGAGCACACTGTCCGAAAGCTGTTGCCCTTGTTTATCATAAAGGACCTGTCGGCTATTCTGTCTCCAAAAATCGCTGATCTCTCAAGCCCGAGCTACTGTCCTAGTTTCTCTGACTTTAACACTTAATTTGTGTTCGTTTAGCTAATTCAGCACTTCATTATACACAGTCTTATTTTCTTCTGTAATTGAGTTATGTAAGTAAATCTTGTCTCCTCTAAGAGCCTTGAAAGCAAGAACACATTGCAAGGGACAGAGAAGACATTTAGCAGATAATGCTTGATGGATTAAATTAGGGGTTCTCAGTCTTTGCTGGGATTAAGAATCACCATTGGAACTTTCTCAACATGCGAAGGCCGAGGCCTTACTCCAGAGTTTCTAACGCAGTTGTGATCTGGCCATCCCTAGTTTCAGAAAGCTTTACAAATGATTCAGGAGCATTGAATGAGTAGGGTGATTTAAATTAGGGTAGTTGCATTTCAAGACTTGCTTAGACTGTTTTGAGCAGTGGTTCTTAATGTACCAAAAAGGCTCTATAATGGAAAGATACACAGAACTAGGAAACCTAGGTCTGGGGCCCCTGGGTGGCTCAGTCCGTTAAGCTGCTGCCTTGGGCTCAGGTCATGATCCCAGGGTCCTGGGATCAAGCCCCAAGTCAGCAGGGGCCTCTCCCTCTCCTCCCTGCTTGCACACGCTCTCTCTGCGTCTCTCTCAAATAAATAAGATCTAAAAAAAAAAAAAAAATGGAGGAAGTTGAAGTCCTCTTTCAGTACCAAAATTAAAAACATTAACAAAACACCCAGGTCCTTATTCTGCTTGTAGCACTATGTAGCTTTCTTTTCTTTTCTTTTTTTAAGATTTTATTTATTTATTTGACAGATATCACAAGTAGGCAGAGAGGCAGGCAGAGAGAGGGGGGGAAGCAGGCTTCCCGCTGAGTAGAGAGCCTGATGCGGGCCTCGATCCCAGGACCCTGAGATCATGACCTGAGCTGAAGGCAGAGGCTTAACCCACTGAGCCACCCAGGTGCCCTGGACTGTGTAGCTTTCTGATGCTTAACTTTTCAGGCCCATAGGATTCTCATTGATAAACTATGGGTTGTTTTCATACTTCTTTCCTTTTTCTTTCTTTTTTTTTTTTTTTAAGATTTTATTTATTATTTAGAGAGAGAGAATGAGAGAGCATGAGAGAGGTTAACTGGAGAAGCAGACTCCCTACCAAGCAGGGAGCCGGATGTGGGACTCAATCCTGGAACTCCAGGATCATGGCCTGAGCCAAAGGCAGTCGCTTAACCAACTGAGCCACCCAGGCACCCCTACTTCTTTCCTTTTAAGCTATGGAATTCTTCAGTACTGTGTTTTGGGTGAAGGCCAGTAAACACAGATATTTTAAGTAGTTTGGCTTTCATCTAAATACCATTTTAATAAGTATATTAAGAACATAGACTGACTGATAGGGATGCCTGGGGGGCTCAGTCGTTAAGATTCTACCTTCAGCTCAGGTCATGCTCCCAGGGTCCTGGGATTCCACCCCTCATTGGGCTTCCTGCTTGGTAGGGGTCTGCTTCTCCCTCAACCTCTTTCTCTAGCTTGTGTTCTCTCTTTCTGTCTCTCAAATAAATAAAACCTTAAAAAAAATAGACTGATAAATTATTGAACACCACATCTGAAACTAATGGTCCTAGTGTAAGTTGGCTAATTGAATTTATATTAGAAAACAAACAACAAACAAAAAACCTCCAAACAAAAAAAGATTACAGAGCATGATAGACTTGATCCTGTCTTCGCAATAGAGCTCAATCATTTGAGATAGGTAGTCCAGAAAGGTGGTATTTAGATTTTAAACTTGAAATATATTATTAGAATGTGAATGAACAGGGACAGCGCTTATCAGGAACTGCAGTAGTCTTTCGATGTGAGCATGAATTGGATTCTTACTAACCAACCCGACTGGTCCTTCTGCATTCACTTAATTCAGTAAATATTTATAGAGTGTCTTTTATTCCTTGCTATGCACCCAACGATTAGAAACAAAATAGTGAGTAAGATGGATACAGCTTTAGCCTTCAAAGCTTACACAATCTGTTGGGTAAGTCCTACATTAAATAATGCTGTTCTTACTTAACTGAGTAAAACATGGGAAATCCAGAGTGCTCTGAGGAAGATACGGCCATAAGCAAAAGATACCTTATGGGACACCTCATCTGGACGAGAGGATTTGGGAAGGACTCCCTAAGGAAGTGATGTTTACACTGAGACACCAGGGATGAATGAAAGTTAATCAGTCCAAGGCCAGTAGGAAGTCGGATTGCAAATGTTCATAAGTTACTCTTGAAACTGGTGAAAACACAGCACTGTCAAGGAACTCAAGTTTGTTCTGTCTGATCCAGAAAGAGTAAGATTTAGCTGAAGATGATTTTATTAGAAGGCTGTTTTTTTATGATCTTTGTCCTTTTTAATGGCCAGATACACAGGCACAATCTGTGGAAGAGATTTTCATACCCTCCAGCAAGTGTATTAATTCCCAGTGACTGTAACAAAGAACATTTACCGAGTGTTTGTGCCATTACAGAGTGCTTCATGTGCGCTTTTACATTACTCTTTCCAGTGGCCCGCGAGGTGTGTGCACTTGTCCTGCTCCTCTTCCATGTGAGAAAACTGTGTTCGGAGGAGGCTCCGTGGCGCACTAGGTCTCTGACCAGTTTTGATTGGGCGGTAGGCAGTTAAGAGAATTATCTTGCTCTTAACCATTAAATTCTGTCTCAAGGCACTTGGATGACGAAGTATACAGCAACTGTTATTTTTGAGTTTATCCTTAGTGCACTTACACAGTTGTGTGTTCCAGCGCCAGCTATATATTCATCTCTGTCTTGCTGTTTGGAGAGATGGACAACTGATGGCTGTATAGTATTCCATTGTGTATCGACACCACGTTTTTATCCGTTCATCTGTTGATGGACATCTAGGTTCTTTCCATAGTTTGGCTATTGTGGACATTGCTGCTATAAAAATTCGGGTGCATGTGCCCCTTCAGATCACTACATTTGTATCTTTAGGGTAAATACCCAGTAGTGCAGTTGCTGGGTTGTAGGGTAGCTCTATTTTCAACGTTTTGAGGAGCCTTGTGCTGTTTTCCAGAGTGGCTGCACCAGCTTGCATTCCCACCCACAGTGTAGGAGGGTTCCCCTTTCAGGGAGGGCACTTGTGATGTGCGCTGGGTATTGTAGGTAAGTGGTGAACCACTAAATTCTACTCCTGAAACTAAAACTACATTACATGTTAACTAACTTGAACTTAAATAAAATCTTGGAAGAAAATATAAATAAGTAAATAAATAAAATATTTTAATGTTTAATGAGTTGTGACTTAAAGTTGATGTACAGGTAAGTTGCATGCACTTGTCTACCATCCCTCCTACCCTCCCTTTACCCCGTACCAAGCTGCTGTCGGACCAGTGGTGTAGCTTTCATTTGAGGAAATGCGGCCGTTGATTATTGTTTCTGAGAAGTCAGTCATTTCATAGTACTGGTGTTCTCAGTCGCATATACCTTGTTTAGTCTTGCCCAGTGTCACCCTGAGTAGTTATGCTATTTGTGTCTGAAGCATTTTCTTTCCACTGCCTTGCTGAGAGCCACTACCCCCACTCTCCTGGTGCTTTCTCACGCAGTCAGCCAAGAATGCTCTTCAGGGAGACTGATACGTACACACTCGTACACCATGCCAGTCAGCTAGAAAGGAATTGGTGAAAATCCTTTGATGTTTTGAGAGATAGTGTAAACATCATTACAGCTTGTGAGGACAAATTAATAATTTAATGAGTATTGCTGTAAGAAGTCACGTTGTGAATTCAGGGACTTAGACGGTGGTGTCAGGCGCCGTGGCGGGCTCATGATGCTACTGGACTCTTGTCTTTTCAGTGATGTGATGCTACAGGGACCGGTAGGATACTGGGTCACTAATTGAGCCCCTTTCTGGAATGTGCTCGTGAGTATGTGCACATACCCCCGGTGCACAGAGCGTCATCCTGGGTGTGCCTGACCCCTCACGTATGTGCGCATAATTTTGAAAAGGAATCCTAGTGTACATCTGTGATGTAATCCACGCCTTCCTCTTTTCTTAAATTTTTGCAAACCTCCCTCCCTATTTAGGATTTGTTCAGGTCAGTGAAATAAACAGGGTTTTTGTTTGTTTGTTTGTTTGTTTGCTAGGTATAACCTTTGGGTTATGAAGGCTAACTTTTTTTTTCTTTACTTTTTTTTTTTAAGGTGTATTTAGTTGAATAACTTCTGGGGGCATAAATAACAAATGATAAATTAATGGTTGAATTATGACTCAGTGTGGCCATAGCTGATCAAGGGTGATTCTTTTATTTTATTTATTTATTTGACAGAGAGAGAGAAAACACAAGTAGGCAGAGAGGCAGGCAGAGAGAGAGGGGGAAGCAGGCTCCCTGGTGGCTGGATCCCAGGACCCTGAGATCATGACCTGAGCCGAAGGCAGAGGCTTAACTCACTGAGCCACCCAGGTGCCCCTCAAAGGGTGATTCTTAAGTTGAACAGAGAGGCCCAGTGAAGTCAGCAGAGGGGCAATTTCTACCTTGTCTTATAAAACTGGAAAATACTGACATGGCTGCAGGTTTCAGTTCTTCAAAACTAACAGAACCTGCCCTTCTTTTCCCTAAAGAGTTTATTTATTTGAGAGAGACCAGGGCAGGGGGTGGGGATAGGTTGTTAGAGGAAGAGAGAGAAGACGACCCGCTGAATAGGGAGCCCTGACACTTGGGGCTCCATCCCACGATCTCAGATCACAACCGGAGCCTAAACCAAGAGTTGAATGGTCAACCGACTGAGCCACAGAGGTGCCCCGGCCTTTTTTTAATCTAACAGTTGTTAATAAATAGCCTTCCACATCTTACGTCATCCTTTTTCAGTGGTTACACAGTGTTTTACTGTATAGGTGGACCAGCCAATTTACTTGATCTCTTTTGATGTTAGGTTTTTTTTCCCATAGTTATAAGCATCCATCTATAGTGATTTTTTTTTTTTAAGATTTTAAATATTCTCTATACCCAACATGGTGCTCAAGCTCACAGCCTCAAGTTTGAGGTGCATGTTCCACCCACTGAGCCAGCCAGGCATCCCTATAATTTTTTTTAAAATATAAATCCTTAGGAATAAGAATTATAGGATTAAAAAAATTACAGCTTTAAAAATTTTGGATATGTTGCCCTTGTGTATTTTTACCTACAGTATGAATTTTATCTGCAGTATTTAATAGTATCAGTTTCCCCCACAAGCTCTTTTAAATTTTTGCTATGTTGATAGATGAAAATATCTATCAACATATTTTCATTTTCATACTTTCACCGTATGTTGGGCATCTTCTAAAAATTTTTTTCTGTATATTTTTCAGATGTAAAACAATGAGGTTTTGTTGTTGTTTTTGCTGTATTGTACTGATTCCAGCCTTTCAGAATATTTGTGATTTTCCTGAAAATTTATAATTTAAATACTCTTTTCATGAATACCTTCCCTTTATTCCTTCTAATAATTCTTACCTGTCTATTGAGAAGTAGTTTAGGGATGAGAGAAGCAATTGGGTCACGGGCCGGGAACTCTTCAGCTGCCTTATCGCCTTCCCCTTTTCCCCAGACTTTCAGAGTCCAAGTCAGAGTCCTTTTTCTCTGTTTCTGTACATCCTATTCAGCCATCTAAGGTAGCACTTTAAAGTATTGGTGAACTTGTTTCCTTTTTTCGGAATAGCCTGAGCTCTGTGAGGTTAAGGACTGCATTTTCTCCATGACGTTTAACACGGGCTTCCTATGTTTTTGGCGCTTAACAAGGATGTGTTTATTACTTGTTTCCTGCTTCTACAGAATTAATTTTACATCTGTTACACCAAACAGCATCTTAAACACTGACCTGTATCAGCTCCCTAATGAGATGAAGCAAAGACAAAAGCATCACCCGAGAAGCCGCACCAACGCTTAACAGTCTTCGCGCTTTATTGCAGTTTGACCTCCGTAATTTGGCCGCGGAGGCGGCTGGTTTTAGCGCGGAGCAAGCGGGCAGAGCCCCCTGCTTCCTTGGCTGAGCACTGCGCAGACCCGACGGGTGTTGCCGGGGAGCTGAAGAGCGCGGGCCGTCCCCGGGCTGCGCGTGTCCGGGAACGCGTGCGTGTCCGGGAACCCGCGCGTGTCCGGGAACGCGCACGTGTCCGGGAACCCACCCGTGTCCGGGAACCCGCGCGTGTCCGGGAACGCGCACGGGCCAGCCCTCGCGTCCCCCGATGGAGGGGGACTGGTCTGCTGGTGCGCGGGGGTGGCAGCGTTTCTTCCCACAGCTTAATGGAGTGGACCAGAGGGGACAGCCCCTGAGAGCTTGTGTGTGGAGTCCTCACCCACCCAGGAAGAGCTGGGGGCCCTCCGAGCCGCGTAGCGAGGTCCAGCTCGCTCCTGGGCACCCCCGAAGGCTTGGGGCCGATTCGGCTGGTTCACGGGGTGCTGGCCGGGCCTGCGGGGGGGCGGTCCTTAGGGACTGGGCTTCTGCGGCCGCGGTGCCCGCCAGCCCTCGGACGGTGCCGGAGTGCGGGAGCGCCCCCCCCCCCCGCCCCCGCGCGCCTCCAGCGCCCAGGCCGCGCGGCCTCCGCTGCTGCCTCCCCCCCCACCACCCCCCCCAGCTCCTGCGCGCTTGGGAGCCAGTCTTGGCCTGGGTTTCAGCGGACGACCTCGGCCCGCTGGGGGCACGGTCAGCAAGTGCTGATGGACGGGAATTTGGTTTTCCCGTTTTCTTCGGTTAGCGCACGTCTAGTGCAAGACGGGAATGAATTTGTATTCCTGAGAGAGCCCGGGCTTATCACCAAATGAAAAAAGTCATGGCCCATGTAATCTAAAATTAGTAATTATGAATTTTTTATTTCATTTCCTAAAGCATTGGTGTTCGTTTTATAGATCAAATATTTAAAATTATGAAACTTTGAGTAAAATTGACTTTCCAGGGAGATCCAGCACGTGTATCTGCTCTCTCCGCCGTCCTTGGCACAGATTTCCTTCCCACCGTGGGAAGCTCGAGGGAAGGGAGCAGAGCTCTGTCTCTGGACCGGCCAGATCCGCGTTGGAGTCTGTTTCCTGTCTGTGGGCCAGTGGGCTAGTTACTTCGCCTCTTTGTAGTAATCTGCAGAATAATTTATTTCGTGGCGTGCCTGGGTGGTTCAGATGATTAAGTATGTGCCTTCGGCCCGGGCCTGGGATGGAACCCCGGATCGGGCTCCCTGCTGGGTGGGGAGTTTGCTTCTCCCTCTCCTGCTCCCCCTGCTTGTGCTCTGTCTCTCTATCTCAAATGAATGAATAAAATCTTAAAAGAATAATTTATTTCATTTAGCAACTTTATTCGTAGCATATATTTTCTGAATGTTTACTGTTTGCAAGGCAGTTTTCTGAGTTTGTGATAATGGCCGTGGTGCTTGCTTTTATGGGGTATCCCATGTGCCAAGGTTCTCTTGTCTGTGACTGTTACACATTTGCCCTCTTTCCCTGGGACTGTAGCTCACTTCCCTTGCACGTAGCAGGGCTTTGGTGACAGCCAGATCTTACTTGCATGCAGACTAACACATTGTTTAAAAGAAATAGTGCATTTTTGAAAGAGTAAAAAATGATCAGCAGAAACATCTACCTGTTTTAAGTGATTTCTCCTTGACCCTTGTATGGTAGTCTGTAAATGCTAGCTGTATTTATCATCTTGGCAGTCAGATGCTGCATTTTTCTAGCCATCTATTAGCTGTTCCGTCAGAGGGGACAGTTGCAGTCTGGGTAGGGACTGGTCAGTGGCACTGTGATCTTAGAGAGCACAGTCATACCTTACCCTTGTACAGAATGTTCCTTTTAGCACAGAGAAAGTAGAGTGAGCATAAATTTTTACTCTGTGTGCTCTTAGTTTAATTTTTTTGATCAGATATTTGGGAGGGGAAAGTAAGGGAGGAATGGAAAGATAATGCTGTTTGGACAGTATAAGAATTCATTTAGACACAACATACTTGATGGAACTCAACCTAAAATCTTTCCAGTGCTGGATTGAACTGAGGTCTAACTTGTGAGTAAAGACCGGGTTCTCTGAGACATGGGTGGAAAGAAATATAAAGAAGCTGACCATTAGGAATATAACTTAACTTCTGAGTGAAGATGGCTCAGTGGTGTTCTGTGTGAACCGAAATTGACATACAGCAGTGACAACATTGTAAAGTCTCTCGGTGCCCAGGAATGATGACAGCGGCCTTGAAGGAGAGAGGCCACCCAGCAAGAACATGATCATGCTTGTTGTGGTGTTTACACATCTATGGAGATGATGCTGGGTTGTTTAGAAAGCCTAGAGGTCAGTAGTCTCAGATTTTTGCAATGCGTAGGGCTTTTCCTAATACTTGAGGGGCGGGAAAGGGCTCAGATAAGACACAACTCACGTTAACAGTCTGTTTGTATCCAGGTAGTATCCTTTTGGCCATTTTTCTTTTCTTTTTAAAGATTTTATTTATTTATCAGAGAGAGAGGCGGGGGGGAGAGCGAGCACAGGCAGACAGAATGGCAGGCAGAGGCAGACGGAGAAGCAGGCTCCCCGCTGAGCAAGGAGCCCGATGTGGGACTCCATCCCAGGACACTGGGATCATGACCTGAGCCGAACACAGCTGCTTAACCAACTGAGCCACCCAGGCGTCCCCTTTTTGGCCATTTTTCAAATAGTTCTGTTTTTTTGTCATTTTTACAGTGTTGAGTGATGCCTGTGGAACAATAAACATTTCTAAGTATCATGTATAACATTAACTATACAGTAAGTTTGGTTAAGTTTCCACAGTCATTTTTTTAATTTGTCTAATTTCATTTGTCTAATTTACATAAATAAGCCAATTATTTGGGTATTCCCTCATCTTTTCTCTGTACCCTTTTTCTTAATTTCCCTTCCTTCTTTTTCCATTTAATTGAGAGTTGGCTGTTTTTGATTTTTCAATCCATACAACCTATTCTCCAAATCCTTCCTCTCCTTTGACTTCTCATGTGACACTTTTTTCCTGACCCCTTAAATTTAGAAAGAAAATTGTTCTTATGATGCATTATGCAGACTGTCCATTTGTTACATTTTGACCTGTCCCCACCAAATTTAAGGTGGTTTTTAAAGATTCAAAAACTAGCAAGAAATACAAAAAAAAGATGTAAAATAAAATCAAAGGCCCAATATAAAAATCAAATATTTGCTTTCAGTGGAGCATAAATACTTCTCTAAACTTCATATTAGGTGGTGCAAATAAATTTTATGCCCATAACATATAAAAGCAAATACGCTTTTGTTTTAAGGAAAGTGCAGTTCCTTGACACTAAGATTAGAAGGAAGTTTCTCCTCAGAGCCTCTACAAACAGGCTGGCATCGTGTGGAATGAGCCCTGGCCGCACTGCAGTGTGCTGTGGGCGCACCAGTGGATTTCATGGCACCCCTCTCTGTAGGCCAAATGGAGCACCTGGGGGACCTCAAGTAGAGGCCCTTCTGGGTGGAGAGGTGAGGACCATTCGAAACTGAGTCTGAGCTAAAAGAGGAAGAGATTTTGGACTATTGAGAAGGATAGAGGTAGTGCATATCCTTTAGTCAATCTTCTATCAATATTCCTTCTCTGAACTTTTGGTTGAGGAACAGAGTATGTATCTATGTTCACGCTAGTGCAGGAGAATTGGCAGTAAGAAGTTTTTTCAGAATAAATATGAAGCTGCACTGTGTTTGAAATTCTGTTTGTTGGTGCTTCCTATCGGAGGTGGAGAGAGAGAAGGTGGTCTTGCTCAGGAAGATTAGGGGGCTACTCAGGCGGCCCCTCAAAGGGTGTTACTACGTTGGCAGGCTCATTGGCAGGCCTGCTTCTCACAAACTCAATTCGATTACCAAACTTGCAGATAACTGAGTTCAAGGGAACTGTTGCTAACCAAATATGGGATCAGACAGAAATAGAAACAATGCTTGTTTGTGCGAACCTGTCATAAGAAATGTACTTGCATGGTAGACGAGAATCCTTGACTGTTCAGCAGTACGCATTCGTGCTTTAGGAGAAGCCAAATTATAATCAGAAGAGTTGCTTAATGACTCTTCCTTGGTCAAGGCCAAGAAAATGAGTTAATTGTGCTAATGGTCAGGACATACCTTTTCTGCTCGCTAAAGTATATTTTGCCCTGAACAGTCCTGGGCACCTCCTGAAAATTTTTGTTTTCTAGGCTTCCCTTTCCTATTCTTAATCTAGGAACTGTCCTCTAAAAACACTGTTTGCTACTGACAGAGAAACCTTGGTTAAGTAGGCTACTTAAAAGGTGTTATAAATAAGGGAAAAGTTTGATATTTGATATTTGGATTATGTGTGAATTTCACCTCCTCATTTTGTTCTTGTTTGCCAACCTGTTAAGGCGTAGTTAGCTCTCAGTTAATAAATATGGCTATCTTGCACAGTTTTCACTGCTTTGCCAGTGTAAAAGAACATATCTTAAAGTGCTGCCTGTAGGCAGCAGTTCAGATGGTAATTTTAATGCATATGACAGGTGTACACATGCATATTAAATTGCTCTGGTGGCTTAATGGTTATATTTTGGCATTGTAGTCAAATTTGATACTCCTATCCCGCCTTTCTTCTTATGTTCATTCTGGCAGGTGTTGGGAGTGCTAGAAGCAGAATACATAGCCCCTTGAACAACAATATGCTTTGAAAGTGATCACTTTAATGCAGACATGAAAATTACTTGTCAGCATGAAACCAGGGTTTAGGGGCCTGGAATGATTGAAATTCATTAGGTGGAGGGCCCGGTGGTATTTAGGACAGTTGGCTGTTTGAAAAAAGAGATTGTGTGTCAGGATCATTCCTTATGCCATACACAAAAATGAGCTCTGGAGCGATTAAAGATTTAAATGTTTAAAGAAAAACTCAAAAAAGTACTAGGACGAAAGTAGGAATAATTTTACTTTAGTTTTAGAAATGGAAAGCCTTTCTGACATGACACACAACTCGTAATAAGATTTGATAGGTTTAATTGTGTAAAAATATGTGAGGTTCTACCTGCCAAAAGAATCTACAGATATAAATAAACTATGTAATATATGGAGAAAATACTAGCAGCCTATATGATAGAGTTAATTTTTTCTTAATATGTTAAATACTTTTAGACATCCAAAACAAATGACAAGTATCTCAGTAGAAGAATGGTCAAAAGTATGAATAGGCAATCGCTTAGGGCTGTGAACAAATTTTTGAGCCCTGATGAAGATTCTCCGCCACAAAGACAGAACCTCCTTCAAGTTAGGAAGATAAAAACTGAAATGAAAGATGCTTTCGGTGGGGTAATGGGGAAGTTAACATGTTAGCTGGGAGAAGAGAGTTGAAATCGATTTGGCAATTACGTAGAGGTGATTTATGAGTGTCTTTTATATACTAGGTAACTTCATTACTTTAAAGGAGGAAAAAATATTTAAAATCAGGAAGTAGCTCAGTAGTGAGGGGATTCCTGCTACTCCTGCCCTGCTGTGTGGGACGGCAGGCGGGTGATTTGTTAGGCCCGCCCCGGCTTGTGTGGTGATCATTAGTTTGTTCCAAGACAAGCGTCTCACAGGTGATTGAAAGTCATCTGTTGTGTTAACTCACTTTTCCTTGTGCTCCCGCACAAACATGAATAAATGCGTCCAGCGTCCTGATGAAGGTACCGTTTTGTGGTGGTTTGAAGCCGCACCCGAATTTTTTAGCATTATGGGAATTTCCATTCTGATTCAGAACTGAACTCTGGAACTTGTGAGTTCAGGGACTCCTTGTTTTGTAATGAAGTTGTCACCCAGGAGATAGGAGTTAGCCAGCAGTCTCCTTCTGTCCTGTTTCTCATGGCCGCAGAAAGCCGTGACCTCCACCCGGCCGCTTCCTCTCTGAGACCTCCTTGTCTTCTCCAGGCACGACTGCAGATGGTCTACAGAATCTTTTCTCTGGTGCCGGGTGAAATAACTCCCCTGTCTATCTATCTGTCTGTCTGTCTAGATATTTATTTACGAAGATTTTATTTATTTGACAGAGACACAGCGAGAGAGGGAACACAGCAGAGGGAATGGGAGAGGGAGAAGCAGGCTTCCCACAGAGCAGGAGCCCAATATGGGGCTCAATTCCAGGACCCTGGGATCCTGACCTGAGCTGAAGGCAGACGCTTAACGACTGAGCCACGCAGGCACCCCGAAATAACTCCTTTAAAAAGGAGTAAGAAATCTCCTGTTTCTAAGTACAGCTGGCTTGTAGACGTAGTGGTATCAGCAAAGTTAATTGAGCAGATGCAGTGATGCTGTTACAAGGATTTTAAAGCAAGATTTGCTATAGGTAAATAAGTTAACAGCAAGTATTTTTGCTTGAGCTGAAAAATTAATTATAACAATCTCAACTGGTGGTATTAGCCTCACAGAATTGTTCTGTGTTGTATAAAATAATTTATCACGGTTGTTTTTAGCTCATGTGCCAGCCACTGTTTTCTGTTTATTGCCTCATTTAATCCTACTTCAGCACTACCACATGTATACTGTTTTCTGTGTTTTAGAGATGTGGAAACTGAAGCACAGGGAAGTTACGTAATTTTCTAGTGTTAACTGGGAATTGATGAACTTAAGTTTAAAATAATTTGAGAGTATTGCTTCCAGTTTTAAGCTAACTTTGCTTGGCTTCCTTATTTGATTGTTTAAGGAAGATATTAACAGCAGAAAATCTGTTACTGTCGATTGCTTTTCAAGATTTGGAAATCTGTTGAGTGGTAAAATATTTTTAGGGACAGTCGTACATTGAAGGGCTGCTTACTCTTTTGCACTTGTGGACACTTGTACTGTGGACATTAATTGTGGCTGGAAAGTAAGAACCAGCTTTAACACTTTTAGTTTGGGGCATTGAGGTTTCAGTTCGGAGCTGTTCAGCCTATCTGGTCACCGTCGGAGTAAGTGCCATGAATGCAGCTTTCAGCACTACACAGGGTGATAGAAACAACAGGACAGGGGCGCCTGGGTGGCTCAGTGGATTAAGCCGCTGCCTTCATCTCAGGTCATGATCTCAGGGTCCTGGGATCGAGCCCCGCATCGGGCTCTCTGCTCAGCGGAGAGCCTGCTTCCTCCTCTCTCTCTCTGCCTGCCTCTCTGCCTACTTGTGGTCTCTCTCTGTCAAATAAATAAAATCTTAAGAAAAAAAAAAAAAAAAAAGAAACAACAGAACATGGATGTCTTTGAAAAGTATGTGTGTTCAGCTTTCTGGTCTGGACCTTGGAAGAGCTGTTTGCCCTTGATGATTCTGAAAGACGGTTAACGTTAGTACTTGAAAAACAGAATGAAAAGCTCCTGGTGGGGGCACCTGGGTGGCTCAGTGGGTTAAGCCTCTGCCTTCTGCTCAGGTCATGATCCCAGAATCCTGGGATTGAGCCCTGCATCGGGCTCTCTGCTCAGCAGGGAGTCTGCTTCCCCCCCTCTCTCTGCCTGCCTCTCTGCCTACTTGTGATCTCTGTCTGTCAAAAAAATAAAATAAAATCTTAAAAAAAAGCTCCTGGTGTAAGAACCCAAATCACAGAACTCTCTTACACTGGGGTTATGTTGAAACAGTAAATGCTTAAGTCTATCCCACAGGATGGTCTGGGCTCTAGAATTGACTGATTTTGTCCTGAGGTAGATGAGAAAAGCAAATGGATGCTTTTTTCCTGTAGCTTAACTTTTACTTATGTACCTTTTATGTAAACTTCATCCAGATCAGGAGCCACAACTTAACTGATGTATGTGGACCCAACTTTGCATATTTGGAATTGTTACTTGTTTTCATTAGCAGAGTAACCAAAAAAATGAAATATCTTCATGAGTTTGTACTAATTGTTTTGCTGTGAAATGAAACTCAGATGTAGTAATATATTTATGATTCTTGCTTTGGATAGGATAAATATATCTCTACATGAATAAACAATTCAGAAAATGGTATATCAGTCCTGCTTATTAATATGCAAACATAATGAGTATATTCTCTCTCTCTCTTTCTCTCTCATTCTTTAGTCTCCCAGAATGAGTGCTTTTTTTCTTTGAGTTGAATCTTGAGGAATTTTCTGAGTTGATCCTTTATTCTTGACTGCCTCTATGTAACTTACAATCCCTGCTTCTGCTTTTGTCTCTACTTTGTATTTTAACGTGAAGCATTATTTTATGGTAATTAAGAATACTGGCCCAAGAATCTGACAAATTGATGTTTGAATACCTCACCAGTAACTTTCTTTCTTTAGCAGATATTTCATGCTTATTATGTGTCAGACATTATTTTAAGCACCTAAAAGAAAGAAAAAAACTAGGCTCTGAGAATTTACCTGTAAAAATCCTTCCTTACATACCTATGTTTAGGATTAAATGTAATAATGTACATAAATTGCTGAGCACATTGCCTAGTAATTGGAATCCAAAAATTTTTCCTACCCCAGAACCTATTAATTTATATAAGCTCTTTCTTCTTACTATTTTCAGATCTTATGATGACTTGGAACCTCCTGATAAAAACTCAAGTGTAAACAAGTGCTATAATTTTTAATGTGTCATACAAAGTTACAAACATACAAAGCAAATGATTATCCATATTTAAAAAAACTTCCTTTGATTATAAAATGTTGTAAACTGTGGAAGACAAAATTTTTCAATAGCAAATAAAACAAAGCCAACAACATGTTTAGTGTTACATAATTTTTATTCTTTTCAAAGTGGGTTTTATTTTCCATTTTATATTTTTTTTAAAGATTTATTCCAGGGGTGCCTGGGTGGTTCAGTCAGTTGGGCGTCTGCCGTCAGCTCAGCTCAGGCCATGATCCTAGGGCCCTTCCTGGGATTGAGCCCCGAGTCGGCCCCGCTGGCTCAGTGGAGAGCCTGCTTCTCCCTCTCCCTCTGACCCCGGCCTCCTGTTTGTGCACACTCTCTCTCTCTCTCTCAGGTAAATAAATAAGATCTTAAAAAGAAAAAAAAAAAAGATTTATTCCAGAGAGAGACAGCAAGTGTGCATGTATGAGTGGGAGGAGGGGCAGAGGGAGAGTAACAGATTCCCTTCTAGGCCCAGACGGGAATCTGCTTCTCTCTCAAACGAATAGATAAAGTCTTAAGGAGAAAAAAAAAAAAAGACTAGAGAGTGTACTGTGGACCTTTGAAAACCCTGTGGGCTAGGTGCCTAGCCCTCCCCCTCCCCCAATAATTTTGCCTCCCCCCAAACTTAACTACTAGTAGCCTACCTGTTGACTGGAAGCCTCATTGAAAATATAAACAGTTGATTGACGTGTATTTTATATGATATGTGTATTATATGCTGTATTTTCAGAATAAAATAAGCTAGAGAAAAGAAAATTATAGGGAAGAGAAAACACATTTACAGAACCATATGGATATTTATTGAGAAAAACTCTGCATATGGGTGGGCCGGGCCAGGACAGGATTGAGGGAGCTCGGCTGGGGAATAGCAATGTTCTGCAGCCACTGGTGGCCTTGGCTCAGCAGGGGCAGCTGCAGGGCAGCCTGACGGACAAGGGCTCCCAGACAGCCCCATCTGCCTGGAGGGATACCACTAGCACATGGCCATTGGCAGCTTCGGCTGCACATTAACGTGTTGACTTCTGGGAGACCTCCAGACTGGGTACCACACCGCGCAGGGATTGATGCCTTGCTGGAAGGGGCGCCAGGTCCACAGCTACCCTGTTCCACAGCAGGGAGGACTGGGGTGGGGAGTGGGGCTCTCCTACTCCATGCAAACCCTTCCCCTGGGCTCATTCCTCCAAGTCAGCCCAGCATCTTGCCCACCAGCCACTTAGCACATGGGGGCTCCCAGGAGATGCTGATGGCCTCCCCAGTACTTAAAGGGCAGCAGGTGTGATCCCTCTACCAGGTGCCTAAGAGTCAGCCCTGTGGAGACAAGCGGGCACTTGTCAACAAATGCCATGTGTTTTTGCTGTCAACTCTTCAAAACAAACAAAA
The DNA here is from genome assembly GCF_030435805.1 of Mustela lutreola. Lineage (NCBI taxonomy): Eukaryota > Metazoa > Chordata > Mammalia > Carnivora > Mustelidae > Mustela > Mustela lutreola. Next base: position 5,435,137 of record NC_081303.1, on the reverse strand, counting down.
ATCCGTGTGAAAGTGGATCCACTCAGTTCAAAGCCATGTTGTTCAAGGGTCAAGAAAGGAGTGTTGGACAGAAGTCATAGCCGTTGTAGCCTAATTACAGAAGTGCTATCCCATTTTTTTTTTTTTTTAAGATTTTATTTATTTATTTGACAGACCGAGATCACAAGTAGGCAGAGAGGCAGGCAGAGAGAGAAAGAGGAGGAAGCAGGTTTCCGGCCAAGCAGAGAGCCCGATGCGGGGCTCGATCCCAGGACTCTGGGATCATGACCCGAGCCGAAGGCAGAGGCTTTAACCCACTGAGCCCCCCAGGCGCCCCATCCCATCTCTTTTGCACTGTTGTGTTAGAAGCAGATCACTTGGTGCAGTTCACGCGCCAAGGGGTGGGGGATACACAAAGGCACCAGGAGCAGGATTTGGGCTCATTTGGGGCCAGCTTAGAAATCTGTCTACCATGGAAGCGTCAATAATTTTTAAGGGTGTAAAGGGGCCCTAAAATTAAAAAAAGTTAGAGTACTGCTAATCTAGACATTCTAAATTGATAGACTATGTCTGGGAAATAATCCCTTCCATAAAATGTATTTTTGGGGAGTCCGATCTTGGGCCTGCTGAGTGAAAATGAAATGAGGAAAGCCTCTGATTTTTATGTGTGTCATTTTCTGAAGAGAGGGATGAATAAGTATTACATATTTTACATAGCGGTTTTCTAGCAACATCTTTTAGGAAAGGACACAGCGTAACAGGAAGAATAGCAGATGTTGTAAAAGCCGGAACATCTCTGAAATTTGTCATACCGGCTTTGAGAACACAAAGCGCAATTTTGTCCCAGTCACTGACACTTCATGTCATTGGTAGGAGGAGAGAATGCAGTTAATTAGGGTACCTGACCGACAGAGGAGAAATAGCATCTAACCAACATTTGTGTTATCCTGTGGGACCTGAGAAGCCAGAGTGCTTGCGTTCTCAGCCAGATTTTGAAGAGGTTCCACTCCCCAGTTGCCACTGTTATTTCAGTGGTCTTAATCTCTAGGGACAAAAATGTTGTTATCTGGTAAATGGGGCCATTTGTTTTCGGACTTCAAAATGTCTTAAGATGCTCTGCATTGGGGTAGAGAGAGAATGAATTACCAAAGCTGTGATGAATCTTGCCATTTAAAAAGGAATGGATGTGAATGATCTTGTTCAGTCTAAGTGACAGATACACACAGTTTCACAATAAAATCTTACCACAATTTTTAGAAATTATTTGGATCCTATAATGGATTTTAGCCATACTGGAATTTGTCTGGAACATTTTAGCAACCATTTAAAAATTATTACCCCAAATTCCTTCTCTTTGAGAATTGAGTTCAAGAGTTGCATGCTCTTCTGACTGAGGAGGCCAGCTAGGATCCCCTGGAAAGATCTTTAAAATGTTTATGACTCTTGGTCTGGAGATGGTAAGTTTGAGCCCCACAATGGGTGTCGTGATTACTTAAAAATAAAATCTTTAAAAAATTTTTTCATTTCAGAATATGAAATATAGTTAGATTTTTGGTTTGGGAAAGCCCTCTAATGACACTGCTAATGTACCTCAGTTATAGCAAAGGACAGAACTTGGTTTGTTTTTCTCGGGCTTACTACCCAGTTCATGTATCCTTTCTAGAGTATATGTAAGAAATAGAAGAAGATTAAAACAAGCATAAATTAGAATGTAAGTATGTAGTTATTAAACTAACGCATAATTTGGTACTAAGAATCCTACTGGCTAGAGCAAAGAAAAAAATGTTCGAAGTTCTGAACTTTGCTTGGGGAGGCTGGGAGTCAGGGTACAGTAGCGTTGTATTCCTCAAGAAAAGCAAAACTTTTTTCAGACATTTAGAATCTAAAAGGTATTTCTTGGCCTCTGGGTGGCTCAGTGGGTTGAATGCCTGCCTTGAGCTCAGGTCATGATCTCAGGGTCCTGGGATCGAGCCTGGCATCAGGCTCCCTGCTCAGTGGGTTAAAATTTGAATTAAAGTAACCTTATGAAGATAGGTACTGTTATCACTGCTGTGGTTTGTAGACGAGGAAATGGGCTTGAGGAGCTGGGGTCATCCAGCTACCAGTAGGCAGAGCCAGGGTACAGACCCTTGACTTTGATCGCTCTAGCCGCACGTGGCGCCACGTAACCATGGCACCTCCCTGATGAGAGTTGTTGGGGGAAGCAGTGCCTAAAATTTGTTTAATAAAGAATAAATAGAAGAAAATGTCTAGACTTTTTAGATCTGGAAGAGTTCTAAGACTCTTCTCCCTTATTTAGAGAGGAGTTAAATTTCTTGACCCAAGGTCTTATAGTTAAAAGAAGACTCCAGATTTTAGATTTCCAAGTAAAATGTGTTTGCTTTTATTTAGTGACTTTTTAAAAATATTGAAATTTAGTGATTTCTGTATCTCCTAGCACTATGTGGAAAACAAGAAGACCCAATTTTTAATTTCCCTTTTGCTTTCCTGTTGATAGTTTCTTCTGTCAAGAGTTTTGTCTGTTTTTCATGGGCTAATAAAAATCAGGTGTTGCTTCTTTTTACAAAATTTTTTTTAAAGATTATATTTATTTATTTGACAGAGAGAGATCACAAGTGGCAGAGTGACAGGCAGGGAGAGAAGGAGAAGCAGGCTCCTTGCTGAGCAGAGAGCCAGATGCGGGTCTCCATCCAGCATCCCAAGACCTGGAGATCATGACCTGAGCTGAAGGCAGAGGCTTAACCCACTGAGCCACCCAGGCACACCTCACATCATTTTTTGTTTTTTAAAGTATCGGGGCACCTGGGAGGCTCAGTGGGTTAAGCCTCTGCCTCCGGCTCAGGTCATGATCTCCAGGTCCTGGGATCGAGCCCTGCATCCGGCTCTCTGCTCAGCAGGGAGCCTGCTTCTTCTCTCCCTCTGCCTGCTGCTCTGTGTACTTGTGCTCGCTCTATCAAATAAAGAAATAAAATCTTTTTAAAAAATGATGTGTTTATAACCTTAGTTGCCATTAGAAAATAAGTAAATTGGGTTGTGTGGGTGGCTCAGTCGGTTAAGTTTTTGACTCCTGATCTCAGCTCCAGGCTTGATCTCAGGGTGGTGGGTTCAAGCCCTGCACAGGGCTCCAAGCTGGGCATGGAGTTTACTTAAAAACAGCAACAAACCATAAGTATGTTGTTAACTGTGAACAAACGGTGCTTTAAATTTAATTCTAGGGGCGCCTGGGTGGCTCAGTGGGTTGAGCCGCTGCCTTCGGCTCAGGTCATGATCCCGGGGTCCTGGGATCGAGCCCCGCATCGGGCTCTCTGCTCGGCGGGGAGCCTGCTTCCTCCTCTCTCTCTGCCTGCCTCTCTGCCTGCTTGTCATCTCTCTCTGTCAAATAAATAAATAAAATCTTTGAAAAAAAAAGGAAAAAAAAATTTAATTCTAAATGTAACTTTGTAAGTAAATCAGGTTATATATGCATTATTCAATTTTTGTATCTCCAATTTTTAGAAAGAATTTGAATTTATAAAGGACCCCTATGAAACAGTGCATAAGTTTTAATAAATAAATTACATAAATTAATTTTCTCCTCCCAGCTTTTCCCTCTTGCAGATCTCTTCCTCTTTCCCTCTTTTTGTTTATTGTTAGAAAATTTTCTGAAAATATTACATCCCCCACTGAATTTGTTTTGAGCTATATAGTACTTGTGAGGCTTGTATTTTCTTAGTAGTTGGAACATGGGATTTTTGTAAGTTCTCTTTTTTTCCTGCCCCTAGTATGATGATCTAGGATATATACTCTACCATACAGTTAACTTCTCAGTAGGAATTCTGTTGTTGGTCAGTAATGTAAGTATAATAAATCTTTCTGACTTACTGGGAAAAAAAAGGAGCTTGGCTTCGATACTTTTTTTTACATATATATGTTGAAAAGGTGTGCTTAAAAAGTTAGCTTAAACAAAAAGTGCAGGTACGATGATTACAGCACACAATCAAACTGTTCATGTTTTGAATTGTTTGAATTTTGCTGCCTCTAGAGGTTTTTCAAGCTTTATGTAGAGAGAGAAGACAATGGACACTAGTCAGTTTCTGATCACCAGTGAGGGTGAAGTATCAATTTCTGGTAATAGAATGAACTAATATTTATGAAAAGTTGTGTGGTTGGGAGTTGTATGTTTTACTTTACAATGTATATAACAGTTTTACTTCTTTTAAACCATTATCAGATTTATTTTGGAAAGACTTAGTTGTTTGAGTAATACGTGTTTAAGCTGTTTGAGTAATGTGCTTGTATATTCTGAATTTAGAAGCATTGCAGAGATTTGTGTGTGGTGATTCTTTGCAGCACAGTGCTCTTCAAGGACTTGGGGTGGTTATATGTTTTAACTTAAGAGTTTGACTGTAGCACATTTTATAAATGATAGACATTAAGTTAGTAGATGAACTTGTTTGCTGCCTTGCATAAAACAATCCTCTAGACTAGAATAGCTGATTTATTCATTTATTTTGACATTCATTGTTACCCATCTAGTACAGTGTTCTACTGATTTACATACATCACTTATTCTTAAACCCCCTGAGCTTAAATTAGAAAAGATGGCTTCCATCCTGGAAGAACTCAGAATTCAGTTTGGGGGAGGGGGAAGACAGATGTATCAGTGAAAATTATAATACCTTGTGATAAATATTGTGAGAATATAAACCCAAGCTTGCAAGTAGAAGAGACTCACTTAACGCAGGTGTTTTACAGGGAGGAGGGAGAGGAAGAGCCAGGGGAGATGTGGATCCAGAAGGCTAATAGAAATTAGGTTGGGAATATAGGGGTCAGGGAAGTCTACTGTATTGTGGACCAAAAATGAGAACATCTAACTAGCATTTTAAGTTTTTAGCCAGAAGAATAGCTAACATTCCATATAGTGCTTATTATGTGCTGGTCACCATTCCAGGTATGTTCTGTGTATTAACACCTTTCATTTTCACACCACCTTATAAATACATAGGTATTATAATTATATCCCCATTTTACGGATGAGGAAACTGAGGCACAGAAAGATGTGATAACTTGTCTAGGAAATAACATAGGTAGGAAGCTGTAGAGCTGGAAGTCAAAGTCAGCTGTCTGATTTCAGAGATTGGGCTTTTACTATGCAAGACGTTAAACCATGGGTTGCACTGGAAATAAACCCTTTTTAATTAACTTGTATTACTGAATCAAGTATATTATTTTCATAAAATGTGAAGCAATGGATCCTGTCCATTTTTTTCCACTTTGGGAGGAATCCTGGACATCTTTATCTTCTTCTTGCCTCCAAACTTGCTCCAGTTACCAACCCTTTTAAACCTCAGCGGGATCCCACTTTGTTTCGGCTCCCTTGCGTAACCAGCCTTTTCCATCTCTTTCCTTTTCTCCAAGCTGCTTCGAACATAATGTAAACTCATCAACTCCCTTCATCTGCTCTACACCTTTAAGTCCTTCCTCCACCCATTGAAATCTGGGTTCTAAAGAGAAGTTCATGGGGACACCTTCAGGATTGTGAGGACCGACCTGTAGGGCTGTGCCTTCTGTTTTTAATTTTGCTAGCAGTGCTTGGAAGCCCAAAGTGTATGAGTGGAGAAGACAGTCAGATGGAATCTGACAGGCCTAGGAGCTTTGTTGGGATGTACAGCAGAATGACAAGGAAGCAAGGGAGTGGACAATAGCGATAAGAAAGCCATTAATGGACCTTATGGTCTCCGTGGAATTGATATGGAACTGAAGAAAGGAGCCAATTAATGGTCTCAGGAAACAGGAGGGCAGGAGGTTTGCCTAACTAACTTGTTGAGTTGGGGGCTAGTAGATCTGTAGTGGGACTGAGGGAGTGACAGATCCAAGAGGAGTGGGGTTGCATTGCTAGAGTTTAAGGTGTTAGAGAAAGAAGAGCTCGGTGGTGGGGAGGGGGGTTCAGGATCTGGCTATAGGTGTGAACAGTTATTTCAGTGGAAGATACACCTAACTATAGTATCATAAGTAAAGGAACTCCTAACTAAAGGAACAGTTATTTAAGTGGAAAATACTCATCCCCTCTGGTGCAAAGAGGCCTTGTGTGTTCAGTGAGCACTGTGATGAGAATGAATGCAGAGTTTGCAAAAATGCTTTCTATTATCTCTGCCCCTTGCTCGCTGTTAGATGAAGATACTCATTTTATTAATGGGGATATGTTTACTTTTGTAATTGACATATTAATTTTGTTTGCATAAAATAATGCAAAGGCTTTAGTGACAAGGAACATTATTTGTACGATCAGATTGTTGTATGTGTCTTCTTTTTGGTATATTTCCTAGCATAGCAGTATTTTGACCTTAACTGTCATTCTGGGCGATCTGTTCTGGCATTTTCTTTCCAAAAATCAAAGAAGGGAAAAGGATTTGAGATGAAGATGTGGATGGACACTCATCTTTACTAGTTCAGAGTGTTTGAATTATGCTGATAGTTTTGGGGAATGTTCACCTGGGTCGGGTAGAAAGAAGGCAATAATCATGGTTTGGGAAATACCGTTGTTTTCTTTTTGTTGTTCTTGTTTATAGGTTTTATCAGAATTTAAATTATGGTGTTTAAATTTTAGTAAAAATGGAAAATGATGCTTAATAGTACTTTTGTATTTGATGATGTCACCACAGGAACATCAGGGGAAAAAATGTAATCTTCTGTTTGAGAGAATTAGTTCATTGTCAGCCTCCCCCCAAAAGAATACGACTTTGGGGCTAAACATTGATGTACACAAGCAACAAAGGTAGTAGTACAGTCTGTTGGTTTTCTATGAGCTTTGGGCATAACTGTACCTTTAGTGGACTCTGGAAGCCCCCCCCCCCCCCCCATTATTTAAGTCAACAGAGTGGATCAGACAGACTCTAAAACATGGTTTCTTGTAACCTCATAAACAGAGGAAATCTAAGTGCCTGGAATATATTATGTGCTTCAGTTTTCTGGTGTTATTTTAAAAATATATCTTAATAACACCCTGTCTACTTTTATTGTAAGTTATTTTATTTCTTCAAATTTTGTTACCTTTCCTACTTATGTTTAGATTAGATTAAAAATGATACACATACAAAGACTTTATTTTGCTAAGATTCTGTAAAAATAATTGTTATTGTAGTAGCTTCAGAACTGTGTCCCTTAGGAGATCAGTAAAGATGTATAACCAACTCAACAGTTTCAGGTAATAGATTGATGTGTGTATGAAAGAGCGACCTATTTTAAGAAAATCTCATGAGCAGACTACGAGGTTTTTAGCTTTAAAACTAATCTTGGATTCATTTGTCCCTCAGAAAATTAGAGCCAATATTTATCAGTATTTTCCTGAGTATGGAGAGAAAAGAGTTTAGAGAGAGTTTTAACTAATATTAGTGGGAAATTTTAATTTGATTTTTTTTTAAGATCTTATTTATTTATTTGATAGACAGAGATCACAAGTAGGCAGAGAGGCAGGCAGAGAGAGAGAGAGAGGAGGAAGCAGGCTCCCTGCTGAGCAGAGAGTCCGATGTGGGCCTCCAGGACCCTGGGATCATGTCCTGAGCCGAAGGCAGAGGCTTAACCTACTGAGCCACCCAAGCGCCCCTAATTTTGATTTTCTTTCATGTTTTCTCCATATCAGGTACTAGGAAAATAACATTTTTCCATTAAAAGGTCATACCTCTTAAAAGTTCCCCTGATTTGACAGCCTGAGCTTGTGTCCTGACCATAGGATGTTTCCTGCTTGACATAATAGGCTTTGCAGAGTGAGTGAAGACACCCTACCATTTTTGTCATCACTGAATATATGGTGTGACAGGCTTCATGATGTATAGTATAAAATGATTTTCTGTATTTTGTCATTCAGAGACAAGGATGGGAGAATAGATATGACATAAGATAATATTAAACTTTTCCTGTTTCTTCTGGATACACTGATTATTTAAGTCAGATGTATTTCTTTTCTAAGGGTTGGCAATTTTCTCCATTTTTTAAATGTGTTTTCTTATCTTTTTATGTCATAACAAGATCCCTCTGGATGCTTCTACAAATAAAGGCCATCCTGTTTGCTATTAGGATTATCTGAACAGATCTCCAGAGAGTCTATATTTAGAACCAGTAGTTCAGGTTTCATGTGTTATGTCTTTGCAAATGAGGAGAAGCACAGATGTTTGCAGTTTCTTCGTAGAATATACCCGCAAAACAGCAGTCCCCACCAAATCTTCCCTGAAAGACTTGAGGAATTCAAGTGCGCTTTTCCAAAGTGCTATCCAAATTTAATTCCTGTATAGTTTTCCATATTGAAGAAGCCCATGCAGGAATGGCTAATAATGAAATTTTGTAGGGGGACCTGAGATCCCCAGATCTGTTTCCAGTGTTAGTTTTTTCTCACCGTGAAGGGGAGCTAGCACCATAATAAATTCCATTGTTGATAATTTGAGAGCACTAACCAGATAATTATCTGTATTCTGTGTAATTGTGTAGTTAAGTTGCAGCTTTAAAAAAAAAATTTTTTTTTTTATCAACGTATAATGTATTATTAGCCCCAGGGGTACAGGTCTGTGCATCGCCAGGTTTACACACTTCACAGCACTCACCATAGCACATACCCTCACCAAGGTCCATAACCCCACCACCCGCTCCCGACTCCTCTCCCCCAGCAACCCTCAGTTTGTTTTGTTAGATTAAGAGTCTCTTACGGGGGGTGCCTGGGTGGCTCAGTGGGTTAAACTCTCTACCTTTGGCTCAGGTCATGATCCCAGCGTCCTGGGATCCAGCCCTGCATCAGGCTCCCTGCTCAGTGGGGAGCTGCTTCCTCCTCTCTCTCTGCCTGTCTCTCTGCCTACTTGTGACCTCTGTCTGTCAAATAAATGAATAAAATATTAAAAAAAAAAAAAAGAATCTCTTATTGTTTGACTCCCTCCCGATCCCATCTTATTTCATTATTCTTTTCCTATCCCCCAACTCCCCACGTTGCATCTCCACTTCCTCATATCAGGGAGATCATATGATAGTTGTCTTTCTCCGATTGACTTATTTCGCTAAGCATAATACCCTCTAGTTCCATCTATGTCGTTGCAAATGGCAAGATTTCATTTCTTTTGATGGCTGCATAGTATTCCATTGTATATATATACCACATCTTCTTTATCGATTCATCTGTTGATGGGCATCTAGGTTCTTTCCATAGTTTGGCTATTGTGGACATTGCTGCTATAAACATTCGGGTGCACGTGCCCCTTCGGAACACTACATTTGTATCTTTAGGGTAAATACCCAGTAGTGGGATTGCTGGGTCAAAGGGTAGCTCTATTTTCAACTTTTTGAGGAACCTCCATGCTGTTTTCCAGAGTGGCTACACCAGCTTGCATTCCCACCCACAGTATAGGAGGGTTCCCCTTTTTTCCGCATCCTCGTCAGCATCTGTCATTTCCTCACTTGTTAATTTTAGCCACTCTGACTGGTGTGAGGTGGTATCTCATTGTGGTTTTGATTTGTATTTCCCTGATGCCGAGTGTTGTGGAGCATTTTTCATGTGTCTGTTGGCCATCCGGATATCTTCTTTGTAGAAGTGTCTGTTCATGTCCTCTGCCCATTTCTTGATTGGATTATTTGTTCTTTGGGTGTTGAGTTTGCTAAGCTCTTTATAGGTTTTGGATACTAACCCTTTATCTGATATGTCGTTTGCAAATATCTTCTCCCATTCTGTCAAGTTGTCTTTTGGTTTTGTTGACAGTTTCCTTTGCTGTGCAAAAGCTTTTGATCTTGATGAAATCCCAGTAGTTCATTTTTGCCCTTACTTTCCTTGCCTTTGGCAGTGTTTCTAGGAAGAAGTTGCTGTGGCTGAGGTCAAAGAGGTTGCTGCCTGTGTTCTCCTCAAGGATTTTGATGGATTCCTGTCTCACATTGAGGTCCTTCATCCATTTTGAGTCTGTTTTCATGTGTGGTGTAAGGAAATGGTCCAGTTTCATTTTTCTGCATGTGACTGTCCAATTTTCCCAACACCATTTGTTGAAGAGGCTGTCTTTTTTCCATTGGCCATTCTTTCCTTCTTTGTCAAAGATTAGTTGACCATAAAGTTGAGGGTCTGTTTTTGGGCTCTCTATTCTGTTCCATGTGTCTGTTGATCTATGCATCTGTTTTTGTGCCAGAACCATACTGTCTTGATGATGACAGCTTTGTAATAGAGCTTGAAGTCCGGAATTGTGATGCCACCAACTTTGGCTTTCTTTTTCAATATTCCTCTGGCTTTGAGGTCTTTTCTGGTTCCATATAAATTTTAGGATTTTTTGTTCCATTTCTTTGAAAAAATGGATGGGATTTTGATAGGGATTGCATTAAATGTGTAAATTGCTTTAGGTAGCATAGACATTTTCACAATATTTGTTCTTCCAATCCAGGAGCATGGAACACTTTTCCATTTCTTTGTGTCTTCCTCAGTTTCTTATATGAGTACTTTATAGTTTTCTGAGTACAGATTCTTTGCCTCTTTGGTTAGGTTTATTCCTAGGTACCTTATGGTTTTGGATGCAATTGTAAATGGGATTGACTCCTTAATTTCTCTTTCTTAAGTTACAGCTTTTATTAGATTTGGTTTTTTACTTTTTTTGCAAACTCCGAACGCAAGGATGTTCATAACTGAGCCACAAGTGCCCAAATGAGTAGTATTTCTGGCCAATAGAAAAGGTGGACAGTCCTCTGAGTGTAGCTGCATTGGGTGGTTTCCTTGCTCATAGCAGCGTCTACAGGGTGACTAGGTTATAGCTTTCAGTCTGATGTGTTTTGGCACTAGAGAAAAAAGGCACATATCCCTCTAGGATGGCATTTCTAATGTTTCTTATGCCAAAGACTGCTGGCTGGCATTTTGCCAGGAGCCTTGGGTATTGACTGATTTATGTATATATTTAATTCAAATTTACATAATCTAATTGGGCCTTCGGGTTTTTAAGAAATGGCCTTGTTTTATTGCAGTACAGTTCATTACAATGCATATTTTTAAGTGGACTAGCCCAAAGAGCCCGTTATGATGAGTTTGCTAATGAAATATGTCTGAAACTCGGACAAACTTGATCATCACTTATGAGGCCAAGAGTTTCACTTCAGAAGGGAAGCTTGTAGTACTCACTTTTAATGGTTTGAATTATGCTTTTATTTCTCATCAGCCTGAGACTTTGTAGCCTCTGAGAATTTACTCCCTGGTACAATAAGTTATCATTTTATAGCCTCTCAGAATTTACTAACTCTCTTATACAATAAGGTGTCATTTTTCCCCCCACTAACATGTTTCATCCTTTATTTTTCTAGTTCGTTTTTTTCCCAGAGTGAAACTTGGAACTATATTAAGGGTTTTTTTCTTTTTTAAAGTATTTTATTTATTTTAGAGAGAGGGAGAACGCGTGCGTGCATGATTGAGAGCCAGCACAAGGGCAGGAGTGTGAGCAGAGGGAGGGGGTGAGCCGACTCTGCGCTGAGAGGGAAGCCAGATGTAGGGCTCCATCCAGGGCCCTGAGATTATGACCTGAGCCAAAATCAACTTAACTGACTGAGTCACCCAGGTGCCTTTATATTAAGGATTTTTAAATTTTATTTAAAATTTTTAAAAAGATTTTATTTATTATTTGACAGAGAGAGACATAGTGAGAGAGGAAGCACAAGCAGGGAAGTGGGAGAGGGAGAAGCAGACCCCCCTCTGAGCAGGGAGCCCCATGCGGGCTTGATCCCAGGACCCTGGGATCATGATCTGAGCCGAAGGCAGATGCTTAACGACTGAGCCACCCAGGCACCCCAAAGATTTTTTTATTTTAAAAAATAAAGTTCCTCTTAGATTTTTTTTTCCTTTTTAACTTAATGCTAGGTTTGTTTGTCTCAGTGTGGAAAAGAATAGAAAATACTGGCTGAAGGAAATTTTAATGTCTTTTCTGTATCACTTCATTTTTTACCTATTTGCTCCCTTCTTTTATGATTCTAGAAAAAAAATACGGCAACTTTTTTTTTCAAGAGGAAAAATTTGGATAATCCATTTCAAACTAGGAAAATGCCTTAGTGTTCTTTTAAAAACATTGTATGAGATAAGAATATTGATCTTACTTAAAGGTTATAATGGAATACAGATAAAACATTTAGTAGTCTCACTTCTGGCTAGTGAAAATTTGAGCACCATAACATTCTTTAGCTGCTGTGTTCCTGAATCTCAGCTCCCTGAGGACAGCCGCTGAACCTCTTGTTCTCCTTATTAATATACCGAAACTAGTGTTTGGCCCTGAAGGTAGGCAGGAAATATTTATTAAATTGGATTTGACATAGGGAGTGGTTGTTTCTTTGAGTATTTAATTATAATTCATAGTAGAGCTGTGTTCCGTATCTTGATTCCCGCTGCATAGAAAGCTAATGCAGACAGTATTAGTTTTATTCATCGTTTAAAAACAACAAGTACTCCTGATCATAGAGGACCTTGAAGCTGAAGTTAGAAACATTGGTCCTTGGCTTCAGCAACTGAGCATACAGGACAATGTTCTGTTTTTGATTATCAGAGGAAAACATGGTTCAGGTAGTTTTCTCATCTATCTTTTTGCTCATCCCCCTCACCCAGTGTATAAAAATTTTTATTTAGTTGGAATGCCTGAAGATGGTATGTTATGGTAATTTTCTTCCATTGGGTGATTTTTGGTAACTGTAATTCACAGCGATGTATAAGATTTACATTCTGTAACATTCCATAACGTTTATTGTTTCCCTACTGTCAGGAACAGTTTGAAGGACTGGATATATTTAATAGGAATTGTTTTCCTCAAGTAGATTATCACCTGTAAGTGTTTTTTGCCTGGAGAGATAGGTTAGGTAATGTTAACTGCCCTGAAGCTTTTTCGTAGTGCACAGGCCTGGGCCTGAACTCTGCTTTGGTGTGTCTGGTGTGGCGTAGGTTCAGGCATCTGTGCTTTAGAGCTTTTCGGATGATGCTAAGGCCTGTTTGCTTTTGAGAATTACTTTTACCTGCAAATAGGTGAATGCGATAGATCGTTATAGGTGCTGTGAGCGAGAACTGTACTGGGTGTTGTGAGGGCACAAGGAAAGAAGTCCTAGCAGGTACCTCGGGAGAGGTTTCATAAAAGTGGAGACACCTTAGCTGAGTCTTGTTCTCCCAAGTGGTTTAGAGTTAAGGGAATCCCTTGAAGCCGCAGAGTAGCCCAGGCAAATTTCGATCTACAGAGCAAGGTGAGCAAAAAGACTGGTAAGAAATAAGTGATTAAGTTTTGGAAATTGCAGTAATTGGCATGATTAAACTGTAAGGTGAAGATGATAAAAAATAAGATCGTTTTTATACTACCAGAAACAAGGAGACATTAAAAAGTATTTTAAAGGGCGCCTGGGTGGCTCAGTGGGTAAAGCCGCTGCCTTCGGCTCAGGTCATGATCTCAGGGTCCTGGGATCGAGTCCCGCATCGGGCTCTCTGCTCGGAGGGGAGTCTGCTTCTTCCTCTCTTTCTCTGCCTGCCTCTCTGCCTACTTGTGATCTCTCTCTGTCAAACAAATAAATAAATAAAATATTTTTTTAAAAAAGTATTTTAAAAAAAGAAAAAACCCAAAATATAAAGAAGGAAGAATAAGATTGGACTTGAACTTTGGAGGGATACAGGTGACAGTATGGAACATGGATTTTGGGGTGGTGGAGACCGGAGGTGGGCGATGGGTCGGAGACAGTCTCAACACCTGGTCGGGAGCGGTGGGAGGGAGGCCTGCACCCAGGGAGGGGGGTGCGAGCAGCTGGGGGGGAAGAAGACTGAAGAAGAAGCTGAGGAGGTGGAGCCTTGGAGAATCTGTGACTGACTGGATTCGGGAGATTAGGAGAAGACGGTGATTTCTCCCATAGATGGAGAGTGTGAGTGGTGGGCAGGAATGGAAGGGAAGGTTTAAAGGCTCATGACGTTTTGGAAGAAGATAGTGGGCTGGGGATGTAGCTGATGGGGGAGCGAAATGGCCGCGGGGCCTCAGTGGAGGGATTTACCTTGGGTAGGAGAAGGTGTAAAGAACATCTGTTTGGTGTGAAGCGTCTCACTCCTTCCCGCTCCCAGCTCCTGCCCGTTGTGTGGCGCCGACTCCGCTCTGCCATTTATGTTGTGTTCCCCCAGGCGAGTGATCGAGTGACCGGGCAGCAGCTTCTCAAGTGAAGGCAGCTTCTGTTGTTGCTGGAGCAGAATGGGAGGAACTGTCCTTGCTGAGCCTAAACCCGGGCCCACGAAGGGCATGGGCGGCTGCAGTCAGCTGGTACCGCAGGGCGCCCAAGAGTGAGGTCGGAGTAAGAAGAGAGACAAGTTGAGTGGGAGGGAGGGAGAGAGGGAGACGGAGACGGAGGAATAGGGCCTTGAAGACGCTGCTTGAGGGTGGGTCGTCTGGTCTCCTGGCTATTCCAGTCACTTGGGCCACCCCTGCCCCCTTTTTTAACTTATCTGTCCATGATAAATTTCCTGTGCGTTGAAATTGATAGGCTCCTGAAGTGATAGAGAAATGGTAGTGATTTGTTGTTGTTGAGACAGGAGAATAAATGTTGGAAATAACAGGAGTTCTAGCTGAAGAGTTGGTGAGCATGTTCACACCAAGTAACTTTGAGTTCCTAAGCAGGAAACAACTGAACTTAAGTGACTTGTTAGAGATCGGTCATCTGACAAGTAATAGCGAGACTAGAATTCAGATCTTGGACGTCCAGCTCAGTGGTTTTTATACCACATTCTCTTACTTAGGCTAACAGGAGAGTTTAAAAAAAAAAAAAAAAAGTGATGGTCTTTTGATGAGCTGCCTGTGGATAAAGGGAGAGATGTGTCTCCCCCCACCCCCACCCCTTTTGGTGATGGTATTGGACAAACTCTTTGGGATACAGCAGTACAATGACTTTCCTGCTCCGAAGCGCCTCAGTGCGTATCTATTGATGTATTAGGGTCTGGGTACACTGGTTACAGCTACACAAATCTTTATTTTGAGGCAGTCATAATTTTGAGTCGCTTCAGGGAGAGAGATACTTATAAAGCAGTAAAATCCTGTTTGAATGTGGCAGTGCCTTTTCACTGTCTGGATGTGCTTGTGGAAAATGTCTCCCTAGGACCTTTAATTTTGTTCCTAAATTTATAACAGAGCCACTTCCTGATGCTATCTAGTGCTCAGGGTACTTCTGGTGATAAGATTGTTATTAAGTTGGGTAGGTGAGCTGGAGACTGTATCCTGCAGGGAGCCATTTATTGTTTTGTACAGGAATAGGTAGTGCTGGGGATCATGTCTCATTTTGGGCATCAAATGGTCTCTCACTTTAAAATCTGACACTGGCACTACTTTTTCTTTGATTTAAACAGAAAAACCAGCAAATGCTCATATGCGCATGAGAAAGATAACTTAAAAACAACCTCTTTTGAGGCATTGGCAATATTTTATTTGTTCTATGGAAAATAAAAACGAGGAAGAGCACTACAGTAACATTATATACACCTGTGTCCAAATGATGAGAAGTAGATGGCAGTTTGGTCCAATGTCAGTTACTATAACTCTTTCCCCTAGAAAAATATCTTTCTTTTGAGCCCCAATATCGATTTTTAGTTGGAAATGTTAGAAATATATAGGGCTAAGAATATATATATAGTAGCTACAAATCTGAAGAAATTGGCTGAGAAATAAAACAAAAGCTTTATTAAGGACTGTCTGAGGCAGAAGAGTATTGGAGAAATTGGAAAATGCAGACTACAAATGATTGGCTTTCTAGGAAATACTAAGGGATCCGTTGAGACGAGACTCTGGCGTCTGGTCCTAATGATACCCTCGTGCGTTGCTCACTGGGCCGAGCTGTGTTACCCTCTCTACGCACAGGAGTCTTGGGATGCAGATGGTGTTTTTAACCATCGTTTTACAGAAGAGAAGTCCTGAAATTTAGGTTAAATACCTTGCCCAAGGTTTCAGAGCTAAGCTATAAATACTGGACCTGAGATTTGAACACAGGCATGTAGATTCTCATGCTCCATTCTTAATCAGTAGGCTCTGCTGCCTCCAGGTGTGTTGTTAACTCCAGAAGTGACCACAGAGGGAATGCACCTCATTTTGAAAAATATTTTATTTTCTTTTTTGAGAGAGAGAGAGAGAAAGAGCGAGCAAGCATGAGAGCAGAGAGGGTTAGAGGGAGAAGCAGACTCCCCATTAAGCCAGGAGCCCAGTGCAGGGCTTGATCCTGGAATTTGGGGATCATGACCTGAGCCAAAAGCAGACGCTTGACCAACTGAGCTACTTAGGTGCCTCAAATGTACCTCATTTTTTGCTATTTCTCATGGCTTGGGTATGTCTCCATCTCTTGAGGGCCGTGACTTTAGGGACAAGAATCAGCAACTCCTCCCCATTATATTTCTTTCGTATTTCTTCCTTTTCTGAATGTGATCCTTAGGCATTTTTTGGTATCCTGGCTGTTACCTATCTCTGTCCTTTATTTCCTTCATAGCACTTACCGTACGTTGCAAATCATTGTATAATTGTGTTTTCTTTGTTTGTTTTGTTTTTGTTTTTTCATCACTAATAATAATATCCTGTATTTATTGAGCCTTTCCTAGTGGTCTGGTTTGTTCTATATATTTTACTTCTATTATTATTTCTAACAACTCTTTTAGATAGATAACAGATAAGGAAACTAAAGCATGGGGAGTTTAAGAACCTGCCTAAATTTCCACAGCATTCACCATGGCTGTTGCTCTTAATTAGAGGCTGGCAAACCTTTTCTGTAAAGGGCCAGATGGTAAATATTTTAAGCTTTGAGGCATTTCAAGAATATGATATAGATACTTTTTTTAAATGGAGATACTTCTATAATAAGAGAAAAAAACATTTTCCATGTATTTCTAGTTACTGAAATTCAAAATACAATAATTGAGTAAAAATTTTTGTGATATGTCTATTTTTAAAAAAAGATTTTATTTATTTAACTATCAGCACAAGCAGGGGGGGCAGCAGGCAGAGGAAGAAGCAGGATCCCCGCTGAGCAGGGAGCAGGACATGGGACTCCATCCCAGGATCATGACCTGAGCCGCCCAGGCATCTTTGATTCAGGTCTGTTAATGAGGATAATAGAATTATTAGGGGGGGGGGGGCGGGTAACATTTCACTTAATTGGGGTTCAAAATTAGTGTCCTCTGTTATCAAATCAATTGAAATGTTCTTCTGTAAAGACTCTTCTTAGCCTGCGGACCACATGAAACAGGTAAGAGGGCAGATTTGGCTGCAGCCTGTAGGTCGCCCGCTCCTGTCCTTAGCTGCGGCCATGGCACTAACTGTTCAAGGCCGCAATTCTCTGTCGGGGGTGGAGATTATCATTACCTGGAAGCCTTAAATTAGAAGGCTCCAGTCATTATTCTGGGAGCTACAAACACAGTACAAATCTTTGCTTTTATGGAATTAACTGATGGTAAGTGCTTAGTAGAAAAATAAAGCCGAGAAGGGAATATGGAACAGGGTGTATGGGGAGGTTTGAGATTTTAGGGAGGGTCTCTCTGGGAAGCTTGAAGCCCCTGGGTGCCTCTCCCCAGTGGCATTTCCTTTCTCCAAACCTGCAGATAACCATCATTCTTCATGCGTATGTCGAACAACTCTACACAATGCTTTTAAAACATATGTATGTATGATAACATAGATTTTTCTGCAGTTTTTTACATGTAGTATTATTTGTCCAGTTTATTCACATTAATATGTATTGCTTTAATCCATTTGTGTTATCTGTTATCTGTCACTTTGTGACAAGCCCCCAGACGTAACTGACTTAAAATAGCAACCACTGGTTCATGGCTCATGAGACTGTGGTTAGCCACGTGACTCGCGCATCAGGGCTGGGCTTGCTCCCGGCGTCCGGCCAGGTGCTGGAGTTGGCTCCAGTTTGGGCGGGTCAGGACGAGGTGGTTTCTGCTTCACATGTTTTATCCTACGGAAGGCTGGCCCAGTGTTGCTCTCCAGGCAGTTGAGCGGGGTTATAGGAAAGCAAGAGGAAGTGTGCCTGGCCTGGAGGCTGAGGCTAGGAACTGGCACATTCTTTTATTAATGCCCATTTCTGATGTTCTCAGGTCTTGGCGCTTACACGCAGTGCTGCTGTGTGTGTCCTTGGGTACATGTGCTGCAAGAGTTTTGTTAAGGGGTGTGTGTGTGTGTGTGTGTGTGTGTGTGTATGTGCGTGCACGTGCACGGGTGAGAAAGTATGCATGTGCACATGTGTACGTACACACGTAAGCCGGAAGGGAGATTGTTGTGTGTTGTAGGGGATGCCTGCTGTTAGCTTGGTTAAGTATTACCGAGTGACTGGATCAGTTTGCAGCCCTAGCAGTGGCGTGGTTCCCGCTGCTCCCACATCTTTGCTGAGGAGTTTTCATTTTTGCCAGCCCCAGTGGCTGTGAAATGGTGTCTCATAGCGGGTTTAGTTTGTATTTCCTTTCTTATTAATGAGATAAGCACCTTTTCATATGCTTATTGGTCATTATGTCTCTTCTGTGAATTGACAGTTAATATATCTTACCCATTTTTAATTGGACTGTTTTTTCTTTCATTGATTCACAGCAATTTTTTGGATTCCAATCCTTTGTTGGTATTATGTGTTATAACACCCTTTCCCAGTCTGTGCTTTGTCTTTGCATTTCTTTTTAAAGATTTTATTTAATTATTTGAGAGAGAGAGAGAGAGGGAGAAGGCCAAGCAGACTCTGTGCAGAGCCAGAAGTGGGGCTCAGTCCAGGACCCCGAGATCATGACCTGAGTAGAAAACGAGTCAGAAGTGTAACTGACTGCCCCCGTCTTCGCATTCCTTAAATGGACCTTGAGTAACAAGTTTTTAATTTTAATACTGTTGGATCTACAGCCTTTTCTTTCATGGTTTATACTTTTTATGCCTTGTATTTACTTGAAGTTATAAAGTTTATTTTTTTACTTTTTGGTCATAAATCAACTTGGAATTTATTTTTGTGTATGGTATGAGGTCAGGACATTTTCATGGACTTACAGTTCTTCCAGTGTGATTGGTTGAAAAATTTTTCCCTTTCCTCTGCTTTTATGCAATGTCAGCTCTGTCATACATTGAGTTTCTATGTGTACACAGGTTCTGCATTTCCTTTAATGTGAATTTCATATAATGTGAATTTCATATGTGTCGGGGAGGAAGACCTCCCTCTGGGTCCTTCCAACTGGACTTAGAATCAAGTCGACATGAGACAAAGTAAAGGAGAAAATTAAATTTAATGGATGTACGTACGCACAGGGAATCCACAAGACTTGAAATTCTGAAGACCAGCAACAGGAAGCTTCTAGGAGCTAAGGGAAAAGGGAGGGGCCTGAGCACAGGAAAGGGAGAAGACTCAGCAGAAAGGTGAATGGAAACAAGATTGTTCTATCATGCAGATGATGCAGTTCCTCCTTAATACTTCAGTGCCCTTGCAGGCTCTACTTCCCAGTGTAAATCAAGGCTGTTGGGGGAGGCAGAGGGCCTTGCCTGCGTCTGCTGGGTTCTTACTACTTTTAACTCGAAATAATCTTTATGCCAAAGGGGCCCGTTTTGGGGCAGCCTCCCCTGGGCCCCGACACAGTAGAAACGCCTCGTTTTTACTTTTGAAGCTGGTACTTTCTGTTTACTACCGTCACCCCCTGTGTGTGTGGTTTGGCTTTGCGTGATTGCAGCCCCGCGTGGTCAGCCGCGCTCCGGAGGCGCGTCGATGTGCACATCGACATTCCGACTGGGCAGAGGGGCAGGAGTGGCCTGATGCTCTCCCGCAGCCCCTGTGCCACCCCCTACTCCGGAGGGTCCCATCCCGTGGGCATTTCTCCCCACATCATCAGTGCAATGTGCGAGTGCGGTACAGTGAGATACTGGAGAGAGTCCATTCCTACAACTTTGATTGCGACCTGTTGTTACAGTTGTTCTGTTTCATTATTAGTTATTGTTAATCTGTTACTGTACATAATTTTTAAATGAAACTTTATCATAGTTAGGTATGTATGTATGTAAAGAGAAAACCGTGTATGTCGGGATTCTGTATTATTTGAGGTTTCAGCATCCGGTGGAAGTGGTGGAACCTATCCTCCGTGGGTAAGCGGTGGGGGGGGGTGCTGTTACAGTGTGTTAGTGCCTAGGTCATCCTGACTGAGTTAGTGTCCTTCATTCCTTTGAATAATAATAATCGGTCTTTTGGTTGCTCGCTCTGTGCTAGATTACTATACATGTTACTGATGCTTCGATGCATTTGTTCATTTGTCTCATAACCATACTAGGAGTGAGCTGTTTTTTGTTCTCCTTTTAGAGATGAGTAAACTGAGGCACAGAGGAGGCCTGATTAGTTGGGATTATGAACCCAGGCCAGCTGGCCCACAGGTCTCAACTTCAAACCACCACACCCTCTGCTTTTTCTCATTGAATGAGTTAAAAGTGACTCTTCTAATCTCAAACAGTTGAACATTGACTTCAAGTCAACTATATCCCATCTAAAATTTGTTCAGTTACTGATGCTTAAGGTGGTAATTATTAGACTGAGTCAGGCTGGGGCCATAAAGATTTATTTAGTTTGTTTTTAAAATTTAATTTGGCTTCCTAAATGGTCATCTTTGAGATTTCCCTTTTTTCCTGAGGAAAATGTAGAAAATGATTTTTTTGGTATTTTGGAAAATGCTGTGTTTTCAGATTTCTGGATTTTACATATGAGGGCTAGTAGAGGACTTCTGTGTAAAGTGAATGGGGCCAGTGAGCATGTACATTTATAGGTCATTATTTTTTAAACCAAGATGTAGGGAGGATATGACTGTTGGAGCAACCTGAGGGAACACATTGTTTTGGATAATCTTGCCTCTTCTTGCCTGTCTAGCTGTGCGTTTCAGAAACATTCTTCGTCCCGGCTAGCCAGCTGTGGTCGCTCTGTTCCACACTTCCATGGCACTTGTTATCTATGCCAGCTCTTTTGAAATTCATAGTTTAGAATTTAATTGTTTGATAACATTTTTATTACTTTTCTGATTGCTGTGGAAATTGTCTTATGTTCCTAGCAATATAGTGATAAGCTTCTTAGGACAGGGGTGGTATTTTATAGTTCTTATTAATAGTCTATACTACCTCTTAGCACAGTAGCTAAATACAGTGCAGGTGCTTAATAATTGTGTGTGTGTGTGTGTGTGTGTGTGTGTGTGTGTGTGTGTTTAGAGAGGGAGTGGGGGAGGGCCAGAGGAAGAGGGAGAGAGAGAGAATCCCAAGCTGAGCATGGAGCCCAGCACAGAGCTCGATTTCATGACCCTAAGATCATGACCTGAGCTGAAATCAAGAGTTGGATGCTTAACTGACTGAGCCTCCCAGGCACCTCTGTTCTTTCTTTAAATGCGACTCCGTGAACAAGACTGGAGTGAGAAGGGGTGTATTTATTTTCAACTTAAAATTTTTTAGTCTTGGGCACCTGGGTGGCTCAGTGGTTAAGCCGCTGCCTTCGGCTCAGGTCATGATCTCAGGGTCCTGGGATCGAGTCCCGCATCAGGCTCTCTGCTCAGCAGGGAGCCTGCTTCCCCCTCTCTCTCTGCCTGCTTCTCTATCTACTTGTGATTTCTCTCTGTCAAATAAATAAATAAAATCTTTTAAAAAAATTTTTTTTTAGTCTTATTACACAAAGGTTTTTAAACAGACACTTTGTTCAAAGAATTGCAAGAAACAAAACATGAATCATAAACAGTTCCTGCCCTCCAAAGGAATAGGCTATTAGAACAGTTTACAAACTGTAAATACAGTTGTTAATTTGGTGTACGTAAGTACCCATCTTCCTTTCACAAAAAGGACTAGAGATTTTTGATGATTTAATCAGGAAGATCAAACGTATAAGGAGAGAGAAAGTCATTCAACATAAGCATGGAGTAAGTTACAAAGCACTGGGGCTGTGAGTGTCTGTAGAAGGAGAAGTTGTTTTGTACCCGCGGGGGTTTGGAGTGAGACTGAGGGAGGTAGCGTGTGACCTGGGCCCTGAAATAGGAAGGTAGGATTTTGACAGGTGAACTTGGCACGGAGGGTGGAATTGTGTTTAGAAAGATGGAACAGTATGAACCAAGGTCTAGTAGAGACAGAAGAAGCTGGCTGTGTTGGAGCAAAAGTAGTTCAGTTTGGCTAGAATATAGGGAAGTAAAAGCTAGTAAGTTGGGGTCAGTTGGTAGAGAGTCTTAAATATCAGGACTTAATTCAGTAGACGGTGGGGAGCCACTGAAGTTTTCTGAGTAATATGGTATGAGCCATGCTTTGGAAGATTAATCTGGTTACATCGTAGGTGATGAATGAACAGGAAAATCCAAGTGTTTTTCGTTGTTGGTTCCTTTTTGTTTTCTGTATAAAATATAATGAAAACAAACATAAGCTTAATTTGGTCATTAAATAATGCTGAATATCTTCATTAATTATTGTGTAAGAAAGTATATATTTGCGTTCTTACATTCAATTACCTTTTAAAAGTAGTTGAGGCCCTATTTACCTGTTGGACTCTAATTAAAAAAAATTTTTTTATATGACTGGCATTTCTTTGGGGGCTTCCCCACTGTCAGAAGTCATTGTTGCACTTGTTTTGTTTTAACAAAAATACAAGAGAACAAATCTACACCTTTTTTTACTTTCTAGTAAGTTTAAATCCTTGAGGGTTGTAGCATCACATGGACTCTGTGGCCAATGGCTTTAGGAGGGAGATTGCTTTGGAATTCGGCAGGGACCGCGCCCCTGTTTCCATGAGCATGAGTTACTTTTCCCCAGATTATTCTGGTTTTGTTCAGTTTGCCACCAACAGGTACCGTGTCGTGCTTTGCTTTGTACATATAAGCTCATCTCTTGCCTAGGTAGAGTTCCGTTTCATCTCGAGCGTGAACACCGTAAATTTTAGGAAGAGCTGTGTGTTCTCTCTTGTTCTGGAGACCCCACTTACCACCAGCAGAAATGGCCTTGGACCATAGCCTTTCAGAAATAATTGTCATTTTAGAAGCCCTGTTCCCAGTAGGCCTCCACAGGCTCCAAGATGGCAGAAAGAGCAGAAGTACTTGTTGCGTTTGGATTCTAATTAAATTTTTGCATTCGGATTCTTCTTCAGTTAGTTATACATTACAGAGAGCTTAATTTTCCAAATACGCTGTTCTGCTTGTAGCATTGTAAAGCTCAAAAAGCCTTCAGTACCCCTTCCTTTGGCCACTGAATGAAGTCTGAAGTTAATAACCCAACAATCAAGGCCCTCCCTCATTTCTCTCTCCCACTCCCTGACTGCTTCAGGAAAACTGTTCCTAAAACTTTTCTGGTGTCCTGTTTGTCTCATTTACTCTGTTTTCTAGGACTTTCTTATAGTCATAAGATTAAAAAGGGGGAAAAGTATGTTGAGGCCCTGAGAACTTAAGAGACTAGATTATGTCTGGCAGAGCTGTGATGAAAGCATTATCGTTTGTTCAAAAATTATTTTTTGTACTTGCTAGGTATGAGACGTTGTGTCACACCTTGCGGTTGTGATGGTAAGTGACACAGACATAGTCTCCGCTCCTGATATCCCACAGTCTTGAGAGACACACATTAACCATGAATTATAATTAAACCAGTGTTGTAATTACTAACCAGGGTGAGCGGCCCTATCAAGGAAGAGTACTTGGGGAGAATATAATGGGGGAAGGGGGCAAAGCAAATTCAGAGTGACACGTTGGGGAAGGTCTCTTCGTGGAAGTGAATTTTCCAAGCTGCGAATTGAAATGTGAGCGCTGCGGTGATCATGCGAGCCAGGCCACGAGTGAGAAGTGCTTTTCAGGCTGAGAGAACCGTATGCGCGAAGCCCTGCCCCATGGAAAAGAATTTGGGGTAGTAGAGAACCTGAAAGAAAGGTCAGTGTGGCCAGAAGGTGTTTTGGTTACTGAGAATTCAGATGACGCTAGAAAAGTTAGGCAGAGACCAGATCTTACAGAGCTGTGTAGGTCATATTAAGGATTTTTCATTTTATATAAAGTGCAGTGGGAAGAAAGTCGCAGCTGAAGGGCTTTTGAGTTGAGCACAACCCCATTTATGTTTTAAAAAACATTAATTTGCGATTAATAATATATCTTAAAATCTGACCATTTCTTATCTTCACTACCCCACTCTGGTCTAATGTCATGTAAATTAACTGGTCCCTTACAGCCCCAAGGCCTATACTTGACTTAGTCCCCTGGTGGTTTCCTTTAAAGTGTTAAGAGCACAGTTCTCTGCTCCAAATCTCCTTGTCGTTTCCCATTTCATGCACAGTAGAAGGCAGAGGCATGCTGCCACCTCAGGGTCTTTGTACTTGCTCTTCTCTTTGCCTGAGATACTTTCCCCATATGCACATGCTTCACTTTCTGACCTTCTTCAGGTCTTCATACAACTGGTGAGTCTGTCCCCGGCCACGCTGTGGAACACCAGTCTCCACTCCTGCCCATCGTTCCCTGCCTGCTCTTTCTGCCTCCTACTGCCTTCCCACATCTGTTACATTAGAATTTAAGTTTCCGTAGGTAAAGTATTCTGTAAGAAAATTTCGTGCACCAGTGTATTCTCAGTGCATGGAATGCCTGGCATGTAGCAGACGTTCAGTGAATAGTAGTTGAATGGGTGGGTGGGCGGGTGGATGAGAAGGGGTTGGAAGGGTCTACAGTAAACGCTGAGTAGAAACTGAGAAGGCTCTTTGGATGAGTCATGATGTTGGCGGAAATGAAGGTTGTGAAAGTTGCAGAGAAATGATGGATTCAGGATACATTTTGGATATATATTGGGTTCAACATCTATACTTGGATAGTTTACAGTTCCTAGTTCACTTGACAACTTCAGTGTTCTTTCCGTTAAACCACATGAAACGTATTGTTAGCTGGTGATATGTTAGTAACCAGATGAGTCTTTTTTTCTTTTTTTTTTAAAGTCTGTGCCTACTGGTGCCGTCTTATTCACTGGTGACTGTAGAATGTGGTGTGCAGGTTATTAAGAATTTGATAAATATTTCGAGTGCTTAACAGATTTGTTACTTTTATAAAATTGAATGTGTGAGACAGTAAAATTAGCAGAAGTAAAATTAGCATGCGGTAGTTGTTTTAGTTAGCCTAGGGTAGTGGTTCTCCAGTGAGGGATGATTTTGCCTTCTGGGGAGCATTTGATAATGTGCGGAGACATTTTTGGGGGCCTCATAACTTGTGGGGTGGTGCTGATGGCACTAGTCGTTGGAGGCCGGAATGTTGCTAAAACGCCCCACCATGCGCACATGAGCCCTCCCCCCCCTGCAGAGTTATCTGGTCCAGAACAATGAGATTAAAACTTCACTTTCTGTCGGAGCCAAACCTACAGTTACTCTGTTATAGCCGCATCTGACACAGCTGCTTGTCCACGCAGGCTCTGATCAGAACGGTGGGTCTTAACTTTTAAACAAATACACATGACTGACACGTGCACGCTCGTGTCCTTAAGTCCGGTTGAAAGCTACGTCTGCAAAGTAGTTCCCTTGACAAGGCTATCTCTGTTTATGCGAGCCTTCGTTTTTCGAAAGTCTTTAAAAAATCTCCTTATTGGCACCACATTTTCTTCTGAGGGTGGATTTGGAAATATCCAGTACTTTCTGAAGGTACTTTAATGAGTAATGATGTTGTGTAGTAATTTTTTTGTAAGATGAAATTGAAATATGACCATAAAGAAATAATTGTTTCTAAAGATAGTTTATTTTTACTTATTTATTTGAGAGAGAGGGCACAAGTGGGGTGAGGGGCAGAGGAAGAAGCAGACTCCGCCCCGAGCAGGGAGCTTGCCCAGCTGGCACTTTGGGATCATGACCTGAGCCGAAGGCGGAGGCTTAACTGACAGAGCCACCCAGGCACTGCAAAAATAAATCAATTTTAAAGCTGTGATCTTTTATTGTTTTGAAGCAACCTTTTGTATTAATACGTAACATAGCTAAGGATCTTTGAGTCCTGTATTTATATTCATGGATACCTAAAATTGGCAAAAGGTTCCTAGGGCTTTATCTCCATCTGAAGTTTTTCACTGATTTTTAAAATTCTTTTTAGTTTAGTTTTTTTTTTTTTTTTTTTTAAAGATTCTATTTATTTATTTGACAGAGACACAGTCTCTGAGAGGGAACACAAGCAGGGGCAGTGGGAGAGGAGAAGTAGACTCCCCGCTGAGCAGGGAGCCTGATATGGGGCTCCATTCCAGGACCCTGGCATACATGACCTGAGCTGAAAGCAGATGCTTAACGACTGAGCGACCCAAGTGCCCCTAATTTTTTTTAGTTCTTGACTTTAAATTGGAAGTGTCAGGGCACCTGGGTGGCTCAGTTGGTTAAGCGTCTGCCTTCAGCTTGGGTTATGATCCAGGCACCCTGGAATGGAGACCTGGGTCTGGGTCTCTGCTCAGCGGGGAGCCTGCTTCTTTCTCGCCCTCTGCTGCTCCCCGCTCTTGTTCTCTCTCTCTCTCTCTTTCCTTCTCTCTCTCTCAAAAAAAGTGTCAAAGTGTCAAAGATTAATGTGACTTTTTTTTTTCTTTTTATATATTAGGCTTTGAAATGTTGCAGGATGCTCATCTGTGTGTATCCTGCAGGGGGCGCTGGTGGTTTTGCAGAGTTTTTGGTGCTGTTTACCACTCAAGTAAAATTCCCCTAAACTGGAAAATTATTTAATTACTGGTTCTGCTTGTAGAATGCTGTCTTGTAATTGTTGAGAATCAACAGTTTTATTACTGTTATTTTAAGAGCTGTGTGTAGCAGAAAAAAATTGTAACAGGTTCTAAGGACATAATTCATTTTGTTCCTTATTTATCTATGTTATTTCTTGTTACAGTCTCTGGGAAAATTAAATTTATTCCAACCCTGAGTGATATTCTCTAACTCCTTTAAAGTTCCCAAACTTCATCAAAACTGGCAAGAGAACTAATTTTTACAAATGAATTCCTTTTGAAGTCCCCCCTTTCGCTTCCCTTTGTGTGTTCGACTCCCCCGCTCTTCTCCCACTCTTTCTCTCCGTCTGTCAAGTTCAAGAGCAGCTCAGATGCCATGAATTAGGTGAAACACAAAAGGGGGAAAGGAGACCCTTTTGAAGAACAAAGGCCTCCCATTAGGCTGCCATGTTCTTTTTTGACCAAACGTGCCCCCTGCATGGTTTCTATTGTTGCCCACATGCCCTGCACATAAGGTAAATACAGTAGATCCTCATTACTTCACGGCTTCCTCCTCTTCCTCCTATGCCACACACAGCCAGTGAAGCTTGCGGGCTTTGATGTCGTTAGGCATTCTTATACAGTTGCTTTATCTCCTTTAAAAAACTACAGGGGTAGAAATGGCCGTGGAGAGCAATGCACACCAAGTAAAACCCCACACTGAGAGAAAATTAGCTGATAGAGAAGCTGCAACCCAAGAATCCAGGGCAGATGGAAGGAACCAAAGATTTTCCTGCTTTTATTCTTCTGCTCTGGGCCTTTTAATACCCTGTATTTTTAAAATAATAACTTTGATTTATGCTCCCTATAGGTTGGTGAGTTAGTTTTTGCTTTCTTTGTCTATGTAACAAAACACACAAATGGGAATAAATTTAATTGCTGAGAACAGTTCTTTTCCTCATGAGAAACTCCTGCCAGTCTGCGCCTGCTTATTGGGTGTTTGCTCTGGTGTCACGTAGATGGCTTCACTGTGGGTGTGTTGTCTTCACAGTACTTTTCACTGGGATGGAGCTGAGAAATGATTTTTTAAAAAGCTTTAAATGGGAAATAACAAAAGGGATAACCTATGTAGAAGAAACTTAAAATTTCACGGAAAATTATTTCATGTTTTACGTACTTGAAATTTAGCCTGCTTATGGTCAAGTTGTTTAATGTTGCTGGCAAAGGTTATTTGCTTTTACAAGAAGTGTGAGGTTCTATATATTTACCTACTGTTAATCATTGAGAAAAACATGATCAGGTTAGCAAGTCTTTAGGAATGGCCTTAATTCACTGCGAAGATGGCGTATCAGATGATTAAAATTTTAGAATATGGTTTGATTTATTTTTATTCTTCAAAGAAATTGGATAGTAAGTGCTGTGTGGTAGGGTTTGGGGGCTGTCCAAAAGATTTGGGAGAGAGAGAATGTCGATGGGGAAAGAAAGAATGATATTCCCTTTTTTTGTATTTTTGAATTAAAAATTGCCATCTAGGGAAGAGCAAGGTTAGAGCTTCTGACTGTGTTTTATTTGATGTTGAACTAATGGTGGGCTGCTTGTGACAACATACGGTAAGGGTGTTGCCTTTTTAGGATTATAGAAGTCATTCAGTGGAGTAAAAAAAAATTAAAGAAATAATTCCTTTGTAGGAATTTGTGGGAGCTGTAGTGCCATTTTATTTGAAATTTGAAAATTCTATGAGGAAATTTTTAGTATTTGTTTCTTTTTCCACATGCATTCAAATAAAAATATATAGTACAATAGCCCTTCTCCCTTTTCTTGGTACTGAGGATTTTTTTTTTTTTAATACTAAAACCTAGCTAGAGCACTTGAAGTAAAACAAAACAAAACAAAAATTAAACGTGTTAACTACTTGAGGAAATGTTTTGACCTTCAGTGGACCCTGAATGTTGCTTTTCAGGAACTGTATCCCTTGGTTTTTTGTTTTGGGGGAGGGGGTACAGTAGTTTGCAAGAAATCCTTTGGTTTATGTAGTTGACAGCAGAATAAAAGGCAAAGAGCTTCTTGCTTTGTGCTGTGTAGGAAATTACCATTTCTGTTGTCTGTGCAGGACGCTCTAAAGATGGAGCCAGGGAGCCTCAGAGGCCAGAGGGAGAGAGACTTGCAGTTCTAATCTTTTCTTGCTGTTGCCTCTGGTCATAGGATGGATTGTTTTTCTGCTTTTGTTCCTTGGGGTGGCATCTGTCTTTAGGAGAAATCACTTCACAGTCAAACACAGATTGCTGAACTGTGGCATTTTTGCTGTTACTGTTATGCTGAATTCACTGGGAACCGTTTCAATATAGGTGCATTTAAACACTTGTTATTTATGAATGGGGAGAGGTGGAGAGCGGAATCTCATTCTTTACTGAATGCTTCATCTCCTGCCCATCACCTTTCACAAACACAATTCTGCCCTAGCACATGGCTTTTCACGAATGCCTGAATATTTATGCTAATCTGAGAGATCCCCTGCACCAGGGATTGCACATTTACACACTTTCCACATAGAGAGACACTTACGAAATTGATGATTTCTTGACACTTTCCAGTTTATGATTGTACCTTTCCAAATTAGTATTGATTTTATTTCAAATATTATTATACTTTGATGTGTACTTATAATGTTTCAGTTATTAAAGTAACATTTTAGGACTTTGTGGCTTTAAATTTAAAGAGATGCAAGTTTTTAACATATTATGAAACATTGCCTTCGTAATGATAACAATAATAATAGTAACTGGAAAAATAATAAAGTTAAATAATTAAAAAATAGAAAAGGCTACTTAACCAGGGAAGTGGAGACAGAGCATTTTAAAGCAGTAGACCATCTTTTTTCTTGAGATGCCATCTGAACAGTTACAGGCGAGATTTTAAACATTAAGTGTATTTGTGACTAAAACCTGCCTTCTCAAGAATGCAGCCTGATTGCCACAATTTCACAGGGCTCTCACTGTATAGAACCAGACTTAAATGATGGCTGAAAGAGACGGGGCATGATAAGATTGGCCAAATCTATATTTATTGAAAGATTGAGCATGAAAAGATTTGGAGCTCTACAGGAGTTCAAGGAAGTAGGATTTATAAAAAATTGCAATGAGTGACTCCCCCCCCACACCCCCCCACCCCCCCCACCCCCCACCATGGGTAGATTTTGATTTAAAAACCTCCAAGGGACTGGCAAGCTGTCCCCTGGGGAGAAGGATGTGCGAGGAGGGAAGGAATCTGATGAAATCGGACTTTATTATTATTATTTTTTTAAAGATTTTATTTTTATTTATTTGACAGAGAGAGATCACAGTAGAGAGAGGCAGGCAGAGAGAGAGAGAGAGAGGGAAGCAGGCTCCCCGCCGAGCAGAGAGCCGGATTCGGGACTCAATCCCAGGACCCTGAGATCATGACCTGAGCTGAAGGCAGCGGCTTAATCCACTGAGCCACCCAGGCGCCCCGAAATAGGACTTTAGAAAGTTACTGTGGAAGGCTTGAAACTGGGAATGGAGAAAAAAAAATTAAAGAAATATCAAGAGAGAAATATTTTTATAGACATTCATAATTTTTTTTTTCTGTAAATATTGTTAAAAATAACACAGGGATGGCATAAAATGGCCCTCAGGCTAAGAATGAGTTTTACATTTTTTGCATTTTTAAGTGGACAGATATAAAAAGCATAATACTTCATGACACTTGAAAATTATATGAAATGGACATTTCTGGATCCATAAAGTCTCACTGGGACACAAGCATACCCTCACGCTTAGTGTCTGCTGTGTAGTGTGTTTGGCTGCACCACGCGTGCTGCAGGGACCCAGGTGAGCAATTGTGAAGAGACTGGCTCGGAAAGACGTAAATGTTTGCCTCCTGGCCTTTTCCAGAACGTGTTTGCTGTAATAAAGGATTGCCTGCAGAATGTCAGAGTGAACAGTGTAGACTCTTTGCTAGGGTTAGGTATGTTTGATTTGTGTTTGTTTTCTGTGTTCTCGTACATATTCATCAAGAATCAATGCTCTTTTTAGTGAGTTTTGTTAATTCTGCAGAATGCCAAGATAGTAAATAAAAGCCCTTGCGGCGGCGGGGGGGGGGGGGGGGCTTGTAATGCTTTTATGGGGGGGGTATCCTTATTCAAGTTCATTCAATATGTTCCTACTCATTGAGATTTCAGAAGATCAAGCCATACTGAGAACTCAGTCTGAACTTCCCCAGTCTGTCCAGAGTTTTGTTGTGCTCTCTCTTGAGAGAGCATGGGAGATGCCATTGTTTGAACACCAGGAGAGGTATTTACTGCTGTTACGGAATAAAATTCAGCCAAGGAAATTCAGAAGTCTAATTAGCTGTATTAAAGGATTCATGAATTAGATTGCATCCCATGTAGCAAGTAGAGGGGAACTCTCAGGAGTTGTACAAAAATGGAAGGTTTTTATTGGGAAGGAGGATGGAGCAAGAAAGTTATTCCCGAAAGAAAAGGATTGTTCCAGGCAAGCTCACATTTCCTTAGGGGTAGAGGCAGGTTGTCTTATCCTCTAGACTACGTCATTTTCCTTTGGGGGATAGAGAGGACCCTTGTGCCAGATTACCTCACCATCACCAGTCAGAAAACTGCTGACTGACCAGCTGTGAATACGTTTCTGCGGGAGGTTGAAAACAATCAGATTAGGTTTTGAGCCTCAACTTGGTGACTTGGCCTGAGTGCTGCTATTTTGGGCCTGTTGTTCTTCACGCTGCTGTTTGTGCAAGTTTGAGGTCTTAGAATTAGTACCCAAAGTTTGCCCCATTTGAGCCAACTACATTGAAATGGGCAGTGAATCTTTCTTGAGAGTATTAGGCCTTCCAAAATTTGTAAATCCGGCCTTTTAAAATGCATTTAAAGAATTGCACTAGAACAGTTGATTTGTTGGGGTTCCTGGCTAGCTCAGTCTGCAAAGCTGGTGACTCCTTGATCTTAGGGCCCAGTGTCGTGGTAGAGTTTATTTAAAAAATTAAAATTTAAAAATAATAAAGTTAAAAATAAGATAAAACATTTTCCTTTCTCTTATCCTCTGGACCAGTAGCTTCTGTGCTTCCCTATTATACCTGCTAGGAGGTGGCCCTTGTGGGGAAGTAACCCGGAGCTCTCCTGGGCTTCTCTGGGAAAAGATAGGATGACCGTGCATGCTGTGATCTACTGCTGATTTGCCTGGGTGGAGGGAGCAGTGCAGACAAGAGTTTGAACTTGTCCATTTTCTCTGATTCTTCTGTCTTCCTCCCTCCTAACAGCTTCACATGCTCAGGAGAATAGAATTAGGGATTTTGAAATGTCATAATGAAATAAATTATTGGGTTTAACCAAATTATAGAAGTCATAGTTAAAAAGAAGTTATTTAATTTCCTTGTATTTCTTCTCTTAAATAATTGAGCCTGAACCATGAGCACTTTGTTTATGACTAATTTCTGTGAAAAAACAAAGGTAGTAAGTGTAGATCAAACTCCTGATTTATGCTGAATGACCACTAGCTGCAAATTAAGTGACCCCCCCACCGAACTAGGTTTCTTTTCCTAATCATATCTAAAGAATGACAAGGTTGATATTTTCTTTTTTACTGCTTTTGGTTCATATTGTATTACTCTATGCAGGATTTAAAAAAGTACTTTTTAAGTTATTATGCATGTTTTTACTCACTTATTAGAGCTGTAATCTCTAGCAGGAAATATTTTGCAATTTAATCCATTGCTTCTGTCTTCTAGTCACCACCCCCTTCTTCCCCAGCACTTTTAGGTAAAGTTTAAGGAATTTTATAGTAATGTGCCTGGATATAGAATGAAGCTGTCAAAAATCCATATAGCTATAGAACTAATCACAGTACTCAGTTTGATTATTTTGATTTCTTTTTTAAGATTTTATTTGTTTATTTGACAGAGTGTGTACAAGCAGGGGAAGCAGCAGAGAGAGTGGGAGAAGCAGACTCCCTGCTGAGCTGGGAGCCCCACATGGGGCTCGACATGGGGCTCGATCCTAGAGCCTTAGGATCATGACCTGAGCCACCTAGGCACCCCAGTTTGATTATTTTTGATAATTTCTTTCCCTAATTTTTTTTTTCTTAGCCTTCTAGCTCCAAGTACTGCCTAAAATAATACCTTTTCTGGTAAATGTGTATAGGAGATGTGGCAGTATTGAAGAGGCCGATGTAATTTTAAGTTACCTATTCATGTTGTTTGATTGGCTTTGCTTTTCGAAGAGTTTGCTGTAAGTATTTGGTGTATGCTCTGCTTTAGAAAATTTCAGTATTTACTCACTGCCCTGAGTTCTAACGTAGTTAATATGTTTGGTAATTAGGATTACCTCTCTGTAGACTCAACTGTTCCATCAGAAAGATTGAGGAGTTAAAGTAGTTTGGTTCTTATTTGTTAATAAGTTCAGTTGTGTATATAAACCATGAATTTTGGTAAAGTTACTTTTTTTTTTTAACAAATCAGTTTTTGTAAGAATTCTTGTCACTTTTCATTAATGTCAGCATCTCCGTCTAAGACTATTGGCACTCCTTCCACTTTCCTTTGCAGTCTTTTCTTGTTTTCAGCCTTTTTTCTTATCTTTTTGAGATACTTGTTTGGAACATGCTGTTTTAGCCCTCAGCTTTGCTGCTGCTGAATTCCAGGATTAAGTTAACTTTTATCAGATGAATGAGATCATTATAGATGGTGGAAGCACTGTGATGAGACCAGAAGTGTTCGCTCGTTCATTTGCTCGTTCGTTCTTTCTTTTTCCTTTTTGGAATCCCTTGTGCATTTTGCAGCAAGGAAGGAAGGAAGGAAGGAAGGTAGTGGTGAGGAGCATTATCAATTTGCCCAACAGGAATTAGTGTTTTTGGAAGGAGTATATATAGAGGAGTGGTTTGATTTTTATTTTATTTTGTTATTCTTACAGTGGTTGTCCTTTCCCCCCTGCAGATTATTAGAAGTTTCATGACTTCCCTTGCTATGTCTGTGATAAAGAAAAAGGACTGATTAAACCACACAAGAAATTTATTGTCATTATTTAATAGCTTTATTTCCTTTTTAATTAATTTTTCTCCTTACCATTTATATTTATGCGTATTTTTTGAAAGTCATGGTTTCTCCTACTGGAATGTATGTTGCATGCAGGCACAGGTATTGGCATGTTCTCTGTGCTGTCCCCAGCGCCTGAATAGTGAGCCGAGCTCAGGCGGCCCTCGGATACCTGTAGAATCAGTGCACCGACGTGCAGACTGCGGAGGCCAGGCGGGGGTGGCGGGAGCTCTTGTCTGGGAGCAGCTTGCTGAGGAGAAGCCACGCTCCCACCAGTAACGTTTTCTTAACACCAAGTCAGAGTCTCTGGAGTCTCTGGAGTCATTCCCAGTAGCCCCCCTCACTCCCCAAATCCTTATTATAGCAAAGTTTGTGTATTTTCTATTCTTTAGGAATTCCCAGATCTGCCCAATTCTCTGTCCAGCTTCTCTGCGTCCCCAGTCTGAAGAGCAGCAGCGCACCCCTGTCCTGCAGAATAACGCCGGTCCCCCCAGTGCCCCCAGTGCCCCCAGTCTTCCTTTAACTGATTCTCTACACTGAAGCCGGGATGATATTTGAAAATACAAATCCAGTCACGTCATTCTCCCGCTTAGAGTGATGTCCGCTGCTCTTAGGCTGAAGACTAACACATCACATGCCGCTTCTCCAGCCTCTTCCTCCCTCCTCCCTCCTCCCCTCCCTCCTGGCACTTGAGACACCCAGGCCTTTGTTCACGGCCTCACGGGGGCCGCGCTCTGACCTTCCACATCCCCTTTTGCCCAGTCAATTCCATTTCATTCTCCAGATCTAACAGAAAGAGAGTTTCCATAGGAGAACTGCTTCTTGATGTAATGTTTTCCATTTATAGCATTTATCATACTTTATCATTGATGTCTGCGATGAGACCGGGAATTCCCAGAGGGATGGAACCATGTCTTGTATCCATTGCTGAACTCCCGGTGTCTCTAACACCTGGCACCTGGTAGGTGATTAATAAATAGTGGTTAAATGGCTTAAGTTTGTCTTTTCTGTAGATTTAAGGGATCCATTACTGGTCCATAGATTTTACTTTCAAGAAATCTTAGGGCACAGCATAATCTTTTTAGGCCTCAAAGTTAAGGATAATACTGTTTATCTTTCAACACAAGTAAGAAACTAATGATCTAGTAAAATCAGCTGATTTCTGAGCTGGACTTGAATCTATTCAGGGTGTCTGGGAACTCCCATTTTTTCCTGCCCTGACATGCTTCCTAAGAGAAGATATGCTGACTTAGGGATTTAGCTTTAATTCAACAAACATTTGAAGACCTATGTTATACCAGATACTTTGCAGACTTTAATCGGCTATTTCCCCTTCATTTATCTTTCAGTGATAATAGAATTTAAAATAATTTTAACCTTAGATTTCGTTTTCAAGACCTCTGTTTCATATGATTATGTATTTGGGTGTTTGAGTGTGATTCTTTAAACAGTGCACTTTGTAAATAAAATGTTCACTCGAAAGCTGTTTTTTCACTTGGCTGATAAGTTAAATAAATGCTCTTTAATTAGTACATAACTATGCATGTTAAAGGTATTCAAATGCTATTGGAATAAGGTTTGTGTCCCCAAGTTCTTCTCTTTCCCCTGATCATGATGGTTCTTAACCGTTACTGCGTAAGCCTGATAGTATCTAATGGTTTCACATTATATGTAGAATACTGCCCAGGTATTTGGTTGGGGTTGGCAGTATGTAACAAATGTCATTAATGGACGAGAATTAGCAAACATAATTGGGGGGAAAAAGGTTTAATCTTGAGGAAGAAATTCAATCCCCTGTTTTACAGATAGAAAACAACCAACGACTGCTCAAAGATGCGGACTGAGAGCTGTTACAAGTTTTCAAATGTAGGCTTAGCGGAACCATTTCTGTTTCCCGTAGATGTCTTCCCAGCCGTGACAGAATGTGTATACCAGAGTTAAGGGAATAACCTGTGACCTACCCTTGCAGCTCAGATAACTATTGAAATACTTGGTAAATTACTTAGAAGAGCTTGAGGAATATGTAAAAGGTGAGAAGAGATGTGATTCAGAGTGGGGGCGGATACGCAGTTCTTGGTGGAAGGAGCTACAGCATAGATGGTCCAAAGGGAACAAACCAATATTTGTTGGAGTTGGGCAGTGATGAATGGGATCAAGTAGAAGGCTTAGGAAGCAGGTTTCTTGGGAGGTGAGGAAAAATTTTTCCCCTATCCTTCTAGGTTCTTTTGACTGAACATTAATTAAATTCACATCACACAGATTAGCAGGAGAGAGGCTCCAAATAGGCAGTGGGGCTTTAGGGGGTCTGGGGCCTCAAAGCAGAGGAAGAAACAATTTTGAAGGAAGATGAGGAGAGCGATTGACAAACAAATGTTTGTCATCAGGTAGAATGGTACACCGAGGAGAAGCTGAACAAGCCAGCCCTGCAGACAGCCGGCATGCCTCGGCCGTGTTCTTTGTGGTTGTCCCCAGTGATAGCTCTCTTCCTGGACCAGGCCCCTCAGTCTTAGAGGCAGTTACAGGGGAGGTAAAAATAAACAAACCTGAACCTTCAGGGCCTTTCATCTTCAGCCTAAGATAATGCACATGTCAAAGTGACACATTTTGGGGAGTCTCTTTCTGAACCCCTTCACTGTGTAGAGTGAGAAAAAGGTGGTGCTTAGTCGGAATTACGATTGGAAGCATAAGCTAAGAATTCTGACTTAAGACAATTATTTGTATTTAAAAATATAGTACAGATTTGTGATGTAAAAAAACTTCCTCTGTTGGTCTTGCGAAAATAAAAGTGGACATGATGGGTAGCAAAGATGTTTTATATTTGAGCTTGACTTTTGTTTTGTCTTTGAGATTTTATAGCTGGTTTGTTCATTTAGAGAATTTGGAAAAATAACTCCGAACACTTACCATTAGTGAACATGTTGTTAGGCTCTCAACAAAACAATTTCTGGAGCCTTTTATTTTGTGCCAGTATCAGCCAATGTCACTAAAGGGTATTGTTGGGGAGGAAGAATTTCTCCTGCCTGTCCAGGTCCTTGTAGCTAGACGAAGAATCAAGAGTTGACAGGAGACAGAGTAACAGGAGAAAATAAAACTTAATAGCATATGTATGGGGAATCCACATAGACATGAGGTCACAAAGACAATGAGGCTTATTTGAGCTTGGGAGAGGAGTAGGGGCCTACCGGCACAACAGGGAGAAAATGCATTAATAGGAAGCTGAGGAGATGTTTGGAAAGCAAAGATGTTGTCCTACCCGCTCAGATTGCAGAGAGGAATCTTCGTTAATACCTTTCATGCTGGTAAAACGACAGTTTTGAGGGGGCAGGTAAAGAGCTTTTCCTGAATCTCTGGGTTTGGATTACTTTTAACTCAAAATAATGTTCGTGCCAAGGTGCACCATCTTGGACAGCCTGCCCTTGGCCTCTACAGTATGAATAGTGCTATGATAGTTACCTTTACAAAGGTAGTTGATAGTTGACATTACGTTTTTACATGAGCCCCCCCCCCCTTTTGAAGATGAGAATCAAAGTGGATTACAAACCGATTTTGCTTTTCTTTGAAATTATTTTAATTTAGGCTTTTGTGAACCTTTGACTTTCCTTCCCTTTTCATCAAGATGGTTTCCTTTGCATGTTCTTCCATGTTCTTTATTTTTCAGCCCCAGCTAAGCATACAAAGGGTGATCTTTCTTCTAACCCCTTCCCTGAAATTAATTTGGCTAAATTACCAGCTTCTTAGATATCCTGCAGTCCTCATACCAGAGGCATTTATTAAGTGTCCATATGTGCTTGCTGCTATGTTAAGTGTTGTAGTAATAAAGTAGGAACTCTTGGGACTCATGTCTATTAAGGGCTTTTAAAGTGCCAGGTAACACTAATACAAATCACATTATCAAAGGCATTCATATAACTAGTGTCCCTCTGCCCCTGTCCCACCAAGCTAAGTGCCTTAAATGCTTTAAGATTGCATCCCCATAGGAGGAGGGTGGAGTGTTTAGTTTTCATTTGGGTCTGGTTTAGATGAAGAAATGTAAGTTATACAGTTCTCCAGAGGTCCATTTATAGGCTAGTCTTACTTAAAATGTACATAAAGTATTTGGGAATGCTCTCCCAGTTAGCAGAATGCGCAAGACTGCGATTGTCTGAATGAAGAATAGTGGCAAAAGAGCTATGGTGTGCAAGTTAAAAGTAATGCGTTTGGGGGGAAATATTCTAGTTAACACTTGTAGGATTATGGCTTTCAAGCTGTTGCTAGGGAAAGAGAATTGAAAAGTTACTGTTTGTTATTATTGCAAATAGCAGATTGATGTACTGCAGCCAAAAGACTAGTAAAAGAAAGGTTATTGGAAACAAAAGAAAATATTTTTCTGCTCTTACACCAAAATGATCTTCGTATGTTATATATAGATTTGGACACATCGCTTTGGCAAAAAAGGAAGGTCCACAAGAGCGACAATGAAAGACCAGAAAGACAAAATAATTGCAACACTTCCATCTGGGTTTTTATAAAATGTAGGATATGTAGGCTTTCATTCAAGCGGTTGTTTATTGAGGGACAACTGTGCTCTAGGCCTTGTGCTGGGCTCACAAACGTTGTTCTTTGTTGCCTTTGTCAAACAGGATACTGCTCGTCTGTGTGAACTGTGTCTCACTAACTGTTTTTCTTGCGCTGGGAAAACAAAAAATCAAGAAATACAACACAAATAAAACCTTGAAATTGTGTAAGATCACAGGTTTTAAATCTTGAATGGGCGGAATAAAGAAATGCAGAGTTTGGTTTTGTTTTATCAACATTTGGGACACAGGGTTGATTGAGTAGGATTTGAGAAATAGGGTTCTAGAGCCGGACTATCTGCATTTGAGTCTTGGGTTCGGAGCCTGCCTCTGTGTGTCTTGGCTGCCTCATCTATCAACTGGGCTGTTTTGAGGATAATGTATGCAAAGAATTTAGAACAGTTACTGAACCACAGTAAGGGCTCAGTAAATGGTAGCTGTTAATTTGAGAAACACTAGAACTTCTTAAGGATTTGGAGAACTAGATACTGGACAAATGAAAAATAAAAAACATCCCCACAATTAATCAGCATGTCCTTAAACAAATTTACTGGCAAACTGAAGATCAGATCCAGTGGAGAATGCCTTCCAGTAGAATGTAAATATTCATGTTTTTAGAATCCTGGGATATAATTAAGGTGCTTGAGATTTATTAAAAGGGGTTTTTAAGGGTTGTTTGAATAACAAAAGATTGGCCTGCTGAATGTGGAAGAGCATTCCAGGAATCAGGATTAGTTTAAGAGGAGAGTTCAAAGCTGGAAAGGGAAGCACAGAAAACAGGATGTTAAATCCGTTTGGATGGGTCTAGATCAGTGTTCTCAAACGTGGGCACATTTGTCTCTGAGGTGACATTTGACTATTGAGACATTTTTTATTGCATT
Source organism: Mustela lutreola (assembly GCF_030435805.1). NCBI lineage: Eukaryota > Metazoa > Chordata > Mammalia > Carnivora > Mustelidae > Mustela > Mustela lutreola. Next base: position 5,396,083 of record NC_081303.1, on the reverse strand, counting down.
GCCCCGAGCTGGGGCAGAAGGGCACCACTGGCATCTAGTGGTTAGAGGCGGGGCGTGCAGTGTAATATCCTGCAGTGCCCACGATAGCTCCCCTAGCAGAGACTTGCCAAAATGTAAGTAGTGCTGAGGTTAAGAGTGTAGTAATGGCCACCTGGTAATAGAAACCTACATTTATAATCTTATCTCCACCCCTTCCTCCATAAAACAAATATGAACACAGATTTAGCTCAGTTTAATCTAATTTGCCATGGTGCATACAAAACACATTCTTAAACTGACCACCCTGCTCTCAGTGTTACCTTTTCTCTTTTTTTTCAGTAGATCACTTTACTCCCAATGGAAGAAAATAACAATAGGTTTAGATTAAACGTATCAGGGATCTAATCCCAGCTTTTCCATTCATTTCCTATGTGCCATCAAGCAAATTATCTTGCTTTTCTGAGTCCACCCCCACCCATTTTTTTTCACCTATAAAATGAGTGTAGTAATAGTTACATCCAGAGTTGATAGGACGGATTCAGTGAGTCAAGGGCAGAAACTCCGATAGAAACAGATTGGCCACAAATGGCAGGGAATCCCTGGAAAAGGCCTTGTAAGACAGGTTTTGTTATCCTAGCTCATATGCCGAAGTTCAAGATTTAGTCTCCAGTCCGACGGGTTCAGAACCCCATTTATCAGTACGTGTCTTTAGACAGGACTCTTAAAACCAGGCTCAAGAACGCCAGTTTGTAGCTTCAGATTGTTACCGTTGCTTGGATCTTCCTTAATCTTCCTGATCTCTAATTGTTAGTGTCCAGAACTCACAATCAGACCTTTCTCTCTTCTTGCCACTCTCTTTCCCTGGGTATGTTCCTGGCTGCAAATACTATCTGCAATTTAACTCTCAAACTTACATATCCTGCTCTGTCGTCTTCCTTGTTTTCAGGTTTTTTGGTTTGCTTTTTTTTTTTAATATTTATTTATTTGACAGATCACAAGTAGGCAGAGAAGCAGGCAGAGAGAGAGGGGAGGCAGGCTTCCTGCTGAGCAGAGAGCCCCATGTGGGTGGGGCTTGATCCCAGGACCCTGGGATTATGACCTGAGCCGAAGAGGCCTTAACCCACTGAGCCACCCAGGCACCCCTCTGGTTTGCTTTTTAACACTAAGTAGCTAATGTTACTGAAATTTCCATAATGCCAGATGCCTGGCTAAGTGTTCTACATACTTTTTTTTTTTTTTTTTAATTACAGTACAGTTAACATATGGTGTTACCTTAGTTTCAGGTGTACAATATAGTAATTCAGCAATTCTACGCATCATTCAGCTCACCACGGTAAGCGGACTGTTCTTAATCCCCTTCCCCTCGTTCACCCCCAACCACCCGTTTGCTCTCTCTAAGAGTCTGTGTTTTTGTCTTTTTTTTTTTTTTTAATTCAACCAGCCAATATACAGTACATCATTAGTTTCAGATGTGGAGTTCAGTAATTCATCAGTTGTGTATTCTTTTTTATCTTTTCTCATTTGTTGTGTTTTTTACTCCACATGTGAGTGAAATCATGTAGAGTTTGTCTTTCTGCGACTGCCCTATTTCACTTAGCAGTGCACCCTCTAGATCCATCCACGTTGTTGTAAACGGCAAGATTTTGTTCTTTTTATGGCTGAGTGATATTCCATTTTGTGTGTGTGTACACATATACATGTATATATCACATCTTTATCCATTCATCTGTGGATGGACACTTGGGTTTTGTTGCTTCCACAAGGTGGCTGTATTAATAATGCTATAGTAAACATAGGGGTGCGCTTTATTCCAGACTGCAGATGCACCTGCTTGCTAACACTCTGCCATGGGCACGTCGACTTCACCGTATTCAAACTCCTCCTTTCCCTCCACTCCCAAGTTTTCCCTTCGCGGGCTCGCGGGCTCGCTTTCCTCGGTAGCTCCACCACCTCCCTGCCCGGGGCTGCAGCTCGAACCTGGTCGTTACTCCGCTCATCTCCTTCACTTAACTGTCAGCGCTACCAGACCTTCCGTCTTACTGTTGCTCATGCCTGTTTGCTGTCCCTTCTCCTAGCTGCTGCCGTACTTCTAGCTTCCACTCTCGCCTCGGGACATGTGTTGGTTCAGTTTTCAGATTTAGTCCCTGTAACCTGCATTCATAGAGCTACCAAGTAAACTGTCAAAAAAAAAAAAGGGGCTTTTAAAATTATTATATCACGCTAGGCTTAAAACCCACACAGCTTTAAGGACAAAATTTAGACTTTAAGTTGAGCTCAAGGTTCAGCTTCAGGAAATGATCCTGTCCTTGCTCACCTTTCCACGCTCACCCCCGACACCTGCTCACCTCCCCTCCGACTGGCTCGTAGACTGGCCATTTCCTGGGCTGCTTGTGCCTGTCACAGCTAAATTTTCCCTTCCTGTGTTTGACATTTTACTTATTCCTTTATTTTCAGCTGGAGAGTAGTTGGAAATGTTCTGCTTTTTCTGATCTTGTCTGCCTCAGTATTCTTTGCTTCCCTTGTTTCTGCCTCTCAAGGAAGCCTGCTGCAGCTTCGACCTCGCATCCAGTGGGCGCATCTCTTCTGTGTCCGTGTTGCATCCTTGCAGACGCTGAAGGCGAGGCTTGCTCCGGAGGCAGACTGTCCAGCCTCAAAACAGCCCTGCTCTTTGCTGATGCGTCTCCTTGGGCAACTTGCTCAGCATCTGTATCATTCAGTTTTCTCGTGCAAAATGAGAGCAATACTAGAACGTACCTTATAGGCTTGTTCTTCTGAGGGTAAGTGAGTTCCTGTGTCGGACACGTGGCCTAGCGTGCCTGGCACCCGGGAACCTGGACGGAGCGTTAGTTTGTTGTTATCTTGTGCATCCCTCATTCGTAGCAGATGTTACTGGCACCGAATCACCAGTTTAACATGTTCCCTTTTCCAGTGAGTTGTGAGCTTTTTTGAGAGAAGGGACTAAGTTGTACTCAACTTAAATTTTATTAAAAAATTCTTATGGGGCATCCACTAAGTCAGGGATAGTTGGTGGAGCCCAGACTGTGGCCTGCTTTTGTAAGGCCCTTGAGGTAAAAGGATGGTTTTTACATTTTAAAAGGATTATTCGTGGTGTGGGGAGGAGGGCAACCAAAAGAGGGAAAAGTATGTGAGCCAAGAGCAGGAGCCCACAAAGCCTAAGATACTTACTACCTCTGATACATTTGTTTGTAGAAAACATTGCTAACGTCCGAGCCAGAAGCAGTGGCGAGCCAGAAGCAGTGGCGCTTGCATGGGATGGTTGGGTGGATAGATAGTGAGTAGGTGCTACAGATCAGGGTTGTGGGGATTTGTGCGAGGAAACGGCAGCTACATTGTGAAAATACGAAAGTCACTGGAGGAGGACGCCCTGGTGGCTCAGTGGGTTGTGTGCCTGACTTGGTTTCGGCTCAGGTCATGAGCTCACGAGATTGAGCCCTGCGCTGGGCTCTGCATGGGCTTGGAGCCCCCCGAAGACTCCCTCTCTCTCACCGCCTGCCCCCGCCTGCCCCGGAGAGTCCAGAGTCATTGCTTTCTCATTTGGTGACATGGGTTTAGACTGTCTGTTCTTCGTGTGTAGGGACATTTTCAGGTCCTGCGTTTTTCTGTTGTGTTTGAGAAGTTGGATATAGGAGTGCTGTTCAGATTCCCAGGTCTCAACGTGTGAAAGAAGACAAGCATTTGCTGGCTCCTGCGGGTTGTAAAAATGAGAAGTTGGGGGGGGGGGGGGTTGTGTTTTCCATGAGGCATTCCTGCGCATCCATGCTAGTAAACAAATAGTAAATACTGACTTTAAGTTTAACTGGCTTCATATATTTTGCCTGTGTAGATTTGTAGAAATAGAGAAGGCTGAGTCATAGTAAATTTAGACTAGATTCTTTAATATTTATTTTTGCCGTTCTTAGGGACTTTGGCCAAAGCAATTTACCGTCTATCTTATTTTCTTTTTATGGCATTGAAACAATTTCTTTTCCTTTTTATTTCCTTAATGATTCAACTTTCTATTTGCTCTAAATAGTATATGTCTTAAAGGTAATATCCAATTATAATAAATATTGATTTTTAACATTTTTATAAAAAGATTTATACTTACTTATTTGACAGAGCGAGAGCACAGCAGGCAGAGCGGCAGAGGGAGAGGGAGAAGCAGGCTACCCACTGAGCAGGGAGCCCAATGTGGGGCTCAATCCCAGGACCTTGGGATCATGATCGGAGCTGAAGGCAGTCCCTTAACCAACTGAGCCACCCAGGTGCCCAAATTAATTATTATTTTTTTTAAGTTAATTGGCAACCATTTGCATATTTCTAACCTGAAAATACCAAAATGTATTTCACAGGTTGGTCAGTTGCTGTAAATCACAAAGGCAGGTAGCAGTATAGTGAGAGCTGGAAGCCCAGTGCTTCGGCTCTCTGGTAGACTGCACTGACTGCTGGTCCTGCTGTCCTGCGTAATGGATGTTCTTGGTGCAACTAAGATCAATGCATTTTAATATATGTAGTTCCCACCTCTGTATTCTGATTTGGAGGAAAAACTTTGCCCTAGAACACTGCTTTGTGGAAAAGACTTTATGTCACTATTAGGTTATGTTTTCCTCTTAAAGAGATTTTTTTTTTTTTTTAACAAAAAATGGAGAATAACTTGATGTTTAATCTTTAGTGTTAAGCTATAAAATTTTCCTCCATGCTGCCATGAGCTTTAATAGTTAACGATGATAGACTCTCTGCTTTAATATTTTTCTTAGACTTTTTCTTTTAGAATTCTGTTAATGCCTTTCACAATAAATATTTGTTGAATTGAACCCTGCTGAGTCGATGAATTGTTTTGCTTTGCTGAAACAGATTCTCTCACAAGTGTAAAAGAAGAACTTGTGGCTATTTGCTGTCTGTGCTGGGTTCATTCCTGTCTATGAAACTTTCAGTGTATTTTTTCTTATTTACTTAGATGTGGAAATGAAATGATACTGTAAATCAGTTGTTTGCTATGATGTTAGTGTAAGAGCAGGAAGCTTGAAATTGGAAGATCAAGTCTGTGCCTCGACTCTGGCACTTTGGAGAGCATTTGTGTTAGGGCAGTCTGCGTCGATTCCCTCATCTGTAGAAGAAAGAAGAGAGTAAGGCTTCATAGGGTTTTATTAGGATTAAATGGGATCACATTTAAGCCTACCTAGCACGGTACCTGGTACATGAAGAGTGGATAATAAATATTTACCGGATTAAAAACCAAACAGTGCTTCAGGTATGTCTTAAGACTATTTTACTAGAAGTTTTATAGAATCACAAAACCTTAGAATTAGAGGGGCTGTCAGAGTTCAAGGCCAGCCTTCCTTGTAAGAACTTAATTCCTTCTCTGGTACCCTTGCCAGGCGTTCGTTTCCCAGCTGCTCGCTTTCGTCTTCAGACGCGACTCCTGGCAGGTTTTCCAGAAGCTCCGACTGGAGGCTGCTGAGGGTCTGGCTTCGCCAAAGACCCGGCCCTGGAGCGCGCTCTCGGGAGATGGGTTGAGTCCGGCGTATTTACGGGGGCTTCTCACTGCAGGAATCGGTGGTAAAGGATATAGGGCAGCCACGGCAAACCATGAACCCGAGTCGTTGCCTGTAATAGGAGATTAGGGGAAGGTAAAAGGATAGTGAGAGGAAGGGCCGGAGCGGGTTCTGGCCAGAGAGGAGACTCCTCGACGCACAGCTTCAGCCTGGCCTCCTCGCACCCACCGAATGCAGTACAGAGAGAAGTTCAACTGGAAGTGATACACTCGGATTTATTCCATTTTTAAGTGAATGTTCTGATTTTTAAATAGTTCTCCTTTAACTACTAACTTGAAATATATTCCCTTTTTGTTACTTTCATCTCTTTATTCTAGTTCATTCTCTGTAGCCTTACAGAGTCAATACCTTTCTCATCCCTCGTATCAGATCAGACACCTGCCAGCTTTACCTCTAAAACACATAGAGACTCAGTCCCTTTTGCTACCATCTGAGCTTAGGCCACCATCATTTCTTTTCTAGATTACTGTCATACATGGCCCAGAATCAACCAGTAAGTTTCCATTCCTGCTGTCCTGTTGAGAGCATTTGTCAAAACCTCTGTAGTCCTTCATTCTCAAAAGAACTGCAGAGAACAACTGCCCCTGATCTTTATCTCCTGAGTTAGAGTGAAGCTGAAGAAACACTCCCCTAATTCCTGTTTTCTTGTAGGAATTGCTGAGGTATTGTCATTGTTCCTATGTTCCCTTGGGTTGCTGAACACTCAGAATGTCTGTTGAAATCCAGGCAGGGAGGAGAGGGTCCACCACATGACAAGGTGGGGTAAAGGAAGAGCGACCACGGGGTGTGCTCTGGGCTGTGGGAACACAGAGGAGCAGACAAAACTCAAAGTTTGCTTGTGAAGATTGAAATTGCTTGTTTTAAGCAGTTAAAACTCTCAGACTTCTGTTAACTACACCAGATTATTTTGAAGTATTCTGCAAAATTCCTACAAATGCCCATGATATAGCTCTTTAATGTTTTCTTGCAAGATTAAGGATATAGGGGATTTTGCCAGGGCCAGTGAATAGGAGAGGGTGTGATCATCTAGCTAATGGAGGGCCCTTGGCCCGAGCATTCCAGATCCTTCTGTTGTAATGTCTGAAGACTAGACTTTTTAGGATGGTGAAATGGAGCTGAGATCCCTTCATGAAGTTGTAACTCTTGAATACCTATATTCTGTAGCAAAAGGGTAGGCGAGGAAAAAACCCACCCACTGGCAAAGTATAGCAGTGAAGTCTTTTTAAACTTTAGATCTAGGGAGATGTCATCCTGAGAATTCATACCAGAGCTCTTTTTAAGAAACAAATTCTAAGTTTGAAATCATGCCACCTATGTGATCTGGGAAACCAGGAATAAGAAATAAAAGTGATATTGGGGTAGAAGTGCCTCAGTGGGGTAGAGGCAAATATATGGTCTTTTTGAAGGAACGTACTTTCAACCCAGGCTTCTCGGACTCCTCCTCCAAAGCCTGTATCCCCAGATTATAGAACCCAGGAAGGAAGAAGCCAACATCAGAGTTGCAGCAAAACAACCAACAATAGAAGTAGACTCTCCCCATCTCCATGGACCTTAGATTATTGGAATTAGTCAGATTATCATTCAAATTAACATACAAATGTTTTAATAATAAAAGAGGGGCGTTGAAAACCCGGGCAAGAAGCAAAGTAAAAAATGACAAGGTAGATTTGGCAAAGGAACAATTTCTAGAAAGGAAAAAAATTTAGAAACTCAGTGGGTAATAGTGGACTACAAACTTTTTAAAGAGTGAATTAATAATAGAGCTCAGGAGATTAACCAGATGTAGTACTAGTAGTTATGGATGAAAGGCAGGAATGAGAAGGTAGGAGATTTGGAGGACGGGATGAGAAGATTTAAAATGAATCTAATTTTGGAGTTCAGAGAGAATAGAAGTAGTTCTCAGCTATTGTCAATTCAAATACTATATAATGGTTGAGAATTCTCTAGAATTGATGAAAGGCATGAATTCTCTGCTTTAGGAAGCACAATGAAACCCTAAGTAGGATAGATAAAAATTCTGTCCCTAGAAATATTATAGTGAAACTTCAGAAAATCCAAAGAAAGAATCTTTAATAGGGGACAGGAAGAATAGATCATTGCCCACACAGAGCCACATTTCATAGTACTCAGTAGCAGTAATGGAACCCTGAAGACAATGAAATTATAAAATGCTGAGAGAAAATAACTATCAGCCTTAAAATTTTTACCCAGCTAAACTTTTATTTGAAAATAAAGATGAATTGACATTTTAAACAAATAAAAACTGAATTTGGTGCTGTCATACCTTCACTGAAAGAACTTTAAAATGATATACTTAAAGAAGGAAATTGAACTCGGATGGAAAGACCAAGATTCCAGAGGGAATGAAGCAGATACTGGTCACTTGGGTAAATCTAAGTAACCTCCATACACCTGTCTTAAGATGTTGGTACTGAGTAAATGCTGGATTGACAGATAGTTGATCCATCAACTTTCCTGAGAGAGTGTGCTCTCTCATTCCTCCGTGGCAAAGGGGGACACTGACTTCTTAATTTAGAATTTTTCAAGGGAAGCTGGAATTTCAACAGGACTCCCAACATGGTTAGTCTTATTTTACAAAGTTAGGAGACACATTCAGTCTCTTGGATGTGATTTAGAATGGCTGAATTTCATGAAAGATTTCTATTTATTGGTTGCCGAGCAAATTTTAAATTAGGTATCAACAAACTTTACCCCCTGTTTACCAAGATCTTAAATGTCACTCTTGATTTTTATTTGAAGATTTGAATTTCTACTCAAAATGTTCTCAGATTTTACATTCATTATTTAAAAGACAGTTCTAGATTTATTGTTTCTGAGAACCCATGCTAATCTAGGGCAAATTTTAAAATAATAAATGAAATAGAACTTGATACTCTTTAACTGGCCAAGAACATCACAACCAGAAACTTCTCTCTCTCTTATGGTCCTGACTCTAAAAAAAAGTATTTGCTAGACAGAATTTTTTTCTAACTGTTGAAATTCAGCTATGTTATCAGTAGTATACTTTCAGTGGGATTTTGTTAGGAGGGCCAAAGTCAATAGATGAGTTCTCTCAGCACATATTTTTATATATTTTTGAAAGTTTTTTTTTTTTTTAAGATTTTATTTATTTGACAGAGATCACAGAGAGGTAGGCAGAGAGAGGGGGGGAAGCAGGATCCCCACTGAGCAGAGAGCCTGATGCAGGCCTTGAGCCCAGGACCCAGAGACCATGACCTGAGCCAAAGGCAGAGGCTTAACCCACTGAGTCACCCAGGCACTCCTGAAATAGTTTCTTTTAAGGAGTTTTGTGGACCTAAGTTGATATCCTTCATCCACCATTTATTGGACTTTCTGGGCACCATTCATTTATTTATCGAGCAGGTATTTTTGCACACCTGTCAGGTTCTCGCCTGCACTGAGGTTGCTGTAGTGAACAAGATTAATAAGGTGCCTGTGCTCAGGAAGCTTGCCTTCTAGTGGGGCAAGTAAATGAGTTTTTAAATTAGAAGTACATAAATCAGAAGTACATAAAAAGACCAAAATAGGGTGACATGATAGTAACTGGGGGAAGGGGCATGTGTTTTGGGTTGAATGGTGAGGGAAGGACTCTTTGAGGAGATGGCCATCAGAGCCTGGAAGAGAGACGAAGCCTCCTGAGCAGGAAGCCTCCTAGGCTGACGGAACAAATTGCAAAGGCTGTGAGGCCCGTATGAGCCGGTGTTTCCACGTGCTACGGGAGCATATTAATGTGGTGGTTAAAAATGACCCTACATTGTGTAGAAATAGATTTTGATTTTATAATGGTGTGAGAATCACACTAGAGTGTCATAACTTCAGTTCATATCTTTTACTGGCCCAAGTGTTGCTGCTGTAATTTTTACTCTGTTCTGTTTTCAGCCGGTGAACTCAGTAACGTTTGGTTGGAGATGTTTGATTTGTTTGCTGGTATGTGGTCTGTTTTCATTTGGGCAGTTGGTAGTGACCCCACTGTAATATAAAAACATTGAAATATTTGCTAAACTTAGTTGAATTATAAATCTAGTTTTTTACAGAGGGAGATAAGAGAGAATAACAAATGATCATTGTTTATTACACATGAAAGAAACTTTAAAGGGAGTATCCAAAATGTTAAATTATGCTATAGAATTTAAGCATCTAGTCTCTTTTCTTTAGAATAAATCAGTTTCATAAATATCTAGTTATTTAGTTATACTACATAAATAAGAAACCCTTAAAATCACAGGAAAACTATGTTTCTCTTTTATTTTGAAATATACATATATTTGTACTCTTTTTCAAAAAGTAAATACTTTTTTTAGCTATTACTCTTTGAGTCCTGTGCTGTCTGTTCTAGCTCTTCAGCCTGTCAGACTGAAGCTTTCCAAGGTCAGAATCCTGTCTAGTGTCTGGTCCCGTGGAGAGAGTACAGGGCGTTACACATAATAATCTCTTAAAATTGTTTGAGTGCCTGAATAAACAAATGAATGAATATATGAACTTTACTGTGGAGGTAGTCTTTGGAGAATAATTAACCAATAATCGGCATACTTAAAAAGATAGATTTTTTTTTTTAAAAGATTTTATTTATTTATTTGACAGAAATCAGAAGTAGTCGGAGAGGCAGGCAGAGAGAGAGAGAGGGAAGCAGGCTCCCCGCTGAGCAGAGAGCCCGATGCGGGACTCGATCCCAGGACCCTGAGATCATGACCTGAGCCGAAGGCAGCAGCTTAACCCACTGAGCCACCGAGGCGCCCTTAAAAAGATAGATATTGACTGCTTTTTTAAAAAGTGCCTTTGTCATATTTGGAAAAATTAAGCATTTCTGAAGGGGATGGGGTAGCCAGTGTGAAGAACACTCATACGGACCCAGAATCCGAAAACGGATCTGAATTGAAGCTGTGCTGTCACTCATGATGTGTTCTGAAGTAAATCATGCTGTCTTGCTCGCAGTTTCCTTGTTTGTCCAGTGAGGGGATTAGATTGATTGTTGCTAACATTTTTCTCTACTCTAAAACCCTATGATTTTTATCCTTTGCTATTTGCAAGAGCCAGGAGAGATAAAGGTTGCCTTTTATGTTAGATTTGATTCTAAATCTAATGACACAGGACAGCGGTGCTTAAACTATTTTTCGTTAAATGGTAGTGAAACGCTGAAAAAGGTTTAGTGGGGGTATGAGTACACAGTGTGCTATGTTATGATTAACTGCCACTTCTGTTTTCTTTAGTGGCCTGTACTCTTCATCTGCCTATCTAATTTTTCTTAGTATTGAGATTATTTTAGTACAAACAAGTAGTGTGTTTGTAAAAAAGGGCCCAGCCAGTATGGTAAGCTGTCTGGATAGTTTAAAAAAAGAAAAGATGTCTGGATAGTTGATGGTTTCTAAGTACGGGCTGGTCTACAATACAGTACATTTTTTTAAAGTTTTATTTTCTCAGAGTGGGAGGAGGTGCTAGGTACTTCTCTTTTTAAAATTAAGCATAGCATTCTCTTTTATACCATGTTAGCATATTGTTGACAAAGTTTTCTAAAGTGAAAATCTGTTTAGTAGCATATTCAAGTTTAAGATAGAGATTTTATTTTTTTATTTTTAAGTAATCTCTGGAACCCAACACGGGGCTCGAGCACACACCCCGAGATCAGTAGTCACACGCTCTACCGACTGAGGCACCCCAGAAGAGAGAATTTTAATAGCCTCATCTTGTGTCCCAAATAGCGTGAAGTCGGGGGAGATGATTGGAGTGACGTGACTGCGGGTGCTCTGGTTTCTTCCTTTGTGGTGGCGGCTGAAGTCCGGCTGCCCCAGAGAAGGGCCGCTGCCCGGGAGCTCCTCACGTCCGGCTTGCCTGGCATACTGTCATTACTTGTTTTCTTTCCAGTTCACGTTAGGAAATGCACTTACGTTACCTTAATAACCTCTTCTCGGTGCCTCTGGGGGAGAATGAGCTAGTGAGCCTTCTTACGGGTAGATTATAGTTTTTCTATCTTTTTAGTCTCTTTTGTAACAATCTGTGTAGGAGAGGGAGGAATGATAATATGTACTAAATCCGAAGTCGAGATAGGTTCTTGATCGAATTTAGCTAAAATGCCCCCCATTTATTGATCCTTTTTCTGATAATTGTTAACCATTCCTCATTGTTTGGAATTGCTATCTTGACTTTCTACTTTGAAAGTTATTAGCAGTTCTAACGTATTTTGGCTTTACTCTCTGGAGGGAGCACTGAGTATATACAAGGTTATCGAATCATCTGCAATTAGGTTAATGGCTTTAGGATTTTCATCTAGAGCTTTAGAAAGTCCTGTCCTCATTTTTGTGGCATATGAACATTACTTCAGGGGCCAAAATTTTAATAAAATGTTCTTTTTTTTTAAATGGTGTTCTGTGGAACCGGTTGATGTTCTCATAACCAGTGTGATGTGAATGTGTTGTGGATGGTCTGTCTCTCTACCACGTTGACCGGAAGCCCTTTCTGTCTACCACTTTGAACCCCTTGAGGGTCATTGTTAATTTTTTGTTGTAGTTTTCTGATGAATGGTTCAACTATGAAATAAGTCAGAACTTTAACAGGTATGTTCTGGAGGTGCTGCTTTCTACTATAGGTAGCACAGAAAGGGTCTGTAGTGGCTGCCATCATATTAAAAAACAATAACTTTATTTTGTCTCAAAACAAACAGTACAACTAAAAAATTTCGTTTACTTCTACAGTTGAGTCATGAGTTGACAAGCTCTTATGAAGTTCGAGCAAGGACAGCATTTTGAAAGTTCTTCCAGTTAGCTTTTTTGCATTTAGGTAAAATGGGACCCTAATCTAGGGCAAAATATAGAGGTGGCAAAAAATAAAAAAATAAAAAAAATAAAATCCAGTTTTATATTACTTTGGGGCAACCTGAGCTTTTTATCTGGAAAATCTTCCTTTGTATTTGCTAGTTTCCTCTTAATTACAGAACTTTCTTGTATTATAACAAATCTTTATATTTAAAACCAGTATTGGGGCACCTGGGTAGCTAAGTGGGTTAAGCCTCTGCTTTCGGCTCAGGTCATGATCTCAGGGTTGTGGGATCAAGCCCCGCATCGGGCTCTCTGCTCAGCAGGGAGCCTGCTTCCCCATCTCTCTTTGCCTGCTGCTCTGCCTACATGTGATCTCTCTTTCTGTGTCAAATAAATAAATAAAATTTTTAAAAATAAAAAAATGAAACTGATATTGTCAAATGCATTGAAAATAATTTAAGAAACGTTTAGTAATAGAACAATTTCACAAAAACTATGTATCTCTTGAAACCAAAAAACAGATGCATATGCTAAAAATTAACCATTTGTTGTAAATCTGTACATATATGTGTCTATAAGTACAGATAAAAGTGGAATCATACCCAGAACTCATCTTACAGAGTCTTCCTTATACGCAAAGCACTTTACTGTGAAATATGGGGACTATTTGAACGTTACTGACTTCTGTCATGGAGGCTGTTCTTTTGAAATCTGATAAGCTAGAAATGTTGGTGCAAATATATAACTAAATTGATATACGAAATAGGAAAGAAAAGTTGAGACTGAAAACCTATAACTTAATATTGACCAGGCACAATTAACAAGACCAGATTTTGGAAATTCGAGTTTGTACATTACGTATGTGCATGCACATTAGGAGGTTTGCAGAGTTGCCTCTAACATAAGTGGTAACTACATTTCTTAGCAGACTCCAGTAACTGATCTAATTATAATCAATGAGCACCAAATGAGTAACTCTAAATAACTTAAATATATGTTATTGGTAGGTTGCTTTTAACTTCAGATAATGAAAACTCAGTCTGGCTTCAACACAAGGAAACTGGCTTGGCTCACAGGATTGAGAGACCCAGAGCTGCAGGGTCAACAGCCTGGGCTCTCTGTGTTGCTTTGCCCTCGGGTTCTTTCCCTGATGGTTGCAAAACACCTGCTAGCAGCAGCCAGAGAAGTACTCCTCCTGGTTGGAATCTAGAGAATGGGGAGTAGCCACTTACTTTCTATGAAAAGTGAGACTAACTGTCCCAGAAAGGTTCAGGAGCTCTGTCCTTGATTTCATTGGCTAGAATTGAGTTATGTTCTGGATTACGGTCTATTCCTGAACAAGTCAGTAGCTGGGATTGATCATTCACCTCTTTCCCTTGAGCTGAGGTCATTTGCCCATTTCCAAATGGGGAGAGTTGGGGTCGCCATCAGCATGTACTGTTACTGTAGTCCAGAGTGAAACCTCAGAATGAATGGAATTAGCAGCTGCTGTAAAAAGCAGTATAGAGGTTCCTCAAAAAATTAAAAACAGAAATACTGTATGAGACAATAATTCCACAACTAGGTATTTACCCAGAGAAACTGAAAACACTAATTAGGAAAGATATATGCACCTCTTTGTTTGTTGCAGCATTATTTACAATGACCAAGATGAATATGTAACCCAAGTGTCCCAGCTTTATCCATAATGAATGGAGATGTGATTACACACACACACACACACACACACACCAGATTATTCAGCCTTTAAAAGAGATCTCGCTCTTTGTGACAACATGGATGGTATTATGCTAAGTGAAGTAAGTCAGAGAAAGACAAACACCTTATAATTTCACTTATAAGTGAACTCTTCAAAACAAAACAAAGGTACAAACGGAAAACAGAAACAAATTCAAAATACACAAAGCAAATTGGTGCCAGAGTGGAGGGAGATGTGGGGATGAGCAAAATAGGTGAAGGGGATTAAGAGGTACAGACTTCAGTGATGAAATAAACGAATCATGGGGATGAAAAGTACAGAGTAAGGATCACAGTCAGTAACAGCATAGTAAGGTCACCAGTGGCGGGTGGCGACCACACTTCTCATGATGAGCACTGTGTAGTGTATGGCATTGTCAGTCACTGTGCTGTGCCTGAAACACAACACTGTATGTCAACTACACACTTCAATAATGAAAAATTTTTTAAATCAATAATTAGCATTTTGGGATCAGTTCTGGACCTCTAGTAGCAGCAAGACAATACTTTGACAGTCCTTGGTATAGTGAGAATGGGCTGAGGACAGACCCTGAGCAACACCAACATTTAACAATTACAACGAAGGGCGTGTGAATCAGTCTTCTAGTTAAATTTATTTTGTGTGTATTTTTAATTATGAGCTACAGAAAGCTGTTATTTGGCCTTATTTCATTAGTTCTAACAGCATATTTCATATTTGATTTACTCAGTGGTTTTCTCTCTTGGTCTCTGGTCACTTTAATGTCACTATCATGGTGTTTCTTTCAAAGAAAGAAGAAAGTGCTGCCCATTGTCTTAAAGGAAATAGAGAAGGGATTATAAGTGGGGTTTCTTTAACTGAAGTTAAAGGAAAAATGAATGGGTACTTTGTAGCGTATTAAGTGTCTAATGAGTTAGATAAGGAGGAGGAATGCATTCTTGTATGCCTTTTTTTTTGGAAGCTCCTACAAGTAGAAACTTCAGACTTACACCTACCTATATGTTAGGTATCTTGGAAAAATTATTATTTGTTTATTATAAAGGAATAAATGATAAGATTTACTACCCTGTGTCTGAAGACCTCAGTGATTAGAAACAGTTTGTGATCAGTAATGGACTGTAACTGGTAGTGGGTTGAGTATCTTATATGCGAGGACCCTCTTCTCCTTGAGGTATCACAAGCAGACAGTATAACTCTTGTCTTCTTGTGCTTGGCCTGTGTAGGACCACTGTTGACCTCTGCATCATATTTTTTAGGCAATGAGTTACTAGCCAACAGATTCAGTTCAGGGGCCCATGAGTTCTCCTTTACATTTTGTGAAAAAACCGATTGCTGGGCCTCCAACCCCCAGATTTTCGGATTCAGTAGGTCTGGCATGGGGCCTGAGAATTTACGTTTCTAGTAACTTCCAGATGATACTGATGGTGCTCCTCCGGTACTGCACTTCGGGAATCACTGTTGTGAAACATTTATGTTTAATGAAAGCAAGGAGCAGTCGTACTGAATTTGTTTAAGGAGAAGATACATGGTACTTACTGCTGTTTAGGTCAGACTGTATTGGTTTTTCTCTCTGGTGGTTGGCTATTACGTTACATGACCCACAGGGAATACGCCCTCAAATTCTACTTATTTAGTAAAAGAATAGTTACCTTTTGATGATTGACATCTCTTAACTTTTGACAGATGCATTGATTATGGCTGCTGGGCTGAAAGCTACTTTTGGCCTAGATGAAAATACTGGCATTATTTTGCTCGATGATCCCAAAGATAGGATTTTTTTTTTTTCTATTTGTTCTTTAGTAAGATCCGGTAATTGTTATTTCACTCAGTGAGTATTGAAACTTTAAACCGGTCTGAGGCCAGTACAACCCTTTGCTGTTGCCAGCTGTGCATGTTTCTATGGAAACTCAGTAGGGGCTAGCGGGATTACTGTTGTAAGGAGCACACCTGGCTTATTTGCATCCAATTTAAGTTGGGGAAATTTCACAAAAGAATGAAACGTCTGTAGACGTGTCAATGGACAGCCAGAAGGAGCTTGTCATTTGTAACCATCATATTGGTCTAAAGAGGAAGAGTGGGGTGGGTTTTCCTTACTCATTATAGTTCATGTTTCTGGAGGGCTTTGGTTGATATGCTAAAGTTTATATTTGTCTCATTGTGTTTTGTTTTTGTTTTGGGAATATCCTTTTAAATATTCTAATATATATCCGTAATTAAATATCTTTATGGTTTTAAAATTCTCTTAAAGAATTTAAAGTGCATGTAGATCAGACTCTTTTTCAAGAAAGAAGGAATTTAATTTCTTTCCAGTTACACATTGTAATCAAATGTCTTAGTTTTTGACCACAGTTGCAGAATTATGGCAGAATTTCTTGTTGATCTCTACTTTCAAGTGTTAGGAACTACTGTGAACCCCTTCTCTCACAAAAATAACTTTTTTTTTTTTTTTTAAAGAAGGCAATTGGAACTATTTATGTATTGGATTTTGTTTGCACCATTGAACTTAAGCCTTGTTTCAGAGTTTCATAAATGGTTAGGTCCATCACTGAATGTACAGAAAAAAATTATATGGACTAGTTACGTGAGCACAGAGTTACAGAGCACAGATACATACAATTTAGGTGCTTTTTACTAATAAGTTACACTACTCAGTTATACTGACTTATCCTAGTTGTACTAATTAGTTATGCTAATTCAGACATAGCTGCATGGTACAGGTGTGTGGCAAATGAGAGCGTCAAGTATTGACTCCTCTTCCTTGGTTAAGGCTGCTTGAACTTTCTTTCTTTTTTAAGATTTTATTTATTTATTTATTTGACAGGTCAGAAGTAGGCAGAGAGGCAGGCAGAGAGAGTGGGGGAAAGCAGGCTCCCTGCTGAGCAGAGAGCCTGTTGGGAGGCTTGATCCCAAGACCCTGGGATCATGACCTGAGCTGAAGTCAGAGCCTTAACGCACTGAGCCACCCAGGCGCCTCTGCTTGAACTTTCTACCGGTCTGAATTCTAAGGTTTTCTGGCAGAGTGTGGCGATCAGCGAGTGATGGTGAACTTCCATACTTGTGTGTGCCAAGTATTTCTTATTTTCTAGTGACAAAATTGTAATCCTGTACCGTTTTTTTTTTTTTTTCCAGAATATTTTGCAGTGATGGTCGTATACATTGATCTGTCACCTGGGAACATATGTGTGTGTGTATATATGTATACATATGTGTATGTATATATGGTGTGTGGATGTGTGTGTGTATAAAGCCAGTTGAAGTAGGTACTTGTAAATTTGGAAAAAGGTAACACTGGATTTGGGGATTTTTTTTTTTAGTGAAATATACTCTTTAAAGAAAAAAGTAGGCTATTTTATTCAGCTTTATGAGAGAGTAGCACCTTGTAATACATGTTCCAAGGATCTTCTAATTCACCTCCACGTTCTGAAGTCAGGGCAGGTACTACTATCCCCATCCGGTAGATGAGGAAGCAGCACAAGGGCAGGGCGCGCCTCCAGTCCCCTGTGCTCAGGCAGCGAACTACACCCTCACGGGTGGTCCAGTGTTCCCCACTGTGTATAATTGTTCGCCCTTAAAGTGTCAGGTTATTTTATGCAGTTGACTCAGTATTGCCTTTTTCTCTTTTTGTATTCATAGACTGGAAAAGTAAGAAGAGCTTTCCTGCCTTTTTAATTACCAAACTACTCTCAGTTTTCAATGAATCAATTCAAAGAAAGAATGCAGTCTTTCTATACCTGGTAAATATTTTCTGCTCATAAAAGCTATTAATTAAGTAGCCTCTGATAAATCCAGGTGTTTATGATGAGTGCCTTTAATTTTGTGGAATGACTATAAAAATGACTTACCATATTTATATATGATATTGGCTCTGAAATTTGTTTGATATTTATTGATGCGATGGAGTGATCCTTAGAATGCCTGTGACCTAGCCGGCGACAGAAAACAGTTTAGGATTGGCCTTAGTACTAGATTAGGCTGTGCTGGGTGGTTTCTTTTGTTTTGTTTTGTTTTTGTTTTGGGTACATAAATATACTAGGTTTTCTCTTTATTTGGATAATATAACATTAGCAGTAACCCCTATGTGGCAGTTTAATAGTATTTTGTAAATAATAGTTTTACAGAATTAATCTAGTAATCAGAATATTAAACCTACATTTTTTCATTTTACGGATGACCTAAGTGAAGATTAGCGAGATCAAGTAACTTGCTTAAGAAAGTTGAGCTAGCTGGTCTAGAGCTGAGGCCAAATTTTAGATCAGAGCCTACATATTTTGATTCCTACTCTAGTGCCTTTTCAAAATTCTTATCTTTTAAGTACCTTAAGTAAGAATTAACATGCCTAAGAGAGTAGACAAATCATAACAACATTTGATATGAGTCTAATGTATAACTTAAAATGTTAGTTTAGGAACAGAGAGGACAAAATGGATCTATATATATGTCACATAGAATACTTTATCTATATTAACAATGGTATTAACATTAATAAGCTACTAGGTACCATTAAAGCTTTTATTTTTTATTTTTTATTTATTTATTTATTTATTTATTTATTTTTTAAAGATTTTATTTATTTATTTTACAGAGAGAGATCACAGTAGGAGAGAGGAAGGGAAGCAGGCCCCCTGCTGAGCAGAGTGCCCGATGTGGGACTCGATCCCAGGACCCTGAGATCATGACCTGAGCCGAAGGCAGCGGCTTAACCCACTGAGCCACCCAGGCGCCCCCCATTAAAGCTTTTAGATACACTTTAAGCCTGAGGTGAACCCTTGGGCATATTTTGGACCTGTTTTTCAGAAAAGGAAACTGAGGCTTTCAAAGAGAGTGCTGTAGCTTAGGATGTTTAGAAAGTGGAGTTTAAAACCCAGTGCTCTCAGACTTAAAAGTGCATTACTAAGCTGTGAAGCCTGTTGATTTTTGGAATTAAAACTCAATCATAAATCCAATCTATCCCGTGTTAACTATTATTGATTATAGAATAATTTCCTCTCATAATTCAGCCATCCAAAACTCTGAGCCTTTTAGGGACATATTGAGGTAATGCAGAGAAACCATGTCTCCTCTGTAATGATTTTAACCATAAGAATCATATTAGCTCTTTTTATAATGTCGTTTAAATGTGTAGGTGTTACGCCTCTCTACAAAAGAAAGGTGTTTATAAAATATTTATATATTCTAAACATGTGCTTAAACTACACTAACTAGAGCAAGTTGAAAGGCATATTTCCTGTGATAGAACATTTGTCTCCGTGTTTTTACTTATTATAACCGATCAACAACGAACAGTTATTATTTTTCTCAAGTATTTTTCAGACAGACCTTTCAAAATTAGTTAAATGTTAATGAAAGAAATCAATGTTACAGCGAGGAGTATCATTTGAAAATTAATACATTTCAAGTGTTTGACTGGCTGGGGGATAAGTAAAAGCTTATTATCTGAAATGAAACAGTAATGATGAAAGTACAAAGAAAATGCCGTCTTCTTTATTAAAGTACCCAGCGTACCTGAGTTTGCCCAAACCAGGTGTATCTTTGCCATAAAACCTGACTTAGCCCCTGAGGCTCCCCTTTCCCCACAAATCTCCCATTTACCACCATCGCCTGGCCCAAGGAGGGTGGGCATGCTTAGAATGTAGGCGATGAGGTGCTAAAAATACACTTTATCAGCAGATCGTATGAGGGGACTGTTTTATTTCTGGTTGTGTGGAGAACTTACAGCAAAGAAATGTAATTTGTGTGCATTTTAACCTGTACCATTCGAAATAAGAAATGTAATTAGATTGCCTGGAATCTCTCAACTTGGGGCAGTCATATGTTAGGACTGGATGAAAGGTGAGATACACGGGCAGATTTTATTGTTGGTTTTGTTAAATCCTTTCTAACCGGAGCTTGCAAAGATGGTATGAAACTTACCGATACAGTGACGTTTTGAGAAGGTTCCGAAGTCGCTTACCTGCCTTCATGTGTCTTAGAGCCGCTCACCTCCGAGTAGAAGGGAAGGAGGTGAGGCGGGGCTGGGGGGGCGAGTGGGTCTTGAATCCCGACTCCGCTGGCATCTGCGAGGCACAGTTTTAGCAGAAGTGTGGAAGTACAGGAAGTAGAGCTGAGAGAAGTGCTGTGTACAGAATTAGGCGTCGCTTTTGTTCGGGCGATCATCTTGTTAATCCACCATATTCTTTCATCATTTGCTTTCGGCAGCACCAAGTGCTCCTGTTTCTAGTGCTCTGAGTCACAACCACCTGGGATTGCTTTCGGTGCTTATGCATCGGTGTTCTGGGGTTGGTTGGTTTGTTTGCTTTTGGTTTCAGTGGGAGGGTCAAGTTTTAAATTTTCAGAAAACTGTAGTTAACAGTACTTCCCTGTAATATTTAAAAATTTGCACAGAGGGTAGATCTTAGGTGAAGTGCTCTTGCTACACATGCAGGTTTTAATGAAGAAAAAGGAGGGGAGGAAACTTGGAGGTCATGGCCACGTTTATGGCCTTGTTTGTACTCTCAGAGGAGTATACTTGCCGCTGAACTTACCAAGCTGTATACATTAAATATATACAGCTTTTGTATGTCAAATATAACTCAATAAAGTGTATTTTCAAAAATGATTGCAAAGAAGAAAAATTACACTTCTTAAGTTATTTAAGGATTAAAGCATGAGGAAAAAAGCAGGAATCAGCCATGTCCAGGTAATTGTAACATTATTAAGACTCTGTTCTTACCATGTACAGCAAAGGTGATCTTGAGGCCTGTGGATTAAAAGTCAGTTAAAAAACACAGAAATGAAAAAAAAAAAAAAAGGAAAAAAACCCCAGAAATGTTCAAGAGTTTCACTTAAATTTTTTATTATAATAGAAGAAAAATCTTGACAGTGGTATTTATAAAATTTTCTAGCGCATAACAATACCATTATCATTTTTATAATTCTTGGTTATTTTCAAAATAACTTCTATTCTCATTTTAAATTTAAGAGCAAACGTGGGTGATAGCATAATCTTCATTTCTCAAATGAGGAAATTAAGGTTCAGCTGTTGCATTAAGTTTCTTAGGGGTGCCATAGCAAGGTACCACACACCAGGTGGCTTAAACAACAGAAATTTCTTACCTCATGGTTCTGGAAGCTAGAACTTCAAGATTGAGGTATTAGCAGGGTTGGTTCCTTTGGAAGGCTATGAGGGAGGATGTTTCATGTCTTCCTTCTTGTCTTGCCCCTGTTATGTATCTGTGTCCAAATTTTACCCAAGGATACCAGGACGATGGGCGTGGGGCCCACGCTTGACCTCCTCTTAACTTGATCATTTGCAGAGACCCTATTTCCAAGTTAGGTCACACTCTTCTTCTGGGGGACACAGTCCAACCCGTAACAGACAGTAAGTCTTTCAGTCAACATCTCTTAAGTAAGGAAGTTAGACATACCACATTGTCGTGCCGATAAAATAATAAGTTTTAAAGACATGTAAAAATAGATATATATAATATTTTTAAAATTTATTTGCCAATATTGCCTTTTGTCTGGGTAGATTTTATTTAAAACTATATGAGATTCTAAAATATTTAATAGAGGGACGCCTGGGTGGCTCAGTCGGTTAAGCAGCTGCCTTCAGCTCAGGTCATGCTGGCATCAAGCCCCGCTTCGGGCTCCCTGCTCAGCTGGCAGTCTGCTTCTCTCTCTCCCTCTGCCCTATTCATGCGCTCTCTCTCTTTCTTACTCTCTCTCAATTAAATAAAATCTTTAAACATAAATAAATAAGGTGGTAGTTAATAGAATTTGGGGTTGTGATAGGTTTCTGGCTCTTTTTTGGGTATGCGGTATGTTACCGGTTGTGGAAAGGTTGTTCAGTTCTCAGTGCTCGCATGGACTTTCACTCATGCAGTGTAGAGCCTCACAGTGTGGACTCCTCCATATCGTGAGATGTCCATCAGAATACCATTTAAATTGTTTCAAGTGCGCTCTGACCGTAGGTAATCTGTGCATTTCGTGATTCTGTAAGAACTGTGCTCCTGTCCGTGTTAATGTGCACCTTGCAATCTGAGATTTCTAGGGATGGGGATGACAGGGCTCCACTGGAATTATAATAAAACACTGGTAGTTTGTTGAGCTCTCCCCCCCTTTTTTCTTTTTTTTTCCTTTGCTATTGTTTTATTTTGATTTTAAAACACTCCCAGTACTTCAGTGAATAATCCTATAAATAAGGACATTCTGCTGCAGAGCCACAATACAGACATAAAATGCAGGAAATTAGCGTTATTACTTTACTGTCAACTAATCCATAGACCTGATTCGGATTTGCCAAGTTATCACAAAAATGCCTTCATAGTAAAAGTACCTACTGCAGGATTCTACACAGCATGTAATCATCCTATCTCTTTACTGTTCTTCAACCATATTCCTTAGTTTTTAATTGATTTTCAAGACTGTGACACTTTGGAAGAATATATTTTGTGGAATATCTTTGAATTTGTATATGTGGTTTTTGATTTTTTGTGGTTTTTTGAGTTTTTTAAAAAGATTTTATTTATTTGACAGAGATCACAAGTAGGCAGAGAGGCAGGCAGAGAAGGAGGGGGAATCAGGCTCTCTGCTGAGCAGAGAGCCCGATGTGGGGCTCGATCCCAGGACCCTAGGATCATGGCCTGAGCCGAAGGCTCACTGAGCCACCCAGGTGCCCCTTTAAAGATTTTATTTACTTGTCAAAGAGCACAAGCAGGGGGGTGGCAGGCAGAGGGAGAAGCAGGCTCCCCGCTGAGCAAGGAGCCTGATGCTGGGACTCAATCCCAGGACCCTGTGATCATGACCTGAGTCAAAGGCAGGTGCTTAATTGACTGAGTGACAGGCGTCCCTGAATTTGTGTTTATCTGATAGTTCCCCATAATAGATTCAGGTTCTACGTCTATGGCAGGAATATCACAGAAGTGATGTTGTGTTCTCACTTCCTCTTTTCTGGTAGTGTACAATTTTGATTTGTCCCTTGACTAAGTGACCTTAACTGATCGCTTGATTATGGTGATGCTTACCAGGCTTCTCAGTAAAGCTGCGTCTTCCCTTTGTAATTGCTTAATATTTTGTAGGAAAACAACATTTTCATCATCAAATTTTTGATATTAGATATTTCATTAGATAGAGCACTTTGACTGAATTTATATGATGATGGTAGTTTCCAAATTCTGACTTTCTATTATTCTTTCTGTATTTATTTGGAATTCTACAAGGAAAAAACCTTGAATTCCTATGAGTAATGGTTATAATTTTTTACAGACTTTTATTTATTCAATTGAGAGAGAATGTGAGCACGAGGGGGGTGGGCGTGGCGGAGGGGGCAAAGGGAGAAGCAGACTCCCTGCTCAGTGAGGAGTGTGACGTGGGGCTTGATTCCAGGACCCTGAGGTGACCTGAGCCAAAGTCAGACGCTTAATTGACTGATACTTAACTGACTGAGCCACGCACCCCAGTAGTGGTTACAATTTATTGTTTTTATTTATTTTGTCATATTGCCTGAAATTTAGTCAATAGAAGGTTCTTTTAAACTTGCTTTTGTGTCTTTTCTGCATATTCCCGTTATTCTTAGAGCAGTCCACTACTAATTTCTTCACCAAAACAGTAAAAAGAAAGAAAGGAAAAATAAAATGCAGAGTTTCAGCCTAGAAACAAAAAGCCTCCATAAAGATACAGAAAATATAAAGAACTAAATGAAAATTTTAGAACTGAAAAAAACAATAACTGAAACAAAAACTCAGTGGATGGCTCACAGCAGAATAGAGGGGACAGAATGAACTGGAACATAGAACAGTAGAAATTACCCAATTTGAACAAAAAGGAGAAAATAGAACAATACGTGAGCAGAGCCACAGGGACCTGTGGGACTGACAGAAAGACAGAAAGACCACAGAGGAGGAGAACGGAAAGGGGGGTGGTCTGAAAAATTCTCGTAGAAAGACTGGCTGAAAACTTCCCAAACTTATCAGAAGATACAAACCTATAGATTCTAGAGTCTGAGCAAGTTCTAAACAATATAAACCCAAAGTAGTAATAATAAAGTGTTGGTAAACTAAAGACAAAGGAAAGATCCTGAAAACAGTGAGAGAGAAATGATGCCTTTCCCTATGGAGAAAAACAATTCCAATGATAGTGGATTTCTCCTCAGAAACCATGGAAGCCAGGAGGCAGTGGCATCACATTTTTCAAGTATTGAGAAAGAACTAAAAATACCAACTTCTGTTTTTATCAAAAATATCCTTCAGGAGTGAACGGGAAATCAAGACATTCTTAGATGAAGGAAAACAAAGCATTCTTCTCTGGTAGACCTACCCTAAAAGAATGGCTAAATTAACAAAATATGTAGTTTTAAATCAACAGAATATACTTAGGACTTGTGTACCAAAGACTACAAATGCTGGTAGTAAATCAGTTTCTTTAACTTCAAGACTTCTTACATAGTTGCAAGAATGAAGCCTGAGGATATTGGTGAAGAAATTGACACATTAATCATTGGAACAGAAACAAAACCCAAAATAGGTTTACACAGGTATAAATGACTAATTTGTGACTAAGGTACGAAAACATTTGGAGCAAATAGAGGAAGGAAAATCTTTTTGACAAACAATTAAAAAAGAATTAAAAAAAAAAAAAACAACAACACCTTTACTGCTCACACTAGGAAGAAACATAGAAGGAAACCTGTAGAACAGAGTACTTGATGAATAGTTCTTAAACATGACCCCAGAGGGGCAACTGGCTGCTTCAGGCAGTACAGCATGCTGCTCTTGATGTTGGGGTTATAAGTTCAAACCCCATGTTGGGAGTAGAGATGACTTAAACATAAAAATCTTAAAAACAAAAACCCAAAACACATGACACCAGAAATACAGCCTACAAAAGGAAAAATTTGATAAATTAGACATTACCAAAATTAAAATATTTTGCTGTGTCCATTAAAAGGATGGAAAGGCAAGCTCCACAGTGGGAGAAAATATTTGCAAAGCACATATCTGATAAAAGGCTGTTATCTACAATATGTAAAGGGCTCACAAAACGCAGCCCTATGGAGGAAAAGGAACCCTCATACACTCTTGGTGGGAATGTAAGTTGGTGCAGCCACTGCAGAAACCAGTATGTATGTTCCTCAAAAATTAAAAATACAATTACCATATGAGCTAGTAATTCCATTACTGTGTATTTACCAAAGAAAACACTAATTCAACAAGATACATGAATCCCTATGTTTATTGCAGCATTATTGATAATAGCGAAGATGTGGAAGCAGTGCAAATGACCACTGATAATGGAGAAAGAAGTTGTGGTATATGTCCACACAAAGAAATATTACTCAGCCATAAAAAGGATGAGATCTTGCCACTTGTGAAAACACAGACAAACCTAGAAGGCATTATGCTAAGTGAGAGGAGTCAGACAGAGAAAGACAGATTCCATATGATTCCACTTACATGTGGAATCTAAGAACCAAATGAACAAAAAGCCGAATCAGACCTATAAATATAGGAAAAAACTAATGGTTGCAAGAGGGGAGGGGGTTGGGGGGAGTAGGCACAAATGGGGGCGGGGACTGAGAGATCTAGGCTTCCAGGTATGGGATGAACAAATCACAGGAAGAAAAGACAGCGTAGGGAATATAGTCATGGTATTGTAGTAGTGTTGGACGGTGACAGGTGGTAGCTACACTTGTGATGAGCATAGGTGACATATAAATTTGTTGAATCACTGTGTTACGTACCTGAAACTGATATAACATGTGTCAGCTGTACTTAGACCTCCACTCCCACACACAGTGAAACTCAGTTCTAGAAATCGAAACAGTCCTTTAGAAAAGGGAGATTTGGGGGATTTTTAGAAAAATCCAAAAGAATTGAATAGACATGTCGCTGAGGAGGATACACAAATAATAAGCATATGAAAATACGTTCTGTATTGCTACAATGAAAAGTAATAATATCAAATGCTGGTGTAGATTTGGAGAACCCGGATCTCTCATACATTGTGGAATCCTAAAATGGTACAGCCATTCTGGAAAATATTTGGAAATTTCTTCAAAAACTAAATATACACTTAACCATGTGACCCAGCAGTATCACTTCTGTGTATTTATCCCAGAGAAATAAAAATTTGTCCACATAAAAACATATACAGGAATGTGCTTTATATATTATAGATGAGAATCCTTTACCAGACAGGTCCTTTGCAAGCCTTTTCTCCCGTTGTGGAGCTTGTGACCCAGTGCACATCCCAAATATGAAAGTTTGTAGCATTGTTTTTGGTAATAACTCCAAACTGGGAATGACCGAAAGTCTTTTAATAGGTGAATGGTTAAACAGATTAGGGTACATCCATACTATGGAATATTCTGTTCTGCAGTAAAAAGGAATGAACTGTTGACACACAGGACAACTTGATTAGATCTTAAGGGTATTATGTTGAATAAAATATGCCAACCTGATCATATATGATGTGATTCCATTTTTATAATATTCTCAAGATGACAAAATTACAAAGGCGGATGGCAGATGATTGGTTGTCAAGGATTCAGAATAGCCAGAAGGGGAGGAATGAGTACAGCCATAAGAGGGTAGCAGGAGGGAATTCTTTGTGATGAAATGGTTCTCCTGGGGCGCCTGGGGGGCTCAGTGGGTTAAGCCTCTGCCTTCGGCTTAGTTCATGATCCCAGAGTCCTGGGATTGAGACCCATAGGGCTCTCTGCTCGGCAGGGAGCCTGCTTCTTCCTCTCTCTCTTTCAGCCCGCCTCTCTGCCTATGTGTGACCTCTGTCAAGTAAATAAATAAAATCTTTAAAAAAGAAGAAGAAGAAAAGAAAAGCAAAGAAAAAGAAATGGTTCTCCTCTATCGTGATTGCAGCGGTGGTGTTGTGGTCTACCTACACATGTGACAATAAGATGACAGAACTACACATACCCTTTTTTTTTTTTTTTTAAGATTTTATTTATTTATTTGACAGAGATCACAGTAGGCAGAGAGGCAGGCAGAGAGAGAGAGAAAGGTGGAAGCAGGTTCCCTGCTGAGCAGAGAGCCTGATGCGGGGCCCGATCCCAGGACCCTGGGATCATGACCTGAGCTGAAAGCAGAGGCTTTAACCCACTGAGCCACCCAGGCGCCCCTACACATACCCTTTATACCAATGTCATTTGCTTGGATTTGATAGCATATTGTAGGATGAACTATTTCAAGCAAAAAGAGATACTGTCATTTGTATATGGTTTTGGAGAAACAAACAGTCACCTGATGAGGAGGGCAATAAAGGAAGATCTGAGGTCGTAACCTTTGAACCTGTCTTTATATGTTAGGTGGGTAGACTTGATCATGAGTTCATCCCGGGAGGAAAGATCCTGTAGAGAGATCGGCAGTCCGTACATGTGTTTGGCTGACTGCTACTACACCGTTGACATTGTTAAAACGTATTAGTAACATCTGATTAGTCAGAAGAACATCTTCATTAGTTGAGTAGAGAAATGTGTTTTTAAATTTATATCTCACATAGACTCTGGGATACTTATTACCCATGTATCTTCACACAAATTTATGAAACCAAGAGTAAGAGACACACAGAGAGGACACCTCACCGATATCGTAGATGAAACCTAATAGTTCAAAGGGACGGCTGGGAATCATTAAGCAGCATGGGGTTTCAAATAAAACACAATAAATAAAAGCCTGTATTTCATGGATTTAAGAAATGGAATCAGAGAAGTCACATTGCAGTTGTTAGGAGAACTCTAATATTAGCCAGAGATGCCAAGACAGGCTGTAGGCCTGTGTTAAAGCCGGGTTGTCACCTGCTCTTCTCCTCTGTGGAATCTTCTTACTTGGTGGTCTTGTTTGGGGTGATTGTCCGGTTCTTCTGTCTGATCAGCTGGGAGCATTCTGTGTCTCAGCCTTGTGCCCCCACTTCCTGTCCCACTGCCCGGCCGCAGCGAGTCCGTATTTGTTGAATGTGCTCGTGCATGAAATCAGTGACTTTGCAAAACTCCATAAACTAGGAAAAAGAAAAGACATTTACAGCATCAAATCGGATGACAGGCTGAGCTGGACAGCAGTGCGACGGCGAACCTTCCGTAGAGCCGTGCGGAGTTCAGACTTCACAGCCAGAAATGCAGGATGGAATTCTACAGTGACGCGTCTACTAGGAGTCGCTGCAGTGGTCGCCCGCGTGGCAGGTGGGCTCCGTGCACGACAATGTGTGTGTCGGCAGAAGTTACGGAGAAGCGCAGAAGCTCCAGCCTCTTCACCGGAGCTCGCTGCTGTCCCGCGGGGCGGCTTTCCTAGCGACCCGGTGGCCGAGGGACTCCTCGGATCACAGCTGCCTGCACTGTCTGTCCGTGCCGTCTGCTGCCCCTCGGAGGCCGGCCGGCCCGCAGCACCGGCGCTTGTCTGCGCTCCCCAGCCTGCCCCGTCCGGTTGGACTCTCCCCTCGTTCCACGGTTTAACCGTTATCATATCAACTAAGGGGTAGAGAAGGAGGAGATGACGTCTCTGTGAAAACTTCAGTTGAATGTTTTGGAAAGTGTAGATAAAGGATAATTACTGAAAATGCTGCTGAATTAGATGTGAGAAAAGAGCTGTAAAATATTAGGGATAAATGGTTCTTTGAAAAAGATTCTGTGCTCTCAGTGCTTGATGTGTCTTTTAAGTTCTTGCCTTTTTCTTTTAAAGGTTTGTTTATTTTAGAGAGAGAGAGTGTATGCAGGGGGTGGAGGAGCGAGGGAGAGGGAGAGAGAATCCTCAAGCAGACCCTCCCCCAGCGCGGGGAACAGCACAGGCTCCGTCCCAGGGCCCTGAGGTCATGACCTGAGCCGGAACCAGGAGTGGGCTGCTTAACTGCCTGAGCCACCCAGGCACTCCACATTCTTATCTTACCTTTTATATATATATATATATATATATTCTTATCTTACCTTTTATATATATATATATATATATATATATATATATATATATTTTAAAGATTTTTATTTATTCATTTGAACAGACAGAGATCACAAGTAGGCAGAGAGGCAGGCAGAGAGAGAGAGAGGGAAGCAGGCTCCCCGCTGAGCAGAGAGCCTGATGCGGGACTCGATCCCAGGACCCTGGGATCATGACCAGAGCCGAAGGCAGAGGCCTTAACCCACTGAGCCACCCAGGCGCCCCTTGTCTTACTTTTAAAGCAGTTTTTCAATTTGTGGGTCATGAAGTCAATTCAGTAGATTGAAATCAACAGTTAAAAAATATGTATTAAAAAAAATAAAAATAAAAAAATATGTATCATATTGTACTACATCTAAGAAGGAGCATTGTTTCATGAAATTCTTCTTGAGTTTTTTATATTCTTAATATATATGTCAAATATGAAAAGCTTGAAAAACAAACTCAAGAAATTGAAGCTGAAAATACTGGAGTAAGTATTAAAGGATATGATTCACCCAGAAAAGAAGAGGAAACTCAAATGAGTGGATTTAATTTTAAAGCAAAGGCTTTGGTCCACCATCAAAAGATGAGTAAATAAATGTATGCTTATGTACTTTCTGTTAACATGAAATGTTTATGATATAATGGTTTTATAATATTTAAGCTGACCTTTTTAATTGACCAACTACAGATCTCCGTGTCATGGGTAAGAGTTTCAGCCTGTTTTATTTTACTTAAACTTTGCTCTCATGCCTCCTTGTTATGTCCTTTAGCCCCTGCTTTCTCTGCCACTTAGTAGTGGGACCTGTGAGTCATTCTCTAGCTCTCAGTTTGGTTTTTCAGAAAGAAAATCATCCCTACGATCTCTTGTTATCGGGCAGTGCTTTTTGCCAGAATGATAAAAATAGATTCGGTCTTGGTGTTTGCCCATCGAAGATTTTTCGTAAATACAGCAGACATTGTTTTCTTAAATCTGTTCCTCTTAAGCTCTGAAATTCCATATTGCAGCCTTGGGTGGGGGGGGGGGGATGTTATTCACATATACTGTGATATTCCGTGCAGAGGAATAGTGGCAGTGCTGATACCCATCACTTGATTTTGGATCTAAGAAATTTCCAGATCCTAGAACGTTCTTTTGTATTTGAGCCTTAGTAAATTATTTTAGGCTTTCTGTGGATGATGGGTTTTGGGATGAGGTTTTTGGTAAGATAACGGTTTATAATTCTTGAGCTAATAAAACATTTTTGTATTACTGAGCATCTGCTGAAGCAGTGTCATTGTTTTCTGTAAAGAAGCTGGTGAGGAGATTAAAGTAGTGGTAGATTTTTTTTTTTAAGATTTTATTTATTTATTTGACAGAGAGAAATCACAAGTAGATGGAGAGGCAGGTAGAGAGAGAGAGAGAGGGAAGCAGGCTCCCTGCTGAGCAGAGAGCCCGATTCGGGACTCGATCCCAGGACCCTGAGATCATGACCCGAGCCGAAGGAAGCGGCTTAACCCACTGAGCCACCCAGGCGCCCCAGTAGTGGTAGATTTTGAAAATAGGTGAGAATTAAAAAGACAATTGCAGGAGCCTGGGTGGTTCAGTCTTTAAGCGGCTGCCGTTGGCTCAGGTCATGATCTCAGGGTCCTGGGGTCGAGCCCCACGTTGGGCTCCCTTCTCAGCGAGGAGTCTGCTTCTCCCTCTCCCTCTCCCCCAGCTTGTGTTCCCTCTCTCCCTGTGTCTCTGTCAAATAAATGAATAAAATCTTAAAAAAATAAAGAGGCAATTGAGATTGCCTAGGTGTGAAAGCAGTGGGGCTAGGGGATGAAAAATCCTACTGAGAGGCAGACGGGATGTGCCGGCGACCAGTTGCCGAGTATACCTTCCCGTTCCCCGGACTAGCTGGACGGCCAGTCCTGGGGTGTACACTTGGCTGTTCATCTGGCCTGTGACCAGGTTGGAATTTGATAAGTGAGGTCGGTGGAGTACAGGCCTGCTTCTGTTCCCTCATACACAAAAGATGTGTTTTAAAAATCTGGTTTGTCATTGAGTTGTTATTGTCCTCAGTTGCCTTTCTAATGAGACCGAGACTAGCCATATGATCATGAGTGAAGAACTACTCTAATACAGATGCTGTGAGCCATGAATTCTGGATTCTGGAAGAGCATTTCTTCCCATTCTTAAAGAAAAGGCTCAGGGGTGCCTGGCTGGCTCAGTTGGAGGGGCATGCGACTCTTGATCTCAGGATCAGGAGTTCAAGCCCCACGCTGGGTGTAGAGATTACTAAAATAATAATAATAATAATAATGAAAAATACAAAAAGCCTCAGTTTTAAGCCTGATTTTGAAGTATGTGAATTTTAACTTTGTCTTTGAGCTCCTTTTTATACTACTGTACGCTACTATTTCCTATTTTCTGCTTTCTGTGAACCCTTTCCCCATCCCCCAAGTACAGGTCAGCTAATAGCATTTATTTTATAAGAGTATTTACTGGCCTTTTCCAATGGGAACAATTATTACCACCCTACAACTCCTCAGTGAGGTGTTAAAGGAAAGCAGTTGAATTGGATTAATTTGTGCTAAAGTGTGAATGACTGACAGCCCTACAAAATTTTCCAGAAATTTCTATTTTTAGAAGGGTATTCTTTTTAGGTTAAGTTTTAATCTGATATTTCAGACAGAGGGCCCAATAAAGTGAATGCTTGAGCTTTGTGGGAAAACTGTCTGTTCCCTTCTTTTGGGTCTAACTTTGCCTTGGTTGGGGGAGTGCAGGGGAGGGATGGATGGTAGCCAGCCTCCTACAGTCCATCTGTAGAGGCCTAGACAGCCTTCTAGTATTTAAACCTGCCTTTTAGAATGCGCAGAATACCTACATCGAGGGTGGCGAATGGGAGTTTTCTTGTCCTTTCCATTGTAATGAAGTCCGCTGCATGGGTGAGGCTCCCCGTCACTGTGGACAGCTGCATCTCAGCACTGCCTCCGCTTGCCCCTCTTTCTGTTCTTGGAGTGAGGACAACGAATGACTTGCAGCAGAAGGGACAGGGGTCCCTCTCTGGATAGCAGCCTCTGTCAGCTGGTGAGCTCTAGGCCCCCTGCTATGCAGAGGCCCTGTGCCACTCTCTTGGCTTGGGGGGGGGGGGTGGTTAGTACACTGCCAAGGCCCCACCCCTGAAAGGGCACCTTCCAGCAAACACTTCGTAGTTGGCAGTGATGGCCTGGCTGAGGCTTCAAGTCCCACTTAGCTGATTTATGAAAGACCAAATTGGTGTAAGAAAGGTAGCTTAGAAGTGCCACTGCAAACAGCATAAAAAGTAGATGGTGAGTTGCAGAGATCGTCTGTAATAACTACAGGCAGTAAACGTAAAGTTTTATGAAGACGAAAGTGGAGGGAAAGAAGCATACACTGGTGTCCCCTCCTTACCAGTCACAGTCACGCTTCTGATATTTTCTCACCAGGTACAGCTTGTATAGTCCAAGGCTTTCAAAACTCATTTGAATTTTGTATTTTGTTGTGTAATACAGTCTTTATTGTTTTACTACGAAGTGTTGGGAATTATTATTGAGTAAACTTGGTGCTCTTGAAGGTGGTAGCTTGCTTATCCTGTGTCGTGGTCTCTGTCCACTGGCACAGCTGCCTCCTGCCTCACCCCACGATCAGGTCTGAGAGGCACAGGCCCCTTTATCCTCACAGCAGCCTCGTGGAAAAGATCTCTCATTTTACAGATGAGAAAATTAGGGTTCAAAAAGGGAAGGCACATAGTCTCCCTGGTACAGAGTGGCAGTGTTACCTTTCTCTTCTGTGAACTCTCCCCTCATAGGAATTTTGTGATTCTGCACAATGGAAGGACTAGAAGTACAAATAGAGTGCTTATCTAGAACTTGAGAGAGGGTTTTGGTTCTGTTCCTACCTAATTTATTGACCTGCAAAGAAATCTTTTTAAAGTTCTGTTATAGAAGTCTTGTCTTTTGTGTCCACGTATGCATGTTGAGTTTAATTTCAACCTTAATGTTGGGAAAACATACGTACTTTGGGGACACCTGGGTGGCTGAGTTGGTTGAGCATCTGCCTCTGGCTCAGGTTGTGATCCCGGGGTCCTGGGATCAGAGGGGAGCCTGCTTTTTGCTCTGCTTGCTGCTCCCCCTGCTTGTGCCCTCTCTCTCCCTCTGACACATAAATGAATAAAAATCTTTTTAAAAATACATATTTTTAATAATCAGACACATGGCATGCTTGAAGACTAGTTCTAAATAAAAAGTTGTTAACGGGGTAATACCCTGGAGAACTCCCCTCAATTCTAGTGCACTCTTCTGTGTATCTGTACATACTGGACTTTTAAACACAAAATCTTTGTCACTAGTTATTAGTGTCCTCACTGCACTGAAAACAAGCTGTGTTAATCTGCTGCCCTTTTTAAGCCCCGCATGTCTGCTACTTCCGTAAGTGGACCACTGGGCCGCAGCGTGTAATAATGGGCAAGAAAGAGCTCAGGTTTTGATATCAGCAAAATCTGATTTTAAGTCTGACTCCAAATTATTAGTGTCACATTGGGTAAAGTGCTTTAGCTCACTCTGCCTCAGTTTCCTCTTTAAAAAAACAAACCACAAAGAAGTCAGTTATACCTACTTCGTGGGATTTTTATAAGTCTTTTCCTGAGTTGTTTATGGTGATTACAGTGGAATGTCCTGTCATAATGCCTAAAGAGTTTTGGACTGATGTTTTACCTTGTAAATTTACTTTAAATTAAATAGATATATTCTCTAGTAAAGAATACAAATATATATATTTCCTATACATGAGGTGAAATTTACTTGAAAAGACTAAGTCCATAATTTGTATGACCTTTTTTTTTTTTTTTTTTTTTTTTTGGTGATTGATATTGTAAATGATGAAACATCTTCTTTCGATTGATTTTGATGAGGGAAGGGTGCTTCATGATATGTGGCGTTGGTCTAATCTGGTCTGTTAATTTAGTAGCCTGAAAAGATTTATAGATGATGAGTTTCCATACTCTTGAAAATAATGTTACAGCTCTTGCACTACTTCTGGGTTTATATTGTTACCTTGTTTTAAAGTAGGACTTTCCCCAGACAGTGCACGTTAATATTTGGAAAATTTCCTATCAGTAGGCTAGCACCATCTTGACAGCCCTATGTTCTGCTTCTACCTTGCTAATTGTTTCCTTGGGATTATTTGGATTGTGTAGAAAGCTTTTTGCAAATCCTCTTATTACTGAAGTCATTGTTGCCAGCAGGAATAAGATTAAAGGTGCTTAAGTCTGTAGAGTTGTTTCTAATTTGTACGTGTCATTTCAGTGCCATTTTAACAGAACTCTGTCTCCTGTCTCTTCCCTTCTCCCCTGGTACTATCTCAAGTTAGGTCCGAGGAGCCAGGCCATTGGAAGAAATCTCATTTTATCCTCCTAATTATTATGCTGGCACTCAGGAGATAATTTTTCCCTTCATGCACTGCCAATTAATATGCAAATGGGCTGATAAATATTTATGCAATGATTTAAATTATGCAGGGAGTGCTTTCAGTGTGTTCTGTAAATGAATTGTTCACGGACTTCAAAGTGCTGGCTGCTGTGCTAACGAGGAGAGATTTGCATAAGGCCCTAATCACACGCATACTGATTAAGCTTCATTATGGAAACTGCCAGCTGCAATCTTTGTTTCTATTTTATTACAAAAAGGGGAACTTTTCATGCTTCAGTTGCCTTGACAATGTCAGTCCTAGCTGGTAGGAGAGACTAAAACTCTGAGCAACTGAAGTTTCCTTATTCAGTTGAAGATTGCTATGGTGTAACTGAAGTTGTATTTTGCCTCGCCCCCTAATCCACTTTCCACCTCCCACCCTTGTTCTCTTAAGAACATAGTGTAGATTTGGTAGAAATAGTAGTACCTTCTTCCCCCACCCCAAACTGCTACCTGTTTCTTCCTTGCTCTGGACTGTCTGAACCTCTAGAAGACCTCACAGCAATGCTGGACTGCAGTGACTATGTTCTAGGTGGGTACCAGCACAGTTCTTTCTTATAAGCTTTAGTATGGAAATGGCGCGTGTGGGGTTGACTATGCATAAATGCTTAATCGCATATGCAACCAGCTCGGGGAGGGAGGGGAGAGGTGGACTGCGCAGAGAAGTAGGAAAGCATTTGCAAGGCAGGAGCATACTTGAATTTGCAGTAGGTCCCTCCTACCACCAGCTCTTCTGGTTCAGAGGACATTTCAGTACATAGTGTGGATTTGGAATTCACCTTAAACAGAGTACCTTTTTGCTTTTTGGAAATTTCTATTGGGAGCATTTCATGTAGTCCTAAAAACACTCTAAATCTGAAACAATATTATAAAGTGTACCTAAAAAATGTGTACATATTAATAAAAATGTTTTGCATACCTAATGTCAATGTCTTATATAAAAACCAAAAGTGGACAGTGAAAAATAAGGCAGAGCCCCAGTGGCAGAATGGCTCCCATGAATTCTGACGCAGAGGGCCACGGCAGCGGTTCCTGCCATAGGACTGTTGGTTGATCCGTTTCCAGCTTTGAGAAACTATCAACTTTTCAAATTTTGGCCGATATTAGCCTTTTTTATTTAAAAAAAAAATCAACTTCTGTTCTTCAGAAAACAATTTTAAGTGCTGGAAAGCCTGTATTTAGAGTTCTTTCTGTAGAACAACAAACCTGTTAGGAGAGGGGGTGTGACGCTTGATTATATAAACTGTCTTTGGTAACTGAGATTTAAAATAGATTGAGACGCACTGTGACTCCTGGTGGCTCTATTTTGTGTTGAGATTTGTCTGTTTGTATGCAAAATTCTTGAAACCTCCTTACCTTACTCTGGTCACCTGGGGAGTCAGATGCTATAAACTCCCAGGACGGAGGTACTTTAGGTTGAAAACCTTTGCAAGTGATTTTTTTTCCCCTGTACATCATTTTTTGTGCTTGAAAATTTGAAGCTTAACCCCTCCACCCCCATCTCCTTCACAGTTGCTAAGGATAAAATTAAACGATAGTTCTGAAAATGTTTACATTGTTAGGCCGAAGGAATGACGTAAACTCAAGACAGTAGTAATATTTGTGTAGCACAATAAAAACCACAATCAAAACAACAAACTGATACCAAGAATTCCATCCGAGAACAGTTTGTAGACTGTGTGTTAGACTCATACACAGCTCGCTGTGCCCAGAGAGAAAAAAAGAACAAACAAACTTCAGATATCAAAAGAGAACTTACTTGTATTTACTCTTTTACATCTATGTTGGGAACTCAAGAAAGAAAAGAAAAATACCTTTGAAATATTTTTAGCATTATATTTTAGAATTGGAAATTGTATCTACACTATTTGTAACAAACAGTAACTATCATTTGAACAGTTTTCACATTGTTGTACAGTTAGTCAGAATTTTGTTTTATTTACATGTGTCTGTATGTGTGTGTGTGAAGTAATTTTGTTCAATGTCTCTAAAGCTCGACAGTTCAATAGAAAATGCTTAGAAGAGTCACACAGTACCTGTGACATAATTTTTAATTTAGATGTGTGGAAATAAGAGTATGAGTTTCACAAGCACAGGCTCATGACTTGTTAAGAATTATTCCTACTTCTTTGTATAAAAGATATGTTACCCTTTTTATGAATATTAACTGGTTCATACTTCTCCCACTTTCTTTTGCTATTCTAAAGGAAGCATTGAGCAGAACGTATGTTTAATGGTATATTAACATTTGTTCTGATCTTTGTGGACTTCGTAAGATTTTGGTTAAGTCATTCAGAAAGCTGGTTTTCACTAAGTTGTACACCTGTTCCTTTCAAACCTTAGTACTCTTTCAGTGACATTTAAATTTTTCTGTGCAGTAGATGCAAGGAAGTTATAGAACTAGTCTCCTTTATGACCACAGAAAAAACGAATTTGAATCCTTCAAACATCTGAAGAACAAACTAAAGATGATAAAACTGCTTAAGACTGTAAGACAAGCATCTGTTTCAAAACCTGTGTTAGAAACGCTATCACACAGCGTCCAGGTTGGAAATGAAATTTATGAGGAGGACTCTTGATTCTCTCTCATCACTTGTGCATTTGGATAAAGCAACTATGGACAGGGTGGTTGGGACTTCTGATGATGGTTTTGGTTTCCTAGTTAAACATTAAAGCAGATGACAAAATGTACCCTTGAGTGAAAAAATCAAATATATGTGGTTTACTTATTCTAAACTAATAATTATAGTTAAATGGTTCTTAACTCAGTAGGGGAAAGCGGGGAACTTGGTTGATAATAAACTTGATTACAAATATGCTAAGTTTGGGTTTATAGTAGAAATACAGTAAGGTATGTATTAAATGTATATTTAGGTTTTACCCTGTTAAAAAGGTGGAAGAAAAACAGACTTGTTCTTGTCCCTTGTATATCTCCTGGGATACTTTATATTGCTTGATGAAAATTTTTTACTATGAAAACCTTCATTAAAGAGATAACCCTCAAGGAGATAAACCCAGGTCAGGAGGTTCATATGGGATATCACATAGTGTTTTTAGGTGGGTGTGGTTGTGGTTCAGTTTTGAAATTATTAGAATATCTGTCATGCCTTGTGGTGCACCTTCTTGGACTGGCTTACGGTTGGGTTATGCATTTGACATATTCTCACTTTGACGCATAGTTTGGGTAGGGAGTAGATAAGGAGATTTTTTTCTTAGACATGCTTTCTTTTTATTCTGTGAGGTTGAGTTACAGTACAGTCTTTTAGGAAGAGTACTGGTGAATTGTTTTGGTTGTAACTAACAAATGCGAAGGCTTATGAGAAAAAGAAACTTTCTTTGAGAGTAACATGTTTTACTCTGTAAGGTGCTTGGCCCTAGTTTGTTTCTTTGAGGTATTTTATGCTTCATATTTTATTTATTACATTTACATGTTAGACTCTATTGTAATTTTTTTCCGGTTAGATTTCAGTTATCTTTGTTAGGAGAAAGTTAAAATTCTTTGGAAAGTGAGTTTATTTGTGGATCACTTCAGGGTTAAAGGAATCCTGAATTTCGTTCAGATAAAACTTTTATTACAATTTCCAATGTTTTAGTGTTGACACTATCTGTTTTTGAACATTAATTAATGTAACAGTCAATATTCTTTGATGTTTCTGAACATTAATTAATGTAACATAAGTTACACAAAACATCAAAAATCATGTTGTGATGTAACACTAGTTACATTTGATGTTTTTGAACATTAATGTAACATTAGTCAATATTCTTAAACCTTTCCTTTGCCACAATTTTGCCTTCCTAACCACATCCCCAATTTTTAAAAACCTCATTCACCTCTCATTCATTGCAGACTCAAGAATGAACAATCCGTCAGAAACCAGTAAACCATCTATGGAGAGTGGAGATGGCAACACAGGTAAGAGATGATTCCCAGATCCAGCTTTTTAACTAGATCTAATGGAGTTAAGAGAAGAACTTTCCATTTAACCGTGACTTCTGTTCGGCAAATGAAGAGCAGTTGGAGTGTTGAGTTGTCAAATGTAATTTAGCGCTTGCGGGAACTGGTATTGTATTTGCTTAAGATTATCTAGTTTTGGTTATTTCCCCCCAAAATACAAACGCAGTGATCCAAAGGGGCACATGCACCCCAATGTTTATAGCAGCAATGTCCACAGTAGCCAAACTACGGAAAGAGCCTAGATGAACATCAAGAGATGAATGGATAAAGATGAGTGTGAGTGTGTGTGTGTGAGAGAGAGAGAGAGAAAGAGATATGGAATACTACGCAGCCATCAAAAGAAACGAAATCTTGCCATTTGCAGCGACACGGATGGAACTAGAGGGTATCATGCTGCGCGAAGTAAGTCAATCAGAGAAAGACAATTATCATATGATCTCACTGCAATGAGGAATTTGAGAAACAAGACCGAGGATCAGAGGGGAGGGGAGGGGAAAATGAAGCAAGACGAAACCAGGGAGGGAGACAAACCACAAGAGACTCAATCTCAGGAAACAAACTGCGGGTTGCTAGGGGTGGTGGATAGGGATGGGGTGTCTGGGTGACGGACGTAGGGGAGGGCATGTGCCATGGTGAGTGCTGTGGACTGTCTAAGACTGAGGGTTCACAGACCCGTACCCCTGAAGCAAATAATACATGGTATGTTAATTAAAAAAACAAGAGATTATTTAGTTTCTCCTGCAGATTGCTTCATCTCTTTGCTGCCGTTTTTCAGAGAAACTCTGAAGCAGTTGAGAGAAGAGTCCTTTAGGGTCAAATAGTTCTGGGTGTGAATTAGGGATTTGTTACTAGCTTTGGACTTAAGGCAATTTCCCCAATCTTTTGAGACTTTATTCACCTATAAAATGGAGATAATATATTTCATAGGTCATTGTGAGTATTAAAGGAAACGGTTAAGCACAGTGCTAATAGCTACACGGTAACCATTCAGTAAAGCGTTGCCCTTGTTACTGGTGTTAATCAAAATAGTAAATATTATCCACCCCCCATTCAGTATAAATTGAAGTTATGAGGATGTCAGTAGATAGTTAAAAACACACACCTATTTCTAATCTGTTCTTTCATCTGGTAATTTTTAAAAATTTATACTTGATTAAACTCTTTATCAGGAGAAAATTAATATCATGTAAATGAGAAAACTGAGGCCCCATGAGAGAAAGGCAAATCCGTGAAGGGTAGAACGTCTCTACAAGCCCTGCTGTTCATTCATTGCATTGCTCCGAGGACATTCCACCGGGTGTCTTCATCGTGCACCAGAGCGGGCGCCGGGCCGGCCCGGTTTCTGGGGAGGAGGCACGAGTTTCAGTACTCGGCTGTGTGAGACGGAGTCAGGGGCAGGGCTACACAGACAGGAACAACTTCTGAAGTAAACTAGGTTTTTCACTTGCAGAGGGGGTTGCCTCTTTGACCCATCATTTTTTTTTTTTTTTAAAGATTTTATTTATTTATTTGACAGGCAGAGATCACAGTAGGCAGAGGCAGGCAGAGAGAGAGGAGGAAGCAGGCTCCCTGCTGAGCAGAGAGCCCGATGCGGGGCTCGATCCCAGACCCTGAGATCACGACCCGAGCTGAAAGGCAGAGGCTTTAACCCACTGCCACCCAGGCGCCCTTGACCCATCATTTTAAAACTGCCCGACTGTGGGAGGTCCTACGTCTGGGAGTCACCCCTGGAAGCAGCCTTTGTTTTCACCTCTTGTCGGCCACGACATCTTGTAATTTGAAGCAGATGAGGCAAACCAGTATAGTGGTTCCTGCCTCCATATCTTTCCATTCGAAATTGTTCTCCACATGGAGGTACTTCTTAAGCTTTTAATCCCGAAAGTGAACCTGTCTCTTGGTGGGAGTTGAGCCATGGAACAGCCCGCTGCACTGAGCGGGGCGCCCAGAGCGCGCCAAGGCCAGCCGGGGAGGCCGCCACGGGACCTGCTGCCGTGGGACCTGCCGCCGCAGGGAGAAGGGCAGCGTTCCCTTCTGTCTGGGCTGTCGGCTGCAGTCTCATTTTTGCTGTTTCTCTGTCCTCTGATCGGGTGCTCTCTTGCATCATTTTGTAGCACGGATCCATCTGCCAGTGTTCTGGCCAACGAGCTTAGGTGTGGGACTTGTTTGCAGAGGGAAGCAGGGCGGTTGATCCCGCAGGACGTTGGGGGGTGTACAGGGCACTTGCGCCCAAGGAGCCACTTCAGAGGACAGGCGTGCATTCCTCAGGGAAGACAGACTAATGGTTGGGCCAGCACTGAAAATGGGGCTACCCTAGAGTCCTTGAGAAACCCCTACGAGTAATAGACGTTTCATTGCTACCGTTTGTTGAGCACCTACATTTATTTAATAATCCCCCGAAGACATGTTTTAAAAAAATCTTAAGCACTGTTCCCATCACCTGATTTCAAGTTGAGTTCTTAATGACAGCCCTGTAAATTAGGTATTATTATTTCAAGGAGTAGGAAGTCAAGGCACAAAACCAGCCAGGAAATAAAGGCAAAATGAGGATTTACACCCTGCATATGGTTTCTTCCATGAATTGCAATAAAATAAAACAAAATTTAAGCTGTGCTTGATTTCAGGTAAAACCATTTTCAGAACCATGTATAAGAGAAGTTCTAGATGGAGCACTTGCTAAAGCAGTCTTGGGAATATCTTGACTTGTTTTAATATGCAGTGTGTGATAAACTCAGAACTGGGCAGTATCAATATAGATTTTTACTTTTT
This sequence comes from Mustela lutreola, assembly GCF_030435805.1. Classification (NCBI taxonomy): domain Eukaryota; kingdom Metazoa; phylum Chordata; class Mammalia; order Carnivora; family Mustelidae; genus Mustela; species Mustela lutreola. The sequence goes on along the minus strand of NC_081303.1, from coordinate 5,354,984 downwards.
AATGTCTCTAAAACTCAGCATTTGTTGCTTTTGTAAAATTACAAATCACTTCCATGTTACAGACCTTTACATGCGCTTGAAGGTAACTAGAACCTTGAATGTCAATTTCTGAAATGTTAAGAGCCTCTCACTTTGTTCTTAGCATCTCCCACTGATGTCAGTTTGTTAGTTTAGGAATATAAAAATAACTTGGAGTTCCAGTTTGCCTATTAAGTTATAATGCTCAGTGTATCAGATATAGATAGATTTCTCAGACAATTACATGCCTACAAATTGATTTTTATTTAAAAATAAAGCAGACCTACAGATTGTTTAATTGTAAAGGATGTATGAAGTCTTTGTTTCTGCTACTTGAATGACAAGTAAAGTTCTCAGTAGAAAGAACGCTTAGTGTTGTAAGAAAACGGAAGTCTTACCTTTTCTTGGATTTGGAATACTTTCATGTAGATTACTAAAACTTTAAATATTTCTAGAAAAAATAACTTTGGTTTGTGACATTTTAGAGGGAGTAATACTGTAGAATTATTTAAGATCGCGTTTGAGAGGTGTCTTCTTTGCCTTTCTCCTGCCAGAGCGATCGTGTAAGGTGAGCAGGTAAATCTGATGGTGCGCTTTGGTCAAACAGCCCTGATGTGTTCCCAGAAAATCTGTAGTTTAGGTTTATCAATGTGTTGACTCATTAAGTGCCTGTTATATGTAGAATATTGTGTGTGGTGTTTATTATAAGGTGCTGGTGCTAATAGATGAGATTCCCTTTCAAGAGTTAGCCGTCCGTTAAGAAAACAGATACACAGAGAAGAGATTCTGGGTAGATTATTGTAATGCAAGAGGAGGTATAGACAAATATCAGAGTGGTATTTCTTTGAGGAACTTTGAGTATTTTTTTCCTTGACATATAATTGACATTCAACATTATATTAGTTTCAGGTAGACAACATAATGGCTGAATATTTGTATACATTGTAAAATGACCACTAAGTCTGTTTCTTCCTGTCACTGTGTGAAGTTACGTAATATGCAATACAGTATTATTGAATACAGTCATCGTGCTCTGATTACATCCCTGACTTACTATTCTGTGACCAGAAATTTGTACCTCATGACTTCTTTTCCCTTTTACCCAACTCCCAGTCACCCTTCCCTTCTGGCAACCACCAGTCTGTTCTCTGCATTTATGAATTTTGTTTGTGTTACTTTTTAGATGCCACGTGTCCTGAGATCTGTGGTATTTGTCATTCTCTGAGTTCCTTCACTCAGTGTAATACCTCCAGGGTCCATCCATGTCATCCTGAATGGCAAGACTCCCCTTTTGGTTATGGCCGAGTGGTATTCCGTTGTGTGCATAGACAGCATCTTCTTTATCCAGGCACTCACAGATGGACACTAGGGTTGTTTCCATATCTTAGCTATTGTGAATAATGCTACAGTGAACATGGACATGTGTGTATCTTTCCTAATTTGTGTTTTTGTTTTGTTTTGTTTTTTGGATCAATATGCAGAAGCAGAATTACTGGTATTTCTATTTTTAGTTTTTTCAGGCTCCTTCATACTGTTTTCCATTGTGGCTGAACCACTTTACATTCCACTGACAGTTACTAAGGTTCCCTTTTCTGCCCATTTTCACCAGTACTTGTTACTTCTTGTCTTTTTGATAGTCGCCATTCTGACGGATGTGAGGTGACATCTCATTGTGGTTTTCATTCGCATTTCCTAGATGATTAATGATGTTCAGTATCTTTTCATGTGCCTGTTGGCCATCTGTACGTCTTCTTTGGGAAAATTGCCCATTTTTTTTACCAGATTGGTTTTTTTATTTTTGAGTTGTGTGAGTTCTTTCTATATTTTGTCATAAATTGACTATATGTGCATGGGTTTATTTCTGGACTCTGTACTATTCCATTGATCTGTGTGTCTGTTTTTATACCAATACCATATTGTTTAAATTATTATATCTTCGTAATATAGTTTATTACAGGCAGTATGATGACTCTAGCTATATCCTTTAAGAACCAATTGATTGGTTTATTTTAAAGGAAGAGTGAGGAGCGGGGGGCGGAGGGAGATGGAGAAACCTGAAGCCGACTTCTCACTGAGCGCAGAGCCTGATGCAGACCATCTAGATAGGAGAATAATAATGATAGTTCTTACAGTTTTTTGGACAAGGATGCTGCCAAGGATGTTGCCTGTAGGGGAAGCAATAACTCCATTTCTTCTTCCTCCCAGCTCTTGATAACATCTGCTCTATGTTCTGTCTCTAGGAACTGGCCTCTTCTAGATATTGTATATAAGGGGAATCACACAATATTTTTTCTTTTGTGTCTGACTTATTTCATTTAGCATATTTTCAGGGTTCATCCATGTTACAGCATGTATAACTGGATAATATTACATTGTGTGTATATATTATATATACACCGCATTTTGTTTATCCTTTCATCCATTGACGGACAGCTGGGTTGTTTTCACCTTTTAGCTACAACTACTGTGAACACTGGTGCACAAGTCTTAGAGTGACTGTTTTCAGTTCTTTTGGCTAAATAACTAGTAGTGAAATTGCTGGGTAAATCAACACAAATTTATTATCTTTATGGTTTGGAGGTTGAAACTTCTAAAATGAGAGTGTTGTAAGGCTTGCATTCCTTCAGGAGCCTCGATGGAGAATCCATTTCTTTCCCTTTTCTAGCTTCCATAGGCCACCTACAGTCTTTGGTTTATGGCCTCTTCCTCTACCTTCAAAGCCAGAAGTGAGGCGTCTTCAGGGCGGTCATTCTGTGTGACTCCTGCTTCCATCATGCCATCTTCTTTGACTCTTCTTGCCTCCCTCTTCCTCTTATAGGCTCCATTGTGATTACCCTGGGTCCACCCAGCTACCCGGGCATACAGTCTCCCTATCTCAAGACTCTTAAGGTAATCAGATCTGCAGACTCCTTTTGCTGAATAAAGGAACTATTCACAGCTTCTGGGGGTTGGGACGTAGACATCTTTGGCCATTGTTCTGGCTGCTACACTTCTTTATCCTGAATTAAATCCTATCCACTGTATTAGAGATAATATTTGGAAGAGTAAAAAAAAGTTGTGTAAAGTTTTGTAAACATCAGTAAGAATAACCAAAGCAGGTTTTTTTGACCTTAAAGTCTTGCTGACTCTTAATCAAAGGGCAGACTTCTGCTTCTGACAGATGGTCACCTCCCCTGTGCTTGGGCTCATTCACTGACAGGGAATCATAATTTCTGATACATCTTCTTCTGTTGTTGTACGGTTCTGTTATCTATATTCTTTTTGAATTCTGTCCCTAGGAGTAATACAGATTGAAATGATTTTCCCTAACTTTTAAAAAAATGAAAGCTCTTTTGGAAGTCATTGCCATATTTTAAGTCTTCAACATGTACTTGATATTTATTTTCAAATGCTAATTTGGTATGTTATAATTTATTATAGAGTAATAATTTATACTATAGTAATAGTGGCTGTCATTAAGTATTTACCAGGTGTGTTAACCACTTTGTGTGGATTGTCTCAGTTAATCCTTGTAACAACCATATGAGGTTACACTGTTACACTGTTTTTCTCTTTTTATGGATCAGGGAATTGAGGCTCAGAGATGTTTGGTCACTTTTCAAAGGTCCCACATACCTGTAAAAGTGAGCAGAGCTGTTCTCTTGTCCTTTGAGCTATGTTGTTCCTTATGTCTTGTTTTCCATGTGCAAGATACTGTACTAAGTATGATCACTAAAGTTCAATCAAATATTGATTTTGTTCTCAGTAAACTTATCTTACAGAGAAAATATCTTGAAAATGTAGTAGCAGATTCATAAGAAGTATGCAGAGGTCTGTGAGATTTCGGCATGGGGCAGGTTGTTTCTGGCTGGGAGGGTGAGGGAAGGCTTTGTGGAAGGTGGAGCTACCGCTGGACCTAGAGGGCTGGGCCGGATTTCCGTGTGTCGGTGGGGGCGGTGTGTTTGCTCGGCCTGAAGAAGCAGTTAAGCCAAGATGGGAGGAGACCCAACCTAAAGTTCTCTGATCCCTTCCGAGTCTTCCCTAGAGCCTGTGATTTCTAGATCCTTTGTCGTTCTGTCGTCCTCACAGGTTAGATGACCCCGCTCTTCAGACTTCAGTACAACCATGACCGTCACCATAAGCTGATTGTTATTTTTGAAAACTTACCATTGGCTTATTGTAATTATTTTTTATAATTAAGGTAAAAAAGATGTTAGATTTAAATTTTTTAAATATAAAGTGTTATTTTTTTCTGGTAATATTTAATTGTTTTGAAATAATGAAACCTGTTTCAAAGCATCTGACTAACTTGCTGATTCATTGAGTTTGGGGTCAATTAACTCTAAGTCTTTTTTCTTTTTACCTGAATTACGATAGTGCTAAAGCTCCTCCCCATTCTGTTCTGACTCACTTGATGCTTCATTCAGATGATTTTTTTTTCCCCTGGGAGGATGTCAAGATCTTTTCACAGCTGAAAAGACCAAATAAATGTATTAATGCGACCCAATATATGTCTGTGATTGCATTCCAAAAATATTTTATCAGAAGTTTCTAGAAACCAGGGATATTTGTTCTGTGAAATGTATTAGTGCTGTGGCTGATTTTACAAATTATATTAGTAAGAGATCTTGAGCAGACCTCATTATCTCCAAGATAAAGAGAAAGGATCCTGAAGGGCCAGGGCACCAGTGAATACACCTGCTAGTCATCATAGTAATTGAAGAATCTTGAAGTCTTGAACCAGCCAACACTAGTTTTGGAAAACATTTCCAGATAAAATACAGCGTTTTCAGAGAAGAATCAGATATTCACTGAGGAACAGGCCTCACATAAAGTTCTCATTAAAACAGTATAGCAGTTGCAAATTTCAGACTCAGAAGAGTTGTTTTCCCTTTGAACTTTCGTTTATCCAAGGGCCATTTCTGATATTCTTACTGCTGTTATCATTATCATTTTATTTGATTATTATTATTTTTTTATCATTATCATTTTAAACTCATTACGTGTTTCACTGTGTAGACTACGTTCTCTACTGGCCAGAGTGCTCTTACATAAGCCTGAGGGTGGAAATACCAATACTGATTTTTCTTGGAGTTACTGGAGTTTTAAATAGTGAGTACTTCCCTGGGTGCGTGAGACTGGCCGGAGCACTTCTGGAGAGCCTCGGGAGCACAGTGGTGGGCATTCTGTGTAGTCTAGAAGCAAAAACCACTTGCCTGTATGAAAGGGGGATCTCCCTCTGGTGTTCAGTTTGGTAGATATCAGTTACAAGATACCGCTTCTAAGAGCTTCTGACCACTGCATATCAGAGAAGCTTGTCCTGGCCCTCCCCACTGGTGCATGTGGGGAGGATGATGGTGGTGGTGGTGATGATGATTTTAGGTGTGCGAGGCAGGGAGCTATTGTTACTGAACCTGTGAGAGTACTAAGCGGCATTGGAATTAAGTTTTTATTGAATGAAGGAGTGAGTGATCCTTTTGCCAGGAGTAACCCAATAGCAAATACAGAATTTTAAAAGTAGTATCTGTTTCATTTTACTCATTACCAATAAGAATTTGGGACATTAATAAAAGAGGATTTATTGCTAAAAGGCCATTTTAAGTACAGATTGTGACCTTTCTGTAATTTTCTCCTTTTTCCCTTAGAGGGAAGTTTTGTTTCCGGCCATGTTAATTGTGTGTGTGTGTGTGTGTGTGTGTGTGTGTGTGTGTGTGTGTGTGTGTAAAGAATTTTCTAGATGTGTTATACGTTACATTTCACTTGGAGCAAAAGAAGTAGACTCATTGCTCTTTCAGTGAGACCCAGGACGTGGTGCTCTGGCTTGGAGCAGTAGCAGCGGACACCGGGGTCAGATTGAATGCGCATTCGTGGGAAGGAGAGCGGAGGTTGCGGGGGGAGCAGACAGACACGGGGCGAGCGCGATCCAGCAGACGGGCCTGCGTTTCGGCCGGCGGTGGCCGGGGCGCCAGGCTGGAGCTGGGACGGCCCACGCTGCAGGGGGCTCGCCCCTGCCGGATCCAGTAGGTTCTGAAGCTGCGGCGCCGAGGCCGCACGTGGTCCCTGCGGGTGCGACGCAGCGTTCGGAGGACGGAACCCGGAGGACGGAACCCGGAGGACGAACCGGCTGCCCGTGCGGGAGGGGACGTCCGAGCCGGGAGGTGGCCCTGGGACGGGAGTGGAATGAGCCAGGACAGGAGCCGCGGACGGACCTCCCCACGGCTCCGAGGGCCGGCGCAGGAAGCGGGGCCGCCACGCCACGGAGCCCGCCCCGCCCGGGACCTGGGCCACGGCGTCCGCGTCGGAAGGAGGTTCGGTCCCGCGGTCCCGCCGCCCCCGCCGCCGGCGCTCCGTGGCCACGCGTGTGGGAGCCGCCGTGCTGGGCCGCGCATACACCGACCTTCCGGCGCTACGGAAGCTGCCCCTGGCCGGTGCCTCGTTGACTCCGGAGCCACCACGGGGACGAGCCGCGAAGCTGGCAGCGTCCACGGGGCTAGCGGGCCGGGCAGCCGGGGCCCGCAGCGAGGTCAGGACCCTGGAAGCTTAGCTGCGACCTCGATCGTGACAGTTCGGGGTTACCAGGGGGCTTTGAAATGGCTTTAGGTTCGAGGTAGAGGAAATTTCTGCGGACAGAGGCTTGAGCGACTGGGGAAGGGGCCGGGGCTGATGAACGTCCGCAGCCCTTGTGGCCGCGCGGCTGTGCACCGCGGTGGCCTGCAGCCCGGGCCCTGGAGCCAGACCCCCCGGTTCAGGCCCCTGGTTCCTTCCCTTACAGTCGTTACTTCGGGCATATTCCTCCTGTGCCACAATTTTCTTAGCTGTGAAGTGGGAGATAAATAGTAGCAAATCCTTGTTTAAGGGCCATGTACGCGTTGAAAGCCAGTAGACGTGCGACTCGGGAAGTGCTCAGCAGGGGACAGTGTTCATCTCGAATGTGACGATAACGGCGGCGATTCGGGAAGGAAAGAGCAGGAGAGGGAGTCCAGTGTGTGTGTGCGAAGGAGAGGAGCCAGGCGGCGGGGGTATGAAGGGATGGATGCGTCGGGAACCGAGCTCCCAAGGAGGAGGGAAGCGTGCGGTTTCTGGGCGCTGGTCCATGGCGTAGCTTGGAACAGAATAAGCCCCCCCCCCCCCCCATTTAAGGTAAGGAAATGGGAGAGTGGAGGAGTTAGAGATACATACAGTAACGGCTGTAGATAAGTTTGTAGGTAGAAGGGAAGGGAAGAAAGCCCTCTAGATAGGACTAGGAAGGAGGCAATTAGGGCTGTCCTTGTGATACTGGGAAAATGAAACCAGGGAACAAATTGCAGTGAAGTCTGGGAGTAGATAGTTCATCCAGATAAATAAACAATATAAGCAGGATTGATAGCAAAGGGTCATAATTCAAGCTGGGAACTTGCCATCAGATAAAACCAGAGGCTCCGGAGTTTCACTGCAGCTTCTCGGGCACCTTGTGTTTGAAAAGAAGGCAGGAAACTACCACTTTTTAGCAAACTCCCATCTCAAAGGTTGAAGTTGAGTGAGGAATACTTGACTAGGTTAGGAGGCAGGAGAAAGACGGAGCAGAGTAAATGTTTGGTAAATTTTTCTGTCAACAAACTGTCGGCATGGTATTACAACTTTAGAGCAAGGACTTTATTTCTGGTTTTCTTGGTCCTTGAAGCATTCCCTGTAGGTGACATGCTTAAGTTACTTGAAAAAGACGTGGTCTGAATAACTGGTAGGTCATAAGCCATTCATTTCTCTTCAGTTGGGCAGAAAGGTGTGTTTCAGTAATACCTTTCATCCAGATAGACGTTTAACAATTTGACAGACGGGGCGCCTGGGTGGCTCAGTGGGGTAAGCCTCTACCTTTGGCTCAGGTCATGATCCCGGGGTCCTGGGATGGAGCCCTCCATCGGGCTCTCTGCTCAGCAGGGACCCTGCTTCCTCCTCTCTCTCTGCCTGCCTCTCTGCCTTCTTGTGATCTCTGTCTGTCAAATAAATAAAGAAAATCTTTAAAAACAAAACAAAACAAAACAATACCACAGTTGGACAGACTAACCATTCATGGAACTCTTGTCCTACATCACTAATATGCAGTCATCTCCAAGGTAATATATATATATAAGCAATTTTTTAAAAATATACCATCATTTAGGAAGTGAAGACTAGACAGTATGATAGCAGGGGACATTTTTAGTCGATACCTAATAGCCACCCATCCTGTAGATGATCTGTAGCATAATTTCTGATTATGCTTCTTGCTTTTGTGGTGACGTAGAACTTTTCTAAGCTTTAAGTGGTTTTCTTTCTGGATTTCCGTTATCCCAAATTCTTCCCATTTTATGATGACTCATAAGGAAGAAACCACCTACACACACCCACACACACAGACACATGAACATAAGCTAAGTTTTCCTTGAAGATCTTTTAGCTGTTATTATGTTAGTTATGTCCCATAGTTACTTGACTTTCTGTAAACTTGGTTTAGAATTTGTGCTTGCTTGTTACGGCAGTGCAGTAACAGGCGCAGACCTTGTTATTCCTTGTAGGGCATCTGAAGTTTAAGCTCTTGGCAAATTTCACTTTGACTGCCTTAAATTTACTGACAGGCAGATTCCACAGGGGTGGCCTGGCATTACTTGGTCTAAGGCATAGTGTAAGTAGCCAGTCGGGCCGTGAGGCAGGCAAAGCCCATAGGGCAGTCAGATTTGTCCTGCGCTGCAGATTTCTTTTTGTTTTTGTTTTATTGAGGTGAAATGTGTATAGCATAAAATGAGCCATTTAAGGTGAACAATTCAGTGTCATTTAGTATAGTCACAGTTTGTGTAGCCCCCACCTGTCTGGTTCTGCAGTGTTCCCATCACCCCAAAGGAAACCTTTACTCGTCAAGCAGTCGCCCTCCATTTCCTCTGCTCCTCAGCTCCTGTGCCTGGAGATGTACCCGTTCGGGTGTTTCATATAAATGGAATCATAGGCTATGTGATCTTTTTGTGTCCAGCTTCCTTCACCCAGCAGAACGTTTTCGAGGTTCATCCATATTGTGGTATGTCTAATGTCTAATCTTCATTCCTTTTAACGGCTGAGTGATACTCCACTGTGTGTGCATACATTGTATGTACGATTTGTTTATCCAGTCATCTGTTGATGGACACTCGGATTGTATCTGCTCTCTGGCAATTGTGATAGTGCTGCTGTGCTCATTCATGTCCAAGGATTTCTTTAAGTACCCGTTTTCACTTTGGGATGTATTCCTAGCAGTGGAATGGATGGGTCATATGCTGAGTCTATGTTTAACTTTTAAAAAACCATCAGACTCTTTTCCACAGTAGCTGAAGCATATTGCATTTCCACAGCCAATGTACGAGGATTTCCAGTTTCTGCCAACACTTCTTATTTCCCTTTTTTTCCTGTTAATAGGTTTCCTAATGGGTTGAATAAGCTACTTTTATTTATTTATTTTTAATATACTTTTAAAGTAGCAGCTCTGCGCTCTTTTTTCTAGTAGTGTCTTTGTGTATCTCCCTCTGCATTATGGTCAGACTGTCTTGGAGAATGAGATGAGCAGTGGCTAGTAATCAATTTGTGTTTACATCTGAACCAATAATTTTCACTTTTCATACCATGGCGGGTCAGGCCTCACTATGTAACCCTAAACCACCTTTATATCCTAATCTCCCTTTCTTTTTTTTTTTTTTTTTTTTTAAATTTTTTATTTTTTATAAACATATATTTTTTATATACATATATAACCATAAGTGACTCCTAATCTCCCTTTCTTAACCATGCTAGAACTCGCAAAGCACTTTGTACCTTTCTTTGAGCAAATACCATATTCTGCCTTGTTTTGTTTGAGGACGGTGAATGTACTGGATTCTGTTTGTATACTACTTTCTGCCATCTTTTTGTAGGTAACTTCTTTAAAGTGCTTGTCTTTTACATTATAGTTTTTTGTGTTCTTGTCTGTCACACATAGCTAGCTGTGAGCAACTTTTGGTGTGGGAGTATGACTTGTTTACCTTTGTAAACCGAGGACCTAATAGAATGTCTAAAATTGTTCATTTGGATTCCTGGATGTTAAACTTGTACTACAATGACCACTACTTTTGATAGAGAAATTGGCATTTTCCTTCTTCAAATAGCCAGTTTTTGTTAATTCCATCTCATCCTCTTAAGATTCAATCAGAATGTTGCCTCCAAGAAGATTTTCCTGCAATCACCTTTTCCCTTCTCCCTTACGGGCCCCTTGCTGGGTCCCGGTCCCAGTGTGTGAGTATCTGCTGCTGTTGCCCCTGCCGTGCTGTGTGTACCTTTTACGGAACTAGAAGCACAGTTGTTACTCTGCACCTCCACCAGACTCCCTATTCTTTTTTCTTTTATTTTTTTATTAGCACTTATTTTTATCTAATGTTCAGTATTTTTTCATTTGTATTGTCTCTTTCCCCACACTAAAATGTAGGATCTATGAGGACATGGTTTCTGTCTCTCTTCTCTCTTGTTCTGTCTCTTGCATCTAGAACAGCGTCTGCCACATAGATATTTGGTGAGTTTTTCTTTAATGCGTGAGTTAATGGGCCTGAGAGCTACTTAAGAACAGGACTGTGTCGTTTTCTTCTTTACATAACCTCAGCACTTGGCACACCAACGCACAGTAACTGTTGAATATAGCATTTATTCTTACAGGAGGCTCTCTCCTCTGCACAATATATTCTTGGTTCTCTTTTGTTGTTGTTTATATCTAAATAATTATATAAAAGCAGAAAATGTGCCTGAGTGGAAAGAACAGTCTCTGTGCACGTGGGAGGTGATTCAGTCCTAAGTTTCACATATACAGCCATAACAGTAGGTTTCTCAGAAGGTAGTCCCTATAAAGGTAAAACTGTTCATTTGAAAGGAGAGATTTCTTTTCAGTTGTAAAAATGGACAAAGCTATTGGTTAAGAAGTTAATCATTTAGAAAATAGCCAGATAATCTCTGTATCAGTATTCCAAAGTAGTCACTATTGGAATAGATCAAAAACAGTAGAGGGAGCGTAGAGTTCTGGGCGGATCAGATTTGTAAGGGGAGACCACGTGCGCTGCAGATGAGAGTAAGTTCCCAGTTTAATTAGCCAGAGATACCAACTGTTACTGGAAGCAAAGAAGCCTCAGCACAGGCGCAGTATATTTAACGTGGCTTCTCCCTTGTCCCCAACATCCTTAATTGGGTGGGGGTAAGCAGCTGCCTGTGACACTCTCCTTCCAAGTAGGGTCTTATCAGATCCGAGAAGAAAAAAGGGTACCTTGCCCTTTTATATATTCAATGTTTAGGTCTCCACTCAGAGTTAATAATTTTTGATCCTCCTTTGAAATCCAGGAATATTTACAAGTATTTTCAGGGATTCCAGAAATCTCACATCTCTATAACCAATGTCTTTACTCTGATTTAATTCTCTTTGGTGATGTGAGTGATTCTGAATGTTGGTCTGAGCACCACTGTAACAAATCCATTTCCATGCATTTAGCAAAAGAATCTGAGGCTACTGACATTAGAAAAAAGAGATTTTTTTTTTTCCTTTTTAAAGTATGGCTTTCTTTCAACATAGCTGTATCCTGAAGAGACTACGAAAATACATTACTGTAAGTTTTAAATTCTGGCCTTAACATGTTGATCTGTTGAAAAACACTAACGTTATCTCTTCAGTAAGGATTAAGTGTCCTTACTTAAGAAAAACTAGGCTGTAGAGGCGTTAAGATTTGGGCAAGATTGGCACGCCTGGTGGCTTGGTTGGTTGAACTTCCATTCTTGATTTCAGCTCAGGTCATGATCTCAGGGTCGTGAGATTGAGCCCTGTGTTGGGCTCCGAGCTGGGCTTGGACCCTCTTAGGATTCTCTCTCTCCTGCTCCCTCTCCTCCTCCCCCGCCCCCCTCCAAAAAAAGATTTGGGAAAGATTTTTCTAGTTAAATTGGCCCTTAAAGGGGGTAGACTCCGGCTGCATGTTGAACACTACCTGGGACTTTGAGACATAGAGAAGACGGCGGAGGCCATCTGCAGACCCTCCCGTGACGATATGACCTTGGGTTTCTGTCTGTCCTTCCTTCCGCCATTCTTCTCCTCCTGTCTCTGTCCTTCCCTCCCTAGTATGTTATGTTTCCTGCCCCATTTATACATTGTAACGTGAGCGTTCGGAAGTATAGATTTCCATTCTCAGTTACAGAGAAAAACAGTAGGAATAGCGAAAATGAGCAGACTGTTCCCCCTTGTCCAGAACTTTTCAACTTTCTTTCTGTCTTGCTGTTTTTGTTTTCTGAAAATGGCTACCTTTTGATTACCGAGAAAATTGTACTGATTTGAGCCGGCCGCCTCCCTCTTTTCTTTCACCCATCTTCTCCTTTTCGTTTGCCTTTAAGAAATATCCTTTTTCATTATTATGATCCTCCATTTTTCACTCTTAATTATGTGTCTTCTCATTTCTTTCAAGTTCCTGTCCTGTCTTTTCACCCCATTTGGTTCTAAATCATCAGTGTATCCCTTCCCATAGAATCTTTCCTCAAAATACTGAGGTACATGTGGCTTCCAGACTCTAATCTGATCTGTTTGTCACTGTACAAATACTACACTGTTCTGATTATTGTTGGTCTATTATAGCTCATAATATCTTAATAGTATGGGTCCCTCAACTTGCTTTTTTAATTTTTTAAAAGATTTTATTTATTGTTTGTCAGAGAGAGAGAGGGCGAGCATGCACATGGACAAACAGGCAGAGGCAGAGAGAGAAGTAGGCTCCCTGCAGGGGGCCTGATGCGGGACTCGATCCCAGGACCCTGGGATCATGACCTGAGAAAAAGGCGGTGGCTTAACCGACTGAACCACCCAGGCATCCCAGCTTGCTTTTTTTTTAAAAAAAGCATTTTCACCCTTTGCCCTTCTGGATCAATTTTAGAATTCTAGTGCCTCCAGCTGGCTCGGTTGGAAGAGCATGTGATTGTTCATCTTGGGATCATGAGGTCAAGCCCCATGTTGGGTAAGAGGAAAAAAAAAAACTTTAAATAATTTTAGAATCAAGTTGTCAATTACACACACACCCCAACCCTGAAAAGAAAGGAAGGAAAAAGAGAAAATGACTTGTTGAGATTTTGATATGAAATTGCTTTGAATCCAAAGATCAGTTTATAAAGAATTGATTGATATCTTTATAATGTTGAGTCTTCCAGTAAATGAGCATTTATTTATTTATGTCTTCTTACAATTTTAAGTTCATAATTGTGACACCACCAGTTTCAGTTTTTCTTTTCCAACATTCCTTTGGCTATTGAGGGTCATTTCTGGTTCCATACAAATTTTAGGATTGTTCATTCCAGCTCTGTGAAATATGTTGATGGTATTTTGATAGAGATTGTATTGAATGCATAGATTGCTCTAGGTAGCATAGCCATTTTTAACAATATTTGTTCTTCTAATCCTTGAGCATGGAATGTTTTTCCATTTCTTTGTGTCTTCCTCAATTTCTTTTATAAGTGTTCTATACCTTTGAGAGTATAGATCCTTAGCTCTTTGGTTAGGTTATTCCTAGGTATCTTACATTTTTTGGTGTAATTGTAAATGGGATTGATTCCTTAATTTCTGTTTCTTCTGTCTCATTGTCAGTGTCTAGAAATACAAAGGATTTCTACGCATTGATTTTATATCCTGCCACTTTGCTGAATTCCTGTAGGAGTTCTAGCAATTTGGGGGTGAAGTCTTTTTTTTTTTTTTTTTTTTTTAAAGACTTATTTGTCAAGGAGAGAGGGAGAGAGAGTACAAACAGGTGGAGGGATAGGCAGAGGGAGAAGCAGTCTCCCCCCCCAGAGCAGTGGAGCCTGCAGGACTCAATCCCAAGACCCTGGGATCGTGACCTGAGCCTAAGGCAGACACTTAACTGACCAAGCCATCCAGGAGTCCTTGGGGTGGAGTCTTTTGGCTTTTCCACAGATTATCATGTCATCTGCAAAGAGCAAAAGTTTGACTTCTTTGCCAATTTGCCAATTCTGATGCCCTTTGTTTTTTTTTTTTTGTTGTTGTTGTTGTCTGTTTGCTGAGTCTAGGACTTCTAGTATTGTGTTGAATAGCAGTGGTGATAGTAGACATCCCTGCTGTGTACCTGACCTTAGGGGGAAAGCTCTCAATATCCCCCCATTGAGAATGATCTTCGCCGTGGGCTTTTTGTAGATGGCTTTTATCATATTGAAGTATGTTCCATCTATCCCTTCACTGAAGAGTTTCAGTCAAGAAAGATGCTATACTTTAAATGCCTTTTCTGCATTTTTTTCTATTGAAAATAGAAAAGAAATCCTTTCTATTGAGAGGATCATATGGTTCTTGTCCTTTCTTTTATTTATGTATTATATCACATTGATTGATTTGTGAAGGTTGAACCAACTTTGCTGCCCAGGAATAAATCCCACTTGGTCGTGGTGAATAATCCTTTTAATGTACCATTGGGTCCCATTGGCTGAGTATTTTGGTGATAATTTTGGCATCCATGTTCATTAGGGATATTGGTCTGTAATTCTTTTGGTGGGGGTCTTTGGTTTTGGGATCAAGTAATGGTGGCCACAGAAGAAATTTGTAAGTTTTCCTTCCATTTGTCTATTTGAAAGAGCTTCATAAGAATTGTTAGTAATTTTTCTTTAAGTGTTTGGTAGAATTCCCCTCGGAAGCTCTCTGGCCCTGGGCTTTTGTTTGTTTGTAGATTTTTTATTGCTGCTTCTATTTCCATGCTGGTTATGGCTCTGTTCAGGTTTTCTGTTTATCCCTGGTTCTGTTTTGGTAGTTTATACATCTCTAGGAATGCATCCATTTCTTCCATATTGTCTGATTTGCTGGCGTATAGTTGCTCATAATATGTTTGTTCTTTTAATTGTTTGTATTTCTTCAGTGTTGGTTGTGATCTCTCTTCTTTCATTCATAATTTTATTTATTTGGGTCCTTTCTCTTTTCTTTCTGATAAATCTGGCCAGGGCTTTATCAGTCTTATTAATAATTCAAATAAAAAGCTCCTAGTTTCTACTATTCTTCTGGTTTCTGTGTCATTGATTTCTGCTCTAATCTTTAGGATTCCTCTTCTTCTGCTGGGTGTATTCTTTCTTTGCTGTTCTTTCTCCAGCTCCTTTAGGTATAGGGTTAGGTTGTGTACTTACGACCTTTTCTTGTTTCTTGAGAAAGGCTTGTATTCCTGTATACTTCCCTCTTAGGACCACCTTCGCTACACTGCAAAGATTTTGAGCAGTTGTGTTTTCATTTTCATTTGTTTCCATGAATTTTTTAAATTCTTCTTTAATTTCCTGGTGATCTATTCATTCTTTAGTAGGATGCTCTTTAGCCTCCATGTATTTGAATTCTTTCCAAGTTTCCTCTTGTGATTGAGTTCCAGTTTGAAATTATTTTGGTCTGAAAGTATGTGGGGAATGATCCCAATTTTTTGATATTGGTTGAGACCTGATTTGTGACCCAGGATGTGATCTACTCTGGAGAATGTTCTATGTGCATTGGAGAAGAATATGAATTCTGTTGCTTTAGGATATAAGATTCTGAGTATATCTGTGAACCCATTTTGTCCAGTATGTCATTCAAAGCCCTTATTACCCTGTTGACCTTCTGCTTAGATGATCTCTCCATTGCAGTGAGGGGGTTGTTAAAGTCCCCTACTATTAATTGTATTATCAATGTGTTTCTTTAATTTTGTTATTAATTGACTTATATAATTAGCTGCTCCCATGTTAGGGGCATAAATATGTATAATTGTTAGAACTTTGTATTGAATGGGTCCTTTAATTGTATAGTGTCCTTCTTCATCTCTTATTATAGTACTTGGCTTAAAATCTAACTTTTCTGTTATAGGAATTGCTACCCCAGCTTTCTTTTGAGGTCCATTATCACTCCATTAGCATGATAAATGGTTTTCTGCGCCCTCACTTTAAATCAGGAGGTATCTTTGGGTCTAAAATGAGTCTCTTGCAGACAACATATGGATGGGTCTTGCTTTTTTTATCCAATCTGATACCCTCTGTCTTTTGATTGGTGTATTTAGCCCATTTACTTTCAGAGTAAATAGTGAAAGATACAAATTTAGTTCCATTGTATTCTTGTAAAGAGACTGTTACTTTATATTGTTTCTGTTCCTTTCTGGTGTATGTTACTTGTGGGCTCTCTCTTTGCTTAGAGGATCCTTTTAATATTTCTTGTAGGGCTGGTTTGGTGTTCACAAATTCTTTTAGTTTCTGTTTTTCCTGGAAACTTCTTGCCACTCCTTCTGTTTTGAATGACATCCTAGCTGGGTAAAGTATTCTTGGCTGCATGTTTGTCTCAGGTAGAGCCCTGAATATATCATGCCAGTCCTTTCTGGCTGCCAGGTGTCTGCAGATTGGTCTGCTGCCAACATAATGTTTCTACCCTTGTAGGTTACAGATCTCTTGTCCCAAACTGCCTTTGGGGTTTTCCCCTTTGTCTCTGAGAATTGTAAGTTTCACTGTTCTATGTAGGAGTGTTGACCTATTTTTATTGATTTTTGAGAGGGATTTCTTTTCTCCTGGATTTTGATTCCTGTTTCCTTACCCAGTTTAGGGATGTTCTCTGCTATAATTTGCTCCAGTATACCTTCTGCTTCTCTCTCTTTCTCCTTCCTTTTCTTCTGGAATCCCAATTATTCTAATATTTAACTGCATGGTATCACTTATCTCTCAAATTCTCCCCTTGTGATTCAGTGAGTTGTTTATCTCTCTTTTTCTCAGCTTCTTTGTTCTCTGTCATTTTGTTGCCTATTTCACCAATTCTCTCTTCTGCCTCAGTTATCCTAACAGAGCCTCCATTTTTTATTGCATCTCATTAATAGCCTTTTTGATTTCAAAAATTAGATTTTAGTTCTTTTATTTCTCTAGAAAGGGACTCTCTAGTGTCTTCTATGCTTTTTTCAAGCTCAGCTAGTATCTTTATAAACGTTATTCTGAATTCTAGCTCTAATATCTTATGTCCATACTGATTAGATCCCCTTATTAAACTCTCTTATTCTAGAAATAGATCATTAGATTTCTCAGGATACTCTATGTACTTTATAAAAATCATCTGAAAAGAAAGTTTTGTTTCTTTTTGCAGTTGGTATATTTTCTTTTCTTACTTTGTTGGTTGCCTGAGGCTTTCAGTAGCTGGCACACTTATCTTGTTCTTAATATTAATGGGAATGCTTTTAATGTTAATTTTTATCAAGTTAAGGAAGTTTATTTCTGTTCCTATGCATAGAATTTTTGTCATAGGTGGATATTGAATTTTATCTAAGGATTTTCTTTAATCTTTTGAGTCAATTAAATGATTTTCCCCTTTAATTAATGTGATGAATCACATTGGTTTTTTTAACCCTTAAATCCCAAATATTTTATCTTATTAGCTTATTTTTGCTAATACTATTTAGGATATTTTTATGTATGTTTGTGAGTAAAACTGGCATGTATTTTTGTTTGTTTGTTTTGTTTTCTTTACTCATCTTTTTTAGGTTTTGTAGTGAGGTTATGCTGACCTCACAAAATGACCTTAGAAATTGTTTCCCTTTTTTCCCCATACTCTGGAAAAGTTACTTAAGATTAGAATTATTTGTCCCTTTGATTTCTGGAAGCAAGCAGAGTAAAATTGTTTAGGTTTTCATTTTTCCTTTTGGGAAGATTTTTACCTACATATTACATTTCTTCAAATGCTGTAGGACCCTTGGCATTTTATTGGTTCATGATATTCTGTTTTTAGCAGCATTTTTTATTATGTTTGCAGCATTTGTTTTATTATGTTTAAAGCATTTTTTATTATGTCCTTCTTCCTGCTATCCTTAAATTATTTGCTCCTTCCCTTTTACTTTTTTCTTCAATCTTAGCAGAAGTTTGTAAGCTATATGATTCTTTTGAAAGAACCAAGTTTGGTGTTTCTGTTATGTGTTCTTTTCCTATTCCATTAAGTTTTGGCCTTACTTTTATAACTGCCTTTCATTTAGACTATCTGGATTAATTTCTTGTTCAGTATTTGATCCTGTTCTGTACCATTTGACAGTAGTAAACTACCCCATCCTTGTAGGATTCTTTTGCCTGGCTCCTGAAGCACACTAGTCCTTGAAGATTTTTTTATTTTTTTCTCCCTGTTTTCTCACTGCTTCCTCTCTGGTTCTTTGTCTCTACATCTCCTAATGTAGGTGCTCTCTTACCTTCAGGCTTCTTCTCTCTGTACCCACTCTTAGTTGATTGGCATTTTTACTCCAGATTACAACTATCACTTCTCTGTGAGTAATCACACAGAATCAGGGGACCCTGTCCTTGTCTTGGCTCTTCCACTAAGTAGCTATGACATTTTGAACAGTTCACTTAAGATTCCTTAATCTGGGGGCACCTGGGTGGCTCAGTGGATTAAGCCGCTGCCTTCAGCTCAGGTCATGATCTCAGTGTCCTGGGATCAAGCCCCGTATCAGGCTCTTTGCTCAGCAGGGAGCCTGCTTCTCTCTCTCTCTCTCTCTCTGCCTAACTCTCTGCCTACTTGTGATCTCTCTCTCTCTCTCTCTGTCAAATAAATAAATAAAACCTTAAAAAAAAAAAAAAAGATTCCTTAATCTGTCACCAATAAAATAAGAAGGTTGGATTCAAGATCTCTGAGGTCTACCTCAGTAACACTGTTCTTGTGGCAATCTTATAGAATCTTTAGCTTTGGACTTTGTCATTTCTAAATGCCTTCTGGATCACTTTTCTTACATGTTTTAGGGTTTCTCAAATTCTGTATGTTCTATTTTAATCTTCTTACATCGTTCACCTTCTCTCCCAACCTGTTGATTCCCCCCTTTCTTTATTTGGATGTTCTATTTTCTCTGACACGCATTTGGTTTTGGCTCCCACCATCATTGTCTCCCTGTACTGTCTTCAAATTATGTTAAATGTGTGTGTATGTATGGGTGTCTGTTCGTCTGTTCCCCTCTCTTTTCCTTTTAGCCCAATTTAGGTCTTTATGATTTACAAGAATGATTTCTATGTGATATCTACTTTCTTCCATCCCTTACCTCCTCATGGAGCCTCAGAATTTTACTGAGAAAACAAAACAAAAAACCCTTCTTTTGCATCTTGAATCTCTGTTTATCTGAACTGTTGTCTAGGAATGTTCTTGTACTTCACTAGCTTTGGGTGTCCTGCCTTTATTTGTCCTCTGAGCTGGTAGAGCCAGGGTACTTAAATAGCATTAGCTGTAGGCCATTGCCATAGGCTCTGTACCAGAGGTAGAAATTAGCCAGTCTTTTCATATAGTGCTTTGTGATTTACAAGGGGTATATCATTTTTGCAGCGACTTGATAGTGTGTAGAAGTTTCATGGACTCCATGAGAGTGAAATTTTTGGTTCTGGAAGAGTTCCTATATTGGTGATGTTTTAATCTTTGGGTGCTTGTCTCCATTTTTCAAAACCTCGTCTTCTTTTAGCCTTGTGGATTTGTGTAATATATATGGAGCATAATTCTCTAAGGGTGAACAATCTTAAAATCAACCTCAGTAATGATTTTCTGCATAGGAATAGAGACAGCAGCTAATGACCAAATGTGTAACTTTAAAATAATTAAATTTCTGCATGTGGCCAATAAAAGTGACCCTTTGTATGTCTAGATGATTCTTTCGTTTTCTGCTTATGGGAAGCCAGGGAAAAAATACAAAAGAACAACCATTATGAGGTTTTAAGCAGGTAATATGTATAGACACTCCTTTTATAATTATCTCAAGGAAACCTTTAATAGTTCCTTGGAGTCATGTGATCTACCTCATTATTGTTATTAAAGTGATACATTTGCCAGATGTTAGTTCGGATATATAATGGCAGAAGTGGGTAGCCATTTAGAAATACTGCTTAAGGTTCTGGCTTGTCCTGTCCTGACCAGCGTTCTCCTTGTGTGCACACACTGGAGTGAGGACGGGAAGGGAGGTTGTCGGAGTGGTCAGAAGCAGAAGTTCAGGGCCACATTTGTGAGCCTCGGTGATTCTTGCAGGTTCCTGTGGCCTGTTACATTTTATTGCATACATGGAATTTTGGTAATTTCTAAATTATTTCTGGATATTATAGTTTGAAAACAATATATTATATCCTTAATAAATATTTCTGAACATTCGGATGGTATGTCTTTCCATAAATTAGTCCTATCCTATCATCAGACTGCAGCATAAGTGGTTAAAATGCACAGGCATAACATTTGGAAGATTATAATTATAGCAGGGCTCTTGCTAATTACATGTATGCAGCAATCTATACTTTCGGATTGAAGAAATCAGTAAGACTATTTTGTTTATCATGTAAATTGTTGTTTTTGCCATCAGATTATCATGTATTAAAAGTGTAAGTTAAGAATAAATCACCTTGGGGTGCCTGGGTGGCTCAGTGGGTTAAGCCTCTACCTTTGGCTCAGGTCATGATCTCAGGGTCCTGGGATCGAGTCCTGAATCAGGCTCTGCTCAGCAGGGAGCCTCTTCTCCCCACCCCCCCACCTGCCTCTCTGCCTACTTGTGATCTCTGTCAAATAAATAAATAAATAAATAAAAAGAATCAATCACCTTGCAGAGTCACCAGTGAATTTCTTCTGCCCATGCCAAATATTGAGAATGGGGAGACCAGAAGAGCGCGTCAATCCCTCCTTGGAAGTCTGTCTGTACCATTCTTTACAACAGTAGTAGTGATGATAATCTTTTCCTTAAGGCATGTAAGTGCCATGCTTATTGTGACCCCAGTCCCTGCATCGCTTCTGAATTCTGTAACACCATCTTATGATTAGAATTCAGTATTTATATTTTTGTTTCTGTTTCTTAAGCTTTCTGTTCATTTACTTGTCCCACAGTCCTCCCTTCAGAAAAGAAAACCTTGTGCTGTAAATCCCTTCTCGTCCCTGGGGGTACTTAGGAAAGTGCTTCTACAAAATAGTATGCCCGATCAATGCTTGTGACTGAAGTCTAGTGCTTGTTTCAGTTGAGTTTGTTTTTAACAGTTACGTGCTTTTGCTTGCTTTTTAGGCACACAAACCAATGGTCTGGACTTTCAGAAGCAGCCTGTGCCCGTCGGAGGAGCCATCTCAACAGCCCAGGCCCAGGCTTTCCTTGGACATCTCCATCAGGTAGAATGCTCTCTGCTCAGCCATAAGGGAAAGTAAAAACCGGAAGCATGGAATGTGAAGGCCTGGGGTAGTTATATCAGTGTGTGGGACTTTTTAAATTGATTAAAGCCTGGTGCTAATCACATCTGATTGTGTCCTTTTGAATGGTTAGTCTGGAATCATAGTTTGACTGTATTGTTATTGACCTCACAGCTTTGTGGAAAAAAAAAAAAAAAGAATTCTTTGTTATGAGTGGAATGTTCATAACAACTGAGTTACTGTTTTTATCACTATGGGTCTGTGAGGCTCACTGAAGGTAGTAAATTACAGAGTCATCCAGAAGGACATGGCCACCATTGCCCAAGACCTGTGTAAGGCTCTCTGCTCAGAATGTCTTCATAAATTGTGTCTTCATATGTCTTCTGAGCTCATAAATTATGTCTTTAGACTACCTCAACTTTTTTTTTTTTTTTTAAAGAATTCTTATTTATTTGACACAGAGAGAGCACAAGCAGGGAGAGGGAGAGGGAGAAGCAGACTCCCTGCTGAGCAGGGAGCCAGATGAGGGGCTGGATCCTAGGACCCTGGGAACACGACTGGAGCTGAAGGCAGTACCCCCACCAACTGAGCCACTTAGGCGCCCCCTCCCTGAATTTTATATAAAAGAAGCTCCTGCACTTGAAACAGGTGCAATTTTAGAAAGGTCCTCAAAAGCCCATTTATTCTCAAATTCAAAGGGATGGTGTGCAGGAGGCAATCAGCACCTTCTGTTGGAGTAAGGGCTTAGCTGACACAGTTTTGCTCAGGTGCATAGCTTTGTTTGTGTTTCGCAAAGTAGAGAAACTTCTATATGGAACTTTTAGATAAAATATTAAGATGTATTAGCATCTAAAATAATTTAAGAATATATTATAGAAAACCAAAAATGTTATCTTCATTTCAGTTCTTTCTTCTGAAAACATTTGTAGGGGAGCTCGGGTGGCTCATTCGGTCTAGTGTCTGCCTTCAGCTCAGGTCATGGTCTCAGGGTCCTGGGATCGAGCCCCGCATCAGGCTCTCTGCACACTGCGGAGCCTGCTTCCCCTCTCCCTCTGTGCACTCTCTCTCTCCCTGTCTCAAATAAATAATCTTCAAAAAATAAAAGTAAAAGTGAAAAGTAAAAACATTTGTAGCTTCCAACAAGTTTTCTGGTTTCTTAGAGGAATAAAATTTTTGGTAGTCAATGTCTATGGTGCATATTAAGCCTCTATCTGGCTTAAATTTGTGATGGTCATAATGTATTCAAAAGTCCCCAAAGATACAAGATGATATGCAGTCTTTTCTTCACTGGATCCAAATTCTAAGAAGAGTGCGACTCTTACATCAGCTTCAAGGCCTCCAGCTGCTGATTACCAAAATCACTGAATCTTCAATATGCCCCAAACCAAAGGACTTTAAACCAAAGAATTTGATAGGAAATCTTGACATTACGGATTTCTCCAGCAAGATGTCAGTCCCCTCAGAATTGCTCACCGTCTGATTAGATACATAATTAGCATAAGTATGACACTTACCTTCTGTTTCTAGCCCTCTTATTGACTGGGTTCACACTCTGACCTTTTCCTTACCATAATTACAAATGTGTGTACACGTATACAAAGTAGATGACTTTAGTTCTGTTACCCTGTAAGTTCCATGAAGATGGGCACTTTTTCTCATTTATATTTATCCCAGCATTTTCCAAAGAGCCCAAAATATAATAGATGTTCAGTAATTATTTACTGGATAAGTGAATGGTAAGGTTGTATAGGAATAGAGAGGTAGAAATAATTAGTTCAACCTGTACAATCTAAGACATTAATCAGAAAGGATGACCTTGGAGCTACAGTTTGAAGGATGTTGGGAGTTCGCTAAATTAAGTGGCAAAAGGATGCTCTCACTCTGTTTTCAACTTTCTATTTTGAAAATTATCAAATCTGTAGAAAAGTTATATCTACAGAACAGTTTTCAACCAAAAGCCCTTCACCTGGAATCACCAACAGTTACTGTTCTTATCTTTGCTGTGTGTGTGTGTGTATGTACAAACACATATAAAAAATGTACTTTTTTTTTTTTTTGGAATCAAGTTGCAGGCGCTGTGACCTTCTACTTCTAAATACTTCATCACATTTTTCCTAAGAACAGTATTTTTTTATACAACTCTAATATAAATTTCAAATTCCAGAAATTTAACATCGATGAAATTTGTTATCTAATGTTCAGTCCATATGTAAGTGTTCTCTGATCTGCAGTCCAGTCCACACCTTGCATTTGGGTTTCCTGTCTGTTTGGCTTCTTCATTCTGTAAGAATTTCTCAGTTCTGTCTTCATCTTTCATGAGGTTGACATTTTTAAAGAGTAGATACCAACTGTTTTAGAGAAGACCCCCTCAATTTGGGTTTGTTTAATTTTTCCCTCGTGATTGGATCCAAGGTTTTGACAGGAATACATTAGGTCTGTGGTATCACATTGTCCCATTACTGTGATACAAAATTTGATCATTCGATTCAGGTAGTCCACTCAGCAAATAAACCATGAGGGGGTACTTGAAGACCTGTAACTGTCCTGTTTCTCAACAGACTTCTGCCCAGAAACAACATGATTTAAATAAAATCCCACAGAAACTTTATTTCCTTTAAATCTGTGTACCCAAAACTCTTTCCTCTGGCTCTCTGGCTGAATTCTTAGCCTTTGGGTCTTAAACATATTATCTTTTCAGATAATCCTCCCTTGACTACACTGCATCTAGAATACGTTCTCTGTAAGTGTCCAGGTTTGCTTCTGAGAGCTCTCAGCTCCTAGCAGGACTATTAGTTATAAATAAAGGGCGTCTCTCATCATTTTCACTCTGAACTCCATCTTGAGCTCATATTAACACTTGTATTTACCTTCAGGAAACTTTGATGCCATGTGATGATCCAAAACGGAACTTACTGGCTTCCCTGGCAATGACGTCCCCTTTTTTTCAGTCTCTCAGATTTGAGCCCTGGAATAATTCATGACTTTTTTATCCATATCCATTCAGTTGCCAGGATCCTGTGTAGCACCTTGCAGTGCCTCTTGCGTTAACTGCTTTTCCTGCTGACAGCTGCTGTTCTCCTTCAGGCTTCCGCTTATTCTACCCTCGTTCATCTTCTTTTTCTTCTAACATAGTGTTTTTGTTTTCAAGACATTGACTTTTTTTTTAAGGATTTTATTTATTTATTTGACACAGAGAGAGATCACAAGTAGGCAGAGAGGCAGGCAGAGAGAGGGGGAAGCAGGCTCCCTGCTGAGCAGAGAGCCCGATGCGGGGCTCGATCCCAGGACCCGGAGATCATGACCTGAGCTGAAGGCAGCGGCTTTAACCCACTGAGCCACCCAGGTGCCCCGACACTGACATTTTTTAAGACTGTTGCTCAGTCGTATGGTACTTACATACGACATACGTAATGCTGTGTTCTTAGTGGATCATACCAGAAGGCACATGTGTCATTGCTGGGGACTTTGTCTTTTGTAATTAGTTGAGAGCTATGAAGAGATACGGAGAATGTGTGACTGTCATGTTACTCCTCCAGTTTCAACCACTAGAGCGTCCGTGGGTGACACTTGCCAGAACAGTTCTCGCCGACATGGTTGTCAAATAATGATCCTTATTCTAATGAAAATCATGGTTTTAACTTTGTGGATGCATGAAATGTATTAAATAAATACTATGACACTTTCATGTGTGGTTTATAGGACAGATTCTCTATTTCAGCCAGCACTCTTGAGTTATGACTATAAATGTTTTAAGGACTTGACTGGGTATGTATATATAAGGTTTTTACTCTGGTGTGTACATGAAAATTTTGAAATTAGAATGAGTAGATAATTCTGGTTGTTTATAATGACGACAGTGACGTGTATGAGTAGCTTGTTCTCACGTGTTCTTTAATACGAAAGATGAGTTGGGCTTTTAGGATCTCAGTGTCCGTGGGTACAAACAGGATGGCACCTGAGGAATGCCTTCTACAAGTACGGCATGCCTGCTGGCGCTCGTTCGGAAAACTCGTCTGCTAGACTTTAGAAAAGAAATGTTAGATGTGTTTTTGGTGACTATCATAACACAATAAAAATTTTAAAAGAAAGAATGAAGGTGAAAGCTGTTGGCGAGAGAAAGAAAAAGAAAGAAAGAAAGAAAGAAAGAAGAAAGAAAAGAAAAGAAAGAAAGAAAAGAAAAGAAAGAAAGAAATGTTAACATAATTTTCTGGTGGGAGCTTTTCCATAAAGTTTTAACCCTGTAAGATAGACCTCTTTGTGTTCTCAGTTCTAACTCAGTGACATACACTTAGTAGGGATTCTTGAAATACTTGTCAATGTCGACTTACAGTGATGCAATATCCATAGTACTAGACTAGAACTTTACCTGATTATTGTACTTGTAGGTCCAGCTCGCTGGAACAAGTTTACAGGCTGCTGCTCAGTCTTTAAATGTACAGGTAAGCTGGGTCAGGGGATTATGGATCAGTTTTACACTTTTTTACCATACTTTTTAGATTTTTTTATAATGAGCATGCAATAATATAATTAGGAAATATTTAGAAGTATTAACCTTTCTTCATTGCCTAATGTCATTAAGATCCAATAATGATAATCACTGACATTAATGAAAATTCAGTTTGTATTATGCTACCATGCATGACAAAAGGTGAACAGGAAAAGTGTACTTTCAGAGTTGGATATGTAAGTTTAATAACAGCTTCTCAGTTATGTAGTGATAAACATACCTGAACACAAAGCCACATAGTGTCTTAATGCCCTTTTGTTTCCAGACGTCTTTCTCGTCATTTTCTAGTGTGGAGGAAAGAACACTGGGCTGAGGTACAGAGGTCTTGGGTTTGCATTTTCCCTCTGCCGCTGGCTAGCTGTGTGACCTTTGGCAAGTCACTCCACCTCCTGATGTTCCTTTTCTCTTAACATTTATTTAAGTAGGGAAGTGTAGAAGCTTGGCAGGGTTCGTCTCTGCTCTAAAATGCTGTGATTCTAAGGTTTATAACTAAACCTGTTATAGCCTTGATGGGCTTCCTACAGTCAAAATTTTAAAAACCAAAGTTAAATCTGGCTACTTTGCTGATACAAACCATATGGTAAAACATGCAAAGTTCGGTTATCATGCATTACTCCATAATTCAGTCGATCTGTTGCTTCCTTTCGTTGTAGTGTTTGGGTTACTGACAGTCAAGAGGGGGAAACCGTTTTCTAGAAGATTGATTCCAGTGTTGCTAATGACTGAAGACCTTGGGTTGAGCATTCCATGAAACCCAGTGGAATATGGACCTAGTAATACATGGAAGCGAATAGAGAAAAGAACAGGAGATAATGTGACCTTCCTTTCTGAGGGAGCGGAGGCGGAAAATTGCCTTGGTTGCCATGGTGAACTTCCATCCCTTGGAGAGATGTTGGCAAACAGGCTGTGTCCCCAGTGCAGCATGTTTACAGTCCTGCACTGTAATTCTCTCTCAGTGACTGGCAGGATTAATCAGAGCCTTTATGTTAATTAGCCTTGCTGTGGTCCCCAAAACAGGTGGTGGGAAATATGCAAATCTATGCAGAATTTTAATGTTCTGCATAACCAGTTTTAATTACCATAAAATTTCCTCTTAGTGTCCCTTTTAGGAGTGTGTTCTCTTTCCCTCTTGACTGCAGCATTTTCCCTCTAAATTTGTATATTACTTGACGGGAGATGCTAAATTTACGTTTATTTTAAATATTAGATGGAAAGTTTTGTGGGTCAAGTAACCAGTCTCTGAGAGGATGTATAAGGAAGTTTAGGCTGACCACCAAATACATCTCAGAATGTTGGCTTGGACGGTCTGGCGTAGAGGTGGATGGAGAATGTGCTCTTCCCTTACTCTGTATTTCCAAAAATTAAGGATTTGGGTTTCTAAACAATCTGCTGATTTGTGGAGGACCCAATTATTTTTGCTTCTTCAGAGTTGTAATTGCAGTTTGGCTACTATTGGAATAAAAAATCTACACCAAAAACTTGTATGTGGATAATTTTTATATTTTATTTTTCTACTTTTCTAGGTTCCATATTTGATCATTTCTCTTATAGTTGGAAAACAGCAAATAATAAATTTTTTAAAGAAAAAATGTCTAAAAACTTATTATGTTAAAATTAGGAAAATACAAAGATTGGTAAGAAAGAAAAAGAATGAAACCAGAATAGATAAATCCATGTTGTAAAAAATTCTTAAAATACAGAGTTTTTAATCAACTATTTGAAATCTCTTCTTCCTTCCCACCATCCCCCGCCCACCTCAGTCTAAATCTAACGAAGAGTCGGGGGACTCACAGCAGCCGAGCCAGCCTTCCCAGCAGCCGTCAGTGCAGGCGGCCATCCCCCAGACCCAGCTGATGCTGGCTGGAGGACAGATAACTGGGGTGAGTCTTCACTGAGAGAATTATAATAAACTTTCATAAACTTTCTTTGTGTCAGAACTGCCATTGGCCAATACTCGGATTAGAACTGTTTGCTATGCCTGGCACCGTTTTCTTTCAGGATTTTTCTGTACCGTAGGCAGCTCTGAAAAAGGCATTTGTCCTAAGTTTTCAGAGTATCTTTTCTGACTTTTGCAGATGCTCTGGATAAACTAAAGACTTCTTTAAACTCGTGTTTCAGCTGCTGCTTCATCGTGTGGTGGGGTCATCCTGTGGCTGAGACCATGACATGGGTGTAGTCATAGTGATCAGTTTGGAGTTCTGCTACTGCTGCAGAACAGAAGCGAGAGAAAGCGCTAGTACCTACAAAAGAAAAACATTCTTTTTAAGATTCTGTGTAGTGTTCTCCGATGAAATCCCTGGTCTCCTATCTTGGTTCTGCAGTTTGCTGTTTGGGCTGATGATCTTATCTCTCTGCCTCAGTTTTCCTTCAGTTAAATGGAGGTGTTTCCCATGTGCGGTGCTGTCTCACAGTACTGTTACAAAGATTAAGAGCAACAATACTTGAAAAACTTAAAGAATGGTGCTGTGCACATTACAGTCAATAAAGGTCATTTACTATTATTGGTAAGAAATTGGCCTTTATGGATATATTAAGCTTTTAACTTTTCAACTCTCTTTTCTGTAAGACACAAAATATTTTCCAGGGTTAAACACTTGTCTGTTATTTTTGTGGCTGGAAAAGCTAGGAGAATTATAAGAAAAATTATTTGTTATTGTTAAATTCACATCACATTAGCCCACACAACTTTTTATTTCCTTTATTTTAGTTAAGTATGTCTTGGTAGTGGGAAGGCTCTTTTAAGAATTGTTGTGAAACTATTCTCAAAATCCCCTTAATGGAAACAAACCATAAGAGAATCTTAACTTGCTGGTGGTGGGGGGGTGGGGGTGGAGATGGGGTAACTAGGTGATGAGTATTAAGGAGGGCACATGATGGAATGAGCACTGTTGAATGCTCATTAAATGCTACTGATGAATCACTGAGCTCTACCTCTGAAACTAATAATATACTATATGTTAATTGAATTTAAACAAAATAAAATTTAAAATAAAAATCCCCTCAGTAAAAATTAATATGTTTATATACTAGAGAAAATATTTATAAGCAAATATAGCTTGATAGGTATTTTGGATGGTTTGATTTTGATACTTACGCCTCTGGTGCGGAAGTTCTGTTGGATCCTTCTAGAAGGAGGGTTGTGCCACCAGGTGAATGCACCTAAGAGTATATCCCAAGGTGGGGCACCTGGCTGGCTTAGTCGGAAGAGCATGCGAATCTTGATGAATCTTGATCTCAGGGTCGTGAGCCCAAGCCCCATGTTTGGGGTGGAGATTACCAACAAAAAGAAAAGCATACGAAAAAGATTCTGTGGTTCCTTCTTGTTTGATGGGAACATGCCACC
Source organism: Mustela lutreola (assembly GCF_030435805.1). Taxonomy (NCBI): domain Eukaryota; kingdom Metazoa; phylum Chordata; class Mammalia; order Carnivora; family Mustelidae; genus Mustela; species Mustela lutreola. Next base: position 5,326,022 of record NC_081303.1, on the reverse strand, counting down.
AAAAGGAAGGCAAAACACACTTACTACTTTGTATTTGCAGTAAGTTGCATTATGAAAGCCAGTTTAAATCTGCTCTAAATACATTTCTTGTTTTACTCTATGGGTTTGTTTTGAGAGACTAGTGTCCACCAGAGTCCCAAGGATACCAGGTTCCTGTGGCTGGTGCTTCCATTAAACCTGGGCTTTAGCATTCATTTGCATGTGAAGAGCGGCTGTCCCCACCTGTTTCACCGAGATAATGTATTGGAAAGGGATGTAAAGTTGCCCAGACGCAGTGCTTTCAATAATAGAAAAGACTGGGTTAGGGAGGGGCTGTAGGGAGACTTGGAAAAGAAACAAATAGAGCTCATATTCTTTAGTCATATCTTAGGACATAATGGAAATGATGGAACATGGCAGAGATTCATGCTAATGGGAAGCAGCTGGGCCTTATCAGTTCTTCCCGTGGTCAGATCCAGCATCCTTGTTCCTCATTCATCTGACTAATCACTTGCTGTTCTGTTGGGTGTAAATTTCTTTTCATATCCTGTCAGCATTGATTCTTTTTTTTCCTTGCTTACTAGTTAATTACTTTTTTGCCTGAACCCTGGGACCCAGGACAAGCTTGAATGATTGTTTAAGTCCAGAGTGAGGGCCACCATTTTAATTTAAATGTTGGGCTGGGAAGTGTAGCTTGATTGCCGATGAACGTTTCTGTCTCGGGCTCCCCGGTGCGGTTGGCCAGCTAAGGTCTTGGACCGCCGGCGTTACCTGCCGCAGAGCAGGTGCCTCGCACTGGGGGCCCTTCTCCTTCACACCTTTCAGACTGTGGCTTGTGCTTGTGCTCAGCTCACGTTGACGCCGGCGCAGCAACAGTTACTGCTCCAGCAGGCCCAGGCCCAGGCCCAGCTGCTGGCCGCCGCCGTGCAGCAACACTCGGCCAGCCAACAGCACAGCGCTGCCGGGGCCACCATCTCCGCCTCTGCCGCCACGCCCATGACGCAGATCCCCCTGTCACAGCCCATCCAGATCGCGCAGGTGAGTGTCTCCGGTGGCCCGGGCACCTGAGGGAGGCAGAGAAGGGCCGGTTTTCTGTGGTGCAGCATTCAGTGTGGGCCCCTCAGGACCCGAGAAGCTCCGGCTCAGGAAGGACACGGCAGCCTTCCTTGCTGCCACCGAGCTGGAAATAACACGTTTGTTTGCTAATTTGAGTTGATATTATAAACACATAACTGATTATTTGAATAACTGACTGTTTATATGAAGTGACAATTCTTGAATAATTAGTTGGCATATTTCTGGAGCAGAGGATGACTGTATTTATTTTAATTAGCTAATTATGGCAGGCCTGGTTCTTTCACGGGTGTGGCGGCGACCGGTGCCGCTCGAGTGGGCGGGATGGCACGGGCTCTCTGCTGCCAAAGGAGGCGCTCACTTTCCGGAGTGCGGAGAGTGGGCTTTGGGTTCCACATTCACGTTTTAGGGCAAAGTATCCACAGATACTAAAAAGTTATTTACGATGCACAGACAGTGCTACCAAGGAAGAAAGGTCAGTGAAACCCTTTATCTTGAGAAGAGGAAGAAAGTACAGGTAGTCGTATCGGTAAGTCCTACCAAGAATTCTTCGGAGTCTAGTGCGAGACGATGGTCCTTAACCGCCCTAGAGGAGACTCCGAAGTGCGGCAGTGGATTTGCAGTGTAGCTCGAATTGGACTAGATGTTGCAAAGGAGCCAGTAAACTATTGAGTAAAGAATACGTGTCAGACTAATTTTTATGACTGTTCTATACAAGCTTTACCAAGATGTTTAATTTTGGCCTCTTGCTTCATCACCAAATTCACATTAAGTGTGTAAGATCTGAGACCCTGTGTTGACATTATTCTAATAAGATAACGTGCACAGAAGCACATTGAAAACTATGAAACACTAAGCCGAGATAAGCAAGTTCAGTATGCTGTGGATTGGATTTTTATGTGGATAGCTCTTTTTAGTTGTTTTTACACTGATTTTGCAGTTGAGTTAGACTGGTACCAATTTTAATGAATCATTATAGATACTTTAATTTATTGATGCAAATTCAGACATAGTGCTCTCAATTTTTATTTAAGAGAAAGATCAGTTGAATATTCAAAAACTCAACATACTCTTTCCTCACTCGATTTGTAAAACCCATATTGGTCTTTACATGTTACAAACTCAACCGTAACCGTTTGTTTTGAGGAAATTCGTAATTACTCTTGGAAACTAGGTTTGGCCTGAGTCAGGACGCAGTAGCTTGCCACACAACTCCTGAGTCCTCCTGGCCGCTCCGGGTTCTTCTTTGTTTCCTCTTCACGCACATCCCCAGGCACACCCCGTTCCGAAGACGGAAGACTGTAAAATAAATATTGACTCTTTTTTATTTGGATGACCCGGTTTATCCTCTGCAGACCCTGATGATTCAGGGAGTTTGATTTCGGGATCTCCAAGCTGTGTTTTAATTGTGTTTTCCAGGATCTGCAGCAACTGCAGCAGCTTCAGCAGCAGAATCTCAACCTGCAGCAGTTCGTGCTGGTGCATCCGACCGCCAACCTGCAGCCCGCGCAGTTCATCATCTCCCAGACGCCCCAGGGCCAGCAGGGTGAGCGCCGGCGCCGCTCCTGTGGGCGCACCGGGCCGCCGCGCGGGGGCTCCTACACCGGCTACTTTCGCCGGACCGGGAACTGTCCATCAGCACAACCGCTCTACTGCATTGACTCTAACTTCCAACTCAGTACTCGTGTTAAGAAAAATGCACCTTTCGGTCAAGTCCTTCACTGCCTTTCCTCGGTTTAGTCACGAAGGGGGAACCGAGAGCTTGGCCAAAACCTAAATGAAATCTTTAACATAAATTACTTCTAGTATTTTGATAGTTTTTCTTGAGAATGTATTATGACATGTGGGCTGAGCATTAAAAGCATATGCTTTTAACAGTCATTTGTTTTAAAGTTTGAGAAGGACAAGGGTATTTACTATATTAGAAGTTGCAGGTTTTTGAGTTATAAAAAAAAGTTTGAGGCCTTTTAATACCAAAAGTTGTTTTGTCATTTCTGTACCAAACAGTTAAGTTCAGTCATGTTTGTAAGATTGGTTACTGGAGTCACTGTAGAGAGATTTCAGGGTATCATGCCTTTACCCCAAGACACATGAGTGCATCTCCACCAGTGCCTCATTACTTCTGTCCTTTAGCCCTCTTCGTCTTGGTGATTCATTCTAAAACCTTTCCTTGTGTAAATACCTGTCCCACTTAATAGACAGCCTGCTCCCTCCCTGAACCAGACAGTCCTCTGGTCCAGCATCTACTGGCAGTTTCCAGTGCAGTCTGGGTTAAGAAGGTGAGCTCTTTTTAGAGTTTCAGGCTGCTTCCATTTAGAGTAAGTACTTATTCATTTTCATCCATTCCTTACTAACTAACATAAAGGATTTGCCAACCAGAGAGCCCCTCGGAGCCAGTATCAAACAAATGCGTCACGTTTACTTTAATGGTTCTTGTCTTCCTGCCCAACTTGTATTTAACAAGATTGAATTTTTAGCAAATAAGACATTAAGAGTTTTAAGACTGATAAAACTATCAAGAGATCAGTTGGAAATTTTCACTTCACTTTCTTACTCTCGGTTTTGCTGTATGTTCAAAGCAATCTTGAGTGTTTCTGACACGACATGTTTGTGTTTTACAGGTCTCCTGCAAGCGCAAAATCTTTTAACGCAACTACCTCAGCAAAGCCAAGCCAACCTCCTACAGTCACAGCCAAGCATCACCCTCACCTCCCAGGTCAGTTTTCTCCCGGGGACGGTTGTTTTCTCTTACCCTGATGTTTTGACGGATTCTTGGACTTGGTTAAATCATAAAACACAGCAAAACCCCATCATACCCTGATAAAAATAATCCAGATAGTTTTCACAAAGTGATCAAAGATTCAAAACAGAACTTACCAGCTTGATAAAGCAGTGCCACCAAACTGAGGTCGTCTTTGACTGCCTTTAGGGAGTTCCTGTTTGCTCATGTGTTTATAAAGAATAACTTTTGTTAGTGGCAGATGAGCAGTGAGTTCTGGCTATTTGAGCATCATCTCATCTCCCTGACCCCTCCCCTCAGTTGTCTGTAGAGATTTCCACTTGCATTAGGAACCTAGTGCCTCGGTTCAAACACATCATTGGCCTTGGCACTTTCTCAGAAATTGCAGAGACGTTCTGACCTCTCTGTTCTCTTTCCTTTTGGCTCTAAGATCTTGCTTTGGCTCATTTCTATTAGAGTTAATGTGTCAGCATCTTGAGATTTAATAGATCATTTGCTTCGTAACCACCTGTGACTCTCAGCAGGTCATTTTACCTCCGTGGACCAGCATTTCTTCTTCTGTTGTTGAGGAGGTTGAACTGACTGATCTTGAGTCTCTCTTCCAGCTCTGATTCTCTTTGTTTATAGTCTTGAAAGTTATCATGAGCACATTGCCACATTTGACAAAATGCAACATCTGTTTATGTTTTTAAAAAAAAACTCTTGCAAACTAGGAATAGTTTTCAAACCCAGTAAAAGGCATCTACCGAAAACAAACAAACCCCACATCATACTTCCCATTAAAATCAGGAATAAGGCAAGGATGTCCACTGTCCGCACTTACTCAGCATGGTACTGTAGGGCCTAGCAGTGCAGTAACACACGAAAAGGGAATAAAGCACATACAGATTAGAAAGGAAGATGTAGACCCGTCTTAATTGGTAGACAACATGATGGTCAATGTAGGAAATCCTAAGGAATCTACAAAAGGCTGCTGGAATTAATAAGTGAGTTTAGCAAGAATGTAGGACTAGTGATCAGTCAGTATTAGCAAGGATTGTTTGGAAGTTGAAATTAAGAGGAAAAATATTTACAGTATTTATGGGTAAATTTAACAAGTCATCTGAAGGACTTACATATTGAAAACTACAAAATATTGCTGAGTGAAATTAAAGAAGACCTAAATAAATGGACAGATATGATATGTTCATGAATCAGAAGACCTACATTGCTAAAATGTGAATTCTTTTCCAAGTCAAGCTATAGATTGAAACAATTCCAATCAGTACCCAACAGGCTTTTTAAAATAGAAATTGGTTGGGGCGCCTGGGTGGCTCAGTGGGTTAAGCCGCTGCCTTCGGCTCAGGTCATGATCTCAGGGTCCTAGGATCGAGCCCCGCATCGGGCTCTCTGCTCAGCAGGGAGCCTGCTTCCTCCTCTCTCTCTGCCTGCCTCTCTGCCTGCTTGTCATCTCTCTCTGTCAAATAAATAAATAAAATCTTTAAAAAAAAAAAAAAGTAAAATAGAAATTGGCATGGTGTTTCTAACATTTATATGGAATTGTGGAGGACGTAGAGTAATCAAACAATTTTGAAAAGTAAAAAAGTTGAAAGACTACCTCATGTCAGGAAATGTTATAAAGCTGTAGTAATGAAGGTAGGATGATAATGGCCCACGGATAGAAGTGAAACCGAATACAAGGGTAAGGAGACCTACACATCTATCGCCAACTGATTTTCCACAAAGATGCCAAAGGATTTCAGTGAGAAAAGGAAAGCCTTCGGTTATCCATAGACACTCCCCCCCAAAAAGAATCTTGATTCTATTTTACACAATTTACAATGATTTATTTGAAATGGGTTATGGATCTAACCTTCCAGAAGAAAACTTAGGAAAAATCTTTGTGTCCTTGGAAAGAAAATGACTTCCTCCTCCTCCTCCTCCTTCTTTTTTTAAGATTTTATTTATCTAAGAAAGAAAGTAAGAGAGAGAACGATGCGGGGGGTGCAGAGGGAAAGGGAGAAACAGACTCCCTGCTCAGGATGCCCCGCCCTGTCCTAGGACCCTGGGATCCTGACCAGGGTGGAAGGCAGATACTTAACCAACTGGGCTCCCCAGGCACCCGAAGGTAATGATTCCTTAAATAGGACACAAAAAGGGGTGTTGGGTAGCTCACTCAATTGAGCATCTGACTCTAGATTTCAGCTCAGGTTATGATCTCAGGGTGGTGGGTCAAGCCCCACTTTGGGCTTCATGCTCAGCAGGGAGTCTGCTTTTTTCCTTTTCCCTCTTTCTCTGCCCCTCCTCTGGCTCTTGCATGTGTGCTCTCTCTCTAAAATAAATAAATATATATATATATATATTTTTTAAGAATAGGACACAAGAAGCAGTAATCATAAAAGAAAATGATTAATTTATAAAAATGAAAATTCTTTGTTTATTAAAAAGGCACAGACTAGAAGAAAATATTCTTCAAATTTATATCTGATAAGACTTACGCTCAGAACTTAAAACAAATTCATACAACTCAATAATATTTTAAAAAGGGGGGTATGTGCAAAATATTTGAAAATACTTCACCAAAGAAGAAGGTATGTGAATGCCCAGTAACCATATAAAAAGATGCTCAAGATCATATGTCATCAGGGAGATGCAGAGGAACTATCACTACACACACTAGAATGGGCAAAATTTAAAAGGCTGTGACAATACCAAGTGGAAAGCAACTGGGTTCTTTCATATATTGTCGGTGGGGCTGCAAGTTGGGGCAAACACTCTGGAGAACAGTTTGGCAGTTTCTTACAGAGTTAAATATGCAGGTACCTTATGGCCCAGCACTTCTGCTCCGAGAAATGAAAGCATATGTCCGAGCCAAGACCTGTATATAAATGTCCAGAGCAGTTTTATTCGTCATCATCCTAGCCTGGAAACAACCTCAATGTCCAGCAGCTGGTGACTAGGTGACATCGTTTTTGGCATATCCTTATGATGGAATGCTGCTTGGCAATGGGAAGAAATGGACGTGTGAAACACTCACCAACGTGTGTGCATTTTGGAAGCATCGTGTTACGTGGAGGAAGCCCAGCACGAAGGGCAGCAGACTGTATGATTCAGCATGTGTGGTGTCTTAGAAGGCAGAACTGTAGGGACAGAAATCCTGTCAGTGCTTGCCAGGGGCTGGGGGCGAAGGGTAGAGATTGGTGGCAAAGAGCACAAAGGAACTTTTGTGGGGGGTAGAATGTTGTATATCTTAATTGTTGCAGCAGTTCTATGTCTATATACAGTTGTCAGAGCATCAGACTGTACACTTTTAAATTTACATTTCATTGTGATTATGCTGCATATAAAAATCAGGTTGGAGTTTGGAAAAAAGCCTGTACCAGCAGTTCCTTCCCAGCTTCCACACTCAGCTCACAGGGCAAGGCTGGTGTGGCTTCACCTGACCCCTGGGCATTGACTTCTCCTCTGCTGTTGCTAGCTTTGGCCCGGTGCAGCCTGAGGTTTCTGGAGTTGGGGTAACTTATCTGTAACCACCCCACCAAGAGGGACGCTATTTTTAGTCCTTTTCTCATTGGAGGACGGGGCTTCTTCAAGCCTGGAGATGAAGTCACAGTTCAATAGCCGAGACTCATCTCTGCCGGGCAGCCAGGGTCCCTGGGGCGTGCGCAGCTGCAGGATTCTAACTCGGTTGGTGCGGGGTCGGGCTCCTCGCGCACGGTCAGGGTGAACGACCTGCCTCGTCAGCAGCATCTGACAGAGATGAGCTTGGTTGTCCTCACTGAGACAGGACGACAGAGACGCGCTTACTCCAGTTGTGGGCCTGGGTCGTGTCTACCGCGTGGTTTCTGGGCCGGCTGGTTCGGTTGGAAAGAGCACATCACTCTCCAGGTTGAAGTTTGGGGTGTAGGACGCATGTAAATTACAAGAAAACTCACAGCCGCAGGCTCTGGCTGTCATGCCGGCTTCGACGCCCTCAGCTGGGCTACTTCCCAGGAAGGCTTGAGTCTGCAGCTCGGCTGTAGTCAGGCAGCACCTTCCACGATCGAAGACTCACACCGACAGGTGCCAATCAGGGCTTGGGAGCAAAACAGAGTAGCCTTATGTTTGTGTAATAAGGAAATCTAGTATTTTATTCAAAAGAAGAAAGATTATACCTTCATGTCTTCAGATAAACTCTAGATAGATTTAAATAAATATTTAAAAACAGAGAGGAAGCCAACACACTGTTAAAGGAATTTTATCTGAGTTAGAAATAAGTGAAAGCTTTCTCAGATTTGAAGCAATAAAATATTAGAAAGAAAAAAAAAGTTCACCCAAATGACAGTTTAAAACCTATGTACACTGAGAAAGAAAAGGAAAAAAACAGATTGCGAAATCTATTTGTACTAATGCAACAAAGATTTACTCTCTAACATCTGGTGAGCTCCATAGGGATTAGAATAAAGAGACCATTAATAGACACATGGCTATGGATCTAAATTGATTGATAAAGAAATACAAGTAATAATTGACACATGGGAAAATTTCCGAGTAATAAGAAATTCAAATTAAGGCAATAGTGAAGTACCATATACTCCTTTAATTAGCAATACATCTTTAAAAACTGCTACCACAATCATGTCGAAGAAACTAGCATTTTATAGTGAGAACCAACATGATGTATATCAAAAGCCATGGAATTATTTATGATGTGCCCTTTAACCAGGTATAGAAAATCACTTCTGGGGGCGCCTGGGTGGCTCAGTGGGTTAAAGCCTCTGCTTTCGGCTCAGGTCATGATCCCAGGGTCCTGGGATCGAGCCCCACATCGGGCTCTCTGCTCAGCAGGGAGCCTGCTTCCTCCTCTCTCTCTGCCTACTTGTGATCTCTGTCTGTCAAGTAAATAAATAAAATCTTTAAAAAAAAAAAAAAAAGAAAGAAAGAAAATCACTTCTGAATTTATCTCAACTAGTTACAAAGGTGGGAAAAAGAATCCTATGTATAAAGTTTTTCATTATGTTATGTGGTAACTCTCTTAACGAAAACATAAATGAAAAAAGTATCTAGCAATGAAGAAATTGTTAAGTTAGTTAGGATAATATCTCTTCAGTCAGCCTTTGAAAATGATAATTATGAAGCAGAGCATAAAATTATATATATTATAATTACAGTTAAAGTTAAGAATGTAGGGGCCCCTCGGTGGCTCAGTCATTAAGCATCTGACTTCGGCTCAGTTCATGATCCCAGGACTGGGATCGAGTCCTGCATCGGGCTCCCTGCTCAGTGGGAAGCCTGCGTCTTCCTCTGCTGCTCCCCCTGCTTGTGTTCCCTCTCTCTCTCCCTCTCTCTCTCTAAAATCTCTAAAGTTAGGAATGTAGATCCAAGGCAGAGAAGAACCTGGTAGAGGTAATAAGTAGGTTTTAGGGCATTGTGTATGGTGACAGTATCCAATCACGAATGTGTCCTTATCTTCTGACTCCTCAAGATGCACACATTAAATGTATACAGCTTCTTTTACATCAGTCATACCTGAGTAAAAACAAAGTTTACTGTTTGACTTTGTGCCCTGTGGACCCTTCCAGTGTCTTAATAATATAAAAGTTACTCTGATGTGTGAGATGCAGGACTTGTTATTGAAGATATGAAAATTACTTAGAACTTGTATGAGATACATGTAGAGGTTAAATAGACATAGTACAACAAATGAAAACAGCATAAAAAAAGAAAAGAAGTGTAGGTCTACGAAAAGATATACAAAAAAAAGAAGCTAAGTCATTTAAACTGTAGGTGATTTACTCTCCCCTTAAACTGTTTTTATAACACTGTGTTGTAAGTTGGAGATGTGCTAGTGATGAACAAAACGGATGTGGTCCCTGCTCTTTTGAAACTTACACCTTAAGTGGCATATTGATGAAGAGATTCTTTAAAATAGTCTAATTTGTTATGTATGCTCTGAACACAAGTATCTTATGCACACATATATTTGAAAACCCGAGTATAATGGGTTTCATTTTTGAGTAGTTAATTTTTTCTCCTGGACTGGACGTGTCTAACTGTAAGCGTAGCCGTGGCACACACGGGCTGGCACGCTGCCCTCCTCGCCGGGCCGGTACACTGTGCCTTCCGCAGGTCCCACGGTCCACGTAGTTCTTACAAAGGCTGCTGCTCCGTAAGTTGTTCGCGTGTGGCACATCCCAGTGGGTCATTGTGTGCGCTTGTTCTCATGTCCTTCCGTCCCCGGAACAGCCAGCAACCCCGACGCGCACGATAGCAGCCACTCCGATCCAGGCACTCCCCCAGAGCCAGTCGACACCAAAGCGAATCGATACCCCCAGCCTGGAGGAGCCCAGTGACCTTGAGGAGCTTGAGCAGTTTGCCAAGACCTTCAAACAAAGACGAATCAAACTTGGATTCACTCAGGTAGGACGCGGAAGGTTCCCCGGCTTTGGTGTCGCCTAGTTTTAGATTGGAACTTGTTCTTAGCCGTTTTCTGCGTTTATAGATTTAGATTGCTCATCATATAGTCAGTATAAATGTATGATTTAATGTTAGGTTAAAATCTTTAATCTTTAATGTTAGGTTAAAATCTTTAAGATGTCTCTCAGAACACCGGCCTCTGAAGTCATAATTAGACCAATAAAAGGTGAGAGTTTAAAAGATTATGTTTGGGAATACTGTAATTATAGTGAGGGTTTTATCTGTGGGACATCTGGTTCTAGGCCTTAGTGCTCTGAGTAAAGGTTGCAGGGGGAAAGTCTGAGAGAATTGTTTCAAACAGATTTTTGGGAGGGAGTAGGGGGCCAGTGGAGAAAGACAGACAGACACACACACACAATAAGCCCAAACTGAAAGTAAACAAACAGAAATCTGTTAAATCTGAAAAGTCAAAATTAATCAAAATCCAAATTAATTTTTTTTAATGTCACCTAGCAGAGGGCTTTTAATGTGGAATAAGTTTAACGGTCTGAACAGGCATCTGGGTATGCGGGACCCTTGTTCCAAGTGCTACCACGGTTACCTCCGATGAACGGGTCACAAATGATACTTTGAAAGCAGGGAAAGAATTAAGCCGCATAGCAGTTATGTAAAATTATATGAGATCATTAGATGGAAAACAGTTGCCGAAGTATAGAGGATTGGGTGTTTTTATGGAATCAGGAAAAACCTGCTGTTTTCTTAGAATATAATTACCATGTGAAGATTAAGCCACTAGTTAAACATTGTCCAAATTATTTTCAGTTGAAAGTAAAGTATGCGCTGTTGTGGTAGATCAAAAACCAGGGATGATATCCCTCTTTCCTCTGTGTTTTTAAGAGCAGACTTTTTGTTCCTTATATTTCTCTGGTAAGTTATTTTTGCTTAAAGAAACTAATTACATATTAGGAACATGAAACGATTTTTTAAGTAGATACAGTTTTAGAGAAAATGTAGTTATCTTTGTGAGCAAACAAATTACAATTCATAGAGTTCAGTACTTTTGAAATATCTTAACAATCTGGCTTGTTTTTAAAAAAGAAAGCTAGGAGCACCTGGGTGGCTCAGCGGGTTAAGCTGCTGCCTTTGGCTCAGGTCATGATCTCAGGGTCCTGGGATCGAGCCCCGCATTGGGCTCTCTGCTCAGCGGGGAGCCTGCTTCCTCCTCTCTGCCTGCCTCTCTGCCTACTTGTGATCTCTGTCAAATAAATAAATCTTTTAAAAAAAATTTTTTTTTAACTTTTACCCAAATAGCGTTTAGCCTTTCTGTGGCATTTGAGCCAAAACATTGCTAGTGTTGTTTCTCCTTCTCTTAACTTTCTCTTTCTTTTTACGGAAAGGAGCTTCGTTATGGTTTGGTGCTTTTTGGCTTTATCCTGTTATCTGGGATGACTCTTACTGATTTTTCAGAATGACTTTGACATACCACTGGCAGCATTTTGCAGAATTTAACTGCGTGGATTACAGCACCTATTACTGGTGCAGGATGGGAAAATCAACCTTTTTTTTTTTTTTAATATTTTATTTATTTATTTGACAGAGATCACAAGTAGATGGAGAAGCAGGCAGAGAGAGAGGGAAGCAGGCTCCCTGCTGAGCAGAGAGTCCGATTCGGTACTCGATCCCAGGACCCTGAGATCATGACCTGAGCTGAAGGCAGCAGCTTAACCCGCTGAGCCACCCAGGTGCCCTCAACCTTTATTTTTAAGTCACACTATCCCAGTTGTAGTTTTTCAAAGGTTGCTTTGTATCCTGTTTATATACACACACAGGGGTAGTTGTTAGTTTAAACAACACGTTAGTGTTTTAAACAGCAGGTTTTTTTTTTTTTTTTTTTTTTAAGATTTTAGTTATTTGAGAGAGAAAATGCGAGAGAGAGCATGAAGGGAGGAAGGAGCAGAAAAAGAAGCAGATTCCCTGCTGACAGGACCCCCGCCCCCGACACTGGCCTTGATCCTAGGACCCTGAGATCATTACCTGAGCCTCCCAGGCATGCCCTAAACAGTAATTTTCTATTTACTTAATTGGTTAAAAGATTGCTGTAGGTGTCACTATATAGCTGGGAGGCATACCAGAGTATAACACTTTTATCACATGTGGTAGATTCATTATTTCCAAATTGCAGCCTTTGCTCTTTTAAAAAGTATCAGGGGCTCCTGGCGGTCTCAGGTGGTTCCATGCCTGACTTCAGCTCAGGTCATGGTCTCAGGGTCCTGGGATCAAGTCCCGAGTCAGGCTCCCTCACTTGGTGGATTGATCTCAGGGTCATGAGATCGATCCCCATGTCAGACTCTGCACTCAGTGTGGAATCGGCTTAGGACTCTCTCTCCCTCAGCTGCACAACCACCTTCCCCGCCCCACCGCCTCACATGCTCTCTCTCAAATAAATAAATAAATCTTTTTAAAATTTTTTAAAGTACGAAGTAAAATTGTATTATAAATCCCACATGGATAGTTGATGGCATGGCTCTATGTGTAGCCACCATTAAAGACATTTATTTTTATAGTGATGTGATTTTTGATGTGTTATTTTTGTATACTTACCAATAGCGTTACTTTTCATAGAAAGATATTACAGAAGTTTTTGGGAAATTCTTAGCAAATTATGCAGATATGATGTCAGAAGACATTTATTTTCATCTGACTACTACAGCAGCTCTTCTTCTCAGAGAATTGCAAGGTTTAGTTGGCGCAGCTTTCTAGAAAGCTATAATCTAAACAAATAAAGTGGCCCAGACCTGCATATATGTGACAAACAAAGCATGTTTGTAGTGAATATTTATTGATTGACTGAAGTAAGATCTAACAAATGTATAATGATACCGATATAGATAAACCTGTTTCTACAGATACATTTGTATATAAATGTAATGGACACCAGTTATACCCATTCACACCATCCTGGTTCTTTCGGTTTTACTATAATTGGAAGGAAATCAATAAGCAGTCCATTTCTGCTTTTAGAGATTGTATGTTCAAAGCTGTCAATGAAACTTTTTGTGATGGTGGGAATGTTCTGTATTTGTGTGTTCAGTACAATAGCCATTATCCACGTGTGGCTACTGAGCGTTTGACAGACAGCTAGTGGTGCTAATAAGGAACTGAGTTTTTAATTTATTTGATTTGAATTAATTCAAGTTTAGGTAGCCACATCAGTTGAAGTTCTGATATTCTCTCTACCTCGTTTTATCATATAGTTTGAACATTTTTAAAAGATTTTATTTATTTATTTGACACACAGAGACCACAAGTAGGCAGAGAGGCAGATAGAGAGAGGGGGAAGCAGGCTCCCCACTGAGTAGAGAGCCCAATGTGGGGCTCGATCCCAGGACCCTGAGATCATGACCTGAGCCGAAGGCAGAGGCTTTAACCCACTGAGCCACCTAGGCACCCCTAGTTTGAACATTTAAACCTATACCTCTGTTAAACTTTTTATCAGAAGTTGCGTACCAGTAAGAAAATGGAGTTTTCTTAAGAATGTTTGTTTTGGGGGGGGGGGGCCCTGGATGGCGCAGTCAGTGAAACATCTGCCTTCAGCTCAGGTCATGATCTCAGGGTCCTGGGATCGAGTCCCTCATCGGGCTCCCTGCTCAGTAGGAAGTCTGCTGCTCGCTCTCTCCCACTGCCCCTGCTTGTGTTCCCTCTTTGTGTCACGTAAAGAAATAAAATCTTGGGCGGGGGGAAGGTTTTTTTCCTTTCCTTAACTACCACCTAGATGCAGGTGCTAATAAATGATGTAGTATCGGATTGGGAGGGCTGGGGGTTATCCAACGACTAGGATAATCTCAGTTCAAAATAAGTGTGGTTGCAGTTGTTGGAAGTTGGCTGTTGCATGGTAGAATTGGCTGTGTAGTACTTAGGACTAGAAATGTTACCTTTCTGTCCTGCCACTAAACTAATTGAAATGAAAGCATGAATCATTTAAACTCCATGAGTTTCTATTACCTGTATATAAAATAACTACTAAGATAACGGCTTTTTTCAGCTTTAACAGGAGAGATTCAGCTGGAAGAAAAGCACTGTATACATTTCAAAGGTTATAGGCTTATAAAGAAAGACATCTTTTGTAATATATTCAGGGGATCATTGTTCTATTGCTATAAGGTTACCAAGTTTCCAGTGCCCATGAAGGTTTAACTAAGTGGGTCAAACCTCTCTACTGTGAATTTCTGTCTCTATAATGGTTACAAAAGTAGTCTTTTAGGATACCTGTTTTTGTAACCAACTTTGAAATCCAAACTAAGGGTGGAAAATAGATTTTTTCTCACTGCTTCCAGAAATACTTTACGGGGGGCAGGAGGAACGTGCAGAGAGAGCGAGGCCTTATTTCTAGATTCTACAGTGATTTACAGGAAGTTTGGCTAGTTCAGAAGGACCTGAAGTTATCTAAGCATTTACATCTATTAACTCTATAGGACACACAGGTAACTGGCTTTAAGGATTATTTAAATCATTGTGGTTGTATCAGTTAAGGGGCTTGATAGGATATCAGCACTGTCTTTTGAAACTTAGAAATATTTGGTAGCTTGATTGTTACATGAGGTAGCAAGAAGAGACTCAAAACAGAGAGAAAATCGGAGTTACAAATTCTGTCATAATTCAGGCCTAGTAACCTTCCTTGTTGAATGCTGTGCTTGGCCCAAGGTTGGATGCATTTGTGGGACCCGGTAAAGGGAGTGATTGTTGAGTCTTTAGAACAGTTTCTGCAGCAGCACCCTTGAGTGAGGACTTTGGACATTAGTGAGACAAATTACTTCTCTTCCTCTCCCCCTCCTGCTCTGTATTACCGTGCAGGGTGATGTTGGGCTCGCTATGGGTAAACTGTATGGAAATGACTTCAGCCAAACGACCATCTCTCGCTTTGAAGCCTTGAACCTCAGCTTTAAGAACATGTGCAAGCTAAAGCCACTCTTGGAGAAGTGGCTAAATGATGCAGGTGAGTGACTGTATAAGACACTTCCTCACTGTCCAGTGGAATTTTGCAGCAGATGTTTACACATGGGTTTATGTTTCCTGTTACACTCTTGGTACTTCAGAACATCGAAAATCACTCATGTTGGAAGGGTCATTGTCAGTTATGACACCGTAAGTCAGAGAGTCATGCACTTAGCTCTAGTAATTACAAAGTACACAATGAACAATGATTTTTAGCCTTGGAATATTTCTTGTATTTGAACTAGAGTTAGGGATAGTCGAAGCAAGAGGATAAGAAGTCCTGTGTATTTAGATAACGCTTGAAAAACAGATTTATAGGTTCTTCCTTGATGGATCACCGTAAACTTCCTATTGATCATATTTCTGCTTTTGTTAGTAATATTTCATAGAGAAAAAGTTGCACTGCTGGTTTTAACTTCGGTCTTTTGTACTGAGATTTCCTTTTGGAAAATTTGGATTTTGAGTCACAGAATCATAGGCTCTGAGAGCCGTAAGGAACCACAGAGAGCTTCTAGACCGTGGTTCTCACTGTAGATATGAACAAAAGTCAGGTCTTTGGAAAAGACAGACCTGTCATAGCCACCCTGGGACGATCTGCTTCCACAGCTCGGTGGGAGGCCTCAGCATGAGCAGTCCTACTGAGTTCCGCAGGTGCGGGGGGAGGCCTCAGCATGAGCAGTCTGTCTTACTGAATTCCGCAGGTGCGAACACCTCATTTTCTGTCCAGTGCAGACAAACGCAGAGATGTCTGTGACATGACCAGGGCCATTGGACTATTAAGTGCCCGAACCTTGTTTAAACTTTACTTAGAAAGATCTATAGTAGAGAATGATGTTTTAATGTAGGTTATGAAAACCTTCCCGTGCTTGCTTTTAACTTAACTTATTTTTGTCAGTTTTGTTGTCCTTAATATATGTATCACGTGCATGAATCACGCTCCACTAACTTGACTTCTGTGTTTTCTTCTTTCTTACAGAGAACCTCTCATCTGATTCAGGTCTCTCCAGCCCAAGTGCCCTGAATTCTCCAGGGCTGGGAATGGAAGGCTTGAACCGCAGGAGGAAGAAACGCACCAGCATAGAGACCAACATCCGTGTGGCCTTAGAGAAGAGTTTCTTGGAGGTTAGGTTTTTACTTCTCTTGTACATATGATTGTCTGTGTAATGTTTGGTGCTGTAGGTGACAAAAGACGGACTTGTCGGCCTCAGTCCTGTAACCTAGTGGAGAACAGTGGGCAAAGCCGGTTACTGAACATCAGAAACAGAACCAGCGTGCAGGGTGCAGGAAAGCCCAGGCTCGAGCCATGTGAGCCCCAGTGGGACAGGCAGCAGCTGCCCCGGGAGAGCGGGGGAAGCACTGGAAGCAGAGGAAACGCAAGAGCAAAGACATCCAGGGAGGGAACTCCTCAAGGTAGATCCGGCGACACACGGATGGTTTGGTGTGACTAGTGTCTGGGCGCCTGGAATAGTCGTTTGGTACCGGCAGGCTGCGGGCCTTGGATCGCCAAGAGCGGGTTGGCCTGTTCGTTTGTTAGTTACTGCCCCAGGGGTATCGCAGTCTGAGCTTCCCGTCACATTTTGACTTCCCTAATGTAGAAAAGGCGGGAAGAACACTGAGTCAGGAATCTTTATCCATTCGACGTGTGACTGGTCAAGTTACTGGATTTCCTAGGCTGAAGTCTCTTTATCTGTGAATCCCCGCCCTTCCTGCCCAGTAGGCTTATTGCAGGCCTCACTGTCCTGGTGAAGGCATGTCCTGAAGCATGAGAAGCTCTTAAATTCCTACTGAGATAACGAAGTTGTATTGATGATAAATCGAATAAAATTGATAATTTTATTCAAGATTGATAGCCCTTAAGAAAAAAAAAATATATATATATATTCAAGAATAACTTGGGGCACCTGGGTGGCTCAACTGGTTAAGCATCTGCCTTCGGCTCAGGTCATGATCCCAGGGTCCTGGGATCAAGCCCCGTGTTGGGCTCCTTCCTCAGTGGGGAGCCTGCTTCTCTCTCTGCCTGTTGCTCCCCTGCTTGTATTCTCTCTCTTTCTCTCTCTCTGACAAATAAAATCTTTAAAAAAAAAAAAATAACTTACTCTTAATTAATATGAATAAGTTTAATAAATATATGTTCATTAGAATGTTTATCTGTAGAAGTTCTTCGTTAAAAGCCAGCCAATATGGTCATAGGTATCCCAGCTTCATTCTCCGATTTGTCGCTCCCCATTAGTTTATTTATGTCAGTAGTTTAAAAAGCTGTCCCCCCACAAAAAATTTTTTTTAATTAAAATAATAAAAAGGTATTCCAAAAGATGATTTTTTTTCCCCTTTAGAATCAAAAGCCTACCTCGGAAGAGATCACCATGATTGCTGATCAGCTCAGTATGGAAAAGGAAGTGATTCGTGTTTGGTTTTGTAACCGTCGCCAGAAAGAAAAAAGAATCAACCCACCAAGCAGTGGTGGAACCAGCAGTTCACCTATCAAAGCAATTTTCCCCAGTCCGACCTCACTGGTAAGGATAAAAAATAGAGGACGCAAGCTCAAGGACGGATTTCTATAATTTTATAAATGATCTATGAAATTGACTTACTTCCTAACAGTACTTTATTGTATATAGATGTTCACGTTGAGTAAGTGTATGTAAATTTATATTTTAAATGTTATTAAGTGGGACACCTGGGTGGCTCAGTTGGTTGAGCGTCTGCCTTCGGCTCAGGTCATAATCAAGTCCCACATCAGACGCCCTGCGCCGCGGGGAGCCTGCTTCTCCCCGTTCTTGTGTTCTCTCTCTCTCTCTCTCTCTCTGACAAATAACTAAATAAAATCTTGAAAAAAAAAAAAAAAAGACGGAGGTTTAAAAAAATTAAATGATACTAAAGTAATTAAATCTCATGTTGTCATTAAGCCAAGAACTTAGTGATCTTTCTTTTTTAAAGTGAGCAGTTTTAATCTTTTCCTGTTTCATGGTGGCTTGCTTCATTATTCTCTTCTCTGATGTAGTTTATTAGGTTACTCTGGAACTGTGGGAGCAGATTTGCTGGGTTCCAGTGACCTGAAAAAAAATCTTTAGTTGCTTTTTCTTCATGTTGGGTCTTGGGGTTTTGTTGTTCTTCCTTTGTTTTGTTTTGAGGGGGAGCGGGTGGGAGTTCTCAAGCAGACTCCCCACTCAGCACGGATCCAACGCAGGGCTCAGTCTCACCGCCCTAAGCCGAAATCAAGAGTGGGATGCTTAATCGGCTAAGCCACGCAGTTGCCCCTATATTCATGTTGGGTTTTAAAATCCAGTTTATTAAACTTACATGAAGAGGTGACAGTGAATTCCATATAACCGTTAGCTCTGAACTGGTATGAATTCAACCATCTCACGTCTTCACTCTCAAACATATGTGGGACTGTTCTTTGCTGACCTCATTGAGTAACTTGAATGCATTGCTTTGGAAGAGTATTCTAGAACTGAGGGAACATGCGGCGGTCATGTACTCCCCTGATCTTAAGGATGATGGCAAATGTGACTCCATATTTCCAACCAGAATTCCACAGATGAGAAGTAGATTGTTGGGTTTGGATTTTTTATCTTCCCTTATTAATTTGTTCTTATTATATTT
Source organism: Mustela lutreola (assembly GCF_030435805.1). Taxonomy (NCBI): domain Eukaryota; kingdom Metazoa; phylum Chordata; class Mammalia; order Carnivora; family Mustelidae; genus Mustela; species Mustela lutreola. The sequence goes on along the minus strand of NC_081303.1, from coordinate 5,307,256 downwards.
GAGTATCACTCGAAAACTGCTTTTTAAACTAAAGTCATCATTAAGAGCACGTACTGGTTGTTAAGGGAAAGCTGTGGTTGTTGAGTGGTTGGGCTTTAATCATGAAGTTCCTGACATAGTAGTTATGAAAAAGATAGTCTTTAGATACGGTCCTGTTTTATGTAGGTGGCTATTTTGTGTTTTGGATCTATTTGTTACTGAAAGGAAGACAGTGTTTCTTACAAAACTGTAGAAGTATTTTATGTTATTTCAGAAAGAAACTGCAAGCTTTTAAAAAATTTGCCTCACATTCTTTCTATAATATCATTTCATTAAAAACAAAAACAAGACACTTGTCTCCACCTGACCAAAAGTAAAAGCAATCCAAGATTCCCTGATTCTCTGATCCTGTTGAATAGTTTTCGTGTAGATTAAGTTGATAATTGGTATAATATTTTTTATTTACTTGGAGTAATTCTGACTCACCATCATTGAAATTTAGGAATTTCTAAATTATTTCTTTTTAAAACCTGGGCAAAGCCATTTTTCCTATCAGAAAGAAAACCAACTTCTAATAGCAGCCTTTGAACATGTCTATTTTCTCAATTCCAAGATCAAAAGATGATTATAAAATTATTCCCTCTTAGGCCCTTTTAATTCTTTTTTATCTGGAATTTAAAAATTGTTACAGGCAAAATACATCTTCAGTATTGGTATACATTTTCTGATTTTTTAAAAATGCTTTTGCATATTTCCATTTCTGACCTCTAGGTGGCAACCACACCAAGCCTTGTGACGAGCAGCGCGGCCACGACCCTCACGGTCAATCCAGTCCTCCCGCTGACCAGCGCGGCGGTGACGAGCCTCTCTGTTACAGGTAACGTGACAGGTAAGGCAGCCGGGCTGTGCTGCTCGCGCACCAGCGGCAGGCCTGTGACAGGTCTCTCTGAGAATTGTGAACGCTACTGCGAATTAAGGCTCTAAACGACAAATATGTATCACTTCTTTGTAAAGTCCTATATAAAAACCCTGAACTCCAGAAAAGAGGCATAATTAATTTTTTCAGAAAAAATAACTTTCACGTAAAGTTGTTTTTTTTTTATCTCTTTTGTTCTTTCCCACATTACTCTTATCTTCTACATTGTTCCAGACTTACCTTTCACAACTCCCAACTTTTTTTCAAGTAACTCCTTAAAAACCTTCAGTGGCTGCAGCTTTTTGTATTCTGGAAAGCATCCAAGTTCATCATCAATTCACGGCAGGTTACTTCCAGTCTGGATCTTGTCCTCCGCTAGTCTTTTTTCCCTTCCACCCTCAGTGCACAGGAAGATTCCATCTGTGCCTTTGTAAACATCCCCACCGCCTGAAACCTTAGCCCTGCCTGCACTTCTCTCCGATAGCAGGGAAACTACCCCAGCATAGGTATCGATTCTTTCTGGAAATACTCTTGCTTTTCCAGGAAACTGTTCTTTTCCACCTGCTTATATTATAAATGATTATATTTTTCTACTTTTGTCTTTTCCAGTAGACTTTGCGCTTCTTAGAAGATCTAAATATTCTTTTTGCAGTCTCAGTGTCTAGTTTAGTGCCTGACACATTGACTATAAAATGAATAAATAATTTTTTTTCCTTTGGCCTCCTTTAAAATAGCACATTTCCCAAGAACTTTTAAGATAACTCAGTGTTGGGGCGCCTGGGTGGCTCAGTGGGTTAAAGCCTCTGCTTCGGCTTAGGTCATGATCTCAGGGTCCTAGGATCAAGCCCCGCATCGGGCTCTCTGCTCAGCGGGGAGCCTAATTCCTCCTCTCTCTCTGTCTGCCTCTCTGCCTACTTGTGATCTCTGTCTGTCAAATAAATAAATAAAATCTTTAAAAAAAAAAAAAAAAAAACAAAACAGCGTTGTCATCAGAAGTTTTTTAGTGCTATATTCTGTAGTTATTCACCGGGTTGATTACTGCTAGTAGTAAAGCCTCGAATGAATTTGTGCTATTTCACAGTCAAGCGTGAATTTAACCTAGAGTTGAGGAATTTGATTGTCTTCACGCATGTTTTAAGTTTGTTATAGCACTTCTTTGGTTCTATGATCTCACTGGGCTTTTATATAGTTATTAAATTTCTAAGTCATTAGGAAATCTCATAATTTTGTTTACTTATTTAGAGTAGCACTTCTTTAAAAAGGAGGCTTAAAGCGGAACCCAGTGCAGGGCTCGTAGTCATGACCCTGAGATCAAGAGTCGGCTGCTTAACAAACTGAGCCACCCTGGCACCCTAGAATAGTATTTTTTTTTTTTAAGATTTTATTTATTTATTTGACAGACAGATCACAAGTAGGCAGAGAGGCAGGCAGAGGGAGAGGGGGGAGGAAGCAGGCTCCCTGCTGAGCAGAGAGCCTGATGCGGGACTCGATCCCAGGACCCTGAGATCGTGACCTGAGCTGAAGGCAGAGGCTTTAACCCACTGAGCCACCCAGGCGCCCCGAGAATAGTACATTTTGACCTTTTTGGGGTTTTAGAGCTCCTGGAAAACTTGATGAAAGCTTTAAACGTTCCCTTCACAAAATAGATAAAAGCTCAATTTTTAGTAAAATACAGGGAGGTTCATAAATGACAACTCCCATCAATCCCCACCTCATCGGGGCCGTCTTCGGATGCCTTAGGAGTGGAGATTGGAAGAAACCCCGTGTGCGCGAGGGTACAGTAGACAGTGTTCAGTACTTCGGCTTCGTGAGCAAACTGGGGGCGACTGGCCGCTGTTGTTTGGGGCATTAGGAATGTGGAATTCTGGCCTTTAAGGAACTCACCATCCGCCTGCCTGCCGCCTTCTGTTAAATTATAAACTGAACTTTTCCTTCCCAGCAAATTATATCATATTTTATTAGGACTAAAAATACCCATCTTTTGCAGAACAATTCCTTGTAGTTCAACTAGAACTTGGTAGAACAGATAGCTTTGCAAATTTTCTAAAAATGTGGCAAAAATCTGAAACAGAAGGTAATTTTTAGGAGATATACATCCCGAAAACAGCTAAAACTTTCCTATCAGTTTTTGATGGTTCCAGTTAACCAATGACATTTTCCTGAACTCACTTGCTTGGCCCATTTATGTGCATTTAATTATAACTGTTTTCTAAAATGTTGGTAACTGGGGTGCTGGGTGGGTGGCTCAGTCGGTTAAGCGATTGACTCTTGATCTCAGCTCAGGTCTTGATCTCAGAGTCGTGAGTTCAAGCCTCCTGTGGAGCCTACTTAAAAAAAAATAATAAAAAATAAAAATCGAAGTGTTGGTAACTTCTTTAGAATGAATTTTTCGTTCAGTTCTTAAAAAAATTGAACATTATCAGAAGCTCAAATGGGAAAAATAATCACAATGAGCTATTTATATTTGCCTTTAAATCTTTTATGTACATATGTACAGTTCTAATAGTGTTCAGTGTGTACTTTTTTTACTTCTGATCTTACAATAAGTACTATCCCCTGTTAATAGTTTTTACATTTCTACTTTTGATTTGCCCTTATTTAATTAAATGTTTGTATTAGAACTTCGTAAACATTTCCATTTAAGTGCCATCATGGCTGAGTTCTACCTAGAATGACCAGCTTTTTCCGTTTGAGTCCCAAGAAACGCCTCAGTCTCCGAACCACATAACTGGTCTTGTTTGTTCAATATTATATCCTTTGTGTCAAGCACACCACCTAGAATATAAAATAATGTAATATACTCCGTATCTTATATGCTAATATAAGATACTCAGTAACTATAAACTAATTATTAAAGGAATGAAGTTTTCACTATTATAAATAATGCTATAATGAGGACCTTTATTTTTTTTTTAAGATTTTATTTATTTAAGGGCGCCTGGGTGGCTCAGTGGGTTAAATAAGCTGCTGCCTTCGGCTCAGATCATGATCTCAGGGTCCTGGGATCGAGTCCCGCATCGGGCTCTCTGCTCAGCAGGGAGCCTGCTTCCCTCTCTCTCTCTCTGCCTGCCTCTCCATCTACTTGTGATTTCTCTCTGTCAAATAAATAAATAAAATAAAATCTTTAAAAAAAAAAAAAAGAATTTATTTATTTAAGAGAGAGAGAGAGTATGAGAAGGGGGAGTATCAGAGGGAGAAGCAGACTCCCTGCTGAGCAGGGAGCCTGATGCGAGACTCCAGGATCATGACCTGAGCTAAAGGCAGTTGCCCAACCAACTGAATTATTTAAAACTGTAGGTGATTTATTTTCCCCTTAACATTTTAATCTTCCTGGTTTTATAATACTGTGTCGTAAACCTGGGCAAAGCCATTTAGGACCTTTACTTTTATGTAATTTCAGGTTTACAGAAAAGCTACAAGAATAGTTAAGAGAAATCCCACATCTCTTCCCTTAGATTCTCTGTATGGGAAAATCTTGCCATATTTGCTTTTTCTCTCCTTTTTCTCTTTCACTTGCTATGTATGTGATGTTTTTCTGAACTATTTGAAGATCAAATTAATGGATATGCTACTTTATCCCTACTTCAAGACATTACCACATCTAGTGAGAATACAATGATCAAAAATCAGGAACTTCGGGCGCCTGGGTGGCTCAGTGGGTTAAAGCCTCTGCCTTCAGCTCAGGCCATGATCCCAGGGTCCTGGGATCAAGCCCCACATCAGGCTGTCTGCTCCACAGGGAGCTGTTCCTCCTCTCTCTCTCTCTGCCTGCCTCTCTGCCTACTTGTGATCTCCATCTGTCAAACAAACAAACAAATAAATGAATGAATGAATGAATGAATAAATAAATAAATATCAGGAACTTAACATTGACTCAGTCCTCTATCTAGTAAACAATTCACATTCATGTTTTGCCAGACGTGCCAATGATGCCTCTTAGAGGAAAAAATCTTAAATCATGCATTGCATTCAGTTGCTGTGTCTCTTCTTAAACTGGGGACAGTATGAGTCTTTCTTTGTATTTTAGGAAATTGATTTTCTGAAGAATGTAGCTATTTATTTTGTAGATGTTGTGTCTGACGTTTCCTCGTGATCAGATGCAGATTATGCAGTTTGGGCAAGAAGACCGCAGAAGTGATGTTGAGTCCTGCTTGGTGCCTGGTGTGGACGCACGTGCTGTTGATCAGTCCCACTCCGGGTGGCACCGACTTTGACGGTCTGATGAAGGTGGTTTCTGTCAGGGTTTTCCATCATGTCGTTACTGTTTGACTCTTTACAGCAGTAAATGGGGAATTTCTTCACACCTTTGCCCACTAGTGTCCATTGATAGTTTTTGCATGGATCTCTTACTGTGATTCTCAAGTAATTGTTATTTCTTCTACATTCATTAGTTGCCTTTCAACCGTAAGGATCCACTTTTCCTTTTCCCCTATTTATCTGTCTGTATCAGTATGGACTCAGACGTTCTTTCCATATTCAGTAGGTTAGAATCCTACTATTACTTTTTATTTTAGTGTTCAAACTCTTTTTCATTTTGCCAGTGGGAGCCCCTTGGCGGTAGCTCCTGTGCTTTTTCGACATGTCCCTCATTCTTTGCTTTCTTAATTCTTTGGCACAAGATGTTCAGCCTCATCCTGAAGGTTCTCTGCACCAGGCCTGGAATCAGCCATTTCTTCAAGGATCCCTAGTTCTTTTTAGTGAGGGAAGGTATGCAGATGCCAGGATCTAGATGCATCATTGATACTATGCGGTCATTGCTGCTAGGGCATCTCAATAGAAATAGGTACACGTGTGCATATGCGTGCCTTCATATGTGTGCTTAGACCGACACATGTAAATTTATTTTTATACATAGATCCGTACATAGCTGTGTGCACTTTAGCTACTTTTATTCAGATCCATGAGTTCATACTGAGAGCTCCAGTTCCAGTCCGGCACCCTAGAGTTTACTCCTTTCTGTCCGTTTTCCAAGTTAACTGCCTTCACGGTGAGGGAGCAGCCTGGCTCCCACAGTAAGAGGAGTATCGTGACCGGATTGCTGGGTCCTGTAGTGAAAACAGAGTGGTTTCAGAATGGCCAGTCCACGCCTCTAAACGGAGAGCCCCCTGAGTCGAGTTCCCTGGTTGTTTAGGGTTCTTGCCTTTAGCCTGAAGGCACGTGATACAGAGACTGTGTAGCTGTTTGGGTTGGTTATTTCTCTGTTCTCTTCAGTGTAGCTACATTATTCATGTGAAATTCCAATATTGATACTCAATATTGGTGTTCTTCCTCTCATCCTTGTGGGGGTTTTGTAAGTATATAAGCTAATAGCATATCATGAAACATAGGTTTCAAAAGTCAGGACTATACAGAAAGTTCTCTTCAGAATAAAGTCATTCCCTTCTATTGTAATTCTCTTTCTCTGACAACTCTGAGCTTGGAATCTCCTCAGGGCTCTGCTGACGTGAGTAATTCTCACTGCTGGACTCCAGTTGGTTTCCCTACCACCAAATTTCAACTTCTTATTTGCGAGTCTATCAAAATCTCAAGTCCTCTGATATCTGTCCCCAGAACTCTTACTTCCTTTTTTCTTCACCATCATTTGGAATAGGATTTTAGAAATGAAGAGCAAAGAACCATATCCTCAGTTTACCATCTTCTAAGAGAAATCTAGTCTTATTGACACAGTCGCTTTTATTTTCCCAGTATTTAGCATAGTGCTTGGCACGTGACCGCTCTCTGGTGAGCTTTCCTAGAAGAGACAGAGGAATGCTCGTGGGTGTACTACTCCAGAAAGATATGTGCGGATGTGTCTCAAAGACGAAAATTCGACAGCCTTCAATAATCTCAACTAAACATGCTCTGCCCCAATTTTCTTCCCAAAACGTTGTTCCATAATGAATCCTGGGCAACCCCATACCCATTAGCAGTCCTTCCCCATGGACTCCTCACCCTAGTCCTGGCTGGTCTGCTTTGTCTCCACGGATATGCTTGTTAAGGACATTTCATACAAGTAGAATAATGTATTATTTGGTGTGTGTTTGGCTTCTTCTGTTTAGTGTATAACATTTTCCAAGGTTTATCGTCTTACAGAATACCAGTACTTCATTCCTTTCTTCTGGTTTTGTGATATTTAAGTGTGTGGATATAACAGATTTTATCATTTATCAATTGATGGACATTTGAGTTGCTTTCTGTTTTTGGCCATTTTGAACATTGCTGCTGTGAGCATGTATATGTAGGTTTTTATGTGGACATGTTTTCAGTTCTCTTGGGTATATATTTAGGAATGGAATTGGTGCTTTATGTGGCATACTGGAGTATTATGAACAACTTTATGCCCCAAAAATTAAGGCAATTTAGATGAAATGGATAAATTCTGAGAAAGACACAGATTATCCAAACTCATTAAAAAAAAAAAAAAAAACTTAAATAAACTTAAAGCAAGCAAAGTAAATGAATCATTAATGTAAAGGCTTTCCAAAAAGAAAAGTCTAGGCCCAGATGGCTTTAGCAATGAATTCTGTCAGATATTTAAAGAAGAAATAAAGTTAATCTTCAGCTCTCTCTTCCAGAAGACAGGAAGGACAGCTCATTGTATGAAGCCAATATTACCTTGTTACTAAAGCCAGACAGAGATTTCACACACACACAGTAAGTATAGGCCCATATCCCTTATGAAAATATACCAAAAAACACTCAGCAAATTTTAGCAAACCAAATCCATTAATGTGCAGAAAAGATTATTCATCACCACCAAGAGGGCCTAATCCCGGGAATGTAAGGTTGGTTTAATAATAACATCAGATAATGTACTACACCACGGCAGCAAAAGAAAGGACCAGAACCACAGTATCATCTCAGCAGATACAGGAAAAGCACTTGACAAAATCCAACACCCATTCATAATAAAAACCTGGAATAAAAGAGAACTTCCTCACCAGATAAAGAATAAAGAGTATCTATTAAAAACCTACCGCTAACAGCATACTTCATGGTGAAAGACTGAATGCTTTCCCCATAAAACTAGGAACAAAGTGAGCTCTTGTCGACGAATTAACATTGTACTAGGAGGTTAGAGCCAGTTTAACAAAGGGGGAAAATGAAAAACATCCAGTTTGAAAGAGGAAAAGTTAAACTCTGTTTGCATTATTCTGTATATATAAAAGTCCCAAGGAGTCCACATACCAAAAAAACTATTAGGATGAATAAATGAATTTCGTGTTGTTGCAGGATACAAGATCAACATGTAAGAGTCCATTGCATTTGTACATGCTATCAGTGAGCGTGTACGAAAATAAAACTACAAAAATAATTTTATTCACAATTAGCTTCAAAAAGAATAAAATACTTGGGAATAAATCTAACAAAAGAAGTGTAAGACTTATACAGTGAAAACTGCAGTTTGCTGAGAGAAATTAAAGAATGTCTAAATAATGGAGATATTCCATGTTCGTGGTTTAGAAGACTCAATATTTTTAAGATGACAGTATTCTCTGAATTGATCTATAGATTCAGTACAATTATAGTAAAAATTCTAGCAATTTTCTTGCAGTAATTATGATAAGCTCATCCTAAATATATATGGAAGGGACCCAGAATAGCCAAAACAATTTTGAAAAAGAATGAAGCTGGAGGACTTAAATATCCTGATTTCAGAGCATGGTGTAAAGCTATGTCATGAAAACAGTATGTGGCCAGCGTGAAGACAGACAATAGATTAATGGAACAGAATTGAGAGTCCAGAAACAAACCTTTAAATTTAGGCTCTGCTGACTTTTGACAGAGGTACTGAGGCAATTCAGTAGCAAAAAGATACTCTTCACTATATAGTTCTGAGAAACCGGAAGTCTGTATTCAGGAAGATGAATTCAGGTCCTTTCCTGATACCATGCATGGAAATTAAGAAGTCGAAGGGATCAAAGGCCTAAATTTAAGAAATAAAATTTTTAGAAAACAGGAGAAAATCTTCATGACCTCGGGTTAGGCAAAGAGTTTGTAGATACAACACCAAACACAATCCATAGAAGAAAAAAAATGATAAATTGGAATTTATCAAAAGCAGAATCTTGTACTTCAGGAAACATTTTAAGCAAATGAAAAGACACCCACAGCCTTGGAGAAAACATTGTAAATCATGTATCTGATAAAGGAACTGTGTCTAGAGCATGTAAATAACTTACGGTTAAGTAGTAAAAATATAAACAACCTCATTTTTAAAAAGGGAAAAATTCTAATATATATATATAATGCCAAAGAACATATGGAAATGACTAACAAGCACCTTAAAAAGATGCTCAGCCTTGTAACTCATTAGAGAATTGCAAATTAAAACCATAGATAAAATTTCCTACTCACTGTATAATTGCTGTCATCAAAAAGACCAAAAATAATAGTTGCTGGCCAGGAACCGTCCTGCATCGCTGGGGTAGTGTGAAGTGTGATGTAGCCATTTTGGAAAACACTTGGGCGGTGTCTTTAAAAGTTAAATGTAAACTTATCATTTGGCCTGGTAAGTCCGCAAGAGAAATGAAAGCGTGGCCATGCAAAAACCTTGGTACAGATGAGCCTAGCAGCGTTCTTCGTAATAACCAAATACCGGGAACCCAGGCAGTGCCAGTCAGCTGGTGAAGCCCTCAACACGGTGTGGTCTGCCCATGCGCTGGAGTACTTTCCAGCCAGGAAAAGGAGGTACTGATTTGCACTACAACATGGATGAACCTTGAAAACAGTGTGCTGACAGAAGCCAGATGAAAATGATTACAAATCATACAAGTCCATTTCCGTCAAGTGTCCTGAAAAGGTAAATCTGTAGAGAAAAGCAGATGAGGAGGAGGGCCATGGGCAGAGAGGGGTGTGACTACGAAGAGCCACAGGCGATCTGGTCATAAACCCGGTGCAGTGGGTGGTAATTGTACAACTTTGTAAATATATGAGAAACCATTGACTCTTACGTTTAAATTATATCTCAAAAATGTACTTTCTAAAAAAACAAAGATGAGGCAGGAAGTGAGAGGATGTGCCTAACACTATATATCCTTGCACGGAACTTCCCACTAACCTTCTAGGTGGGTGATGGCATCTTATTTTGTTGTTGAGGACATTGAAGCTGAGCAAACATCAGTTCTCTGGTCAAAGTAGCCCAAGTAACTGTGTTGCCAAGAATATAAGGTCATAAAATGTTGATTAAAATGTGATTCACTAGGGCACCTGGGCCACTCAGTCAGTTGGGTGTCTGCCTTCAGCTCAGGTCATGATCCCAACATCCTGGGATCAAGATCCATGCTGGGCTTCCTACTCAGAGGGGGGTTTGCTTCTCTCTCTCTGCCTGCCACTTCCCCTGCTTGTACACTCACTCTCTCAAATAAATCAATCTTCAAAATAAAATGAAATCAATTAAAAAAATAAAATGTGATTCACTAGGTAGGAGAATTTATTTGAAAATTACAAGTGCTCACATGACATATTCTTTTTTTTAAGATTTTACTATTTACTTGACAGATCACAGGTAGGCAGAGAGGCAGGCAGAGAGAGAGGGGGAAGCAGGCTCCCCACTGAGTAGAGAGCCTGATTCGGGGACCGATCCCAGGACCCTGAGATCATGACCTGAGCCGAAGGCAGAGGCTTTAACCCACTGAGCCACCCAGGTGCCCCTCACATGACATATTGTTATTGAAAACACCTGGAATGTGGTTCAAGGATGACAACCAGAAAAAAACACCAGGGAGTGGTTTCTGGAGTCATCTTCTAGCCCAGGTTAACTTCACTGCTGAGGATGACTGGGACCTTCTTTGTATACATAGGGGATTTAAAGAGAGTGATGCTGAATAGTCTGTCTGAAAGCAGTGGAAATGGAGAGTGGGGAAAAAAAATCCTATTTTAAGTTTTTAACCTCAAGATAAGAAATCTTACGGAAATTACAGTTTCAGCACTTGGAAAGGGAAGTAGTACCCATAGATAAGGGTAGATCAAGGTACATAAGGTGAGAAATTAATCAAGAAAAGATTGAAAGTACATTGAAATTTCCTAGTAGTACAAAGATAAATGAGAAAAGACATTTGCCTTTCTAGATAGAACAGGGGCAGTTCTTCCAGGTGTCAAAAGTGGAAGAGTGTGAACCTGCCCAACGTAGGACCCAGCACAACATCAGGGGCTCAGAGGGAGAGAGTGATCAGGTAGATTTAGAACTGAAACAGTAACGGAGCCTGATTAATGATACAGGTGTAGCTGTATTTAGCAAAAACAGCAATAAAGAGGCAATTTTATCTATTTTTGAGAAGGGGGAAAGAGGAATACATGGTCCCTTTTTGATAAGCAATAAGAAAGATGTGTTTATGGGATTCACTGAGTCCACGTAACACTTCTGTGCAGCAGAGTGGGGGCCGGAAGAGCAGACTCAGTACCGAAACAGATGTCTGATTTCTTCCCAGCTCCTTGCCGTGTGAAAGAAACACTGCCTTAGAGCTAAAATGAGGAGAGTTGAATTCTGGATGTTCTTAGTATAGACCAGAAGGCTCAAAAATAGGTTTTAGGAGGACAGAACTGAATTTTTTAAGAGAGAGTCTTTCTTCTTTAGCTTAGTGATAGATTTTATCACCAAAAAGTTCTCTTTTACATAAGGTCTTTGTTTCAATGTATTTATGGGTTTGAAATATTTATTTTGATTGGTCTAGTTCTTCTATAATGTATCAAGTCTTTTATACCTCACAGAAATACTACGCTGAAAATTTATAGGCGCTTTTTGTCTTCTTGAGCTCTCTGTCCTGAGAAAATACCTCTGGGGTTCTGCTTTATACATATATATGGTTGGGGAGACCCTAGAACCAGTTCCAGCTGGTGTAGGCAGCCCACGTTTGTGATTATGTGGCATTTACTGAGAACTGACAGAGAGGGCCTCTTCTCTAGTGCCTTCTGTAAATAGCATCAGAATTACAGCTCACTGGGGACGGCTGGCATCTGCTTTATGGAAGGTTTTCTATGACTGCCTTATGAGTCATTTCTGCTTTGGGCAGAGAGAGTGTATTCTTTTCGTCACACTTGCCTCTGTGACTCCACAGGCCTAACTTCTAGACATATTTTAGACCTCTGTTGGCCAGCGTGGCAGGCATTAGCCACCTGTGGTTTTTAAGCACATATAATGGGGCTAATTCTAATTGAGATGTGCTATTACATACAAATCACACACTATTTTCAAAGACTTAATATAAAAAAAAAAGTTTTGAGACTGATTTAATGTTAAAATGATAATATTGTGGAAATAGTTTAACCTATTCCTTTTTAATATTTTCAGTAGGAACACTAGAAAATTTTAAATTACATAATTATTTAAGTTTCTGTTGGACAACATTGATCTCGAACATTAAGTAATTCCAGTGAATGTGTTTTAGTTTCCAGCACTATATTTATAATGTCCGTTAGTTGTTTGTATACAAATGTTTGTTCTCCTTACAACAAAAAGAAGTTTGGGCATCTTGATTCTTTTTGTAATGATCTCTCAAATAACAGTTTCCTCGAGCTTCATTTTTCATTCTTTTCTGGGATTCATCATACCCTTGCATGCTACTGTCTCCGGGACAGGGAACATGTTTCCGACAGGCTGCGGGGGAGCTGATCTCAGGCAGAGCGGCTCCGTGGCCTCTGGGCGCGCCGCAGCTGTTCCCCGCTGTTCGCAGATGTGGTTGACGCCGAACTTCAGAGGAACACCCAAGTTTTAGTTCTCGCCTTCGCTGTTTTGTTCTGATTTTTCTAGAGAGGCCACTGCAGTTTCTGATGGAACCCGCTTCTCAGGGGCCGGGGCGCTCGCGCGTTTCCTCCCCAGACCGGCCCGCCCCGCCGGCTGCCTCCTGATGTCCCGCCTGGACGGCTTGGGCGCCGCGCGCGGGGCGGCCGTGTCGCTCTTGCCTCTAAAGGAGGATCGCGGTTTGGGTTCTCACGTCGGTTTCCTCAGAGCCGCTACGGGTGGCAGGGACACCCCCGCGAGAGGCCACCGGGCGGCCGGTGACCGGTCACCGTGGGGTCGCGGCGCGGCCGGACGCAGGCGTCGGCGCCGCGGGGGCTCACGCTCTCGCGCTCTCTGCCCCCGCCCGCAGGCAGCACGGACAGCACGCCCAGCAGCACCGCCACCGTCATCGCCGCCGCGCCGCCCGCCGCCGCCGCCGCCGCCGCCGCCTCTCCCGCGCTGAGTCCCTCCCCGTCGGCCTCGGCCTCCACCTCCGAGGCGTCCAGCGCCAGCGAGACCAGCACGACCCAGACCACCTCCACGTTGTCCTCGCCCCTCGGGACCAGCCAGGTGATGGTGACCGCGTCTGGGCTGCAGACGGCGGCCGCCGCCGCCCTCCAGGGAGCCGCCCCGCTCCCGGCCAACGCCAGCCTCGCCGCCATGGCCGCGGCCGCCGGCCTCAGCCCGGGCCTCATGGCGCCCTCGCAGTTCGCAGCTGGGTAAGCAGCGCCCGCCTCGGGCGCGTCCCGCAGCCGCTGGGGGCCCTCCCTGCGGTCGCTCTTGGGGAGACGCCACCCCCCTCAGGGCCCCCCGACTCTCCTTAAAGCCGTGGGCGGGGGGCGGGGCGGGGGGCGGCCGCGCCGGGGCTTCCTCGCGACGACGAGGGCGAGGACGGGGCGCGCGCCGTGGGGCCCGGAGGGGGCCCCGGTCTGTGGCGCGAGCGCTGCCCGCCGCCGCCGGCCGCTTCGCAGACCCACACGAGCGAGCAACGGGACCCCGGTTTACTGTCAAGCGTGGAAGGGTCGCTTGAAATGCGGTCCTTTCTCTGGCACTTCTGTGTTTTGTTCTGGAAAAGGGGAGACAGTCCTTGAAAGAAGAGTCACCAGAACCGCGGGTTTTAGGTCCGGGGCGGGGGGGGCTTCATGTCCTTATTTGGCTGCGTGCCGGGAGCAGCCGGAAAGCACGAGGCAAGCCCTGGTCCCGCACGGAGGGTGACAGAGACGTCCTTGACCTCCGAGCCCCGTTGCCCTTGCCCTCCGGCGGGAGCTCAGCCCGGCAGCCGCGCCGTGTAACGAGTGGCCCCTCTTTTGACCTTGCAGAGGTGCCTTACTCAGCCTCAACCCAGGGACCCTGGGCGGCGCCCTCAGCCCGGCCCTCATGAGCAACAGCACACTGGCGACCATTCAAGGTCAGTGGACCGTCCCCCTCGCGGCGCTCTGCTTTCGCGCGCGCGCTTGTTAACCGGGGGGTCTGCTGTGCTCGGGCGAAGGTGGCGGGAGGGCTGGGTTGGTGATGCCCATGAACCGCACGACCAAGAAAACGTCCTTGTAGAAAAGCTTTTTTTCCGCACGCGGTATAGGGATCGTGTGTAAGAACAGGAAGTGTCTAAGAAACGAGGACTCCGTGCTGCTGTTTGTCTCCTTAGGTGAGCAGACGTGGAGGCAGAATTCCCCCCTGACAGACTGACCTAAGTAGACAACCAGGACCCATCCCAGGCAGACTTGACCCAGAGACAGTCTCCAGTCCCCGCCGCGCCCCTAAGAGCGGCTGTAGGAGGTGGTCCCGGAGTGAGTTAACTTTGAAGCCCGTTCTGCGGACTCCGGGCGCACTTGCCGTGGTTCGGTTCCGTCCCTCGCCCGTCCCCGCCAGCACAGCCCGCGCAGGCCCTTGGACGGTCTCCTGTCGAGGCCCGCGGGTCGCCTTCGGCCTCCGTGCTGTCCAGGCGGGAGCCGCTCCTTCCAGACGGGAAGGGTTTTGCTTATTTGGCTTCGGAGCTTTGTGTCTGAAGATGCTGTTAGGGGATTCAGGAGGACAACCGGAGACATCAGTGTATTAATCAGAGAATTTTTTTCTTAAGATTCAAATGTTTTGTACTTAAATGAGAGTTCCTGGGGCCAAACAGAAGCTGTTAGCCAACCTCAAGTCCGACCAGTGTTTCCCGAATGGGGTCTGCAGTCTGCGGTAGTGAGTGGGAGGGACGGACACATCTAAGACGTGACCTCGGTCACTTTCTAGGGTTCCTAGACCCAGCTCCAGCCACCGTGCCCTCCCCACCCCCAGCGGCGAGGCGAGCAGCTGTCGCATACCAGCAAGGTGTCGGAGAGTTCAAGTGGACTCCGATACCGTCTCCCTAGAGGCAGCGCCCGACATCCCGGCTTGGGGTCCAGCCCTTCAGACCGCGGTCGCAGGCCCCGGCGCTTCCCGGGGCCTTCTGACCAGTCACAGATCCAAGGGCCCCGCAGTCTCCTCCTTAGGATGCGTCTCGTGCTCCGCTCGCAGAGCTCAGGGAAGCCGTTGCTTAACGCTCAGCAGCTTGTGAAAGGGCACGAGGAAGGGCCAGGTCCGCAGCCAGAGGGGAAGGCGCGGCAGGTGGGGTGCCAGCCCGAGGACTCTCTGGCCAGGGGAAGCTTGGGGCCTGGCTCAGTGGCAGGTAGAAGTTTCCTGGTTCTCCCAGAGGGGAAGCTCTCCAAAAAAGACCCAAAGCTGTCCTCTTGGGTTTTAACAGAGGCTTCATGACTGTCATGATCCACGAAGTCCCTGGCCCTTGGCGGAGTCAGGCCCCGTCCCCTCTCCCATCCCGCGAGGCTGGGGGTGGGACTGCAAGTTCCGACCCTGTGGTCACGTCGTTTGTCTTGGGGCAGCCAGTCCCTGCCCTTGGGTGGGGTCTAAAAGCCACCGTCCCTGATACTAAGATACCCATTCCACCTTTCTGGCTCTGAAGCGTTCTCAGGAGCTGTGGATGTCGACTCGATCTACCTAAGAATTACTAATTTGGTCACTCAGGTGACTGAATGACCAAATCCGTATTTCTTATTAATCGTTACGTGACAGTTGGCTTACGTTATATTGGGTTTCTCATTGACTAAATCGTATGTAAAATTGATGGTTAGGGCTGTAAACTTTTTGATATGAGGATTTCTTTCTGGCATAAGATTTGTGATAAATTACTTTTCCTCTTGCGTGAGGGTGTACCTCTGGGCTCTAGTGATGCCACAAAGGCAAATGCCTTCTGCAGGGCCCAGCTGAGATTAGAACGAGTACTTTCTGGGAAGCTCTGCAACTGTTCGATGACTAGAAGCCTAGAACCTCAGAAAACGTCAGGCTACGCCAAGTCTTGTTAATCATTTTGTTGTTGTTTTTTCTTGTTTTTTGTTTTGTTTTGTTTTAAAGATTTTATTTATTTGACAGGCAGAGATCACAAGTAGGCAGAGAGGCAGACAGAGAGGGGGAGGAGGCAGGCTCCCTGCCTAGCAGAGAGCCCGATGGGGGGCTCAATCCCAGGACCCTGAGACCATGACCTGAGCCAAAGGCAGAGGCTTAACCCACTGAGCCACCCAGGTGCCCCTAAACTTGCTTTTTGTATGCCATGTCCAGAGTCAGAGACTTTCCCTTCAGTCCCCCTAGCTTGCTTTATGTATTCTGTTAGAAATGAACCGGATTTTTAGTGCCATTAGAAAACCCCTCAGATCTTCACGTGCAAATGTGGTTATATGGGTGGGAGGGCCATGGCGGGTTGTCAGATCGCAGAAGAAGGGATTAAATGAGAGTGCCCAATTATTTAGAAGTCCGGTGATACCTTCTGTGGGGACAGAAGTGACAGCATCGCAGAGAGATTCTCCCTCATGAGAGCAAGTCCTAACCTTAGTGAGCCCCTTAGGCCACCTCGGCCTGTGCTGTCCTCACCCCTCCCTCTCTGCGTCGTCGTCGTCCTCCGTAGGAGTCCTGGGAGTCCGACGTGATGCCTCAGCAAGGGCGGCGCTAGCCGCACCTGCCACTTTATTTGGTTATAGATCATGATTTTAGCACTAAAGTCATTTGGAAAGATGGTTTTCATCTTTTTTTTTTTTTTAAGTGCTCAGATTTATGAATAATGCCAGTTGGCTAAAAGCAAATTATATCTTAATGCCCCAGTCACTGTATCTAGTTTGCCTTTTGAATCAAAGTGTAAAATCAGCACTCTTCATTAAAGATGAAATTATCAGACTTAATATTAATACTCCTCAGAGGGCGAGGTCCTCTAGGAAGTTGAGGCCCCGAGACGGCCTGGCAGCTCGGCTTTGCTCGTTCCTGGCCCCCCCACCTGTGCTGCTTGCGCCCATTCGTTCAAATACAGCAGTTCAGGCTCTTCCAGAATTACAGATGCGCTTCAGCTGGTGGCAGGAGAGCGCTGGGATTAAGATAGAAAGTCAATAAAGGGTTGCCCTTTTCCACCGAGGTTGTGGGAAGACTACATTAGATGTGCTACTTTGGCTTCTCCAGAATGGTTTTAACGTTCTCCTTTCTGCCTGTTTGTGGGGGTTTTGTCTGTAGCTCTTGCCTCTGGTGGCTCCCTTCCAATAACGTCACTGGATGCCACTGGGAACCTGGTCTTTGCTAATGCAGGCGGAGCCCCCAACATCGTGACTGCCCCCCTGTTCCTGAACCCTCAGAACCTCTCTCTGCTCACCAGCAACCCCGTGAGCTTGGTCTCTGCCGCCGCAGCCTCCGCAGGGAACTCTGGACCTGTAGCCAGCCTTCACGCCACCTCCACCTCCACGGAGTCCATCCAGAACTCTCTCTTCACAGTGGCCTCCGCCAGCGGGGCCGCCGCCGCCACCACCACCACCGCCTCCAAGGCACAGTGAGCCGGCTGGGCTGCACGGGGCTGCCACCAGCCTTGTCCACTCGCGGCACGATGGGCTGCCGGCCAGGCTGAGACTGAAAAATGTGATTGGCTTCCTCTTGCCATGTTTCCGCAGCAAGGGAGAGGAGGGAGAGGAGGAGAAAAACGCATACCAGAAACAAAGGATGGAGAAAGGACAACATTTGCCTAATTTTGTAATAAAACACTGTCTTTTCAGGATTGCTTCATGGATTGGAGAACTTTCTAACCAAAAAGTTTAAAAAAAAAAAAAAAAGCAGAAACAAAAAATCAAAAACAAACAAACAAAAAAAGAAGTGAAAGGACTACTTACCATTTCCAGCAGTCATGATGACAAGTTAAGGTGGGTTACCAATTCCAATATAGGAAGGGGATTTCTTGTTTGTCTAAATTTCTTTTTTTCTTAAAAAAAAATCATTTTTATGGGTCTGTTGTACAGGCCATTAAGTCATAACAAGGTGTTTATAATCGTATCAATTGTGTTGGGGGTTCCTTTCTTAACTGGTACAATTTAGGCAGGCCTGTATTACTGTATCTCTATTATTATTGTTGTTGTTGTTATTGTTTTTTATATATATATATATAGTTTGGACATGTTTATCTCTTGCTCCTGGATCCTATTTCAGTGAGCTCCCACACTGTGGGGAGGGTGGGTTTGGGGGTAAGGGAGACTTACGTTCTTAACTGCGGGGAATGTTCTTGCTGGTTTCCTTATCCTTGATGACTCTTACAGAGGTGCTAGAAAATTATTTTCTTTTGCCACTTATGCAAGAGGCTTGGTGCAGAAGCTGAAGGCAGTGTGTGCAAACACGCCCACTCCACACATGCCCCCCCCCCCCCCCGTCAGGTGGTGCCTTCGGAGCACTTTTGTGTAGGAAGGAATTCCTGCTGAACTGTAGCTCTCACTCACCCCAGATCACTGAATGACCCTGAGGCCCAGGTCCTGCGGCGCACGGGTGCTGCTTCCGCGACTTCCCGTGGGGACGGCCGTGCGCGGCAGGGCAGGATCTGGGCCCAAAGCGCAAAGACTACTGCAGACCCCTGACTGGGCGGTTCTCCTGATTTCTTATCTCCTGAAAAATGCTCCTACTGTTGGTGTGTTGGTTTGTGTGTTTCCATTTCATGGAAGCTTTTCATCCAAACTTCCTTTCACTGACTTGGCAAAGAGGGACTGATTGAGATTGGGAAACTGCCCTTCTTTCGTTTTCCGAAGGAAGCCACTAGACGGCTGCCATCAGCTCTGTATTCCCAAAGAGGAGTGATGGGAGGAGTCTGAGGCTCCCCCCTTGCCCCCTGGCCGCAGACCTCTCTTTCACGGGCCGGCGCGTGCATGCCTCTGAGCCGAGTCTCTCCTTGCTTCCCCGGCTGCAGAGCGCACCGCTGGCTGGGCACGGGGTCTTGAGAACCTTCCTGAGCAGGAACTTTGCACACACCTCAAGTGTCTCCTTGGTTTGCTAGTGATGCCCCAGCTATGCCCCAGCTAGGCGGGTCACAAGGGCAGCACACGTCTGGCTCTACGACGGAGAAGGGGATTAGCTTCTGGAATTGTTGGCAGGGAGTTCTAGACTATGTAAACGAGCCCGTGGAAAGGAAGAGTTGATGAAGTCGATGCAGAGGAATGAGGGTAGCTTGGACATTCAGTTCCCCTTCCTGTCCGCATGCTGCGAGGACGGTATCTACCCGAACGGTTCGCGGAAGACCGGATCGCTGCGCTGGGGCTCGTCTGAGCTCCCCTTCGTGTTGGAGGTCACGGTTCCCGCGTGCTGTCCGTGGGTGCTCGCTTCTGTCTCTGGTGGCCTGAGACTGCACTTGCACCCCTGCTTTTGAGCTGGGGTCTCAGCGAGGGTGTACAGGTCATCTGCGTTCTGAGTGTTCCGCTTGTGTCCCCGAGGGAGCTTGGGGTCTGTGTATCTGTCTCTTTGCGGCGTCGGGAAAGGTGGTGACAGGGACACGGTGTGTGTGTTTCTTCGTGGTCGTCCAGGTGGGAGACAGGCACCTTAACAGTAAAAGGCCGGAAACATTTGTAGTCCCTTTGTTAGTCCTTCTTTTGTTGCTTCTGTCTTCCTGTTTTATTTCAGAGTATTTAATTATCAACCTAAATTTCCTCTTCTCACCGTTCATCTTCCCTAAAATCCCTCCAAAATCTGCAAACTGCAAGCAGGGAAACTAACAAATGTCCATCCACCTTTTTAATGAGTGGTGTGTGTTGTTTTGTCTTTTATGTTGTTGTTGTTTTTAACTAAGCTTGAACCAAAGTCAATTTTTAGCAAGCTGCTGTACTAATGGACTAGTTTATAACGTGCATTTCAGACACATTGAGGAGATAGATGCTACTGACAATTTCTTTTCTCATTTGTCTTTATTAATTTTATATAAAAGTTGCTGCTTGTTTTAATCATTTATGTTGGTAAATCGTAATACCCTCTGGGCAGACATTAACTTGATTTTAACTAGTTTATTTAGTTCGGTGTGTAAATAGAAGGGCAGTGTCAGTTACTAGTTTCTCTCCTCTCCATCTTGCTATTTCTCTGATGTAGTTACGTTTACTCTTTTATCCTGACTTGACACCTCTGACTTTAGTCCGTGCAAATGGTTTAGGGCTCTCAGTGAGACTGTGGCTGCCCGTTGGAGCGATCCCTCCCCGGGGGGGTGGTAAGTTAGGAGGACGGGCTCAGGGAGGGAAATGCTGATGCCCACCATCCCGGATTAGAGGCTTCAGCATTAATTTCCCAAAACAGCTACCAAAGGAAGTGTGGAGTCCTCGGGGACTCACACCCAGTGGGTGTAAAGGAAGGGCAAGGAAAGGCTGTGCTTGCTTGTTTTCCTGTGTGGTTCAAAAGATGCCCTGTCTCCCAGGTACGATTCGCCAACGGATTTCTTTTTTTTTTTTTTTTTTTTTTTTGGTGGCGCTTCGGGATTGTTTGGGGTGTTCGCTCTTCGGCGACTTGGAGGCGAATTGCCAACGGATTTCAATATTCTAAAAGATATTAAGCTTTAAATGTCAGTACAATGGCCTTCCATTCCCTGCCCTGTGTGTGTGTTCTCCGGCCATCCTGGGATAGGGGGATTCTGCCTTTCGGTGTGTGCGGATCACTTTTTGAGTATAAACCTTAAACCAGCGTAAAAATCTGTGTTTAAAAGAAATAAATCCTTAGACAAAGGTAACTTTAAAAATTTTTCTCATTTTTTTCCTTAAAGACAGGTTGTAAAATGAAAGGCCTATCTGCACATGTACACGTGGAACACTAACACTTTGTTGACCGGTGTTTAGCTTAACATCGCCTCCCCATCAGCACCCCTAGACAGGCTCCTGATCGTACTGTTTCACAACCCAAACTTTAGTCCTTTTTTTACTTTATATTTCTTTATCATCTCAAGAAATGTTTTTTGCTTTGAATGACTCTCCGAAGCGAAGGTACTCAGACTTGACTTTTAACCCCCTTTTATGGGACAGTCTAGAAATTAAGGGGGCCCTTTGATGAAAAAGAGGTGTTTGGTAGTTTCTGCGTTTCTCAGCAGATGGGCCAGATAGGTCATCATTAACTCATTGTACATTCTAATTTTATCCCCCCTAATGATTATGCAAATTTTATTTCATTCCTGAATTTGGTGAATACATATTAAACCAAAGACTAATTCTGAATGCATTTATGGTGATACTATATTTGCCCATGGTAATGGGCCCTCCCTAGGGAGTGGTGAATGTAACTGAATCCTGCTTATCACAAGCAGGCAGTTTGGACATGAACTTTATACCCTGTATGAATCTGAAGGACAGAGCAGAAAGACCTAGAAAAGGGCTTTTCATAGGAACAATATTATTGTTCCTACTTTAAGAAATAAGTTGAGTGCTATATTAGTTTAAATGTTTCTGAAATTATATAGGCAGCTTTTTAGAATTAAAAAAATGTTCATCTCCATTACCTGATGCAGTACACACTTCCATTTATTTGATAAGAACAACCAATACCATCCCAATTTACTCAACTTACTACTCAAGAAATGGAACCAAAGTAATCCAATTTTGATTTTGTGTAGGACCATACCGATCTGTACTTCATAGTGGCATTATTAGAAATTAAGTTTTTTTAAGGGAAAATAAGGTTAGAATTAAAAGATTTTTAGTGAGATTATCATGCTGTTTTGTTCTACATAGTTCATCCATTCTTGGGGGAAACAAGCACAATTATACCTCTGTTTTATATTATTTTGTCCTATTCTCCCTCATGTAAATGGGAAGGTGGGGGAACCCTAGTCTATATTACCCAGAAGCACAGACATTGCTTGATGCAATATTTAAGGTCAGCCCAATCTTTAACATTAAATTTCCTGTTTAAATCGCAGGGAAAGCGGGATACATTTGCAAATACAGGAAATCACTGCAGATGTTTAAAGTTCTAAATCCTGATGGTAAACATAGAATTAGTGTGTAACAAACACCTGGCTCACAGAAGAAACTCTGTGTAGCTCATAATCTAAAGTTGTTCCCATCCCTTGTCATCGTCACAAAACTTTCTTGGGGGGGGGGGGCAAAACCCCTTGAGAGGAAGAAAAGGGAGAAGTGCTGGTGCGGAGAAGTCTACGGGCGCCGCAGACTGCTGGTGGCAGGCGGGGACGTGACAGGGAGGCGCGCCCACCTGGCCTCCTGCCGGCTGCACCCCTGGGGCTCAGACCCCTTAGGGGCAGCTTGAGAACCCTCAGTTAAAGAAGAGCCTCAACAACTTAGTATGAGACGCTGGCCACATTTTCATTAAAGCAGCATTTAAAAGGATGACTTTAAAGCTTTATTTATTCCTCAAATTATTGGAACTGAAAATGTTGAGAGACCAGCAGTGCTAACGGAGAAAATGACTAAAGTCCTGAAATTTAAAGTTAGTTACTCAAATGTGCAAGAACGGATGGATGACTCTGCTCAGAACCGCAATGCGTGCGTGTGTGTGCGCGCGTGCACAGAGGCCTGTCGTGTGCGACATTGTTCGTGTCGTCACAGCCCTGGCCATTCTGATGTCATTTTCTGGCTTAAAACATTTTGACGACAATGCTATAAAATGGTAAATCTTTCTTAGCATTTACCTTCATTTTTGAGAAGGAAAAGGAATCTTTTGCCGTCGTTTAAGGACAGGAAGGGCCGCCGGGAGGCCGGCTCGCGCGGCGGCGGACGCAGCACGGATGTGCCTGTGCGCTTGGACGGGCCTAGGGGGACTAGACTGCTTCGGCCGCGGAGAGCGGATTCTAATCCTGTTCTGCCTCTTCTTTTCTTGATCCAAAGAGATGAAACGGGACACCCCTGAGATTTCCCGTAGGATCTTTGAAGGATTTCATGAGGAGGGCAGAGAATGTGTTTTCTCCTCAGATTTGTCCCGTTTACAGCCAGATTTGCGTGCGGGTCGTGAGCGGGGGCTGTCTTCCGCCGCTCCGCGTCCATGCAGCTCGGAGTTCCTTGTTCCGGCTCTTCGCCCTACTCGCAGGCTTCCCTCCCAGCAGTAGCTTGAGCGGCTCTTTCTTTGATTCTGTGGCCCGGAGCCCCTTTCCCTCGTCCCTCTCTGCCTTTCCTTTCCGAGTGGCGATACCTTAATCTGCGAGGGTGATGCTGGGGGGTAACAGCTAGCTTCTGGCACCTTCATAAAATACCTCAGTGTAGCTTAGCATTGTTGCAGACCTGGTTTTAATCTAAAAACCAAATAAATAAAAAAGAAGAAAACTTTATAAATAGTGGAAATAATTCTAGCTGTAGCATTTAGTTGAACTGATGTTATTATGATCGATAAACATGATCGATGCTGTATGTATTCGGGTCCTGTTTATAGGTTACAGTTTATAGGGTTAGGGAGGGTTGGGTGGGGAGAGGAGAAGTTGGTCATGTTAGAAGGAAAATGTTTCTCATGTGTGTTTGTTTTTCCTTACCCCTGTCTTGCCAAAGGAAACTTAATTACCCCTGTGATGGGTTTGGGATTCCCTGGCCTCGCCCTGGTCAGCCCCGGGCTGCCGTGTGCCGTGGTGGCAGGCAGGTCACACGTGGGTTGTCCTGGAGGTTCAGGGTCCTCTAACACATTGAAATCCCTTCCTATGGTCGCCCTTGCCCTTGCCCCCCAGACCCTACCATCCTCGCCTAAGGATTCATTACCTCTCTCTGTAGCAAGAGCTTAGGCGAAAGATGCATGTGCGGCCGTCTGGGGCTGTGGTGAGAAGGGAGGCAGAGCTGGGCAGCACCATATGACTGGGAGAGGAGAGATGAGGGCGGGGACATCCTAATCGAGGACAGTTAAAGTAAAACAGGTTCTTTTTGTCACCCTCTGTCATGCTATTGAATGTTGTGCTGGTAGCCCAACATTTTAAAACTCGACTTCCTCTTTCCCTGCCCAAGGCTAATTCTGTCTAGACCAAAAATGCAAACAGAAGTAAAACCAGACCAAGCAGTTGGAGGCCAGCTTGCTTGCCTCACACGTGCGACTTGAGGCGTGACCTTTGGGGACCCGCAGGTCAGTGAGGTTGAGGAGGATGCTGTTCTCGGTGCACATGTGAATGAGAAATGATGCTGGTTTGGGAGAAAGTGAAGAGCCCTTTCTGTCCAGACAGGCCGTCCGTCTTGGCTCTCCACGTTCAGATACAGACTACAGCTCCGAAAAGGTTATTTTTAAATAAACCATCCATCTCACAGAACTTGAGTGGGATTTGGTTTAGACACCAAAGACACTGCTATGTCACTGTTTATTCTTAGGTTTTCAAAACCAGCAGAGAATAGGAATCAAAGGCTGACGTTTGGAAGAAGTTGCACCTGTGACTCCTTCCTGTCCCTCTCGCCTCTGTTCTCGCCTCCCTGACCCCCTTTCTGAAGGAAGTCTGGTCGCTTATCCTGGCTTTGGAAAAGAGACTGCTTTCACTTCACTCCGTGCACTCTGTGAGGATGGGGAGTCGCGCAGCGTAGCCGTGATGGTCTTACACTTGCTGGCAAAGTGGAGGGGAGGGCGAAAGATGGAGGTAGAAATTTTTTTATTTCCCTTTATCTAACACTTATAAATAGAACCAGTACAGCCTGTTTGAATTCAGCTGATACCTAGATGTGCTATCTCTGTTCTGTCACTTGTAAGGGATAAGCATTTTCAAGAGCAGGATTACATGGAGAATCAAAAGACTTCCTTTACTCTCCCAGGGAGCTGTATGCCTCCAAAATGGTTTTATACATGGTTCTAGAGTTTTATATATGAGTTCTAGAGAGTTCCGAAGTTCGCTGTCTTGGTGTACTCTTGATGGGATGTCTCTTCCTCTCTTAATATTCTGTCCAGAAGTGATCAGGTTGCAGAACTTCATGAAAGCTTTACTAATACTCCGGTGGTTCTGCCGTTATATGAAAGTGGTATTAATCTTGTGTGACTTTTCAAAGCGCTCGGTAGGTTTGTAAGTAGGTGATCGGGATATTGAGGCAAGAGCACGCCACGCAGACATTAAGGAAACCAAGGTGCGCGTGTCGGAGCCACTGAGCCTGGAAGTGAACCTCCCCCGGCTGGGGAGGGAAGGCGTCCCCGCATCTGCCCGCGGCTCTGTTGCTTGGCACCACCTTCTGGTTCAAACCCAGGACACTGTCAAAACGTTCAGACCCCAAAAGTAATTTACCGTAAAAAAAAAAAAAAAAAAAATACTGAGGTCTGCTGCAAAGTTCCCCTGTGTTTTCTTTGTTGACTTGTTCATCCTTGTTTTAAGTTGGCCACGAGCTTACAAAAGCAGCTTTTAAGGCTTCTTTCCTAACCCGGCAGCAGCACTGAGCTCTCACATTAGATCCCGAAGTCTGCAGGCAGACAGCCGGAGAGCGTGCTGTGTGCGCACAGGAGACATCCAGACGCTTCTTGCAAGTTGGAATCTCCTTGGAATGAAACAGTGAGAAAGGACAGAGCCCAGGAGAGCAGAGACGATGCTCCTGCCGAGCCCTCCCGGTGTCTCCAGGTCTGACAGTACAGCAGGAAAGGAAGTGCACTTTCAGAGGCTGACGTGTAGGCGGTTATGTCAGGAAAGGCTGTGGTCGTAGGCACGTGGGGGTGCCACGTCTCTGGCTCCAGTGGTGCCCAGGTCTGCAGAAGGCTCAGACCTTCCTAAGAGCGGAGCGGACTGATGCCCGCCTGCGTGTGATGAAAACCGCAAACCCTGGGGGTGGGGGGTGGGGCGGGCAGGGGCCGCGGGGAGGAAGGAGCATAAGACTTGGCAGTTCTCGGCGACATCTGTGGGGCGGTGCCCCTGAGACAAAGGGAGAGGCCAGGCTTCCTCCAGCCTCTCACCTCGGCCTCAGGGAGCAGACGTGCGTTACTCAGACGCGGGGGGCGCCCTCTGCAAGGGAACGGACGTCCCGGACCCGTCCTCTGCGGTAGTAGCAAAGGCTAGGTGAGTGAGTCGGGGGCTTCTGCCCACCCAGTCCGCGAGCTGTCGTATACCTCATTTCTAACTCATGGTTGAGTAACTTGCTTTAACTTTCGCTAAACCCTTCAGAGTTGCCAAGTCCGCCCTCCCTCCTCTAAGTAACGTTGAACTCTGGCCTATAGCATCACGGGACCTGCAGCCTAGGGTGGGACCTCCTCGAGCCTCTGAATGTCGCTGCTGAAAAGCTACTGCAAACCGAGGGCAAATTGCAATCTTCTATTTCCTTTTGTTGCAAGGGGCCTTCACAGGTCTCTTAACATCTCCTTTCCCCGCCACCCTGCGTGCGGGGAGCTGGCCCGCTCTCCACGCCCCGCCCCTCCTGTGTCAGATGCCCCTGGTGGGGTGGAGGCCATCCCCTTCCTCCCTGAGGCCTCAGGGTTCTGCTTATTTTCAGGACTTTGGGTGGAAGGGAAAAGACACCAAAGGCTCCTTTAAGCTGACTGCTGCATACACATTTCACTTTTTTTCCTTTGACATGACCAAAAAAAAAAAAAAAATCCAAATATTTAAGTTTTATTGTTATTAATATTATTATTTGACAATCTTGTATCCAGTGGGCTCTCTAGAAGCTGCATCCCCAGCCCTTTCACCTTTTCTTTGAATGTAGTTCCCAACCTTCGATTCCCACCCCCCAACGTCGAAAGAAAGCTTTGCCAGGTCTGAATACTGCTGCTATAAGCCAGGGGAGGGTGGTTTCTTTGTTTTGTTTTGTTTTTTAAATTTCCAGCCAAAACCAAAGATTCCTTAATGATTGTATAAACTCAAAACAAACAAAAAAACCAAAGAAAAGGGAAGTCTTCAGCATCAATCCAGTCTGTGGTGTCCTGGTGTCCAGAGGAGTGGGGGTGGGGGCCTTTGACCCCCCCCTTCCCAGGAAAGCAGGGGGCTCTTCCATGTTTTGGGGTTCGCGGAGGTGGCACCCTCAGTGGCTTCGGCTCTGACCAACTTGTGCCGTGGAACCAACTGGCATTTCAGATTTACCAAAACAGTAGGCAAAATGCCATCACTGTACTGAGGTGACAGCTGAGGACAGCAAACTAGAGTCCTGCGGGGGCTGAGCACAGCGGCCTGGCCGCGGGACACCCAGAGTGGAGGGACGCTGAAGACACTGGTGCAGGACTGGCTGCTCTGCCGGGTGCTCGGACCTCCGGGGTCATGACAGTGAGTACAGCCAAGGCGCCCTTCAGAGCCTTCGCTCTCTTCCTTTACTGGGGCCGCTGGGAAGGGGCTGCCCTGTTTGCGAGAAGACACGCAGAACGATTCCCAAGCTCTCCATTTCTCCTTGCCGTGGTTGGTTTCCTTTGGCAGCACCGCTGTGCGACTATGCATCGTAGCTCACGACCTCTGTGCTAGGTAGATGCCTGTGACTTTTTAACTTGGGGGGGTGGGGGGCTTGCAAATGAAGGAACTTTTTACATGGATCTTTTTAATCTCAGTTGATTGGGGGAGGGGGGTATTTGGTTCTAGGGTCATACAAGCTCTATCCCAAAGCAAAATCCAAATGTTAATAATATTAGCCTGATGCAGATACCAAAGATGATTTCTTTCCTGCAGAACCTTAGACTTGTGTATTAAGTACGATTACCCAGCACTTGCATTAGTCTAACCTCAGTAATTCCAAAGCTTAGATGTATATTTTGGTATATTTCTGGGATATTAAAAAAAAAAATGTCGTTTAACTTGTTTGTTTCAGTGTAATGCTCTTAAAGTCATAGCATGAAAATAACTGAACTGTCCTATTCTTAGTAGTTTGAAATAATAGTATTTTTGTATGTTTTGGGTGTGTCTATGTATGTATTAACATAACAGTTTTCACTGCCTAGGTGTTCATAATAAAAAAAGAAAATGAAAAAGTTCTGAGTGTACATAATATTCATAATAAACTTCCACCAGGTTCAATTTGGATTGCATATTTGCTGATTACTGTTCCCAACTGGGATTTTGTTTTGTTTTAAAGAGACAGTGATCGTGTTTTCCTAAAGATGTTTTCTCTGTCTTTACATCTTTACTCCCCTCCTCACCTTTTTCTTTTCTTCCTTTTTTTTTCTTTTTTAAATATTGATTCAGGGGTGTTTTTCCACTGTTGTCAAGGGAGAGTCATGAGGCATACTAGCCCCTTGGTCTCCCGAAACTTTTTGTTTTACGTACTTAAATTTAAAATGTGAGTTTGAGTTCTCTTTTGTGGAAACTTAAGGCGTGGTGTAAATGATTCTTTCCAAAATTGTCCAGCAGCTTTAACGAGGCAGTGACAGTTTCCGAGTAGCTGGGTGGGAGTCCTTTTACAATTCTCCTTAGATGACTTTGCAGTCTGGGTGGCTGTCGTATAGCCTCACTGGCCCAGAGTGCTTGCTTAGCCACATTCCCTCTGCTAGGGATGTTTTATAAGAATCTGCTGATACCTTGGGAGTTTGGGGGACCTTGTTATCTGGGCCCCTGGAAAACATGTGTTTTCTTGATTTCAAAAACCCAAAACACAAGCAACTTTACATTTTGGGGAATTAGCTGATGTGCCTCCCAGAGGCCTGAGGAGGCGGTGGGGAATATGAGCGGTGCTGTCTCTTTAAAAGTGCCCTTTATATGATTCCCCCTTCTGGGGCCTCCCACAGGGGCTGTAGGCTTGGGCGAGATTGCGTAGGTGACAGTGAATCAGAATGAAATGGTAGATTTTGTGTAGATGCATTTGTCTGCTGTAATTTTTATATATATATAAAACTTACTGTAACTGTACAGTTCGTTTCTGTTGTAAAACATCATTAAACCATTTTCCAAGTGTTTTCACATTGTTGGAGTTTCCTTGAAATTGCTGTTTGCTGTTCTGGATGCTTCTTGAACAGAGGGTCACATAAGCCTTCTGGTTTGTCTTTTCCAGCAGAAGCCCCACCCCTGGCGGGGCGGGGAGGCAGCACCTTGGTTCCTAGCCCACCCCCACCCTGGGTCCTACACTGTGCTTCCTCCTGTACCCTAAGAGTGTGCTCTGACCACACCTCTCCCTCCTCAGACTGTCTGGGTTTTCCGGGGTGGGGGTGAGTGGGGAGCGCTCATTCGAGAAGCAGTAGTCCCCAGGGTTCTGTTTGACCAAACACAGGGGCCACTGACTAGCCCTGCAAGAGAACTCTTCCGAGCTCCCATTTCACTTATGTCTTTGACAGCAGACCTGGTACTGAACTTGACTTTTCCACATTTACTGTTTGTGCTCTTGGGCCCCCTCCAGCCTTCCCTGGCACATTCTGAACACCCACTCTCTGGGGTTCTCTGAAAGAGGCTGGGCCCGGACTTGGCATCTGCTTCTCCTGTCAGAGGGCACACAGCGTAGCTCCCTCCCTCCTGTGTGGACTAGTTAGTTCACATTTAGTGCTTCAATGCAGGCCACTGTTTG
This sequence comes from Mustela lutreola, assembly GCF_030435805.1. NCBI lineage: Eukaryota > Metazoa > Chordata > Mammalia > Carnivora > Mustelidae > Mustela > Mustela lutreola. The sequence goes on along the minus strand of NC_081303.1, from coordinate 5,278,020 downwards.
GAAATTTGAATTTTAAATAAGTGAAATTCCCACGGAGAGCAAACTTGAGCTTGTTGAAGAACTTTCAGAGGCATTCCTGTCTAACTGGGGGCTATGCCCGACTGCACCTGCCCCGTGTGCTCCCCAAAGGAGACAGCTGTTGTCTCAGACGTGCCTGGCCATCCTCCCCAGGGCCGACGGTGGGAAGGGAACCCGGCTCTTCCTCTCCCCTGCTCCTACCTCTCCCCTGCTCCTACCTCTCCCCTGCTCCTACCTCATGACCATCCACCCATTTCTTGTGTTTATACCTTGCAGGTAAGTTTGGGGGCTTTTTTTAAAAATACAAATCCTACATTTGGTAGAGGCAGCGGCATGCTCACTAGCCTGGGAAAGCCTTCAGGAAGCAAAACGCATTTGTCAAACCTAAATAACAGGGGTAAGTAGTGACTAGATCCTTACCCTGTAGTCCTTTCATAAAAATGTGGTTCTAGGGAGGAGCAAGACGGCCGAGGAGGAGAACCAAATAGCCTCAGGTCCCAGGAGTTCGGCTAGTCCGCAAACCATCCTGAGCACCTACAAACTCAACAGGTGATCGAAAAGAACGGCAGCAGGTCCATGAAGAGAAAACCAACCGCTTTCCGGAAGGCAGGGCATGCGGAGAAGAGAATCGGACGCGCTATGCCCGAGAGGCCGCGAGGTAAGGGCCGCCTCCTGGCAAGCAGCAGAGCAGCCGGGCACAAAACGGGGACTTGTACAAGTCAGCTCCGCGGAGGGACGTCACTCCGGAGGCTAAGCAGGGGGTGGAGCCCTCGTGGGCACAGTGTGGTCTCAGGACCCGCACGGACACAAGAAGACCAGGGGTGTCTGAGTGGCAGAGTTCCCAGGTATTGGAACAGGGACGCCACCTGCAAGACAGAGCCGAGGAGGGGCTCTCCGCTCAGGGCTGCCTCAAACCACGATCAGAGGCAGCCCGGGCAGTGCTCCTCGACGGGCCCCACAAGTGGTGGACGCGGGGAGACTCCCGCCTTCCTCCTCTGGGAAGAGCGGCACAGGAGTGTGTGGCAGGATCCGCTGGGTTCGGAGACCCCACACGGGCCGCGCACCAGAGACAGAAACACTCGGTCACAGGCCGGGGGAGCTCCGAGCGCGGCGGGAGGGACTGACGGCTTTTCTCCGAGGTCGCACTGAGAAGCGGGGCCCTGAGCTCGCAGCTCCTCTGGCCAGAGACCGGGGGCCGCCATCTTCATTCCCATCCTCCAATGCGGTACGGAAAGCGCTCAGGGAACAAAAGCTCCGAGCGCGAACCCGAGCAGATCGCGTAGCCCGGCCCCTGCCAAGGGCGCTGCAGTTCCGCGCCGGCAAAAACAATGGAGAATCACAACAGGCCCAACAGGCCCAACAGGCCCCTCCTGCAGAAGATCAGCAAGAACGTCCAGCCAAGACCAAATTCACGGATCACTGAGAACTATGAAACTCCACTGCTAGGGGAAAGCAACACATACAATTTATGGCTTTTTCCTTGATCCTTTAGTCTTTCAAAATTTAAATTTTTAAATTTTACTTTTCTATTCTATTTTTAAAAATTTTTCCACTTTCCTATTTTAATGTTTTTTAACTATTTTATCTTATCAATACCTTACAGCAAATTCTTTCAAGACATGTCTCCAAAGGCAAAGGAAACAAAAGCAAAAATGAACTTTTGGGATCTCATCAAGATCAAAAGCTTCTACACAGCAAAGGAAACAGTCAACAACAACAAAAAAAAGAGGCAAACCATGGAATGGGAGAAGATATTCACAAATGACACTACAAAGGGCTGATATTCAAGCTCTATAAAGAATTCCTCAAATTCAATATCCCAAAAACAAATAATCACATCAAAAAATGGGCAGATGAATGCACACATCTACAAAGAAGACATATGAATGGCTAACAGACACATGAAAAAGTGTTCATCATCATTAGCCATCGGGAAGATTCAAATCAAAACCACACTGAAATGCCACCTTTCACCAGTTAGAATGGACAAAATTAACAAGACAGGAAACAAGGTGTGTTGGAGAGGATGTGGAGAAAGGGGAACCATCTTACACTGCTGGTGGGAATGCAAATTGGTGCAGTTACTTTGGAAAACAGTGTGGAGAGTCCTCAAAAAATTAAAAATAGAGCTACCCTATACCCTGTAATTGCACTACTGGGTATTTACCCCAAAGATACAGAGGTATTGAAAAGATGTGCTATCTGTACCCCAACGTTCATAGCAGCAATGTCCACAATCGCCAAACTGTGGAAAGAGCCAAGATGCCCTTCAACACACAAATGGGTAAAGAAGATGTGGTCCATACATAGAATGGAGTATGATGCCTCCATCAGAAAGGATGAATACCCAACTTTTGTATCAACATGGGTGGGACTAAAGGAGATTCTGCTGAGTGAAAAAAGTCAAGCAGAGAGAGTCAATTATCATATGGTTTCACTTACTTGTGGAGCATAAGGAATAAGACGGAGGACATTAGGAGAAGGAAAGGAAAAGTGAATGGTGGGAAATCAGAGGGGAAGATGTACCATGAGAGACTGTGGACTCTGAGAAACTGAAGGTTTAGAGGGTAGTGGGATGGGGGGGTGGGGATTAAGGAGGGCACCTTTTGCATGGAGCACTGTGTGTGGTGGATACACAACGAATCTGGGACACTGAAAAAATAAAATATAAAAAATAAAAGTAGATATAAAGAGATATAAATAAATAGCAAAGTAAATAAATATATATTTAGATATAAAGTAAATAAGTAAAATAGATATAAGTATAAAAAAATAAAAATATATAACAGAAAACAATTTTTTAATGGTTATAAAAATCATTTTTAATTTTCACTGTTATATTCTATCCCTTCATTGTATTTAAACTTATTTTTTGTGTACACATAGTTTTTTCTTCCTTTAAAATTTTGGGATGCAGTTTTTTCTAATAGATCAAAATATACTCTAAATCTAGCACATGGCTTCATCTGGTCTCCAGCCTGATCATTCTTTCCTCTTTTTTCAACCAACTTCTTAACAATTCCTTTTGGAGACTTTTTAACTTTCATCTTTACAGTCATTTTCCATCCCTTCATTGTGTTTACCCATATATATATATATATATATATATATTTTTTTTTTTTTTTTTTCTTTCTTTAGAATTTTGGGAGTTAGTTTCTTCTAAGAGACCAAATGTGTGTGGCTCCGTTTTATTCACCAGTCTAATACACACACACACACACACGCATCCTTTTTTTTTTTTTTTTTTTTTCTTTCTTTCTTTCTAATTTTCCACCTTTCTTCTCCCCTGGGTTTCTGGTCTCTTTTGATTTGGTTACTGCATATTTTTCTGGGGTTATTGCTACCCTTATAGTATTTTATTCTCTTTTCCGGCTAGTCTTATCTGGATAAAAATGACAAGGTGGAAAAACTTAACTCAAGAAAAAAAACAAAAAACAAAACAAGAGGCAGTCCTGACAGCTGGGGACCTAATCAATAGGGACATTAGTAAGATGTCAGAACCAGAGTTCAGAATGACCACTATCAAGGTGCTAGCTGGGCTCGAAAGAAGCATGGAAGATACAAGAGAATCCCTTTCTGGAGAAATAAAATCCCTTTCTGGAGAAATAAAAGAACTAAAATCTAAACCAAGTTGAAATAAAGCTATTAATGAGGTGCAATCAAACACGGAGGGATCCCTACTGCTGGGATAAATGAGGCAGAAGAGAGAATGAGTGATGAAGACCAAATGAAGGAGAATAAAGAAGCTGAGCAAAACAGAGACAACTATGGACCATGAGGAGAGAATTTGAGAGAAAGACAAAACAATATTCGAATAATTGGGCTCCCAGAAGAAGAGAGAAGGGGGCAGAAGGTATATTTGAGCAAGTTGTAGCAGAGAATTGCCCTGATTTGATGAAGGGAAAAAGCATCAAAATCCAGGAGACACAGAGAACCCACCCTCAAAATCAACAAAAATGGGTCCCCACCCCATCATCTAATTGCAAAACTTACAACTCTCAGTGACAAAGAGAAAATCCTTGGGACAAGAGGGCTGTAGCATACAATGGTAGAAATATTAGATTGGCAGCAGACCTATCCACAGAGACCTGGCAGTCCAGAAAGGACTGGCATGATCTAGTCAGAGCATTTAATGAGAAAAATATGCAGCCAAGAATACTATATCCAGCTAGGCTGTCACTGAAAATAGAAGGAGAGAGAAAAAGCTTCCAGGACTAAAAGAATTTGCAAACACCAAACCAGCCCTACAGGACATATTGAAAGGGGTCCTGTAAGCAAAGAGAGAGCCTTAAAGTAACAGATCAGAAAGAAACAAAGACAATGTACAGTAATATTGACCTTACAGACAATACAATGGCACTAAATTTTTATCTTTCAATAGTTACCCTGAAGGTAAATGGGCTAAATGCCACAATCAAATGACACAGAGTATCAGAATGGATTTAAAAAAAAAAGACCCATCAACATGCTGTCTGCCAGAAACTCATCTTAGACCCAAAGACACCTCCAGATTTAAAGTGAGGGGGATGAAAACAATTTACCATGCAAATTGAACAAAAGAAGGCTGGGGTGGCAGTCCTTTTATCAGATAAATTAGATTTTAAGCCAAAGACTATACTAAAAGATGAGGAAACACTATATCATACTTAAAGGGTCTGTCTAACGAGAAGATCTAACAATTTTAAATATCTATGCCCCTAACATGGGAACAGCCAATTATATAAACCAATTAATAAAATCCAAGAAACAAGAGGGAGGGTCAAGATGGCAGAGAAGCAGGAGACCCCATGTCAACGGGTCCTCTAAAGTGAGTTAAATATCTACCAGAAACTGAACACCCAGGAGATCAGCCTGAGATGTAGAAGTGCACACTTCTGAATCTCTATGGGGGCAGAAGACATCAGTGGAGAGGTAATGTAGAAGGGGAATGCTCAGACTGATATTGTAAGACAAACAGAAGGGGGAGTGAGCCACCAGAAGCGACCCACTGGAATGTAATACCCCAATAGGAAAGTGCCCTGTGGTTGGGGACCAGCATTAACTTGGAGTCTGGTTAAAAGCGCTCAAAAAGAGCAAAAGATCTGAAGGGGCAACTGGTGGAAATGGACGGGCCCACATGAACACGGGCCTAAGCCCACATTCCCAGGACCATCACCACTGGCAACCACCCATGCCAGAGAGAGTCCAGCGGGGCCTACAGTCCCTGAACCCGAGGCTTTCTGCTGCTTGCACCACCGCTCAACTGGGTGCACTCCCGCCCCCATCTGAGAGAGCCTGGTGTGGGCACGGGCTGGCAGTCTCTAGGAATACAGCCTTCCACGACCTGGGTGACCACAGGGTCTGAGTGCACCTGGCGTGGGCCTGGACTCCAGACAGCAGTCCTGGCAAAGGCAGACACCTGAAGTGGGCTCACTGGACCAATATCGCTGTGGTTTTAGTGGCGCGGGGGTGCAGAGAGCAGGGGCCTCGGGTGAGCGATGAGATGGTGGCTGGGGGTGTGCACCCCTTGCAGGAGGCTGTGCTGTTCAGTAGAGTTTGCACAGGAGGAGTCTGTGTGCTCCGGACCATCCAGAGGGGAACATTCTAAGGTTCCTCTCTGAGGCAGAGATTGGGATGCAAATGGATTCTTTGCTCTCACCCTCTGAAAAGCTGCAAAAAGCGGCCAAAGAACAAAAATCTCCAGAGAACAAAAGCCCCAAAAATCGGTTACATGGAGTCCAGCCCCTTGACAGCTTGCAGGACGACTCAACCCAAGCAAGACTGACAGGAGAACGACCCAGCAGGCCCCCTCCCTAGAAGACAAGCCAAAAGAACTAGAGGACAAGCACCACAGGGTCCCCATAAAACTGTAAACCCTAATTGTCAGGGTAAACAATATATTAAGTTCCCAGTATTCCCCTGTTACCTGTATATTTCATAGATACTTTTTTTTTTTAATTCATTCTCACAATTCTTGTTCTTTTAAGTTTTTTAACCCACTTACCATTATGATTAGAGGTTTAATAGAACATATTTCATAATTTTTAACCTGAACTTTTTTTCATGGATATACTGGTGTTTTACCTATTCTTTTCTTTTTTTAATACACATACAGATATAAGCTTCAAGGTAATCCATTTTTCCTATTCAATACTATCCCTATATATAAGCCAGTTTTAATTTCCCTGTAGCTCTGTAAAGTTGAGTCCTTTAACAAAATAACAAGATACACCCAGGAAGAACAGAAATCACCTTCTTTGCTCACATTGAGGATTTAGAACCACCCTCCTATCTTATTCTTCTGTCAGTGTTTCTGTGTATCTGAAAAATCACCAATACACCAACTCTCTTTACACCTTAAAGAACTGGAAAATCAGGGGCGCCTGGGTGGCTCAGTGGGTTAAAGCCTCTGCTTTAACGGCTCAGGTCATGATCCCAGCATCCTGGGATCGAGTCCCACATCGGGCTCTCTGCTGAGCGGGGAGTCTGCTTCCCTTCCTCTCTCTCTGCCTGTCTCTCTGTCTACTTGTGATCTCTGTCAAATAAATTAAAAAAAAAAAAAAAGAACTGGAAAATCAACAACAAATTAACCCAACCCCACACATAAGGGAAATAATCAAGATTAGAGCAGAGACCAATGATTTAGAAACTAGAGACACAGCAGAACACATCAATGAAATTAGAAGCTGGTTCTTTGAAAGAATCAGTAAGATGGATAAACCACTGGCCAGACTAATCAAAAAAAAAAAAAAAAAAAAAGAGAGAGAGAGAGAAAGAGAGCGCCCAAATTAATTAAATGGTGAATGAAAGGGGAGAGATCACAACTAACACCAAGGAAAGGAAAACAATCATCAGAAATTATTATCAACAGTTATATGCCAATAAGTTAAGCAACCTAGAAGAAATGGATGCATTCCTGGAATCCTATAAACTTCCAAGATTGAAATAGGAAGAAATTGAAACCTGAACAGACCAATATCTAGTAACAAGATTGAAGCAGTGATCAAAAACCTCCCAAAAAATTAGCAGCCCAGGACCTGATAGATTTCCTGGGGAATTCTACCAAACATACCAAGAAGAAATAATTCCTATTCTCCCGAAGCTGTTTCAAAAAATAGGAAAACTTCCAGACTCTTTCTATGAAGCCAGCATTACCCTGATCCCCAAACCTGGCAAAGACTCCATCAAAAGGAGGATTTCAGACCAATACGCTTGATGAATATGGATGCTAAGATTCTCAACAGATCCTATCTAATAGGATCCAACAGTACATTAAAAAGATTATCCACCATGACCATGTGGGATTTATCCCTGGGATGCAAGGGTGGTTCAACATTCGCAAATCAATCAATGTGATAGAACAAATTAATAAGAAGAGAGAGAAGAACCACATGGTCCTCTCAACTGATTCAGAAAAAGCATTTGACAAAATACAGCATCCATTCCTGATTAAAATGCTTCAAAGTATAGGGATAGAAGGAACATTTCTCAACTTCATAAAGTCTATCTATGAAAACCCACAACGAGTATCATTCTCAATGGGGAAAAGTTGACAGCCTTCCCTTTGAGATCAGGAACACGACAAAGATGCCCACTCTCACCAGTGTTGTTCAACATAGTGCTAGAAGTCCTAGCAATTTACTACAAAGCTGTGATCACCAAGACAGCATGGTACTGGCACACAGACAGACACAGGGATCAATGGAACAGATTAGAGAGCCCAGATATGGACCTGCAGGTCAAATAATCTTCACCAAAGCAGGAAAAATTATCCAGTGGAAAAAAGACAGCCTCTTCAATAAATGGTGCTGGGAAAATTGGATAGCTATGTATAGAAGAACCATTCTCTTATACCATACACAAAGATAAACTTGAAATGGATAAAAGACCTCAACATGACGTAGGAATCTGTCAAAATCCTAGAGGAGAACATAGGCAGTAACCTCTTCAACATCAGCCACAGCAAATTCTTTCAAGACATGTCTCTAAAGGCAAAGGAAACAAAAGTGAGAATGAACTTTTGGAACTTCATCAAGATCAAAAGCTTCTGCACAGCAAAGTAAAAAGTCAACAAAACAGAGGCAACATATGGAATGCGAGAAGATATTCTCAAATGACACTATAGACAAAGGGCTGATAGCCAAGATCTATAAAGAACTCCTCAAACTCAGACCTCTAAAAACAGATAATCACATCAAAAAATGGGCAGAAGACATGAACAGACACTTCTCCAAAGAAGACACACAAATGGCTAACAGGTACATGAAAAAAAATGATCATCATCATTAGCCATCAGGAAGATTCAAATCCAAACCACACTGAAATACCACCATTCACCAGGTAGAATGCACAAAATTAACAAGACAGTAAACAACAAGTGTTGGAGACGATGTGGAGAAAGGGAAACCATCTTACACTGCTGGTGGGAATGCAAGTTGGTGCAGCCACTTTGGAAAACAGTGTGGAGATTCCTCAAAAAAATTAAAAATAGAGCTACCCTATGACTGTGTAATTGCACTACTGGGTATTTAACCCAAAGATACAAAGGTATTGAAAAGATGTGCTACCTGTACCCCAACGTTCATAGCAGCAATGTCCACAATCGCCAAACTGGAAAGAGCCAAGATGCCCTTCAACACACAAATGGGTAAAGAAGATATGGTCCATACATAGAATAGAATATTACGCCTCCACCAGAAAGGATGAATACCCAACTTTTGTATCAACATGGACGGGACTGGAGGAGATTATGCTGAGTGAAAAAAGTCAAGCAGAGAGAGTCAATTATATGGTTTCACTTACTTGTGGAGCATAAGGAATAACATGGAGGACCTTAGGAAAAGGAAAGGAAAAGTGAATTGGGGGAAATTGGAGGGGGAGATGAACCATGAGTGACTGACTCTGACAAAAAAAAACCTGGGGGTTTTGGAGGGGAAGGGAATGGGGGGGATTAGGTGAGCCTGGTGGTGGGTATTAAGGAGGGCACGTTTTGCATGGTGCAGTGGGTGTGATGCATAAATCATGAATCTGGGAACACTGAAAAAATAAAATTAAATTTTAAAAAAAATCCAAGAAACACATCGACAATAATACAATAACAATATTAACACTCCCCTCAGTGAAATGGACAAATCATCTAAGCAAAAGATCAACAAGAAAAAAAAAAAAAAAAAAGGTTGCACATAACACACTGGACCAGATGGACATCACAAATATATTTAGAACATTACATCCCAAAGCAACAGAACACACATTCTTCTCTAGAGTCCACATCCTGGGTCACAAATCAATACCCCAAAGGCTGGGATCATTCCCTACATATTTTCAGACCACAATGCCTTGAAACTAGAACTCAAGCACAAGAGGAAAGAGGAAATCAAATACACGAAGGCTAAAGAGCATCCTACTAAAGAATGAATGGGTCAACCAGGAAATTAAAGAAGAATTAAGAAAATTCATGGAAATAAATGAAAATGAAAACACAGGTGTTCAAAATCTTTGGAACACAGCAAAAGCGGACCTGAGAGGAAAATATATGGCAATACATGAATAAGAAAGGTCTCAAGTACACAACCTAACCCTACACCTAAAGGAGCTTGAGAGAGAACAGCAAAGAAAGCCTAAACCCAGCAGGAGAAGAGAAAATCATAAAGATGAAAGCAGAAATCAATGAAATAGAATCCAAAAGAACAGTAGAACAAACCAACAAAACTAGGAGCTGGTTCCTTGAAAGAATTAATAAGATTTATAAACCCCTGGCCAGACTTATCAAAAAGAGAGAGAGAGGACCCAAATTAATAAAATCATGAATGAAAGAAGAGGTATCAAAACCAACACCAAAGAAATACAAACAATTATAAGAACATATTATGAGCAACTATACGCCAGCAAATCTGACAATCTGGAAGAAATGGATGCATTCTTAGAGACATAAACTACCAAAACTGAACCAGAAAGAAACAGAAAACCTGAACAGATGCATCACCATTAAGGAGATCATCAAAAATCTCCCAACAAACAAGAGCCCAGGGCCAGATGGCTTCCCATGGGAATTCTACCAAACATTTAAAGAAGTAATACCTAGTCTCCTGAAACTTTTCAAAAAAATAGAAATAGAAGGAAAACTTCCAAACTCATTTTATGAGGCCAGCATTACCTTGATCCCAACACCAGACAATAACCCCACGAAAAAGGAGAATTACAGACCAATATCCTTGATGAACATGGATGCAAAAATTCTCACCAAAATACTAGCCAGTAGGAACCAATAGTTCATTAAACAGATGATTTACCACAACCAACTGGGATATATTCCAGGGCCACAAGGTTGGTTCAACATCCGCAAATCAATCGATGTGATACAATACATTAATAACAGAAAGCACAAGAACCATATGATACTATCAATAGATGATGAAAAAGCATTTGACAAAGCACAGCATCCTTTCTTGATCAAAACTCTTCACAGTGTAGGGATAGAGGGTATATACCTTAATATCATCAAAGCCATCTGTGAAAAATCCACAGCGAATATCATTCTCAATGGGGGAAAACTGAGAGCTTTCCCCTAAGGTCAGGAACACAGCAGGGCTGTCCACTATCACCACTGCTACTCAACATAGTACTAGAAGTCCTAGCCTCAGCAATCAGACAACAAAAAGAAATAAAAGGCATCCAAATCAGCAAAGAAGTCAAACTATCACTCTTTGCAGATGATACGATTCTTCACATGGAAAACCCAAAAGACTCTACTCCAAAACTGCTAGAACTCACACAGGAATTCAATAAAGTATCAGGATATAAAATCAATGCACAGAAATCAGTTGCATTTCTATACACCAACAAGACAGAAGAAATAAATTACAGAGTTGACCCCATTTTCAACTGCATCCAAAAGCATAAGATACCTTGGAATAAACCTAACCAAGAGGCAAAGAATCTGTACTCAAAAAACTATAAAGTACTCATGAATGAAACTGAGGAAGACACAAAGAAATGTAAAAACGTTCCATTCTTATGGATTGGAAGAACAAATATTGTGAAAATGTCTATGCTACCTAACGCAGTCTACACATTTAATGCAATCCCTATCAAAAGACCATCAATTTTTTTCAAAGAAATGGAACAAATAATCCTAAAATTTATATGGAAACAGAAAAGACCCTGAATAGCCAGAGGAATGTTGAAAAGGAAAACAAAAGTAGGCATCAGAATTCCAGACTTCAAGCTCTATTACAAAGCTGTCATCATCAAGACAGTATGGTACTGGCACAAAAACAGACACATAGATCAATGGAACAAAGTAGAGAGCCCAGAAATAGTCCCTCAACTCTATGGTCAACTAATTTTTGACAAAGCAGGAAAGAATGTCCAATGGAAAAAAGTCTCTTCAAATGTTGTTGGGAAAATTGGACAGCCACATGTAGAAGAATGAAACGACCATTTCCTTACTCCGCACACAAAAACAAGACTCAAAATGGATGAAAGACCTCAAAGTGAGACAGGAATCCATCAACATCCTTGAGAAGAACACAGGCAGCACCTCTTTGACCTCAGCCACAGCAATTTCTTCCTAGAAACATCGTCAAAGGCAAGGGAAGCAAGGGCAAAAATGAACTATTGGGATTTCATAAGATCAAAAACTTCTGCACAGCAAAACCAAAAGAGAAGTGACAGAATGCGAAAATATATTTGCAAATGACTTATCAGATATGGCCTAGTATCCAAAATCTATAAAGAACTTATCAAACTCAACACCCAAAGAATAATCCAGCTAAGAAATACGCAGAAGGGGGCGCCTGGGTGGCTCAGTGGGTTAAAGCCTCTGCCTTCGGCTCGGGTCATGATCCCAGCATCCTGGGATCGAGCCCCACATCGGGTTCTCTGCTCAGCAGGGAGCCTGCTTCCTCCTCTCTCTCTGCCTGCCTCTCTGCTTACTTGTGGTCTCTGTCTGTCAAATAAATAAATAAAATCTTTAAAAAAAAAAAAAAAAAGAAATACGCAGAAGACATGAACAGACATTTCACCAAAAAAGACATCCAAATGGCCCATGAAAAAGAGCTCAAAATCACTCAGCATCAGAGAAATACAAATCAAGACCACAGTGAGATACCACCTCACACCAGTCAGAATGGCTAAAATTAACAAGTCAGGAAACAACAGATGTTGGCGAGGATGTGGAGAAAGGGGAACCCTCCTACACTGTTGGTGGGAATGCAAGCTGGTGCAACCACTCTGGAAAACATAATGGAGGTTCCTCAAAAAGTTGAAAATAAAGCTACCCTATGACCCAGCAATCACAGTACTGGGTATTTACCCTAAAGATAACAAACGTAGGGATCTGAAGGGGCACGTGCACCCGAATGTTTATAGCAGCAATGTCCACAATAGCCTAACTAAACCTAGATATCCATCCACAGATGAATGGATAAAGAGGCTATGTGTGTGTGTGTGTGTGTGTGTGTGTGTGTAATGGAATACTATGCAGCCATCAAAAACCCCGACATCTTGCCATTTGCAACAACATGGATGGAACTAGAGGGTATTATGCTAAGCGAAATAAGTCAATCAGAGAAAGATAATTATCATTCGATCTCTATGATATAAGGAATTTGAGAGGCAGGGTGGGGGGTTGTGGGGGGTAGGGAGGGAAAAAATGAAACAAGATGGGACCAGGGAGGGAGACCAACCATAAGAGACTCTTAATCTCAGGAAACAAACAGAGGGCTGCTGGGGGTTGTGGGGGGAGGGATAGGGTGGTTGGGTGATGGACACTGAGGAGGTTATGTGTTATGGTGTTCTGAATTGTGTAAGACTGATGATTTACAGACCTCTACCTCTGAAGCAAATAATACATCATATGTTAATTGTTTTTTAATGTGGTTATATTTTAACCCACTCCTGGTTGTCATCTGTCGAGCTGAATCACCTGTAAGACGAAGTGAATGATGTCTACTCTTACTGTTGCCTTTTCTTCTCCAGAAACGAGGGCTTTGAGTTGTAGGACATACATTTGTAGTTAGGCCTGAGTCATAGGTTCACAGAATTATCCAGGGCCAGGTCACAAAAATGCATGAGTTACTCAGACAGAACAAGATTGACAGCTAAACGGCTAGAAGCAAATGTCCAGGCCCTGAGTCCCCTTCGGAGCTATCCTGTTAGCTTGAATGGATCACCTCCCCTTTTCATACCTGCCACACCTGGCCTTCAGTGACTATTGTGTTTGTAAACCAGGGGCCTAAGGATCATGACCTACACCGAAGGCAGACGCTTAATGACTGAGCCACACAGGCACCCCAAGAATGTTTTTTGTTTGTAAATTAAAGTATGTTGATGGCCCATCTTTTATGATCAAGAACTTCCTGGGATGAAAAGGATCCAGCTGTGCTTTGGAAAGAAGACTGCCAGACTGGAGGAAGGGCAGGAGCTGGGCGGCGCCAGGGACACCTTGTCTTGGCCCCTGCTTCGCTCCCCTGGCGCGTGCTCATCTCATGCCCAGCTGTCTGTCTTGCATGTGGTCCAGTACGTGTCCTCACCCACCCACCCAGGTCAGCCACAGCACCCACACCTGGTTGCCAGCTTTCCTCCCTGCCTCTTGAGTCAGTTTCTTGATGGAATTGGGTCAAACTCTTATTTTCAAGCCAACAGTACGGGTCATGTGGCCTGCAGATAACTTAGTGGACCTTGACTAGGCCTGAGGCTTACTCATTTTGACTAACAGATGAACTCAACCTCAGATTTTAAAAAGCCCAGTGAGAAGACAGAAAAGTAGTAACCCAAAAGGGGCCATCTGTTGTCTTGGAATCCAGGCAGCTGAAGCCACTCCTTATCATTTTCCCATTCCATTGCCTGGTGACCAGGTCGCCTAATTAGGGCCAGCTGTCCTCAGAAGCCATCCTCCCATGAAACCCGCTCCACTTCCCCAGCCCCTGGGTGTCATGACCGGCGGGACGATGCTGCTCTTTCCGCGATGTGGCTGGAATCCAGCTCTGCGGTGGCTCTTCTGTGTCCTCGCAGGGAGCTTGCAAAGTGCTGGGCACAGAAACAGGCCGGTGCAGGGTAAATATTTGTTGAACGGAATTGAGTTCCCCCCACGAGGTCAGGTTTCACATGGAGCGCCGTCTCTTCCTGGGGTGTTACATGCACGCCTCGCTGAGATGCGAGTCGCTCCCGCCGGAATCCCAAAGGCTCTGGGCTTTTAACAGCCGTGACCTTGGGTTTTTGATTTCGAAGTCTACCCAGTGTTAATTGGCAGCTTGACGAGTTGGGGCCGCTTTTACCGCTTTTACATTTAGAGAGAACCTGACCCAAAGGGACCTCGGTCATCCTCCAGCCCTCCCCAAATCCCGCAGACAGAGGGTTTGTGCGGAGGCGTCAGCGGCCGTTTGCAACCCCCACACCCCCACTCTGCTGACCGTGGCTGCTCCGGGGCCTCCCTCTGCCACGTGCCCGTCGTCCCCAAGCTGACCACGGGGCTGGGAGCCCCGCGGTCCCGGCGGCTTCCCCGGCCCCTTCCAGGCCTGGCCCGGCCTGACGCCCGCTCGTCCCGGAGACACGGCCACCGGCCCGGAGGGCAGCACTCCCGGTCCCTGCACGCAGGGTCCAAGCAGCCACCGCGCTCGCTGGGAGTCGGCAGTTTCGCCCCAAGGCAAGGGCACCGGCTGGGCCGCCCCAGACGGAATCACGGGCATCCCCGTTACCTGCCGGGCGGCGGAAACACAGCTCGGGGCGAAAGCGGCATCTTCGCCCGCGCGTTTACTGTGCGGAAAGTAAGCGGGGCTTTAGCACGCCGGCTAAATGACAACCGGCCGAGCGGAGCGTCACACACGACACCTCACGCGGCAGCGCTCCCGGACGCCCGCCCAGGCGAGCCCGGAAGCCGGCGCCGCTGACCCCGGAAGCCGGAAGCCGGCCGCGGCGATCCCAGCAGGCGGCGCAGGCGACCCCGGAAGCCGGCCGAGGCGACTCCCGCCTGCCGCAGCCTTCCGGTTTCTGCAGGGGTGCGGGGCGCTGTGCCGCCTGTGGAGCCTTCACAGGGACGCTGGGAAGGGAACGGGTGCCTGGGAGGGGTGTGCGCACCCCCTTCCCTCGCCCCGCCCTTCGCACTCCGCAGTGGCACAGACCATGTGCCTTGAGGCCGGCCGTTCACAGCTCACGGCCCCCGCGGGAGGCTGAGAGCTCCGTGAGGGCGTGCGGGGCTTCTTCATCGTCGTCCGGCCCCGAGTGCGCGGCCCACAAATGCTGTTTCGGTAAAGAGGGATGACGCTTGATTGAGGGGGGCCCCGTCCTCTCTGCCCCGCAGCCCGCCCTGCTCTCGCCGAGCCTCCGTCGCCGCTGCCCCGCTCCCCTACCTCAGCCAGCTCGAACGCGCGCCCCCCACCCGTCCTCTCCCCCTGCGCCCAGGCCTTTCACGGGGAGACACAACAGCCCCTTTGCCCCAGTGACAAATGACCTTGAAATGAAGGCACAGGTTGACGACAGAAGCCAAATTTACAGCAGGAGCAAAGCCACTCCAATCCCGAGGGAACAATAAAGGCTACTGGGATATGTGCTAACATTTGGGGTTTCTCTGGGGACTTGACAATACATGGACAGAACACGGCCGTGAGGAGGAGCCCGGGGCCTCCCGGAGAGGGGCCCGTCCCCAGTGTCCAATGCACCGGAAGACACGCCCCCGCAGAAACCCCCAAAACGCGCCACCCTCACAACGGACTCCTAAGGATGGGCAGGAGCACTCTGCCCTCCGGAGTCCAGGGATGATGGTTTCCGATTTGGATATGTCCAAATGTTAACAATGCAAAGCATCCAGTTCTTAAGAGGGAATACTTTGGAGGTGAACTGGGCGTGAACTGGGTTATAAATGCTTTATCCTGTGTCCTTAACAATCTGGGCGTCCACGGGTCTGGCTTGTGGTTAGTGCCGTTAGCGAGGAGGCAGGCTCTGCATGTGGAGGGCGTCATAGGTGTCCTTGGTGGCCGTGCTAAGCCCCTGGTGAAAGCAAATCAGAAAAGAAAAATGGGTCAGGAGTTCCGCATGGGCACAAACCTACCTAGAGGTCAACGAGGAGAAGGAGCCCCTCGTGCCTCCCAGAGGGCTGCAGGAGAGACGCACTCTCTGCCCTGTGCTTGGGCCTAGAAGAACTTTCTGTTGGACCCAAGAGGAAGGGGAGCACCCCCATCCCTGAACTCTGAGCTGGAATCAAGTTTGCTCCAGAGAGTTTGCTGTCCCTCATACCTGGGCCTCCAGGAAGCCAGGACTTGTCACGGGGAGAGAGTGGCCCCCTGACCTCAGCCCTCTCCCCCCAGCCTCCTTCCCATGTCACCCTACTACATTTATGTTCTTTGTCGGGGGCGGGGGGGGGGGCAGGCAAGCTGGTCCCAATCTCACTGGAACAGCTCTCCCTGGTCCAGAAGACAGATCAAAGCTGCCACACTCAGGAAGATTCTGAGGGCCCTTTGACATCATTCTAAACTCAGGCAAGCTGGGTGGTCTGACACGTTGGAGTCACTCGAGCAAGCTCTGAAGAGCCCAGGGGAGCCAGAAGTAGCCAAATAAGAACCTGATGGGGATTATATTTTAGAGAAGTAGGCTGGGTATCCTTGGTTTGCATAATTTTTCACACTGATTTACATAAACCAGGCACCCGACTGTAACATCTTCTTTTTAAGGTTATTATTTCTCTTTATTTTTTTCCCCCTTCAGTTTTCCCACCCATCCAGCCATCTTATTAGGTCTGAGGATACAAGGCAGAGCAAGGCTTCTTTCAAGGGCCCAGAGCAGTGGGGGAAGAGGCAGGTGTCTTCTGCCTACATCAGCCCTCTGGGCAGCTGCTGCTTTTCTGTGGCCGGTGCCTCCCATGGTCTCCTAGTTGGAACCAAGTCATATGCTTGGATGGCTGAATCTCAGCCATGCCCCAGGGCCTTCCGGGCAGATGTGGCACTGAGACGTGAATTGGGACCTGTGGTTTTTGCCCTGGCCAGCTGATGGCCAGAGCTGGGTGTCACCAAACAAACGAAAGAGGGGAGTCTAGACTTGCCCCTGATTAGACAGCACCAGGCAGGAAGGGGGTGCCCGCGGCACAGACCAGAGGCAGCTTACCTGGTAAAGGCCATCATGCCCCTTCCCTCTCCGACGCTGGTTCTGTGAGAAGGAACCAAATGAGCAGACAGTCAATCATCAGCAGCCTCCTACTCAGGCCCCAACTCTCAGGGCCCCCAGAGAGTCAGAGGTGACTGACTGTTTCGCAGGCAGTGGGGAGAAGGGTCAGGCGACTGGTCAGACCTCACTCGGCAGGTAAGGTGAGGACTGGCTTCAATGGGGCCCAGGTTTGCTGGTCCCCACTCACGTGCTCAGAGACATCAGAGTCCTAGAATCCGGGCTGCATGGGAGCTGGCCATGTTGCCTGACGCTTGGAATAAATGGGCGTCCCTGCCACTCGCAGAGTTCCTGGCTACGCTTCAGTGCTCACTGGGAGTGACAACTACGCAATGGGAACAGCTCTGGCTGCAGAGTCCCCTCACAGCTGGGCTCCCCTAGTTACTAGCTAAGCGACCTCGGGCAAGTCGTTTCACCTCCCGTGCCTTGCAGGGCACACATTTCTCGCTGGGTTATTGTGGGGATCACGTGAGACCACCTACCTGGTAAAGCACTGACCAGACCTGCTTTGGGGACACGTGACCTACGCAGCACCTACTCGGGAGGGGTCAGCACTCCGCTCTCATCATTCAGAAATTCTTAATCTTTTAGAAATAAGGGGCCCTGCGTTTTCATTTTGCCCTGAGTCCCAGAGTCCTAAGTTCTGAACCCAGCGTGGCACACAGTAAGCACTTGGTGATTACTGATGGTGACAGATTCGCCTTGCTCTTTACAAGCTTAGTGCACCTTGGGATCTAGACTTGGTTCCTGAAAGAACATCACCTTCCCCCACTGCCTTTAGGTGCTGTTGAGTGGGGAAGAGCTGGGTTACGCCTTGCTCCTGACAGCTACCACAAGGCATTCTGTTGGTGATACTCGGACGGAGGCCTACAGCAGGGACCTCTGGAAGGTGAGGAGGGACTCCCTCCCTCCCTGGGGGCCTCTCCACCCTGAGCCAAACCTTGGGAATCAGCACTCACCTCGCCTTTTATCCCAATCTCACTGTAGGCCTCCGCCATCTTGTCTTTCTGCAGCGCCTGGAAAAAGCAGAGGGCGTGGGACACTGAATTTACTAACTAGTGCAGAAAACAGTGGGCTTCTGCACAAGAGGAAGCCTCTCAGCTTCCTACCTGGCAGGGAGCTCCCACAGTCAAAGCTCCGGTCCTTATTCTCACAAGCCTCTCTGGCCACAGCCAGCTCCTCACCTTTGGGAACATTCTTCTCAGCAGGCAGTGGGAGAATCAGGCTCCCCGCTGAGCAGGGAGCCCGACGTGGAACTGAGTCCCGGGACCCCCGGGCCCTGGCATCACGACCCAAGCGGAAGGCAGACACTTAACCATCTGAGCCACCAGGCACCCCCTTTGGGACATTCTCTGAGCGGCCAGCCCTTTTGCACTGAACTGAGAAGCTCAACCTAGATTTGAAGATGAAATGTGGAGTTCTAGCCGAAGCACGTGAACGGGGACAGTGTAAGGGCTCACCCGGAGTCGCCAGCACCATCTATTTGAGCTACGTGTCTCTTTATATGTCCAAGGCCATGGGCCGTGCCTCCCCCATATGCAGGAAGGACGAAGAGGTGCCTCTCCTCCCAGGAGGTTACCTGCAACTGTCCCCTTCAGGGCAGCCCCAGATCAACAGCCTGAAAACCACAATCAGATCCACACCCAGGTGGCGAGCTGACCTTCCAACAAGAGGTGACACTCAGGAACAGACTCTGGCCTCTGGGAGCAGAAGCCCCTCCGAGGGGCTTGCCCCCCCCCCCCCCCCCGCTTCTTGCCCAGCCCGACCTTGCTGCCCCCCAGCACCACCACCAGCAGATCCAGGTATGGGAGGGGAGAAGGCAAAGGAAGGGGGTGCCCTTTGAACATCCAGTCCCTGCAGGCAGCAAGCAGGTGAGTCCCGTGGCACAGGAAGGTGAAGGTCAAGTGAGACAAAGACACAGGGCAGGGAGCAGTGCCTCCACCCAGAGCCTCCCTCCAACGTCCACCTGTACTCACATTGTACACGACTTCCTGAGGATTCCTCTTCCTCTGCTGGGAAAGATGAGGGGCAGGTTAGGGGTGGAGAGATGGGGCTCCAGGCCAGGACAGTAGTAGCCCCCTTCCTGCCACCTCCTTGTACCCTGGGCCACCCCTGCCTGCCCCCCGTCCCCGGCCCTGCTCCCTCCTACAGCCCTGCCCCCGCCACCCCTACCCTCACAGCTCTACTGAGGCTCCTACTTCTTAGCACACACGCACGCGCTCCCGGGCACACTGGCTTCACAACCACCACTACCACCACCACCCCCCCCTAGCCCTGAGGGCCTCCTCAGCCCAGTCTTGTTCAGGGTTGGCCTCGGGGGTTTCTCGTGTCCCCTTGCAGACACAGTGCCAAACATGTCACAACTGGCTTCAAACAAAAGGTGCCAAGTACCCTCACTTAGAGCAGGGCCAGTCACTGCCCAGCAAGCCCTAGTGACCCCCAACCCCCCCTTCACCCCTCCTCATCTAAGTAAAAAGAGGAGAGGCGAGCTGAGGCTGGACGGCAGGGACCAAGAAAACTGCCAGTGTCTCCTCCCCGCCTGTTGGCTCTAGCAACAACATGCCCAGCACAGGGCGGGGCTGGGGGGACAGGAGTGGCCAGAAACATCAAGGGCCGCGGGGCACTGTCAGCAGCAGTGTCCTAAAACCTGGGCAGCCTGGGCTTTGGGGCTGAACCCTGCTTTTTTTTTTTTTTTTTAAGGTTTTATTTATTTAATTGAGAGAGGTGGAGAGAACATGAGTGGGGGAAGGGCAGAGGGGGAGGGAGAGGGAGGAGCAGACTCCCCGCTTACTGGGGACCCCAACTACGGGCTCCATCCCAGGACCCCGAGATCATGACCTGAACCAAAGTCAGATGCTTAACTGCCTGAGCTGCCCAGGCCCCCCTGAACCCTGTTTATAAGAGGACCCTGCCCTGGCCTCATTCAGCCTCCCCTCCCCCCAGGGTGCAGAGTTCACAGGCAAGAGAACAGAGCCACTAGGAGCCTGGAGCCGGACCTTGCTCCAAGGGATACCTGGTGCCCAGAATTCCATGTCCAATGGCCTTGGGCCCTTCCTGCATGGACCTCTCCACCAGATCTGTCCTTTTGGGGTCCTGCATCTCAGGGTGGCCAAGCAGGTTAAGGGGAGGTGGGTGGTGCTTGGTTGCAAGGGCCAAGTGCCATGTTCCCGTGTGGGAGGTCCCTCGTGATGCCGAATGGAGTCCCGGGAAGGAAGAGGAGGGGGTGGAAGCAGCTGGGGCTCTGGCTGTCCTGGGGCCCCAGGCCCCTAGCGTGTTAGGACGGACTGTGCTGATAGAGTGGAGGCCTCTCCTGTCTGTCCTCAGCACGCCCGCTGGCACACTCACACTCACTCACACTCACAGGCAGACAGAGGAATACCCTACCTGTTTTCCTCCCGTCTCAGGGTCCAGGCCTCGTCTCTTGTCCAAAACCTCATACTCCTCTCTTCCTCTTAAATTGAGCTCCTACAACAGACAGGAAAGCCTCAGACCCAGGAACGACACCCTCAGGAGGACTGGACCCCTGGACGGGGAGTCCCCTCTGGGTGGCGGCTCTCACAGAAAGGAGCAGGGACTGCGGTCTGGGTGAAAGCTGGGGACCAGCTGGGGACCAGCCTCTCACAGGGCATCTCCGAGAACATGCAGCACCCTGGCTCGTGTGCGTGTGGTGCGTGTGTGTGTGCGCGCGTGTGCGTGTGTGAACGGATCCGACCCAGGTCCACTGCACAGGGAGAGGGAATCTGCTCCCCGCTACCCTGGAGGCCGACTGACCCCCTCCCCGCCTGCAGGGGCCCCGCCAGCCACGGACAGGAGGGTTGGGGGGCTCCGAGCGGGGCGCCGCGCATCGGCTGCAGGACGCGCAGGCTCGCAGCCCCCGCGTGGCCCCGACGGTTCCTGTGCCGCGGACTAGAAAACCCGGGGGGTGGGACAAGGCGGACTTACGTTGTAGAGCTGGTTGGGGCCCTGCGGGGCCTCGGGGGCGGCCGCTCTCCCGCAGAACTGGAACTGGGAGAGAGGGTGGCCGGGTTAGAGCCCCGCTCCCCGCCTGGTTGCTGCGCGGTGCTGCCCCCCATGCCCCCCCCACGGGCGACTCCAAGGTGGGCGGTGGCTGCACGGGGCCCCCACTCTCTTGCGACCTCGTGCATCGCCGCGTCGCTCCAGCTTAGTGTCCTTGAGCCTCGCCCTCGGTGCTGTTCCCGCCCCCCCGAGGGAGAGAAACGGCGAGATCCTACGGGGGCACAGCCCTGGAAGCCCCCCGAAAGGCCTTCTAGGACAGCTGTGCTCACACTTTTATTTTTGTTTTTTAAGATTTTATTTATTTACTTGACAGACAGAGATCACAAGCAGGCAGAGAGGCAGGCAGAGAGAGAGAGGGAAGCAGGCCCCCTGCCGAGCAGAGAGCCCGATGCGGGGCTCGATCCCAGGACCCTGAGACCATGACCTGAGCTGAAGGCAGCGGCTCAACCCACTGAGCCACCCAGGCGCCCTAGGCGCCCCCCCCCCCCCCACTGCTCACAATTTTAAAAAGAAAATGAGTAGGTAAGACTCTTCTACAAATGAAGACTTGCCGAAGTCTGCCGTCCTAAAGGGCAGTAGGCGCGAGGACCCAAGTGGTTGCAGGGACTGAGTTACGTCCCACCCGCTGCGGGCACCGCGGCACACCAGTCCAGCCCTTTCAAGAAATCCAGGCTCTGTAGGCACCAGCTGAAAACCCATGCTCTGGGCCCCCCTCACATGCACTCACAGGGACCCCGAGGGACAGGTTGCTTCCACCTCCATCAGCGGTGGGTCAGCAGAGCCTGGGAACACACGTGGGTGCCCCACCTCCGGCTCTCGGTTGTCTGAGACATAAGCCCTTTTCCTGCTAGCAGTAGCCCTGCCCTGGGATGCTCTGATGTTTGCTCATCTGTATGGCTCCTCAGGAGGATGCCCAGCTTCCCACTCGCCCCCCACGCCACCGCAGGGCTGTGGCAGACACCACCCCGCCCCCTTCCCCCACCACCCAAACTGCAACCTTGACTGCTCCCTGCTTTGCCATGGACACCAAGCTCCAGGCCCTAACCGTGCTTGAGACTTGCCAACACTAAGGCCCTTCTGAACATGCACCAAGCAGGGGAGCCCACGCCTTCTCCCCAAGGCCCATGGTACCCACCTTTGCTCTCAGGAACAGGGCAGTGATAATGACACCATAGATGAGGAGGATTCCATCCAGCAGGTAGCACAGTTTGGGGTCCAGCAGGCCGAAGCTCTGTGCCCCTGTGCCAAGAGATAAGACTGATCAGCCAGGCCCAGGGTGACAGCACACGTGCCCACCATCTCAAGGTGGCCCCAGGACTGACTAGGCCAGGAAATCCTGGCAAGTGGGGCAACGAGATCCATTCTCTACCCCTTCTAACCACAACTTTCCTCCCGTACCCTTGGACCAGCTCTGGGGAAAACCCAGCCTCCGCTAACAGCCAGACGTGATGCTTGGTGGGGCCTCAGGTCCTGGGAAGACTGGAAAGAAACAGAAACTAGGTGGAAGGTGAAGCTGCCCAGTGCACACAGGATGGTGCCTTGGGCCCACTGGAGCCCAGCTGTGTGCGCGACCTCCCCCATGAACCATGCCCTGATAAAATGCCCATGTCTGGATGAATGACCCCACCTGAATTAGGGTATGTAGCTCCCTAAGGCCCACTCGCAGGCAGAGAACAGGACTTGATGTTTGAATAATATCAGTAATTAGGACTGTGAGAATTTGGGTTAACTCTCCCCCCTTGACTTGCAGTTTCCTCAGTGCCAGGCGCTGAGCAGGGTCTCCCGCTCAGGGCGGTGAGGGTGTGGGGCTGGGTCCCAAGGGGTCTCCTGAGCCATAGACAAAGGTGTATTTGGGGAGCCTCTCCCCGCCTGAACCTGGCAGTCTCCCTGCTTACTGGTCTCAGCCCCATGGGCTCAGCTTCATCTGTCCCTGCCCCTTCCCTCCCCTCCCGCACTTAAAATCCCTGGGACACACTTTGCTCTTCCAGACTCTGCCTCTGTGCCTTTGCATGCACTGTTCCCTCTACATATTCTCTCCCTCTCTGTCCCTGCAACCCTGCCATCTGGTAAAGTCTGACGCATCCTACAAAATGTAGCTCAGAACTCCATCTAGCTTGCTCCAGCCCAGTTTGCAGATGAACCCCGAGTCCTCACAGCCATATTAACCCTTGTCAAACCGGCAGTGCACATCTAGCGGGTGCTGGCATTACTGTGCAAAGGGAGCGGGGAAGGCCGTATGGTAAATGTTCTGGTTAAATCGGAGCGTGTTTGTTTGAAAGCTCAGGGCACTGCGAGTGAGAAGGCGTGGACTTTAGACTGTCCTTCCTGCTGGGGATGTGTGCCGCAGCTCAGCCTGCAAACCGTCCTAGCACCGGCCTCCGCCGAGCGAGCCCGCGAACGCGGCGGGGGCCCGCAGTGGCGGCGTCTCCCAAGGCCAGGGTGCCCCCTGGTGGCCACCTGCAGCCCTCCGCCGCGGCTGTGGGAGTGGAGGCCGCGCGTCCGTGGGTTGACTCAGGGCAAAGTATTCACCCTCTATCAGTGGCCTCTTCCACTAAAAAGGGTGAGAACTAACGTTTCTTCAGTGTTTACTATGTGCCAGACACCCCTCTAATGGAATAACTTACCAGATCCTCCCAACAGCCCCGCATAGAAACACAGAGGACTCCCCCTAGCCAGCAGCAAGCCAGAGGCTGAGCCCAGGACTCTGGCAGGGACTCGCATCACTTTCCTGCCCTGGGCCCCGCTCTGCCCACCCTTCTCCAGGAGCAGCCCTTGGGCATCTACCCCCCCCCCCCACCTGCCCTATGGGAGCAGGTGATCCCAGGCTGCCCCCGGGATCCACCTCCAATGCCCCTGAATCCCAATCTCAAACCTTCTACTCCCACCCTGATTCAGGACCTCTTGGGGCCCTGGTGGCTGATCTCTTTGTAAGCTTCCGGCCACCAGCCTAGGCCCAGCTGCCCCATGCCTCCCCCACACCGCCTCTTCTGCTGCACTTTGAGCTCCCCAGGACTTTCCCACCCACTTCGAGCTCCCTCCTCTCCCAGCTCCCATTGCTAGCTGGCCCCCTTCCCTCAGTGGTGAGACTTATCCCCCCACCTTCGCCCCTGGAGATTCAATAGCTGATTCCAACCCTCCCAAAGCACCTCACACGCATAACTCCCAGATTCCGAGCTTCCCCTCCTCCTAGGCTGTCCGGGCTGGAGGGCTGGAGACCAGTGGCTGAGCTTTGAGCACAGGATGCCTGGGAGCCGTTCATTAGATTTCCTGGGTTTTCAGCAAAGATGCAAAGTTGGCCTGCCCTGGGGCCCTGAGGCAGAGCCACAGGACCCCCACTGACCACAGGTAAGGGTCCAAACCCCCTGGGAGGCAGGCCACCACCACCCCACCCCCCACCCCCGCCCCGAGAAAGGCCACCGACGCTGGGGTGATTTTTTTTCTTTTAGGAATGGAGAAGAGGTGTCAGCAGCAATTTATTGGGGTGGTTGAGATTCAGAAAAAAGGCTGGGAGAAAATCGCTCAGCTGCCTGTCACATAAAATGAGGACAGAAAAATTACTGGACAGTAAATTTAGAACAAATGAGAAGAAATATTTCTTCATGTTGTGCAGAGCCAGTGCGGTGCGGGAGGAGACTGGTTACCTCCCCCAGAGATAAGTAACAGGGACAGGTTTTCTTTCTTTCTCTTTAAAGAGCAACATGATTTTATGGCCCATGACAAGTCGGCTGTGTGTGGTTTGGCGGAGGAGAGGATATTAACCGCAACATATTTCCTGGGGTAGGGATCCGCCATCCACCCAAGCCAGCTATGCTTGTGCTGGGAGCCATGGGCCTGCGGAAGGCAGTGGTCACACGGAAGTTCCACAGGGACCCAGGACCTGATTCAATGCGGTAACTGATTAACTACTTCTTGGGCACCTGCTCAGTGCCAGGGAATGCTGGAAGAGAAGGAGCCCTGGAGCTGGATTCTAGCCCCTCCCTTGCCGCCAAGTAGCTGTGTGGTCTTGGACAAGTCACCTCACCTCTCTGGGCCTCAGTCTCTTCATCTGTAAAATGGTTGGTAATCAGATCTACCTTAAGGGTGTGGTGAAAATAAAATAAAAAAATATATTGGTAGATGTTTTTGTCCATTTCTTCCAGAAGAACAGTGACATCCAAGAGGTGGGTAAGGTCTTCTGAGTCCCTGCCTTCGTGGGGCTAAGGCCATAGCTTCCACTGGGTTGAGGGGCTTCCCTCAAACAGCAGAGAGTTTTCTAGGACGCCCCCTCAAAGGCATGAGGCAGAGACACTGGCTCCCTGGTTCCAGCTTCTTCCCTGCACCCTCATCGCCAGGGCAGAGAGCTGTTTGCCCCTTCCCTGAGCCCCTCGCACACCTTCTCCAATCCTCATGACATCCGGTCGCGAAGGAAGGTGAGTATTTCACCTGGGGGATGGTGGCTGCTTTTCTCTACAGCTACGATTGTTTTCTCTCACGATTCCTGGCCTCTGCCCCAGGCCCACAGCACCCAGGAGAAACCAGGGTCTGAGCAAGGGCCCAGAAACGGACTGAGGGTCTTGCTCAGACTCTCTGTCGTGGCTGCCCGCCCCCATCTCCCCCTGCTTCTCATTGACTAGTTCTTGGCTGGAGCCTCGGCCAGGGGGTCTCCAGGGTTGAGATTTGGGAAGGGGCAGCATCACATAGGTGCAGCCTCGCACACACATACCCTACAAGAAAGTCACGTCTCACAGACCGGCGTGGAGAATGAAATGAAGGCCTCAGTCCTTATATGCTGTGTTTTCTGTGAAATTCCCAACTGTGCGCTCCTCGACTTCCTTAAGCTCAGTTCCCTCATCTGGAAGATGGAGCTAACACTGTGCCTCACTAGGCGGTAGGGAGGACTGCAGGCGCCCAACCCCACGCGTCACGAGGGCTCCAGGTCAGCTGTTGTTGTCACCCTAATTGTCCCCCCAACCCCAAATCATCACCAACACGTTTTTCTTTTTCTTTCTTTCTTTCTTTTTTTTTTTTTTTTTTTAGCAAGAAAGGGTCAAATTTCATAAAGAACTTTTCAACTAGGTAGGACGAGAGACGCTGATGTGTCTAACTTCTGGGTGTTCGAAGCCGCACGGCTAACCAGATCCTGCCCTCACCGTTAAACTGGGGGGCATTTGATGAGGGGGAGGTATTCTGAGCAGTCACATGATTTCCCATTTAGCAAATGCTGCCTTCCTATCAGAGTTGTGTTGACAACCTAACAATAGCCTCCCAGCGCAGGCCCAGACGTGATGGCCACCAGGGGGAAGGCGACAAGCCCTATTTGCAAAGCAGGAGAGCTGGGGTACGATCTGACCCCCTGAGCCTTTTTTCCATCGAACCCGGACCTCCACAGGCCATTCTCTGGCCCCCTGCCCAAGACACACTCAGCAAATCTGGAAAATAAGGAGACCCTATTTTCCAGGCCTAACGGGGGACCCGCACGCCAGACCCTTGCGCCTGGACAGACATACGGCAAATGTGGAAACTGAAGTCCAGGTGGGCTGCAGACGTGGGGAGCACATCTAGGTGTTAGTTAGGCAAGCTCCCAGATGATCAGGCTGCCTGGGGGCCAGGCTGATGGCGGGCAGTGAGGTTTTAGGGGATTCTAGGTATTCTGGGTAAAACACAAGCACGAGGACACCTGGCAGAAAAACAAGCCAAAGCCTTGGAAGAGACCGCCTTGCTCACTCACGTAGTCCCAGTACTGGACACAGGATTAGAACGCTGGGGGAGGTGGGGGCGAGAGGGGGAGCCTGGCCCGGAGCCTGACCTTGTTCACGGCCAGGAGGTTACTGCCCAGATGCTTACGACAATCCCCATCACCAACATGGTGTAGCTCAGCACCGCCAGGGCCCGGCTGAAGTGGGAAGCCCGACGCTCGTCCCTCCCCTCCAACAGAGCTGACCCTGGGATGCATGCACAGGACTGTGGTGGGCGGCCAGCATGTGGGACGTTGTCAGTCACCATCTGCAGAGTTTTCCTTCTCTTCACAGTGCTCTTCATATCCTGCTGGTAGGATATGAAACCTGCTGATCTCACCTGGAGGGAAAACCTTTATGCCACCCCAGGTCCCCATGGCCAGGACGTTAGCCTGCACAGTCTTGGGGAAGGGGGGCAGGGTGAGGGGTCTCAGTAGAGGGAGGGCCTCCCTCCCCAGCACATGGTCCTAGTGGGGGGCGGGGGCGGGCCTCAGGCTCAGGATCCTGCATGAACAGCCTTCCTTAGAGTCCCATCTCCTGCTCACGCCCAGTGCGACGGAAACCACGTCCCGGACAAGCGCCTCGATGACCCGGTGTTGTCTCAGGCTCCTGCCCTGACACGCACAGTCTTCCCGTGGCCACGTGCAGTGAGTGCACGATGTACCCTGGGCTCTGGCCTCCAGTCCCCACCCAGCCCCAGATGCTGCCCACCCCCCGATGACCCCCCCACCCCACCCTGCTTCATGGAAGCTCAGGGAGCACCTTCCTGCTCTGAAGACCCCCACCCGTTGTGCCACAATGTTTTTTACTTGAAGCCCAATAAGCCGGAGTCCGCCTGCCCCACGGTACCTGGAACAGGCTACGTGAGACGCCCAGAGGAGACTCCATGGCAACGGAGAGGGATCACAGAGTCTCTGTACCCACAGCCCACGGCATCTAAAAACGTTATGAGTCTCATTAGTGAGCGCGAGCCCAGCCGGCTCTCTACACCCTGTTGTCTCTACAAAAGCTGCCAGTTCAGGAAGTTTCCTGGCACTGACCATTCACAGGAATATTGCGGGGGGGGGGGGTGGGGGGGGCAGAGGGCAGCCTGGAGGAGGCACTTGCCCTTACAGAGTCTCATTTCTTTGGATGAGGTATGTTTGAATTGTATTGTGTCCCAGTCGGACCATGAGCTTCTGAGAACAGGAAAAGCAGGTCTCAGTCCGCCTGGCTTGGCCACGAGAAAGCTGAGAGCACACACTCCTGCTGGCCGCCCCCCTGCCAACTTCCTCTCCCTCCCCCCTCCCCGACCCCGTTTGGGAGCAGAGGGACTGCCAGCTCCTCTTCCAACTGGTAAGGGTCCCTCGCACTTGAACCCCAATTTGTATATTTTTTAAAAGATTTTATTTATTTGAGAGAGAGCATGAGAGGGGAGAAGGTCAGAGGGAGAAGCAGACCCCTGTGGAACTGGGAGCCCCATGCGGGACACGGTTCCAGGACTCAGGGATCATGACCTGAGCCCAGACAGTGGCCTAAGCAACTGAGCCACCCAGGCGGCCGCCAATCTGTACTTTTAAAATTGCTTCCTGTGCCTGATGGAGCTCGATTCTGTGAGATGCAGAATGTCGCCAGGGCTCTCTTATGGGGCCTACGCCACTCGGGTATAACCGAGACCGGAGGAGAAAAGTAACTTCCTCAGAGCTGGGTGGGGTTCCTGGGACTTTTCCTGCCTCTCTGCCTGGGGGTGGGGCGGGGCGAGGGCCTCACCTGTGCGTGCAGGACCCAGACTTCTCACCTAGCCCTGAACTCACACACCTGTTTGCCAGGTTTTCGCAGGTGGTCCCAGCAGCTTAGGGGCGTTTCGTGTCTGGTGCCCTCGCCCCAGCAAGCCCTGGAAAGCACAAGTGATACATTTTGGTTTCACTTGCTTATTTCCCCTCCCCACGAGGCCACGTGAGAAGAGGAAAGATCATAGGCCTTGGAGCCAGAAAGACGAAGATTCCAGTGCTGAATCGGCCTCCTCCTGGCTCTGTGTTGGGGGGTTGCTTTCCTGACCTCTCTGAACTTCAGTTCCCGCACCTGCCAGAGGGCTGGGAAGACTGACCTGTGGGGTAGTTATGCAGGTGCACGGAGATAAGGGGCGCTGAGCCACGGTCTCAGGGGTCTTCTCCGCTACCACAGAGGCCTTGTAGGGCCAAGCAGCCGCAGGAGTGGACCAGGCCTCCCTACCTCTCACTCCTGCCACGGCGGGGGACAGAACCTGCTCGGCTCCCCTGCTCACCATGAAGACACCCGCCTTTCAAGTGTATGAGGATAAAATCAAACAAAGATCTATGAAGTGCTCGGAAGCTCAAGACAGGGGGTCGTTTCTGAGCTCTCCTGGCCTCGGGAAAGCATAACAACGTAACTCTCACCTGCACTCAGTGTAGACTTACCCTCATGTTCTGATTGAATTCTGATTGGATTCTGATTGAATCCTCAGAACAGCTCTTTAGCGCATGGGCAGAATTACTACCGACTCTATCCTGCGGACAAGGAAGATGAAGCAGGAAAGTTCCCACGTGCGTCTGACGTGAATTCCCTTCCTTGTCTTTCCACTTTATCCTGGCGCTTCTGGAATTCAAGTTCTCCAGGAGGCCTCCCACCTTCTGTAGGCATTTCTCCTCTGATACCCTCAGCCTCTGCTTGAACACCCTGGGTGACAGGGCGCTCACCACGCAGCAGTCACTGGTGGAGAGCTCACATTTTCAGAGTTGTTCAAAAACAGCTTTGGTCCTAGCTCTGCTTTCAGAAGCCCAAAGAGCACAGACTGTCCCGCTCCTATAAGGCAGCCTTTGAAATCTCACCCGTGTCCAGCTGGTCTCCCCCTCAATAGGAAACACTTGGGCACCACAGCAAAAACCAGTCCTTCAAAGGTAGAGGGCTTGAGCACAAGTCTTGGCTCTGGCGCATCTGTGTCACTAACGGAATCATGTCACAGCTACCTCACCGGGTAAGCTCTCAGTACAAAGGCACTTGTGGCACCAATATTCCTCATAAAGACCACAGTGCAGGTAAGATCAGCCGGGTTCCGAGCCGCCTGACCCAGCCTCCTGCAGCCTGAACCTTGAGCCCCAGGCCCTGCTGCAGCCTAGCCTCACCCCCAGGGCCCGACCCGGCTGGAGATGACATTGCAGGCTGAGAATTTAGAAAACAGGAAGTCATGTGTGTTCAGGAAGGCTGTGGCAGCAGTCTGGGGGTGCCTGTGCTGGGGGTGGTGCCCAGCTCATTGACCACAGCCCCAGAGGCAGCCAGACCTCCCCTGCGAGGGGTTTGCTCCCATTCATGGAGCAACTAACTTTCACCGCTGTAGGAAAGATAGACACCCTGAGCAGTGACAACCACCACTGGTTGAAGCAGCTGGGAGCTTTCTCACTCAGTCCTGACAGTAACGGTGACTTTACAACGAGGCTCAGAGGGGTTCACGACATGCCAAAGGTCGAGGTCTGGGGTTGAGCTCAGGCCTGTCTAGAGCTGTAGTCCAGATACCATCTCGCCCACCATTTGGACCACGTACTGACCTTGGGCCCTTCCTGGTCCTCAGGGCCAGGGAGACGGGTTCCCTTCAAGGCTGTGGACGGACTCGTACCTTCTCTGAGACTCACACCCCACCCCATTAGCAGGCGTGTTTCTGACCCCACACTTGGCTTTCTTTCTTTGAGGCAGCCGGACACCGCGAGGCCTTCAGCGTTAACAGGGGCAGAAGGCGGCTGCTAGATGTGCGGCTGTGTGGGCCGGTGCCTTAGAGGCTGACCAATCCGGAGCCAGCCTTGATCTGCAGAATGAGTTTGCGTAACATATTGGTACCACATAGCTTCTTGCTACTCGCTTGACTTTGGCACAGTCCCCGCAAGCCCCCTGCCCCTCAGACGCTGGATTTCATTGTGAAGTGAATGTCCGCTCCTCACTACCTACAGATTTTATAACCCCACAGGCAAGGGATTCCAAGGCACGGGGGGGGGGGGGGGGGGCGGGAGTTGTTTGATTTCTTAGAAGTAAGGGGATTCTGGAAGAATATTTCCCTGTTTGTATTACTTATGACTTTCATTACATTTGTTATGATTCGTGCAATAGTTTTTAAAATTTATCTACAATCACTTTTCATTTTCAAGTAAATCAACTCATTATGAAAGTGCAGGAAAGTACAAGATAATCAGAATCACCCTTAATTTAAACACAACCACTCTTCCCCGGATGGCAGATTACCTTCCAAGGTGTTCATTATTTATACATGATAATTATTCTACGCAAAAACGTTTTCCCTGAAAATTTTTTCCCTATTTTTTCCTGTTAGTATTATAATTTAACATTATATTTTCATGTTACTTCACATATCTATTTTTCATGTTTCCTGCTACTTCACAGGTCTACTGAATTGCCTTTTTAATGGTTGCACAACAATTCCTCCAGTAGTAGTTACTTACTATTTCTGCATTGGAGGTGGTTTGTTTTCACTTTTTCACCACTGTAGAGGACTCTGTGATGAACAGCTTCATTCCTAAAGCTTTCTACGGGTTTAGAATTCAATCAACAAAATTTCGAAAAACGAAAGTTAAGACAACTCATCCAAGAGAAAAATCAGCAAGATATAAACAGACAGTCTTTAGAGGAGGAAAAACAAAACTGTTGAAATCTTATATAAAAAGACCCTCAGCCTCCCCGCTGGTTACTCACTCCTGAAAGTACAAAAGGACAGAGAGAGGGACCCCTGTTCACAGAATCAGAAGGCCTCAGTTGTAAGAATATGTGAAGGAAGCACCCCCTTTGGCAGAGGAAGAGACAGTGCAAAGGTCCTGTGGTAGATCTGGTGTCTCTGAACAGTAAGGAAGTAGACATGGCCAGGGTGGCATGAAAGAGGGAGCGTGCTAGAAGATGCGGTCAGAGGGTAAGAAGGTTGCGGCACTAGTTAGGACCCTCTTGGCCAGTGGACTTTACTCTGAATGAGATGGGGAGCAACTGCAGGGTTTTCCATGTTTATAACAAATGCACATTGTTTTCGTAATTTCAAGAATGTGAATAAAATTTAAAAGAAAAAATTAGCCAATTGGACTAAATCTGGTTCATGGTTGCCTTTACCCAGGCAGGCTTGTAGGACAGGCCTAAAATCCAGGCTCTGCCACCAGGATGCGGACTGCCCTAGAACGACCATCTATAGTCTGTTCGCATTCACCTGAATATTGTAATCTTCATCTCTTCCTGCCCTTGCCCCACAAGCGGAGCTCTGGTTTGCACACAGTAAGTGGTTGATTTCTACTGAACGATGCAAATCCCTTCATCCTTGTGCTCTTTTATCATTCAGGAACACATATTCATCACCGAGCCCTTTGTGAAGGGCTGAATTGTGTCCCCACCCCCCAAATGCAGATGTTGAAGTCCTAACACTTAGTGCCACAGGATGTGACTGTATTTCCAGAGAGGCCTTCACAGAGGTAATTGGGTTAAAATGATGACCTTGGGTGGGTCCTGAGCCAACGTGACTGGTTGATCTGGGCCAATCTTCTTTGTTCCACTTTACAGATAAAGACACGGAAGGTCAGGGAGGTCCTGAGGTGCTTATGTAGCAGAGCCTGGATGACAGACCAGGTCTTGCCAAGCCTGTATTCTTCCCCACACAGCACACAGCCCCCACATCACGCCCTTGAACATTAGCATTACTTAAATCTATTAAACTCCTTCATGTCAAAATTCCACGCACGATTTTGCCATTTCTTTTTTCTTTATTTTTTTTTTAAAGATTTTATTTACTTGACAGAGAGAGAGAGAGAGCGCGCATAAGCATAAGCAGAGGGAGCAGGAGAGGGAGACGTGGACTCCCTGCTGAGCAAGAGAATCTGATGTGGAACTCAACCCCAGGACTGAGGGATCATGACCTGAGCTGAAGGCAGACATTTGACCGACTGAGCCACCCAGGCGGCCCAATTTTGCCATTTCTCTGAGACTTTAATTTATTCTGCAGATTAAATCTTCATGGTACATGTGCATAAACACACACACACACATACATGCACAGATGTTTATTACATAATTATCTGCGGAAGCAAAAAAAGAAAAAAGGAAACAACATAAACATCCACCAGCTGGGCACCTAATTAGTAAATGCTGGTGTATTGATATGTAGCAACTTAAGAAACCAAAAATACAACAGACAGTTCTGTATCTGCAGCTATGGAAAGCTCTCCAAGATAATTAGGTGACAAAAGCCAGCTCTAGAATGGTATGCATAATATTTATATATGAAAAGGAAAAGATATATAGGCTGTGTATGTATAATAATATGGAAATCCCTATCTGGTTAGAGTTTTTGTTTGGGATGGTGAAAAAATTCTAGAAATGGAGAGTGGTAAACATGATTGCACAACAACTTTATGCCACTGAATTGCACACCTAAAAATGACTATAATGGCAAAATTATATTTTTGTATACTTTACCACAATAGAAATGTTTATTTATGTAGGTCTATATCACTATTGATACTGACATCCACAGCTGGATGGCTACATACACAAAAAATGTTCTCCCACTCAATTCAAGAGGAGCCGGGAAAGCGGGAGGTCGGGAGAAGTTTACTTAATTTCCATGAATGACGTGAACACTTCAGTCACACTGAGCGTGTGTGGACAGTTCTAGGGTGGGACAGACTGGAGGCACAGGGGCCCTTCTATCCAGCAAAGCACCCTCAACTAGGCCGTAGCTCAGTGCATTTCTGGTGATGACTTACTGAGGTTTGGAAATATCTCCAATATATAGAAATTGTCACTATAATGGTGTTGGGGGGATACAGTTCCATTGCTGTATGAGCACGAAAACAATCACTGCTGGCAGACAGCCCGACTATTACTGGTGCTGTTATTCCCTGCAGAAGCAGGCATGAGAGGCCAAGTCCCGCCCTCCCTGCCCCATCACCCACCCGAGCACCGGTCCGGTCTGACCCTCAAGGGAGACGAACACAGCTCCGGCCAGAGCACCCGGCCCTCCCTCGGGGAGCGGCCATGCAGGAGGCCGAGAGGGTTTCTGGACAACCAGAGCGGGCCGAGCGGGCTGGGCAACCGAAGTAAGGCGCGAGGTGGAAGGGAGCCCGGGGCTGGGGTCGCGGCCTGGGGCTGGGGCGCGGCCTGTACCTGCAGCCGCACCAGTCCCCCGGAGCTGTTCTGCAGGCCCCAGGCCCCCGAAGGCACGACCCCAGGGCTCCCGCTGCACCCGGAGCAGAAACCTGCTTGCCTGAGGCCCCCTTCAGCCGGGGGGCTTCCTGAGCCCCGGGCCACCCCTTGTCCCGCTCTGTGGGGGACCCTGCGCCTCCCGCTCTGCGGGACACTGCGGCAGGCCGGCCGCAAGCGCAGG
The DNA here is from genome assembly GCF_030435805.1 of Mustela lutreola. Classification (NCBI taxonomy): domain Eukaryota; kingdom Metazoa; phylum Chordata; class Mammalia; order Carnivora; family Mustelidae; genus Mustela; species Mustela lutreola. Next base: position 5,243,778 of record NC_081303.1, on the reverse strand, counting down.
AGGCGGCCGGGGGCAGCTTCCCACTGCGCCAAGCTTCCCGGAGGTCGGGGTCGGAGGAAATGCGACTTGGATTCTAAACGAGACACAGAGACCTCCGGGGACGGAGTTGACAGCCCCCTGGGATTTCAGAGGCGAGCCTGGCCCTCCCGGGGGTGGCCAGTGTCCCGCGGCGGCGGAGCCCCTCGCGGAAAGCGGAAGAAGAGAACGAGGGGCTCCGGCGGCTTCTCGGAGGCGGCCGCGCTCGCACGCGCTGTCCCCACCCGCGGCCGAGGCCCCCCGGGCGCGCTCGGCCTCTGCGCTCCAGCCACCCCCGAAGCCGGGCGCGCGCTAGACCCCAGCCCCGAAGTCCCCAACCCAATTCCTAAATAACAGCCTTGGGCTAGAGGGAGAGAAAGCCCGGGACGCGGGAAGGGGCGCGGGGCGCTTCCTCCGCACGCGGCCGGGCTCCCCGCCCCCCCCCCCCCCAGCCGTGCGGTTACGGCGAGCAGCGGCCCCGCCCCTCCTGCCCGCCCCGGCTCCTCCTCGAGGTTTCCTGTCGAGCTGCCATCCAGGGCCGGGGTTATCGCCCGTGATCTCCCGTCTCCGCTGCTCGCACTGCGGCGCCCGCCCCCACTTGCGGTCCCGTCCCCCGGGCCGCACCGCCCCAGCCCCCTGCGCGGGAGCTCTCGGCGCGGCGGGGGCGGGGTGCGGGGCTGGTTCCCAGGCGTCGGAGAGCGCTCCGGGGGGCTCCCCTGCGAGGCGGGGGTCGGCCTGGGGTGGGGTCGGCCGTCGGGGCAAGGCCTGGCCCGGGTTACCCCGGCGAATGCCCACACGGGTCCGCGCTGGTGCCCGACCTGCAGGCGCGAGACCTCCCCCCCTCCCAACATGCCTCGGAGCAGGGAGGAAGCGCGGGGGTCTCTGCTCTCCCACGGGGACTCCGCATGTCGTCAAGCTGCCACTCTGGGCGGCGACGGCGACTCTCCCATGGAGCCCCACCGGCATCAGTTTCCGGGCTTTCCTGGCGCCCCGCACCCCCCGCGGCAGGTGCGACGGGTCGGCCCCGCGGCGGAGCTCGGAGGGGGCTCGCGGGGCTGCCCGGGTCCGGCGTGGCTGTCCCGCCCCGGCTGCAGCGAGGAGAGGAGGCGCGCGGGCGAGGCCGGGGCCACGCGGTTCCCGACGGCGGCGTGTTCTGCCTCTGACCCGAGCTGCCCCGTCGCACGACGAAGTCTTTAGGGAAACACAGATGCAGAGTTTTGACTTAGGAAGACCGAAGTCAGTCGAGCTAGTTCCTGGGCAAAGACGGTTTCTCGGCCCCTCTTGGCTTGCTACCACGTCCTCACCCGCGCTCCCCAGTTGGGTCTGGGGCCGTGTCAGGATCACCCCAAGCCCCTGAATTAAGAGCCCCTGGGCATGGGTGTGGGGGTCAGGGCTGTAACCTGCTCCCCCACGTTCTCGTGCGCGCCGTGCTTTGGGGACCCCTGCTCTCTGGGCTGTTTGGATCTGGAAGATTCTGCACCTGCATCTGCTCCCCCCCCCCCCCCCCGACTGCTCTCTGAGGGAGGGCGGCCCAGACCTCTCTGGGCAATCAGAGGGACCACATGTGGGCCGACGCGCACAAGCTCCCTCGCTTTTGTCAGAGAGACCCCCGAGGGAGCCAGACTTCCACGTCCCGATCCACGCTTCATGCCCCCACATTTATTCACGCCAATGTGTCATCTCATCGCCTCGCCGTGTTTAAAACACACCGACGAGGACCGTCCTGGGATTTCTTTTTCTCCTTCTGCCCTGCCTTCTTCACAGCCAGGTGTTTGCTGAGGACCAGCTTCCTGGGGGCCCCGCCGAAAAGACCTCATGGCCACCTGGTTTTGGGAGACTGGGGGCGGCTCGTGGTGTGAGGTGCGGGCCTGGGCAGGTCCAGGAGCTGGGCTGGGGGTCTCATGATGCCTCAGCTTGCTGCGGGTGGTGTTCTGTGCTCCGGGAAGGGAGCCACAAGCTGCTCTGGGCCTTCAGGGACTCTGAGCTTTCCTGAGGACTGTGTTCATGGGGTGAGCCCCCCCATTGCCTGCTTGAGTCCCTCTCCCAGGGTTAGTTGGTGACAGAGAACAAGTCCAATTTCCAAACATACCAACAAAGAAAGGAAGAACCAAGAAATGTTGCAGCCAAAATGGAGCTGGCATCTGGGCACTGATTTATCCTGGGCGGAGAAAGAGCAGAATGAGCCACCAAGCCCAGAAGGTGGGATGTGCCTGAGTGTGGGAATGGGCACAGTCTGACCTGCAAACGAGCGCTTGAGTTTTCCCAAACGTTGCCCAGGGCCCTCCATCCCGGTGCCACCTTTCCCTGCCCACAGGTCATCCTCTCCAAGCCTTTCTCAGCCGTCACCTTCACCCCTGGCTTCCTCCCACCAGAGCTCCAGCCCACACCAACTTGCACCAGTTATTTTTAGTGGGAAGAGCACTTCATTTGTTACCCTCATTGCTTCTAATGGGTTCTTTCCTGCTCAACTAGATCACAGGTTGCTCAAGGCCAAAGACCATGGCTTCTAGTTCTTTTGTTTCTGCTGCTGTAGGAAGCCCAGTGGTAGGCATTGCCAGACTCAGTAATTACGAAATCGCTTGGGTAACTAAGACGACGATTGGTTGACTGACTAAGTAGTGGTCATCAATGCAATAACATGAATGAATTTTGCCCCTTACCCGTCCAAGAATCTGTGAGTTGGAAGACGTCTGAGAGCCCATTTTTCTAGTCACCTTGGCTAATGCTATCACCCAAAGTGCGTGTGTCCTTAGGGAAGTTACTTCACTCTGGTTTCCTTGCCTCTGAAATGAAGGTATGAATTGAACAATCTCTGTGGCTCTGTGATCAGTGCTCAAGCTAGTCATCAGGAAGAAAATGACTTAAAATTTCATAATGAGGAGCCATCACAAAGTGTCAGCCTCGCAGACATGCTGTCTACTTTCCCTACTGTCCCTCTGCGAGCGAGAGAGATGGGGAGTTTGCACCTCCTGAGCCCTGAGCCCTGGAGGGAGTAAGGTGGGCAGGGAGTTTTCTCATGGGCGGACCCCAGGTGAGCAGACACTCTGCCACGCCAGGCAGCATTTTGCTGACACCTGAACACAGGGCAGCCAAGGATCACCCGGAGAAGGGCTGCCAGCCTTCTGGAAGAGCCAGCACCTCCCCCACCTTCCAGTACACCTGTGTACTTGTCTCCAGCTTGGCAAACTTTTACTCATCATTCAAGGCCCCCCCTCAGGGGTTACCCCCCACTGGGAAAACTTCTCTGCTTGCTTCGGGCAGAACCGATCTCCCTTCAGTGGTACCTGCTTCTATCCTATTAGTCATGGGTGAAATTCACTATTAAACAGAATATAAGTTACATTTTCAAATAATACATTCAATATGTTTTCCTTCAACTTTCAGACACCGGTTCAGCTTTCAGAAGTATTTCTAAATGAAGGAAAGGGATCCAATCGTTAACCTCGTGAAAGAAAAAGTTACAGGGATTACAGAAGTTTTTCTATGTTTCCAGGCGGTAGTATATTTCTTGTCCTTTTTCACATTAACAATGGGACTCATCGCTTTAGACTTAGAAGGACTTTCTGATAAGGTGTCTAGGGGGTTGAAGAAAATCATATTGAGCATATTATTGGAAAATGTAGTTAATGTTCTGTTTAAAGATAAGTACTATTTAAAATGGCAATATTTCTGACTTTTCAGACACATTTCACTAATTACTCAACGACGGGTCTGTCTCCATTAAAAATTAAACTCCATAACATCTGGCATAGATTTCATTCTTCTTTGACTTTCCAGTCCTTGGCTTGCACCAGCATAAAGGAGATAATTACAAGGGTTTGTTGAATGAATAAATGATAAAGTCTGGTAGATTTTACTTGAATCCTACACTGAGGCTGAGCCCGGAGCGGGCTGCCTCCCTCATCCCTGTGTGTTCAGCTCTTTCTCCCTAATCCCTCCAAAAGTCTGACAAGAAGAAATAAGGTTAAGACTAACAGCTTTCTGTCTTTGATATTGAGGAATCCGGCCCTGTATGCAGGCAGAAACCAGAGCAAGACCACTTTCTCCCCCGGCTGGGCGGCTGACTGGCCTCGCAGCCTGGGACAAACTGTTTCTGAGCTCCTCTGGGTCTATGCTGAGGGCCCGAGCCCGGAGAAGGGCTGCCCGCTTTTCCAAGTCTCCTCTGTGGGTCTCTGGTGAGACGGCAGGGCCGCTGCTGCACGGAAGCCCTGCAAGAGTGGGAAGGCTTTCCTGGAGTGTGATTGTCTGTTTGGCAACCCTCCGTGTGCCCAGCAGCCCACGCCCCACGAGCGCTCGCCTGTGACGTACTTCGTTTGCATGGATCAAAGGCCCCACAAAGCCAGCCGCCCCTGCAGCTGGGGAGGTGCTGGGGGATGTGGGCGGTGGTGGGCTGACAGCCTCTCCCAGGGGGGAGTTCACCCTGGGGCCTTCAAACAGGGCCCTGGGCCTTCCCCCTTCTGGGAGGGGAGATAGGATGGGGTGAGCCTTGGGCCTGTCACCTCCCCTCTTGCTCTCTCCGTTTCCTCATAGTCCAGTCCTTAGGACATCTCCCCAGGACCACCAGGGAACAGAGCTGACGGTGACACCTGCAGGACCCTCTCGTCATTCCTATTCGACTCAACTTCGAGATTACGGGTATAGACACAGATTCGGATATTCCTCTAGAAAAGCAACTGGAAGAACTACAGCAAAGTGTCAGCAGCGTTGTCATCTCTGGTTTGTGAAATTGTGGCTGATTTCGATCTCTTTATGCCTTTCCCTATTGTCCAAGTCCTACAATACATTAAAGATATAAGATTAGGAAATAAGAGAAAATAGTAAAAGTCCATTTTTGATGCCTCTCTTCACCACCCCTCTTCATCCTTGGCCACACTTCAGGTCAGTGACTCGCTGCATCACTGGGCGCTCTTCACTCCAACACCAGCAGGAGGTAGGGAGTGGGCACTTAGCGCGGTCCAAGTCCCCCGGGGCTCCGCCGGCCAAGCAGGCCTGAGCCGGTGCGGAGCCCAGGAAGCCAATGGGAGCACATCTCCTCGTCCCGCTCAGGACCTGACAGTCCCTGCTCACATGCCAGTGCAAGGACCAAGCTGAGGTCTGGGTTTGCTCTGGCAACATGGGACCCCTCCAAACTACAGCCCTGTCCCCGTGATGGAGGAAGAGGCCAGAGTGTGCCCTGCGCCAGGTCTGGCCATGCTGCTAGGCCCACAGAGCCTTTGCAGCCGGCAGGAATGCGGACAAAGCTGGTGTGCTGTGGGCACCCTCACCTGGGGCCTGGGAGTCTCTGCGTGTGTGAGTGAGTGAGTCTGATCACAGGAGGGCCCGGGGAGGAGGGTCGGCTACAGGCTTGTCCTGCCTCTCAGGACAGTAGAAAAGTAGGTGAGCAAGCCTTTTGGGCCAGGGCCAAGCTGGGCGAGAACTGAGGGGCCCGTGCAGAGGGCGGTCAGCTCCAGACCCACTCGCAGCAAGGCGGCCCTGGGGGCATTTCCTGACCAAGGTTCTCTCTGCAGGGTCGGAAGGTGACCCGCTGGCCGAAGGAGCAGACGGAGTCTCCCAGCGCTGGAACACTCTCCCCTCCCTGCTCGCGTCCCTCTGCTTCCCTCTGGCGCGGTCCTGTCTTCCTCCCTCTAGCTTTCTCTTATTGTCTTCTCTCCGCAGCCCTCCCTGCCTCTCCCGTACCAGACTTTTCTTTCTCTCTCATCCTCTCCTCTCCCGACCCCTCCTCGTTCACACCCGGTCCCTTCCGGAAGTGGCATCAAGGCCTGTCACCTCGGACGGCCTGGACTGACATGTTGCCCCCAAGCCTGGGCCTTAAGGACCTGGGGCCTGTTGCTTCTGCTGGATGGAGCTTTCTGGAGACAGCGAGTCACCCGTCCCCGGGCTGTGCGCCGCTCGGCTGCCGGCCTGCCGAGCTTAGGTTCAAGGTCACGCCGCACACGCAGCAGAGGGAATGGCAGTCCAGTCTGGACGTGACCTATGACCCGGGCCAGCAAGCCTTTCTCACCCCCCAGCCAAGCCAGGTGCAGACAGCGAACTCGGAAACCCGCGGTCACACTGGCCGCCCTTCAGAGGAGCGCCCCGGGATGTAGCCAATTAGCAGCGCTCGCTCCTGCCTCCTGGCGGACTTCAAATACTCGGAGCCCTCCCCGTCTGGAAGCCGAGCCCTGAAAAAGTCATCATTTTCTTGTTTTCAAAGGAGAAGGGCGAAAGGGAGGGTAACCCACATACGCTAATTCACACACACACACACACAAATGAAAGGCGTTTCCATGGAGGGCATCTGCCGGGCTATGTCGAATCCGGGACCTCCAACTCGCACTCTTTCCTCTTGATCCTGCAGGCCGGCCTCCAATTTAGTGCGAGCGGGAACTAAATTTGTGCTAATGTATTGGTTGAACATCGAATTCAAAGGGTCCTTTTCTTTTTTTTTTGAACAAAATCCAACTTTTCAACTTAAAAAAATAGACCTCATGGAAACGAATTGTTGGAATTTGATCGGAATCTACATCAACTTATTTCTTCAGATTATTAAATTAAGGAGAATGCCAACCTATGGCCTGAATCAATACCATCCATTCATTTTGGCTAAATAAGTTTTCTTTTTCTGGAAATACTGTGTCCTACAACTGTAAAGGGGGGTGGTCAGGGAAGCGGCGGAAAAAAAGCTTTGTCTTTAACGTTTTGTTTGCTGGCTTCAGAAGCACAGTTCCCGGGAGAGGGCCTCCTCATTCCGTGAGACAACAAAACACCCTGAGATCCTGACTCCAGCTAGCAGGACGCCTTTTAATAACTGCCTCAAAAAGAGACTTGAGCGTCATGGGTTCAGCCGCACACTGTTTTTCTCCAGAATGTGCCGATCGTGGCAGCAGCAAGCACCTCTTTATTGGGCAATAATAAAACTGTTTTTAAGTTCCCTTCCTTTGATAAGCTTAAATTACAAATGGAAATAAGAAGCTGAAATTTTCCCCACAAGCAGATGCCACTCTTCTGGAACAAAATCACCCCCGGGGTTGCTGTGGAGCCCAGCACGGAGCCCCAGTGTTTCCGCTTCCCAATTTGTGATGCATTGAAGGTGGCTGATTTGTCTCCCAGCCCGCATTTCTGACGGGCTTTTTTAAAGCACTTAACTGCACAGACAGAGGCTGCCTCCCTGCCGTGAGTTGTGTGTTGGTTCCTCTGAGCATCCCTGATTTTCTTCTGGGGAGGAGGAGTGAGGTTTCAGTTCTGAGCCTCTCCAGGGGTCCCATTCCCCACCCCACCCCCAGGCAGGACTGGCTCCCTCCTGCTTTAGGCTGAGAGCAGCTCTGAAGCCGGGAGGCGCCCCAGGACCTTGAGGTCTTTCTCCCCACCTCCCCCCCCCCCCCACTTTCTGAAAGCAGAAAGGTGCGGAGCAGGAAGGTGGGAAACCGGGGAGAATTCTGCCTGTGGCCGTTGTACCTCAGAAACACCTGGAAACAGGGACAGGGCTAACCCACAACTTTGATCGTCTCTGCTTTAAAGGCAAAAATTGTCAAGTGAATGCCCAAAAAGCAAAGAGAAAAAGCAAGAGATACACAGTTACTGATGTAATGTTTACCTGCAGTGTGTCCTCCATTAAAAAAAAAAAAAAAGTGCCCTTTGCTCTGAGCTTCTAGCATTCATTCATCTTTTTACTCCTTCCCTTTCTCCTCCTGTCCCTCTTTTCCTCCCAGTCTCTCCCCATCAAGATTTCCTCTTTTATTGATTTCACAGTTTCCTGTCTCTCTCTTCTCCCAGCTCACTCTCGCTCTGTCTATCCTCTTCCTCCCTCCCCCTCTTTCCCTGCTTCCTTCCCTTCCAAAGACCTGCCCAGACCTGGATCATGTTTACAAGCCTCACATTCAGAGTTCTGGAAGCTCTCGCCGCCTCACCTGGCCTACCTCCCCAGGGTCGCGGTGCACCGGGAAGCAGCAGGCAGCTTCCCCACCTGTCTTCACGCCTCACCTGGGCCGCTTCCTCAGCTCCTTGCAGCCGGGAGAGACTGACAGCCAAAGCAGTGGTTTCCCTGAAATATTTCAGGGAGTTTATTTATTTCACAGCAGGAATTATTTATCTAGCCCCGGCTGCCAGAAAATTCTGAGCGTCTAGTCATTTGGAGGTCACCGAGGACCGGGCCAGCCCCCTCCATATTTCTCCGGCTACAGTGAAAGCGGTTCTTGGAGCCGAGTCAGCTGGGGGATATTAACTCGCTATCTCTCTTCTTTGCTAATTCGAGTGCTCCGATGATACATGGCCAGGCACAAACACACTCCCGGCAGCAGTTGCCAGGGAATATTGCTTTTTTGGACTTTGACACCAGCTCCAACTTTGAGAGGAATTTAAGTGATATTTACTACATAGAAATTTTCTCGCTGGAGCTCTGGCTTAGCCCGCTGACAACACGTTAGATTTATCCTGGCATCAACTAGCCTGAGACTCAAACTTAATTAACTTCCCTGGGGGCTTGGTTGCTGCTTTGGAGTTTGGGGCTCAGTGCAGACCTCATGACTGGTACCCATCACCGTGCTTAGGAGCACCTCATAGCAGACGAATGAACCACGAAAAGAACCCTCTCCCTTGCACACTTGTCTGGCTGTTTGCCCTCTGACCCCCTTTAGGGGAAAAAAAAAGTCAGTTTGTCTTTGGACTACTGGTGCCAGACGGTTTTGTGTATTACATCTGAGTCTATCTTTAGATTGTATTACTTTGGTTGGGGTTTTAAAAAATATTATAATTGGGGACTAATGTTTTTGGGGAAATTTACACTAACATTTTTGGGGAAATTGACAATCTAAAGAAAAATTATTTCCCTTGCCCTGACCTTTTAACCCCAACTTTTCCCCCCAGTTTTAAGAGTCACTTGAATGCTGAAAATAAATTTTAATTTCATTTATGAGGGGAAAAAGTGTGCTTCTATGTATATGTGTACATATATGTATACATGTATATGTATAGGTACAGGTATACACATACATGGGTGTGTATGTGTATGCATTTGACAATGTATATAATGTATGTATACGTATATATATACACACTTGACAACATATACAATGTACGCACAAGTGTATATAGACGCCCTTGACAACATATGCAATGTACGCATACGTGTGTATATATACGCACTTGACAATGTATACAATGTATGACAAGCAGCAATTTCAGCGTTCAGGGGTGAGGACTGTTGAGAAGCCAGCTGAGTGATACAATCAGGTAGCGCGAGCCCCACCGGTTGGAGCGCCCCTGATTAGCCAGTTAATGGGAAAAGGCATTGGAAGTCCTGTCTCTTGTCCCAAATGTACTTTATTCTTTTGAGCTTCTAGCCCAGAACCCAAAGACATCCAAAGATCTATCATGGAAGCTCACTGTGCTGTACTCTCACTTTTAAACATTTATTGTGGACTCCAAGCTTGTTAATGAAGATTCACCATTTGCTCCTGGCTAATTCCTCGGTAAAAAATAATCTGATTTTTCAGCGGCCCTTTGTACAAACAGAGTCACAAAGTCACAAAGCTCCCCAGTGGAGGGCCCAGGGCATGAATTGTGCCTTGCTATTTTCTACTTTTTTTTTTTTAAAGCACCTGAAACCTCCCATCTCCCATTTGGAATGTTCAGAGACTGGAATTCTAGAGGGGAATTTTCTGTTGGAGAAATAATTCTGTTGTATTGGGTTATTACAGGCATCCCGCCCGCTTCTCTGCCTCAGCACTTTGCAGATAAATAGGAAAGGCAGTAAAGGTTTACGCTCCCTCCCGGGGACAGCCTTGGAGGAGGCTGGTGCATGCTCTGATTGTCATTAGGGGTGTAGAGCACAGATCTCAGTGCTGCGGGCTGGCTGTTGTGACTCGTTCTCCTTGGACTTCCTTAGTTTTCATTCATTGTTCTGGCCATTCCTGGGGCTCTGCTTTATTCTCAGATTTATGTGGCTGCCTATCCATCCCCCAACACCGTCTGCCCCCACCCCTAACCCACTCCGATGAACACCAGCAGGCTTGCTCTCATCCCGGTGACCTAGGGCCTCTGTCTGGTTGGTTTAATATCCTTATGGTACGTCTGTGGGCTATTTCCCACTGTGGACACTTGCTCATTTCAGACATTTGGTAACAAATCGAAGTTGCAGAACCATATTACACGCCACAATCCTCCAATCCCCTTAGCCAATTCGTAATTGACTTTTAAATCATTTAGGTGCAAAAGCAAATAATAACAGCCCCACTGTTCAGTAGCTAATAAATTCTAGCTCATGAAAACAGAGGGAGAAGGCTTGGACCATAAAAATTAAATATTTATATAGATACTATATCCACATAGACATATAAATGCATATACACACATTTTAGACATCACTATTCATTTTTAATTTCTTATGTGATATTCAATAAGAAGAGATTTCTAGTGGGGAAAAAAAGTGAAAGGAAGATTTATCACTTCCAAATTAATAAAAGAAAACACCCCTGTAATAGCATCCTTCCCCCCACCCCCGCCCAAGTAAAGGGAAAAAAAAGGATACACAAATATTGAATTGACAAAATTATCTTTTCTCCATTGTGAGAAAGGTGAGTTCATATCCATAAAGAATGTGGAGCTCCCTCAGTTGAAGGATACTCTATAAATACAAAGCATCATTATAATTTATTATTGAACAGAGTCAATTTTTTCATCCAAGCCATTTTTCAAACCTCTCATAGCACAGGCCTGTCTGATGGGGGCTCTGACACGGAGCCAAAACACCTCTCCTAGACACGGGGAGGACATCAATCAGTTTAATGGGAAGGCTCCTCCAAGTCAGCCTCCAGTAGCCCGACAGGACTGCTGGAGACGCCTGCCTGTGGTTCAGCGCAGCGACTTACACTCTGAGCCCACATCCCCCGGCCTAGTCCTGGGGAGGGACTGGTCTTCCCACCCTGGCCACCTTCCTTCCAAGAAGGGAAACTGAGGCTAGGCAAGCTCGTTTTTCTCTTTCCACTGCCATTGCCAGACCTGCCTTCTGCTAAATTGTAACCAGCCCATCTACAGGGCGGAACACCTCTGTTCCCAATGAACCCGTCGCTCCTAGGGAGAAGTCCTCCAGCTAGCTGATGGGTTGTAGATGAAGGGAATAGGGAAATACAGTGTTGACTTTCCTTCCAAGCAGTGGGAGGAAGAACTACAGTCCCACGTACAGAAAAGAAGCAAGCTGCAATCAAAAACAGGAGTTCCTAAAACAGAAAAATTTGATCTGGTTTTGAAATAAATCTTGTAGAAAGTTTGGCAAGTGAGATTGATGCATTTTGTGGGACTGAGTCCATTTAACATGCTGGCCCCAAACCAGAGCATGAATGAGAAAGTTAAAATTACCCCCAACCCCCCAAACACAATCTCTGCTAACATTTTGCTGTATTTTCCTCCAATGTTTATTCGAATTTTTCTTTTTCAAGATTGGGACTGTATCCTTAGGGCTTTTGTTATCTGTTTTTTACTTAGGACTACCTATTTTGGGACTGTTTTTAGGTATCGTTATGTATAATTACTTAGCACACCCCCCATATTGTGACAATATGGGTTATTATTGATTTTTGAGTATTACAGTGTTGCAATAAATATCCTTGAACATAGATACTTTTATCCATCTGATTATTTCTTAAGAAATAAATGAAGACACACGGAAATGTGCAACTGAAGGGAATAAATATTTTTGAGACTCTTTCAGCTTAGGGCTGGATTACTTTCCAGAAAGACAGGGCTAGCGTTCACTCAGCAATTCTTGAGAGACTCTAATTCATTTACGCTTGCCAATGCTGTGTATTATCATTCAATAAAACCCGAAATGACCTACACAGTATATATAAAACCAAATCTAGTTTAAAAATCTGCATTTCCTAGATTATTAGGGATGTTGAGCATTTTTGTGTGTATTTTCTTCACCATATCTGTTTACTGTTTTATGAATTGTGTGGCAATGACCTTTGCATATTACTCTTTTTTTTGGATGTGCCTTCTTAAGAAGTGATTTCTAAAATCGCATTACTTTTCGCATCGTATGTTTTGTGAGTATTGTCCCACTTTGTCATCTACCTTTCACCTGGTGTCTCTGACACATAAAAATAGAAATTTAACCCTAGTCAAATATTTTGCTTTTACTTATCTGCTTAGAAAATATTTCCTCATTTTGAGATCAAATGTATATTCACTTATATGTTCTTGAAGGTACTGTTTTCAGTGATGTTCCGAAAAACATTCACAATGAAAAATTAAGCAATGTCTTTGGCGGCAGCCCAGGTTGATGGATTATATCTGTTGCTAAATGTGTTTGTCTACACTGACACACACAGTGTGAGCACATCGGGAAAGCAAGTCCAACAGAATTGACTTTTTCTATTTAAATGCAGCAAAATTAACAAGGCACAGTTGTGGGTTTTCTCAAGGGGACAATGACAACATAGGTGAGGTCATTTTCGTATAGCCAGGTCAGGCATGGTGTCATACTACTTTTGTTCGGATTTTGCCAACACTAAATTCGGGTCCCTCTGCAGCTTATTTAACTTACCAGTTTCTTGCAAGAAAGAAAACTCAAAGGTACAGAGACCTCCGTAGGAAATGCTGACTGTACTGCACGGCTGCCTATCTCGTGTCCGATCAAGCCCCCCTGCTTGTCTGGCGTGGTGGTTCCGTGGCCTAGTGACTTCATGTCTTGGAGAGGGAACCTTTCTGCCTGGTCTCTGTCCTGCGTCTGGGAGCATCTGTGCTTTATCTCAATCTGCCTCACCAATAGGGCTTCTGGACACTGTTTTTGAAAACAGGTGTGGTTGTTTCTTACCTGGCTCTCAGGGTCAGAGAAGAGATGTGAGACTCACTTAGCCATACTCACACCCAGCGGCTCACAGGACTGCCCAGCTCCCTGACTCCCTCACCCCCACGGCAGCCTTGAGGATGAGGCATGATTATGATCTCCATTGTAAAAAAAAACAATAATAAGGAAGGAACTAGGCAGACTGAGTTCACACAGCTGGTGTGTCCACCAGTCAGCCCTGGGCCTCTTCTCCTCTGCCATGTGCAAATTCACGTTCTCTCTGTGAGCCCGTGCCCAGTGGCCACAGTGGAACCCCCACCCCCACCCCACTACCCAAACATTCCTGACTAGAGACTGACCAGACTTTGCGGACTCTCGCGGTGGAGGGCCACTCCCTGCTCTGTGTAGCAGCCCCTTGCTCCGTTCCTGGGTGGTTTTCATTCTTACCAGCCTCCCCAGAGTCTAGCTGCGTCCTTGGAGGTAACAAGTACGTCCTTTCTCCTTCTTGCTGGTGCCTCACAGAGCTGAAGACTGTTCTTGGCCCATACGCCTTTGGTCTTCTGTGCCCTTTTCATCTTACACTTGTCTTGGTGGGGGTTGGGGGGCTCTGCCTACTGTGCAAACCCCTCTAGCCCCACCCCAGCAAGTGAAATTAAGCTATGAGAACCCAAGGTACCCCGCTACCTCTCCTTGAATGTTTCTCTCTGATTTTGCTTGCAAGATAAGTCTGCCTAAATAGAGATCAATGGAGACAGCGAATACTGAATACCCTTCACTGCCCTCCTTGCCTTCTCCTGGGTTCTGAGTCTGGGGGCGGAGCTCCCCCCCCCCCCCCAGGGGGAGACAGCCTCAAGCAAGTTACTGCCTGAGCCTTTAAAGTTAGATTTTAATCTCCTTTCCCTCCACCCACCTACCAGCACAGTCAACGTGCTGAGACACCTGCTTGGGTGGGGGTGGGAGGCAGTGGCTGTGGGGTGGAGGGTGGCAGAGGCACCCTTGCTGGGTGTGTGGGGAGGAAAAGTCTGCTCCTGTCTATAGAATGTAACTAGATCTCAGAGAGATCTTTTTAGGTAACAGCGACCAGGCACAAGAAAGACGCTTAGCGAGAGATAGCAGCTCTACCTTGGAAAAATGTCCCAGGTCCTTGTAGGAAACGTACATGGACAAGCGGACTCTTGTCATATTGTAAGCAAGGGCACCGTCAGGGACTACCGCACTGATGTCAAAAGAAACTTCTAGGAGCCACCTTGATGAGGGTCCCATTGGCAGTGACAGAGTCTGTGAAATGTCAGTAAGAGACAACTACAAGATCAAGACACGTAAGTAGGCTAACGTGCGTACAGACGTCCTGACGCTAAAAGAAACTGACACATTTATGGCTCGCCTTTGGAGGATGCCAGGGAACGCAACCATTCCTTACTTTTTTACTGAAAAAACAAAACAAAACAACAACAACAACAACAAAAACAAAAAAACACCAAAACCCCCCAAAACCAACCCCCCCCAAACCAAAAGCCTCCTTTTTGTTATAAACTATACCAAACATACATTAAAGCAGAATGGTGGAATGAACTCTGTGCACCTGTTACTCTCAAGTCAACGGGGACCAGCCCACAGCACTCCCGCATGCCCATCTTCCTCCTTCCCAGGATTATGTGGACCCAAAGCACAAGCATTACATCTGTCATGTCATCTAACGATAACCAGTCACTGTACATAGGGGAAGGAACCAAGCATTTACCCTGGCTGTTTATCAGGAGCAGCAAATAGTATGTCTTTATAACAATATTCCAGATATTTCAAGTATATGAAAGAAGAGCTGACCCCCACTGAAATAGCTGCTCTGGACAGTGACCATCCGTGGTCCTAGCATCACCCAAAGCAAGACCCCGGGACAGCCTGAGCTTCCCAATGAACACACACTGAAGCGCTCTCCCTCCATCATCAGATTGGAATGTAGCCAGACCTCTAGACCAGCATCCGGACCTCAGCCCGAGGCACAGGGCTCAGGACACCACGGGTGGGGGGAAGGGAATGTGACCAGGGTGATTCAAGCAACCTGGCTTCCTCAGCACATACGGCTCAAGGAAGGGAAGGGGTGAGGAGCTCTCAGTACGAGAGAGACTAAGCAACACCCAAGCCAGTTGGCTCCTAATTCAAACCAATGGAAACGTTTACAAAAAAAGAGAGCTAGTGGGAGAAGTGTAAACACGGAGCAGGGTTTGACGATATTAAGGAATCAGTGTACGTTGTATAAGGATGATGGTATTGCGCTTATGTTTTTAAAAAGGTCCCTATTTTTTAGAGATACACCTTGAAACGTAAACGTGGTGTCGATTTTATGGTTTTCCCTGCTTTTACACACATTTAAAACAGAAGGAGTCGCTCTCTTGCTCCTTCAGAAGTCAAGAGTTGGTTAGAAGTGAGGCCTCGAGGGTCACTGCAGCAGCCGCAGGTTCTCGGAGATTCTAATGAGCTGCGGAGGGTGGAGGCAGGGTCTGGGCTTCTCCTGCGCCCCTGCCCCGCCGCTCCCTTCCCTGCAGCTCACTCTGCCCTGCCCTGCCCTGCCGAGCCAGAGGGACCATCCTCTCGGAGAGACGGGCCCTGCTCAGCAATCACTTGCTCTCAATTCCTTTCCTTATCTGTGAAACGGGAGCAATAAACGGAACGTGCAGGGCCGTCACGAGAATAAAAGGGCAGAACGCCTGTGAGGCTCTCCAGCCAGAAGTAACAACTCGCAGGGACAACGAGGGCTCCCCTGCACTCAGGGCTGATTGGCGGTTGGATTCCAAGGGCTTCGGATGACGGATGACGCAGCAGCGCACTTAGTTAATTCTTGCAAACCCCTGGAGCGGCGCCCGGCCGTGGCCCTCCTCTCCCCCAGTGGGGACAGCCAAGAAGAGACGTAAAATGTGCCCTTTTGGTTGCAGTCTTTGCTCTTACTGCGCCGAGAGCGTTTGTCACCCTGTTGGAAGTGGAGGGACAACGGGGAACCCCTGCTCTGGAAATAGCTTCAGACTGAGGCCTATGGGTGTCTAAGAGGTCTCTGTTAAAATAGAATTTACCCTGGGCGCCTGGGTGGCTCAGTGGGTTAAGCCTCTGCCTTCGGCTCAGGTCATGATCTCAGGGTCCTGGGATTGAGTCCCGCATCAGGCGCTCTGCTCAGCAGGGAGCCTGCTTCCCTCTCTCTCTCTCTGCCTGCCTCTCCATCTACTTGTGATTTCTCTCTGTCAAATAAATAAATAAAATCTTTAAAAAAAAAATAGAAATTACCATGAGAGGTGGCGCAGGGAGCACCGCGAATGCCTTAATATGGGATTGTTGACTAGAGTCCTCCCCTCCTGTATCAGGACCCTGAGAAATAGGACCCGTCAGACCAGGTATTGAGGATGAAAGCCCGTGACCTTGGCGGTTTTACCTGGGGCCTGCCCTGACCCCTACCTCGAATGATCAGTGCCGGTGACTGCAAATGAAGCTAGCTTCCTCTTTCTTTAACAGGCCCCGGGGGTGGGGGGGAGGGCCCCAGTAGATGTGCCCTATGTGGGGTTCCAGCAGTTTCCCTGAAGATCTTCCTTACGGGCTGGTCCCACCCACTCAGACTCTTCCAAACCGGCTCTTGTGACTGCTGATGACTTCTTGGTTCAAAGATCAGGTGCAGGGTGCCTGGTGGGCTTAGCGGGTTGGGTGTCTGCCTGTGCCTGCTACTCTCCCTGCTTGTGCTTGCTTTCTCTCTGCCCTGTCAGATAAACAAATAAAATCTTTTTTTTTTTTAAGATCTTATTTATTTATTTGACACATACATGGGGGGGGGGGGACACAAGCAGGGGAAGCAGGCGAGGGAGAAGCAGGCTTCCCGCGGAGCAGGGAGCCCAATGTGGGGCTCGATCCCAGGACCCTGAGATCACAACCAGAGCTAAAGGCTGAGGCTTAACCCACTGAGCCACCCAAGTGCCCCATGCCCAGGGTTGTTGTAACATGAGTTGATGTATGTGAAATGTATCAAATGGCCCAACTCCTACTAAGTAACCAGAGTTAGGTTAGTATAATGTCCACAACAGTCAGAAATTGGAAACTTCTATCACAGGATAAATGAAGACAGCATGATACAAAATGTAAGTGGTGTGATTCCAGGTTTTTTTTGTTTTGCTTTGTTTTCATTTTTTAAAAGATTTTATTTATGTATTTAACAGAAAAAGAGAGAGCGATCGAGCACAAGCAGGGGGAGCAGAAAAGGGAGAAGCAGCCTCCCCACTGAGCAGGGAGCCCGATGTGGGGCTAGATCCTGGGACCCTGGAATTGTGACCTGAGCCAAAGGCAGACGCTCAACTGACTGAGCCACCCAGGCATCCCACCAGTTTTGTTTTTAAAGTACACACTGTTTTGGATGAATATTAGAAGAAAATACCACAGGGGCATCTAGGTGGCTCATTTGGTTAGACATCTGCCTTCGGCTCGAGTCATGATCTCAAGATCCTGGGGTCGAGCCTCGTGTCGGGCTCCCTGCTCGGAGGGGAGCCTGCTTCTCCCTCTCCCCTCACCTGTGCACGTCCTCACTCTGTCTCTGTCACACACACGCTCGCTCTCTCTCTCAAATAAATAAAATCTTTTTTAAAAAATGAAGAAGAAAATACCACACAAGATTAGGTGATTTCTGGACAGGAGGGTTATGGGTGATTTAAATTTCTTACATTTTTGAATGCTGCACACCTTCTAGGTAACCAGTCCTTCTTCATACGTGAAAAAGCCCCATTTTTAGTGCCCTGTTTTGGAAAGGGATAATAATATGCTTAAGAAGGTAGTGAGATCCTGGTCACTAAACTGCCCCCTCACTAAAAATATCCACGTCTATATGGGTCCTGGTCAGGTGGATTACTTAGCTTAATCCCAAGCCCGCAAAGACGCCAGTGCATACGCCTAAAGACTGGAAGGGGACAGGTGACAGCGGCCGCTGCCCCGCAGAGCGGGATGGGGGGGACGGCTTGTTCGCGTCTTTCCTCTTTTCTGTTCTTTTAAAAATGTCCAAATTAAATGTGCATGACTTTGAACATGGAAGGGGACATTAACTGGAATAAAAACCAAAAAGAAATCAAAAGAAAAGGCCAGTCTGCCTTAGCTCAAAGGCCCCCAGAGGCCTGCGGCTCTAGTCACCATGACCGTGCTTCCGTGACCACAAGACGGTGGCAATTACATCACATGACATCCTCCTCCGTCCGCCGCACCGTGCAGCCTGACGGTGGCCGTAGCCCCCACCTTCAGACAAACCACCTCAGAGTTCCGGTTTGTCTTTGCGTCACGTGGCAAAGCCTCCTCACTGTGCAGCTTCAGCCTCTCACACTCTGGTCACACAACTTTCCGCTTACGTTCCCTGTCCACTTGGCCAGGGCTGCCTCCGTGGGGCCTCCCTCACCCCTGCCCTGTCCATGCCTCAACTGCCCCCGAGGCCCCAGCAGGTCCCACCCATCAGCCAAGGTCACTTTACCAGGTGCACAGAGCGGCTCCTTTCCTACACCAAACCCTCACGCCCGTGTTCTTTGCTGCTTCCTGACCCAAGTCTTGCCTCCCCATGTAGGGTAAGCTTCTTGAGTGTGGAGGCACATTTTCTATGTCTCTTTTGTCTCCCATGTCCGCAGGGTCAGCAGAGGCCAGGACCCATCTGGGCAGACCCGGCTCTGAGAAGGCAGTGGGCCCGCAGATGGAAGGCGATGTGTCAGGGTAGCCCTGCGGTTAAGACATAGTCCTGCCCCAGAGTCCGCTCTCCTCTGACCAGGGTAGAGCTCCTCAGCACGTGCCCCATGGAGAGGGACCAGAAAGTTCTCAGTGGATGCGCACAGAAGAAAGCAGCTTGGGAAGTGCAAAGGCAGCAGAGGAGTGTTCATCAGGCTGGAAAAAGAGGGGATGCTCGCGTTCACCACACAGAGAAGAGCTTGGCAGCTGTGAGTGCTCCTGGTGCCCCCTCCCAGAGGTCACCCCCCCGTCCCCCCACAGGCCTGTCTGTCTCAACCAGCCAAGGAGCCACCATGAGGCCTCTCTCGGCTCCCAGAGCTCCGTGTAGGGCACCTCAGACTGTGGGCTCTGAGGCAGGTGAACAGGGGTGACTCCGGACACCCTTTCTGGTGATTTTAAAGAAAATAAAGATTTATTTTAAAGGATGGCTTGGATAGGACCAAATTTTAGATCTTTTACCTCTTTGAGCCACCCCACCTTAAATCAAACGGGAAGGCACATTCCACATAAAATATACAGCTATTTCACTATAAAACGATGTAATGTTTTTATACGTTTGATTTAGAAATCATTTGGTTGTAAATAATTCATTTGGTTTGTAATAGGCTATGATTTCTTGGCGTTCTTGGGAATTTTTGTCTTGTGACTCTAACTTCTAGCTTGTTTTCACGGGTAAGATTTATGTGACTCTGAAGGCAACACTCAGGCTGACAGACGGGACCACTACAGTGTTGCCTGGAACTCGGCGTCTTGTGTATTACTGGTTCTCAACCACAACCGAAAGGACGTCTTGCAAGAAAATTGCTATGTAGAATAGAATATAAAACTTGAAAACAACTTGCTCTATTAAAAAAATTAAAACAAGGGCGCCTGGGTGGCTCAGTGGGTTAGGGCCTCTGCCTTTGGCTCAGGTCATGACCCCTGGGATCGAGCCCTGCATCAGGCTCTCTGCTCAGCAAGGAGTCGGCTTCTCCCTCTCTCTCTGCCTGCCTCTCTGCCTACTTGTGATCTCTGTCTGTCAAGTAAATAAAATCTTAAAAAAATTTTTTTTTTTAATTGTGTCAAAGCTATGCCCATACTAAAATCCTGTTCTCTCCTTTGCTTCCCCAAATCTTTCTTGATGGGGGAGAAATTTGGAAGTAGGGTAAGAGTGGAATTTCGTAAGCACGAGGGGAACACACACATTAGTGCCATCCTTGTCGGGTGGGGGTTGAAGGAACAATCCAGAATTACTGCTCTGATCCTCTCGGGCGGATGTCTTCTTTCTTTTCAAACCCGTGCAGTTCTGGAGGATAGATGCGCTCAGTTCCAACGCAATTTAGTGCGGAGCCCTCCCCCACCCCCAGCTTGAGAAGGAACTTGCTGGGTTGATTGGTATCTGTACTCCAGGCGGAGCCACGTTCCAAACGGGACCCTCGTCCCAGCGTCTCCTGGGAAAGCAGTGAGGATGGCGGGATCCTCGCTTTGTTTAGTCCCGTGAGGGTGTCAGGAGTTCCTACTCGAACTTGTGTTACCAGGGACCAGGGCAGGTGGGCTGGGGCTGAGAAGGACCCCAGGCCTCGGGGGAGCTGGGTTTCGGGCCTTCTGCCAAGGTGCCTGTCGGTGCCGGTGGCCGGGTGTGCTCCCTGCTTAAGCAACCGGCCCCCTCCATTCCCTGCCTCTCAACCAAGACTTCCTGGGGACTGGCTCATCCCCTACCGGACAACTGCTCGTAGGACACTCCACCGTCTGAACTCCCACAGCAGGAACCCCTCAGTCTGGTGGAAAGTCCCAGAGCAGCTCTGGGCCTCTCCCTGCCCAGCTAGGGACAGCCCTGTCCCCCACCGTTCTGGGATGAAGAGGTCAAAAGGACATGTCCTTCTCACCTTTGGATCCTTTCAGAACCTGTACATTCTCCTTCGTGCTCACAAAATGTTGAGATCCTGCAGATACTAATGGTAAGAAAAGAAGGTGGCTGAGACCCGGCCACGGACAGCCAAGAGGCCACGCGTAGAGTCGAGCTCAGACTTTGGGGTCCTGGAGAGTTTGTTTTGAATCTCACCTTGCCTCCGGGGGGCTGGGGTTGCGTGAGCCTCCCTCCTCTCCCAGTGTCTCTCAAGCACAAGCCCCTTCCTGCCTCCGCCTACGTCGCTCTCCCATCTGTCACCCTCCCCAGAAGCGAAGCCTCTGGTGGCCAGGCCAGGTGCTGACCTTGAAGAGCACCACGCGGCTGACATCAGACAATGGAGGAAACCCAGCAGCCACAGAGGCGGCCGCCCAGGGAGGCCTGGGCCTCGGGTCTCTGAGCACTTGGGAGGACCTGGAATGACTTTCACTCCTGTCCTCAGGGCCTCGTATCTCCTCCTGTGGAAGAGAGCCTGGAGCTGCCCCAGCCTGAGTAGGGGAGGTGGGGGTGGGGGGGGGTTATCCTGAACATGCGGCCACAGTCCATTAGGACAGAGCCCAGGCTTGCTTCAAGGGCATGTGAGGAACTATAGTGTAGGGAGGGAGAGGTCTGAGCGAGCCCTTTTCCAGCTCCTGGTTTGGGCCCTTCCTGAACTGCTTAATGTGATCCAGGAACCCCACAGCTGGGCCCACAGAGCAGCTAACCTTCCGGTACCTTGAGCTTATAAAGCACAGCGCCCAGTGCAGAAAATCGAGCCCCTCTCAGGGATTTGGGGCTTAGACCCTGCACACGGCCGCCCGCCGGCTCCCACTCTGCCTTTTCACCAACCTTGGGTATCCTCGTGCCCTTGACACATTCGGGCTAGTTTATCCCCCTGAGGGAGCTGGGTTCCCAGCCCTGGTTCCAGATGTTAGTCCCACTTAACCCTCCGAGACTGCTCAGGGACACGGGCCCTGGGCGCAGCTGGGAGGCGGGGGCTCAGGGAGGCTGCGTCCCCGGCCCCAGGCCCCAGTCAGGAGGTGAAGGAGCTGTTCGGTGCCGTGCAGTAGAGCGGCTGCCTCCGGAGGCCGGCTGGGGGTGGGAAGGGCATCACGTGCCCTGCCATGAGGACGACGACACTGACAGGGACCATGGGAGAGTGTCCCATGGGCACACGCTTTATAGCAGGGCTCCTCGGCTCTGAGTTGGGGACGTGAAGCCCAAACAGGAGAGCGGTTGCCTCTCCCCTCCAGCCCCAGAGTCACCTCAGCCTCAGCCTTTTCCTGTCTGGAGACACGGTTCGCCCCCCGGGCTGGCTCCCGGGACAGCAGGAGGTCTCTCCGAGCAGAGCCCCCGCTCCAGGGCACCCCCAGCAAGTGGCTCGCTGTCCTGCCCTGCGTGTGAGGTGGGGCCTTCGGGGCCAGCTCTGCTGGGCGGTGGCCCGGCCGGCAGCTGACCGTCGAGGCAGAGTTTAGAACGTGCCGTCAGGGGTGGGGCGACACGGGCCCCGCTTCAGCGGCCACAGCTCTCCTCCTTCTCATTCCTTGTGCTCTGGCACAGAGGCCAGTGGCCCCGTTCTGTCCTCTCCTTATTTCTCTGGGAGCAGCTTGGCCTTTGGGAGACGGATTCCTTCACCTCCAATCGCCAGACAGATGCTGCCGGCCCACCGTGCGCGGCCGGTTTCCCCACTTCCTCACGGGCTGCCGTGGATCACAGAGGATCCCACAGCTCCCCCTCAGTCCCAGGGACAGCTGGCCGGCCTCCCCACAGCCCCCTTCCTGGCTCGGGTGGAGGCCCCGGGGGTGGGGGCTCTGGAGCATTCGGAGGGCTGGTCCCCCAGGCAGGCCCCACCTTTGCCGCTGGGTGGTCATGAGGCAGGCCCGGGGCTGGCTGGTGCCAGGACACCCTGGCCTGGGCAGAGCTGCGGCTGGCCAGCACCGTGAGGATGCCCACACCTGACCTTGCAGGGTGGCAGCCCCGCAGCCAGCAGCAGCAGCAGCAGGGCGGACAGAGCAGTAGTGACGGCAGCTGGATCTCGGGCCAGGCATGCACTCCGGAGGCTCAAGGAAGTGGTCTGTGAGCACAGTCGCCTCTCCTGCCTCCCCGCAGGCCCTGGGGACCTGCGCCCTGTCTGTCCGTCTCTTGGCAGCTGCAGGGCTGCCTGGCACAGAGGAGGAGAGGCCTGCCAGGCAGGGTTTCCTGGTGACCCTGGGGCCGGGGCGGGGGACATGAAGGGCAGAGCTCAGGAAACACTCCTTCAGTCCCAAGTCCCCAACCCCCTTTTGGTGAGTTTGGCTCATCTTAACTATTCCCCATCATATGGATTTTGCTTTCTGCCTCCCTTGGGCTGAACCCTGGAGACCAGACCCGCCGTAGGGTGGGGGTGGGGGTGGGGGTGGGAGTGAGGAAAGAAGCTGAGGTTGAACAACCAGGTCATTAACCAAAAAGGAAGTAACCTGAGGGCTGGGGTGGGGAGGGGTACAATTTGTTGTTGGCGCCTTCCAGAAAACTCCCCCCCAATACACACTGCCCCTCCGGGCCCTTCAAGGACACACCCTCACGCTCCGAGGGCAGATGGTCCCCCTCTGCTGCTCCTAGGAGACAGCGGCAGAAGTATTGCCAAGCCAAAGAAACGAGCAACATGGAAAAGTTGGTAGAAAGAAAACATGTTTTCATCACAGCAAAATCAAGAAACTGGTTTGGTTCTTACACCAGCCCCCTCATTTTTCATATGAGAAATCAATTCAGAAGGGACACAGGACACCACAGCTGGCGAGAGGCAGCTTGGGGAGAGGGCAGGAGCCCTGGTCTTGGAGGCAGAAGTGCTGTGGACCCACAGGCAAGTCACTGACCCTCTCTGAGCCTCAGAGCAGAACAAGGGTGCTCTGACCCTAGAGGCCGGCGGTGGCGTCGAAAGAGATTGCTGCTGTGAAAATACCTTGTAAACTGGAAAATAGGAGTGGGGTGCGTTGGGGTCAGCGGCAGAACCGGGACCAGGGCCCGGATGCCCGCGGGCCCTGCCCCTGCACCGTCCAGAACTCCACTCCACTCGAGGGAGGGCGAGCAGCTCAACAGTCTCGCTGCCGATGGCACGCAGCTGTTCCCACGCTAAGGAGGCCAGTGTCTGCTACCACATCCTCTCTCTCTGGCTTGTGGGACCGGCTGCCTGCTCAGAGGGTCAGCACAGAATCGCCCCCTCCTAGCCGGGGAAAGACTCTGACCACCGATTCAGGGCCTCTGCCTTCGTGTGCGGTAGACACCGGGATCCCTGCGGAGGGCAGGCCCAGGCACGGCACCGCAGGGGGCACGGGCTGCTGCCAGGACCCACCGGCAGCCTTAGCCTGGTGCTTTTGTCCAGAGCTCGGACTGATCACCCCCCTTGCCCATACTGACCGAACTGGTCACTGGTCTCTCTGGTGAGGGTCTGACGCACCATTCTTCCAATAATACCGCGTTGAGGGGCTTTTTGTGACCAGGCAGCAAGGCTGACTGGAGGGAGCGCTGGGCTGAGAGTTAAAAGATGCAGGTCCTGGTCCCACAGTATTACTTTCTAGCTGCATTCCCTTGAGGCACTCACTCAGCCTCCCCAAACCTCAGTTTTTCCACCTGCCAGATGGGAACGACAATCATTCTTTCCAAGGGTTTATGATTAGGCACAAAGGAGAGGAGCCGATGAGAAAGCTTTGTAAAGTGGGAACCAGAATACGGCCATGTTACCATGTGTCCCAGCAAAGGCTAAAGATGACATAAAATTAAGACTTATCTTAAAATTAGGGGGGAAAGCCACTGTCTGATGGGGCAAATAAAAATTTCCCTTTCTGCCTGTGCATCCATGTTTTTAGGCTACATTCCTGAAGTTTGAGTGGCTCTTAATAAAGACTCAGGAAAGTGAGAAGACGATGGGTCTGAGCATCCCCTGCAGGAGCAGCGGTCCTTGGGCCAAGGGCAGGGGCTCCCTCCGCCACCTCAGGGAGAGGCACATCAAAAGGCAGGGCTGAGGAGCACAGCATGGACGCCACAGGGTTTTGCACCCCACAGCCTACAAAAGACTAATAAAAATCCAGGGCAGGCTTTTTCCCAAGAGGGATGTGTCACTGCAGAATTCAAATGAAAGACCTGAAGGAAGTTCCTAGAAGGACTGTCCCCCCAGACTCTGTGTGTATAGGGGCGGATTTTGTGTTCCTGGACGCCAGTTTCAAACATCCATGATGCTAAATTAGCTCACCAGTAACCAAAAGAAAAGAGGTTCCACTTCGTCTTTGAAAATGTGGATTCAAATGGGCTGACATGTTATCACGGGCTTTTGTGTATGCACAGAGGGTTACTGAAACCTCTCCTGGCTGCCTGTGAGCGGGTGACCCTCGGCTCCGTTCACTTTCCTTCTGTGCGTCTGGTTTGGTTGTGGAATTCCACGGAAGTGTGACCCCCCCCACCCCCAACTCAGGGATGAGAGACGCAAACTCAGGCTGTTTGCCCAGAACCGCACCGCAGAGACGCAGGAAGGCAAACCCAGAGAGACAAGCTACAGGGGCCTGGGTTGTGACTGGGCCCGGGGAGAGAGGCCCTGGGGTTCCCGCCTGTTGCATTTCAGAGGGTCCGAGCCCAGCAGTGGGGGAGCAGGGCTTTGTCGGTGGGAACCCCGGGTGCCCGCCACCCCCGCTTTCCCCACCCCCTCAGGAAAGAACTGGGATGCACCAGTTTCTTCAGTCGCTTTTGAAGTGCATGAACCAGGAGACTGAACGCAGGCTCTCCAGGCCTTGGACCTGCTGCTGTGAGGAGGTACGGGGCAGCCGGGCCCTGAGGGGAGGCAGAGCCCGGTCAGCGGCCACTGGCCCCGTCTCCACCCTTCCCGGACCTTCCTGACCTTCCAGCCCAAGTCAAGAAAGCGGCTTGCCCATTCTTGTGTCCCTCCCGGCCCAGAGACACACTGTAGGAAGCCATCAACGTCCCTCAGGCAGATACAGGCACACAGGACCTGCAGGGGGAGGCGGACAGGATTCCAATGCCCCCCTCAGAGCCTCTTCCTTCACGTCCCCCGCGTTTCCCCACAGCTTCTCCTCCCATTCTGTTCCCTCTCCTTGCCGCATCTCTGAAAGAACTTGATATATTATCAGTTACGAGATTCTGATGCGCGCGCCAAAATCATTACTTTGTGAGGGGCGTCTGGGTGGCTCAGTGGGTTAAAGCCTCTGCCTTCAGCTCAGGTCTTGATCCCAGGGTCCTGGGATCGAGCCCTGCATTGGGCTCTGCTTGGCAGGGAGCCTGCGTCCCCCTCTCTCTCTTTCTGCCTCTCTGCCTACTTGTGATCTCTGTCTGTCAAATAAATAAATAAAATCTTTAAAAAAAATCATTACTTTGTGAAATTACTTTGTTACATCTGAAATAGCATATGTCGTGCTATACCTATAACTTCTGAAATCTTTGCATGGCCCTTTCTTCCTTTTGAATGACTTTTCGCCCTCTCGCCCTCTATCCCAATGGATTTTTGTCTGTTTATTATCAACAGACAAGGCCAGGCCTTGGCGAGCATGTGGGACCCCAGAACACAGTGTGGGGCTCCCTCTAAACACAGACCCTCTCAGGACCCAGCAATTCTTCCTCCAGGGACACACCCAGGGGCACTGGGAGCAGAGGCCAGAACAGGTCATTGCACGCCTGTGTTCCCGATCGCGAGAGTCACGCTCGCCCAAAGGCGGCCCAAAGCCACCCTTCCACCGAATGCATGGCTAAGCCAACACGGGCCACTGGCGCAGGCGCAGATGACCCAGCCCTAAAGGGACCCAGGCGATGGTGTGGATGATCGAAGGGACAGGACATTCCGCGAAGTGAAATCAGCCAGGTGCACAAGGACCCGTGTTTTGTATTTGCACTTGCAGAGGTACCCAGAGGAGTCCAATTCATCGAGGCGGAAGGTGGAGGGGTGGTCGCCCGGGGCCGGGGAGGGGGCCAGCACAGAGCTTCAGTTTTGCAAGATGAAAAGAGCTCGGAAGCTGGGTGGTGATGGTGGTTGCACAGCCTTATACACGTGCTTGGTGCCACGGAGCGCACACTTGAACGTGATCAAGGTGGTAACTTCCGTGTGCTTTTTTACCACAATAAAAACACGGGAGGGGGACGTTAAAATTATAGTTTGCTCTTTGCTATTACAATTGTGTTAGGCGTGAGGGCTGTCTTGGGAGTACTCCCCAAGCTCAGGACGTGCATTTGGGAGGGAAGGTGGTGAGCGAGGTTAGGAGTCCAGGCGGGCTGCTTGCCGTGCACGGAAAGGTTTAACCCTTGCAGCGCCAGGTAAAGTGGAGACCTTGCCTCTCTCTGTGACTTTATTATTCCCCAGTTGGTCATCACTTACTGTTGTGGGTCCCACATTTTCCACTGCTTTCAGAGAAAAAAAGTAAGCAATAGCTTACAAAACTTCGAAGCTTATGTGCGCACAGAGAGAGAGAGAAAAAAAAAGAGAAAACAACATGTTGGTGAGGTCTGTGAAGCCTCTTCCTAACAAGGAGGGGAATTTTCCTCTCCAGCGTAGGCTGTTGTCTTCGGTTTCAAATCACAAACAACCTCCCAGCCAGGGTGAGCCCCGGGTGGGGGACACCCTGTTCTCCCAACGCTCCTGCTTGAGCTAACAGGCTCCCCTAGTAGGAGGTGAGAAACCTGTCAGATCCATGTCAAAGGGACCCCTCCGGTGGGTGGGTGTCCAGGGATGCCCGGGAGGGTGTCAGCACTGAGAAGAGTGCCCCGAAGTTACAGAAGGCTGCATTCCCGGGGTGCCCCAGGTCTACCGGCGGCGCGAAGGAAGGAGTTGGGGGGATGTTTGGGAGTCCATACACATCATTCCCCTCCTGGGCAGGTGGAAATGATTCCACTGTCCCCCTCGAACCTTGCCTGCCTCCCCTCCACCCTCCTGTTCAAGCACGAGAAACAGCTGTTACTTGGTTGAGCCCTCTCTCAGGGTCAAGGGCACCGTGGGTTGCATCACAGCAGTCATGTGAGATAGCTGTTATTGTGCCCATTTCACAGACAGACATGCTAAGGTTTAGAGAGGATAGGTCAGTTGTCCAAGGTCACGCAGCTGGAGCGCGGCAGAGCAGAGATTGGAACGGGCCCGTCTGCCTTCAGAGCTCAGACTTGTCATCGAGTTACTGTATTTTTTTTTGTTTTTTGTTTTTTGTTTTTGCAAATTCTCTTCCTTCCTTTCCTTATTCCCTTCCACAGATTCCTATTCCCATTTCCCCCTTAGGGCAGTAGGTCTGGCGGAAGCGGTGCCAGCAGGGAGTGGGGAGAAGTTTGACCCACTGAGCCACCCAGGCGTCCCCGGGATTGATTTTATCTTTTCTGAAAGAGCCAGATGTTCTCCTCCTGCGTGGGCAATGGCCAGGTACTGTACTTGGAATATGCTAGAGACTGTTGGATTGGCTGAAGGAAACATCAGACAGCGCACGGGGCTGCGGTTCACCCCCCGGGATCCGGAAGTCCTTTCCTCATCCCGCTCCCCCCTTCTCAAGCTGGAGGGTCGGAGAAGCAAATAGGCGGGAGGCGTAGCGGGAAAGCAGCACTCACAGGTGTGCTGGGCTCTGGCGTGGTCCTAGTTCTATCTTGCACTGTGGCTCTGTTTTGCCCACTTCCCTGGATTGTTATATAAGGACCAGATAAGATCATGAATCACAGGGTGCCTGGGTGGCTCAGTGGGTTAAAGCCCCTGCCTTCGGCTCAGGTCATGATCCCAGGGTCCTGGGATCGAGTCCCGCATCGGGCTCTCTGCTCAGCGGGGAGCCTGCTTCCTCCTCTCCTTCTGCCTGCCTCTCTGCCTACTTGTGATCTCTGTCAAATAAATAAATAAAAATCTTAAAAAAAAAAAAAAAAAGATCATGAATCACATGGTCCTCAGAGGACAGGAGCTTTGCCCTGCATTTTGTATCTCCAGGCAGAGGGAAATGTTTCTTAACGCAATGGGTGTTGGGTGTGAAAGTCTCATCAAAAATCAAATGCGAGGGGCAAGGCAATGATCATATCAGATCCTGTACTCTTCGGATTCTGGGGCTAGAAAAAGGATTAGAGACCCATTCCAGGGCCTTATCCTAGAGCAAAGAAGTCGGGTTCAGAGAAGGGGAACAGCTTGCCCGCTCGGTTCTTGGGTCCCTGCATAGTGTGCGGGACCCTCCATTCAGACACAGCGGGAGGGAGAGGAGGACTGGGGCCCAGGGGCCCTGAATGAGCTCGGTGGACTTCTCATGCTGTTTTAGAGACACTTGCAAAGTCCAGCCTGAGAAAAAGTTTCCAGCCATAAGGGCTAGGATGGCAGGCTCGGAGTGGAATAGTCCCCACTAAGATCCCGGTTGGCTAGTTGCTGGCTGCATGGGCTCTCTGAGCCCAAGTTTCTCCATCTGTAAAATGGGGATCCCAGGGGCTTTTACTTCACAGGGTTTTGAGAGGCGCAGTTGCCATTGGATGGGGTGTGTCCGGCCTGGAGCTCAACACTGGCTACGGGCTCATTACAGGATAGAAGTGGGGGCCGTCGTGATACAGACCTACGGGAGGGAGGACAGTTTGCTCCCTGGCGTGTCCGCATCACTTAGTTTCATGTTTGGTACAGAGGAGCTCAATAAATGCTTGTGGAACAAATGACACTATTTAAGTAGTACTTCCGTCCTCATCTCTCGTCAGTAAATTCCAGCCCGGCTGCTGGAGTGATCATGCTGAAAGGGAAGATGGCATTAACGGTGGCTTTTGCTTGGATCTTACATGGCAAGAATTATGGAATAAGGCAGAAAGTCAACAGGTCGTGAGTTGGTCATTACCAAAGTATTTCTAACCATCGAGATTTCCACCCACCCAAGGCTCCATTGAGTGATAGCTATGCTGGGAAGAGAGCTTGGACTTGATGGCCTTGAAGTCACCTCCCACTCACTGACTGCTGCGCCCAGCTGGGCCTGCATGTGCGGAAGCAGGACCACAGGAGCCCTGTGCGCCTCCCCCACCCCCTCCCACCCCAGCCTTGGGGTCCACCTGGCTAAGAAGCTGCCTCAATGCAATAGCTCACCACCGAATCCTGAGGTTCATAAGGGTTTGCCTCCTTTTGGGGTTTTGCATCCCAAAGGAGGGAAGGTCTGTCTTTCTCCGTGGAGTAAGGCAGGGAGGAGGAAGAAGGGGTCTGGGAGGTGGCAGCTGGAGGTGCTGGGCTAAGAGAGAAATTAACCAGGCCAGAGGACACGCAGGGCTTCCTGAGTGGGGCTGAGAGGTGGACCCAGAGTGGGAGGAAGAAAAAGCACAACCAGGGATACTACCAGGCAAGGTAAGAGTCTAAACAGGGACTGAGCTGGTTGGAAAGTCGAGATGTGGGGGACTGTTTCTAAATGACCTCTCTGCACTTCCTCAGAGTGGCCTTTGCCCCAGAGTGCTGTATGCCTGTGGTCCTCGGTCACCGTCATAAATGCCTGGGAGGACCGATACAATGCTTGGTCTTGACCACCATGACCACCATGACCACCATGACCACCAACGGTCATCAGCTCCATGCTTTGGGAGCCGCCAGGTGGGGTGTGGCGTGTACCGTGTCTCCCGTGAGACCTCGGTCATGGAGTCGAGGAAGCTTCCCAAAGAAGATGGGGAATGAAGTTGGGCCCACGAAGTCCCAAGAGGTGGACCCCTAAGAGCAGGGGCATTTCCACTGCCAAGGGATTAGTCCAAGGAAATAACCCCAAGCGGGGACACCAATAAATGCATGGCAGTGCCCGCAGCGGTGCTGTTCATAATGTGTCAAAATGGGAAGCCATCTAAATGCCTGACAATAGGCGGTGGCAGAATAAAA
Organism: Mustela lutreola; assembly: GCF_030435805.1. Taxonomy (NCBI): domain Eukaryota; kingdom Metazoa; phylum Chordata; class Mammalia; order Carnivora; family Mustelidae; genus Mustela; species Mustela lutreola. The sequence continues at coordinate 5,213,607 of NC_081303.1, read as the reverse complement.
TGTGACACTCTCTAGGCACTAAAATTGATGGAGAGAAATATTTAACAGCAGGGAACGATGGCCATGATTTATTGCTCAGTGAAAAACAGTTACGAAACTTAATGCCTGTATTCAGACCTCGAAGGACAGTCATGGACATACTAATGAGTCTCAGTGGCAAATTTGTAAAAAACGATTTTTGTTTTTGCTTTGTTCTTTTCTGTATTTTCCGAGCTTTCCACAGGAAGTATACTTTGACCTTGTGAACACTAAAAATGCGAAAAATATTTTCCTTTAAAGTGTGTGTGCTTTTGGTTCTAAAAGCAGAAAATTAAATCCAACCACTTTTAAATAAGAATAAACAGTGACCCAGCTGACTTCCAGGTCATGTTTTGCTTATTTCTAATTTTCTTTAGTCTTCTGGGGCAGGGGAAATGTTCTTGGTGGTAAATTGCTACTTTTAGGAGAAGCGTGAAATAATGACAAGAAGATAGCAAGTGTGGCTGGTATCTGTCTTGGAAACTATCCTGATCTCTCTGAATACCTGTTACCTTGGAACATAGAACTAAAACAAGACATGGGGCTGAGCGAGGGAGCCCGGCATAGCAGAGCCCTGGGCTGGAGGCTGGTCCGGGTTGCAGATCTAGAATCACACCCTCACAACAGACTTAGAAGCCCCATCTCCATCCATGACCTGACTTCACATGCACCATATTGCAGGCTCTGCCCCCGGCTTCAGGACAGCCACCTCCTTTCTCAGCAAGATAGAGATTGGGACCTAGGAGATCATCTACCAAGCAGAGGTTCTATGATGCAGAAAGGGAAGAGAGATGGGACCAGAAAATCCTTCTTCACCATTTTACCCAGGGCTGTCCTGGCCAATATTCTACTGAGGACCTGGCCTTTTCTGCTTGGTGCCTAATGGAGACCCTATTGCTGACGGGTGACAGGTGCCAGCAGCTTAGCCTTGGGTGTCCTGGTCTGTGCAGCTTTCTGCCATTCCTCCTGTGCTCTAGCCTGTCCTGTAGCCCTTGCCAAAGAGCTGCCTTCCCATCCACCCATCTGTTCACACTTCAGTCTCACTGTGGCTCCTAATTTTGGTTGGTTGCGCCCCAAGACAGATTAGCTGTTGAAGTAACAAGGCTTTGGCATCTTTCTACAGGAATCCGTGTCTTCACAATCCTTCATTCTAGAAAGCTCAGGTCCCCCTGGCTGAGGCCAGGTCAGAGGGCCTTGAGGGGCTAGGGAGGGCGCAGACTTCAGGGTAATTGGGAGACCCACAGAGGTCAGCCGCAGGCACCCATGGTCTCTGGCATTCGCAGAGATGCACCTCAGGAGCTCCATTTGGGATTTGTACTTTCCTGTTCAGGCATTCGTTTTGTGTGTGTGTGTTTGCTTTTTTAAACTTATAGTAACAGAAAACATTCATTACACTACTACTAGGTGTGTAGCTCCATCCAGGCCCTATGACCCAGGGACTCTTCAAGGTAGGTAGAGCTATCTTCATTTTATAAAAGAGAAGATAGTTTGAGGGGTTGAGTTACTCACCTAAAGTCACATAGTTAGGCAGTGCCAAAGCCAGAATTTCAGTGTGGGGCTGATTGCCTCATAAATCTCTCCTCTTTCCACTTCCTAGTGAAACTGACCTCAATCCCACCATCTAGATGGAAATGCAGGTGGAAAAGGAAGGAGTCACTTACCGACGGTGGACATCCAGCATCAAGCTACTGCTTTCCCTACCTTTTGACTGTTCCCCCTTGGGAAGAGCCTTTCCAAAAGCCATGATCATAGGACATCCCTGAAGTCATCATTTCAACTAAAGATGGGAAAGTGATTAGCAATGGATTGTTAGCCTCCTGTGCTGGTCAACTTAAAGGCCAAAATGAATTTTGGCTAGATTGGATTGTCCCTCATAGCCTAACCCATTACTGAGTGATTACAAACAAAAATTATTTCTTCAGTCACTGGGCCTCCACCAGGAGCAGATTTTGCCTGCTGCGGTATTGGCAATGTCTGAAGACATTTTGGGTTGTCACAACTTGGAGGTGCTACGGGGATCTAGTGTGTAGAGGTCCGGGATTCTGCTAAATATCCTACCACGCACAGGACAGCCCCCCACAGCAAAGATCCATCTGACTCCAAATGTCATGGCACAGCAGCTGAGAAACCCTGTTGCAGACGCTTAATTCAAAGGGATACGACGCAACTGGAGCTTAATTCGATATCAGGAAGAGCAGCTATTTTATTTCTGGGCATTTGTTGTGTTCGCTGTGGCCAAGGGTGTCCATATCCTGTTCGGCTAGTCAGTGGGCATTGTGTGTTTTTCCCAGTTTGTCTTACTCAAGAGTGGTCCATGGAATTTACTTAGTGTTTCTTTGATTTTTAAAACCAAGAGTGGAAAATTTAACCTCTGGGAGGAAAAAGAACAGAAAATGAAAAATATGTGTAATAATGGAAGATCGTGTACAAATTTTAGTAGTGTGAGTTCTCCTCTATAAGGTTACTTGGCCCCCTGCACACCACCCCTCTGGGCAACAGGTATGTGCAACTTGTAGGAGGAGATCTTGGGTTTGGATCCAGAGGAATGGATTTCACATTCCTAATCTACCAACAACTGATCTTGAACAGATCACCTTCTTTAAGCTTTAGCTTCTCCACCAGTAGGAGGGGGCTCTGCCTGCAGATCCCAGCGAGCTGTGGCTTCCTCACAAAGTAATTTAATAAAAGCACTTGGCAAAACTACAAAGTATGATCTCATTGTTTGCATGAGTTGATCACGCACACATGGAAGACTTCTCTTCATGGGCGTGTGGATAATCTGTATCCTATCTTCTCACGGGATTGCTGGCTCTGTTAGTTTCTCTTGGGTGATTCTCCTATTTCTTATGCCACACTGGAGAGATACTCTCTATAGCATGAAATGAAGCACTGAACTCAACTTATCTTAATCATGTCCCAAAGGACATTACTGCATCTGAGAAGACAGTACCTCCCATTACAAGAAGGCTAGGACCATCGGGCAGACAATATTTATGATACAGCTTTCTGGTTTCCAAGTGACGGAGTCTTGACATCCCTCTATGCTTTATTGGTCCTATAGCAGTTCTCCCTACTTTGAGCCAAATTCTCACTGCTCTTTAATTCTTGTCTGATTCTGTCTTTCCTTAACTGACAGGATGCTGGATTTTCACTTTCAAAATCAACACAATTTCAAAGGTTATAAAAAAGTTTAGAAGAGCCCATGCCACACTTTCCGTATAACTTGAGCTTCTGCTGTGAATTAGAGAAGTGTCCTGTACATGTGTCACTAATGAACTTCCCTCTGATGATCTCAAAGCCCTTGTAGTGATTCTGACACACATGGTTTCTCATAACTGCTCCCTTTTCTTGCCTGTAAAGTCCTGTGATGCAGAGGAGAATTATTTTGAGAACTAATGAGCTATCATTTGTGATGGGCTATGAGTTCCTGAGAATAGAAACTCCTATGACTAAACTCTCCATGAACAGAGCAAATCAGAGAAGAAGAACAGACATCTTTATTGCTCGGGCTGGCCGAATCACTCCGGGTTTTCCCTTTCACATCAGTGAGTGGGCATTGGCCTTGAGGGCGGGCGCCATTTTTGTTTGAAGCTTGGCACCTGTGCTAGCTGCTCCCTGAAGTTGGCCCCCCTCTCCAGCTGTGTGGGTGCCTGAGGAGGCCACCACTGGTGTCTCCCTGGTGCTAGGGGAGGAGCACATGCAGAGGTGGGCAGACACTTCCTGATGGGGTCTCTTCTCAAACCCAGAGGTGGAAACTGGGGCACAAGTAGTAGTGAAGGTAGGCTTGGACCCAAGCATTTGACTTCTGATCATTGCTCTTAACCAGGGGTTGGCAAAGCATGGCCCGTGGCCAGATCTGAGTGGCTGCATGTTTTTAAATAGTTTTACTGGAACATCACCATGCTTGTTGGTTTATAGATGGTCCCTGGGCCCTTTTGTGCTACACCAGCGGAGTGGAGTAGTTGTGAAAAAGACCATATGGCCTATAGAGCCTAAAATGTTTACTACCCGGTCCTTTGGAGAAAAAGTTTGCTAACCACTGCCTAACCACTGGGTTTCATCTGAGGGAGCCCCATGGCAAATACTTAATGCATATAGGGAACACAGAGAAATAAATATCAGAATTCCTGCTTCTCAAATCTTTCCATTGGCAAAGCAAAGCATAACTACACGAGAAGTTAATTAATAATACAAGAGTCAGGTGACGACATGAGTCAGCAATCAAGGATAGCACAGTGCGATGATCTTATGAGCTGGCTTTCTGGTATACCAACGCTACAGTCCTGGGCGCCAAGCCCAGCCCTTTTCATGCATTACTGGGTTTGTTCCTCACAAAACCCCTGTGAGGTAAATATTAGTATACCCACATCTCACAGGTGACGGGTGCCAAATCCAGAGAGCCTTTATGTGTCCCCAAGACATACTGCTAGAAAGTACTGAAGGCAGAGTTTGAAACCAGCAATGAGGCATCAGAACCCAGGCTCCCATGGAGTGGACAGACAGTGAGTTGCCTCAGAGGCTGAGGAAGGACGGCTTGACTGCGGGATGGGGTGGGCTGCAAGGGTGGGTCTAAGCAGCACCAAGGGGTGGGGGAGAAGAGTCCGAGAGACCGTCCGCTCCACCCCCATGGAGGAAGACCGTGCGACACACTGTAATGAAATGAGAAATGGTTGCTAACAAAAAGAGAAAAGGAACCATGAGAGTGTATTATTTTCCTCATGAATATCCTTTTACCACATCTTCTTATACCTTATACCTTCTTATACCTTCCTAATTCTCACCTCTGACCCCCTCTTTCTCTCACACGCGCGCACACACACACACACACACACATACACACACACACAGAGCAGAGAAAATCGAGGTCATCCCCAGTCCCGACCCATACACCTGTGTTGTCAACAAACAGGTCTCACTAGAATGAAAACTTTTTCTTGGGGCGCCTGGGTGGCTCAGTGGGTTGGGCCGCTGCCTTCGGCTCGGGTCATGATCTCAGGGTCCTGGGATCGAGTCCCGCATCGGGCTCTCTGCTCTGCGGGGAGCCTGCTTCCTCCTCTCCCTCTCTCTGCCTGTCTGCCTGCTTGTGATCTCTGTCTGTCAAATAGATAAATAAAATCTTTAAAAAAAAAAAAAAAGAAAACTTTTTCTTAACTGGAACACATTCATGTACCCTCTCCTTGTAAGTCAAGGCTGGGCCTTCACCCAGTTTCTCAAATGCTCATCGACTGAAGAAAGCTACAGAGAGAAATGACCAATTCCTAGGGATTCTTCCCAGGGAGAAGAGCTTTGAAGCATTTCTTGACTCAGAACAGAAGTAGGACCACCCGGCCTCCCAGCCGAGGCCCCCCAGCAGCTGTGACCTGGAAACGCAACTGTGTGTTCTCCCGTCCCCAGCCGAGGAGACCACGCAGAAGGCGGGAGGGGCCCGCCACGGCTGCTGCCAAGTCCCCTGCTCGTTGAGACCCCGGCGACGGCAGAGCTGACACGTCAGAGCTGAGGCAGGGACCAGGAGGCCGGGGAGCCAGTAGGACTATCTAAAATGCAGACCAAGCCCCAGTGCTCGAATTACCGTTCAGACTCATTTCAAGATTGCAGAATGTGCTGGCGATGTTTTTCTAAAGGGCAACCCCGGTGCTCCCGAGATGGGAGGCACCCTCCCTTCTGACATACTTATTCCATTTTCCGGAGGTAGGGAGGGGACAGCGCTGGCTCAGCAGCCCTGTAATCTGCATCTGTAGCACCCATTTCAGCAGGGGCGTGAGAGCCACCTTGCTTGGAAATGAATGTTTATGTCTTAAGCTGGGAGGGTCTTTGCTAATTTCAGGATGCGGATGGCAAAGACCCCTGTGCCTTTCTTGGATGTTCACATGACTCTCCTCCCCCCACTGAGCCCGTCATGGTGAATGGCAATCAGTGTTCAAAACAAGTAAATTGAGCCATCATGGAAAGAACTTGGGGGACGCCCCCAGTCTCTCTGCCCCAGGACTCACCCCGAGGGTGCGGAGTGAGGGTCCCAGGATTGCAGTGGGAGGCTACTGGGAGCACTTGGGTGGGGACATGATGTTCTGTTCCACCAGATCTGTCCTTTTCAACTCCATTCTCCATGTGGCAAACCAACCCCAGCACCCCCGCCCCCACTCCCGCTGAAGTTCATGAGACATGTGGGGCTTTACCCCCACCCAGAAACGACATGGTTCGTGGCGGGTCGCAGGCTGCCTGGGTCGCACAGCTCTGGTATGTGCTAGCCGCACGCCACTGCCTCAGTTCCCCCCTGCAAAATGAGGACGGTGGTAAAAGTGCCACAAGATCAGATGACCTAATATATATGAACGACACACGAAGTGAGTTCCTCTCCAGGAAGGTTAGCTGTCCCTGCCGCTTGTGTCACTTTACTAAACCAGTCCGACCCATCCAGCAGCCCCTGGAATGTGAGAGTTAGTGTGCGATTTCTCCAAGTGCAGCAGCCAGGAGTTCCCTCACGGTGATCAGACATTCAAGGCCCAAATATATCCAGGATGAACCGAGGCAGGGCTGTGCTCTGAATTTTCTATCACTGATGTTTCTGACGATGAAATATATTGTTAAAATACACTCTCTTCACTAATAGGAAAATGACTTGAATTTCTTTCGCTTGCTTTAACCTTCTCTCCCCAACTAGATGCACCTAACAGATGTCCCACGACTATGAGTGGTGGGTTTGGTGGCAGGAATCTTCCATCAGTGGGTCACTGTCTTTGTGGTCACCACGGTCCTGGACAATGTCAGCAGAGAAGAAGCCAGTGGCCATCCAGACGAAGGCATTTACCTTTCCCTCCTGAAGGGGGTACAAGGCAGGAGGGTGGGGATTCCAGGGGAAAAGACATCACAGAAAACCCTGGAAGGGAAATCCTTCTCAGTCCTAGGACTCAGTCCTGCGCATGCTAGGGAGGTGAACAACCAAAAGGAGAATCTGGGCATGTCTCTCTTTAAGAAGATTAAGCATGGATTCTATGAAAATTCAATAAGTGAAAATTCAACAAGTAAAAATAGTTAAATTAGAAAATAAATCCTGAGGTGCCTGGGTGGCCTCATCGGTTAAGCGTCTGCCTTAAGCGTCTGTTGGGCTCCCTGCTCAGCGGGGAGGCTGCTTCCCCCTCCCCTCCCCATCACCCCCACTGGTGCTCTCTCTGTTTCTCACATAAATAAATACAATCTTAAAAAAAATAAAAGTAATAAAAACAAATGAAAAAACAGAAAATAAATCTTCACGTTACTAAACAATTCAACAACACTCTCCCAAGTATATTTTCAGCTCATGGAGGTGACCTGTTTGCCACCATCGGAGCCTTCACGGGCAGGCTGAGCTAATAGCATCCAGCCTCCTGAGCTCTCTGTGGTTGTTATTCCAACACGCTGTGCCTATTCCTAGGCACCTAAGACCCAAGTGACCAGCTCAGGAAGCATCATTTACTTACAGCTGGGCAACCTGCCCGGCAACCTGCTGGCCCAGAGGCATGAGAGCCAGAGCAAGAATCCAGAAGTCTTTGGTTCAAGGACTGGCTCTGCCACTTGCTTGCTATGTGACATTCAGCTGGTTTACTGGTTTCTTGGGCAAGCATTTCCTCCCTGGTAAAATCTGGAAGTGGAACTTGAAGATATCTATGCTCCCCAGCTCAGATATCCTGTGATTCGACCACATCAGTCCACCCCACTTTGATCATAGACAGTCTTCTCAGAGAGGCTCCACGTCCTCTTCCTGTCACTGCAGGTAAAATTCAGTGGCAGCAGCCCGACTCCCACCCCCACCTAATCATGATGTGACCACGAACCCCTTCTGATAAGACAGTAGTTCCACAAAGTGAGAGCTGCATTCTTGGCGACTTTGCAAAATTGATTTCTCATGGGAATAAGTGTAATTAATAAATAATAAGTGCACATTATTTTTAATAGTGCACATAAATTGAAGCGTTAATTTTTTGTATTGCATTATTTTGAATTTGCACAGTTCAAAATCCCATTATGTGTAACTTGTGCATTCCCTCTGATTTTTTTAAACCTTCAAGAGAGGGACTGGAGGTGGTAGGAGAGATAGGTGATGGCACAAGGTCAGACTCATTGGGCAAAGACCAGGGGTTTGAAGGAACCTTGCCATAGAAGCATCCAAGACCAAGGAGATGCCCTAGAGAGGACCTAGGTCCTCCCTTGGGTGATCACTCTGTACTGACTTTGAGATGATTAGCCAATTTGGAAGTTAGATTTCTTTTTCTTCTTCTTCTTCTTTTTAAATTGAAATCACTCCCGGCTTGAATGCTGCCAAAAAATGTTCAACCTCCAAATTAAAAATGTCTAAATAGCCAAATCCTCTCTTCATCCTTTGGCACAAAGGAGCCATTTTGTGTTCTTCAAAATGGCTGACAGGAATTTTCTGAGGAAGCTATGGTCTGAAAACAAACCAGGGATTAGATCAGCTTCAGGTCAGAGACATTGTGTTTGCAGCCACAGCTAGAAGCTAACGGATGTGTTTTTCCCAAACCAATGAAATCAAGAAATAGCCACGAAGATTAAAAAAAAAAAAAAAAAAAAAAAACCTGTTCTCTAAATCTTCCCTTCCACATCCTCCCTGCTGGTCCCCTTTAGATTGTAAAAGTTTGTGATTATAACTTTATTCACAACCCATTTCTCGTTTTCAAGTAGCTCCCTTTCTAAGATGAGATCGCAAAGCTTTGAAAATTGGAGGCGCTCCTCCCCTCACCCCAAAGAGCCATCCTTGACGAGGTGCTCTGTCGAAGCAGAAGAAATTTGCTTTATGGCAGCTTCCCTTGCGGAATTATGTATGGGGACATTTAACAATACAGCATTTGCAATGGGCAGGTGAGAGCTGGCCAAGTTTTTGAAGGGGATTTCACAGACCAGGTCAGCAGGGAGATGGACGGGCGAGCTGCAGCGGATACAATTATCTGACTTTCTGAGCTGTTCTTTTGAAGCCTCTCCACTTAATAGAAAGAAAAAGAATAATCCTCTTTGCCAACCTTTTGTAGCTCAATCTTTATTGTTCCCACTAAAATCCAAAGAAAACGGACAAGATTCATTTTGTCCAGAAAGCATTTGTGTATTTTATGTAGGTCTGAGCTTTGAAGCATTGATAGTTACGTGAGAGAAAAGACAAAGATTTCCCTCTAATCGGAGGAAATCCAAGGGGGAATTTCTGAAGCTCTCTGGCCTAACTCAAAACAGTCCTGGGTGGCATCTCCAGATATACACTCCCTTTGCTACTGAACTCAGCATGGAAATTAGCACAGGCTCACAGAACGATGAAAATTAGGCCAGACCGTAAAGAAGCAAGTCTGTCGGCAAATTAAGACTTTTTCATAAAACCTGAGAACGTGACCTATGGGACCAGGGAAGCTTTCTTTTCCTTATAGGCTCCCAATCACTCAACATCCTTCTCCAAGATACTGGCCTGGTCAATGGGGCACTTGGCCAACCATCTGTAGGACTTTTTGACTCGGGGTGCATGAGAGGTGCTCGGTTAATATTCACTCACCGATACAGCCAGTAGCTGACCAGACGGTTTGAAAGAGTGGATATTAGCAATAACTATCAGTCTGGCAATACCAACCCTTGATGGCCAAAGTAGGTCATCAGAAACCACCTTATTGGGTTGCTTGCCGTTCTATTCTCAGGGCAGAAACAAGCATCGCATGCATTTTGACTATTTTCATCAGAACTCATAAGACAGCCGCTGTGGAAAGAGTTGGTGAGAATTTGGGGAGCTCGCAACATTTTCTGCTGATGGGTAAGTGTTCCTGAAACTACTTGTGTGCTGGGCTTCCACTATGAGAAAGGCTCACCATAGGGAACTAGTCGTGCTGGATTTTTAATTCTGAGTTCTAAGAACAACAACTTTTCCACCTTCTTTTGTCACCTCAATGCAGATGACAATGTCAACGGTGGGCCCAGGTGAGCCACACATATCTGGGCTTGACTGTATGGAGGAAGACAGGATTCCTACAGGTGGCCGTGAGGTAGAGTCAGCATTCTCAGTAGAGAGAGCTGGAAGAAAGGTGGAATGAAGGAACAAAAGAAAGACAGCAGGCTTACTTGGGAGATGGGGAGGTTGGGGGCCAAGAGATTCTGCATCTCTAGGGAGACCACCCCCACCTCTCGAGGATCCTAGACCTTCTAGTTTGCACAGAAGTTTTCTTGTCTCCCTTCTGCACAGAGTCCCTAGAATGTGACATCTCAGCCCTACTGTTCACCTCCCCAGATCGCCAGCTGTGAGTTCAACCAATGTTTGTCCTTCCTTCTTCAGAGCTGTCCTGCTGCCGCCTATCACCTCTTAAAGACACAGGCCATACACACAAAACCACTCACTGTTGTGCACAAAAACACGTATCTGCAGACGCGAGACCTGTCCATCAGCATATGCATGCGCTAGGCAGAGCAGTGCAGGAACACTGGGCGCACACACACACACACACACGCACTGGAACACACCAGAACACACGTACAGCACAGCATCTCATACCAGCACATGCACAGCACTCAGGCACAGACCCCCGCACCCCCACCAGAGCACTTGGGTAAACACACACAGGCACGGATGTTTGCCAGCACCCACCCTGAGCCACCACCTATAGGACCGGGCTTGGGGACAGGCTTCCCCATGGTGGATTCCCTTGGCTCAGATGCCTTCTCCCTGGGGCAGGTTGCTCTGGCCATGCTGCCTCCTGTGGCAACAGGCTACCACCCCCACCCATCCCCCCAGGTTGTTTTTTCTGTTCTTTCCCCTATAACACCTCTTCTCTCCAAGTCCCATCATCCCGCTCAGCCCACAGGAGGAAAGGGCAGTTCTTTTTTTTTTTTTTTTTTTTTTTTTTTTTAAAGATTTTATTTATTTATTTGACAGAGAGAAATCACAAGTAGGTAGAGAGGCAGGCAGAGAGAGAGAGGAGGAAGCAGGCTCCCTGCCGAGCAGAGAGCCCGATGCGGGACTCGATCCCAGGACCCTGAGATCATGACCTGAGCCGAAGGCAGCGGCTTAACCACTGAGCCACCCAGGCGCCCCGGAAAGGGCAGTTCTAATGCAGGGCCGTCATTCACATTATGTCTTAGAACCAGTACAGTATTGCAGGGAGGGGACCTGGGGAAACACAGAAGCACACAGCTGAGCCTCTAGTATTTACAGTAATAGCGAGAAGGAAGAATTTGTCGTCTCCTAAATGGTGGTGGCAGCTTACATTCTGGGCTGTGCTCCCCGACCCTGAGGTTTGCCAAGGAAACGCACGCTTAGCCCAGTGCCCTATATATGTTCTGCAGAATCTCCTGAGTGCTCCTCTCCCCGGCCCTCCTCCCAGGCAACTTTGGGAAGGCAACAGATAGCCACATATTTGGTTCTTTAATGCACTTTTGTGCCCTGCCTTGGATTTCTTATCTTGGTTTGTTTTGGGCCAGTCAACAGCAAAAGGGTTTGCCCTCCCTGAGCTCAGATCAAGCAAGTGGACTCAAGGGGACGATCTGGCAAAAATAATTGAAAACTGATTACAGACATTTGTCATTCAGAGACCATCCTCCCACTCCTGGAGGGTCTTGTAAAAACAAAAACAAAAAACCCAAACAACAACAACAACAACAAAACACAAATCTCAGCTCAGTCTGTGTATAACGGTGCACTGTTGCTTTAGAAAACCTCACACATACAAAGCCTTACATTCTTACCAAGCAGATCAATTACAGTCTGTGACTTAGAATCAAAACCTCTCGATATCATTTACTTAAATTTTGCTTTATGATTTCATTTTCACATACAGGGAGGGCTGTGGTGGAGACAGGGCGCACATGGAAACGGCTTGATTGCACACGGATGGGCATCCCTCCCAAGACAAGCTCCCAGATAGATGTATTTATTAAGAGTAAAACAGATATGGGGCACCTGAGTGGCTCAGTCATTAAGGGTCTGCCTTCAGCTCAGGTCATGATCCCAGGGTCCTGGGTTTGAGCAGCGCATCGCATTGGGCTCCCTGCTCAGTGGGAATTCTGCTTCTCCCTCTCCCAGTCCCCCTGCTTGCGTTCCCTCTCTCACTGTCTTTCTCTGTGTCAAATAAATAAACAAAATCTTAAAAAAAAAAAAAAGAGTAAAAACAGATAAGATGGATTTTTCCCAGATTTGTGGGAAATGTGAGTTCAGAATTACAGTAGCATTCCAGAGAAAAACATAATTTCATATTAACAACCAAACATTTCATACTCAGCAGAAAAATTTATATTACGTGAGGATATTCAGCATCAAAATAACTATTTCTTCAAAAATTGAGAGGGAAATAGGAGTGAGTACTGACTAAAGGTAATACCTTCAGAAGTCAGCTTCAGAGCTCGGTCCCTGGGCGTATGCCATTGCAAACTGACGAGCAAGGACCTGGGCTGCACAGAACATTTGAGAATGCATACCCTGAACAAGGGATCAGAGAGACAGTGTTTGGGGCCTGGTTCTGCTCTTAGGCAAGTCGTCAGACTTCTAAGCATAATTTTGTTTATTTGTGAAAAGAGAATCCTACTCCTTTATCTGCCACCTGCCGTAGAATTTGATGAGAACCAAGTGAGGAAGGCACTTTGTGAATATAAGGGTCTGACTGCATCAAGTGACCGGCAGTCTGGCCTGGGCGGGCAAGGATCCTGCCTGTCCTTGTTCAAATGTTTTCTATTTATTTTTTTCCCCTTGAGCCTGAAAATTGGTTGCTGAGTAGCACAAATCATAACAAGTAAGAAGAGGGGACAGTGGACGCTCCTAAGGTTTCCCCCTCTGCAAATTTGGCTGCTTTAGACAGCAATCTGCTTTCTTTTTTAATCCGTTCTTACCAACAAAGTCCTTGGGGGGCCCCGATAAATCTGCAGTCAATGCACAAGCATAAGGGACATGCCAGAAAATGTTGGATTTCGTCCTTGGATTTTTCACAACAGAGGCTCCCGCTGGAGAGTTAAAAATACGTGATAAGGTGGAAGCCCAGATTTAAAAAAAAACATTTGGAGCTGCAGGGAATCATGAAGTTTAGTTTCTTAATTCCGTGAGCCAATACCAGGAGGATGGGGGGCTGATCAGTAAGTGTTCTTAAGAATTTTGTAATTTCAGGGCACCTGGGTGGCTCAGTTGGTTAAGCGGCTGCCTTCAGCTCAGGTCATGATTTTAGGGTCCTGGGTTTGAGCCCCACATCAGGCTCCTTGCTTGGCAGGGAGCCTGCTTCTCCCTCTGCCTACTCTGCCTGCTGTTCCTCCTGCTTGCGCTTTCTCTCTCTCTCTGTTAAATAAATAAATAAAATCTTAAAAAAAAAAAAAAAAACCAACCAAAAAACTTTGTAATTTCAAGAATACATGCAGTTCATTTTGTAGGTAAAAGAGGTGTTCAACTCTCTCCTTTCTTGTCTCATAGATGAGAAGCCAAAGCCCAGACAGCGCTCTCTGCTCAAGTTTGCACAGCAATTTAGCAACAAAGAAAAAGAAAAGTATTACTACTTGTGTTTCCAGCTATTGTGTTGGGAAAATCGCGTTCTTTCTCTTTTGCAAGTTGGGAGACTCAGGCCCCCAGGATATCGGCTACTGCTTTTCGAGCACCTTCTGTGTGAGGTTTTATTTCTGCTCCCCATGCCCGCAGGAGGCAGACATCACCACCGCCATCTTGCAGAGGAAGAACGGGCTCTGAGGGCCGGCAGCTCCCCTCAGTGAAAGGCTGAGAAGGAACCACCGCTTGAATCCAGATCTTTCTACCTCCAGGCCCTCTCTTTCCTTCCTCATGTTAGTGCTATAGAGAAGACCTACAGAAGAACTGCAGATGATCAGAGTTGGGAAAAAATTCTCTTTGCTCCATGATTGTTTTCAACAGAAGCCTCGAGAATCCTGTGAAACGTTCTTTTACGTTAACCAGTTCTTTTCCTTGTCAGTCCTGGAGAAAGTAGCCCAAGGACGGAATTCAAAAGAAATTTTAAGAGCTATGAAAGTAAAGATTTTCTTGCAGGATTAGCTACAATAACAAAAATTAAAAACAGCCCAAGTGTCCAACAATAAAGAAGTAGGAAAATACGATGCATAAAATGGAAATTTTACTATGGAAATTTACATAGTAATTAAAAACAATCGTGCGGGATAAGCAAAAAAAAAGTGTTCATGATGGATTACTAACAGAAAACAGTGCACGGAAATGCTTTTATGATGGTAACTACATAAAGATATGTATACACTTATAAGAAATATTGGAACGGCACACAAAGAAGTAAAAACAAAAAGTTACTGGGCTAGCTTATAAGATTATGGATTTAAACAATGTGTAACTTCCACAAATGGGTTTATGATATTTTTATTAAAATACTTCAAATTAAGAGGGGGGGAAACAGCGATAGCTACTTGGAACATTTAGTTAGTAACTGAGACCAAATCACACTACACTGGTTAGGCGACCTGCTTGTTTCTTCTTTCCATATTTTGAGGCAATTGGATACTGTGATTTTTGCCATAATCCACAAAATTATTTTTCTGCTGGTACCCCTCCTTAATTAGTTTTCTTAAAGTTTATTGGTCAACATTTCCCAACATTTGATAGCCTTGTTTGTTTTCTGCATTTCCCCTAGGGTTTAAACCAAGTCAGAAAAATTAATGTTTTTCTTTGCTTATCGATTTATTTTTTGAGATAAAATATTATTTGAATCATATGAAATCATCTTGTTCGTAGGTCCAAAACAAACATTGGAAATTTTATATAAAAAAATTTTAATAACAGCAGGTTTTATCTTAAACCATCCTTGCAACGCATTTTGAATCATTTTGTTCACTGCCCTGTCTCCTCCACGAGCTTAATTTTTTGTTTGTTCGGTTTAGATTTAAATGCTAAGTTCTCTAGAAGAAACGTCCAAATAATGCCACTCCAGTATATTCCCCAGCCAATAAACCATTAAAGTTAATTTAATTTAATTTAATTTAATGGAAACATCTAGATTCCTTTCATTCATTCACTTTTGAATTCATTCAACGAATATTCATTGTGCGTGGACTCGACTCCCGGCAGGGTGCTAAGCTCTGGACACCTCGCTGAGCAAGGCTAAGGACTCCCTTCCCTCAGGGAACACACTGGTTTTTCAGGCCGGGAGGAATGGCTAAATAAAGCAGTGACTAAACAATTCATTTCAACTAAAGTGTCAAGTGACTGGTGTGATTATTTTTTTAACCAAACTGACTGAATGTTTGCTCAAATTGATTAAATCTACCATCAGCTCAGCGTGAATAAGAGCTAACGTTGGCCCAAGCAGAGAAGAAGTCTGTGTCGAATGATCCCTGCTGTTTATTTAATCCATTAGCTGGCATCGGTACACACACGGCTCAGGAGAAGAAAGATTCCCGAAGCCCGCGTTTGGACCTCTCTAATGCAAAACATTTCCCTAGTCAGTGCCTTAACCCTTCTAAATAAAACACAAGACATGATGCCTGGGGACTCCGGAAAGTAAAAACGAACATCCAGTAAAAGTTAAGTCTAATTTTTTAAAGACAAAGGCAAACAGAAAGAGAATTTTCAACACATACAGTGGGGGTCGTTCCGAAGCACGAGCTTCCCAGGACGGGGGCCCCTTTCACACAGCTGTGGCTGTGGTCTGTGAGCCAGCAAGGGTGGGGAATGCCCAGGGAGAAAACGGAAGTAGCGCATCTGGATGAGAAGAGCCAGGTGATTGGATGTTGGTGAAAATACCACCGAGGCAAACTTTGTCCTGCATCACTCAGAAGCTCCCCTCATACCCAGATCCCAGCACTTTAGCAACGAGAAGTTTGCATTTAACAATCCCGTCCCTGGGCAAGCACACTAAGCTTCCAGCCTCAAACCCGGGTGGCCATCGTGACCAGCGACGACCTGGAGGATTTTGTCTCGCACCCTCCCCCCATTTATATTGCATATTTTGGAGCACGTTCTTACTTCGCGGGAACACCCCCAATAGAACAAATTGTCTTAGGAAATAAATATGGCGGTTCTAATGCTCGTCCCGTGACCTGTCAAAGCTTGGATGCTTGTTCACGATTGGGCCCACCGCTCAGCTAGAGCCCCACAATGTTCCTGTGCTAGATGGGTATGCTCAGAACTCGAAGGAGGGATGAGTTGGATTTCAACAGATGGAGAGAATGCCCAGTGCTGTTTACAAAACAGTTGAGAGCAATTTAAGAATTCTAACCATGGGTTTCCATTTCCTGTTGCTAGATATTGAGAACAAGAAAACAAACCATGATGTAATAATGGTAATAATTAATACCATTTCCATGTTTTGGCTGTCTGCTATGGATCAAGCACATTACATTCATTTCCCATCTTCACAACTTCACAAGGACAGTCATCCTTACTTCAGAGGGGAAAAACTAAGACCCAGAGAAGTCAAGCAACTTGCTTAAGGTTGCACAGCTAGGAAAGCGGCGGCACTGGGATTCCATCTGTGATTGACCTACTTTTGCTACCACATCCAGCTGCCTCCCTAGAAGTGGAGCATGGGAGTCTACAGTCCCTAAGATTTTGTGTCACAGCTGCATGCCCTTGCTTCACAAGACAATGGCCACATAGACCATGGAGTGCGTTCTGGGCCACTGTGGGGTAGGGAGTTATAGGAACTGAGTAGCTGGCGGCACTGCAGGCAAATTAGGCCTGTGCCGTTAAGCACACCACCTTTGTCGCTTCCAGCCGCAGACCCCGGGGACCGTCCTGGCAGACTCTCACCCAGGGACACCTCCTCATGTAGACAGACTAGGTCATTATTTGCTTTGCTCCTCATGATCTGGACATTTCCATAAAGGGCAAGTGGAAAAATCTTAGTAAAAAGTGGATTTTAAAAAAGGAGGGTGGTTTGGGGATGGGTGACTTAATTGATCAAGAACAGAGAGAAGACCTCAACTCAGATTCTGTCAGCAGTCTTTCCGCCAAATGAAGTCGCAAAGGCAACACGGTGCCGTTTGCAGCCCTCGCGGTTAAAGACCCAAATCTCCCCTCACCCCACCACATCTGGGCGAGACACTTGGAAGAACGTTCATCTAGGAGCCTTCTCTAGGAGTCGCTGAAATGTCCATCTCCGCCCCAGCAAAGCAAGGGGCATGGAAAGATGAACAGTCCAGTCGATCTAACGTTCCCCTCCTGGGCGCCATTTGTGGAGATGGGCACAGTCCCCATCCAGTCTGCTGGGTGGGGTTTTGTTTGCCACTCTTGGCAGCCACCACCACCCAAGCAGCCTTTCTTTTTCTCCTCTAACCCTACTTGGCTGCGCCCTTGGCCCCAAGGCCAACACAAACGGACCGGTGAGGAAACCCTTTTTTGGCAGAAATATCTCCGTGGCCTGAAGCCCAGGGTCTGAGGCTGTTGCCGTCCACTCTTCCCTGGAACTCGCTGAGCTCACAGGCTGTCGTGGTCGTCTTGTCCCCTGCACACAGGATGGGCTGCCTCAGGCTTGCTGAGAGCCCTCACCCCACAGCGCCATGTGACTCATACCCGACAAAGGCTTTTCTGAGAAGAAAGCTGCGATCGTACAGAAATCCCCACGATCGCTTAGTCCTCAGAACCCCTGAGGCACCAAGCTGAGGCTGTGCCACGTTCCCTGTCAGGAGCAGAAGCGCCAACGGCCTCTCCAGCCCTCCCACGGTGGTGGCTAAACGCTCTCCCGCGAGGGGGAGGAAGGTCGTTCGTGGTGACAACCCTTCCCGTTTCCCCAGATTCAAATACAGGTGGTCCCGTTTCTTCTAAAAGTGCCGTGGCCCAACCCCTCGAGACAGTCTGTTTTGTTCATTCTTTTCACATGTTCTGCGCATTACCTGGCCTAGGGCACACGCTGGGAGTGAAAGGGTTCTAGAAAAGCCAGGCTCCCATGAGCTAAAACAAGGCGAGGGTTGGCTGGTAGTCACAGTGGCGACGGAACAGGTCACATCCTCTCATCCGTGCCTGCATTCTGTCAGCATCTCTAGCTTTCTGGCCTCGGACGGACGGAGAGCGGCTCGCAGTGAGGGGCGGTGGGTGAGTCACGAAGCCCGCCATGGGTGTGTCGCGGGGCCGCCCTTGGCCACGGACGTGGGGGCAGCCATGACA
This sequence comes from Mustela lutreola, assembly GCF_030435805.1. NCBI lineage: Eukaryota > Metazoa > Chordata > Mammalia > Carnivora > Mustelidae > Mustela > Mustela lutreola. Next base: position 5,195,525 of record NC_081303.1, on the reverse strand, counting down.
GAGCTGCGTGGGGACACGCGCCCCGAGGAAGACCCCTTCCGTCCTCCGCTGACCCCGCTGCTCAGTCCCTGCCCCTCCAGTGCTCTGACCCCGGCTGACCACCGAGAGGAGCTTCTGTTGGAAAGGGAGGAAGGAAAGGGGCTGAGGGACGGAGCCAGCGAGGAGGTGCCGGGCCTGCCGAGATCCTCGCTGTCCTTTGCTGCACCCTGGGCCTGCCTCAGTCGCCTGCCTTCCCCTTCCTCCCCGCCCCTCCCCCCCCGTGGGCTTTCCTCTCTCCTTTTATGACTAGAAATACCTGTCCCTGGGGCAGGTGTGTTCAAGCCGCTGGCCCTGAGCCGATGCCGGTCCCGCCGGATCCTCCCGGCTCGGCCGCCCCTTGACGTGGGGAGAACAGGACACCAAAGACGCTCCAGCTCCTCACTCGCCCTCCGCTACGTCCCCCCAACACACACACACCCATGCACAGAGTTTCTAGACGCTCCTTGCCATCGATACGTCGGCCTTACCTGTAACCGGGAGCTGTGCCTGCAGCAAGACCAGAGAAACCAGCACCTTCCACGCCATCTTGTCCTTCCCCCCAGGATGGTGCCCGGACGCCGAGGCCGTGGCCGCCATGGCCGGGACGCGAGAGCAGGGGAGCCCGCTGGCTTTGTTCTGCCGCTGCCTCCTCAGGAAGTGGAGGACTATGGGGCTTTGAGAGGCTCACACCTGCCAGCGGGGCCAAGAAGCTCACACTCCCCCTTTCGGTTCACAGGCAGGAAGCTCTGGAGGTTTGAGGGTTTGGGGCGGGTGTGGGTCTGAAATTTTGCCTTTTCTCTCACTTAACGATTGTTTTACTCCCCTTTTCTGGTCGAACTTTTGTCAAATGTTTATCCGATTCCTGTCTTGGTTGGTGAAGTCAGTCCCAAGGCCAATAGGAGCTCACATTGCCTGTGTGAGGACATTTGCCATTTCCCTAGACTTCCATATCTTCTGGAGGCTGGTGAGAGGGCAGAGCCCCGGATCCTGAGCCAGGATAAACACAGAGACAGAACCCTGGGCTCTGGTGCCCTTCCCTGCTGCCTACCCGCTGTGTGGCCTGGACAAAGTCACTGAGCGTCTCTGGGCCTCTGCGTCCTTCCCTGTGAAGCAAATTGCTGGGGGTAGATCTAACGTTGCAGATCAAAACTTGGCCTGGATTTGAACCACACGGTTTTCCAAAATTTATTTTTTTATTTTTTTGGTTCAAACACACTGTGATAGGGTACGCTGGGCCCTTCCTGCATGAGGAGGCCTCGGAAAACTGCAAGAAAGACTCGGATCTCAGAGCCCATTCATGCTCCGTTGGTACTTGACTGACAGCTTGCCCGGGGAGAGCGGTGAGTGCAGAGAAACATGACAGAAGAGGAAAGTAGGTGGTGACCATTCAGGAGGCAGCCTCCTTGCCTTTCTCATGAAAGCCTTGGGCCACCGTCATTTTAGAAGGGGGAGGGGGGGGCAGATCTGGAGCTTTCGACAGACAGAGCAGTTCCAGGAGCTCAGGGTTCCCGGAGGAGAGCTGAGTGCATTCTGCAGGAGGGTGTGGGCAGGGCTGGCTCCAGGGGTGGCCGTGGGTCCCCTGTGTGACAGTTATGACAGGTCAGAGCTGTGAGCAGGTTCCTGGCTGAGGACAGGGGAGGCCCGGGTGGACAGCGGGCTGGGCACCTTCTTCTGTGCCACCAGCCTCAGCAACACACATGAGCTCTCTGTCTGTCCCTGTCTCTCCATCCCTCCGGTTCAGAATTCCCCGCGTTGCTAGGCGGAGACGCTGGTTCAGGCTTCTTTTTCGGAGTGTGGGTGAAGTTTCAGAAGTTAGATGGTGGAAAGGACAGGGCATCCGAACCTCTGTTCCTCTTGTGTTTCCCGCTCTCCTTTCCATCATGGAGGTCAAGCCGACCTGCTAGTGGGAGGGGTGATCTGTGTGTTATTTCCTGATTTAATTAAACAATGGGAAAGCAGGCTTCTGAAATCGTCAAAGGATCCCTTGTGGGGGTTCATGTTTTCCTCTTCTGTGAACCACTTTCTAATATCAGAAATTATTTTTTAGAGGCACCTGGGTGGCTCAGTCCTTAAGCATCTGCCTTCGGCTCAGGTCATGATCCCAGAGTCCTGGGATCGAGTCTCACATCAGGCTCCCTGCTCAGCAGGAAGCCTGCTTCTCCCTCTCCCGCCCCCCCTGCTTGTGTTCCCTCTCACTGTGTCTCTCTCTGTCAAATAAATAAATAAAATCTTTAAAAAACTAGAAATTATTTTTTAAAGTAAAGCACAGCTGTAACCGGGTGCAGTGCCCTTTGCGAGGGGGAGAAATGGAGAAGGAGGGTAGGTTCCGTAGGAGCTGGGAGGGAGGCTTGTGCTCCCAGTGTCAGCCTTCCCTGGCAGGGGTGGGGCGGGGGCTGCTGCTCACCTGGTGGCCCATCCTGGGCTCTGAAACCTGACCCAGTGAGTCCCTTGTGACTTGACCTGGGGAATTTATGAAGAAAACAGAATGAACCCTGGAGGGCGCCTGCATCCTTTGGGCTCGGACGACTCCACGGAGCAAAGGAACCCATCACCCGTGAGGCGTGTCAGGATCCCTGAGGGTCTGGGCTTTGCTTCCTGGGAAGAGGTTGTGTCTTCATCCTTATCTGAACCAGAGCTGTGCTGTCTGGTTATGGAGACCCAGATCTTTACGTGACCACGTCGTTATTATTCTGGTTATTTTAAGCAATATAGACATTGACTTTGAGATCCAAATACCAAAAGGAAAAACACAAGGTCAGATATATCTACGAGGACTGAATTGCGGCGTCTCTCACTAGTATGGGCAGCGTAGGGCTGCCCGGATGAGAAGAACACAGAGTTCTATTTGGATGGAAGTGAGCTGTGCCCACGGAGGGCTTCATTCTCCTCTTTCCCTTATCTCTCTGAAGGGAAAATGGAGCGGTGCCTGGAGCTTGGTTTCTGATTTGAAGGAATGGGAGACTCGAGATTTGAGAGCCGTGCTCCTGCTGACGTGGTGCTCCGTGCCAGCGAGTGAGGGTTTGAAGCCTGGACTTGGAAGCATGGGTGTTCAGGGAGGGTGTGGTCCGGGTCTCCCGCACACCCACACCGAGTCACTGGCTGGTCTGCCTCATTGGACCTGTTCCTGCCTTCTGAAGGTCAGCTTGACGTGGCTCGAAACCCGAGGGCATTGGAGGAATGTTCTGGAAGGAACCCGTGGGTGGACCAGTTAGATAAGCCCAGGGAATTCCAGAGCTAACAACAAACATGTTTCTGAGGCTGGAGATGGCTTCTCTGTGAGCAGCAGTGCGCTGGGGAGGAAAGCAGTCTCCGGGTCTTAGGAGTCACCATGTCAGCAGGTGTGGGCCTGGCAGGGGAGTCAGATCAGAGCTGGGAGGTGTGAGCCGTGGCGGTGGCCTTCGCTCTGGACACACGGGCCAGTTTGCTCCAGGGGCAGGGAGCAGGGCCCAGCCCTCCTGCTGCAGATGTGATAGGAAACTTGCTTCCCGTTGGGTTCTCAGGCCCTCATCTCAGCAGGGGGCTTGGTGGGAAGCAGCACCAGGCAGCATTCTGGATTCTTGCCCAGTGTGCCCCTTGCTTCCTTGGATGAGACACCACAGGTGTCCTCTCCTGGCATCTGTGCACTCCGCCGGCAGAAGCTCTTCTTCCAGAGCCACACCCCTGAGAAATCCTCCGCTCCTCTGTGCTGTATGGACGAGGCCCGTGTTCATTTGGAACTGACATCTCAGCTCCCGCCATCAGGTTCCAAGGGCACACGGCACACCAGTCCCTTTGAAGCTCTCGGTCCACATGGGGTCTCACGTGTGAGACTGAGACCGAACCTGGGTGGCTGCCGCTGCTGCAGGTTCCTTCCTGAAAACTGTGTGGCAAGGCTGGTCTGAGATGATGTCCCAGGAAAGAGGGCAGGTGCACCATTCTGCCCCAGCCCAGGAGGACGCGGGACGTCTGTCACAGGGAGGAGGGCTGTCTGTTTCCCAGGACCTTGGCCGGGGGGAGACATGGACCCTGGCATGCTTCTCTGCTCAGCTTTCTCAGGTGAGCTTATCAGGCAAGAGGAGGACGGGGATGCACTCCCCTGGAATCAAGGAAGGTGTCTGGTTCCAGGTTTCATGTGCAAGTGGATTCCTCTTATGGCTCAGTTTCCTGATGGCCTTCAGGGTGCAGCAGGGGCACCCATTGTTCCAGATTCCTGGCTGTGCAAGAGCTCTGGTCACCTTTTCCTCCAGGGCTCTGACTGGGAAATCGGAGGGAGTCCAAGGTTAAACCATCCATGCAGGCTTCCGTTTCCCCGTTGCCGAGATGGTGACTGTGATAACTGCTCTGGAAGTAGAAAGCAGCAGACGGGACTGGGGTGCTGAAGGTGGGGGCGCGATAGTGCTTGCTATTCACATGGGGACCAGGTGGGACTTCGCCAGGAAGGTGATGCTTGAGTCAAGATCTAAAGAAAGTGGGTGATATCACATCAGAAGCAATCGAAATGGAAGGCAAAGCATATACAAAGGCCCTGGGGCAGAAGCCTACCAGGTATGTCCAGAAGCAGCACAAAGGCAATATGGCCACAAGACAAGACTTAGGACATGATATCAGGGAGGTGACAGTAAGGTGATAGAAAGCCATTGCGGGGCCGTGTCCCCATGGGACCCTGTTTTACGGGGCCATCCTGGCTACAGTGTCGAGAACAGATGACACAAGGTTGAGGATGGGCAAGGGAGGTCAATGATGAAGCTTTTCCAGACACTCACAGGCTAGAGATGGGCTCCAGCGTGGGCCAGACAGGTGGCTGGGAAGGAGTGGTTAGTCCTATCCCAGGTACCAATTGAAGATGGAGGTCACAGGGTTTGCTGATGGGTTAGACATCAGGAATGGGAGAAAGGAGGAATTGAGGTACCTTTGAGCTCTTGTGGGTTGTCCTCAGTGAGGTGAAGGAGGAGGTTTCTGGGGTAGGAGGAGTCCTTATTCCACGTGCTGAGGAAGGTGCCTATGACCTCTGGTCTGCTGATTTTTGTGTCTGGAGGATGGTTAACAGGTACTCCCTCAGCAGCTTTCAAGGACAAGTCTCCCCCAATTTCTCAAAGTTCATGGTAAGACACCTGGCATTTTTGAAAGACCTACATTATTATCCAGCTCCGGTAGCAGGAAGAAACATGAAGAGGATTTCCCTCTTATGAGAAAAGTAAAAAAAGTGGGCATCACATTCAGCTTCTGTTTTGGGGGGAACCCCTACAGAGGCAGCGTGCACCCCAACCGGCTCCTTCCTGGAGCCGAAGGCAGCACCTTAACCCACTGAGCCACCCAGGCGCCCCTTCTACCTAGCTCTTAATTGGATTATTTGTTCTTTGGGTTTTGGGTTTGATAAGTTTCTTTCTAGATTTTAGATACTATCCCTTAATCTGATATGTCATTTGCAAATATATTCTCTCATTCTGTTGGTTGTCTTTTGGTTTGTTGACTGTTTCCTTGGCTGTACAATACTTTTCTATCTTGATGAAGTCCCAACAGTTCATTTTTGCTTTTGTTTCCCTTGCCTTTTGAGATGTGTCTAGGAAGAAGTTGCTGTGGCTGAGGTCAAGAAGGCTGCTGCCTCTGTTCTCCTCAAGGATTTCGATGGATTCCTGTTTCACATTTAGGTCTTTCATCCACTTGGAGTCTATTTTTGTGTGTGCTGTAAGGCAATGGTGCATTTTCATTCTTCCGCATGGGGCTGTCCAATATCCTGAACACTGAACACTGTTTGTTGAAGAGACTGACTTTTTTTCCCATTGGATATTCATTCCTGCTTTGAGGAAGATTCGTTGACCATAGAGTTGAGGGTCTCTTTCTGATTCCATCGATCCATGTGTCTGTTTATGTGCCAGTACCATACTGTCTTGTTGATTACAGCTTTGTAATAGAGCTTGAAGTCTGCAATTGGGTTGCCACCAGCTTTTTTTTTTTTTTTTTTTTTCCTCAACATCCCTTTGGCTATTCAGGGTCTCTTCTCGTTCTATACTAATTTTAGGATTTATTTATTCCAGTTTTGTGAAAAATGTGGGTGGTATTTTGATAGGGTTTGCATTGAATGTGTAGAATGTTCCAGGTAACCTAGAAATTTTCACAATATTTGTTCTTCCAATCCATGAGCATGGAATATTTTTCCATTTCTTTGTGTCTTCCTCAATTTCTTTCATGACTATTCTATAGTTTTTGAGTACAGATCCTTCTTTGGTTAGATGGATTCCCAAGTATCTTATGGTTTGGGGTGCAATTATATATGGGATGGACTTCTTAATTTCTCTTTCTTCTGTCACTTTGTTGGTGTAGAAAATGCAAGTGATTTCTGTGCATTGATTTTATATCCTGCCACTTTATTGAATTCTTGGGTGACTTCTAGAAATTTTGGGGTGGAATCTTTGGGGTTTTCCACATAATGTATCCTATTATATGCAAAGGGTGAGAGTTTTCCTTGTTCTTTGCTGATTTGGAAGCCTTTTATTACTTTTTGTTGTGCAATTGCTGAGGCTACAAATTCTAGTACTATGTTGAACAATAATGATGAGAATGGGCATCCCTGTCGTGTTCCTGACCTGAAGGGAAAAAGCTCTCAGTTTTTTCCCATTGGGGATGATATTCGCTGTGGGTATCTCATAGATGGTGTTTATGATGTGGAGGAGTGTACCTTCTATCCCTCCATGGTGAAGAGTTTTGATCAAGAAAGAATTCTGTAATTTGTTAAATGCTTTTTCTGCATCTGCATCTTTGGTTCTTGTTCTTTCTTCTATTAAGGTAGTATGCTACATTGATTGATTTGCAGTGGCCGAACCACACTTGCAGCCCAGGAATTAATTCGATTTGGTCGTGATGAATCATCCTTTTAATGTACTGTATTGGCTAGTATGTTGGTGATAATTTTTACATTCATATTCATCAGGGATAGTAGTCCATAATTTTCCATTCGGGTGGGGTCTTTGTCTGGCTTTGAGATCAAGGTAATGCTGGCAACATCAAGAGGTTAGGAAGTTTTCCTTCCAGTTCTACTTTTCTGGAAAAGTTTCAGAATAGGTATTAAATCTTCTTTAACTGTTTGGTAGAATTCCTCTTGGAAGCCATCTGGCTCTGGGCTCTTGTTTCCTGGGGGATTTTTTGATGACTGCTTCAGTTTCCTTGATGATTATGCATCTGTTCAGGTTTCCTTTTCTTTCTGGTTCTGTTTTGGTTGTTTCTACATTTCTGGGAATGCATCCATTTCTTCAAGACTGCTTGATTTGTTGGCATAGAGTTGTCATTATATGGCTTTTGTTTGTTTGTTTTTACAGGCATATTTCATTTTATTGTGCTTTGATTTATAACACTTTGGAAACCGTATTTTTTAAAAATTTATTTTGTCATCATATGTTCTTATAATTGCTTGTATTTCTTTGGTGTTGGGTGTGATCTCTCCTTCTTCCTTCATGATTTTATTGATTTGGGTCCTTTCTCTTTTCTTCTGGAGAAGTCTGGCCAGGGGTATATAAATTTTATTAATTCTTTGAAAGAACCAACTCCTAGTTTTGTTGATGTGTTCTATTGTTCTTTTGGTTTCTACTTCATTGATTTCTCCTCTAATCTTTATTATTTCTCTTCTCCTTCTCGGTGTAGGCTTTCTATGCTGCTCTTTCTCCAGCTCCTTTAGGTATAGGGTTAGGTTGTTTTTTTGACACCTTTTGAAAGGCTTATAGTGCTATAGACTTCCCTCTTAGGACCACCTTTGCTGCCTCCTAAAGATATTGAACAGTTGTGTTTTCATTCTCATTTGTTTCCATGACTTAAAAATTCATCTTGAATTGACTGGTTGACTCATTCATTCTTAAGTAGGATGCTCTCTAGCCTCCATGTATTTGAGTTCTTTCCAACTTTCCTCTTGTAATTGAGTTCCATTTTCAAAACACTGTGGTCTGAAAATAAGCAGGGAATGTCCCCATCCTTTGGTACTGGCTGAGATCTGATTTGTGACCCAGTATGTGATCTATTCTGGAAAATGTTCCATGTGCACTAGAAAAAAATGTGTATTCTGTTGCTTTGTGATGGAATTTTCTGCATATATTTGTGAAGTCCACCTGGTCCAGTGTGTCATTCAAAGCCCTTATTTCCTTGTTGATCCTTTGCTTAGATAATCTGTCCATTGCAGTGAAGGGTGTGTGAAAGTTCCTACTATTATGGTATTATTGTCCATGTGTTTCTTTGATTTTGTTATTCACTGGCTTCTACAACAGGCTGCTCCCATGGTGGGAGCATAAATATTTACAAGTGTTAGATCTTGTTGGATAGATCCTTTACGTATGATAGAGTGTCCTTCCCCATCTCTTATTACACTCTTTGGTTTAAAATCTAATTTGTCTGATAGAAGGATTATCACCCCAACTTTCTTTAGATGTCTGTTAGCATGATCAATTGTTTTCCACCCCCTCACTTTCAATCTTAAGGTGTCTTTGGGTCTCAAACAAGAATCTTGCAGACAGCATATCTGATGGGTCTCACTTTTTTATCCAATCTGATACCCTGTGTCTTTTGGTTGGGTCATTTAGCCCATTTACATTCAGGATAACTCTGGGAAGGTATGACTTCAGTGCCATTGTATTGCCTGTAAGGTGATTGTTACTGTATATGGTCTCTGTTCCTTTCTGGTCTATGTTCCTTTTGGGCTCTCTCTTTGCTTAGAGGAGTCCTTTCAATATTTCCTGGAAGACTGATTTGGTGACCACAAATTGTTTGAGTTCTGTTTGTCCTGGAAGCTTTTGATCACTCCTTCTATTTTCAAGGACAGCCTAACTGCATAGAGTATTCTCTTTTGTTATTAATTATTTTTATTAACATATAATGCATTATTTGCCTCAAGAGTACAGGTCTGTGAATCGTCAGGCTTACACATTTCACAGCACTCACCCTATCACATACCCTCCCCAATGGACCCTCCCCAATGTCCATAACCCAACCACCCTCTCCCTCCTCCCACATCCCCCCAGCAACCCTCAATTTGTTTTTTGAGATTAAGAGTCTCTTATGGTTTATCTCCCTCTTGATCCCATCTTGTTTCACTTTTTTCTTCCCTACCCCTCAAACCCTCCACCCTGACTCTCAAATTCCTTATATCAGAGAAAACATATGATAATAACTGTCTTTCTCTGATTGATTTATTTCACTCAGCATAATACCCTCTACTTCCAACCACATTGTTGCAAATGGTAAGATTTCATTTCTTTGATGGCTGCGTAGTATTTCATTGTATATATATACCACATCTCTTTTATCCATTCATTTGTTGATGGACATCTAGTTTCTTTCCATAGTTTGGCTATTGTGAGCATTGCTGCTATAAACAGTTGGGTTCATGTGCCCCTTCGGATCACTACATTTGTATCTTCACAGTAAATACCAAGTAATGTGATTGCTGGGTCATAGGGTAGCTCTATTTTCATCTTTTTGAGGAACCTCCATACTGTTTTCCAGAGTGGCTGCACCAGCTTACATTCCCACCAACAGTGTAGGAGGGTTCCCCTTTCTCCACGTCCTTGCCAAATCTTTCGTTTCCTGACAGATTTCCTGGTTGATTTTAGACATTCTGATTGGTGTGAGGTAGTATCTCATTATGGTTTCAATTTGTATTTCCCTGATACTGAGTGATGTCTTCTTTGAAGAAATGTCTGTTCATGTCCTCTGTCCATTTCTGTATTGGATTATTTGTTCTTTGGTTGTTGAGTTCTTTACAGATTTTGGATACTACCCCCTAATCTGATATGCCATTTGTGAATATTTTCTCCCATTCTGTCACTTGTCTTTTGGTTTTGCTGATTGTTTCCTTTGCTGTGCAAAAGCTTTTGATCTTGATGAAGTCCCAATAGTTCATTTTTGCCCTTGTTTCTCTTGCCTTTGGTGGTGTTTCTACGAAGAAGTTGTTATGGCTGAGGTTGAAGAGGTTGCTTCCCGTGTTCTCCTCAAGGATGTTGATGGATTCCTGTCTCACATTGAGGTCTTTCATCCATTTGGAGTCTATTTTTGTGTGTGGTATAAGAAAATAGTCCAGTTTCAATTTTCTGCAGGTGGCTGTCCAATTTTCCCAACACCATTTATTGAAGAGACTGTCTTTTTTCCACTGGACATTCTTCCCTACTTTGTCAAAGATCAGTTGACCATAGAGTCGAGGGTCCATTTCTGGGCTCTCTATTCTATTCCATTGATCTATGTGTCTGTTTTTGTGCCAGTACCATACTGTCTTGATGATGACAGCTTTGTAATAGAGCTTGAAGTCTGCAATTCTGATGCCACCAACTTTTGTTTTCTTTTTCAACATTCCTCTGGCTATTTGGGGTCTTTTCTGGTTCCATATAAATTTTAGGATTATTTGTTCCATTTCTTTGAAAAAAATGGATAGTGTTTTGATAGGGATTGCATTAAACGTGTAAATTGCCCTAGGGAGCATAGACATTTTCACAATATTTGTTCTTCCAATCCATGAGCATGGAACGTTTTTCCATTTCTCTGTGTCTCCCTCAATTTCTTTCATGAGTACTTTGTAGTTTTCTGAGTACAGATTCTTTGCCTCTTTGGTTAGGTTTATTCCTAGGTATCTTATGGTTTTGGGTGCAATTGTAAATGGGACTGACTCCTTAATTTCTCTTTTTTCTGTCTTGTTGTTGGTGTATAGAAATGCAACTTATTTCTGTGTGTTAATTTTATATCCTGACACTCTACTGAATTCCTGTATGAGTTCTAGCTTTTGGAGTGGAGTCTTTTGGGTTTTCCATATAAGGTATCATATCATCTGCATAGAGTGAGAGTTTGATTTCTTCTTTGCTGACTCGGGTGCCTTTTATTTCTCTTTGTTGTCTGATTGCTGAGGCTAGGACTTCTAGTACTATGTTGAATAGCAGTGGTGATAGTGGACAGCCCTGCTGTGTTTCTGACCTTAGGGGAAAAGCTCTCAGTTTTTCCCCATTGAGAATGGTATTTGCTGTGGGTTTTTCATAGATAGGCTTGATGATATTGAGGTATGTATCCTCTATGCCTACAATGTGAAGAGTTTTGATCATGAAACTTTGTCAAGTTCCTTTTCAGCATTTATTGAGGATATTATATGTTTCTTATTCTTTCTTTTATTAATGTATTGTATCACATTGATTGATTTGCAGATGTTGAACCAACATTGAAGCCCAGGAATAAATCCCACTTGGTTGTGGTGAATCATCCTTTTAATGGACCGTTAGATTCTATTAGCTAGTTTTTTGGTGAGAATTTTCGCATCTGTGTTCATCAAGGATATTGGTTTGTAATTCTCCTTTTTGATGGGGTCTTTGTCTGGTTTTGGGATCAAGGTAATGCTAGCCTCATAAAATGAGTTTGGAAGTTTTCCTTCCATCTTTATTTTTTGGAACAGTTTCAGGAGACTAGGTATTAATTCTATTTTAAATGTTTGGTAGCATTCCCCTGGGAAGCCGTCTGACACTGGGCTCTTGTTTCTTGCGAGATTTTTGATGACTGCTTCAATCTCCTTACTGGGCATGGGTCTGTTCATGTTTTCTATTTCTTCCTGGTTCAGTTTTGGTAGTTTATATATCTCCAGGAATATACCCATTTCTTCCAGATTGTCAAATTTGCTGTGTATAATTACTCATAGTATTTTCTTATAACTGTATTTCTTTGGTGTTGGTTGTGACCTTGCTTCTTTCATTCATGATTTTATTAATTTGGGTCCTTTCTCTTTTCTTTTTGGTAAGTCTGGTGAGGGGTTTACCAATCTTATTAATTCTTTCAAAGAACCAGCTCCTATCTTTGATGATTTGTTCTACTGTTTCTTTGGTTTCTATTCATTAATTTCTGCTCTCATCTTTATGATTTCTCTTCTCCTGCTGGGTTTAGGCTTTCTTTGATGTTCTTTCTCCAGCTCCTTTAGGTGTAGGGTTAGGTTGTGTACTTGAGACCATTCTTATTTCTTTCCTTTTCTTTTCTTTTTTTTTTTTTTTAAAGACTTTATTTATTTATTTATTTGACAGACAGGGATTACAAGTAGGCAGACAGGCAGGCAGAGAGAGAGAGAGAGAGAGAGGAGGAAGCAGGCTTCCTGCAGAGCAGAGAGCCCGATGTGGGGCTCGATCCCAGGACCCTGAGATCATGACCTGAGCCGAAGGCAGAGGCTTTAACCCACTGAGCCACCCAGGCGCCCCAGCCTTCTTATTTCTTGGGAAAGACTTGTATTGTATATACTTTCCTCACAGGACTGCCTTTGCTCTGTCCCACATATTTTGAACAGTTATATTTTCATTTTCATTTGTTTCCATGAATTTTTTCAATTCTTTAATTTCCAAGTTGACCCATTCATTCTCTTTAGTAGGATGTTCTTTAGCCTCCACATATTTGAGTTCTTTCCTACTTTCCTCTTGTGACTGAGTTCTAGCTTCAGAGCATTATGGTCTGAAAATATGTAGGGAATGATCCCAATCTTTTGGTAGCAACTGAGACTTGATTTGTGACCCAGGGTGTGATCTATTCTGGAGAATGCTCCATTTGTGCTAGAGAAGAATGTGTATATTGTTGCTTTGAGGTGGAATGTTCTGAATACATCTGTGATGTCCTTCTGGTCCAGTGTGTCATTTAAAGCCTTTGTTTCCTTGTTGATCTTTTGCTTAGATGATCTGTCCAATTCAGTGGGAGTGGTGTTAAAGTCCCCTACTGTTATTGTATTGTTGTTGACATATTTCTTTGATTTTGTTATTAATTAGTTTATATAACTGGTTGCTCCCATTTTAGGGGGATAAATATCTAAAATTGTTAGATCTTCTTGCTGGGCAGACCATTTAAATATGATAGAGTATCGTTCCTCATCTCTTATTATAGACTTTGGCTTAAAATCTAATTTATCTAACATAAGAATTGTCACCCCAGCTTTCTTTTGATGTCCATTAGCGTAAATGGTTTTCTACCCCCTCACTTTAAATCTGGAGGTGTCTTTCATTCTACAATAAGTTTCTTGCAGACAGCCTATTGATGGGTCATTTTTTTTATTTTTAATTTTTTAATTTTTTTAAAATATTTTTTTCATTTATATTTTTCATTTACAGAGATTACAAGTAGGCAGAGAAGCAGGCAGAGAGAGAGGAAGGGAAGCAGGCTCCCCACTGAGCAGAGAGCCCATATGCAGGGCTTGATCCCAGGACCCTGGGATCATCACCCAAGCTGGAGGCAGAGGCTTCAACCCACTGAGCCACCCAGGTGTCCTGGGTCATGTTTTTAAATCCATTCTGATGCCCTGTGTCTTTTGTTTGGGCTGTGTAGCCCATTTACATTCAGGGTAACTATTGAAAGACATGAATTTAGGCCATTGTATTGCCTGTAAGATGACTTTTACTGTATATTGTCTCTGTTCTTTTCTGGTCTGTTACTTTAAGACTCTCTCTTAGCTGAGAGGCCCCCCTTTCAATATTTCCTGTAGGGCTGGTTTGGTGTTTGCAAATTCTTTTAGTTTTTCTTTGTCCTGGAAGCTTTTTACCTCTCCTTCTATTTTCAATGATAACCTAGCTGGATATAATATTCTTGGCTGCATATTTTTCTTATTTCGTGCTCCGAATATATCATGCCAGTTCTTTCTGGCCTGATAGGTCTCTGTGGATAAGTCTGCTGCCAGTCTAATATTTCTATTATTCTATGTTACAGACTTCTTATCCCAATCTTCTTTCAGGAATTTCTCTTTGTCACTAAGACTTGTAAGTTTTACTGTTAGATGATGGGATTTGGACCTATTTTTAATTGATTTTGAGGGGGATTCTCTGTGTCTCCTGGATTTTGATACTTGTTCCGTTTGCCATCTTAGGGACATTCTCTACTGTAATTCACTCCAATATACCTTATGCCCCCTCTCTCTTTCTTCTTCTGGGATCCTAATTATTCTAATATTGTTTCATTTTTTTAAAATTTCTTTTCAGTGTAACAGAATTCTTTGTTTTTTACCACACCCAGTGCTCCGTGCAATGTGTGCCCTCCATAATATCCACCATCTGGCTCCCCCAACCCTCATTGTCTAGTAGTTGTTTGTCTCTCTTTTGCTCAGCTTCTTTAGTCTCTGTCATTTGGTCTTCTATATCACTAATTCTCTCTTCTGCCTCATTTATCCTAGCAGTAAGAGCCTCCATTTTTTATTGTACCTCATTAATAGCTTTTTTGAATTCAACCTCATTAGATTTTTGTTCTTTTATTTTTCCAGAAAGGGATTTTATTTCTCCAAAAAAGGTTTCTCTAGTATCTGCCATACCTTTTTCAAGCCCAGCTAGCACCTTGATCATTGTCATTCTGAGCTCTAGTTCTGATATATGACCAATGTCTGTATTGATTAGGTCCTTAGCCATTGGTAATGCTTCTTCTTCTTCTTCTTCTTCTTCTTCTTCTTCTTCTTCTTCTTCTTCTTTTGTGGTGAGCTTTTCCACCTTGTCATTTTATTCAGGTAAGAATATATGCATGAGAGAATAAAATACTGAAAGGGTGGCAAAGACCCCAGAAAAATGTATGCTAACCAAATCAGAAGAGAACCAAAACTTGGGTGGGGGAGAAGAAAGGAGGGAAAAAGTAAAAAAATATATATATGCATATGTATGTATATATATTTATCTGGTGAATAGAACAGAGCCACCCATTTGATTTTGGGTGTATTCTGGTCTCTCAAAAGAAACTACCTTCCAAATTTTGAAAGAAAGAGAAATGCGCACACACACACACACACACACACACACACAAGAAGGGTAAACATGATGAAGGGATGGAATATGACTGTAAGGATGAAAATTTTAAAAAATTTCTAAAGAAGGAATTGGTAAGATAAGTTGGTTGGAAAAACTAAAAATAAAGAGGAGAGAATGTGATCAGGCTGGAGACTAGAACAAAGCCATGTGCTAGATTTAGGGTATATTTGGTCTATTAGAAGAAATTGTATCCCAACATTTAAAAAAAAAAAACATATGTATACAAAAAATAAGGTTAAATACCATGAAGGGCTAAAATCTGACTATAACAATGATGATTTTAAAAGATTTTTAAAAGAAAGGTCATGTTAAAATAAACTAGTTAAAAAACTTTAAAAGAGGAAAGAGGAAAAGTTAAAATAATAGAATAAGAAAAAAATAAAATTAAAAAATTTAACTTTGCAAGACTAAAGGATCACGGGGAAAAAGCCATGAATTTTATGTGTTGCTTTCCCCTAGCTCTGGAGTTTCACAGTTCTCATTGATCGGTGAACTTGGTCTTGGCTGGATGTTCTTGCTGATCTTCTGTGGGAGGGTCCTGTTGCCATAATTGTCAAATGTCTTTGCTGGAGGTGGAATTGCGCTGCCCTTGCCAGGGGCCAGGTTAAGTAATCTGCTAGTGTCTGCCCTTAAAACTTTTGTTCCCTGAGCACTTTCCATACTGCTGTGGAGGATGAGAATGAAAATGGTGGCTGCCCAATCTCCAGCCCCATAGGAGCCAAGAGCTTGGAGCCCCACTTCTCAGTGTGCCCTTAGAAAAAGAAGTCAATCCCTCCATCTCCCTGGTCTCTGGCTGTACTCCAAGCTCACCCAGCCTGTGACTGAGCGTTTCTATCTCTGGCGCATGGCCCCATTTTGAGTCTGCAAACCCAGCAGTTTCCTGCCATGTACCCCTGCACCACTCCTCCCAGAGGAGGAAGGTGAGTCTCCCAAGTTCTGCCAATTGTGGGGTTCCTGCTGGAACAGCAGCAGCCCAACTGTGCCTCAGATCACAGTTAATGGCAACCCCAAGCTGAGAGCCTCCTCCTTGGCTCTGTCTCTGTAGCTAGTTTCCCTGCTCTGATACCCGGGAGCTCTGCCACACTCAGATACCCCCGGTCTTTCTGTGACCCAACAGGATCTGAGACCACACTGTCCCTGCAAGGGCTCCACCCACACTTAGCCTCTGGAGCCATGTCCCTCAGTGGAACAGACTTCTAAAAGCCATGTCCCTCAGTGGAACAGACTTCTAAAAGTTCTGATTTTGTTCTCAGCTGCTCCACCACTTGCTGGGGGCCAGCCCCTCCCCCCACGGTTTATCTTCCCTTCATTTCGGATTCACTTCTCTGTAGGTCCTACCTTCCAGAAAGTGGTCAATTTTCTGTTCCTAGAATTGCTGCTCTTCTTCTCTTCTATCTTCTGTTGAGTTTGTAGGTATTTGTAACGGTTTAATAACTATCTAGCTGATCTCCTTGGACCTGATGTCATTTCAGTCTGCTACTCCTCCTCCATCTTGCATCTTATATTCTGCATAAAGTATTCTTGGCTGCCTATTTTTCTCGTTGGGTTCCCTGAATAGACCTGGCCAGCCAGGTCTCTGTGGCTAGGTGTCTGCCAACCTAATGTTTTTCTCTTGTAGGTTACCAACCTCTTGTCCCAAGCTGATTTGAGGATTTTCTCTTTGTCTCTGAGTTTTTAAAGATGTTCCTATTAGATGTTGGGGTGTTGACCCATTTTTACTGATTTTGAGGGAATTATCTGTGCCTTCTGGATTTTGATGCCTGTTTCCATCCTCAAAGTAGGTAAGTTCTCTGCTGTCATTTGCTCTGATATACCTTCTGCCTTTCTTTCTCTTTCATCTTCTTCTGAGATCCCAATTACTCTAATATTGTTTCACCTTATGACATCACTTCTTTCTTGAATTAGTCTTTTGTGATCCAGTAGTTGTTTATCTCTCTTTCTCTCAGCTTCTTTATTCTCCATCATTTGGTTTTCTAGATCACTAGTTCTCTCTTCTGCCTCATCTATCTTAGCAGTTAGAGCTTCCTACTTTTTAAAAACATATATTTATTTATTTGACAGAAAGAGATAGTACAGCAGAGGGAGCAGAAGAGGAAGAAGCATGCTCCCTGCTGACCAGGGAACCCAATGTGGGGCTCAATCCCAGGACCCCTGGGATTATGATTGGAGCCAAAGGCAGATGGTTAACTGACTGAGCCACCCAGGCACCCCTAGAGACTCCATTTTGGATTGCATCTCATTAGTAGCCATTTTTTATTTCAACTTGGTTAGAGTTAAGTTCTTTTATTTCTCCAGAAAGGGATTTTCTGGTGTCTTCTATGCTTTTTTCAAACCCAGGTAGTATCTTTATAATCTTTTTCCTGAACTCTTGTTCTGACATCTTACGAATATCTGTATTGATTCAGTCCCTGGCAGTAAATACTGCCTCTTGTTCTCTTTCTTGAGGTGAGTTTTTCCATCATGTCATTCTGTCTAGAGAAGAACAGATGAATAAGAGAACAAAAATACTCAAAAAGCAACAATGAACCCAGAGAAATACACACTAAACAGAAGAGACCCCAAACTGAGGGGGATGGTGGTGGAAATGAGTATACGGTCAGGTGAGTGATTGGAACAGAGCCATACCCTAGATTTGGGGTACATTTTGGTATGTTAGAAGAAATAGCATCCCAAAATTTTAAAGAAAGAAAAACTTAACTATATACACAAAAATAACGTTAAATACAATGAAGGGATAGACTATGACAGTAAAAATGAAAATTAAAAAGGATTGAAGAAAGGCACTTAAAAGTTGATTGAAAAAGAAGATTTTAAAAATTAAAGTTGAATGGTTAAAGAATCATTGGGGGGAAAAAAAGCCATGAATTCTATATGCTTATGCTATATGCTAAATGAATTCTATATTCCCTTAGTGCTGGCATTTTGCAGTTCTCATTGATTGGTACATTTGGTCTTGTCTGGATGTTCTTGCTGGTCTTCTGGGGGAAGGGCCTATTGTGTTGATTCTCAAATGTCTTTGCCCAAGTCAGAATTGCACCGTCCTTGCCAGGGCCAGGCTAAGTATTTTGCTCAGGTTTGCTCTCTGTAGCTTTTGTTCCTGGAAGGCTTTCTGCAAAGCGTTAGAGGAAGAACATGAACATGGCAGCTGCCCAATCTCTGTCCCTGGAACTGAGAGCGTGGGGCCCCACTCCTCAGTGCATCCTCAGAGAAAAACGGCCAATCATTCGTGTCTCCCTGGTCTCTGCCCATACTCCATGCTCACTGAGCCTGTGACTGAGCATTTCTACTTGTGGCACATGACCCTGTTTGGAGTCTCCAAACCCAGCAGACTCCTGAGTGTGCTCCTGCACAGTTCCTCCTGGGGAGGAAAGGGCTCTCCTTGGTTCTGTGCTTCTTGGGTCCTTCTCAAAGAGCAGTGGCTAGACTGCGCCATGGATCATAGTTTATGGCAACCTCCAGCTTAGAGCCCACTCCTGGGCTCACTCTTTGCAGCCGGCTTCCCCACTCTAATACCTGGGAGCTCTGCTGCCCTCAGGCACCCCTGGTCTTTCTGGAACCCTAAGGATCCTGAGACCACATCAAGGGTTCCACACCCTGCTTGGCCACCAGAGCGACATACCTCACCAGAGCAGACTTCTAAAAGTTCTGATTTTGTGCTCCGCTGCCCCTAGTACTTGCTGGTAGCTGGCTGAGAGAGGGTACCTCCCCGCTCAGTCTATCTCCTCATACATAGCCTGGGATTCACTTCTCTGCACCTTCTACCTTGTAGAAAGTGGTCACTTTTCTGTTTGTGGTGTATCCCATTGGTGGATGTGCAGATGTGGAGTCATCCTTCATCCCTGGACCCACTGGATAGTGTTGTGTGATCCTCCTGATGGATTGTTGAATTAAAGTTGCTGAAAATTGTCGAGGATTTTGCATCTCTGTTCATGAGGGATATTGGCTTTTCCTTTTCTTGTAGCGTACTTGTTTTGGTAGCAGGGTAATACTGCCTTCATAAAATGAGTTTGGATGTATGTATGCCCTTCTCTCCTTTTTTAAAAAAAATGGTTTGAGAAGGGTTGGTATTAATTCTTCTTCTACCCTCTGGTTGAACTCCTCAGTGAAACTGTCTGGTCTTGGGCATTTGTTTGTTGGGAGGATTTGATTATGGAATCAATCTTTTTACTAGTGATCAATCTGTTCAAAAAAAAAATTTTTTTTCCCTTCATGGTTCAGTCATTCTAGGTTGTTGTTAGGAACTTATCCATTTCTTTTAAGTTGTCCAAGGTGCTGGCTTTACATACTCATAGTACTCTCTAATGATCCTTTGTATTTTGTGGTATTAATTGTAATAGCTCATCTTTCTTTCTTTTTTCAAGTTTTTCACATTTTTATAAAAATTAAATTCAGTTAGCCAAGGTATAGTTTTTGATGTAATGGTCAATGATTCATTACTTGTATATAACACCCAGGGATCATCACCACATGTCCCTTCCTTAATACCCATCACCCAATTACCCTGCCCCCCAGCCTACCAGTTTGTTTCCTATGATTAAGAGTCTTTCATGGTTTGTCTCCCTCTCTGATTTCTTCCCATTCAGTTTTTCCTCCCTTCCCCTGTGGTCCTCCACACTCTTCCTCATGTTCCACACATGAGTGAAACCATATGATTATTGTCATACTTTGTTTGACTTACTTCATTTAACATCACCTCCTCCAGTTCCATCCATGTCAATGCAAATGGTGGATATTCAACCCTTCTGATGGCTGAGGAATATTCTATTGTATGTACGTACCACATCTTCTTTATCCATTCCTTTATTGAAGAACATCTCAGCTCCTTCCACAATTTGATTCTTGTAGACATTGCTGCTATGAACAATGGGGAGCATGTTCCCCTTCTTTTCATGCATGTGTATCTTTGTGGTAAATACCCAGGAGTGCAATTGATGGTCGTAGGACAGCTCTATTTTTAAGTCTTTGAGGAACCTCCATGCTGTTTTCCAGAGTGACTGCACCAGCTTGCATTCCCACTAACAGTGTAAGAGTGTTCTCCTTTCTCCACATCCTCACCAACACTTGTTTCCTGTCTTGTTAATTTTAGCCATTCTAACTGCTGGAAGGTGTTATCACATTGTTGTTTTGAAATCCCTGATGATAAGTCATGTGCAACATTTTTTCATGGTCTGTTGGCTGTTTGAATGTCTTCTTTGGAGAAGTGTCTTTTCTTGTCTTCTGCCCATTTCTTGAGTGGATTCTTTGTTTCTTGGTTGTTGAGTTTGAGAAATTCTTTGTAGATCTTGGATACCAGACCTTTATCTGTAATGCAATTTGCAAATATTTTCTCCTATTCTGTGGGTTGCCTTTTAGTTTTGTTAATTGTTTCCTTTGCTGTGCAGAAGCTTTATATCTTGTTGAAGTCCCAATAGTTCACTTTTGCTTTTGTTTCCCTGGCCTTTAGAGACATCTCTTGCAAGAAGTCGCAGTGTCCAAGGTTGAAGAGGTTGCTGCCTGTGTTCTCCTCTAGGATCTTGATGTGAGACAGGAATCAATTATCTTTCTTTCCCCATGTATTTGCGTCCTCTCTCTTTTTTTGGTGAGTCTAGCTGAAAGTTCATCAGTTTTATTTATTTATCTTTCCAAAAAAGACAGTTTGTATTTTCATTGATCTTTTGCCTTTTTTTTTGTCTCCATTGGATTTATTTCCCCATTCCATTTTGTTATTTCCTTACATCAGCTGATTTGGTGCCCATTTTTATTTTTCCACTTCTTTCCCATGCTTGGTTGGTTATTGGAGAGCTTTCAGGTGGATTGACGAGGACCTGAATTTCTATGAACTTCCCCCATAGAGCTACTTTTTCTGCATCCCATAGCTTTTCATAAGTTCTCTTTTTTATTTGTCTCAAGGTACTTTTAAAATTTCTTTTGATTTCTTCTTTGACTTTTGGTTATTAGCATGTTGTTGAATTTCCACATATTTTTGACTGTCCCATTTTCTTCTTGTGACTGGTTTCTACTTTCATACTATTGTGGTTGGATAAGATTTGAACCAGAGTGTGAAGGGAGCATTCAGTTTAAAGATTAGTTTCCTGGGGTATTTTCTAAGGAAAGACAGAAAAATGTTTTATGAGACCGGGGACGTGGGGGTGGTCAACGCTTGTTAGAACTACTGATCACCACCATGCAGCCTGTGTACCACCATTCACACTGTAGTCCTGATGGACATGTACTTTCTTAGAAACATTTTGTAGGATGTTCAGGGTGGCCTTCTCTAACAGAAAGGGTCTGTGAGCGTTCATGGCATGGCCCCAAGTCAGCAACCAGGATGTATGGCAAATTGGGGGATCAGATCCCAACTTTCTGTAGGAAGTGACAGAAATGGGGCATGGTGAATTTCATGACAATAGCCGAAGTCCCAAGTGACCCACTGGGGGTTGGTGGTGGGTGGGGTAGGGAGGCCTGTGGATCTGTTTCATCAGAACCCATGGAATTCAGGGAAACCCTCCTGTCTGTTGAGTTGTGTGCAGATAGGTAGACAACAGTCTCTGGACCGGCACTAGGGTCACAGTAGGCTGCCAAGAGAGGGGCAGTGTGTGGTGGGAGGCATTGCTCGGTTTCCATGAAAACTGATCAGGATCTGGTGGCTATGATTCCTAGCAATAGCACGGGGAGAGGAGGGCAGTGGTGGTGCACATTTCCTAGGGTTGTGGTTAGGGCTTGTTTGGAGCCCACTGAAGTGAACCATGCCTGGCAGAGAAGGCACCCAGTCACTGTAGCTGTGGGCACTATGCCCATGGCACTTTTGTGCCAGCCAGCTCCCATGCTGCTGCCTCCTACTTTCCATCATCTTCATGGCCATGAGCCTCTGCTCTTGCTCCGTGGCCCCCCAGGGTATTGCCTCCCTCCGTCTGGCCCTCATCCTCTGCCTTGTGCAACCCAGTGCCAGGACAGCCTTCTTGAGAGGCCGCTCTGTCAGTCCCCCGATGGAACACTTCCATCAGTCGCCTGAGAGGTGAGGATGAGGCCTTGCCCTGGAACGGGCTGCAGGTCCGCAATCAGGAAAGTCATGTCTCCCATTTCAGGCTGGCCTGCCCTCCCCTCAGTCCTCCTCAAGGAAGCTCTCCTTCCTTCCTGAGCTGACAGCTCTGACCTTAAAAACCCAATATTGTTTTCTCTTTCTCCATGCCTTAGTTCATCCATGGCATATCTTTTGAACCTCTCAGTGGGTTTTCAGCCATCCTGCAGGGCTGCCTGCTCAAAGAGGCGATGACCTCAGAGGGCAGCGTTCCCTGCCACCTCCCTCAGCATGTCCCTGACCCGGAGCCAGCTGTCTCACTGAGTGTTGAGGGACGCAAGCCAGCCCATCTTGAGCTGAGGCTATGTCAGCTGTGTAGACTGATGTGTGTCAGGAACGGTGGGCAGCTGGCATGGGCCAGGTGCAGGCAGTTTCTCTTCCTCATTCCTCCCCACTCCCTCCCAGAGGCAGCTCAGAGCAGCCTCCATGCCCTACACCTCGAGCTCTCTTGACCTGTGCCACCTGCTTTTAGCTGGTGAGCTTGGTGGTTTCCCGTTACTTCTGCCTTTCATACCCACACCCATGACAGTTCCTGGATCGGGGCGGGATCGTACCCTGGTCTGTACTTGATCCTCTTCCTATCCCACACGGAGCCCACCCACCTTTGTGTCTTCCATGGATGTGCTTGGAAGCAAGCTTGTCCGCAGAAAACCTGTTAGCCAAATGAATCCAGGGGGTAATCACTGAATTAGCGACCCAGGATAGAGAACAAAGCTGCTCTGAAACATGTCCCAAACTCTGGCCATCTCATATTAAACAGAAACTGTAATAACTTTCTGGATTATTAAGTGACCTCTATCTCTACTTACACTCTCTTGAATGCATCCTGAACGGAGAGGGTAGGATTACAGGTAACTGTAGGCTAGGATTAACAGGTAAAATAGAAGAATTCAGTGAAATTTTAATTTGAGGCATAGAGTGGATAATTATTGTCAAGGAAATACTCCCAAGTAGGGCACATGAACATTGTGTACCAAAGCTTTTTCAAGTAGGTTACTGAAAGAAAAATCTTATTTGTTGTTTATTTTAATTCCAGTCGAGTTAACATGCAGCGTTGTATGAGTTTCGGGTGCGCAATAGTGTGAGTCAGTAATTCTATACATTATACTTCGTGCTCAAGAAAAGTGTACTCTTAGTCCCCTTCATCTATTTCACTCATCCCTCCATCCACCTCCCCTTTGGTAACCAACAGTTTGTTCTCTATTGTTAAGAATCTGTGTGTTGTTTTGTCTCTTTGTTCTCCTTTATTTATGTATGTTTGTGTTTCTTCAATTCTACGTAAGGGTGACATCACATGGTACTGTCTTTCTCTGACTGAAGTTTTCACTTAGGACGATACTCTCTAGATCCATTCATGTGACTGCAAATGGCAAGTTTTCATTCTTTTTATGGCTGAGTAACATTCCACTGTGGGTGTGTGGGTGTGTGTGTGTATGTGTACAAATCTATCATTCATTTATCACCTTACCAACAGATACTTGGATTGCTTCCATACTGTGATCTTGTAAATAATGCTGCAAGAAACATAGGGGTGCGTGTATCCTTTTGAGTTATTGTTTTCATAAGCTTTGGGTAAATACCCAGTAGTGTGGTTGCTGGATCCTAGGGTAGCTCTATTTTTAACATCTTGAGGAACCTCCATACTGTTTTCCAGAGTGGCTGCACCAGGTTGCTTTTCCACCAACAATGCCCTTTTTCCACATTCTCCCAACACCTGTTATTCCTTGTGTTGTTGACGGCAGCCATTCTGACAGTATGTGGTATTATCTCACTATGCTTTTGATTTCAGTTTTCCTGAGGTTGGGTGATGGTGAACATCTTTTCATGGGATCACTGGTCATCTGTATTTCTTTGGAGAAATGTCTGTTCATGTGTCCTGATGATTTTTTTAGCTGGATTATTATTATTTTTTGGGGGGGCGGTGTTGAGTTGTATCCATTCTATATATTTTGGACACTATCCCTTTATTGCATAGGATATTTGCAAATATCTTCTCCCTTTCAGTATTATTATTACTTCTTCATAATTCTGTGGCTGCGTGGAGACTTTTTATTTTGATATAGTCCCAGTAGTTTATTTCTGGTTTTATTTCCTTTGCCTCAGGAGACAGTCTAGAAAAATGTTGCTTTGGTCCATGTCAAGAAGTTACTGTCTGCGCCCTCTTGTAGGATTTTTATGGTTTCAAGTCTTCCACTGAGGTCTTGAAACTGTTTTGAGTTTATTTGTCTGTATGATGTAAGGAAGCAGAGTAATTTCATTCTTTTGTGTGAAGCTGTCCAGATTTTCCAACACCATTTGTTGTAGAGACTCCTTTTCCTTTTTGATATTCCTGCCTGCTTTGTGGAAGATTAATTGGCCACATGATTGTGGGTTTATATCTGAGCATCTATCTTGTATATTTTTGTGCCAGTACCATAGTGTTAGGATGACGACAGCTTTGTACTACAATTTGAAATCTGGAATTGTGACTCCTCCAGCTTTTTCTTCTCAACATTGCTTTGGATGTTCAGTATCTTTAGTGGTTCCAGGCAAGTTTTTAGGAGTGTTTTTTAAAGTTCTTTTTGTTTAACTTAAATTCAATAAACCAATTTAGAGTACCTCATTAGTTTCAGGTGCAGTGTTCGCTAACAGATCAGGTGTGTATAACATCCAGCGCTCATTGCGTTACGTGCCCTCCTTAATGCCCATCACCCGGTTACCCCATCTCCCATCCACCTCCCCTCCAGCAACCCTAAGTTTGTTTCTGTAATGAAGAGTCTTTCGTGGTTTTTCTCCCTCTGTGATGACTTCCCATTCAGTTTTCCCTCCTTTCCACTCTGATCCTCTGTGGTGTTTCTTCTATTTCACATATGAGTGAACCCATTGCCAATTGTCTTTCTCTGATAGACTTATTTTGCTCCGTGTAATACCCTGCAGTTCCATCCAGGTGGGTGGGATGGTAAGTCTTCATCCTCTCTGATGGCTGAATGATATTCTGTTGTAGATATGAAGCACGTCTTCTTTATCTATTCATCTGTCTGTGGACATCTGGGCTCTTTCCGTAGTTTGGGTACAGCAGATGATGCTGCAATGAACATTGGGGGGCAGGTGCCACTAACTTTCACTCAATCTGTATCTTTGCAGTAAATACCTAGTAGTGTGATTGCTGGGTCATAGGGTAGGTCTTTTTTTTTTTTTTCTTAAAGATTATATTTATTTATTTGACAGGCAGAGATCACAAGTGAGCAGAGAGGCAGGCAAAGAGAGAGGAGGAAGCAGGCTCCCCGCTGAGCAGAGAGCCCGATGCGGGGCTCTATCCCAGGATCCTGGGATCATGACCTGAGCTGAAGACAGAGGCTTTAACCTACTGAGCCACCCAGGTGCCCCAGGGTAGGTCTATTTTTTAAGTTCTTGAGGAAACTTGATAACAGGTGGCAAAGTGGCTGTATGAGCGTACACTCCCACCAGCAGTGTAAGAGTGTCCCCCGTCACCATGTCCTTGCCAACATTTGTTGTTCCCTGCCTTGATAATTTTAGCCATGCCAGCTGTGGTAAGGTGGTATCTCATTGTGGTTTTGATTTGTATTTCCCTAATGGCTATTGTTCTGGAGCACTTTTTTGTGTGTCTCTTGCTTGCTTGTATGTCCTCTTGGTAGAAAGGTGTGTTCATGTTTACACCTATGTCTTAATCTAGGATGGGGTGGTACCAGGGGCATGGAAGGTGTGATGTGCTTGGGTGTGGAGACCTTCACAGACATCTGAATTGAGGGCTAGAGTTAAGGAGAGTATTGGCTCAGGCTTTGCATTCAGTCTGGTATGAAAGTATAAATAAGCAGGGATTGGTTCAAGATGTCATTCAGATTTCTCCTGCTCTAAATCCTTTCTACAGTTCCAAAAGGCATGATTTCTGACTTTGTTGTAGGATGAGCCCTCTGCTCCACTCAGATGTCATATTCCCTAGGGATTTGGAGCCAGGCTTCTGGGAATTGTCCTTTTAAAAAGCCAACCTAGGATTAGGGTTAGGGTTAGGGCCTAGGATCATGGCAGGTTCAATCTGTCAGCTGTGTGGCAAGATTCCCAGAGAGCTGAGCTGAGCCCCAAGGACTGAGGACTGAATGTGGGGGTGGCCTCAGGTGGGCATGCAGATTTCTTCTGCTCTGAAGCCTTTCTGGATTTCCAAATGGCATGTTTCCCTTCTGAGTGGCAGGTGGAGTCCTCTGGAATGCTTGGCAGTCCCCAGTCCTTGGGGTTTTGTCACCAGATCTCTAGGGACAGATGCCTCTGAGCCCAACTTAGGGTCAAGGTTGGGGTGAGGCTTAGGGTCAGGGTTTAGGGTCATGGGTTAGGGTTAGTGGTTAGGTGTAGTGGTTTGCTAGGGTTAATTTATTTGCCTTTTAATATAAAATGTCCATGCTTAAATAAGACCTTTCCTTAGAGTGTTTTACATTGATCAAAGGTTAGCATGTAACCCAAACAGTTACGGAGAAGAACGAAATATTCCAAAGCAACACCCAAGACAACATTTCTTGACATTTATGTTTTATGGTCAAAATACTTAAAAATAGAGTTGCTCTGTCACTCTTCTCACAGATGGATTTGTTGGCTCTGTCTTTCTGGTCTTGGCTAAAAAGCAATTTCTCAGTGGGCTTCCTTAATGGGCCTCTCTGAATAGGACGGCTCTCTTAGCCCTAAGCCTGCTTTCCTTCCTATCTTTGATCCAGTGATTTTATCCCACCTCTTCGCAAGCTCCCAGGTAGGACTAAGGCTATACATTTGCACTACGTAGATACTCCATAAATATTTATTAATTGAACAAGTATGACTTTCTTTTTCATCAAAAATATCCATGTTTTATCAGTGAATTTTTTACCATTTCAGAATATATTTGGAGAAATCTCTTGCTCCATGAATATACATGTCAAGACTGTGTCTTTATTGCGTCCTGTGTCATGCTTCCCTGATCCAACCAGAGCACTCATGACCCATGTATGAGGCTCAGTTTAAACCTTAAGGTGAGTTCTGTGAAGGCACTGGGGGGTGTTTGGGGGGGCTTGTCGTGCTGACCACCACTGTGTCACCTGGGGCCAGATGTGACACGAGAACTCCCTCTTTCCTTAGCTTTTCCATCTTCCTCTACCCTCTGTCAGCCTGTGGATTTCCCACCAACCATATCTTTGCAGACAAACTCTGAGATGGCCTATGGCTTGGCAACTCTATGGACGTCACAGAATCTCGCTATAGCCAGTGTCAGATGTTTCTGTGGCACTGACATGACCCTTGTTTGCACAGTATGCCCTGTGAAGAGTCCCATGAGAGTCTGGGAGTCCAGGAAAGATCAATGGGTGTTTGCCCCCACGCCATCTGATGTGGCTGAGGGCCGTGAGCAAATCCGAGCCCAAACCAAGGTTTTGGCTGTGTGGTCTTACTTGCACAAAAACAGCAGTGCCTGGATCAGGCTTTCACGGCAACAGCTGAGCCAGCTTAGTGAGGACCTTGCCCAGGACACTAGCCCCGTGACAATGTGTGGGCACTCGGAGTCCCCAGTTAAGTCATGCAACACAACCAGTGATTCTACATCAGAGTAGATGATACAAAGTATAGTTTCACAGCAAACATGACAAAAAACGTTTAAATGACAGAATAGGAAGTAGTTAAATGTACTCCGTATTACGGCAGAGAAGGGAAAAGTGAACGATGGGGTCAGAAAGGGGAATGGGTGTTCCAAGAAGCAGGCTGGAGTTGCCAGGGGTAAAAGGTGTCTGGTGGAGGCAGGGACCAGGAGACTTGTCACGGGTTCTAATAGTGCAGCATCAGGGTGTGTGCTCTGGCTGACCCACAACTCCCAGGGGCACTGGGGACATTCTAGCTCCAGAGGATCTACAGGCTGCAAATTGGCCTGAGCAGAGCTTCTGTGGTCTGTCTTCTTGTTTCCTGGGTGTGGTTGTTTCTCTGCTTCTGGAGGCTGTTGATTCTCCTTTTGTTTTCCTCTGAGCTGCACTAATTTGTGTGGATTCCGTGCTGTTAGTTGGCTGAAATTCTTCCTGAAAAGAAGTGGGATAGAAGTCATCCTTGTTTCCTAAGTAGACCTGAATAGATTGAAGAGTAATAGCCTTTTCCCAGGCCCCTGAGCCTTCATCTGTTGCCAACTCCGAGATTTTTGAAAACATATTCTATTTTTAATAGATTGAAAGAATTTCTTTAGTTCTTAAATCAACAAAGTCACACTTTTCATAATCTATAAAATGATCTGTAAACATTGAATGAACAAGGTTTGGCAGGATGAAGGAAGAACTGGCTTTGTACTGGGGTTTGCGGCAATGCTTACTCACCATTGCCCCCGTGTGGCCACTCTCCAGATAGCACGTGGCCCAATGAGTTGCAACTTAACCAGATTCAAGGTAAAGACAGAAGAGGGCTGGTTGCTGAATTCCTTAGCTCCTAAAAATCATCCTTTAATTTATGAGCGATATTCTAAATCAAATATATATTAACTAGAGATTAGGGCTAGGGTCAGGGTCAAGTTGCAGACATTAACTACGGACAGCTTTTTATAAGCCAATCTTACCTGCCTATAGTGTTTTCAAAAAATAAAATGGGAGAGGATATAGTCACCAAAGCACTGAGCACATTCTCTGTCCTAGGAAATTGGTCACTAAACACAGTTACTGTTTCATCTTAGCTGAGGACCAGGAGCTGGTCCTACTGGTACTCAGCAGGTAGCATCTGTGGCCAGCTGGCCATCTCCCCCTGACACCCACACCCAGCTCAG
Source organism: Mustela lutreola (assembly GCF_030435805.1). Taxonomy (NCBI): domain Eukaryota; kingdom Metazoa; phylum Chordata; class Mammalia; order Carnivora; family Mustelidae; genus Mustela; species Mustela lutreola. The sequence continues at coordinate 5,166,964 of NC_081303.1, read as the reverse complement.
CACATCGTCTGCTCTGCTCAAGGGCAGCAAACAGACAGACCGGGACCAGGTGCAGCTGAGACTCCCTCCGGTCAGGCGTGGCTTGCTTTTGACAGGGAGAGAAGTGGGCCAGCTCACATGTTCGTGATGCATTCTTTTGGTTCCTTGCTATCTGCCTCCCCTTTCTGTCACCCTGGTGCTGAATCTTTAGCTCCTGGGAGAACCTGGGTTTTCAGATTTCTGTCGACATTTCATAGTGTAGATCTCTGTTGTCTTAGCTCTCTGTCCTTGGGTTGGAGATGAGGTGGGAAAAGTCATCATCCTCTGAAAGCAGAGTATGAACTATCCAGTGCGCTCTGCCCCCGGCACCTCAGGTTTGAAAGAAATGGCAAACTGTGTCCTTCATGTTCTACACAATCAGCTTTAGGGACTCATAGATGCATGTGAAATGAAGTTGTACTGAAAGAAATCTCGTTATGGGATTTTGCTTTGTAGAAGACAGTTTAGGGACACAGCCCCTCGCCCGCCCTATCATTTCCCATTGGGCCAATGCCCGCTCACACTGACACGTGCAGCCACAGAAGGGCACACCTATGACATCCTCCTGGAGCACTCCTGGTCCCCCTGCCTCCCGGTCTGGCCGACCCTGCATACCCCCAGTCCTCCTGAGTGTCCCCTGTCATGGCACTTGTCACACAAGGCTGTCATTTGTTGTCTCTACATCTGTCCTTTCTGCTTGGAGTAGATCTCTCTCCCAGATGCCTGGCTGGGTGACAGGTAGATGAATGGTTTTGGGATCTTTTGTCCTGGAACAGCAGGCATCCTTTAGAACCCTGATGGGCAGGAGGAGTCTGTCCCTCTGTGCGCCCCCAGTCTCAGTGGAACATAGTGGCCAGGCCAAAGGATTTGAGAGTCCTCCCAGATGAAATTTGTTCTATGAAGGTGGCTTCCTTCTGAGATCATTATGGGACCACATTGCGTGGCCATTCCTGGGGGACAGAAGGCATGCTACTGTATTGTATTCTCCTTGCACACTGTGGCTAACAAAGAGGAAACACACACTCACACTCACGAGTTCACCCTTACACCTCCATTTCTAAGCATCATTACAATGGAAACCACACTGAATTCCCATTGGTCTGCAAACCCATAGCCGTGCCATTCCAGGTGTACATAGAAGAGGATGCAGATGGCGTTCTGGCTGAAAGGATGGAAGTCCTTGCCTCTGGGGGTGAAGAAATTAGATTTTACCCAGAAGGCACTCCGTTCTACTAAAAGAAGGGACGTGGTCCTAGGATCTTTGAGACCAGAGATTGGCCCAGACTTTTCTAGGAAGTCTTCTGTAAAGATTTTCTGTCAAGTGCTGCAGTCCATGTGGTGTCTCTGACAACGACTCCTCTCTGGCATTGTGCCCTGAGAGCAGCCACCGACCATCCATAACTCATGTGCCAGACACGCTGGATTGAGAGAATACAGGTGAAGGTCTCATTGGGCCCATGGGTGGTAGTTTCCCCACACTCCAGAGGTGCAACATGGTGGATGATGGGGGAGAAGGCTCTTCTTTTCCAGTGGCATAGTGGGAATACACCGGGATCTACCTTGCCTGACCCCAGTCCCTCCATTTGAAAATAAGATGGTAGTGAGATTGGCCAACAATTAAGGCCTCAGGAATTCTCTCACCTTTCTCTGTAGGCCTTGAGCTTGCCACAAGATGTTTGTCTGTGGCTGAATTCCATGTGGGTATTGTTTGGGTGAGTGTGTCCACATTACCTGGTGGGTATATCTTGTGGGTTATATAGCACACAGATGGTCATCTTGTTCAGGCCAAGACCATGAGCACCGTTAGGGTTCTCCTGAGTTAGTGGAGGATCTAGCATGCATGGGCTTCAGGACGAGTCCAATCCAGCCCTCAGCAATGTTATGGAGCACCTGGCTTCCTGGGTCCTCTGTGGCACTGGCACAGGCCTGGCCTAGGCCACTTCTGCAGTTGTGATGGAAAAGCCCCTGGTCTGGGTAGTCCATCCCATGCTTGGCTCTGCAGGCTGAGACCCAAGTTTCCTCCCACCTCATTGGCTGGGACCAGGTCATATTCCCACGGATGAGCCAATCCCTGGAGCCAGGGAGTGGAGCCATGGAGATTGGCACAGGTTGTTAGGACCTCTGTTGTAATGACTTTTCTAATAGCCATGGTGGCAAGATCTTCTGGGATACATCTGTTAAAACGAATATTAATTTCTGATAGTAAGTGGGTCCAAGGTGCTGGCTTAGCACCTAGCACATCAGTCTCAGCACCTCAGAACTACTGTACTGCTCTGTAGAGACAATGGCTGAGAATGAGCAAAGTGGATGGAAACGGGTCTGGAGTGCACAAGGGAAGGGTGTGTGTGCTTAGGGGCTTGGGGATAATAGCTCTGGCCAAGCTGTACCTCCAATTTACCTAGGTTCAAGAAGGTGTGGGGAGTCTATGGTGTTTCACCGTTCATCATTTTGCAGATGAAGAACATGCCTTCGCACGGAGTCTGGCAAGACCGGTTCCAAGTGTTCTCTAGCTGGTGTGGAAGTCAGGGAAAGCAATGCCCTCTGACTGCTAGGAGAGGCATGAGAGGCTGAGTGCTCTCAAGAAGGTGTCTGGCTTTTGCAGAGCTCACTGTGAGCCTTCATATAGGACTGACAAGAACAGTTTATGGTTTTGTTCTGAGGATGGAGTATTGGAAGAATGCGGTGTCCCATGTGATCCCGGGAAGGGGACAGACCTGGAGTCCACTGTAGAGTTACTTCGTGGGAGTGGGGGTGATCTGCAACATCCGCTTCATGAGATGTCTGTCCTATATTGAGTTCTGGGTGTGCTTCTGTGACTTTCTCCTAATGGCTGGGATTTCCAAGGGGTGGGATTTTTTTGGCTTCACTTTAAGAGTTGGTCTACTGGGAGTGGGCAAGTCCCATTCTGCTGCGGAGAAGTGTCTCTAGTGGCTGGAGTGTGTATTACAAGCCTAGAGGTCAATGGTGAGGTGGTTACAGTGGTCAGCAGGCTATTGTTATTGATGATTTTTATGGGAGAATTCCGTAGGATGAGATGTTAGATCTTATGGTTAGGGATCTTCATTAAGTGCCCATCAAGGGTGCTTGTTCTGAGTTTCATATTCAATATTTGTTGTTACTTCTAAAAGTCCTTCTTGTACTTGGTATTCTAAGGAGCAGTGCATTGCAACAGTGCCTGCATTTTACTCATGTGTTGATGAGGATTTGAGAATGGAAAATGTTGTCAGTGCTTCCACAAATTGTAAACTGGAACAGCCAAATAATAAAATTTTATTTTTGACACAAAATAGGAACTATCCTGCTGTGATTCTTAGTTTAAACCAGGGGAGGGAGGCTTATTTTGGTACTGGTAATGAGTGTGATAGGCCTTCCCAGGGCATATTATCAGGTTCTGTTAGAAACTTGGACTCAGTTATTGTGGAAGAATCAGGAGTCAATCAATTATTTGTCTCCTATTTCATTTTCCATGAACATTTCCACAATATTTGGTTTCCCAGCTCTACCACTGGGAAATCATACCAACTTTGGCACCAGCCTGCCCTTCTCTGCCAAGGGTATGTTTGGGGCAAGAAGAACATAAATTCTGGGTGATTGGAAGACTCTAAGATCCGAATGCTATCAGTAGGGGGTTACTGGGTCCCTAAATTCCAAACCAGCTCCTGACACCCAGACAAAATACATTTCAGATTTAGAAACTTCAAATAGAAATTTTGTGTCCATAGTAACAGCTGAAGAAAATGTGTCATCCCTAAACCTAACCTTAACCCCTAACTTGAATGTTGAAACCTAACTTGATTTTAAAGCCCAAACTGGAACCCTGAATCTTAAACCTGAAATGGAACCCGAAGCCTGGACTCTGAACCTGAGCTCTGGATCCAAGCCCTGAACCATGAACCCAAACCCTAGCATGAACCCAAACCCCAAATTTGACCTTGCACTTTATCCCCTAAGCCCTAAGTCTTCAACCCTAAATCATAAACCTAATGCCCTAACCCTAACCATTCCCTTGTCCCTCATTGTAAATCTTCACCCTGATCCTAGACCCAGATCCAGTCAGAGTTCTAGATCTAGGATCTAGATCTAGATCTAGGATCTAGATCTAGATCTAGTTCTAGATCTAGGATCTAGAACTCTGACTGGAACCTGAACCTGCACCCAAATTCAAACCCTTCACCACACTTTGTTTATGCATTCACAACTGATGGATATTTGCAGTTTCTACATTTTGGTTCTTATGAACATTGTTCGGGCTGGGGGCTAGGATTAGGGGTCAGGGCTAGGCTTGAGACCAAGTTGAGATCAGAGTGTGGGTCTGAGCCCAGGGTCATGTTCGGTGCCACTTTTTGGGTCAGGGACTGTTGTCATTCCATATTGTTTCCAATTCATTGTTCCTTAGCTATTTTTGAGGAGCTGGGAGGATATTGGGCTCCATTCAGCTTGAATTTCCAGAATAAAATGACTTCAGCTGGACCCCGAGAGGGAGCAGGTGCTTCTTCCACTGAAGGGTGAGCTGCCCTAGTCCTGCACTGCCCTCCACCACCTGCAGAGGGCACCGGACCCCAAGTCCCGCCCTGAGCCCGGCCTGCGCAGGCGCAGCTGGGACAGGAGCCCGGCCTCTTCAGGACCGGCTGTCGAAGCTTCTGGAGGACATGGGATCTCTCCCATGTTCCCTGACGGGACCTGCTGTGGAGACTTTGAGGGATTGTGGGTCCGCTTCCACACCAACAGGAGCCTGGTCTCCTCAGGACCCACTGTTGAGGCTTCCGGGGGATGTGGGGCTGCGTCCACACCAACAGGACCCGCTGTGGAGGACACGGGGTCACATCCACACCGACAGGACCGCTGTGGAGGACGTGGGGTCGCGTCCACACCGACAGGACTGCTGTGGAGGCGGTGGGGCCGCGTCCACACCGACAGGACCCGCTGTGGAGGACGTCGGGTCACGTCCACACCGACAGGACCGCTGTGGAGGAGGTGGGGCCGCGTCCACACCGACAGGACTCCGGCCGGGGAGGAGAAGGTGAGGAGAAGCCGCCGGGGCGGGGATGGCGAGGGGGTGCGCGGTCTCGGGACCCCACGGAGGAAGCGCGCGCCGGTGCGGACACCGGGGTTTCCGTGGCCTCCCGCGGGGCTGGCGCGGGGCTGTGGGGTCCCCCCTCTCTGGGCTCGGACGCCCCCCGCCCCGCGGCTGTGTCCGCGCCCCCGGACTCGGTTCCTGGGGCTCCTCAGACGGTCTGCGGTCCGGGAGCGGCCGCGGGCGTCGGGGCTCGTGCTCCCCCGCCCGGCCCCGCGGGTCCCCCCGCGTCCACACCCGCCGCAGGGCTGGGCCGGAGTCCGGGCGTGCGGAGCGACGGCGGACTGTGGGGACGGCTGTGGGGACAGCGGGTGTTTCCCGGCGCCGGCGCGTCTCCCTCCGGGTCTGTCGTAAGCGTCGCGCGGCGTCGGACGACAGCTCCGTCCCCTCCCGGGTTCGGGGCTCCTCGTGTCTCGTTCTTGCGGCCGAGGCCGCTCCGAGGTTCTCTGCGACTGTCGCTCCGAGCCCGTGGAGACGCGGGGCCGTCGCGGACACTGAGGCGACCCGCGGGTTTCGTGAGCTGCGCGCTCGTCGCCTCACGCTCCGGCCCCGGTTCCGGGCGCGGCGCCGCGGGCGCGTCTGGGAGGCGGGGGGCGGTGTCCGGGGAGCGAGCCACGCCCCCCGCCGGCCGCGCCGGGAGCCGGGAGGCGACCGCGACTTCGCGGAGGAGGCGGCGGCCGGGAAGGCGGGTCCCCCGGAGGACGACGGGCCGGGCTCCGGGGGACGGGGGACCCTCGCCGGCGGCGGGGACGGCGACTGCCTGTGGGACGGGAACCTCCGGCTTCCCCTGCGGGGCCCGGACGCAGGCGGCTCTCCCGCGGCGGCGTCTGACGCGGGTCGGGGACGGACGGTCGCTCCCCGGACGGACGCTGAGTGGCGGCGACCCCTCCCCGCACCCCCGCCCCCGGCCCGCGCCCCGGCCGCAGTGCGGAGGCCCCCGCCCGCGCCGGCGCAGTCCGAGCCCGGCTGTGGGGGGCGCGGGACACGGGAACCAACTCCGCCGCTTCCCGCACGCGAGACCCGGCCCGGTTCAGCCCTCCCGCGCGTCTCTTGCTGGCGTGAGGCCTCGTGCGAGGGCGAGTGGCCGCTCCGTGGTGGGCGAGCGGGAGCTGGGAGGGCCTGTCCTCCATCCCGAGGTCTCCTGTCCTCCTGCGGCTGTGACGGGCTGGGACAGTCCTTTGCTCTGCGGGGACTCCAGAGTGCCGTCACCTTGTCGCCGCAGCGCAAATCCGCTCCGTCCCCGCCCCGGACTCCGCGGCCGTCGGGTCTTTCCCACGTGTGCCGCTTCCCACGCGGTGCTTCGGTGCGTTTGACCCCGACCAGGGACAGCGTCCTGTGGACACAGCCTAAGCGGGCTGCGGAGACGGCACGGGTTCCAGCTTGCAGGGGAGACTCAGGCCCGCTTCAGCTGTGTCCCCGCGCGGTGGCCCGAAACGTCTTTCCGCGTTCTCCAGGCGGCTGCTTCTGGTTGGGGTGAGGGTTAGGCATTAGAGGCTGGGAGTTAAGGTTACGGTTTAGGATTTAGGATTAGGGTTAGTTTAGGGATAAGGTGGAGGTTAGGCTCAGAGTTTGTGTTCAGGGGATCGATGAAAGTGGGGGTTTTCTGGGATGGGACCAGCTTTGTCTCTGAAAGCTGTGTTGGAAACGGCACAGTTTTCTTCTGTGTTGCGGCCCGAGTCCCCTGGTGTTGCTCAGGTGCCCGAAATCCCTGGGGCTTTACAGGCAGGCCGTCGGGGACCGACCTTTCAGAACCCAACCGACTGTGAGTGTTAGGGCGCAGGGCAGGGCAGGACCAAACTGAAGGTACATCAGGGAGGTTCATGGTGGGGGTGGGTTTGAGAGCATGGGTCAAGGGGAGTATCAGGGTCCAGATTTGTGTCCAGGTCCTGGTATACATGCAGATTTTTCCTACCCTGAATCCTTTCCAGAGTTCCAGTGGGCACGGGTTCCTTCTGGGTGGCAGGCGAGTCCTCTGGTATTGCTCAGGTGTCCCCAACCTATAGAGTGTGGGTGCCAGGCTTCTGGGACAGAACCTTGAAAACCCGACGTAGGGTTAGGGTCTAGGGGAGTATCAGGCATGACCGCCACTCTGTTTCGATCCTTACTGAGGGCTGAGTTGACAGAGAATGTAAGGTTGAGTATCATTCTCTGGGTTTGTGTCCAGTGGGCCACGGATCATGGGGACAGCCTCAGGTGGGCATGAAGATTTCTCCAGCACTGAATCCTTTCTGGTGTTCCAAAAGGCAGTTTCCTTCTAAGAGGCAGCCTGAGTCCTCTGGTATTGTTCAGGTATCCCCAATTCTTGCCCTTTGGAGAATGGCCCCTGGGAATTGACCTCATGGTACCCAGTGAAGCGTTCGCAGGAACAATCTAAAGGCATCGCAGGAACAATCTAAAGGCACATTGGAGAGTTTTACAGATGCTGAGTTGAGGTGATGGGTCAGAGTGAGTGTCTGACTCTGGTTGGTGTCCAGGGGTTGACTTAGTGTGGGTTCAGCTGGGCATGCAGAGTTCTGTTCATCCTATCTGTAGTTCCAAATGGCACTGTTTCTTTCTGGGGGGCAGTCTGATTCCTCCACTATGGGTCCGGTGTCCCCAATCTGGAGGGCTGTGTGCCAGGCCTCTGGGGACAGAACCCTCTGAATCGAACCTACAGTTAAGGTTATGACCTAGTGGTATGACAGGTCCAGACTGCCAGCGCTCATTCCATCTTTCCCGGAGGCTGAGTGGGTGGCCTGGCTCAGGGTCAGTGTCAAGCTCTGGGTTTGGGTACAGGGGCCCGCTGTATGTGGGGGGGGGGAGGGCAGAGGTGGGCATGCAGACTTCTGTTACTCGGAAAGTTTTTGAGAGTTCCAAATGGAGCGGTATCCTTCTGGGGGGCTGGCTGAGATCACTGGTATTCCTCAAGTGCCCCCAATCTTTGGCTCTTTAGATCTAAGCTCTTGAAGACAGACCCCTCAGAAAGCAACCTAGGGTTAGGTTTAGGGACTAGGGGTGTGGCAGGTCCAATCTCCCAGGTTTGATTCGACCTTTGTGGAGGTACATGGCCTTAGCTACTCACTACCCCTGTTGTATGAATTTCCTATTGCTTTGATGACAAATTATGACATAGTAGTTTAAAACAATGCATACCTACTGTCTTATAGTTCTGAAGGCCAGAAATCTGAATTGGGTTTCATTTGGCTAAAATCAAGGTGTCAGCAGGGCTGGATTCCTTCTAGAGTCTCTAGGACAGAATCTGCTCCCTTGCATCTTCCAGCTTTTAGAAACTGCCATCATGCCTTGGCTTAGGCTCCTTCCTCCATCTTCCAAGCCAGCAGCCTCACTCTCTGTCTCTACTTTCTTGTGTTCTCTTTATAAGAGTCCTTGGGATAACGACCCACTGGAATAATCCAGAACAAGCCCTCCATTTAAAAATCCAAAGTCCTTTTTGTCATGTAAGTTAATATAGTCATAGTTCTGAAGATTAGGAATGGACATCTTTTGGGGGGCTGTTATTCTGCCTTTCACTCTCCTATAACAGAGAATCCAAAGGAGTGGAAAATTCATCAATAGATCTAAAGAGTGATCCTAACAGAGAAGAGAACAACAGTGTGTAGAAAGTAGAAGCAGTCATGATTTGGTTATAGTCCGCAGACTTGGCCTACTTGATGCTGGTTCACAGAAGCTTCCATGGACACACAAAATGCTCTGTGTGTATTTACCGTTCACCATCCCCTTCAACATGACTGAACTTCTCACTGCTGGAGGAAAAACCAGAGCTGGACATAGAGTGGAAAGAAAAGATTTTATTTAGAAAAACTATTTCAGTAGGAGAAAGGCTGACTGCAACAGGACGTGTGGAGATTTATAGCTAAGGTAGTTTTGTTTTACTTCCATTCTGTGCCTTTGTACAAATTGTTTCTTCTCTCCTTTGTATACCACATGCTTTTGCCAGTTCATAGCTACCACAGTGTTCAAGACCTGGCTCAAAGCCAGCTCTTCCTACATGACTTCTCTACTGAGTCCAGGCCACTGTCATCGCTTTTTACCCACACAGATCTGTAATTGCCAGACAATAGAATCATTAATTATCATTGCCAGTCATCAAACTGTTACTGAGTACTTGGTCTGTGAGAGGCTGTACTGTGTCCTGGGAGGTTGGGGAAAGCTTTGCAGGGCAGGTGGGATCTAAGCAGGGTCTTGAAGGCTGTGTTTTCTTAAAGACGTGAAACGGAAGGGGAAATAAAATTATGTGTGATATTGAAAAGTTCAATTCCTACTCTTCCTGTTACTGGTAACCTTGAGAAAAACCATTTAATCTCGTTAGGGATCAAGTTCCTCTTATGTAAGATGGGGATAATAAAATCTATGCTTGGATGGTTATGAGAATTAACAGGGAAGCCTCAGAGATTGGTTAGAACTCTTTTGGTTACAAGAGATTTTAGGGTAGTTAACCAGGATGCAACATGTAACATTTTCAGTGGTTAGCACATGGCTTCCATTTGGGCTCCCTTCTGCAGGGGAGCACAGTTGAGTGTCTGCTGTCCTAGTTACTACAGATTGCTCAGTAATTCACCGGTTTCCCAAGGAGGAGGAGAACTGAATTGTTTCTACCTCCCCTGTGTACATTTCACTGTTTTAAATCTGTGCTTTGATTTAGTGTTGCCTTTTCTACCTGGAATGCATAGTCTTTCCAAGCTGAGCCTGGCCAGCTCTCATGGCCCCAGGAAGGGGCAGCAGAGGCATCACACTAGGACATCACCTTGGCCCCTTTTGGCCATCTTGAGTGTCTCAGGTTCCCCTTGTTTCTGGGCATCACTCTCTCATTGCACAATTAACACACTGCGCTACGAAGACCTGCCTCTCTCACAGGACAGCCCAGCCCTGCAAGCCTGGCACATAGTGCTCACTTAGCACATAGCTACTAAACCAGTGAGTGGACTTCCTTCATTCTCGCCCAGTCCTAACTTTTTTCCCTTTGGGCACCATCATTTCTTCTCTATCTTTCTGCATTGTTTATGGTATATTCATTACAAGACCACTTCCTGTTCTGACCATCACTGTTGTATACACCCCTCCCCCCCATTTGAAAATGAATGACATTAGCTCACATCTACTGACCACTTGCTATTTGCCTGGCACCCTTTCAGGCACTTTACATGGATAACCTACTTTACACATTCTTTGTTATCTAATTTTTGTGCCAGAGATTAACCTTGACCTTGTGGAGGTAACCATCCTGCTATAGTCCGATCACAGTGCAGTAAATGCTGTAGTAAGACAAGCTGGCTGGATGTACTATCACTGAAATGTTGGAAGATATGAGTAGGAGCAAGAGCCACAAAAAGCTAAGCTTAGGATGCCTCCCTGTGAATGACACTACAGCTTGTTTCCTCTTTGTGTTTACGTTTAAATGACTATATTATGTTTCAGGTAATGTAAGCCAGAAATGGATGGATGGATGGATTGTTGTATTTCAATTTCAGTTTACAGAGGTAGCCTTGAAAGAGTTATGGAAATGCGAGTAACAACATGAAAAACATGAGGGAGGTTTTCACTGTTTTTTTCAAAAGAGGTATGTTAGCAAGGAAGGTAGATTTGGGAACATTAGTCATGAGAATTCACCTTTCAGTGAATCCTTCTTTGCGGGGAAGGAAAGCTTTTCTGGTAAGCTGGGAATGGTGATGGGTTATTTTACCAGGAGATGGAAGCAGCTGGCAGATGAAGATAACTCCCTGGACAATAAGGGGCAATATAAAATGGAAGAGATGGGGTTCAGTGAGTCTAGGGTTCCTCTGTGACCCTGCTTACCAGGTGTTAGCTTTGTTCAAGTTTCTTATTTTCCTAAAAGGTTCAGTTTTCTTATCCATAAAAATAGGATTGGGTTGCCAGTTTTACCAAGTGAAAATACAGGATGCCTAGTTAAATTTGAATTTCAGATATCCAATAATTTTTTTAGTATGAATATGTTCCATGAAATATTTGTGTCCCATGCAATAAGTATGTCTTTAGTATTGCATGGGACATAGTTATACTAAAACATTATTCATTGTTTATTGGATTCAAGTTTAACTATTCTTTGAGTTCCTGAACTCAGTTCCAACATGTATATTGGGGTAATCTTCACACCTTTAAGGAATTCTTTGGACACCAGTTGGGTATCCTACCATTCACAAACGGAAATGAGAAAGAACACAGGCAAACATCCAAGTGAAAGAGGTAGATAGGACAAGGCAGGGGGAAAAGGCACGAGCTTCCAACGCCCTCTCTAGGCATGCTGTTTCTCAGCACCTCTGTGTGTTCATGGACCTGGAGGTTCTCCAAACCCAGTCCTTTTGGGGAAGCTCCATTTAAACGGACTCAGCAGGGTTTTTGCTAAAACTGGGTTTTACAAGGAAATTTACAGATGGGCCTAGGGGAAGGTTTAAGAGCCTGACTAAAGTTTGGTCAAGCAAAGACTCATTGTCAGTATCTTTTAAAAATTATATTTAGTTTATGTTAGTTAAGTTGATCTGTTTGTGGTTTTAGATATTTATTTTCCTTTGTTTTGTTTTCAAACAGAGGGCAAGTATATTTAGCTTTATCTTATGGAAATTATGTGGTGGTTAAAAGGGCAGGCGGGCTCTTCCGGCAAGGAAAAAGACATGTAGTGCCACCTGGTGGCCGTGGCTTCTTACTGCAACGCTCCCAAGAACAGCCCTCGAAGAACGTCAGCATTTGAACTCGCCAGATTCTGAGGGCACTAAGGATGTGTTATGACAGCAAGAGACACAAACAACAGTACTCCTACCCCCACTCCTCCTTTTCCCAAGGCTTGAGGTTGAGAAGTAGCAGCTTGCCAAGGGCCGCAGCGTAGTGAAAATGCTGAAGTCTATACCCATCCCCTTTATACTGTGGGTTTCCAAGCCTGAAGTGAAAAGCCAGAGAAGGAAGCTTTGTATGGAGCAGAGTACTGATTATTACATCGGACTGGTCTTTTAAAGGCCACGACAAAGGGCCTCTTTATTTCATGGCTAAAAGTGGCTAAAAAATCCTTGGCGTTGCTCAGCATTCACCCAAAGGGCAAGCAAAGTGCAAATCCAGATGGTGGCATTGAAGGGACAAAGAAAAAAGAAAAAATCATGGGTTTCACTTGCATCCTGTTGTGTGTAGCTCATTCAATATACATGTTTCAAATGCATAAATGTGAAAGGAAAAAAGTGCATAAATGTGAGGAAAAAATCAGCAGGAAAGGAAGCACAGTGATTCTGCCAAAGAGTAGACAAAGTGAATCACGTTTAGATTCTGGCTTCTCATCTCACTCATGAACAAACCAAGTTTAAAATCAGGGAAGGCAGGAGCCCAGGGTAAATTTGTCAGGAGAGTCTGCTCTAGGATTCATAGTAAATCTATTTTTTTAAAAAAAGATTTTATTTATTTATTTGAGAGAGAGAGAGAGAGAACACACCAAGGAGCGTCAAAGGGACAGGGAAAGCTGAGTTGGGAGCCCTATACAGCACTTGATTCCAGGACTCTTGGGATCGCAATCTGAGCTGAAGGTAGATGCTTAACCGACTGAGCAACCAGCTGCCCCAATAAATCTATTTTTTTTTTTTTTAATCTGAAAAAAATTCTCAAGTCTATTATAGCCAGGACACACACAAGTAGAGTCTAGTCCTGGTCTACTGACCCCGATCCAACCATGGTTAGAAGAGCTATTTCTTTTTGATCTCTCTTCCTCTCTTCATGGGTCTTTTGCAGGTTCTGCATGCAGGTGTGGAGGCTGGTTCCATCAGTTCCTTTTCCCAGATTTCACCCTCCTATCTTTCCTAAGCACCCTCTGTCTTCTGCCTCTCTTTCCCCAAATAATGCCTAACCTTTGCACATGGCCTGGCTGGCAGCCCGTATTCACACCCAGCAGCTCAGTGAGTCTTTTCTGCCTCCAGGAGCCATTCTATCTCCATTTGCCTGGGAGGGTCCCAAGCACTTGGGCTGACATGCCATCACACACCTGGAAGTGGCAGGGCCAGAGTGAGGCCAAGTCTGGGCCTCTCTCCATTACATTTACTGCGCTAGCGTCTCTGCTGTCTTTTTCTGGCTTTCCGTTTTGGACTATGACCATTTTTTTTTTAAACTTTTTTTTGGGTGTGAAAGTTTTCAAGACGCCCACGAGTGGAAAATGTACTCCCCCCAGCCAAATCGAACTCCGCCAGATTCCTTACAGCTGTGTGCCGTTGAAATGAGTAATGAAAGCACCTTCTGCTGCTGGTGGAACTTTCCCATCGGGCACTGCTACAGCTGCTCACCAGGACCCCACCCCGCATATTTACATACTGGATGTCACCCCAAAAGCCCCCGACCAGGGGATTTCCGGGATGTAATAAGAACATCGCTCTGGGCCTTGGAAGGTGTACTGTCTGAGCACTTGTCCTGCAGGAAGGTGGGGGGGAGCATTTCGGACCCCTCCCCTCCATCACCAGACTCCTCCTAGGGAGATGCCCAATTTAGTCACAGGCCCCTCCATGGCAGGACCCCGCCACCTGCCTGCCAAGCACGGAGGTGCTGGGAATAGGAGTGGGAGGAATTCGGGGCCCCTGGACACCCGGAGCTTGGTGCCTGGCTAAGGCACGAGACCCAAATGCCCTGATAAGTTCAATCCATAACATGGGTAGACAAGGGGCATTCTGGGAGCTTCATCTGAGGGGCGCCTAACTTAGGGGAGGCTTCCTGGGGTTTATCATGACTGGACTGTCTTGAACATTTTTTTTTTTTTAAAAGATTTATTTATTTATTTATTTGACAGAGAGAAATCACAAGTAGACAGAGAGGCAGGCAGAGAGAGAGAGAGGGAAGCCGGCTCCCCGCTGAGCAGAGAGCCCGATGCGGGACTCGATCCCAGAACCCTGAGATCATGACCTGAGCCAAAGGCAGCGGCTTAACCCACTGAGCCACCCAGGTGCCCTTGAACATTTTTTTTAAAGTCTTTTTTTTTTTTCTCTTAAAAATAAGAAAATCGGGGCGCCTGGGTGGCTCAGTGGGTTAAGCTTCTGCTTTCGGCTCAGGTCATGATCCCAGAGTCCTGGGATTGAGCCCTGCATCAGGCTTCTGCTCAGCAGGGAGCCTGTTTCCCCCTCTCTCTCTCTGCCTGCCTCTCTGCCTACTTGTGATCTCTGTCTGTCAAATAAATAAATAAACAAAATCTTTAAAAAAAAATCTAGTTACAAAGGTAATGAATCCTATTGGGAATATTTAAACTTCATAGAAATATATTCCTTTAGAAAAGATTTAGGGAATGAAGAAGAAGAAAAAAGAAAACTTTAGTAAGTAGGACTTCTACTCAGTGCTGTGGCTTTCTCCCTGAAAAGTTGTGTGTGTGCGAGTGTGTGCAGGTGTGCATGTGTAAGAAGGTGCAGTCATGCCCTAAAGAGAGAGGCAGAAACTCTAGGGAAGGCCTTGTTTCTGTGGCCACAACCAGCCTGGGTGAGAAGTCAGCCAGCCACTTACTGGGGACCACCCGCTCTGAGACTCTGGTTTTTGTGACTTGATTTTCCAGGTTTGGGTCCTGGCTCCTCCTGTCCTATAACTTCAGAGTCTCGTCTCTGTGCACTCTCCAAATGGTATATCAGGGTGTATTTGTTTTTTTTCAAGATTTTATTTATTTATTTGACAGAGAGAGACACAGCGAGAGAGGGAACACAAGCAGGGGGAGTGGGAGAGAGAAAAACAGGCTTCCCACCAAGCAGGGAGTCTGATGAGGGACTTGATCCCAAGACCCGGGGATCATGACCTGAGCAGATGCTTAACGACCGAGCCACCCAAGTGCCCCTCTGAGTGTATTTCTATGTGAAATGGATCTCTCCCTAAAAAGAATGAAGAGATGGTTTCGATGTCAATACTTAACCTGCTACAATGTCAGTAAGAGCTCGAATTTACTGAGGACTTTCTGCGCTGAGAGCTTTATTCCTTCATAACATTAATGCTCACAACAAACTTCTGAAACAGGTGTCATCACTCCCATTTTATGGGTGAAGCAAGTAAGGCTATTCCTTGCTCAAACTGCATGGCTAAGTGTTGGCAGAGCCTGGCCTCAAACCCAGGTCTGTGTGATTCCCGAGTCTATGCTTATGGACATGTTCCTCCCTTGCCTTCTTCCTCGAGCATATCCGGCCACAGAAGTATTTTTAATTACATGATCCTTCTCTCTTAGCGTTATTATTACCATTCTGTGGATCACAATGTGGGAAATGGTGCCCCAGGTAAACACTTTGCCCCACCAGTAAAGCAGAGATAATAACACAGGGTTGGAGCACCTGGGGGGCTCATGGGTTGGGCTTCAGCCTTCAGCTCCAGACATGACCTCAGGGTCCTGGGATTCAGCCCCGCATCGGGCTCTCTGCTCAGCGGGAGCCTGCTTCCCCCTCTTTCTGTGCTTGCTGCTCTGCCTATTTGTGATCTCTCTCTCTCTCTCTCTCTCTCTGTCAAATAAATAAATAAAACCTTTTAAAAAAGTAGCACAATCTCCGTGCCTGGATGATTAAAAGATATTTCACAAAATGGGCACTGAGGGTACTTACCTCCCACCAGCGATGTGCATGTCTTAAAAAGAACATTTGTAATGTCATTGAAGAAATGAAGCCATGTTTTGGCTGGAATGACAATGGAGATGATGGATACTAGGTACAGAGAAACCCCCCATCCCTGCCCTGGGGGCCAAGGCTCTGCACACTAAAGCTGGGCTCAGCTGGCAAGGGAGGCTGGCTGGAGAAGAGGGGTCAGAGCTTGACTAACGTTTGTTCAACGAGGGCGTTCTTGTCCGCAGTCCAGAAGCAGCTGAAGAGTTAAGACCTACACAGAGGACTCAGAATGATGAGAGTCCGGGAGAGTATGTCAGTCATGGACTCAGCCAGAGCTTGGCCAAGCTCTAGTGGGTGGATCTGGCTCCTCCAGCCCCTGGCTTTGGGGCTGACCTTTGGACAGTCACACATGTTCTCCCCATTTTTGTTTACGTCTGACTATGTCCGCGTAGTTTTTTCCAGTGCTTTGCAAGCTTGCATTTCTAGGATTTCATACTTTCTCTCCTTATCGAGACTGGAGAGCACAAAGGTTTTACTTAGACCTTGCGCAACGGTATTAACCTCTTCTACTATAGGGGAAATACCTGTTATTGACTGAATTGTGCCCCCCCCCCCATTCATATATTGGAGACGTGACCCCCGATGTGACTCTTTCGGAGATTGGGCCTCTAAGGAGGCAAGTAAGGTTGAATGAGCTCCTAAGGGCGGAGCTGTAATCTGATAGGACTGGTGTCCTTCTAAGAAGAGGAAGAGACTCCACAGAGGGAAGGCCATAAAAACACAGCAGGTAGGACCGGGCTGGAAGCCAGGAAGAGAGGCTCACCAGAAACTGAAGTTCACAGCACCTTGATCTTGGACTTCTTGCTTCCAGAATTGTGAGAAAACAAATTTCTCTTGTTTAAGCCACCCCGTGGCAAGGAGCATAAACTAAGTCTGGTTGACTGAGACTGAAAAGGAGCTATGAAAAGGATACTGAATCCAGTCAGGAAGACAGGAGGTGCAGTGTGGGGTCTCGGTAGACACCTGTGTAGAAGGGTGTGCGAGGACCACAGAGCCACACCACAGGACACTGGCCGCTGCTGCCTGACGCTCTGACACCTCCAGGACTGGACTGAACGAGCAAGATGGTGGGCCATCTCGCAGAATGAATGTGCCTGTGGTCCCAGTACCCCATAGTTCAGGAGCAGGGCTATCCTTTGGCAGAGCCTACATTACCCATCTGCTACATTCTAGCTGCGAGGAAGGCTGGAAAACCGAGCATTTGGCATTTGCAGCACTGACAGTGCTCCCATCGAGATCCACAAGGTGGGGGAGCTCTCCCAAACAAAACAGAGAGATTCAAAATGCCAGATGGCCAACAGGCATGAAAAGCTGCTCCACGGATAAGGATTCTTACAGAGCCCCCAAATAGAGAGTGTAGCTCCGCTCATAGGACCAAGAACCAGAAACTGGAAAGCCAGGAGCGGGGTTGCTCTGCCAGTGTCTCTCTGTAGTCTTTCTTTCTCTCTGTCTTCCTGAGGACTAGGTTTCCTGATTCATGGTGAGGGCCGGTTCCTTCCTGACTGTGGGAAATCCGTCGTCTGCCTCCTCTTCCAGAAATACTTCCTCATTCCCTTTTCAGGGACCCTTCTCTGTCCATTTATGCTCTAGAAAGGAAACACTTGACCCAGGTCCACGCCAATCATTGTAATTCCTTGGCCACAGTGACTGATCCAGGGATAGATATATGACCTAAGAAGGCTGGCACTTAAAAAAATTGAACTATAGGGGCACCTGGGTGGCTTAGTGGCTTAAAGCCTCTGCCTTCCACTCAGGTCATGATCCCAGTGTCCTGAGATCGAGTCCCCCATTGGGCTCTCTGCTCAGCAGGGAGCCTGCTTCCTCCCCTCTCTCTCTCTGCCTGCCTCTCTGCCTACTTGTGATCTGTCAAATAAATAAATAAATAAATAAATAAATAAATAAAATCTTTTAAAAAATTTGAACTATAACTGGGATGCCTGAGTGGCTTGGTTAGCTAAGTGTCTGCCTTTGGCTCAGGTCATGAACCCAGGGTCCTGGGATTGAGCCTCATGGCTGGCTCCCCCTGCTAATGGGGAGCCTGCTTCTTCTCCCTCTGCAGCTCTCCCTGCTTATGCTTGCTCTCTCTCTCTCTGTGTCAAATAAATAAATAAAATCTTTTAAAAAATTGAACTTTAACTTACATGTAAGATGCATGAATTTTAAATGTATGGCTCAATGAATTTTCCATATTTATACACCTGTGGAACCACCACCAAGATGGAGCTATGGGACATCTCTAGCAGCCCAGAAGGCTCCCTTACACTCTTGGCAGTCCTCTATGCAGAGCTGATCACTCATCTGACTTTCATTACCATAGACAGAAATCTTACCTTTTTTCGACAGCCATTTAGATGAACTCATACACTATGGATCTGGCTTTTCTGCTCAATGTTATGTCTGTGAAATTCATCCAAGTCATTTTATATAGTCTTGGTTTATTCATTTTCACACTACATGGTATTCTATTTTATGGATTTTAGCATAATTTATCCATTTTACCGTTGAGGGACGTCTGGGCTGTTTCTGGTTTGGCACTATTAAATAATGTTGGTATGTACTTTACTGTTTATGTTTTGGCAGATATAAGCAGTCATTTCTTTAGGTGTAGATCAAGAGTGGAATTTCTAGGTCATAGAAAAAATACATAATTTTAGGAGGTATTACCAGATAGTTTCCCAGGTGATTGTACCAATTTACACATTTGCCAGCAGTATAGGAGACTTACCGTTGGTTCACATGCTTGCCTATACTTATTGTTGGCCTTATATGTTGTGACCATTTTGACTGGACATCACAGTATCACATTGTAGTTTTAACTTGTATTTCCATGATAACTAATGGCGCTGAACACTTTCCTATGTATACTAGCCATTTGGATATCCTGTTTGGTCAAGTGGCTGTTTAAGCTTTTTGCCTGTTTCTGAAAAACACTGGTTGTTAGTCTTTTTTTTTTTTTTTTTTTTTTAAATTGACTTCTAGCAATTCTTTATGTATCCTCAATGCATGGATCTTCTGACACATGCCTGGTATTTGCTTGATAACATATATTGCAAATGTGTTCACCTACCCCCTGCTTTGCATTTTCAGCTTCTTAATGATGTACTTCTAGGGACATAAGGTCAATGTATTAGTATTTTCCAAGGTTATTGCTTTTTAACTTGTTCTGTTTAAGACTTTCTTATGGAGTTTATATACTACAGGATTTTGGAAATTACTTGAAAACACTTTCTTATATTCTGGATTCAGAAACCAGGGTGAGGATATGGTAAATCATTTTCTTGTCATCATAACTGGGGTAAAACCACTGGTAATCAAGAACCGCAGCTAAAACTCGGGTCTCCTGGATTGAGCTCCCACCTTCTACCTGTAGTCTGTCAAAGAAGGACCTGAAGGTGGTGATGAATGTCATCACTTTCAGTTTGGGCCTACAGTAGACTGAGGTAGGTGGAGGTTTTCCTCTCTTGTTTTGACCCTGGGCAAATAGAAAGTGAGATCCCCTCTGGTCTTCAGGACCCACACAAGTCAGAGGGCCAAAGTAGATCAGTGTCAACAGGCAGAATTCAGAGGGACTTCCCCGAGGTCCTTCCTGTCAAAGAAAGAAACATTAGAGATCTTTGTGAAGAGAAAAACAGCTCAAGGACTATACCAGCCTGGGTGATGTCTCCCTGGTGGGGCTGCTATGCCTTGGTTTTCAGGACAGTGGGCTCCGTCCCACTGTGGCCAGTCCTGGGAATCTGGGATTGAACTCTGGATGCTTCAAGCAAATCCGAGGCGAAGGCCCAGTTCCAAGGAGCAGCAGAGTCTTCTCATTGGCAGCCAGAGGGAAGTGATGGACATTTGGATGCCTTGGTATTCACTGATGAGCAGATTAGCGACCTGGTCATGACTCCACGAGGCCTTTTCTGACCTTCTCTCCCTGTCTCTGATTCTCACCACCTGACTGCAACACCCAGCACCAGTTGGGGTCACTTAGACATGCTTGTGACTGTCAAAGTGTCACTGGGGTCTCTATACCAACAATAGACATATTTTGAATGTCCCCTCACATGATTAGAGGAAGACAGCACATTTCAGAGTGGTCCCTGAAATCACATGTGTGGACTGGTGTCAGGCTCTGTAATAATTACCCTTGTGGGTCTTGGCTTGGGCCCAGGAACCTGGCATCTTTTTGAGCCATCCAGGTGAATATGATAAACAGATGATTCTGGAAATCATTTTGGTACTTAGCATTTGGGCTCAGACTGGGCTTTCAATTCTGCCTCTGCTTTACCCCTTAACAATTGTACTTTCTTGGCCACAGATAGCCTCTTGTGCCCTCAGTTTTCTTGTCTGCAAAATGGGGCAATATGTACCTCATGATGTGGTTACACAGAGAGAACGAGGTAAGTCAAGCCTGGAAGGCTGAAGCCCAAGGCTTGTCCCTCAGTGAGTCACAGTCGCATGTGCTGCTGTCATGACTATTATTATCAGTCCAGAGGCCTCTTCCCCACCCTCCACCCTCCCCCATTCTCGGGGTTCCTTTTTATGCCCTAACGGCATGTTCACATTGCTTAGTTATATAAAACCAACTGCCCACACTACATTTTATTTAATACAAAAAGAACAAAGAACGCAGTATCATTTTGTTCTTACTGGTGAGCAAAGAGGACAGAGAAAGTGGCATTGTTCGCCACCCTCGTCCCCTAACTTGTAAGGACCAGAGCTGTGGTCTCAACCCAGGACTGGAGGTGCCACGGCCAAGAAGGGTGTCGTGGAGACGAGCGCGCACGCGGGGGACGAGGCACCGTGCGCGCACACCCGGCGCACACCCGGCGCACACCCGGCGCACACCCGGCGCACACCCGGCGCACACCCCGCGCACACCCCGCGCACACCTGGCGCACACCCGGCGCACACCCGGCGCACACCCCGCTCTCGGCCTCACGGCCAGGCTTTGAGCGCGTCACTGCAGGAAGCGCAATTCCTCCTGCGCTCAGTCTTCACAGATCGAGTCTTTCCGGCAAAGGGGAAGCGAACAGATGAAGCGAAGGTTCGTCCTTAACGCCTGGCTGACCAGGCGAGGCCAGAGAGCAGTTGGAAACGCTAGGTCGCCGCCCTGGATTTGAACCCACATTTCTTTTCTTTTCTGATTTTATTTATCCATTTGAGAGAGAGCGAGAGCGAGAGAGCGAGCTTGGGGGGAGGGCAGGGAGAGGGTCAGAGGGAGAAGCAGACTCCCCGCCGAGCTGGGAGCCCGATGCGGGACTCGATCCTGTGACTCCGGGATCATGGCCTGAGCCGAAGGCAGCTGCTCAACCAACTGAGCCACCCGGATGCCTCTGGACCCCACATTCCAACCAGGTCCCAAGGGTGCCGTCTGAGAAGCGGTCAGAGGAGGCAGGACCACCGTGTGGGTCGAGGGGTCCAAGCGCTCGCACGGGCCGCGTTTCCCGACCGCGGGCGCCGGGGTTTCCAGGCGGGAGCGACGCGGCTGGGGCGGGGGACGCTCGGCTCGGCGGCGCGTCCCTGTCGCGCGCGGGCCACGGCCGGTGCGTTCCCGCCTCCGTCCCCGCGAGTCCGGCCGCGGCGTTGTCCGCACCGCGGCGCGGGGCCTCCGGAGCCGGGCTCCTGACCGCGCGGCGTCCCTGGAGTCTCCGCCGCGACCAGGTCCCCTTCCAGTGGACCCGGCTGAAGGCGCGGCCCTTCCCTCGCGCGGTCGAGGAAGGCGGGAACCAGGCGGTGGGAGAACCCGGCGCGGCGGCGGGTGCAGATGGCGGCGCGGCTGGCAGCGCGGGGGCGGGTCCCGCTGTGTTGGCTCGTCGCCGCCGCGGACTGTTGCGGCTTCCGCGGGCCTCGCGGAATTTCTTTGACCTGCAGATTTCCGCTGTGGATCCGCGGGGGTGACCTGCAGCTCCCACGAAGTTGCCATGTCTAGCGTTTATGGTGGTTTGTGGGATTCTTTTTTAAGATTCAGGACTATTTTTAAAATTAGAATTAAAATCTTAATTTTTAATATTAATTTATTTTATTTATTATTGTTATTATTATTATTATTATTTTAAATTTGATTTTATTTTTCAGTGTTCCAAGATTCATTGTCTATGTACCACACCCAGTGCTCCATGCGATACGTGTCCTCCTTAATTATGATTTTTAATTTTAATTAACTTTAATTTTTTAAATTTAAATTTAAATTTTATTGAAGTATAACATGCATAGGGAAAAGAGCACAAAGCTTTAGCATAGACCTTGAGGGAATGCATAAGGATGACCCCTCATGCACCCAGCGCCTTGGTCAGGAAACAATGCTAAAACTGCAGAAGCTCCTCGCTGCTCACAGTCACTACTTCCTCTTTCTCCTCCCACCCGGGGGGACCAGAGTCCTCTCTTTTCCAACCATACATTCGCTTTGCATGCGGAAACCATATTTTTATGTCAGAAAAAAATACTTCGTTTAAGACATGTTATAAACCTCTAGAAGCCCATGTTCTTCAGGAAACACACCACTTGGGTTACAAGTTCTGTAGTCCTTGGCTTTACTCCTAAAAGTTGGATTTTCAATTTAATTTTATCTTCTTATATTGCAATAA
The DNA here is from genome assembly GCF_030435805.1 of Mustela lutreola. Taxonomy (NCBI): domain Eukaryota; kingdom Metazoa; phylum Chordata; class Mammalia; order Carnivora; family Mustelidae; genus Mustela; species Mustela lutreola. The sequence continues at coordinate 5,144,708 of NC_081303.1, read as the reverse complement.
TTTCAAACAGAAAACTTACAAGAATAGAATAATAATTTTTCTCTGGAATCAACTGAGGGGAATTTGCTGGCACTGATGCTCTGTCCCCACACCCCTCCTGCCAATATTTTGGTGTATAGTTCTTCCACGCAGGGCATCCTTCTACATAATGATAATAGAGCCATCAAAATCAGCAAGATAACACGGCTACGTTATTACCACTTGCTGTGAAGACATCATTCAAGTTTCGCCAAGTCTGGGATCACCTAAAGCATTTACTTGCTGTGTCTCCTTAGTCTTCTTCAAAGTGGACATTCCTCACTCTTCTCTTGACTTTCAGAACCTTCACACTTTATAAAATTACAGGGCAATTATTTTGTGATGTGTACTTCAATTTGAGTTTATTGGGTATTTCTTCATAATTAGATGTAGGTAACCCTTTTTTATTTTAGGCAGGAGGATCACAGACGTGATAGTCTTCTCATTGCCTCCAATAGGTGGTGCCCAATATTAGTTTGTCTTATTAAAGGTAATACTTTGATCACTTGACTAAGAGTATCTATTAGGTTCCTTTTGTAAAAGTATTCTTTCCCCCTTTTTACTTAGTATTTTGTGGAAAGTATTTTGAGACCAATTAAATATCGCATCAAACATTCACCATTAGTCTTAGCATCCACTGATTTTTTTTTTATCTAAGTATAATGAACATAGTGTTATATTAGTTTCAGGTGTACAATGTAATGATTTAATAATTTTATACATTAGTCAGTGCTTATCGTAACTGTACTCTTAATCCCCTTCATCTATTTTACCCAGCCTCCCATCAGCCTGCCCTCTGGCAACCACCAGATTTAAAGATCTGCTGGGGTTTTTTGTTGTTGTTGTTTGTTTCTTTTTTCCTTTGTTTTGTTTCTTAAATTCCATATATGAATGTAATTATATAGTATTTGTTTATCTCTTACTGACTTAATTTGCTTAGTTTTATACCGTCTAGATCCATCCATGTTGTTGTAAATGGCAAGATTTCATTCTTTTTTTTTATGGCTGAGTAATATATATATATATATATATATTATACATATATATATATATATACATGTATATATACATATATGCATATCTTGCCATAGATATGTATCTCACATTTTTATCCATTCATCTATGGATGGACATTTAGGTTGTTTATATCCTGGCTGTTTTAGATAATGTTGAAAGAAACATAGGGGGCCATGTAGCTTTTCGAATTAGTGTTTTCATTTTGTTTGGGTAAATACCTAGTAGGGGATTTACTGGGTCATATGGTAATTCTATTTTTAGGTTTTTTTTTTTTAATTAACATATAATGTGTTATTTGCCTCAGGAGTACAGGTCGGTGTACAGTGTCTCTGTATTTGCTTCAGGGGTACAGTTTTATACAATTCACAGCACTCACCATAGCTCATACCCTCCCTGATGCCCATCATCCAGCCACCCTCTTCCTACCCCTCCACCCCCCAGTAACCCTCAGTTTGTTTCCTGAGATTAAGAGTCTCTTATGGTTTGTCTCCCTCCCTGGTACCATCTTGTTTAATTTTTTCCCTCCCTACCCTTCATGATCCCCCCACCCTGCTTCTCAAATTCCTCATATCAGAGAGATCAGATGATAATTGTTTTTCTATGACTGACTTATTTCACTAAGCATAATATCCTCTAGTTATATCCACATTGTTGCAGATGGCAAGATTTCAGGTTTTTTTGATGGCTGATGTATATATATATACATCTATATATAGGTGTATATATATATATATATATATATATACACATCATCTTTATCCATTCATCTGTTGATGGACATCTAGGTTCTTTCCATAGTTTGGCTATTGTGAGCGTTCCTGCTATAAACATCTGGTGCACATGCCCCTTCAGATCACCACATTTATATGTTTCGGGTAAATACCCAGTAGTGTGATTGCTGGGTGGTAGGGTAGCTCTATTTTCAACTTTTTGAGGAACTTCCATGCTGTTTTCCAGAGTGGCTGCACCAGCTTGCATCCCTACCAACAGTGTAGGAGGGTTCCCCTTTCTCCACATCCTCACCAACATCTGTTGTTTCCTGACTGGTTAATTTTAGCCATTCTGACTGGTATGAGGTGGTATCTCACCGTGGTTTTAATTTGTATCTCCCTGATGCCGAGGGATGTTGAGCACTTTTTCATGTGCCTGTTGGCCATTTGGATGTCTTCTTTGCTGAAATGTCTCTTCATGTCTTCTGCCCATTTCTTGATGGGATTATTTGTTCTTTGGATGTGGAGGTTGGTAAGTTCTTTATAGATTTTGGATCCCAGCCCTTTATCTGATATGTCATTTGCAAATATCTTCTCCCATTCTGTCAGTTGTCTTTTGGTTTTGTTGAGTGTTTCCTTTGCTGTGCAAAAGCTTTTGATCTTGATGAAGTCCCAATAGCTCATTTTTGCCTTTGCTTCCCTTGTCTTTGGTGATGTTTCTAGGAAGAAGTTGCTGGGGCTGAGGTCAAAGAGGTCACAGCCTGTGTTCTCCTCAAGGATTTTGATGTATTCCTGTCTCACACTGAGGTCTTTCATTCATATTGAGTCTATTTCTATGTGTGGTGTAAGGAAATGGTCCAGTTTCATTCTTCTGCTTATGGCTATCCAATTTTTCCAACACCATTTGTTGAAGAGACTGTCTTTTTTCCACTGGACATTCTTTCCTGCTTTGTCAAAGATAAGTTGACCATAGAGTTGAGGGTCCATTGAGGGTCCATTTCTGGGCTCTCTATTCTGTTCCATTGATCTATGTGTCTGTTTTTGTGCCAGTACCATACTGTCTTGATGATGACAGCTTTGTAATAGAGCTAGAAGTCTGCAATTCTGATGCCACCAACTTTTGTTTTCTTTTTCAACATTCCTCTGGCTATTTGAGGTCTTTTCTGGTTCCATATAAATTTTAGGATTATTTGTTCCATTTCTTTGAAAAAAATGGATAGTGTTTTGATAGGGATTGCATTAAACGTGTAGATTGCTCTAGGGAGCATAGACATTTTCACAATATTTGTTCTTCCAATCCATTAGCATGGAACGTTTTTCCATTTCTTTGTGTCTCCCTTAATTTCTTTCATGAGTACTTTGTAGTTTTCTGCGTACAGATTCTTTGCCTCTTTGGTTAGGTTTATTCCTAGGTATCTTATGGTTTTGGGTGCAATTGTAAATGGGATTGACTCCTTAATTTCTCTTTCTTCTGTCTTGTTGTTGGTGTAGAGAAATGCAACTGATTTCTATGCATTGATTTTTATATCCTGACACTCAACTGAATTCCTGTGTAAGTTCTAGCAGTTTTGGAGAGGATTCCTTGGCTTTTCCACATAAAGTATCATATCATCTGCATAGAGTGAGAGTTTGACTTCTTTGCCAATTTGAGTGCCTTTAATTTCCTTTTGTTGTCTGATTGCTGAGGCTAGGACTTCTAGTACTATGTTGAATAGCAGTGATGATAGTGGACAGCCCTTCCTGACCTTAGGGGAAAAGCTCTCATTTTTTTCCCATTGAGAATGATATTCTCTGTGTGGGTTTTTCATAGATGGGTTTGATGATATTGAGGTATGTATCCTCTATGCCTACATTGTGAAGAGTTTTGATCAAGAAAGGATGCTGTACTTTGTCAAAAAGCTTTTTCACATCTATTGAGAGTATCATATGGTTCTTGTTCTTTCTTTTATTAATGTATTGTATCACATTGATTGATTTGTAGATGTTGAACCAACCCTGAAGCCCAGGAATAAATCCCACTTGGTTGTGGTAAATCATCCTTTAAATGGACTAGTATTTTGGTGAGAACTTTTGCATCCATGTTCATCAAGGATCTTGGTCTGTAATTTTTCTTCTTTTTGATGGGGTCTTTGTCTGATTTGGGGATCAAGGTAATGCTGGCCTCATAAAATGAGTTTGGAAGTTTTTTTTCCACTTATATTTTTTTGAACAGTTTTAGGAGATAGGAATTAATTCTTCTTTAAATGTTTGGTTGAATTCCCCTGGGAAGCCATCTGGCTCTGGGCTCTTGTTTCTTGGGAGATTTTTGATGACTGCTTCAGTCTCCTTATTGGTTATGGGTCTGTTCAGGTTTCCTATTTCTTCCTAGTTCAGTTTTGATAGTTTATATGTCTCTAGGCATATATCTTTTTCTTCCAGATTGTCAAATTTGCTGTGTAGAGTTGCTCATAATATTTTCTTATGATTGTTTGTATTTCTTTGGTGTTGGTTGTGATCTCACCTCTTTCATTCATGATTTTATTAATTTGGGTTCTTTCTCTTTTTGATAAGTCTTGTGAAGGGTTTATCAATCTTATTAATTCTTTGAAAGAACAAGCTCCTCGTTTCATTGACTTATTCTCCTGTTTTTTTAGTTTCTATTTTATTGACTTCTGCTCTGATGTTTATTATTTCTCTTCTCCTCCTCGGTTTAGACTTTCTTTGATGTTCTTTCTCCAGCCATTAGGTGTAGGGATAGGTTATGCACTTGAAACCTTTCTTGTTTCTTGAGAAAGGCTTGTGTTGCTATATACTTTCCTTTCAGGACTGCCTTTGCTGTGTCCTACAGATTTTGAACAGTTACATTTTCATTTTCATTTGTTTCCATGAATTTTTAAAAATTCTTCCTTAATTTCCTGGTTGACCTATTCATTCTATAATAGGATGCTCTTTAGCTTCTATGTTTTAAACAAAATTTTATTTCATTTTTTCAGTGTTCCAAGATTCATTGTTTATGCACCACACTCAGTGCCTCCATGTATTTGAATTCCTTCCAACTTTCTTCTTGTGGTTGAGTTATAGTTTCAAAGCGTTGTGGTCTGAAAATACGCAGGGAAAGAGCTCAGTCTTTTAGTACCAGTTAGGACCTGATTTATGACCCAGGATGTGATCTTTTCTGGAGAATGTTCCATGTGCACTAGAGAAGAATGTATATTCTGTTGCTTTGGGATGAAATGTTCTGAATACATCCGTGACGTCCACCTGGTCCAGTGTGTCATTTAAAGCCTTTGTTTCCATGTTGATCTTTTTGCTTATATGGTCTGTCCATTTCAGTGAGGGGGTGTTAAAGTCCCCCACTGTTATTGTATTATCGTTGATGTGTTCCTTTGATTTTGTTATTAATTGGCTTATATAATTGGCTGATCCCATGGTAAGGGGATAGATACTTAAAATTGTTAGAGCTTTATGTTGGACAGACCCTTTAAGTATGATATAGTGTCCTTCCTCATCTCTTATCATAGTCTTTGTCTTAAAATATAATTTATCTGTTGTAAGGATTGCCATCTCAGCTTTCTTTTGCTATCCATTAACATGGTGAATTGCTTTCCACCTCCTCACTTTAAATCTGGAGGTGTCTTTGGGTCTAAAGTGAGTTTCTTTTAGAGAGCATATCGATGGGTCTTATTTTTTTTTTAATCCATTCTGATACCCTGTGTCTTTTGTTTAGGGCATTTAGACCATTTACATTCTGGGTAACTATTGAAGGATATGAATTTAGTGCTGTTATATTGCCTGTAAGATGACTGTTAACTGCATATTGTCTCTGTTCCTTTCTAGTCTGTTATTTTAAGGCTCTCTCTTTGCTGAGAGGCCCCCTTTCAATATTTCCTGCTGGTTTGGTGTTTGCAAATTCTTTTAGTTTTTGTTTGTCCTGGAAGCTTTTTATCTCTCCCTCTATTTTCAATGACAATGTAACGGGATATCGTATTCTTGGTTCTATTTTTTCTGAATATATCTGGCCAGTCCTTTCTGGTCTGCCAGGTCTCTGTGGAGAAGTTTGCTGTCAATCTAATATTTCATTATATGTTTCAGATCTCTTGTCCTGAGCTGCTTTCAGGATTTTCTCTTTGTCACTGAGACTTGTAAGTTTGACTATTAAATGATGGGGTGTGGACCTAGTTTTATTGATTTTGAGTGGGTTCTCTTTGCCTCCTGGATTTTGATGCTTGTTTCCTTCACCAAATTAGGGAAATTCCCTAATATAATTTGCTCCAATATACCTTCTCTCTCTTTTTTCTTATTCTCTGGGATCCTAATTATTCTAATATTGTTTCTTCTTATGGTATCAGTTATGTCTCGAATTCTCCCCTTGTGATCCAGTAGTTGTTTATCTGTCTTTTCTAAGCTTCTTTATTCCCCATCATTTGGTGTTCTATATCACTCATTCTCTCTTCTCTCTTTATTCTAGCAGTAAGAGCCTCCATTTTTTATTGCACCTCATTAACAGCTTTTTTGATTTCAACTTGGTTAGATTTTAGTTCTTTTTTTTCTCCAGAAAAGGACTTGATTTCTCCAGAAAGAGATTATCTGGTATCTTCCATGCTTTTTTTGAGCCCAGCTAGCATCTTTATAATTGTCATTCTTAACTCTAGTTCTGCCATGTTCCTAATGTGGGTATTGATTAGGTCCCTAGCTATCAGTACTGCCTTTTGTTCTTTTTTTTTTTTTTTTTTGAGGTTAGTTTTCCTGCTTTGTCATTTTGTCCATATAAGAATAGATGAATGAGAGAACAAAATACTAAAAGGGTAGTGGCAACCCCAGAAAAATACATATTAACCAAATCCAAAGAGACAAATATACTCTAACCAAATTGGAAGAGACCTGAAACCAGGGAGAAGAAAGGAGAAAAAGAAAGAAAGAAAAAATATATATAATATATATGTATATTATATATATAATAGAGTGATGAGTAGAACAGAGCCACACACTTGATCTTAGTTATAGTTTGGTCTGTTAGAAGAAACTGCCTTCCGAAATGTAAAGAAAGAAAAACTTATATACATACAAAAATATGGGTAAACAGGATGAAAGGCTGGAATATAACTGTAAAGATGAAAATTTAAAAATATTCTAGAAAAGGAAGTGATAAGAAGTTGGTTGAAAAAAGAAAAAAAAAAAAAAAGGAAAGACTGTCATCAGGCTAGAGACTACAACAAAGCCATGCACTAGATTTAGGGTATATTTTGATCTGTTGAAAAAAACTGTATCCCAAAGTTTTAGAGAAAGGAAAACCTATATGTATACAAAAAATAAGATTATATATAATAAAGGGATACAATATGACTATAACAATGAAAAATTTAAAAGATTTTTAAAATGGTATTGGTAAAATAAAATAGTTTAAAAAAAGGTTAAAATAGGAAAGAGGAAAATTTTGAAAAAATAGAATAAGAAAAAAAATAAAATTAGAAACATTTATTTTGGAAGATTAAAGGACCATGGGAAAAAAGCCATGAATTCTATGTGCTGTTTTCCCCTAGCATTGGTATTTTGCAGTTTTTTTTGATCAGTAGACTTGGTCTTGGCTAGATGTTCTTGCTGATCTTCTGCAGGAGGGGCCTGTGGCCCTGATTCTCAGTTGTCTTTGCTAGATGTGGAATTGACTGCCCTTGCCAGGGGCTGGGCTAAGCAATCTGCTCGGGTTCGCGCTCGGAGCTTTTGTTCCCTGAGCGCTTTCCGTACCGCGGTGGAGGACGGGAATGAAGATGGCGGCCGCCTAGTCTCAGGCCAGAGGAGCGGAGACCTGGGGCCCACCCTCAGTGCGACCTCAGAAAAAAGCCGTCAGTCACTGTCGCGAGCAAAACCCCTGCGTCCCGCCAGGAGGTCGCAACGTGTAAAGAAGAGATAGAGAGATGGATATGATGTAACTCACTTGATCTTTATTGGGACGAGGTCCGCACCACTATCGTGGCCCGGTCACGGTCCGCCGACGTTGTCACGGAGAAGGAGACGTCGCCTCACAATCTAGACAGAGGGTCACCGCAGAAGTTGAGACTGAGAGCCAGCGAGTGGTCGGCAACGAAACTGTCGGGGCGTCGGTAGCACCGGCGATGATGTCCTCCTGACAGGGAACTCGCTTCACCTCAGTCCATCCCGATGCCTCTTTCTATACTGTGCTAAGTCTCCTTCAAAAACACATTACATCACTTATTTTTCTTATGCTTACACACCAAAAACATGCACACGTCGCAAACATGTTTTGGTCTACGATATTTCGCACAAGTTAAAATATTTACAACTTGTTACTCCGCGCTAATCTTACCACTACACGCATATGGTCTAGGCTTACTTGCTATGTGGTTAGTTTGCAATTTGTTCCTGTTTTTCATTTAGTAGGGGTTTGCACTTACTACATATTATTTATTCATTCATTTATTTATTCCACTTTATTTATTAAAGGTCCGTACTCACTACAGTCCCTCTCATCTCCCTGGTGTCTGGCCATGCTCTGCTCACTCGGCCTGTGGCTGAGCGTTTCTGTCTCTGGCCCGCAGCCCTGTTTGGATTCTGCAAACCCAGCAGATTCCTGCGCCACTTCTGGAGAAGGAAGGACGGGTTCTCCCCAGGTCTGCCACTTGCTTGAGGAGCAGTGGTCTGACGGCACCTTGGGTCACAGTTTAAGGTAAACCTGAGCTGAGAGCCCCCTCCTGGGCTCCGTCTCTGCAGCCGGCTTCCCCGCTCTGATACCTGGGAGCTCTGCCGCACTCAGACAGCCCTGTCTTCCTGTGAACCCGCAGGTCAAGAGACCACACTGTCCCTGCGAGGGCTCAACCCCCACCCCCACCCTTAGCTTCTGGAGTGACGTCCCTCAGTGGCACCAACTTCTAAAAGTTCTGATTTTGTGCTCCGCTGCTTGCCGGGAGCTGGCCCCTCCCCCCATCACAGTCTATCGTCGCGTATAACACCTGGATTCACGTCTCCGCTCATCCTGCCTTCCAGAAAGTGGTCACCTTTCTGTTCCTGCTCTTCTTTTCTTTGATCTTCTTTTGAGTTTGTAGGTGTTCAGAATGGTTTGATAGCTATCTAGCTGAACTCTTCTGGCACCCAATAATACTGGCTCTCCTACTCCGGCATCTTCTTATCTTTTCTATTTTTAGTTTTTTGGACTCTTTTGTGTTAACTCCCACTTCTAATAGCACAAAGTCAGCTGGTTTACCTTGGCTATACTTTTATCATTTAGTGTAGGATACGCTTTTTAAACTAGTTACACTCTAGTAACTTTGTGAATGAAAAAATTTTAAGAATGCTAAGAACAAAAAATGGAGTCATCCTTTCACTGGTCCTCATCCAGTTTCAGGAAAACCACTTCACAAAAGCAGCAGTTCTGTCTGATAAATCTTCCTGTGTCTAAACAGAAACTGGAATAACAGTGACATGATGGGAAACCTATGATGGTTTACTAGATATTGTGTGCTTTTAACAGCTCAGCACTGGTAATATTTGATCATTAAGAGTAAAGTGATAGCTAACATTGGAAAATGTGTACTTCAATAAGTATGTGAAGTTAGGTAAGCTTGAGGAGAAAGCGGACTGAGTTACATGTATTAGGAGATGCAAGTGTCCATCTAAATTTTCTGTATTTCATTTTTTTAACTGAATGTTTATTCAAGTTGCTTTATGTATAATTTCTCATGTGCCGTTTTGGAAGTCCTTTATTGTAAAGACACTTTTGTTTGATGACAAACAGCAGCCACAGTGTCAGTGACTATTCTAGACCTCCACGTTGGATAAATCCATTTCTTCTTGAAACATATGTTTCCTTTTGTATTTCTGTCCTGAGGTACTGTTTTTATTATTTCTGCAGTGTCTTGTGGACCCTCACAATGCTGTGAGGTTGAAGAAGAGTGAGGTGGTAGACCCGTTGATCTCAAAACTTCTGATACATTGGGTTTAAGGTTTTCTCTTCTGCCAGGGAACTTGTTTATGTGACTTGCCTACCTGAGTGACTCTGCTGGATGCCATGTAACTGCCATTCATGACCTAAATTAATTTTTATGGAAGAAGGGAAGTATCAAGGCCTCATGAAAGTTGCAAAGCAGGCTTGTTGTCTTGATTAGTTTTGTAGGTCCACTTCCTTGTAGGGTTTCTGGAGCATACTATATACTCAATAGATGTGAAATAATCAAATGACTAAGTGGCCAAGCATTGGAGCTTGCGTTTCTTGTTTTTACTATGGCAGGCAAGAGCAGAGGAGAAAAAAAAAATCATGTTTGTTGATGGCCTATTTACCAGAATGAGTGTTTGCTTTCCCTCAGTGGTTCAAAGCTATTTATATATCTATTCATCAATTCAAATATTTACTGACTACCTTTTTTGCACATGGTTGTTCTCCCTTTGTGCATCCGTTTGGGATTGTGGAATGTCTACTTTAGTCTTAGGAGAACAGGGTGTGTCTCTAAGAACAAAGTCCTGAACTAACCAGCCAGTGTGAGAACTGAACTGACTCCTCCTCCCCAGCAGAGCCCTCCAATCCGCAGGGCTTGCAAGTCAGAAATGTGCTGAGATAATCCTCCAGCTCCAGTAATACATGTCCTTACTCTGTGCAGCCTTTTTTATACCGTTGACATGAGCCAACTTCATCTTTTCTCAGTATGAATCATTGTCAAAAATGTAGACATTGTCTAAATGGCTTAGTTCCTAGTGCTGTCAGTTGCTTTTTAAACAATAATAAAATCAAGTCTAAGGCTCATGTTGAGAACTTGGTTTTATTGATGATGTACAATTTGAGATGGATGAGATATTTGGGGCCAGAATTATTTACTATCAACCATTTTTATTGAAAACTTTCTTATTCCAATCTAATTAACTCAAATGAGTCATAATTCAGAGAGTGGATAAGGTTAAATTTTCATCCGTGCTGACTATGAGAAGTACTTGACAAATGCAATAATAACATAGACATTATTGTATAAGGAAGAGTCAGTATACTTAGAATAACACAGAACTTTCAAGTACCCTCAAGTACTTTGGCATAAAATCTTCCATTCAGACCTTTACTGGATTCTAGGTCAGCTGTTGGCAAGCTGGAGGCTACATGCAACCTTTCTCCCCACCTCTTTTTATGGTCTTGTACACTAAGTATTTAAAAAATATTCTTTTAAAGATTTTACTTATTTCTCTGACAGAGAGAAAGAGAGTGCACAAGTAGGCAGAGCACCAAACAGAGGGAGAAGGAGAAATGCGGGGCTCGATCCCGGGAACCTGGGATCATGACCTGAGCTGAAGGCAGATGCCTAACTGACTAAGCCACCCAGGCACCCTTTAAATGTTTTTAAGTGGTTGAAAAAAATCAAAAAAAGAATATTCAGTAACATACGAAGATTATATTAAACTCGGGTTTCAAAGTCCATAAATAAAGTTTTATTCTACTCAGCTACACCCATTTGCTTATGTATTATCTGTGGCTACCTTTGAATGACGAAGGGCAGGGTTTAGTTGCAACAGATCCTATATGGCTCCCAAACCCAGAGATATTTGCCATCTGAAACTGTACGGAAGAATTTGCCTTCCCCCGTGTGAGGTCCTTGAGACACATCAGTGAACAAAACAAGATCCCTATGCTGGAGGAGGTCATCACGAGGGTATGACTGCCAGCTGATCTGTGAGCTAGAGCCAGGAGATGAGAGGCTTCTTAGTCCCTCCCTGTCCTTGGAATGTGTTTTTCCAAGGACCATTCCCATGGTCAGAGCTGTATCAAGGACACAATCTTAAAAAAGTAATGTGTTGTTCAAACAAACAACTGTGTTGTTGAGACCATTTGGACTGTGCATGTGACAGACCCTGTTCAGGCCTCTATTTACACTTTAAGTTCTGGCAGGTAGGCACGAGGAGCTGCTCATCTTGTTGTCACCCAAGACAAGCCTTGTATGTAAACTCCCTTGCTTGTTGAACATGCCCCCTTCCAATCCCAAGTGGCCTGTCTCTTTCTTTGGTCTCTCCCTGCTCTCCTTACACGGCGGCCAGGTTTGAATTTCACCCAGAGAACTCCCAAGGTTACAAATCAACACCCTGCCCTCGGGAAACTTACATTTAAGTAGGGAAAGCCGGTAAACACTCTATGTAGTATATGAGAAGGTGATCAGCGTGATCATGGAGAAAAGGTAGAATAGGATAACGGGACTGAAGATTGTTTTGGGCAGGGAGGATGATGTTACAGTGTTGAAGAGAGCAATCAGGGTAGAACCTCCTGAAAAAGGTGGTCCTTGAGGAAAGCCTTGAAATGGATGAAGACGTGAGCCAACGTGGGTGTCTGGGGGAAAGACATTCTAGGCAGAATATGGCCCCTCATCACAGGGTTGTTGTGAAGATTAAATGAATAATGTATTTAACTAAAAATAGTGCCTGGCAAGTGGTAAGTTCTCAAAAAATAGCTCTTTTTTTAGTACCAGCTGGGTGTAGATGCTCCTTTCCTCTTTGCAGGGGCCTGCTGCCCTGAGTAACCCTCAGTAAGCCATCTCTATAGCAGAGAAAGGCTCTCTGGAGTACAGGGGATCTTGATATCACAGCTTTATCTGTCCCAGGATTAGCTTTCATCCCTGCAGCTTAGCTTCCAGGGACAGAGCTGGGTTGGAGAATCATGGGTTCAGGAGATACCATATCTGTGGTCTGCATAATCACGAATAGAGACTCCAGAGTTTGTGATCACACACAGTTGAAGGGACTTGCCCCACCATCGACAATTAGTGAGCAGCAAAGCTTTGATTGGCATGGGATCTTTTGCTTCTAAGTCGAGTGTTCTGTTCCTGGTCTGCACTCTTTGTCCTGCACCAAATCTATTTTTATGCAGCTTATTTCTTCCAGCAAATTTTCAGGTGTCTTTGTTCAGGGACCATGTCTCACTCAGTTTTGTTTTCCCCTTCAGAATGAGGCACCAAACAAACAAATAACCAAAACTGTTGAGAGAATACTCAGGACTTGAACTTGTTCGGTACCATTTCAAATCTTAACCATTATGTACGTAAGTCTGCCCAAAAATGTCACCATGGAACTGACTGTGCTTTGTTCCCTGTGTCTGTATAAAGCATGGGGAGGTAAATTGTCCTACAAATTAGGGAGCTCCTAGGAAAGACCCCAGACATTTGCATTTTCAAACTTTTTCATGTTGCTAAATATCATATGAAGATCCTGAAGCATAAAGCTGCATTCATGAGCTTTTGGGCTTTGATGAGCCCCGTAAGGCTAGCAGTAGTGTTAGGCTGCTAGATGAGAGATGGCATTTCCAGGGCAAAAAAAATTGGGCAGATGATGCAGAACAAACACTTTCTTATCCTTTGCCTCCGTCCAGGGAGGTTCTCTAAGTGTGGTTTATGAACCAGCAGCATCAACATCACCTGATGCTTGTTAGAAATGCAAACTCTCAGGCCTCACCTCGAACTCACTGAATTTGAAACTCTGGGTGTAGGGCTCAGCAATCTCTGTTGAAATAATGCTCCAGGTGATTCGGAGGCATGCTAAAGTTTGAGAGTCCCTGGCCACTCTTTTGTCTTGGATCTCTGGCCAGGACTCACCCTGCTCTGCCAAATGTCTAAGCGATGTGTTGAGTGAGCAAGGAGCTCCTTTTATAAAACTTGGTGATGACCTCAACTTTCTCTCTGGGGAAAGTTGAAATTGTATCACATTTTCAGTAGGTTTAACATATTCCCTCTGACTGATGAAGGTGGGAAATACATTGGCATGAAAAATAACCTAGATTAGTTGTTGAAATAAAGAAAGCTTTTAAATCCTAAAAATTAACTCTTGTTGGTCTTTAGCCAGATATGTATACCAGCTGGGCCCTGACGGGAGCACTGTGGAATCTGGGAGCTCTGCTCTGATCTGGGCAGGCTATTTGAAAAATTCTCTTGCAAAAAAGCAGAAGGCCAGTTAATGGTAAGTGACTTCTCCAAAGTTCCACAGCAGATCAGCCTGTAGGAAGCACACATATCAATCATTCCAAGCTTGCAGGATTGCAGATGCGGTGTACTGTTGGCGGAGGTATGGGAAGAATGACCTAAGAACACATCTTGGACAAAAGACTCTGACAAATCCTCCATGCTCCCGCCAATATATAAAATAACTGAGTATACAAAATGAAGCTTAGAATCGAGACAAATAGTTAAAAATACCTTTGTAAAGAAGACATGGATTTTCAAGACCATCTTCAGAAGGCAAGTGCATAGGAACAATAGGAAGATGACAGAACTCTACCCAGCACAGACATTATATTAGCAATGTTACAAGGCAAAAATAAGGATGATCTAATCAGGTCTGACAAATGGTTGATCATAAAATATGACATTATCAACTTTTTTTGAAAAATTGTTTTATTTTTAATAAATCTCTTCCTGGGACGTTAGGAGGACTTGCCTAAATGCATAGTATACCTTCAGTGATAAAAAACTAGCATGAGGCTAGCTTGATTAGCATGGTCTTTGAAAACAGACACATAAAACGACGATTTCAGTGATGTCTGCCTTAGGTCAGTATTTTACAACATTTCACTAATCTCACCGATATATTTTTAGAAGTTGTTTTGAAGTTTCTTGACTAGAACGTCAAAAGACATGATGTACCATGGGGGAAAAGCATGTGCTTTCTGCTGAAGTAGGCATGTCTGAAATCATTCAAAGGAAAAGTGGCATGAAATTAAATTTCATTCTTTGTCAGGAAATATTACTGCAAAATATACAAAATTCTTTCATATGAAGAAAGAATTTTATTGATAAATTGTTCCCTATGTGATGCTTGTGACATAAATGGTTGAAAGAACAGCCGTTTCTCCCAAGTCTCAGCTAAGTAAGTGCTAGATTCTGTTTCCGTAGTGGAATTAGGGAAGAACCACATTTCTGAATGGATTGCCAAAGGAAATAAATACTGATATTCTCAGTTGTATATGATTTATTGACAACATTGTTCTGTGGGGAAAATGCTGTAGTACGTTGCTTTTCTGTACTTTTAAACTATCTTTAGGTGAATTCTGAGAAATGTCACTCTCACGCTTTTCTTCCTTCACACTGTCAATCACAGTGCAGAAGAATCTCAAGGCCAAGAAATCAGCATGTGTGTTCTGCTTGAGGCTTGGACTCGATCCTGGGGGAAAATGGGTCAGATTTGTGGTTTTGGATGGTCAGAGGCTAGATGGAGGTGGCACAGGGTCCAGAAAGAGACAAAGTCAGAGGCGGGGACAGTTGGAAAGCAGGGAGGTGAGCTGGAAGGACAGTTAGTGACATCCCGGATTAGGGACATGGGGATGGCTCAGAATGTTGAGTGAGGATGACAGAAGGTGAGGAACGGCTCCCAGTTTTTTGGTAGTGAATCAGGGAATGAGAACATTTGGAGTGGATTTTTGGGAACAGACCCAGGAGGCAGGCTGAGCTTTCAGAGGATGTTAGCTGCTTGGCTCCCTCTTACATTTCGCTGTCACAACCTGCTCCCTATCCCGGGAACATCCACATCTAGATATCCTCCCACAACTGGGCTCTGGACTGCGGAAGTAAAACGGCATGACTGGAGGAGAGAAGCTCCAGAATTTATCAGCTAATGCTTGCATTTCAACTGTTTTATTTGGAGTGAAATTTCTTTAAGCAGTTTTAATGGTATTCTGTAAGTTTTTATGGGAGGTGTTGATATAGTTTTAAAATATAGGTGAGGTTTGGTGGGGTGAGATTTGGAGCCAATGACCAAAAAAGAATTCTTGAGACATCTTTGGTGCAAAATGGTGGTTTTATTAAGGCACAGGGACAGGACCCATGACAGAAAGAGCTGTTGCCCCGGGGTCGTGAGGCATGACTGATTATATACTTGGGAGTTGGTAAGGAAAAGGGAGGTTTCAAAAGGGTTTTCATGTGTTAGAGAAGACTCACAGAATGCTGGAGGCCTTGCCATTGTTAAGTTAGGTTAAAGTCAAGTTAAGGTTGTTTTTCCCTCTAGCAAAGCAATAACATGAAGATACCTGGGAGCTTCCTGGAAGAATGTCACACGTGTCCCACCCAGGACTGGGGTTTGGGGGAGGTTGCAGGGGTCAGCCTCTGCTTTGTCTTCAGCTAGCCCTATGCCCTCATCAGTGTGTTTATAGTTAAGAATTATGGGTGGTATAGTTATAATTTTAAAATATTACATTAAATATCAGGCTTTTTCTCCTAGTTTTGTCCAAAGTCTTTTCCATCCAAATTGTCTGATTTCACAATTATGGATGGGCTTTTCTCTTGCTTGTCTAATCTGAGACAAGTCTGGTTTCTTTGCTTCTTAAAAAGCCATAGAATAAGTTTCTTGTGAAAGATATTTTTTCTTCCTATTCCAAGAACTTGTTTAAATATTTTAGCATCACCTCTCAATAAATAAATGTATATTTAGTGTGCAACAGTGAGTGAAGAATAGGCTCTTGGCACTTAAGCTAAAAACGATACAAATATGAATTACCAGTCGGTGAATGCCAGGCTGCAGGACATAATTTACACCAATTACTTCTATTGTAAAAATAATACTGTAATGCAGACAGTTGCTTGGCAGAGTAGTAATGGGGGTCTACCAGTTGTCTGTTTCCTTTCCCTCTCTGAGTTTCTGGAAAATGACATAGTAAAACTTGGTTTGGTTATGCAAGAACAGTACTGTGTTTATTAATATTTGTTCAAATTTGGAAATGCTTTCATGTAAAATATTTAATACTTCATGCTATGGCATAAATATTAATCTTTATTTGAAAGAGGAGGAAATTGAGACTCACAGGGTAAACAAGGTAGCCATGGAGTTGATAATAGAGCTCAGGCCTTCTGACTCCCCAACTGGCTCTTTTCCCACTGCCTTGTGTTTTATATGTACTAGATGAGTAATTTCTTCACTGAGCAGTGCATAAGCACTCTGCTTGCTCAGGATTTTTTTTTTTTTTTTTTTTTTTTTTACCTGTGATTCCCCCATGACATTTAAGTGAAGTATGTAATGTATTTGCAACATCCTGTATCCTGTTCTCTAGGATCTGTCAGCCTCGGGGCAAGAAAAAAAGAAAAAATAAACCCAAATCAACAGAGGTATATGTAGAATCCTGGGGGCTTTATGCATCCAGTCAGTTAAGAAGGTCATGGCTGTAGGTAGGGGCGCCTGGGTGGCTCAGTGGGTAAGCCTCTGCCTTCCATTCAGGTTATGATCTCAGGGTTCTGGGAGCGAGTCCCACATTGGGCTCTCTGCTTGGCAGGGAGCCTGCTTCCTCTTCTCTCTCTCTCTCTCTCTGCTTGCCTCTCTGCCTACTTGTGATCTCTGTCAAATAAAATCTAAAAAATGGTCATGGCTGTAGGATCAGGGGTGATGGGTTACAGATATGGAAACCTACTCTTACTCTCTAGGTTGCACTGGTCTCTAACATTGGCTGACATGGAGGGTTAAGTGGGGAGATAATAGGCATTATTTCTTGTGCAGCTTGAGATTGCTCAAGGCGCTGTCCTTGTTCTGTTTGGCTTGGGAAGAAGAGCTGCCTCCAGATCTTCTCAGGATGGTTTCTGCAATGATAGCTGTTATTCTATAGGTCAGGACCAATGAAGGCATTCTGCCAGGATACCATTTTAACTTTGTTCTCTTAAATTGGAGAAATGGTTAAGGGTATGTGAATTTCCCGTGGACTTGTGTGCAGTGACACTGGATTGTATATATCACCTTATTCCTGTACACGCTTGCTAAGACTGACTGATTTTAGAGTATTCCAGGCCCTAGGAATTAATATTAACTTAGGGTTTGTAGCCAACATTTCTCAAAAATTTAGGGGACATTTTTTAGGTAAATGGCTACAGGCCCATTTGGGCAAAGTTATAAATATTTCAAGGCCCCGAGGTTAGAACATCTGGCTTATGTAACATACATGTTTGCAAAGTCATGCTTTTATTGTATTTTTCTAATAAAAATTACTCAAAACCTCTCAAGTTTTGTTCTTGGAGGCTCCATGCTCTATAAACCGGAGTTAAACATCTCTGAGTGTCAGGCTACTGATTCCTACAAATATTTCACGGTAACTGCTAATCATCCTCACTCCTTTTAGAGATTGGTTTTAACTGTCCAGTTGAGTCACCAGTGTAGTATGGGTTAGACTGACATTGACTGGGGAGAAGGAGCTATCAGGAATGTGGGGAGAGGGAGATAAAACTGTGGATTTCTGTAGTGGTGAGAAGGGATGGTGATGAGCCACTAGTTCAAGTCCAAGTAGGAACAGGGTCATAGGAGGTTTAATCTCTAAGAGAATGAAGGAGGTAGGAAACAGCTCTGGGTATATAAGGCTGAGATGATATAGGACAAATTTCTTTCTTTTCTTCTCTTTTTTTTCTAAGGAAGATGCACTATGCTAGTGGGAAAGCCATAGATATGTCATATGTTTTGATGAGTTTGTGTAAGTTTATTTGGGAAAGGAACCAGAGAGAGATCCTGTCTGGTATGTGCCAGAGAGAGAGGGAGAGAAAAGATTGAAACTGAGGATGGGGATGCATCAATACGGCAGGAGGAGAAGGAGCCCATGAGACCAGGTGCTGCATAGGAAGGCCTAGAACAAGACTCCTTGGATGGCAAGACTGCCTGGAAGGCTGATAAAAAAAATATTAAGTGTAGATTTTTAACATGTCTGCTATTTGTGTACTCTTTAGTAGTCAAAGCAAGGGGAAGACATGACTGGTTCTATAATTTACAGTTTCTTATAACAAAAGAATGTTGAAATTATATTGGTAATAATATTGACAAGGAATTTTGTCTTGCCATTCTCTTATGGTGTTGGAGAAATGTAGAGATTTAGGTCTGAGAAGGGAAAGAAGTTGGAGGATAATTTTGGTTTCTTTTTAGGTGACCTAAACTTGAACTGTTGAGAACAATGAAGACTTCTGTTTCTAGCAATATGAAGACTAGATAGTCTGTTACCTCTTCCAATGCAAAACACTTAAAAATGCTAGACAGAGCACAATGGGCATTCTTTTCAGCACATAGCTGAATTTATAGAAAAGAAGGGGAATGTCCAGGGCCAAAACTTGAGAGTAAAATGAAAAATTAGAAGGGTTTCATTAAATGAAAAATTAAAACCAATATGCTTGGATTTTGAAGGCCTCAGAAGGGCTGGAGACAGGTTTTAGGTCCACTGGAGACAAAATTGCTATCTGTGTTTATAAAGCAGAGACCTACAGTGGCTGCAACCTGAACAAGTTAGACTAGAAGATAATTACTTTTGTCCAGTCACTGACTGAAAAAAGTGTTTCCTAATGAATGGTAACTCTAAGACTATTCTCACATGGTTGAGGGGTTCAAATTTATATTGTGCACATGCTCTCATAACATTCAAGCCAACAACTTACCATGAAAGCGCATCCTTGGACACCTAGCAGAAGCAAGTGAAACATCTGGGAGAGCATAATCTTAATCCAGGTCCTAACAAAACCAACCACAGAATTAATCCCCAGGATCTTCAGCTACCAGAATTAATCAAGTCTTTAAATATGTTCAAGTGAATAAATAAATCATAGAGAAACAAAACCTTACAAATATTAGATATTAGGTATTTGAAAAAAAGAATCAGATAGAACTTCTAGAACAATTATAGCAATTGACATTAGAAACTCAGAGGAAGGGTTTTCATTGCAGATTACAAGCAGTGAAGTGAGAATCCATAAGTAAGAAATGCAAAAGTAATCACGAATGCACCAAAGGTATAAAGGGGTTCCTTCTTTGGCTATATGCATGTGTCTCTTTGAGTTATAATTATAGTTATGTCAGTTTAGGAGTTGTTAATATGCTTGCAAAGAGAAGAAAATGAGTTAACCCTCTAATGCATTTAGAATTATTTTACTAGCTTAAAGATAAGGTGATATAAAAAATTAACAATGGAAATTTTTTATAGTCATAAACATAATAAAAGTTTCTCAGCCTGTCATTGGCAAGTGAACATCCAAAGAAAAGTGGGTGTCCTTGAATGCCTCGGTAATATTTGGAAGGGAAAACACCACATGCTTCCAAGGGCTCTTCTAGAAGGAAGAGTTGGAAAGTGTGGTGAAATAAGGATGACATCACATTTTTTCCCCTTATTTCAAAATTCTCAATGTACATGATATATTATCATTTGTAGAAATAAAAATAATATGTAATACATATATATGCATGCAATACACACGAAACTAACCGAGGCTGTCTCTCATGGAGGGAACTGTGAGCCCGGGGGCAGATAGTTATGGGAGAGAGATTTATTCCTCACTGTGTTATTCCTCACATCCGTGGTTGTCAAACTCTTTTAGTCTTATGACCCCTTTAGGTGTTAAAAATTAATGAAGTTCCTTGAGGTAACTAGGTGGCTCAATGGGTTAAAGCCTCTGCCTTTGGCTCGGCTTGTGATCTCAGGATCCTGGGATCGAGCCCCGCATCAGGCTCTCTGCTCGGCGGGGAGCCTGCTTCCTCCTCTCTCTCTGCCTGCCTCTCTGCCTGCTTGTGAGCTCTGTCAGATAAATAAATAAAAAATCTTTTAAAAAATTAATGAAGTTCCCAAAGAGTTATTGTATATGTAATATGTATATCAATATTTACTGTACTAGAAATTAAAATGAATCTTAAAAATAATTATTTAATAATTCACTTAAAAATAACAATGGGGGCTCCTGAGTGGCTCAGTTGGTTAAGAGTCTTACTTTTTTTTTTTAATTTTTTATTTTTTATAAACATATATTTTTATCCCCAGGGGTACAGGTCTGTGAATCACCAGGTTTACACACTTCACAGCACTCACCAAAGCACATACCCTCCCCAATGCCCATAATCCCACCCCCTTCTCCCAAACCCCCTCCCCCCAGCAACCCTCAGTTTGTTTTGTGAGATTAAGAGTCACTTATGGTTTGTCTCCCTCCCAATCACATCTTGTTTCATTGATTCTACTCCTACCCACTTAAGCCCCCATGTTGCATCACCACTTCCTCATATCAGGGAGATCATATGATAGTTGTCTTTCTCTGCTTGACTTATTTCGCTAAGCATGATACGCTCTAGTTCCATCCATGTTGTCGCAAATGGCAAGATTTCATTTCTTTTGATGGCTGCATAGTATTCCATTGTGTATATATACCACATCTTCTTGATCCATTCATCTGTTGATGGACATCTAGGTTCTTTCCATACTTTGGCTATTGTGGACATTGCTGCTATAAATATTCGGATGAACGTGCCCCTTTGGATCACTACGTTTGTATCTTTAGGGTAAATACCCAATAGTGCAATTGCTGGGTCATAGGGCAGTTCTATTTTCAACATTTTGAGGAACCTCCATGCTGTTTTCCAGAGTGGCTGCACCAGCTTGCATTCCCACCAACAGTGTAGGAGGGTTCCCCTTTCTCCGCATCCTCGCCAGCATCTGTCATTTCCTGACTTGTTGATTTTAGCCATTCTGACTGGTGTGAGGTGATATCTCATTGTGGTTTTGATTTATATTTCCCTGATGCCGAGTGATATGGAGCACTTTTTCATGTGTCTGTTGGCCATCTGGATGTCTTCTTTGCAGAAATGTCTGTTCATGTCCTCTGCCCATTTCTTGATTGGATTATTTGTTCTTTGGGTGTTGAGTTTGCTAAGTTCTTTATAGATTCTGGACACTAGTCCTTTATCTGATATGTCGTTTGCAAATATCTTCTCCCATTCTGTCAGTTGTCTTTTGATTTTGTTAACTGTTTCCTTTGCTGTGCAAAAGCTTTTGATCTTGATGAAATCCCAATAGTTCATTTTTGCCCTTGCTTCCCTTACCTTTGGCGTTGTTCTTAGGAAGATGTTGCTGCAGCTGAGGTCGAAGAGGTTGCTGCCTGTGTTCTCCTCAAGGATTTTGATGGATTCCTTTCGCACATTGAGGTCCTTCATCCATTTTGAGTCTATTTTTGTGTGTGGTGTAAGGAAATGGTCCAATTTCATTTTTCTGCATGTTGCTGTCCAATTTTCCCAGCACCATTTATTGAAGAGGCTGTCTTTTTTCCATTGGACATTCTTTCCTGCTTTGTCGAAGATTAGTTGACTGTAGAGTTGAGGGTCTATTTCTGGGATCACTATTCTGTTCCATTGATCTATGTGTCTGTTTTTGTGCCAGTACCATGCTGTCTTGATGATGACAGCTTTGTAATAGAGCTTGAAGTCCGGAATTGTGATGCCACCAACGTTGGCTTTCTTTTTCAATATCCCTTTGGCTATTCGAGGTCTTTTCTGGTTCCATATAAATTTTAGAATTATTTGTTCCATTTCTTTGAAAAAGATGGATGGTACTTTGATAGGAATTGCATTAAATGTGTAGATTGCTTTAGGTAGCATAGACATTTTCACGATATTTATTCTTCCAATCCAGGAGCATGGAACATTTTTCCATTTCTTTGTGTCTTCCTCAATTTCTTTCATGAGTACTTTATAGTTTTCTGAGTATAGATTCTGTGCCTCTTTGGTTAGGTTTATTCCTAGGTATCTTATAGTTTTGGGTGCAATTGTAAATGGGATTGACTCCTTAATTTCTCTTTCTTCTGTCTTGCTGTTGTTGTAGAGAAATGCAACTGATTTCTGTGCATTGGTTTTATATCCTGACACTTTACTGAATTCCTGTATAAATTCTAGCAGTTTTGGAGTGGAGTCTTTTGGGTTTTCCACATATAGTATCATATCATCTGCGAAGAGTGATAATTTGACTTCTTCTTTGCCGATTTGGATGCCTTTAATTTCCTTTTGTTGTCTGATTGCTGAGGCTAGGACCTCTAGTACTATGTTGAATAGCAGTGGTGATAATGGACATCCCTGCCGTATTCCTGACCTTAGCGGAAAAGCTTTCAGTTTTTCTCCATTGAGAATGATATTTGCTGTGGGTTTTTCATAGATGGCTTTGATGATATTGAGGTATGTGCCCTCTATCCCTACACTTTGAAGACTTTTGATCAGGAAGGGATGCTGTACTTTGTCAAATGCTTTTTCAGCATCTATTGAGAGTATCATATGGTTTTTGTTCTTTCTTTTATTGATGTGTTGTATCACATTGACTGGTTTGCAGATGTTGAACCAACCTTGCAGCCCTGGAATAAATCCCACTTGGTCGTGGTGAATAATCCTTTTAATGCACTGTTGAATCCTATTGGCTAGTATTTTGTTGAGTATTTTCGCA
Organism: Mustela lutreola; assembly: GCF_030435805.1. Taxonomy (NCBI): domain Eukaryota; kingdom Metazoa; phylum Chordata; class Mammalia; order Carnivora; family Mustelidae; genus Mustela; species Mustela lutreola. The sequence goes on along the minus strand of NC_081303.1, from coordinate 5,121,827 downwards.
TCTGTGTTCATCAAGGGTATTGATCTATAGTTCTCTTTTTTGATGGGATCCTTGTCTGGTTTTGGGATCAAGGTGATGCTGGCCTCATAAAATGAGTTTGGAAGTTTTCCTTCCATTTCTATTTTTTGGAACAGTTTCAGGAGAATAGGAATTAGTTCTTTAAATGTTTGGTAGAATTCCCCCGGGAAGCCGTCTGGCCCTGGGCTTTTGTTTGTTTGGAGATTTTTAATGACTGTTTCAATCTCCTTACTGGTTATGGGTCTGGTCAGGCTTTCTATTTCTTCCTGGTTCAGTTGTGGTAGTTTATATGTTTCTAGGAATGCATCCATTTCTTCCAGATTGTCAAATTTATTGGCGTAGAGTTGCTCATAGTATGTTCTTATAATAGTTTGTATTTCTTTGGTGTTAGTTGTGATCTCTCCTCTTTCATTCATGATTTTATTTATTTGGATCCTTTCTCTTTTCTTTTTGATAAGTCAGGCCAGGGGTTTATCCATTTTATTAATTCTTTCAAAGAACCAGCTCCTAGTTTCGTTGATTTGTTCTATTGTTTTTTTTTTTTTTGTTTTTTTTTTTTTTGGTTTCTATTTCATTGATTTCTGCTCTGATCTTTATGATTTCTCTTCTCCTGCTGGGCTTAGGGTTTCTTTCTTGCTCTTTCTCCAGCTCCTTTAGGTGTAGGGTTAGGTTGTGCACCTGAGACCTTTCTTGTTTGAGAAAGGCTTGTACCGCTATATATTTTCCTCTCAGGACTGCCTTTGTTGTGTCCAACAGATTTTGAACCGTTGTATTTTCATTATCATTTGTTTCCATGAATTTTTTCAATTATCTTTAATTTCCCGGTTGACCCATTCATTCTTTAGAAGGATGCTGTTTAGTCTCCATGTATTTGGGTTCTTTCCAAACTTCCTTTTGTGGTTGAGTTCTAGCTTTAGAGCATTGTGGTCTGAAAATATGCAGGGAATGATCCCAGTCTTTTGATACCGGTTGAGTCCTGATTTAGGACCGAGGATGTGATCTATTCTGGAGAATGTTCCATGTGCACTAGAGAAGAATGTGTATTCTGTTGCTTTGGGATGAAATGTTCTGAATATATTTGTGATGTCCATCTGGTGCAGTGTGTCATTTAAGGCCTTTATTTCCTTGCTGATCTTTTGCTTGGATGATCTGTCCATTTCAGTAAGGGGAGTGTTAAAGTCACCTACTATTATTGTATTATTGTTGATGTGTTTCTTTGATTTTGTTATTAATTGGTTTATATAGTTGGCTGCTCCCACGTTGGGGGCATAGATATTTAAAATTGTTAAATCTTCTTGTTGAACAGACCCTTTGAGTATGATATAGTGTCCTTCCTCATCTCTTATTATAGTCTTTGGCTTAAAATCTAATTGATCTGATATAAGGATTGCCACTCCTGCTTTCTTCTGATGTCCATTAGCATGGTAAATTCTTTTCCACCCCCTCACTTTAAATCTGGAGGTGTCTTCGGGCTTAAAATGAGTTTCTGGGAGGCAACATATATTGGGTTTTGTTTTTTTATCCATTCTTATACCCTGTGTCTTTTGACAGGGGCATTTAGCCCATTAACATTCAGGGTAACTATTGAGAGATATGAATTTAGTGCCATTGTATTGCCTGTAAGGTGACTGTTACTGTATATGGTCTCTGTTCCTTTCTGATCTACCACTTATAGGCTCTCTCTTTGCTTAGAGGACCCCTTTCAATATTTCCTGTAGAGCTGGTTTGGTGTTTGCAAATTCTTTCAGTTTTTGTTTGTCCTGGAAGCTTTTAATCTCTCCTTCTATTTTCAATGATAGCCTAGCTGGATATAGTATTCTTGGCTGCATGTTTTTCTCGTTTAGTGCTCTGAAAATATGCCAGCTCTTTCTGGCCTGCCAGGTCTCTGTGGATAAGTCAGCTGCCAATCTAATATTTTTACCATTGTATGTTACAAACTTCTTTTCCCAGGCTGCTTTCAGGATTTTCTCTTTGTCACTGAGACTTGTAAATTTTACTATTAGGTGACGGGGTGTGGGCCTATTCTTATTGATTTTGAGGGGCATTCTCTGAACCTCCTGAATTTTGATGCTCCTTCCCTTTGCCATATTGGGGAAATTCTCCCCAATAATTCTCTCCAGTATACCTTCTGCTCCCCTCTTTCTTTCTTCTTCTTCTGGAATCCCAATTATTCTGATGTTGTTTCGTCTTATGGTGTCACTTATCTCTCGAATTCTCCCCTCGTGGTCCAATAGCTGTTTGTCCTTCTTTTGCTCAGCTTCTTTATTCTCTGTCATTTGGTCTTCTATATCACTAATTCTTTCTTCTGCCTCATTTATCCTAGCAGTGAGAGCCTCCATTTTTTATTGCACCTCATTAATAGCTTTTTTGATTTCAACTTGGTTAGGTTTTAGTTCTTTTATTTCTCCAGAAAGGGCTTTTATATCTCTTGAGAGGGTTTCTCTAATATCTTCCATGCCTTTTTCGAGCCCGGCTAGAACCTTGAGAATTGTCATTCTGAACTCTAGATCTGACATATTACCAATGTCTGTATTGATTAGGTCCCTAGCCTTCGGTACTGCCTCTTGTTCTTTTTTTTGTGTTGAATTTTTCCGTCTTGTCATTTTGTCCAGATAAGAGTATATGAAGGAGCAAGTAAAATACTAAAAGTGTGGCAACAACCCCAGGAAAATATGCTTTAACCAAATTAGAAGAGATCCCAAATCGTGAGGGGGGAGAAAGGGGATAAAAAGAGGTTCAAAAAGGAAGAAAGAAAAAGAAAAGAATTTAAAAAAGAAAACAAATAAGAAAAATATAAAAAAGAAAAAATATATATATTAGATAAACTAGTTAAAAAACGTTAAAAAAGAAAAAGGTAAAAGTTAAAAAAAATTAATCAGAAGGCAAAAAAAAAAACAAAAAATGAAAAAGAAAAAAATTAAATTAACTGCAAGACTAAAAAAAATCACGGGGAAAAAGCCATGAGTTCTGTGCTTTGCTTTCTCCTCCTCTGGAATTCTGCTGCTCTCCTTGGTATTGAAACCGCACTCCTTGGTAGGTGAACTTGGTCTCGGCTGGATTTCTTGTTGATCTTCTGGGGGAGGGGCCTGGTGTAGTGATTCTCAAGTGTCTTTGCCCCAGGCGGAATTGCACCGCCCTTATCAGGGGCCGGGGTGAGTAATCCGCTCGGGTTTGCTTTCAGGAGCTTTTGTTCCCTGAGTGCTTTCCGTAGAGTTCCGGAGGACGGGAATACAAATGGCGGCCTCCTGGTCTCCGGCCCGGAGGAGCCGAGAGCCCGGGGCCCCACTCCTCAGTGCGCCCTCAGAGAACAGCGCCCAGTTACTCCCGTCTGCCTGACCTCCGGCCGCGCTCCGAGCTCACCGAGCCTGCGACCGGTTCAAGGTCACCCAGAGCTGCGAGCTCACTGTAGGCTCTGTCTCTGTAGCCGGCTTTCCCGTTCCAATACCCGCAAGCTCTGCGACACTCAGACACCCCGATCCTTCTGTGACCCTGCGGGACCTGAGGCCACGCTGACCCCGTGTGGGCTTTGCCCCGGGTAGCCTCTGGAGCGATGTCCCTCAGCGGAACAGACTTTTAAAAGTCCCGATTTTGTGCCCCGTTGCTCCGCCGCTTGCCGGGAGCCGGCCCCTCCCCCCGGGGTCTATCTTCCCGTCGCTTTGGACTCACTTCTCCGCCGGTCCTACCTTTCAGAAAGTGGTTGTTTTTCTGTTTCCAGAATTGCTGTTCTTCTTCTCTTCGATCTGCCGATGGATTTTCAGGTGTTTGCAATCTTTAGATAAGCTATCTAACTGATCTCCTGCTAGCTGAAGTAGTCTTAGCCTGCTACTTCTCCGCCATCTTGACTCCTCTCCTAAGAGTCTTACTTTTGATTTTGGTTAAGGTCATGATCTCAGGGTTGTGAGATCAAGCCCCCTTTGGGCTCAGGTCTCAGCTCAAAGTCATCTTGAGCTTCTCTCCCTTCCTCTCTCTCTGCTTGACCCCCACTGCATGTGCACATGTGCACGTGTGCTTTCTCTCTCTCTCTCATAAACAAATCTTGAAAAAAACTCAATAAACCCATTATGTGTTAACATAAAATATTAAGTGAAAAATAACTGTATATTCTAAAACAAAATTTAGTGAGAAGAATGGAATGCTTTGACTTTTTCTTGCAAATCTTTTTAGCGTCTGACTTAAGAGACATCTGAATTCTTAGATTTGCTGCTGTACTCAGTGTTTGTGATATCACATATCTTGAAGTGTCTGCAGAACACCACTCTATATTTGAGAGAGAGTCAGAGTGAGAAAAGCAAACAGTATCTTAGTATCATTGTGAAAATAGTTTTCATCTCACAGACCTATGAACAGGATCTCAGAGACCCTGAGAGTTTTCTTGGACTACAATTTCAGAATTGCTTCTGTATAAAATGTTTGAATTTATACCAGGTGCTTAGATCAGCAAGTCAAAATACATTTAAAGTTACACCCATACAAAGATCCATTCATGCATATGCATATATAAATGTATACCTTTAAAGACTCTTTCTGATCTTTCTGGAAGGCAAAAAGAAAGATAATTGAGGGTTTCTGTGAAACAAGTGCATCACAGTTTTGATATCAGTGCTAATCTATCTCTAGCTTTATAAAGGAGAGGCTAATATATAGATAATTATTAGGTTTTGTATTTTTAAAAAGATTTTATTTATTTATTTATTTATTTAGAGCACATGCGTGAGCAGGTGGGGGAGCAGAGGGAGAGGATGAAAGAGAATCTCAAGCTGACTCCAGTTGAGCACGGAGCCTGACTGGAGGTTCAGTCCTATGACTCTGAGATCATGACCTCATTGGAAATTGAGTGTCTGATGCTTAGCTGACTAAGCCACCCAGGTGCACTGATGTCTAGTATTTATTGGGTTCTTATTATGTACTGGGCTGTGTACCAAGAATTTTACCTTTATTCATTTTTTAAGGAGAAACTGGGACTTAGAGAAGTTCAGTCATGTGCCTAAGATCACGCAGTCGTTAGAATTTTGCTGTGTCCAACTCCAAAGCACATAGCACTCTCAAAAACTGCAAGTAAATGGTCTTTTTTCTTTGTTCGATTTTTAAAATTGTGGTAAAATACTTATAACATAAAATTTAACCATCTTAACCCTTTTTTAAAAAATATTTTATTTGTTTATTTGACAGAGCACAAGTGGGGGTTCGGTAGAAGGAGAAGCCAGCTTCCCACTGAGCAGAGAGCCTGATGAGGAACTCAGTCCCAGGACCCTAGGATCATGACCTGAGCCAAAGGCAGACGTTCAATGAACTGAGCCACCCCCATCTTAACCCTTTGTAAGTGTACCATTTAATACCATTAAATACATTCATGCTGTTGTGCAACAATCACCACTATCCATTTCTATAATTCTTTTCATCTTATGGAACTGAATCTCTATACTCACTAAAAAATAACTGTTCTGTGCATTCTTCCTCTAGTCCCTGATAACCCCTTCCTACTTTGTCTCTATGATTTTGACTACTCTAAGTATCTCATTTAAGTGGAATTATATAGTATTAGTTTTTTTCACATGGTAAATGTCTTCAGGAGTCATCCAAGTTGTAGAATATGTCAGAATTTCTTCCTTTTAAAAGCTGAATAATAATAATAATACGTTACATTGGGGCACTTGGGTGGCTCAGAGGTTAAGCCTCTGCCTTCAGCTCAGGTCATGATCTCAGGGCCCTGGGATCGAGCCCCGCATTGGGCTCTCTCTTCCGCAGGGAGCCTGCTTCCCCCTCCCTCTCTGCCTGCCTCTCTGCCTACTTGTGATCTCTCTCTCTCTCTGTCAAGTAAATAAATAAAATCTTTAAAAAATAATAATACGTTATAGATATACCACATTTCACTTCATACAAGGATAAACACTTTGGTGGCTTCCACATTTTAGCTATTGTCAATAGTGCTGCTGTGCACACAGTTGTAAAAGTATCTCTTTGAGACTGTATTTTCAAATTTTTTTAGTGAAATCTGAATAAAACTTTTAGTTTAATTAGTATTATTTTACCCATGTTCCTAATTTTGACAAATGGGCCATAGATATGTTAATAGTGGGGTAAGAGAGTTGAGTGGGTGAAGGGAACTCTCTGTGCACTCTTGCAAGTTTTCTGTAAATTGTAAATTATTATAAGTAAAGATATATTTAAATAGTGAATTATAAGCTTTTAATATTTGGTCAGTGATAAATGTACCTTTAGGAAGATTCTTCTCGTATGTAATCTTTTTCTATTTCAGTATAAGCACATTTTGCTATTTTGTCCATTTCCTCTTAGTCATTAAGAATCTCTGCTCTTCATTTGCCATAAAAAAGTTTTTTCATGACTTAAATTTTGAGAATTACAACAGCTTTTCACGTACATTTGCATTTTAAATAATTCTTATTATTTAATTCATATTATTGGCCCAACTTAAAATTATGGTTCAGTTTTAATCCCTTTATAGCTATTTGGTCATATTCTCTGACAATACTGTCTTCAAGTCACATAGGCTCAGCAGCCTGATAATTATTATGATTGGGTTTTTAAAAAATTTAATTTCATTTTTTCAGTGTTCCAAGATTCATTTTTTATGTACCACACCCAGTGCTCCATGCAATACATGCCCTCCTTAATACCCACCACCAGGCTCACCTAATCCCCCACTTCCCTCCTTCCAAAACCCTCAATTTGTTTCTCAGAGTCCACAGTCTCTCATGGTTCATCTCCTCATCCAATTTACCCCAATTCACTTTTCCTTTTCTTCTCCTAATGTCCTCCGTGTTATTCCTTATGCTCCACACGTAAGTGAAACCATATGACAATTGACTCTTTCTCTGGTTGACTTATTTCACTCAGCATAATCTCCTCCAATCCTGTCCATGTTGATACAAAAGTTGGGTATTCATCCTTTCTGATGGAGCCATAATACTCTGTTATATATATGGACCGTATCTTTGTCCGTTCATCTTTTGAAGGACATCTTGGTTCTTTCCACAGTTTGGTGATTGTGGCCATTGCTGCTATGAACATTGGGGTACAGATGGCCCTTCTTTTCACTACACCTGTATCTTTGGGGTAAATACCCAGTAGTGCAATTGCAGGGCCATAGGGTAGCTCTATTTTTAATTTTTTGAGGAATCTCCATACTGTTTTCCAAAGTGGCTGCACGAACTTGCATTCTTACCAACTGTGTAAGCGGGTTCCCCTTTCTCCACATCCTCTCCAACACTTTTTGTTAAATGTCTTATTAATTTTGGCCATTCTAACTGGTATAAGGTGGTATCTCAATGTGGTTTTGATTTGAATCTCCCTGATGGCTAATGATGATGAACATTTTTTCATGTGTCTGTTTACCATTTGTATGTCTTCTTTGGAGAAGTGTTTATTCATATCTTCTGCCCATTTTTTGCCGTGATTATCTGTGTTTTGTGTTGAGTTTGAGGAGTTCTTTATAGATCTTGAATATCAGTCCTTTGTCTGTAGTGTCATTTGCGAATATCTTCTCCCATTCCATGGGTTGCCCCTTTGTTTTGTTGACAGTTTCCTTTGTTGTGCAGAAGCTTTTGATCTTGATAAAGTCTCAAAAGTTCACTTTCACTTTTGTTTCCTTTGCCTTCGGAGACAAGTCTTGAAAGAAGTTGCCTTGGCCGATTTCGAAGAAGTTACTGCCTATGTTCTCCTCTAGGATTTTGATGGGCTTTATTTTTTAACTTTATTGAGATATAATTGACATAGCACATTATGTAAATTTAAGGTATACAGTGTGTTGATTTGATACATTTATATTTTGCAAAATGATTACCACTCGTTAGCTAATACTTCCATTGCATCATCTAATGACCATTTCTTTTTTGTAGTGAGAACATTTAAGATTTACTCTCTTCACAACTTTCAAGTATATAATACAGTATTGTTGTTATAATCCCCATGCTGTATGTTAGATCCCCAGAACTTAATCATCTTTTAACTGAAAGTTGCTCCCTTTGACCACATCTCCCTGTTTTCTCCATCCCCACCCCCCAGTAATCACCATCCTATGCTGTTTCTATGAGTTTGATGTTTTTAGAGTCTACATATAAATGAAATCATACAGTAGTTTTCTTTCTTTAACTTATTTTACTTAGCATAACACTCTCAAGTTCTCTCCATGTTGTCACAAATAGCAGGATTTCCTTCTTTTCTGAGTGACTGAGTACTATTCCATTGTATATATACCACATTTTCTTTATCCATTCATCCATTGATGAGCACTTGGGTTGTTTCCATGTCCAGGCAGCAAAGAACATGGGAGTGCAGATTCCTTGAGTTAGTATTTTCATTTCTTCCAGATAAATTCCCAGAACTCCCAGAAGATCCAGATTTCTGGATCATATGGTAATTTTATTTTTAATTTTTTTGAGGAATCTCCATACTGTTTCCCATAGTGACTGGACGAATTTACATTTCCTCCAATAGTGCACAAATATTCCACATTCTCACCAATACTTGGTATCTCTTGTCTTTTTAATAATGGCCATTCTGAGTGTGTATGGAATCACAGTACCCCAAGTAAACAAAGCAATTCTGAGAAAGAAAAACAAAGCGGGGGCATTACCCTTCCTGATTTAAAACTGTACTATGAAGTGATAGTAATCAAAACAGTATGGTATTGGTATAAAAGCAGATACATAGATTTTATTCAGTGGAACAAAATAGAGAGCCCAGAAATAATCCCATGCATATATGGTCGATTAATTTACAACAAAGGAGCCAAGAATATGCAATGGAGAAAGAACAGTCTCTTTAATAAATGGTGCTGGGAGAACTTGATAACTATCCACAGAAGATTAAAATTGGACTCTTATCTTATACCACACACAAAAGTTAATTCAAAATGGACTAAAAACTTAAGCATAACCTGAAACAATAAACTGTTAGGAGAAAACATAAAGAAAAATCTCTTCGTTGTTGATCTTGACTTTTTTTGTGTGTGATTTGACATCAAAAGCACAAACAAACACGAAATAAATGAGTGGGATTACATTGAACTAAAAAGCTTCTGCACAGCAAAAGAAATAATCAGCAAAATGAAAAGGTAACCTATGGAATAGTAGAAAATATTTGCGTATCATATATCTGATAAGAAGTTACTGTCCAAAATTATGAAGAACTCATATATAACTCAATAGAAAAAAAAAGAACAATTAAAATATGGGCAGAATAACTAACTAGACATTTCTTCAAAGAAGACCTACAAATTGCCAACAGATAGATGAAAAAAATTCTCAGCATCACTAATCATCAAGAAAATGCAAATCAAAACCACAATAAGAAACAACTAATTGTTGGTGTTAACAAAATGGATTCCACTGAGTCATGCTACGGCCAGAAGAGATACGAGGAAATCATTAAGGAAGTCACTACCTACATTAAGAAAATTGCCACAACCCTGACACAGCAGCATTTGTGAAGTTTTTGACTGGAACGGTGACAACATGCTGGAGCCAAGAGCTAACGTGCCGTGGTTCAGGGGACGGACTGTCACCTGTAAAGATGGCAGTGCCAGTGGAACCATGCTACTGGAAGTTCTGGTTTGCATTCTGCTGACCACTTGTGCAATGGACAAGCCCTTGCACCTGCCCCTCCAGAATGTCTACAAAATTGGTGATATTGGTACTGTCTGTGTGGGCTGAGTGGAGACTGGTATTCTTAAATCTAGCATGGCAGTCACCTTGGCTCTAGTCGGTGTTACAGCTGAAATAAAGTCTGTTGAAATGCTCCATGAAACTTTCTTTGAGTGAGGATCTTCCTGGGGATAATGCTGGCTTCACTGTCAGGAACGTATCTTTCAAAGATGTTTGTCATGGCAATGTGGCTGGTGACAGCAAAAATAACCTACCAGGAGCAACCTGGATGGCTCCTTGGGTTAAGTGTCTGCTTTCAGCTCAGGTCATGATCCCAGGGTTCTGGTGTTGAGCCCTACATCATGGTCCCTGCTCAGCAGGCAGTCTGTTTCTCCTTCTCCCTCTGCCCCTCTCCCTGCTTGTGTTTTTACTCTGGATCTCTCTCAAATAAATAAGATCTTTTTTTCTTTTTTAAGATTTAAAGACCTAAAGATTTTATTTATTTGAGAGAGAGAGAGAGCACACGAGCAGGGGCAAGTGGCGGGCAGAAGGTGAAGCAGGTTCCCTGCTGAATAGGGTGCCTGACATGGGATCCAGCCTCAGGACACTGGGATCATGACCTGAGCTGAAGGAAGACACTTAACTGCTTGAGCCACCCAGGCATCCCTAATAAAATCATCCATTCTGGAAAAAAAGTTGGAAGATGGTCCCAAGTTCTTAAAATCTGGTGATTCTGCCGTCAAGGATATAGCTCCTGGCAAGCCTATCTGTATTGAGAGCCATTTTGCTGTTTGTGAAATGCGACAGACAGTTGCTGTGGGTGTCATCAAAGCAGTGAACAAGAAGGCATCAGTGAACAAGAAGGCAGCTGGAGCTGACAAGGTCACCCACAGGGTCTGCCCAGAAAGCTCAGAGGCTAAATGAATATTATCCCCCATACTCGCCACTCCGGTCTGAATCAGTGGTGGAGAAACAGTCTTAGAACTATGTCAATTGGCTATTTAAGTTTAATTGTAAAAGACTGGTTAATGATAACAGTGCACAGTAAAATCTTCAGAAGAACAAGAGAACGTTTTGTGGACCTCTGTGTGTGTTTTAAGTTATTAGTTTTTAGTTAATACTTTTTAATGAAAACAACTTAGCCAAAAATCTGTCACAGAATTTGATACCCATTAAAACAGAAGCTTAATGAGAAAAAAAGCTACAGTGAGATACATTCCACACCTGTTAGAATGGCATGACAAAAGAAAGAAAGTGTTGGGTCTTAGTGCTTGATTTTTCTTTTTTTAAATTTGGCCCCAAAAGCAAAGGCAATAGAAGCAAAAATAAACAAATGGGAGCACATCAAAGTAGAAGGCACAGCAAAGGAAACTGTTAACAAAATGAAAAGGCCACTCCCTAATGGGAGCTCGGGAGCTCCCCCATCGTCTTTGTGCCTTGCCCTTTGCCCGTCACAGGACGGTGTGAAGAGCTCCCCTTGCCTGAACCAGTGTCCGTGTTGGCCTCCCAGCTTTCCTTGCGGCGTCCTTCTTGCTCACATGATGACTTGAACAATTTCTGGAGATTGTTACTTTCCCTGCACCCCCTAATTTCTCACAGCTGGGTTTCTGGCCCTCCAGGGAGTCCTGCTCTGAAGTTCCTTTTCCCCAAATGGCGCCTCAGTCTACCGCCTTGTTTAAATTCTTCCTTGTTTCTTTGGATATCTACCTGTTTCTGTGCTGGAGGTACCAGCTGGATCTACTATCCCCAACTATCCATCTTTTGTCATCCAGCAGTGGGAACCAAAGCAACAGGCTAGCAGAACTTCATTGCCAGGCTCAGCATTTCCAGTGGAATTAACCACTCACCCTTTTTGAAGGCCATCTTTGATCTTCAAAATTACCATATTTATTTTATCACCCTGCTTAGCTATTGCAGTGTGGTGGGAGGAAATGTTTAAGTCTTAAGTACTTGAAAGGCTTTTCTGCCAGAGTCAGCAGTGACTTGTCAGGCAAACAACACTGGAGGCGTGACTTTGAGCTGGATGGCCCTCCTGTGATAAGGCTTTGAAATGGGAAATGGAGAAAGACTTTGGAGCAAAGGTGTTTATTTCATGGCTAGACATGGGTCTTCACCAGAAGATAGATACATACCTCTTTCTCGAAGGTAGCATCAGAACTGTATCAGCCAGGCTAGCAGGACTGGGGAGAGGCCAGGGTTAGTGGTTGGTCATACGGCGAGTGGTCTGTATGCTCATCACAGCTGAGGTGGCGTGGACAGTATGATAAAGGAATCATTGACTCTGTGGAGAAATGGTCCGACCAGTGTTTTCAGATTGACAAGCTTTCCCCTCCAGTGTGCTATGGATACTCAAGTGTAGAAAATGAGTCGTAAGGATAGCTCGTTACATTATAAGGGTAACAGTGAGGAGAGAGGGCAGTGCCATCAATGGTTAAGGAAGGCAGCAGATACGGGGATTTGTGCTTTACAAGGGGGGAAAAAGAAAGTCCTTGGATTTTCCTTTTAAAATAGAACTCTCAGACTGAATGGAATTCATTTATGTTCATCTGTCTCATTAGACCATGAACTTCTTGAGACTAGGTTGTCTTTTTAAGAAATCTTTTTATCCCAAATACGTAACATAGTTCCTAATGAATAAATGTTTGATTGAATGGCCAGGCACAAACTAGTTGTAAAAGAAGAAATTCATTCATTTGTTCTGCTCAACAGACATTTTGGAGCCACTATTATGTGCTGGGTTTTGGTCATTCAGGTGAATTAGAAATGCCACAGTCTCCTTCTGGTTCACAGTTTAGAAGAGGAGACAGACATTGTTACAGATGGCATACCAGAAGCTTAACAAGAGAAAAAGGAAGGGAATGGCCAGTTTTTTCCTGGGGGTGGGTAGGTACCCTGGAGTGATGCTTTAACTGGGTTTCTTCTGAAAAGGTACACACATGTGTACATGTATGGTAAATGTACAGCTTCATGAATTTTGGTAAATCGAACACATCATATATACCAGTACCCCTGGAACATCGCGTTTTCCCTCCAGTTTACTATTCTCCTCCTGAAATGAACACCCCTTTGACTTCAAGCAGCATAAAATATTTGCGCCTACAACCAGTGCTTTAAGCGGCAGAAATCATATATGTGCTCTGCTGTGTGGCTGGTTTCCAAACGTTATGGCTGTGAGATTCACCTACATTTTTGGTATTGGGGAGGATCATTCAATCTCATTGTGTAATGTTCCATGGTATGAATATTCATTTTTCATTCATTCATTCATTCATTCATTCATCTTTCCTGCTGTTTGATGGATATTTTCAGTCTTTGTTACAAATAGTGATTATGAGCTTGGCTGGCTCAGTCGTTAAGCGTCTGCCTTTGGCTCAGATCCTGATCCCAGAGCCCTGGGATCGAGCCCCGTGTGGGGCTCCCTGCTCAGTGGGGAGGCTGCTTTTCCCTCTCTAGCTCCCCAGGGGTTGTATTCCCTCTCTCACTATCTTTCTCTGTCATAAATAAACAAAATCTTAAAAAAAATAGTGATTATGAAATTGTAGTACATGTGCCTTACGAAAATATGTATGCATTTCTGTTGAGTATATACCTAAGGAGTGCAAATTGCTGGTTCTTCTGGTATGTTCAACTTTAGTAGACGCTTCCAGTTTTCCAAAGCGGTTGTTCTAATTTATACCACCAGGGGCAGTATATGAAGGTCGAAGTATACGAAGGCTCCACTTCCTTGCCAGCACTTGGTAATCTTTGTCTTTTTATTTCAGCCATCCTGTGGCCAGTCACATTGTAGTTCAGCCGACTTTTGAAAGATGCATTGTGTGTTATCAGGCAAATGGAGCAGTAGAGGGTTTTCTGGAGAGGATCAAAAGAGGTGCTCAGGAAAGGGGGGGCAGTGGGAGTTTTCAGGTGTGAGCCTCATGAGTTACATAAACTGCCGGTAAGTCAAATACACAAATGATATGTCCCCAAAGTATTGTATGTAATAGAAAATTACAGTAAAGTTTATAGTAGAAATAGAATATGAGCAAGGCAATTTGCCATCAGCTGGTGAGTCCAACACAGTTTCTATAGGCTTGCAGCTCTGAAAGGAATAAACACATGGTATCTCTGATGGAAGATTCTGAGACATTAGTGGCTTGTGCACAAGTATAGGTAAAAACAACTGATAACAATAAGAAAGTGATGCTCCTGTAGGAATACACCTATTAGATGTCTTAGTCTATGAAGTAAGAAGGGGATGTCCAGGAGAGCACCTCCAAAGGGCTTCTGGCATCTAGTTTGGTAGTTTGGCATCTAACTGTCTACCACATGAGTATTCTTTTCTATGAGTCCTAGTAATAGAACCCCCGGTTTTATTTCTGGAGATTTCAGTATGCCCAGTTAAAGACCATATTTCCCAGTCTCCTTGCAACTAAATTCTGGCCACATGAAATGTCAATATAAATATTGTATGCCACTGTTAGATACTGTTCTTAGGGAGAAGATATACCCCCTCTTTCTCTATTTTCTTTCCTGGTGACTTAAAAGGGGATGCGATGACTGGAGCCTGAGCAGCCACTTTGGATCGTTAGGTGGAAGCCACATGCTGACGATGGCAAAAGGAACCTGAATGCCTGGTTTCATAAAGCAGCCATACCAGCCCCCTAGACTTACTACTTTTGGATTTCTTTTTCTATGAGGGAGAAATAAATTTCTATCTTGTTTAAGTCAGGGTTCTTTGTGCACGTGTGAGCTTGCTCTCTCTCTCTCTTTCTCTCTGTTATTTGTAGCCCAATCCAATATTAACTAAAAACTGTGTACCGGGAAGGGGAAAGCTCTGCCTAGAAACCAGTGTGTGAGAAGAAAGGACATGAGGTTTTAAGTAAAAACACTTCCTGGTAGTTCTCTATAATGCCATAGACATCAGGCTTGTGTGGAGTATGACACACTGCACACAAGCCTTTGCTGAATTGAATTAAACTACTGCTTTAATCAGTATAAGAAAGTAAATGTATCACTTTTCCTACTGCGGCTGTAACAAATTACCACAAACATAGTGCCTCAAAACAATTTTATTAGCTTACAGTTCTGAAACTCTAAGATATTTTATTATCTTATAGTTCAGAAATCTGAAGTCAATTCCACTGGGCTAAAATCTTGGTGGCAATAGGCCTGTGTTTCTTCTGGAGACTCTAGAAGAGAATTCATTTCCTTGGCTTTTCTAACTTCTAGAAGCTACTCATGTTCCTTGGCTCATGGCCATACATCCTTCTAACTTTGCTTCTATCATCACACCTCCTCCTCTCACTCCTACCCTCCCACAACCCTCTTACTAAGGACCCTTATGATAATGGAGCATAGTCTTCCCATCTCAAGACCCTTAACTTAATCACACCAGCAAAGCAACATTCACAAATTCCTGGGATCAGGACATGCACGTCTCTTGGGAAGCCCTTATTTGTCCTACCCATGTTATAGCCCCAGCTTGTCTACAGTGTGAATTATTCTTATTTATGTGTGTCAGGTGCTAGGCAGAACAGTGTGGTGGAAGGAACCCTGCTTCGGAGTTAGCACACCTGAGTCCCAGAGCTGCTTCTACGTAGCTGTGAGGCCTTGGACAAATCATTTAAATTCTCTTAGCTCTTGTCTTTTTTTTTTTTTTTTTTTTTAAAGATTTTATTTATTTATTTGCCAGAGAGAGAGCACAAGCAGGGGGAGAAGCAGGCAGAGGGAGAAGCAGACTCCCTGCTGAGCAAGGAGCCTAATAGGGGACTCGATCCCAGGACCCTGGAATCATGACCTGAGCGGAAGGCAGATGCTTAACCAACTGAGCCACCTAGGCTCTTACTTTTTAGTTTACAAAATGAGGTTATTAGACTATACCAGGGAAGGAAATACACGGTGAGGAGCAAACTGCCAGCCCTTCCTCCTATACTTATAACAGAGATGACTTCTCTTGTGAGCTTGTTTCCAGTCTTTCAAACAGCCACTGTCAGGTAGCCAGAAGTGATACTGAGATGAAATCTATTTTCTCTCCCTGAACAAGATCATCTCTAAGGCTTGTGACCTGAGCTATGAAAACACATACAGAGCTAAAACTCAAATAGCCCTACCGTGAATCATTGAATACCCAAAGTCAATTGATACCTTTCTTTTCAGTATATTTTTCCTCCCAATTTTTTTAGACCTATTAACTTGTCTAAGGTTAGTGTTTCCTATTTCCGTGCTTTTTCTTTGAAGGGAGCAGTTAGGAGCAAAAATAGACATAGAAGATCTGAAAGGTCTTCCACCTGTTTTGTCAATTAAGTATAAATGAGAGTTGCCCACACAGAACCCCTGCTCTGCAACCACAGCCAAGACCCCAGGCATGACCAGGATAATTCATAGATACACCTACACCTTATAGCCACACCTATATTTACTTTGACCCCAAAACCAACACACACACCTATATTTACACTTATACTTAAAAGCTCATGTCCTCCTTTTTTTGAATCCACTGATTTCCAGACAGAGGTTGCCTCTTACTGATAAACAGAGAACACTGTAACAAGATCTGCTGTCTATTGCCAGATTTATAAGCCAGAAATGATTCTCTCAAAAACAATTGGCAGCCAGTCATGACCACACATGTGAAGCATCTCCCAAGGAGTAGGTATAAAACATTAAAAACATAGCTTGGACCACGAAAAAAGTTGCAAGACACGATGTGAACTCCTTTCTATTGGAAAGAGTGTAATTAGAAAAAAATAAAACAGAAACAAAACAAAACAAAACCCCACCAAAAACAAACCCCAAAACCCAACAACAACAACAACATGGTGAGACTTGCTCACCAGGAGCAAAGCCAGGTGCTAGGAAAACCACGGAATAGTCCAATGGTCCAGTTGTCTAGAATATGTGAATGCATGAACAGTGAAAGGCCAATGTTCTATTGAGGTAATTATCCCTTTTCAGAGTCTGCTTAGAATTGTTGAAACCTAACTCTTTCAACATTATTATCGGTAAGACTTTTCAGAGGAGAGGTAATCTTTCTGCTTATCCTTTTTTTTTAATTTTTACATTTTTAAAATTAACATATAATGTATTATTTGCCTCAGGGGTACAAGTCTGTGAATCATCAGGCTTACACATTTCACAGCACTTACCATAGCACATACCCTTCCCAATGTCCATAACCTAACCACCCTCTCCCTATCCCCCAACCCCCAGCAACTCCCAGTTTGTTTCATGGGATTAAGAGCCTCTTATGGTTTGTCTCTTTCCTGATCCCATCTTGTTTCATTTTTTCCTTCCCTACCCCCAGACCCCCCACCCTGCCTCTCAAATTCCTCATATCAGTGAGATCATATGATAATTGTCTTCTCTGACTGACTTATTTCGTTTAGCATAATGCCCTCTACTTCTATCCACAAATGGATCACATCCACAAATGGTTACATCCACAAATCTTGCAAATGGCAAGATTTCGGGTTTTTTGATGACTGCACAGTATTCCATTGTATATATATACCACATCATCTTTATCCATTCATCTGTAGGTGGACGTTTAGGTTCTTTCCATAGTTTGGCTATGTGGACATTGCTGCTATAAACATTCAGTGCATGTGCCCCTTTCGATCACTACATTTGTATTTTTAGGGTAAATACCCAGTAGTTTGATTGTGGGGCCATAGGGTAGCTCTATTTTCAACTTCTTGAGGAACCTCTGTACTGTTTTCCAGAGTTTCTGCACCAGCTTGCATTCCCACCAACAGTGTAGGAGGGTTCCCCTTTTTCCACATCCTTGCCAGCATCTGTTGTTTCCTGATTTGTTAATTTTAGCCATTCTGACTGGTGTGAGGTGGTATCTCACTGTGGTTTTAATTTGTATCTCCCTGATGCTGAGGGATGTTGAGCACTTTTTCATGTGTCTGTTGTCCATTTGGATGTCTTCTTTGCCGAAATGTCTCTTCATGTCTTCTGCCCATTTCTTGATGGGATTATTTGTTCCTTGGGTGTTGAGGTTGATAAGTTCTTTATAGATTTTGGATACTAGCCCTTTATATAATATGTCATTTGCAAATATCTTCTCCCATTCTATCAGTTGTCTTTTGGTTTTGTTGAGTGTTTCCTTTGCTGTGCAAAAGCTTTTGATCTTGATGAAGTCCCAAAAGTTCATTTTTACTTTTGTTTCCTTTCCCTTTGGAGACATATTTTGAAAGAAGTTGCTGTGGCCAATGTTGAAGTTACTGCCTATGTTCTCCTCTATGATTTTGATAGATTCCTGCCTCATGTTGAGGTCTTTTATCCACTTTGAATTTATCTTTGTGTAAGATGTAAGAGAGTGGTCAGGTTTCATTCTTCTATACATAGCTGTCTAATTTTCCCAGCATCATTTATTGAAGAGGCTGTGTTTTTTCCACTGGATATTTTTTCCTGCTTCGTTGAAGATTATTAGAACATAGAGTTGTGGGTCCATATCAGGGCTCTCTATTCTGTTCCACTGGTCTATGTATCTGTTTTTGTGTGAGTACCATGCTGTCTTGGTGGTCACAGCTTTGTAGTAAAGTTTGAAATCAGGTAATGTGATGCCCCCGGTTTTGTTTTTCTTCTTCAAAATTTCCTTAGCAATTTGGGGTCTTTTCTGATTCCATACAAATTTTAGGATTGTTTGTTCCAGCACTTTGAAAAATGCTGGTGGAATTTTGATCGTAATGACATTGAAAGTATAGATTGCTCTAGGCAGTATAGACATTTTAACAATGTTTATTCTTTGGATTCATGAGCATAGAATGCTTTTCCATCTTTTTGTGTCTTCTTCAATTTCTTTCATAAGTGTTCTGTAGTTCCTCGAGTACAGATCCTTTACCTCTTTGGTTAGGTTTATTGCAAGGTATCTCATGGTTCTTGGTGCTATTGTAAATGGAATTGATTCTCTAATTTCCCTTTCTATATTTTCATTGTTAGTGTATAGGAAAGCAACAGGTTTCTGTGCATTCATTTTGTATCTTGCCACATTACTGAATTGCTGTATAAGTTCTAGTAGTTTGGGGGTGGAGTCTTTGGGTTTTCCATATAAAGTATCATGTCATCTGCAAAGAGAGAGAATTTGACTTCTTTGCCCATTTGAATACCTTTTATTTCTTTTTGTTGTCTGAGGGCTGTTGCTAGGACTTCTAGCACTATGTTGAACAACAGAGGCGAGAGTGGGCATCCTTGTCGTGTTTCTGGTCTCAATGGGAAGGCTGTCAGCTTTTCCCCATTGAGAATGATATTTGCTCTGTGTTTTTCATAGATATATTTTATGAAGTCGAAGAATGTTCCTTCTATCCCTATACTTTGAAGAGGTGTTTTTTTTTTTTAAATTTTTTATTTTTTTAATAAACATGTATTTTTATCCCCCAGGGTACAGGTCTGTGAATCGCCAGGTTTACACACTTCACAGCACTCACCATAGCACATACCCTCCCCAATGTCCATAAGGAGCGGATGCTGTATCTTGTCAAATGCTTTTGCTGCATTGATTGAGAGGGCCATGTGGTTCTTCTCTTTTCTCTTACTGATTTTCTTTTTTTTTTTTTTTTAACATTTTGTTTTATTTCTTTTCTGTGTTACAGCATTCATTGTTTATGCATCACACCCAGTGCTCCATGCAATACATGCCCTCCTTAATACCCACCACCAGGCTCACTCAACCCCTTGCTTCCTCACCTCCAAAACCCTGTTTCTGAGTCTACAGTCTTTCATGATTTGTCTCCCTCCTTCAATTTCCCCCAACTCATTTCTCCGCTCAATCTCCCAATGTTCTTCATGTTATTCCTTATGCTCCACAAGTAAGTGGAACTGTATGATAATTGACTCTTTCTTCTTGACTTACTTCGCTCAGCATAATCTCCTCCAGTCCTGTCCATGTTGATACAAAAGTCGGGTGTTCATCCTTTCTGATGGAGCCATAATACTCCATAGTATATATGGATAATATCTTCTTTATCCATTTGCCCGCTGAAGGGCATCTTGGTTCTTTCCACAGTTTGGCGACTGTGTTCATTCTGCTATGAACATTGGGGTACAGGTGGCCCTTCTTTTCACTACATCTGTATCTTTGGGGTAAATACCCAGTACTGCAATTGCAAGGTCATAGGAAAGCTCTATTTTTAATTTTTTGAGGACTCTCCACACTGTTTTCCAAAGTGGCACCAATTTGCATTCCTACCAACTGTGTAAGTGGGTTCTCCTTTCTCCACATCCTCTCCAACACTTGCTGTTTCCTGTCCTGTTAATTTTGGTCACTCTAACTGGTGTAAGGTGGCATCTCAATGTGGTTTTGAGTTGAATCTCCCTGATGGCTAGTGATGACCAATATTTTTTCATGTGTCAGCCATTTGTATGTCTTATTTGGAGAAGTGTCTATTCGTGTCTTCTGCCCATTTTTTTGACGTGATTATCTGTGTTTTGTGTTGAGTTTGAGGAGTTCTTTATAGATCTTGGATATCAGCCCTTTGTCTGTAGTGTCATTTGCGAATAAATAATAATAATTTATTAATAATAAATAATAATAATTTTATTAATTTGGGTCCTCTCTCTTTTTTCTTTTGGATTAGTTTGGCCAGTGGTTTAGTGAGTCTTTCAAAAAACCAGCTTCTAGTTTCATTGATGTGTTCTACTTTATCTCTAGTGTCTATATCATTGATCTCTGCTCTAATCTTGATTATTTCCCTTCTTGTGTGTGGGGTTGGATTAGTTTGTTGTTGATTCTCCTAATCTTTAAGGTTAGTTTGGCCAGTGGTTCATCAATCTTATTGATTCTTTCAAAGAGCCAGTTTCTAGTTTCGTTGATGTGTTCTACTATATCTCTACTTTCTAGCTCTTTGATCTTGCTCTCATCTTATTTCCCTTCTTGTGCGTGAGGTTGGCTTAATTTATTGTTGATTTTCCAGTTCTTTAAGGTGTAAAGAGAGTTGGTATAGTCAGGATTTCTCAATTTATTTTGAGTGAGGCTTGGATGGCTATGTTTTTCCCCCTTAAGACCATCTTTGCCATATCCCATAGGTTTTGGACTGATGTGTCTTCATTCTCATTAGTTTCCATGAATTGTTTAAGTTCTTCTTGGATTTCCTGGTTGATCCAATCATTCTTGGCAGGGATGGTCTTTAGTTCCAAGTGTTTGAATTCCTTCTGAACTTGTTCTTGTGGTTGAGTTCCACTTTAAAAGCATTGTGGTCTGAGAATATGCAGGGAAGAGTCTCAATCTTTTGGTATCAGTTGAGCCCCTTTTGTGACGCAGTATGTGGTCTATTCTGGAGAAAGTTCCATATGCGCTCAAGAAGATGGAGTATTCTGTTGTTTCTGGGTGGAATGTTCTGTGTATATTTATGAGGTCCATCTGGTCCAATGTGTCCTTCAAAGCTCTTGTTTCTTTGTTGATTTTCTGCTTGGATGATCTATTACTGAGAGTGGGGTGTTAAGATCCCCTACAATTAATGTATTCATATCAATATGACTCTTTATTTTGATTGACAGTTGGCTTATATATTTGGCTCCTCCCATGTCGGGGGTATAAATATTTACAATTGCTAGATCTTCTTGGTAGATAGACCCTTTAAAATGATGTAGTGGAAGGAACTAGAGGGTATCATGCTTAGTGAAATAAGTCAAGCGGAGAAAGACAACTATCTTATGATCTCCCTGATATGAGGAAGTGGTGATGCAGCATGGGGGGTTAAGGGGATAGGAGAAGAATAAATGAAACAAGATGGGATTGGGAGGGAGACAAACCATAAGTGACTCTTAATCTCACAAAACAAACTGAGGGTTGCTGGGGGGAGGAGGGTTGGGAGAAGGGGGGTGGAGTTATGGACATTGGGGAGGGTATGTGCTATGGTGAGTGCTTTGAAGTGTGTAAACCTGGCGGTTCACAGACCTGTACCCCTGGGAATAAAAATATATTATATGTTTATAAAAAATTTAAAAAAAATTAAAAAAATGATGTAGTGTCCTTCTGTATCTCTGACTATAGTCTTTAGCTTAAAATCTAACTTATCTGTTATGAGAATTGCTACCACAGCTTTCTTGTGAGGCCCGTTGGCATGAAAGATGGTTCTCTATCCCTTCACTTTCAGTCTGGATGTATCTTTAGGTTCCAAATATGTCTCTTGTAGAGACATATGGACATATGGATGGGTCCTGTCATTTTATCCAGTCTGCAACCCTGCACTCTTTCATGGGAGCATTTAGGCCATTCAGGTTGAGAGTGATTATTGAAAGATACGTTCTTATTGACATCATGTTGCCTGTGAAGTCCTTGTTTCTATAGATTCTCTGTGAATTTCTGTTCTATGTCACTCTTGGGTTCTTTCTTCTTTTATAGAGCCCCCCTTAATAATTCTTTTAGTGCTGGCTTGGTGGTCACATAATCTTTTAAACCTTGCTGGTCTTGGAAGCTCTTTATCTGTCCATTCATTCTGAATGTCAGCCTTGCTGGATCAAGTATTCTTGGCCTCATGTTCTTCCCATTTCATGCCCTGAATATCTCTTGCCAGCCCTTTCAGGCTTTCCAGGTTTCTATGGACAGGTCTGACGTTATTCTGATGGTCCTCCCTCTGTACATAAGGAATCTCTTCTCCTAGCTGTCTCTAAGACCTCTTGTCTGAAACTGTGATTCATGAATTTCACAATTAAGTGTCTGGATGTCTTTACAGACTTGTTGATCTTGGAGTGTATCCTCTAGGACATGAACACTTAGTCCATTCCTCAGATTAGGGAAATTTTCATCCAGAATTTATTCAACTATATCTTCTAGTCTTCTCTCTTTCACCATCCTGTCAGGGATCCTGATAATTTTGATGTTGATATGTTTCATGGAGTCATTTATTTCCCCAATTCTGTTTTCATGGCTTCTAAGATGTTTGTTCCAAGCCTCCTCCTGATCCTTTTTCTCTATCACTTTGCCTCTAGATCACTAATTCTGTCTTCTGCCTTGGTTACCCTAGCTGTTAGAGTATTTAGATTAGATTGGATCTCACCGATAGCATTTTTTACTTCTGCCAGGTGGGCTCTCAGTTCCGCCCTTAGAGATTCTATGTTGTTACTAATGGTTTTCTCCAGCCTATCCATTGCCTGGATAATTGTTACCCTGAATTACCTTTCTGACATACTGTCTATATCCATATCCAATAGTTCTGAGGGAGAGGGCACAGTCTCTGAATTTTTCCTCTGTTGGGCATTCCTCCTCCTAGTCATTTGGTGAGAGGTGGTTGAGGGGATATATAGCTGAATATATCAACTGTGATCCAGGCAAGGTGCACCCTGGAAAGTTTTGGAGCAATTGGAAGTCACCACCAAAACGAAAGAAAAGAGAAAAAGTGAGTGAGCGAGAGAGAAGCAAAGAGAAAACCCAGCCAAAATGAGCCCCCAAAGTAAAATTTTAAGGTAAATAAACAAAAACGAAGAAACAAAAAGACTGACAAAAGTAAATGACAAGGAAAAAAAGAACCCAGCCGAAATGCATCCCAAGAACAAGATTTATATAATACCAGAACAAAAACAAATACACAGTAACACTGACAGAAGAAAAAGATGGGAGGGGGGTTCTAAATCCTCAATATGGGGGAGAAAGGTTATTTTGGTTCTTCCTAGGTGTATCTTGATATCTTTTTAAAGGATTCAACTTTCCAGAGATAAAGGGAGATTAAAACTGGTTTACATGCAGGGGTAGTATTGAATAGGGAAAAAGGATTACTTTGAAGCTTATATCTATATGTATGTTAAAAAAAATAAAAATAAAAACAAAAACACAGGTATATGTATGAAAAAGTTCAAGTTAAAAGGTTATTATGGAATATGTTGTATTAAACCTCTAGTTGTAACGGTAAGTAGCTTAAAAAAAAAACAAAAGAACAAGAATCGTGAGAATGAATTAAAAAAAAAAGAATAAAAGTTGTATCTATGAAATATGAAGGTTTTAGGGCCGTGCTGTGAGCTTAATATATTGTCCCCAGATGTTGGGGCTTTACAGTTTTAATGGGACCCTGTGGTTATTGTCCTTGTTCTTCTGGCTTGCCTTCTGGGGAGGGGCCTGCTGCATTGTTCTGTTAATCTTGCTTGCGTTGAGTCGCCCTGCAGGTTATCAAGGGGCTGGGCTTTGTGGAAACTGGTTTTTCAGGCTTTTGTTCTCTGGAGGTTTTTGTTCTTTGGCAGCTTTTTGTGAAAGCAAACGGTCTGCACCCAGACCTTAGCCTCAGAGAGACGCCTCCGTCTGCTCCCCTCTGGGTGGTCCAGATTCTCCCTCTGCAAACTCCGCTGAACACTGCCACCTCCCACAGGTGGTGCGCACCCCCAGCCACCTTCCCGGTGGTTGCGTGAGGCTCCCGCTTGTCTCTGCACCCCCGCGCCACTAAAACCATGCGCAATATTGGTCCAGGGAGCCCGCTTCTGGTGGCTGCCTTGGCTAGGACTGCTGTCTGGATTCCAGGCCCATGCAGGGTGTGCTCAGACCCTGCGGCCGAGCAGGTCACAGAAGGCGGCTCCAAGGGATCCCAACCAGAGATCGCACCGGGTTCTCTCAGGCACAAGCAGGGAGCGTTCAGACTCTCAGCCGGTCACAGAAGGCTGCTAGAGACTGTGGGCTGGTGCCCTCTAGTCCTCTGGTCCTCGACACTGTGGGCTTGGTGCCACACCAGGCTCACTCAGATGGGGATGGGAGTGCATCCAGCCGAGTGGTGGTGCAAGCAGTGGAAAGATGGGAGCTCGGGGACCACAGACTGGAGGCTCCACCACACTCTCTCTGGCATGGGTGGTTGCCGGAGGTGGCTGTCCGACTGTGGGCTTAGCCCTGTGCCCATGACTGCCGGGTTACACCAGTTGCCCCTTAAAGATCTTTTGCTCTTTGTGAGTGCTTTTAACCAGACTCCAAGTTACTGCCGGTCCTCAACCGCAGGGTACTTTCTTATTGGGGTATTACTTTGCAGTGGGTCACTTCTGGTGGCTCCCTCCCCCACCTTCTGTTGATTCTCCATTATCAGTCTGAGCATTCCCACTCTGGGTTACCTCTCCACTGGTGTCTTCTGCCGCTATAGAGATCTAGAAGTGTATAATCCTACATCTCAGGCTGATTTCATAGGTGTTCAAGAGTTTTCTGGTAAATATTGAGGTCACTTTAGGGGACCACTTGAAACAGGGCCTCCTACTTCTCTGCCGTCTTGCCCCTCCTTCTATTATACTATCCCTTTTATTTCTTTTTGTTAGTTTATTTCATTGGCTAGTACCTCCAGTATGAGGTTGCATTGAAATGCTGGGAGAGTATCTTTGCCTCATTTCTAATATCAGGGGCAAAGTTCAGTATTTCCTCACCGAATTATGTTTGCTCTAGGATTTTTGTTGAATATTCTTAATTACATTAAGAATTTCTCTTTTCTTTGGTTTTTAGAAATTTTAAAAAGGTGTCAATGAGTGTTGAATTTCATCATATGCTTTTAATGGGGGTATTGACATTATCATGCTAGTTTTGAACATTAAACATTGCATTCTGGAGTAAATTCAATTTGTTGATAATGCATTAATTTTTTTATATGTCTCAATTCAATTTGGTCATATTTTCTTTAGAGTTTTTGAATTGATATTTATGAAAAGATTGGGATTTCTTCTTCTCCCCCTTGTGATAGCCTTACCATGCTTTTGGCAATAAGATTATGTTGGCTTTATAAAATCAGTTGGGAAGTGTTTTTATTTTTTCCAATTCTCTGAGAGAGTTTGAATATGTTAGTATTATCTCTTAAATGTTTGGAAGAATTTATTGGAGTAGGTATATAGGCCTGAAAATGTCGTTGTGGAGGGGTCTTAATTATAGATTCAATTTATTTATATATATATATAGTAAATATATATATATTACTATTCAGATGTTCTGTTTTATTTTGTTTCAGTGTTGATGTTTTGCATTTTTCTAAAACTTGTCCTTTTTAAACAGTTTTTGAGTATAGTTGACACACAATGTTACATTAGTTTCAGGTGTACAACATAATGATTTGACAAGTTTATGCTGTGCTGCTACCATCTGTCACCATGCAGTACTATTGCAGTATCATTGTCTACATTCCTTATGCTGTGTCTTTTATTCTCGTGACTTATTCAGTCCATAACTGGAAGCCTGTGTCTCCCATTCCCTTCACCCATTTTGCCCATTGCCCGAACTCTCTTCCCTCGGTAACCACCTCTTTGTTATCTGGATTTTCATAGAAGACTTGTCCTTTTCATCCAAATTTTCAAATTCATTGGCATAAGGTTCCTAACATCTTATGATTTTCAAAAATATTTTATTTATTTTTTGACAGTGAGAGAGAGCACAGGCTGGGGGAGTGGCAGAGGGAGAAGGAGAAGCAGACTCTCCACTGAGCAGGAGGCCTGATGTGGGGCTCTATCCCAGGTCCCTATCATGACCTGAGCTGAAGGCAGCTGCTTAACTAAGTCGCCAGGTACCCCTCTGCTTATGATGTTAATGTTTGTAGGATTTGTAGTGCTTTCCATGTTTCATGCTTGATGCTTGTAATTTGTGCCTTGTTTCTTTATTATTTTTGATAAGATTATATAAATTTCATCAAAGTTTTCAAAGAACTAGATTTTGGCTTTGTTGATTTTTCTCTGGTATATACTTACATTTTCTCTATTGTACCTTTATTCATATTTGTTGATCTTTGTTTTTATCTTGACTATTTTTTTCTTTTATTTGATATGGGTTTGGTATGCCTTTGTTTTTCTAGCTTTTTGAAATAGATTATGAATCTTTTGTCTTTCTCCTTTGTTATGGATTTAAAGCCAATTTAATCTCAGTAGTGCTTCAGTTGCATCCCCTAAATTTAAGATTCATTGCTTGAGGTTCATTCTTAGGATTATGCTTTAGACCAGTGATTTTCAACTTAGGTGATTTTATTGCTGCCACCCCTACCCTCAGGAATGTCTGGCAGTGTCTGGAGACATTTTTGGTAGTCACAGGTTGGGCAGTGGAGCTACTAGCATCTAGTGGGTAGAGGCTAGGGCTGTTGCTAAAAATTCTACAATATACAGGACAACTCCTCACAACAAAGAAGTATCTGTCAATAGTTCTGAAGTTGAGAAACCTTGCGGACTTAGGCCTATTTATTAACCATAAATGTACCCCCTCCTGTAATATCCTCCACATGACTTCTTTCTTTCTTTCTTTCTTTTCTTTTCTTTTCTTTTTTTATTTTCTTTCTTTCTTTCTTTCTTCTTTCTTTCCTCTTTTCCTCTCATGGTGCTGTCCCTAATCACCCTATACATGTAACTCTAAATCATGCTCTATAATCTCTATTATATTTTCCTTCATCACATTATGCATGTTCTCATATGATGTAAATATTATATATATGTCTATAAATCCATATATGACCATATATATGTAATATTTATTTCTTTTTGCTTGACTCCTTCACTATCTTCTATTAAGATTTCTATTTTGTTTTTAACTTCCTTTTCCCAAAGTCTAGAACAATCCTGCATGGTGGGATGAGTTAATATTTGTTACATGATTGAATGCATTGTTGCATTGGAATAAGTGTCATTTCCAGTTCAAGGCCCTGAAAGTACAATGGTGAATAAAGCAGACGTTGTGTAAGGGGAAATACAAATGTGATAAAGAAAATCCTGAATTTTTCCTGCTGCAAGAAGGGAGACTCGTCTTCTCCCTTTCCTTAGCATGTTTACTTAAAGAAAACTGTAATTTTGAGTTCTTTCTCTGCCCTTTTGAGATGTTTATAAATCTTTTTAAAAGTTAAATAAGCCTCTAGCCAGTTTTGTAACCTACAAATACTTTTCAAAGACTTGGCAGCCGTCCTTTTGAAATGTGACCAAGGAAGAGAGCACCTCTATTTCCCAGTCTCTGGGAGTGCGTGGGAGCCCAACTTTGGTAGGTGTGTGACTCCCCATTACTAATCTATCTCTTGTCATAAGTAAATAAGAAATTTGTTGCCTTTTTTTTTCTTTTGTTTTTAAATATTTTATTTATTTATTTGACAAAGAGAGACACAGCAGAAGAGGGAACAAAGCAGGGGGAGTGGGATCAAAGGGCTCCATACTCCAACAGTGTTTCTCTCTCTGACCCCCAAATTTCTCCTATAACAGATGTGACTGAAATTTCATCTATCATGTAAATATTCAGTATTGGAAAATACACTTGCAGCTCTCCAGGCAGAAGTGTTCCAGTGAGAGATTGCACCAAAGTTTTGAACAGGTGTCTTTATTTCCATAGAAGGCTTTGCCAATGATTTGTTGAAGACATATCAGAGATTGCAATAAATCCTAAGTGAATGTTGAAAATTCATATACAACTTTCCAGATCATTTTTTGTGAGTAAGCTGGATATAAAGTAATTCATTTGATATTCACCCTCTTCCTTCCTGTCTTCTCACAATACATTTGGTCTCCAGATGTTGAAATGAGGAACTTTTTTCCTGGAAAATGAAAGTGTCGGGGGGGCTGGCATATAGAAGAGACCAAAGCATGTCTCAGAATGGAGCTAACATACATCTAAACCCCCGGGACCTCTGACATAACCTTGCCACAGGCTGAACTTGGGACTGAGAAAGAGGAGGCCCAATGATTCTGTTAAAGCACCAAGTAGTTCAAGGGATCATTGTAGAGATTTTCTCATATTTTATCCTATTACATTTTTCTTGACAACCTTGCCAAGTAGGTTTTTTCCTCTTTCTCTCTCTTTTTTGCAAACGAAGAGAGTCAAGCTGAGGGATTAAAGGAGTTTTTTAAGGGCCCCAGACGTTTTGGTGTAAAGCGAGAACTCTGGACTGTTTGACTTAGAAGCCCTTGTGCTGTCCCACATATCATACTGCCAACCCAAGGAGTTCAAAGTCTGCATGTCCTGCTACGCAGTCAGACCCTAAGTGTTACTTCAGAACAAAGGTGCTGTGTATGGCCTTGCTTCTTTAGGATTTCATGCCTGTGTGCCATTGAAGACTGGGGTCGTGAATATCTAGCTGTTCAAATGGATGAATGAATTAAACCTGGCCATGCTAAAACCTTTTCCAAAGGAGCTCCTCTTTTAATAATTTCTATTTCTCTTAAGCCTGCTAGTTATTAGAACCTAAGAGATCCTTTGAGAAACTTTTTCTCCTTGGCCACTGTAACATTCACTGAATCATCAGACGCGTCATTCTCCTTCCGCGGCGTCTCCGACACCGTCTCGTCCTTTTCAGGGCCCGAGCCGCCGCCTTCCTTTCAGCCAGCCTCGAGGCGCGCGCACTTCCATTTACTGTCTGTCTGACTCCGTCTCATCCATATATGCATCCGTCCCTCTGTCTGTCCGTCATCCGTCCTTTCATTTCGTCAACATTTTGTGAGTACTTACTCAAGATACAATCAACAGGTCATCACAATATGGTATGATAAATGCTTAAGAAGATGTTGTTTAGGGTGCTATGAGAACACAGAAAGGGGACACTCTTACCCAATTCAGGGAGAGAGACTCAGAAAAGGCTTCTTGGAGGAGCTGTCGATCTGAGCTGAGCCTCAAAAAGTCAGTTGAGTTAGAAAGGTGAAGGGTCTAGAGAGGGCAGAGTAAGAACCAGAGTCCCTCCCCTGCCGCCTCACTCTTTCTTTTCTCTTGTTTCAATCTTCCTCCGTAGCAGTTTGCAATACCTGCATACTATATAGTTTACATGCCATACTGCTTCCCAGAATTATCCAGTGATAATCCCTGACACCCCAATAAAAGCCAGATGGATCACAGCGGCTGCCCAGGCTGCTGCGGTATGGCTCCTGTTGGCCCTCTGACCTCTCTTCTCTCCACTTTTCTCCTTAGTCACCCTGCGTCAGCCACACTGGGCTCCTTGTTGTTTCTTGACTGTATCGGGCTGCTCCTGCCTGGGAGCCTCCACCCGTTCTTCCCTTCCTCTGTGTGCAGCGGCCTCACACATGTCGGCATGACTAACTCCCTCCACTCCCGCAGGACTTACTCGCACTATTACAACACAGGGCTTCCCTGATTATTCCATTTGTAATTAAATCCACTCGCCTTCCCACCAGAGCTCTCTATCCCCTAATCCCCCTCTTTTTAAAGTAGGCTCCACGCCCCGTGTGGAACCCAATACAGGGCTTGAACTCAGGACCCTGAGGTAGAAACCTGGGCTGAGATCAAGAGTCAGGTGCTGAATTCACTGAGCCATCCAGGCATCCCTCCATCACCCTTTTTTGCTTCGAAACTATCAGCTTGATCATACCATGCATTTATATGTTTATTTCATTTATTGCCCAAAGAATGTAAGCTTCATGGGAACAGGGCTTTTTGACTCTTTTAAAGTCAATTCTGTTTTCACTGCCTAGATGAGTCCATAGAAAATCTTTTTTTTGGGGGGCAGGAACAGTATACTACGTTGATGGCATATAGCAACGTAGGGCTCTTCAACCCCCCCCCGCCCCTTCAGGGGCTCTGGGACAGAAACTGTGGAAGCTGGGAGATTGCCAGTGTGCTGGGAGATGTGGTGGAGCAGGGACTGTCCGGCAGCCGAGGGCCTGTCTTCCTTTTGCTATTGCTGGGGCTGGTGGTCTAGGGGGCTCTTACTCCTTGGAGGCCATGTGGACCATAAAGTCCGCCATCTAGTTGCTGTGGCCAAATTCACTATCACACCAGGAAATATATTTGACAAAGTGGTCACTGAGAGCAATGCCAGCCCCAGCATCGAAGGTGGGAGTGGTTGTCACTGTTAAAGTCATGGGAGGCAACCTGGTCCCCAGTGTACCCTAGGCTGCCCTTTGGGGGTCCCTCTGACGACTGCTCCACTACCTTCTTAATGTCATCTTATTTGGCAGCCTTCTCCAGGTGGCAGGTCAGTGCCGCACTGCTGGAGATGAGGATTCAGTAGTGTGGCACCACCTTCCTCAGACTCTTGCCAGGTGCTGATGTTGCTAAAGGGAAGGAAACATTTCATTTTGTGTGGTGGTGGTAATGACTGACTTTCCCTCTCTCTCCCAGATGATGTTTTCAGCCTTTTACCACCACCAAAGGGTCACTTCTGTATTTCTCAGCAGGGCTTTTTCCCTTTGACTAACACATGGGATTCTTGCACAGAGCTCCGGATTTCTTGGTTGTTGGTCACTGTCACAGTATAGATACTAGGAGGTGGAGGAAGGGGATGTTGGAGTTTTCAATTAAAGGCCTCTGTTTCCTTGGTGTGTAGGAGGCTGGACCATCTGGCGAGAGAAGGTGGAGACAGGGTAGAGATGATGAAATTTGGAACTGTCACCCATCAGATTGGGAAATGTGACTAATGACAGAAAACACAGGGATCCTGAATACAATGACATGTTTGGAGAATACACAATATCCTTGCAAGATGTCTGATGTCGATTTTTTTTGCGTAATACATCAGTGCTGCTGATTCTTTAGAAGGAATTCTTTAGGGGGAATTCTGATTCCTCAAGGAGGAAGAATTAATTGAACTCAAATTCTCATTGTTAGAAAAGTAACAAGCACAAAGTAATAATGCGCTGTGATTTTCCTGTGCGAATCCTGTTGACCTCAAAGAATAGGAACTGCTGTAGCCCACAAGGCAGGCTAATCCTTAACACTTACCAAGTGATCAGACATCCAGCAGATACATGGGGGAGAGAATAAGAACCCTGGGCCTTTTGGAAGGCAAACCTTGTGGTCATTTCCTAATCCTGGAGAGATTAATACCGAAGCTGAGATTTACCAAGGGTTCCTTATGGGCGCTGTATGAATACTGGGTAGACCCTCCTGAAGGAACATCTGCACTTGGTGGTCCCCTCCCTCTGGTGGTAGAAGAGGTTCCTACCTTCATCAGTCTTCTCTGAACTTCAACAGCGGGATTTATTTTTGAGACCAGAAACTTGGATTTAGTACAATTTCTGGGAGTGTGCTATGATCGTACTTCAGACAGGCCAGAATAGGAATCTAAGAAGTCAGGTCAGGGAAGGAGCAGGAGTTTTAGAGGGAATCTTGGAGCCACTGAGACTTCCAGGAGGGGTCAGGGGACATCGATAGGATCCAGGACCTTTGGGATTTGGGGGCAGGAAGTTTTTAGGGCACTTTCTGCAATGGAATATGGAGAAATTTCATGGCAAAGGGGCACATTGAAGCCAAAAGCAACAGAAAAGGAAGGAAAGAAAACATTTATGAGGCATTTACTATGTACCTGGGATTTGTCTAATGCTTATCATATGTCAGCAGTGCATATCAACTATATCTTTTTAAATTTTTTTCAGTGTTCCAAGATTCATTGTTTATGCACCACACCCAGTGCTCCATGCAATCTGTGCCCTCCTTAATACCTACCACTAGGCTCACCCAACTCCCCACCCTCTCCCCTCCAAAACTCTGTTTGTCTCTCAGAGTCCACACAGTTTCTCATGCTTCATTACCCGCTCCGATTCCCCCAACTCCTCCTCTCCTTCTCCCAATTGCCCACATGTTATTCCCTCTGCTCCACAATAAGTGAAACCCTGTGAT
This sequence comes from Mustela lutreola, assembly GCF_030435805.1. NCBI lineage: Eukaryota > Metazoa > Chordata > Mammalia > Carnivora > Mustelidae > Mustela > Mustela lutreola. The sequence continues at coordinate 5,089,757 of NC_081303.1, read as the reverse complement.
AATCGACTCTCTCTGTTTGACGTATTTCACTCAGCATAATCTCCTCCAGTCCCGTCCATGTTGATACAAAAGTTGGGTATTCATCCTTTCTGATGGAGGCATCATACTCCATAGTGTATATGGGCCATATCCTCTTTACCCATTCGCCCACTGAAGGGCATCTTGGCTCTTTCCATAGTTTAGTGACTGTGGCCATTGCTGCTATGAACATTGGGGTACAAATGGCCCTTCTTTTCACATCTGTATCTTTGGGGCAAATACCCAGTAGTGCAATTGCAGGGTCATAGGGTAGCTCTATTTTTAATTTCCTTAAGAAATATCAATTATATCTTGCAACAGTTCTACGAAACTATTGTAATGTCTCCCTTCTGTAAGTGGCAAAACTAAGGCCTGGAAAGTGAAGCCACTTGCTCAGGGGCACAAACTAACAAGTGGCCAAGCTGAGTTTTAATCCTTAGTCTTCTGACTCCATATCCAGAGCCCTGAGAAGGAGATTGTGGCTGCTGTTATGCCCGAGTTTTCGCGTCCGAGAGACCACCAAGGAGCCAAGCACTGATGCAATCACATGAGGGTTTATTCAGCAAGCTTAAGCTTGGGCCCAAGTATACTCAACACAGTGGAGTAGGGACTTGGACCCCGAACCAGGTTACAGTCAGAATTTTTAAAGGCAGAGTCGGGGTGGACTCAGCGGAGGGTGAGGACAAAGGGGGTTATGGATGATGTGAGTTTCTAAGGAATTTTGGAAGCGAGGTCTCCAGGACCTTGAGGGGCTAGCTGTTGTCTGGGGAAAAGGTTATTCATTACCAATAATAAAAATCTTCTTGTGAGACCCTTTAGATGTGTATCAGTGGGTCATATGCTTGGGAATGATCGCTGACACTCTCTTGGAGGTTTACAGATAAAGTTTCACATTTCTCCTATCAAGTGTCCTTGTTAGTGAGATTTAGGTTTAGAAGAAATTTAACTTTATTTACATTTCCTTCTGCCTCAGCCTCCTTCAGTTTTATGGTGGGGAAGGCGACATTAGGGCTTAAGGAACTGAGTTGTCTCTTGAAATTGGGCTATTGAGAAGATAGCTTCTTTTTTTTTTTTAAGATTTTTATTTATTTATCTGAGAGACAGTGAGAGAGAGCATGAGAGGCGAGAAGGTCAGAGGGAGAAGCAGACTCCCCATGGAGCTGGGAGCCGGATACGGGACTCAATCCCGGGACTCCGGGACTGTGACCCGAGCCAAAGGCGGTTGCTCAACCAACTGAGCCACCCAGGTGCCCGAGAAGATAGCTTCTTTGTTGTAAATCACTAGGACATTTGTAAACTGAGTGAGACTCCTGCCTTGCAGGATTGTGATCTCTGCAAGTTAACTATTTGTTTTTCTTTTAGGGCAGCCAGGGGTGCCTGAGGGATGTCACACATACTACCAAGGGGAGAGGAGCGGGTGGAGAGGGGGTGCAAGGTGCCAGCTTTTGCTTTGCCAAGATGGCTGTACTTAGGTCAGGGCTAGACTCGAGGTGGGTACAGCCTTGTTTTTCTTGGTCTCCACAGCTGCCAAGCCAGCAGCTGACAAGACTTTAGTCATATTTTAGCAAGAGGCCTATGCTATGCACACTTGTTAAATGTCTGCTGCTGAATAAATGCAAAGCTTTCCTGCCTTTTGTGTAGTTTCTGGATTCTACACATCGTTCTCTGTCTGCTCGGTCTCCTTTCGGAGAGCATTGGTCCAGCTGCTCTTCTCCCCTGCTGTGATCCCCGTGTGCTCCATGTAGCTGAGAAGGAAGGGTCTTTCTCCTGTTGTCCAGGCTGTGCAGCACTAACACCCTTGGTAACTCTCTACTAGCAAAGCTGGGCAGTGGAGGAAAGGGGAAAGGGAAGACATGGAGAGTCTACTTACCTATCCCCGCCCCCGACTCCAGATCCCTTTCTCAGACATGGGTAGGGGTAGGGAGAAGGCTCCAGAGAAACAAATCATTCTGTGTCAGTGTCCTCATTTGTTAAATGAAAAATACAGTTTTCTTTTTTATTTTTTAAAGATCATGTTAATTAATTAATTGATTAAGTTTTTACTTATTTATTTGAGAAATAGACTGTGTACACACACACACACAAGCAGCAGGGGAGGAGCAAAGTGGGAGAGAGAATCTTTTGTTTTTTGTTTTTTTTTTTGGTGTTCCAAGTGTCATTGTTTATGCACCACACCCAGTGCTCCATGCAATCCGTGCCCTCCTTAATCCCCACCACCAGGCTCACCCAACCCCCCTCCTCCTCCCCTCCAGAACTCTTAGTTTGTTTCTGAGTCCACAGTCTGTCATGGTTCATCACCCCTCTGATTTCTCCCAGTTCACTTTTCCTTTCCTTCTCCTAAGGTCCTCCGTGTTATTCCTTATGTTCCACAAGTAAGTGAAACCATATGATAACTGACTCTCTCTGCTTGACTTTTTTCACTCAGCAGAATCTCCTCCAGTCCTCTCCATGTTGAAACAAATGTTGGGTATTCATCCTTTCTGATAGCTGTGTAATATTCCATTGTATATATGGACCACATCTATCCATTTGTCTGTTGAAGGGCATCTGGCTCTTTCCACAGTTTGGCAATTGTGGCCATTGCTGCTATGAACATTGGGGTACAGATGACCCTTATTTTCACTACATCTGTATCTTTGGGGTAAATACCCAGTAGTGCAATTGCAGGGTCATAGGGAAGCTCTATTTTTAATTTTGTGAGGAATCTCCACACTGTTTTCCAAAGTGACTGCACCAACTTGCATTCCCACCAACAGTGTAAGAGGGTTCCCCTTTCTCCACATCTTCTCCAACACTTGTTGCTGACTGTCTTGTTAATTTTGGCCATTCTAACTGGTATAAGGTGGTAACTCAATGTGGTTTTGATTTGAATTTCCCTGGTAGCTAATGATGATGGACCATTTTTTCATGTGTCTGTTGGCCATTTGTCTCAATGGGTAGGTGGTGAGTTTTTCCCCATTGAGAATGATATTCACTCTGTGTTTTTCACAGATAGATTTTATGAATTTGAGGAATATTCCCTTTATCCCTATACTTTGAAGAGTTTTAATCAAGAGCGGCTGCTGTATCCTGTCAAATGCTTTTTCTGCATCAGTTGAGAGGACCATGTGGTTCTTCTCTCTTCTCTTATTGATTTGTTCTATCACATTGGTTGATTTGTGAATGTTGAACCACCCTTGCATCCCAAGGATAAATCCCACCTGGTCATGGTGGGTAATCTTTTTAATGTACTGTTGGAGCCTATTAGCTAGGAATTTGTTGAGAATCTTGGCATCCATATTCTTCAGGGGTATTGCTCTGAAATTGTCCTTTTTGATGGGGTCTCTGCCTAGATCAGGGTAATTCTAGCTTCATAGAAAGAGTCTTGAAGTTTTCCTTCTATTTTTTGAAATAGCTTTGGGAGAATAGCCATTATTTCTTCGTTGAATGTTTGATAGAGTTCCCCAGGGAATCCATCAGGTCCTGGGCTCTTGTTTTGGGGGAGGTTTTTGATCACTGCTTCAATCTCATTACTAGAGATTGGTCTATTCAGGTTGTCAATTTCTTCCTGTTTCAGTCTTGGAAGTTTATAGGATTCCAGGAATGCATCCATTTCTTCTAGGTTGCTTAACTTATCGGCATGTGACTGTTGATAATAATTTCAGATGATTGTTTCTATTTTCTTGGTGTGAGTCGTGATCTCTCCCCTTTCATTCATCATTTTATTAATTTGAGTCCTCTCTTTTCTTTTGGATTAGTTTGGCCAGTGGTTTATCTTACTGACTCAAAGAACCAGCTTCTAGTTTCGTTGACGTGTTCTACTATATCTCTACTTTCTAACTCTTTGATCTTGCTCTCATCTTGATTATTTCCCTTCTTGTGCATGGGGTTGGCTTAATTTGTTGTTGATTTTCCAGTTCTTTAAGGTGTAAAGAGAGTTGGTGTATTCAGGATTTTTCAGGGTTTTTTTGGGTGAGGCTTGGATGGCTATGTTTTTCCCCCTTAGGACCGCCTTTGCCATATCCCATAGGTTTTAGACTGATGTGTCTTCATTCTCATTTCATGAATTAAGTTCTTCTTGGATTTCCTGGTTGATCCAAACATTCTTGAGCAGGATGGTCTTTAGCTTCCAAGTGTTTGAATTCCTTCCAAACTTTTTCTTGTGGTTGAGTTCCACTTTAAAAGCATTGTGGTCTGATGGGCGCCTGGGTGGCTCAGTGGTTTAAGCCTCTGCCTTCAGCTCAGGTCATGATCTCAGGGTCCTGGGATCAAGCCCCACATCGGGCTCTCTGCTCGACGGGGAGCCTGCTTCCCCCTCTCTCTCTGCCTGCCTTCTGCCTACTTGTGATCTCTCTCTGTCTATCAAATAAATAGATAAAAATCTTTAAAAAAAAAAAAAGCATTGCGATCTGAGAATATGCAGGGATTAGTGTCAGTCTTTTGGTACTGGTTGAGCCCCTTTTATGACCCAGTATGTGGTCTATTCTGGAGAAAGTTCCATGTGTGCTTGAAAAGAATGAGTATTCTGTTGTTTCTGGGTGGAATATTCTGTGTATATTTATGAGGTCCATCTGGTCCAATGTGTCCTTCAGAGCTCTTGTTTCTGTGTTGATTTTCTGCTTGGGAGATCTCTCTGTTGCTGAGAGTGGCATGTTATGGTCCCCTACAATCAGTTTATTCTTATCAAGATGAGTCTTTATTTTGATTAACAGTTAGCTTATGTAGTTGGCACCTCCCATGTTGGGGACATAAGTATTTATAATCTTCTTGATGGATAGACCCTTTAAGAATGATGTAGTGTCCTTCTGTACCTCTGACTACAGTCTTCAGCTTAAAATCTAATTTATCTGATACGAGAATCACTATCCCATCTTTCTTTTGAGGCCCACTGGCATGAAAGATGGTTCTCTATCCCTTCACTTTCAGTCTGGATGTATCTTTAGGTTCAAAATGCATCTCTTGTAGGCAGCATATGGACGGGTCCTGTCATTTCATCCCATCTGCAACCCTGTGCCATTTTGTGGGAGCATTTAGGCCATTCAAGTTGAGAGTGATTATTGAAAGATACATTTTTACTGACACCATGTTGCCTGTGAAGTCCTTGTTTCTATAGATTGTCTCTGTGAATTTCTGTTCTATGTCACTCTTGTGTTCTTTCTTCTTTTATAAAACCTCCCTTAGTATTTCTTGTAGTGCCAGCTTGATGGTCACATACTCCTTTAAACCTTGTTCTTCTCGGAAGCTCTTTATCTGTCCATCTATTCTGAATGTCAGCTTTGCTGGATAAAGTATTCATGGCCTCATGTTCTTCCCATTTAGTGCCCTGAATATCTCTTGCCCGCCCTGTCTGGCTTGCCAGGTTTCTGTAGACAGGTCTTAACATTATTCTGATGGTTCTCCTTCTGTACATAAGGAATATCTCCCCCACCCCCCGCCAGCTGCCCTTAAGACATCTTCTCTGAATATGTATTTCATGTATTTCACATGTATCTCATGTGTTTCACAATAATGTACCTGGAGGTCTTTCTACCTTTGTTGATCTTGAGGGGGTGTCCCCTCTGCCTCTAGGACACAAACACTTGTTCCATTCCCCTGATGAGCTTTTCTTGAGCTGTGGCCCAATCTCTTCAGTGTCCCTTTATGAACTGCTGAGGGCTACAGGCTCCTGAAAGCAAACTTCTTCCCCATTAAATTGTTTAACCTTTTTTTGGAAAGATCACACTCAGCTGCTCACATGGGCCATCCTTAGTGCTGCTTCTACACTCTGTTCCATTAGGCAAGATATTGCAGAGACACAGAACCAATAGGATATACATATGTATTGTAAGGATTGACTCACATGATTCTGGTGGCTGAGAAGTACCAAGATCTGCAGTCAGCAAGGAGAGAACTAGGAGAAGCAATGGTGTGGTCTAGTTCAAAAGCCAGCAGTCCCAAGACCCAGGATGCATCCTGGTTTCAGCTGAAGTCTGTGGGCAAGGAAAGATAAGGCAGTCAAGAAGGAGGAATTCTACTCATGGGACGATTCGTCTTTTTGTTCTACTCGGGCTTTCAGCTGATTGAATGAAGCCCACCTATATTGGGGCCGGCAATGTTTTACTTAGTGTACCCACTCAATGTTTTACTTAGTGTACCCACTCAAATCTGAATTTCATCCAAAACTCCCTCATAGACACACCAGAATAATGTGTGATTAACTGTCTGGGCAACCCATGGCCCAGTCAAGTTACACGTAAAATTAACCATCCTATATCTTTGCCCTCCTTCTTTTTACCTCTTATGCCCTGAAGACCTTTCCATTCTTCTGATCAATATCCATATCCCACCCACTCCATGATGTCACATGTAATTTTGAAGGATTCTTCACTGGTTATTTGTGGCAATCTATCTGCAAGATTCTAAATTTCTAGATGAGGATGACAAGGATTTTATTTATTAAAACAAGAGATATAGGAATCTGTTATATTTTCTGTCTCTTCCTTAATGGCACATAAGTGGACACTCAGTAAATACTGTTTTCTGATAACTTCGATCCCAGGAAAGCAGCTAGGGAGGGTGAGTGTTAGTAAGCTTGGGATGGACAAGGGGATCTCAGGCCTTCCCTTAACCCTCTGCATGTCCTCACCCTGGGGCTTTGGACTAAGGCAGAAGAGCAAGAGCTGCTTTGCTTCTTCACTCTTGCTGGGTGAGAAGGGCTGGACCTGAGAGGTTCCCTTTAAGGTCACAGTCATCCTGGCACACCCAGGAGATTTGCCTGTTTCCAAACCCTAGGGCAGACTTTCTCAACTTCAGCACTATTAGTATTGAGGCCAAAAGACACTTCTTTGATGTGAGGGACTGCCCTGTGTATTGTAAGATGTTTAGCGATGTCCTTAGCCTTGATCTGTTAGATGCCAGGTAGTACCTGCACCCCAAGTTGGGACAATTAGAAATGTCTCCAGATATTGGCAAATGCACCCTGGGGAACAGAAGCATTTGAGAACCACTGATTCTGGGTTTTGTTTTGTTTGTTTTTTTTTTTTTTTTTACAAAGGAGAGTCACCTATGTGATCACATCTGTGAATCAGGAAGGAACTTGTTCTATTATCTATTTTACTCAGCTGGTCAAGTGGCAGGAAAAGAAAGAACTCGTATCTTCTAACTTTCAGACTACAGCTCTTTCTCTTATATCTCTCCAATGGCTCAGTAAAAAGACCACTAGGAATGAAGGATTAGAAGAGAGAGTGGATTGACCCCACCCTGAAGGAGATATCAGTTTTGAGCTGAAGAATGAAAATCCTTATTGAATTACAAGTCTTGATGAAGGGATATCAGTAGCTACATTGCTATTTTCAGACTCTGCTTCTTAATTGTATTTGGTGACCTTTCAGTTTGCCCTTTTGAAAGGGAAGACATTTAGATTTCCTTTCTTAGTGGCTAGTCTTATTTTGACTGCTAATATCTCCAAAACTTCCAAACCTTTGAAGGGGAGAGTTAAGGTCCTAATAAAACTTGTTCACTTCCTCTTGAAGATGCGTCACTGTGATAACCTTGTGTGTGCGGCCTTGACGGTGGTGGTTTCCAAGAAAACCAAAATACAATACTGCCCTTCAAAACAAAAGTTTGCACCAATTGTTACTGAGACTAGATCAGAAAACTAGAAGTACTAAAAATAAGCATCTGAAAGGCACACAGTTTCTGAGACTATATTAATTATTTTGCTGTGTTTTAAAAAAAGAAAATGTAGTGTCTTTTTAAATTGGCATATAAAACTAAAGACCTAAAGTTTGCTAAGTATGGGTACACTTGAACTTAAGATTTTAATTACATTCTTCACCTTTGAAATATAATTCAACTATGCTTAGGTATCTAAGACTTTAAGTTCATTGTATTGGAAGCATGTTATAATCAGTGATAATCATTATTATTCGGTGAGAGCTTACTTTTTGCTGCCATTGTTCCAAGATTCAGTTTTATAGGGAGGCAGTGTGTGTTAAAATGCCTTGGCCTATTCTAGACGTTTGACCTTAAGTAAATTATGCAGCCTCTTTGAGTCTAGGCTTCCTTCTTTGTAAAATGAGGCAATAATATCAACTCCTGTATTTGGATCAACGATATCAACTTTTGTGCAGACTAAATGAAAAAAAAGTGCAAAAGCTTAATTAATATTAAATTAGTATTTAATGTTGATAATTATTAACATTGCATAAAATTACATACTATGCTATTGATAGTGTTAATTATTAATATTACATAGAAACATTGATATGAAGTGAAAATCATGTGAAAGAAGAATTAACACTAGTATTTTTTTTTTTTTTTTTTTTTTAAAGATTTTATTTATTTATTTGACAGAGAGAAATTACAAGTACATTGAGAGGCAGGCAGAGAGAGAGAGAAGGAAGCAGGCTCCCTGCTGAGCAGAGAGCCCGATGCGGGACTCGATCCCAGGACCCTGAGATCATGACCTGAGCCGAAGGCAGCGGCTTAACCCACTGAGCCACCCAGGCGCCCCAACACTAGTATTAATTATTATAATTAATAATTTTGTGTATGCTGAGTTAGTTCTAAACAGTTAAGAACATTTTTTTTTTTTTAAAGATTTTATTTATTTGAGGGGTGCTTGGGTGGCTCAGTGGGTTAAAAGCCTCTGCCTTTGGCTTGGGTCATGATCCCAGGGTCCTGGGATCGGTTCCCGCATTGGGTGCTCTGCTCAGCAGGGAGCCTGCTTCCTCCTCTCTCTCTGCCTGCTTGTGATCTCGGTCTGTCAAATAAATAAAGTCTTTAAAAAATAGATTTTATTTCTTTGAGAGTGAGAGTGTATGAGTGGGGGAAGGGCAGAGGAAGAGAGAAAAACAGACTCTCTGCCGAGCAGGGAACCCAGTGTGGGACTCCACTGCAAGACCCTGGGATCATAACCTGAGCCAAAGTTATGAACATTCCTGATCAACAAGGTGGGTTGGTGTTTTGGGGTTTCCAGAGTTTTCTCCAAGTTTGGTTTATTTATTTTTTGTATTTTTATTTTGAAATTGCTAGTGTTCCTCATTTAGGAAAGTTCCTAAATGAACTTCTTGGACAGGGGCCAATCTAGATATGCAATAAGTGTCATTAAAAAGATGGTAAATGGAATTTGCATCACTGGTTACACTTATTTTGGGAAAGTGATCTGGATTGCATGTGATGATGGCATTTTTGAGCAAGTGCACAACTAAATTTTAAGTCTGGGATAAATAAAATGTTCCTATCTGCTTGCTTTCTCTTCCCTCCCTCCTCTTTCTTCCTTCCTTCCTTCCTTTCCTTTCCTTTCCTTTCCTTTCTTTCTCCCTCTCTCCTTACTTCTTTCTTTCTTTCTTGACTCAAATGTCTCATGGTCAAACATATGTTTCCATTTTGAAATACCTTTTTTTTTTTTTTTTAAGATTTTATTTGACAGAGAGAGACACGGTGAGAGAGGGGACACGAGTGGGGTAGGGAGAAGCAGGCCTCCTGCTGAGCAGGGAGCCTGATGCCAGGACTCTGGGATCATAACCTGAGAGGAAGACAGACACTTAACAACTGGGCCACCCAGGCACCCTTTGAAATTTCTTAGTAGTAACACAGAATGCTCTTTCCAGACAACAGGTCCTAGGGTACTGCCTGGCATTGTTCTCAATACTTGCTTCTTGAACTGAACAAGTTGCTTAGATTATATTAAATTTGTTACAACTGGGAAGATTATTTTTCAGTTGCATTATGAAGGGGAAAAAAAAAATCCCTCAAAGTCCTACTATGATAGAGTTTCATTTAACCTGTATCATGTTATGATTTTTTTTTTTTTGCATTTTGTACTTTGTTATGATATCTTCCTTTATTTTCATTCTGCTTTTTAAAAATGGTACAGCATAGGCATTTGTATTTTTTTCAAGCATAATTTTAGGATGCATGATAGTTAATTGTTTACCTATTATAGCTGAATCTAAAACACAAATGGAAATGCAAAAAATGCAAAGAAAAGTTGACAAGCTTGAACAAAGATTAGATTTGAGGGACTTTAATTGCTAGATATTGAGACTTATTAATAACTCTATAGTAACTAAAAAAATAACAAGTAGATATATGGAAACAGATCCTCATATAGTTATCTGATTTAGGAAAAGTGCTACTACAGTGACATGAAGAAATGATGATTTTTTGCATAAATGGTCCTGGAGCCATTAAACACGCAATTTTAAAAAAAAGCAACTTGAGGGACGCCTGGGTGGCTCAGTTGGTTAAGCAGCTGCCTTCGGCTCAGGTCATGATCCCAGCGTCCTGGGATCGAGTCCCACATCGGGCTCCTTGCTCAGCGGGGAGCCTGCTTCTCCCTCTGCCTCTGCCTGCCATTCTGTCTGCCTGTGCTCGCTCTCTCCCCTTCTCTCTCTCTGATAAATAAATAAAAAAATCTTTAAAAAAAAAAAAAAAAAGCAACTTGACCCTCTACATCATGTTCTGTTTATCTATTATTGCATAATAAATACCCCAAACTGTGGTGGCTTAAACCAACAGTCATTTTACTATATCTCAATTCTGTGTGCCAGGAGTTCAGGTAGGATTCATTTGGGTAATTCTTCTGCTCTGTGTGGTGTTGATTCATCTGATGGATGGATGGTGGTGGTCTGGAGAGTCCATGGTGATTTTACTTACCTGTCTGATCCCTTAGTGGGAATGGTTGGAAATCTATGCTCAGCTGGCACTATTAATTAAAACATGTATTTGTCATCTCCAGCATGGTGGTCTCAAATAGTTGGGCCTATAACATGGCAACTCAAAGTTTCCTGAATGTTCCATGAGGCCAAGATGAAAGCTATAAGACTTTTTCATGGCTAGCCTTGGAAGTCTCAGAATGACATGTATGCCACATTTTATTGGTTATGCAAGTCACTAAGGCTAGCCCAGATTCACAGGGGTGGCATTTAGACTTGGCCTCTCAAGGAGTTCAGCAAAGAATTTGGGCCATTTTTATCATTCTAGATGGATCATAGACCTGGAGGAGAAATATGAAACAAGGCTTTTAGAAAAAGACATGGAAGAAAAATCTTCATGATCTTAGGAATAGAATTAAAATACAAACTACATATAATGTATCCAGAGTATAATAGAACTGTTCAATCAATAAGACAGCTAATTCCATAAAAAAATTAGTTAAAAGTGAATACTACACAAAAAGGATATATAAATGGCCAATAAGAATATGAAAATGTTCTCAACTTCATTAATTATCAGGTAAATGCAAATTGAAATCACAAATCCAGGGATGCCTGGGTGGCTCAGTGGGTTAAGTGTCTGACTTGATTTCAGCTTGGGTCAATATCTCAGGGTTATGGGATCAAGGCCAGTGTGGGGCTCCACACTCAGTGGGGAGTCTGCCTGAAATTTTCTCCTCCTTCTCCTGCCCTCCCCGACTCTCTGTCAAATAAATAAATAAATCTTAAAAACAAAACAAAACAAAGAACCACAAACCCACCTACCAGAATGACTAAAATGAAAAGGATTGACAATTCTAAGTGTTAGCAAAGATGTGGAGCAGTTAGAATTCTAATACACTGCTGACGGAATTGTCACTTGATACATCTGCTTTTAAAAAATGAACATATGGGGGCACCTGGGTGGCTCAGTGGGTTAAGCCGCTGCCTTCGGCTCAGGTCATGATCTCAGAGTCCTGGGATTGAGTCCCGCATCGGGCTCTCTGCTCAGCGGAGAGCCTGCTTCCCTCTCTCTCTCTCTGCCTGCCTCTCCATCTACTTGTGATTTCTCTGTCAAATAAATAAATAAAATCTTAAAAAAAAAAATGAACATATGGATATCCCGTGACCTAGAAAATCCACTCCTAGAGATATAATAAATATATGAATAATAATAAATGCAGGGGTGCCTGGTGACTCAGTCAATTAAGTGTCTGACTCTTGACCTCAGCTAAAGTCTTGACCTTAGGGTTGTGAATTCAAACCCTGTGTTGGGCTCCATATCGGGCATGGAGCCTACTTAAAAATGAAATGCATATGCTCACCCCAAAAGTGAACAATGTTCATAGTTTATGAGGTGTACTAAAAATGATCTCAGATTGGGAAAACAACCCAGATGTCCTTCAACAGTAGAATGACAAATTAATTGTATATTAATACACTTTTTATTATAATACTAATTAAAGTGGAACAAATTATAAATACTATATGACAAGGTAGATGAACATTATAGATGTAATCACGAGCAAAAGAAGCTAGGAACAAAAAGGGATATACTGTAAAATGCCATTATATGAAGCTCAATAAAGGCAAAATTAAATGGTAATAAGTCAGAATAGTGATACTGTTTGGAGGTATATTGACTAGGAGGGAAACGTATGAGGTGGTAAATTATTCTATATTGTGATCTGTTGGTGAGTACTCATATGTTGAACTATGCAATTAACATTTGTGCCCTTTTCTGTACATACATTATAATAAAAGATAAAGTTCAAGTAAAAGCAATGCTTAACTTAAATAAAGCAAGACTCTGGGCAAGATGGCAGAGAAGTAGGAGACCCTGTTTCAACTGGTCTCCTGAATTGAGCTAAAATATCTACCAGAACCCTCAACACCCATAAAATCAGCCTGAAATGTCAGATTATCCACTTTTGGATCTCTGCAGGGGCAGAAGATCATCGTGGAGAGATAAAGCAGAGTGGGAGCCCTTGGACTGATATCAGAGGGTAAACAGAAGGGGGAGGGAGCCACCAGAAATGACCCACTGCAAAGTAACACCCCAATACAAAGTGCCCTATGCTTGGGGACCGGCATTAACTTGGAGTCTGGTTAAAAGAACACAAAAAGAACAAAGGATTTTAAGGAGGAATTGGTGGAATTGGGCAGCCACAGGCATGGACCAAAGCACATGGTCCCAGGGTGGTCATGCTGGGGCTCACCCATGTCACCATGTCTGAGAGAGCCCAGTGGGGCCTCCAGTCAGTGGTCCCTGAGCCCACAGCTTTCCGCTGCTTGCATCACCACTGGGGCTGCACACACCCCCGCCGCACCCCAGAAAGCTCAGCACGGTCTCCTGCTGGAGGTCCCTGGATCCACAGCATTCCGTGACCTGCGCCGCAGCCCATTCTGACCGCACCCAGCATGGGAATGGACTTTAGACAGCAGTCCTGGCAGCGGCAACCACTGGAATTCGGCTCGCCCAGACCAATATCACTCGCAGCTTTAGAGGCATGGGGGTGCAGAAACAAGCAGGGGCCTCGCGTGACCACTGAGATGGTGGCTGGGAGTGCACAGCACTTGTGGGAGGTGCAGTGTTCAGCAGAGATTGCAGAGGAAGGAGTCTCTGTGTGTTCTCTGGACCACCTAGAGGGGAGCAGATGGAGGCTTCTTTCTGAGGCAGAAGTCTGGATGCAGAGAGTTTACTTGGCACTAATCCTCTGAAAAGCCGCAAAAAGCTGCCAAAGAACAAAAATCGCCAGAAAACAGGTCTGAAAAACCAGTTTCCACACAGCCTAGCCACACAAGCCTGGCCTTGACAGGGGGCAGGGTGACTCAGCCCAAGCAAGACTGACTGAAAAACAACGCGGGAGGCCACTGCCCCAGAAGACAAGCCAAAAGAACAAGAGGATAATAACCACAGGGTCCCCATAAAACTAAAACCCCAATATCAGGAAAAAACAATATACTAAGGCCCTGGTATTACCCCAAACCCTGTATATTTCACAGATACAACTCTTTTCTTTTTAAGAATTTTTTCATGATTCTTCTTTCTTTAACCTACTTACCATTAAAATTAGATGCTTAATACAACATATTACATAATAACTTTTTAACTTGAACTTTTTCATACATATATCTATGTTTTATTCTTTTCTTTTTTTTTTATACATCTATAGATATAAACTTCAAGGTAATCCTTTCCCCCTATTCAATACTACCCCTATATATAAAATATATAAACCAGTTTTAATTTCCCTATATCTCTGGAAAGTGAATCCTTCACTGAAGATAATAAGATGTACCCAGGAAGAACTGAAATAAACTTCCTTGCCCACATTGGAGGTTTATAACCACCTTCCCATCTTAGCCTTCTGTTATTGTTTCTGTGTTTTGGTTTTGTTTTTGTACTATATAAATTTTATTCTTGGGGTTCATTTTGGCTGGGATTTTTTCTTTTTTTCCACCAAAACTTATGGGATACAGCAAAGGCGGTCCTAAGGGGGAAAAACATAGCCATCCAAGCCTCACCCAAAAAAACCCTGAAAAATCCTGAATACACCAACTCTCTTTACACCTTAAAGAACTGGAAAATCAACAACAAATTAAGCTAACCCCATGCACAAGAAGGGAAATAATCAAGATGAGAGCAAGATCAAAGAGTTAGAAAGTAGAGATATAGTAGAACACATCAACGAAACTAGAAGCTGGTTCTTTGAATCAGTAAGACAGATAAATCACTGGCCAAACTAATCCAAAAGAAAAGAGAGGACTCAAATTAATAAAATGATGAATGAAAGGGGAGAGATCACGACTCACACCAAGAAAATAGAAACAATCATCTGAAATTATTATCAACAGTCACATGCCGATAAGTTAAGCAACCTAGAAGAAATGGATGCATTCCTGGAATCCTATAAACTTCCAAGACTGAAACAGGAAGAAATTGACAACCTGAATAGACCAATCTCTAGTAATGAGATTGAAGCAGTGATTCAAAACCTCCCCAAAAACAAGTGCCCAGGACCTGATGGATTCCCTGGGGAACTCTACCAAACATTCAACGAAGAAATAATAGCTATTCTCCTGAAGCTGTTTCAAAAAATAGAAACGGAAGGAAAACTTCAAGACTCTTTCTATGAAGCTAGAATTACCCTGATCTAGGCAGAGACCCCATCAAAAAGGACAATTTCAGAGCAATATCCCTGAAGAATATGGATGCCAAGATTCTCAACAAATTCCTAGCTAATAGGCTCCAACAGTACATTAAAAAGATTACCCACCATGACCAGGTGGGATTTATCCCTGGGATATAAGGGTGGTTCAACATTCACAAATCAATCAATGTGATAGAACAAATCAATAAGAGAAGAGAGAAGAACCACATGGTCCTCTCAACTGATGCAGAAAAAGCATTTGACAAGATACAACAGCCGCTCCTGATTAAAACTCTTCAAAGTATAGGGATGGAACATTCCTCAACTTCATAAAATATATCTATGAAGAACACAAAGCAAATATCATTCTCAATGAGAAAAAGCTAACAGCCTTCCCTTTGAGATCAGGAACACAATAAGGATGATCACTCTCACCACTGTTCAACATAGTACTAGAAGTCCTAGCAACAGCAATCAGAAAACAACAAGAAATAAAAGGTATTCAGATTGGCAAAGAAGAAGTCAAACTCTCTCTCTTCACAGATGGCATGATAGTTTATGGAAAACCCAAAAGACTCTACTACCAAACTACTAGAACTCATACAGCAATTCAGTAATGTGATAAGATACAAAATGAATGCACAGAAATCTGTTGCTTTCCTATACACTAACAATGAAAATATAGAAAGGGAAATTAGAGAATCGATTCCATTTACTATGGCACCAAGAACCATAAGATACCTTGCAGTAAACCTAACCAAAGAGGTAAAGGATCTGTACTTGAGGAACTACAGAACACTCATGAAAGAAATTGAAGACACAAAAAGATGGAAGAGCATTCCATGCTCATGGATCTGAAGAATAAACATTGTTAAAATGCCCATACTGCCCAGAGCAATCTATACTTTCAGTGCCATCCCAGTCAAAATTCCACTGGCATTTTTCAAAGTGCTGGCACAAACAATCCTAAAATTTGTATGGAACCAGAAAAGATCCTGAATTGCCAAGGAAATGTTGAAAAAGAAAAAAAATCTGGGGGCATCACGTTGCCTGATTTCAAGCTCTATTACAAAGCTGTAATCACTAACACAGCATGGTACTGGCACCAAAGGAGACACGTAGTTCAAGGGAACAGAATAGAAAACCCAGATATGGATCCTCAACTCTATGGTCAACTAGTCTTCGACAAAGCAGGAAAAAATATCCAGTGGAAAAAAGCCTCTTCAATAAATGGTGCTAGGAAAATTGGACAGCTAAGTATAGAAGCATGAAAGTTGACCATTCTCTTACACCTTACACAAAAATAGACTCAAAATGAACGAAAGATCTCCACGTGAGGCAGGAATCTATCAAAATCCTAGAGGAGAACATGGACAGTAACTCCTTCAACATTGGCTACAGCAACTTCTTTCAAGACACGTCTCCAAAGTCAAAGGAAACAAAAGCAAAAATGAACTTTTGGGACTTGATCAAGAACAAAAGCTTCTGCACAGCAAAGAAAACAGTCAACAAAACAAAGAGGCAAACCACAGAATTGGAGAATATATTCGCAAATGACAGTACAAAGGGCTGATATCCAAGGTCTATAAAGAACTCCTCAAACCCAACACCTAGAAAACAGATACTCATGTCAAAAAATGAGCAGAAGACATGAACAGATACTTCTTCAAAGAGGACATACAAATGGCTAACAAATACATGAAAAAATGTTCCATTACCATTAGCCACCAGGGAAATTCAAATTAAAACCACATTGAGATACCACCTTATACCAGTTAGAATGGCCAAAATTAACAGGACAGGAAACAACAAGTGTTGGAGAGGATGTGGAGAAAGGGGAACCCACTTAGACTGTTGGTGGGAATACAAGTTGGTGCAGCCACTTTGGAAAACACTGTGGAGATTGCTCAAAAAAATTAAAAAAAGAGCTACCCTACAACCCTGCAATTGCACTACTGGGTATTTACCTCAAAGTTACAGGTGTAGTGAAAAGAAGGGCCACCTGTACTCCAATGTTCATAGCAGCAATGGCCACATTCACTAAACTGTGGAAAGAGCCAAGATGCCCTTCAACAGACGAATGGATAAAGAAGATGTGGTCCATATATACAACGAAGTATTATGCCTCCATCAGAAAGGATGAATACCCAACTTTTGTATCAACATGGATGGGACTGGAGGAGATTATGCTGAGTGAAATAAGTCAAGCAGAGAGAGTCAATTATCATATGGTTCCACTTGTGGAGCATAAAGAATAACATGGAGGACATTAGGAGAAGGAAAGGAAAAGTGAATTTGGGGAAATCAGTGGGGGAGATGAACATGACAGATTGTGGACTCTGAGAAACAAACTGAGCGTTTTGGAGGGTTGGGGGGTGGAGGCTGGATGAGCCTGGTGGTGAATATTAAGGAGGGCACATGATGCATGGAGCACTGGGTGTGGTGCACAATCAATCAATCTTGGAACACTGAGAAAATAAATAAATAAAACAAGCATGCAAACATGCACTATGCAAATGATTTAAGACACAGGATATTTCCAGTCCATTTTCATATCTGTCCATAACTGCTGTGATCTAAATATTTGGTCCCTCCAAAACGCATACGTTGAAATCCCACTACCCAAAGTAATGGCATTAAGGAGACGAGATCTTTGGGAGATGGATTAGGTGGCAAGGGCAGAGCCCTCATGAATGACATTGGTTCCCCTATAACAGTGGCCCCAGAGAGCTAGGTTGCCCCTTCTACCATGTGAGAATACAATAGAATTCTGGGATCCAAAAGAAGACCCTCACCTGACCATGCTGCTACTATGATATTGGGTTTCAGTCTCCAGAACTGTGAGCAATGAATTTCTGTTGTTTATAAGTTATCTGGTCTGTTGTATTTTGTTATACCAGCCTTAATCAATAATGACAATTACCATACATATAGAGGCCCATTAACTTGGTATTTTATAAAAATAAACAAGGATTTGTTTGAAAAAAATTTGGTTCATAATATGAAATTTAAGAAATTATGTATATTTAGTACTTTAATGAATAAATATAACAACAACAAAGATCATTCATGAGTTTTGATCTAAACTCATCTCCTTCTCTGGATGTCTGAGAAGAATGATCTTCAGTGTGACTAGGAGAACAGTCTCCAGCCTGGTCTGATCTAATGTGCAGTCTTGTTTTCTTTGCCTGATTTAGATTTGGATTCTGGTCATGCCTTTTCCCCATCATCCATGCATGCTGGAATATTATATAGCCACGATAAAGGATGAGCTCTTTGCCATTTGGGACAAGATGGATGGAGCCAGAGGTTATTAGTCTAAGTGAAATAAGTCAGACTGAGAAAAACAAATACTATGTGACTTTCCTCATATGTGAAATCTAAAAAACAAATGAATAAACAAACAAAAAGCAGACTCATACCTAAAATACAGAGAACAAACTGATGGCTGCCAGAGGGAAGGACGGGAGGAAGGGAATGGGTAAAATGAATGAAGGGGAATGGGAGGCACAGGCTTCCAGTTATGGAATGAATAAGTCCTGGGAATAAAAGGCACAGCATAGGGAATGTAGTCAGGGATACTGTAATAGCACTGTATGGTGGCAGATGGTAGCTACAACTGAAATGAACATAGCACATAGTATGGAGTTGTTGAATCACTATGTTAGACACCTGGAAATAATGTAGCATTGTGTGTCAACTATACTTAAAATTTTTTAAATAAAAAATAAAACATTGATTATCAAATTAATGACTAATTGTGAGTTAATAAATTCTTACTAATTATTAAATTTAATGTTGATTTAAAAATCATTCCCTCCACCCTTTCCCCCTGCTTGTGCTCTTGCACTGCTTGTGTGCATGGACTCTCTCTCATTCTCTCTCTCTCTCAAATAAATAAATAAAATATTTTTTAAAAAGATGGGTTTAGGGCACCTGGGAGGCTCAGTGGGTTAAGCCTCCGCCTTTGGCTCAGGTCATGATCTCAGGGTCCTGGGATCGAGCCCCACATTGGGCTCTCCACTCAGTGGGGACCTGCTTCCCCCTCTCTCTCTGCCTGCCTCTCTGCCTACTTGTGATCTCTGTCTGTCAAATAAATAAATAAAATCTTTAAAAAGTATGGGTTTATTCAGGAATGAAAGAAAACTACAACCTGGAACAAATAAGCTGCAGTATAACCATAGGCAAGTCTGGGGAATGAAGGAGAGGTATGGTTTCTTAAGGAGAAAAGGGGTAAGTCGAGAAGGCTTTTAGGAACCAGAAGGCTGTTGGAGTAAACTGAGAGTTGAAGTGTGGTGGCTTCTCACCAGCTGAGCTGTCGTGGGGAGGGGAGTTGAGAGGGTTGGTGCTGGGTGAGGGGTAGAGTGGGGGATGTGGCAAGCATCTCTTTTTCTGGCTGGAATAGCAGAGTGATGTCCAAGTGCAAGGTTAAATCCATGCAAGGTCAAGTCCAGCTCTTCCTATTGGGTCTGCAATTGACTGTGAGCATAGGGCATGAGAGCTCTCCCTGCTGAAACCCCTGACTTCATTTTTGTGAGGTTTCCCACTACTAATTTTCACGTTCTCATGGGGCTTAAATTCCAGTAGTGCACACCTAGAAGGAAATAAGCTCCATTATAGAAGTACACACAACGGATGTGCTGTGGGAACACAGTAGGAAGTTGGACATCATCAAGTGGTGGGCATGAAGGCTGAGGAAGTAGTGTGGGCAGAGGTAATGACACATACAGCCTGACAGAGCGTGAGCAAGTGTTCTTTGGGTTCAATAGACTGAGAAATGAATCAAAATGAAGAACTCAAGAATGGGAAGAATGATGTAAAACAAAAATCAGTAAGCAGAGAGGCCAATAAATTTTAGAGTTGTTACTAAGTTCATAACACCATGAAAATATAAATAATATTTCCTAGAAGATAAGATACATAAAGTAAGAAAAAATAAAATAATCATCTGGACCAGAAAGCTCAGTCAAAGCTTGTAAGACAGGCAGGGGAGAAGTCAAGATTTCACAAGTGGAAATCATTACTGATTTTTATTTAGAAGTACGGGTTCAAACGTATTTATTATAATTACTATAATGTAAAGATGACAGTGGTGTAAGTAGGATATATGACTAGTTAATCACTAGAAAAGAAGAGAAAGCTGATACAAGTCAGTGCAGCAAAAAATAGGATTATAGAGAAGGGAAATAGCAAAAAGTATGGAAATAGCATATAAGATGACTGTAATCATAACAGGCGTATTGCTTAGAGTAATTAATATGAGTGCTCCAGGGGCACCTGTGTGGCTCAGTCATTAAGCGTCTGCCTCTGGCTCAGGAGGCAGGGTGCCTGCCTCCCAGGGTCCTGGGATCGAGCCCTGCATCGGGCTCCCTGCTCAGCAGGAAGTCTGCTTCCCCGTCTTCCACTCACCCTGCTTGTGTTCCCTCTCTTGCTATATCGCTGTCTCTCTAAAATAAATAAATAAAATCTTAAAAAAAAAAAAAACCAAAACTTTAATATGAATGCTCCAAATGTCCCCACTATAAAGTCCATTCCTAGATGGACCCCTAAAAGCAAAATCCAAATATTGCTATTGACATACCATAGACTCACCTAAACCTAAATTACCAGACAATTCAGAATAAGGAGATGAGATTGGCTTCCACACTAGGAAGTGTAGCATGTAATATGTGTATATATGTAATATGTGAAGAGAAAAAATATACTTCCCATGATTAACGAAAATTGACATGTTTTGAAGAGAAGTATTGAGAGTCTGTAAAAAATGTGCTCAATTCTAGGAGAGATTATATAAAGTATTCTTTTAAAAGAAAGAAAAACCCAGAAGAGATCAAAAGCAGTGGGATAAATTCTTGAAAATCACTCTCGTACCTTCTTAGAAAATGTAAGAGCTGTGATGTAGCACTGATGTATGGGAGATGAAAAAATATACTGTCACAGGTAGTGTGTTCCTGCTTGGGAGAGGTGACATTAGAGGTATGTTTATGTGCGATCTGATGGGGGCGCCTGGGTGGCTCAGTCGGGGTAAGTGGCTGCCTTCCGCTCAGGTCATGATCCTGTGGCCCCGGGATCCAGCCCCACGTCGGGGTCCCTGCTCAGTGGGGAGGCTGCTTCTCCCTTTGCCTCTGCCCCTCCCCCTGCTTGTGTTCCCTCTCTCACTCACTTTTTCTCTCAAATAAATAAATCTTAAACACCACCCCCCCACCCCTACACGTGAGATCTGACGTTCCAAAGTAATTCTGAAATGGGCACAGTAGGCACATAGTTGAGAACGACACTGAATTGTCCAATAAATGAGTGAGTTGTTAGTAACTAAAAATGTTAGAAGGTTTTATCTTGTGTTCCTAATGAATTCTTTAGAGTCCTTGCATTTTCTGTCAAAATGCTAAGTATTCAAAATATCTGTTTTTAGGAAATCACATAAAAATTGAAGCAAATGATAAACTATAAGGGGGAAAAAAAAGGCCTGCAGATATCGTTAATGTATTGAGATCTCTCATGTAGAGGAAACCACTTTCTCTTCTTCACAGAATCCCTACACAGGCCAGCAAAATAGAATGTTCAAGTCTGCAGTAGAAAAGGAAGGGAATTTCCACCCTACAATCTGTTCTACTCAAAGCTTCCGAGCGACTGAGAGAGAATTAGGCGCTTGGGGCTACCATTTCCACAGGCTGCCCCTGTGCCGGAGACTGGGGGCTGAAGCTGAGCTAACGTTCAGACCTCGTGCCCTGGAAGAGAGCTGGGTTCACCTGGAGGGAAGAGTGAATTCCAGCAAAGACATTGTGCCCCGGGGGTCTAGATTCCCCCCTCAAAAGTTTACTTCTGTCTATAAAGCTGACCCCCTTACTGGCTGGGGACCTTGTGTATTTCAGCCCCTTTGGGGTTCTTTCCTCCTTTAGATCTGCCTACCCCTGAGCCCCACAAGTATTCTGAGGCTCCTTTTCTTCTGTGACAAGCCTAATGGGGGAGACATTGTCTCCTGAATTAAGAGGCCTATGGTTTATGCATGTAACCGCCAGAGGGACTAGTGTTAAGTCTGATTAATTCAGGAGTGAAGTATTAGGAGGTATTAGCATTTGACCTCTGAATTCCCTAGATTGTCAGTATGAAAGCTGATAATTTGATTTGATTCCTGCGCTTGGAGTCTTTGCTATTTCCCCGTGATTAGATGTAGCCTACTCAATCTCAGCAGGCATAACTACGTCGGTAAGCTTTTGTCCTTAGTCCATCGACAGTATCTAATTTGACCTGGCATAAAGTAGAGAGTCACTGTATCTCATCTTACTGCTATTTTTTTTTTTAAAGATTTTTAAATTTATTTCAGAGAAAGGGCGTAAGTGCTCAAGAGTGTATGAGTGGGGGCAGGGGGCAAAGGGAGAGGAAGAGAATGAGACTCCCTGCTGAACAGGGAGCCCGATGGGGGCTCCATCTCGTGACTCTGAGATCATGAGCTGAGCTGAAATAACGAGTTGGCTGCGCAACCTTTACTGAGCCACCCAGGTGCCCCTACTGTTGTGTTTTTAAGGTGAGCAATTTCTCAACATTTTTTTTTTTAACTAGAGAATGAACTGATTTAATAAATAAAACTTCATTTACTTATTTAGTACTCGATGTATGATTGTGTCTGTATGGAAGTCGGCGATGAAACCTCAAACAGAAGCAGGTTGCCTAAAACGGACCCTTGCGAGTGGCAGGTAGTAAGATAGTGTACTCAGACGCAGTGAGGATGCTTCAAGAAAACCATCTGGAGAGTTTTCATGGGCTTCTGACGTTGGATGGGATGGAGGGCCTAGCATCGGACCCACCACCATGGAGTCTGAAGGCGAGAGTCAGTGGCCTGAGCTTCGTGGACTTGCAGCAGAGCGAGCGAGGTGGCTCTGGGGGAGTTTACCACAACTTCTAGCCTCTGGTGTGACAGGGATGCTTGAACTCCCCAGGAACCTGGGAGGCCCCAGGGCCAGAGGGAATCCTACTGGGCTGTTCTCAGTGGGACTCCACAGGAGGCGACTGACCCAGCGGACAGGCGGCTGTGAGAAACCAGCAGCTAAAGAGGAAGCTGTGAGTGGCCAGCTGGAGGCAGCAGAGCCTGCGTCAAAGGAACTGCAGGCAAGAGATTTCCAGTGATGGAAGCTGTCTCTGAAAAAGAGGCCACAAACCAGTCCAAGAAGAAAAGCACGGACATTTAGAAAGTCCCTGAGAGGCTGTCTCTGCCTGAGTAGAACTGTGTTATGAATAAATAATACTTTGATTGACCCTGACTTCCTCTCACTCACCTTATTCCACCCCTGAAAGGTCCCAACACCTCAGCTGTGGAGTGAAGGAGAAGGTAGAAAAAGAGGTTGACAGGAATCTAGTCACTCCTATCTTTACTCGTTATAGGCTTCCAAGCCTGAAGTAGGCCAGCACTCCAAGAAGGAAAAAGTTTTAAATTAGATGAGAATAGAATTGTGATTATTATACTTGAATAGATTTTGGGGGGTGGAGGGGTGAGAGAGAATCTTCAAACAGATTCCATGCTGAGCGCGGATCCCAACATAGAGCTCGATCTCATGACCCTGAGATCATGACCTGAGCTGAAATCTAGTCGGAGGCTTAACCGACTGAACCACCCAGGCACCCCTTGAATAGACTTTTTTAATACTGGAAAAAGAGACACTAAATATCACTGACTCTAAGATGCTGTTGATGATAAGGTGCTCCGTTATTTTATATACAACTAAGGGAAAAAAAAACCTTCAATTATGATTATAAGATGACATTAAGACTCAGAGATGAGATGTTAAGATGGAAACATATGCACATTTTAGATAAAATATAGTAGTATTTTACCATTTAAGAGTGATTGGAAAAATTAGGAGATCTGCTTGAGATTTCATTGAGGGGAGGGTAAATGAATGAATTATAGAGAACATCAAAGGAGGCAGTGGTGATAAAAAGTAAAGTTTACTCCTGCTCGTACCCTTCAGTGTACAACTGGTTTAAGAAACTGGTTGAATGATGTAATTTCTCAGCCTGATTACTAGCATAGAAACACACCAGAGACATACATGTCTTCCACAGAAGTCGGGACAGAAAAGAGGATCTGGGTACCTGAAGACTTGTTTTAAGGTTCACATTCTCCAACTTAAATATGTCTAATCCTGCCCCAACAGAACAGAACACAGTCCTTGAATGCTCATGTAGGTGCTAAATTTTCTTGTTTGGAACTAAAATTTGGAATACATGGAAATAATGACTACTTGGCATGTTCTTATAACTTCTGAGGACTAACAGGAAAGAATCAGATCTCATGGCCTCGTGAACACAGTTGGTAATAGGTAGAGGTTCTCAGTGTAACTGAAATATCTTGTGGCCTCCCTGCCTCGCAGATGTCTAGATAAACTAAACCACCCACTTCTATGGTCTGGGAAAGTCTGAAGAACTCCCTTTTGTTTTTGTCAGTTCCTGGAGAATTGTACCTCACAATCCCCTCAGGCTCTGGCTCTCATAGGCATCAATCTGGACTTGAAAGTAGACTCCTGTGATGGTTTTGAAGCATGTCCACAAAGTCCCTGACACTCCCCTTTTTGAGACATGGCACTTGGTGGAGTACAGAAGGACTCCTGGAGGAGGTCGGTCCCCTGAAGTGTGGGACAGACAGACTGCACGACTTACTTCTAATGAAATGCATGGGGCAGATGTCACCTTGAGCAACTTCTGAGACTAGGTCATAAGGCATGTGGCTTCCTCCTTGTCCACTCTCTTGCTCTGGAGGGAGTAGCTTTCATGTCCTGAATCTGCTCAAGTAGCCCTCTAGAGAGAGAGAGCGCCATTTAATTAAGCCATCTTGGAAGTGGAGTTTGGTTCTTTGGCCATTTAGTAAGGGCAAGGGCCATTTTAGAAGGGAAGGTCCGAGTTTGTACTTAAACTTCTGACAGCAGTGATGGTATCAGGGCCCCAATAATACTTAATACCGTAATCAAGTAAGTAAAGTAATAGCTTAAAAAGGAAAATATTACTAAAGTATAATACTTAAATCTTTAAAAAACCTCTTCATTCATGAGCAACTGGGTCTCCTTACCCCTGGGTTTTCCCTCTTCTAAACCACTATCTTCAGCTGCTGTGATCTTCCTGTGTCACTTATCTGATCGTGCTCTCGGCCCAGGAAAGCAAGCATTTTCGTCCCACCATCTCCCATTGCCTCCAGCATAAAGTCCAAAGTCCTTTACTTGGTTTATAGGAATTCTAAGGACTGCCATGCTGTGAGATTGTGGTCACTGCTCTGGCCATGGGACATTGAGTCTCATGCAGTCAAGATTTTATTTTTCACAAGTTTTGTATGATCAGAAGACTCTGTAACCTTTACCTGAAGATCTTTTCATTCCAGAAATGAATAATTATTTCTTGTCAACATTTCTTGCATACACAGAATTAGTGGACCAAGTGACCAAAGCTTCTGGGAAACACAGAAATGACTGTTTTCACACGCATATAGTAGAAACAACTAACAGTGTGTGGGCGGTTCACACTGGACAGGACGGGGAAAAGAAATTGGTGGAGCAGTAGGTCTTTCTTCTGAAAAGATCACTGTATTAGATTCCTAAACAAAGAAAAAGGAATAATTACGGTATGCCCACCGTGTAGCAATAGAAAAGACAAAGCAGATCTGTCTTGTTGACTTGAGATATTGTCTGTCGTATAGAGTGGAAAAAAGTGGTTAAGGAACTGTATGGAGTGAATGGCCACAAGAAGGCAAAGGTTCACACAGGCATAAACAGATACGGTATAGACGGCAGCTAGTTCGGACTGTAAATGATGATTGTCTCTGGGGAGGAGCTTATGAGGGGAGTTGGTGGCGTATTTTCTACATTATTCCCTTCTGAATTTTTTTTAGATTTTAAGATTATTTATTAATTTATTTGAGAGAGAGAGAGAGAGCACAAGTAGGAAGAGAGGCAGGCGGGGGGCGGGGGGAGGCAGGCTCCCCCAAAGCAGAGAACCCAATGCAGGGCTCGATTCCAGGACCCTGAGACCATGACCTGAGCCGAAGGCAGAGGTTTAACCCACCGAGCCACCCAGGCGCCCTTGACTTCTGAATTTTAAAAACATGTATAAAAATATATCCTTTTATAATTTAAAAAGATAGTTTCATTTTATAAAGATCAAGGATCACAACTAGGAACTTTAAATTAATGTCTGTCCCTTTGTCTTCACACAGACTCTCATTCAAATCCTCCTGGAATGATGAAAGGTTTGATGTCAGGGTTTAAAACCCATCTTGAAACCATATTCCAAAGGTATCTTTCATAGCCTCGTTAGTGGCTACAACACTGTATCTGTTATTAAATCACCCCTCATAGCTAACCTCAAGCTGCTCCACATACATTTCCCCCCAGAATTCAGTTCAATCTGGAAAAAAAGAGTTGATAATTCTCCTTTCTTGAATGGTTGAGTAAATTTAATTTTCTCTGTAGCCTGTGTCTCTTTGTCCAAATTTCTTGCCCTTGGCATTTCTTGGAAGCAGCATGGTGACCACGGAAAGTGTGGGCTTTGAAGTCACAGGAACTGTCCACACAGCCTGCGGTGTTCATTTACGCAGGACCCCTGTGGGGGAGTCCATGCCCTTAAACTCTCTGGACTTGAGTTTCCTGATCTAGAAAATGGGATGAGAGCCGCCGTGAGGGTCCCAGGAGATCATGAAAGTGATGACCGGCCGCCGCTGGCAAGTA
This sequence comes from Mustela lutreola, assembly GCF_030435805.1. NCBI lineage: Eukaryota > Metazoa > Chordata > Mammalia > Carnivora > Mustelidae > Mustela > Mustela lutreola. The sequence continues at coordinate 5,063,219 of NC_081303.1, read as the reverse complement.
ACGCTGCTGGACCCCTCGCTCCCCCGGCCCTTCCTTCTCTCTTTCCTTGCTCTTTTCTTACCAGTCAGAAGAACTCGGTACATACTAGTAAAAAGCAGAATGAATATAGTTGCTGCCCTTTCGTGCTGCAACGGGTCGCATTTGTGAGACTCAGTGGGCAAAGTCTCACACATTACCAAATTCTCTGGGACAATGTGGTAAAGAATCAGGCCTGAATGCTGGCTACGTTTGTGTATTTGTAGGTTTTGCCACAGGACAGCCCTCCAAGTAGGTTTGTCCGAGAACACTTCATCCTTCCTATTTTACACACAAGGACATGGTTGGAGAACCTGTGACTTGCCCATGGTCTCACAGCCCGAGAGCCCAGGCTCCTCGAGGATCAAAGGCCACCTCCCCATGTTATTTTGCTTCTGTGACCTGCAGGGGTGACAGGATAGTGTTTTGGACAAGGTGGGACCCAGACCGAGTGGCCAGAGAAGGACTCTCGAAGCAGATGGCAGTGAGCTGACTTCAAGAAGAGCAGAGCTTTGTCTTCACCATGTGTCCCCCGTTCCCAGTGATGAGACCAGTGCCCTATAAGCAATGTGCGTCCCATTGGTTTGGTTGAATGAGTGACTCCGTGAACGGAGGAGCTGTTCCTGCAGACGACAGGGAGTGTCTGGAAATGCTTTTGTGATAACAACTCGTTAGCTGAGCTCGTTTTCTTTTGCTCTTATTACGTGCCAGGGATTTATGCTTAATGACTTCCATTTCTTTAAAACTTGAATCCTCAGGACAATTCAAAGAATGAATTACGCTACTTCCTCATTTATCAGATAAGGGCTATAATGACATTAGTGTTAAGGGGAATGGAATTTCACGTTTTAAAAATCTTTAATATTCTTTTTTTTTTTTTAAGATTTTATTTATTAATTTGACAGAGAGAAATCACAAGTAGACGGAGAGGCAGCCAGAAAGAGAGAGAGAGATAGAGAAGCACCCGATGCGGGACTTGATCCCAGGACCCTGAGATCATGACCTGAGCCGAAGGCAGCGGCTTAACCCACTGAGCCACCCAGGCGCCCAAAATCTTTAATATTCTTGTTACTCCTTTTAATCTGAAACACTTAAAAAATAGTCACATTTTAATTAGTCAAATGCTAAGAAATGTGGTTTTCTGACTTACCTAATTTTCTATCAACCATACTTATTAAAGTTCTATATAAAAATAATAGTGTCTCTATCTGCCTCATTCATATGTTAGTTATAACTGAATCATAGAAAGTCTGGGTTGAAAGAAACCGTAGAATTCAGCTAGTCCAATGCTACTGCTTTATATATAAAGACAGGCAAAAAGAAATTAAACGAATCTTTTTTCTTTTCTTTAATGACTGTGGGGTTTTGTTGTATTTGTAGTTGTAAAACTATAACAAGAGTGACCATCGTTTGTTAAACTCACAAGTCACGTGTTCAACAAACAGTTCATGTCCCCTTGGTAAGAACTGCAGTGACACAGACGTTAGAAAACCCACTTTACTGATAGACACCTGAGGTTCCGGGCCCTAAGTAACTTGCTCAAGGTCACATTAACCATAAATGGTAGACCTGGGATTCGTGGTCAGATATACTCTTTCAAAACACCGTGCTGCCACTCCCCAAATAGGACCAATTAATAGTGAAATTATTTTAGAGACCGGTCGCAGGAACGATGGCAGGTTGGATTGAGAGTTTACTCATCCCCGGGCACTGGAATTTATGTTAATTCTGTTTCTTGGGAAGGCTGCAGCAAATGTGTCTCCATCCGAAAAGAAAGGGGGGAAAAACCCAGTTACTCGCGTTTCGATTAATTCCTGTAGCATTATCACACATCCATGATCAACAAAATCCAGGTCCTTTGGTCAGTGAGACAGCAGGCTCTGGGCAGCTGCAGAGAGAGGAACTTGTCGGAGACTCTTGGGGAAGTCCCGACCCTAAGAAAATCCCTCCATGATGACAAAGTGCCCCAGGGACCTTTGAGATTTTGCGAGGGCTGATAAGGTGCAGTCTAAACACGGACGGCCGATACCATCTTTCATGGCTTTTCTGAATGACTGAGGACTTCAGCCTCTCATATTCTTCTGTCCTCTCCCCCATAGGAAGTTCCTGCCTGGAGAAACCCCCGGTAGGGGTGAGCTAACGAGAAAGAACTCTGGGACTGCTTGGTCTTCCCCAGGGGCTGCTTTAAAAATTAACTTCAGCTTTTATTTTTGTCCATCATCTATCTGTCTATCATCTGTCTGTCATCCATCACCGATCTTCTACCTACCTACCTGTCATTTGTCTGTCCTCGCCATCTACCTTTCCATCATGATCTGTGTTGTGTTGGAGGAAGTGGGGGATTATAACGAGCCGCTGCCTGACGACCAAAAGACCCTAGTGACTGAATTTATAAAACGTGCCTTCCAGAGGCTGGGCGAAGCTAGCCTAAAAGAATTTTAGCCATTCAAGGCCATTCGAGGATGCATGTAAACATCACCTAGTCCTTGCAGCCGGGGAGACCCCGAGCCCTGACGCCATCCTCCGCAGCCCCATCCCCCACACACATCCATTGTGGGGACACGCTGAAATTCTAGTTGATCTAGTCATCGCACACTCAGAAACAGGTGCACTTTGCATTCGTGACTACACATTTTAACTGTTTCTGCAAAATCATTGTTAGGCATCAGCCCCAGAGAGAGCCTTAATCCCAAGTTTACAAATCAGTCACTACAAAAAGCACTTCTGAGTTACCTGCTGCAAATATTTTGATTGAAACATGATGAAATTTAGAAGTTAGGCTCTCCTAAGCCAGTAGAACAATATTTCAAGGAAATAGGGAGAAAAAGTCTTCGGCTCCTGAAATTATGTAAACGCCAGGCCTTGATCTTACTGAGCTAGTCCTTTGGACTTTTCTCGTCGTTCGTCCTGACAGGACTCTTCCGAATGGATGGCCACAGCCTTCTTGGCCACTGAAATTAGTGTGAAGAGAGAAGAACAGGCACATCTACATTTTACAATAGAAGACTCTCAAGGGACACGCTATTTTCTGTGACTGGAATTGATACTCTGTTACCCCAGCTCTTCCCCAAGATAAGGCTCTCACCGAACACTGGAATCACGCCTTTGCTTCTTCGCCTGCCCCACTAGACCGGCTTCTTTCACAGGCAGCTTACCTCGCCCGTCTCACGGTGCTGGTCTGCGAGAGGATTCAGCTGGAAAACATCGCTGCGCGACAAGGACTTGTGTACGGGAGATTCTCACACCTGGGAGGGAATGAAGGCCGTAGGATGGGCACGACGGGAGAGCCGAAATGGGGAACAGTCACAGCGAAGACCCCCGAGATCGCACGCACACCGTGGGTTACCTCCAAGGCTGGAATGACCCCTTCAGAAGCTTCCCACTTTGGGACAAGGGAACTGGACCGTTTCTGCTCGTCTGCTAGTCTTGGGGGCAGGGTGGCTCTCTGCGGGAGGCACGGCCTCAAGCAAGGCAGCGTCCACGGGCTGAGGGCAGTTCTCGGGAACCAACGGAGCCGCCAGCTGCTGTCCAAACACCCCAAAGCTCACGAAATAGTGAGTGTGACGCAATTCCGAATGCAGGGATCTGGGGGCTGTGCCCCAGCGTCCCCTAGAGCACTCAAAAAATATTCTTAAACAAGTGACATTATAGTCCAGACATTTCTCCAAGCGACTGGTGTTATTTGACTTTGTCTGTGTAACCGGGATATTTTAGCCGACTGGGCAGGCAGCGTGCATAGCTGGCAGTTAGAGGCCTCACTTTCAGGGACTCGTGATATCGCTGCCAGGGGTCAGCAGGAATGTGATTTCATGTGTAATTAGTTTCATTTATCCGGTGTGACCTGCTGGAAGAAATTCGGAGACTTGGCTTGAAAGGCCTGGGCTCCTAGTAGAAGCGTGCCATTTACCACAGGACAAACCATCCAACTTCTTTGTTCTCAGTTTTCTCATCTGTAAAATGGCAACAATGATACTCTGCCCGACTCCCGACTCTCGGCGGGCTTGTGGCCCACGGTAACGAGATGGATGCTTGTCAGAGCCGCTGCTCCTGGCAGGTGGGACGGGCCCGAGGAAGCCCCGGGAGCCCCCAGTCGGCATGGGGAGCCCTGGACGCTGAGGGTCGTGCAGCTGTAGAGAGAGGAATGGGGGGGAGGGAACGGTGAGGGGAAGGGCCCGGGAAGGAAGGTAGCCTTTTCCTGAGGGGCCAAATCCCGTCTCTTGCTACGTCACCACGGCAACACAGACCGGCTCCACTGAAGTGAACTCAGAACGGAACAGAACAAAACAGAAAAGACACAGACAATCAGGAGATTGAATGATGTACGTTAAGTCGGTATGCATTTTAGAACTTGTTTCTCGCCTCTTCCTGACCAGGAGAGGCTGTAGTAATCGCACTTTGGGGAGGAAAGGAAACCCACTGTGTTTGTTTAGTTCTGGGGGTTCTTGGATACATGCGCTGCAGGAGCTGTCACCTCAACACCGCTTTGACTCAACTCGCTCATCCGAAAGCGAGTGGGTGTTCATTTCTAAGTCTCTCTTTATCTCTCTCTTTTTGTTGTGGTCGTGGTTGCTTTGGTCTCATTTTTAATCTTCCCCTGTGACAGCCCTCTCTCAGTCCCTGTCCTCAAAGTCAGTGATCATCCTTCAGGTCAGGGCAGAGCTGGCGTGGATTTCCCCAGACCCTACCCGCAACAGTGGAAATGTTTCCTTTGAATTTTAAGCTTTTCGGCACTGATGGCACAAACTCGGTTTTGGTTGAAAACTAGAGAAAAATGTCATGTGGTCACCTCCAGGGACGTGGAGTCCGCTTATTTCTACCCAGAGGCATTTCCCAACTGGCTGCCCACATGACCCATGTTTTGCCTTCAGCCCCAGAGGCTTGCTGCTGCACATTCTGCTCCTTTCCCCTCTACTCTCTTCTAAATATGCATTCATCCATCCACCTCCCTCCTCTCTGGCTAAGAAGCCAGCTTGGTTGCGTTGCGTATTTTAGAATTCCCCTCCGCAGTGTCCTTGCCTGGGCCAGATGTAGATGAATTCTGCCTTCAAGTTCAACACCTTGCTTCTGGGACCCACCCTGTTTTCTGGCTTAGCTTCCATCTCTGGGAACTGCTGGTTGGCTGGGATAATTTCAACAAAGCAGCAGGGCTGACTGGGGTCAGGTCTGCTTTATGCTTCCTATTGTTTCAAGACTTACGGGTTAGATTAATCTGGCACTCAACCCTGACCTTGCTAACAACGTGTTTGTGTTTGTCCATAAAGTGCCCTAGAAGGAGAGCACACCAGTGGCTAGGAAAGTTGACTTCACTTGGTCTGTGACAGATCTGGCCTCTATACCAGTGCTTTTTTCCCAGCGTAGACAGATAACTCTTCCTTTAACCCTTGAACTCCTGCTCTGGGGTTTAAAGGAACAAGGTATCACATCTCACTTTGTGGCATATGGATATAATGGAAGCATTTTTCTCGTGGAAGCGTACCCTGATCCCCACCCCAGCCCGCAACCAAGGGTAGACTGTGTACCTTTCTTAAGCCCTTTAAGGGCACCATGTACTTTTCCTTATATTTTTGTTTTTGACTTTTTTTTTGCTTTCTACTTTCTCTTCTATTAGACCCCGTGCAGAAGAAAAAAAAAATCTCTCATTCATCATTGATTCTCCAGAGTATGGAACAGAGAAGCGTCAATATACATTTGTTCATGAATTAACTACAGTTCGGAAAGTGTGGTTCCTCTTTTAGTTTTCTGAGAAGGAGGAAAAGTAGCAACATCTGATTTTCTGGGTGCATCTACCCAGGGTTCTGGGGCTCATGAAGAGGCAATGCTGAGGGTAAGAGGATATTGGCCTCTTACATGGGACTGTCTCCCTGTCACTTCTGTCTACCCATTCCAGTCTCCTTGCTCTACCTAGAACTTGGCAATCTTCTCCATGGGGGGAGCATGGCTGGCCATGGAGAAAACTGCTCAGGAAGAAATAGCAAGCTGGTAATAAATGTCTTTCTCTTCCTGCCTACCCACATCCATTAACGTGGTGAGCAAATGTGTGCCTAGAAGTACATCCATGCTGTCAAGGTCCTTGCCAAACTTTTCTTCTTTCATTCTTAAGTCTCCCTACTTCTCCCTGCCAGTCGTCTCTTCTGCCAGCTAACAAAGCCACCACATCTTCCATGAGACTAATGCACAGCTTAGGTGGTATTTGAAACTGATGGGGGTTACTCTGCAAACCCTGCACAGTTTAAGCCCTGTCACCCCAACATTGGGAGCTCCCTGCGAGCATGGCTCTTTCTCACACTCTGACCCCCGCGAGTAGAATAGATGCCTTCTCCGTGGCAGGACTGTGATCACTACTTGTTGGGTGAGACTGATCACTACTTGTTGGGTTGTGATGGACCCATGTGCTCGACAGCACCACCTTTCATCTCAGGCAGTCAGGGCTCCCCGCCAAGCACATTCTCTTCTAGCTCTCCGTTCGGCTCCCTCATCCTTATCTTAAAAATGCCTTCCTCTGAGACATTTTCTTGGGTGAGGCAGACTTGGGCTAGGAGTTCCTCCTATGTGACTGCATAGCACCCTGTACCATTATAGCTCTATTATGTTGTAATTGCTTGTGTAATTTTTGTCTTGAGGCCAAACATTTCCTTAGGGCAGGGAACTTTTCCATGCCTTTGCTTTTTTGTGATCTGTCCACGAAAACTCTCAGTGATGGGGGAAATGCTCTATTCTCCTGTCCACTGAGGTAGTCACTAGCCCGATGTGGTTACTGAACCCTTGAAGTACAGCTAGTCTGACTGAGGAACTACATTAATTGTATTTAATTTTAATAATCAGTATTTAAATTTAAATAGCCACACATGACTAATGGTTGCAGTATTGAGCAGCACAGTTAGAAACTTCTCTGTTTCTCTTATTCTTTCTGAAGAACTAACTCTTAGCTTTTTTGATTCTCTATTTTGTTTCCTTCTTTTCTGTTTTAGTCAGTTCTGCTTTAATCCTTGTGATTTCCTTCTACTTTCTTTGCCTTTTTTTTTCTTCTTCTCTTGTCCTTTTAAATTCTTCTCTTGGAAGCTTATATTATCAATTTTAACATTTCTTCTTCCTAACATATGCATTCAAAGCTGTACATTTTCCTCAAAGTGTTGTTTTATTAATCTGCAGTATTTTAATCTATAGTATTTTATTTATTTTTTGAAGATTTTATTTATTTGAAAGACAGAGAGCGAGCATGAGTTGGGGGGCAGAGAGAGACGGAGAAGCAGACTGAGCAAGGAGCCTGACATGGGGCTCGACCCCAGGACCCTGAGATCATGACCTGAGCCAAAGGCAGATGTCTAACCAGCTGAGCCACTCAGCCATCCCTAATCTATAATACTTTAAATCAGCTTTATTGACACTTAATTGACACACATTAAAGTGTACCCTTTTTAAGAATACAGTCATAGGAGTTTTAGTCATTATATATAGTGTAACAAATACTACATAATATACACTAGAATCAAAATGTGGACTTTTCCCTCCATCCCCAACTGGACACTCATGACCCTTTGCCGTCATTCCCTTTCCCATTAACCTATTTTACTATAGATTAGTTTTGCCTTTTGTAGAATTTCATATAGATTAAAACAATTAGCATCTACTCTTTGCCTCTGTTTCATTTCAGCAGACTGTCCTTGAGAATTATCTGTGCTGTTGTATATGACAATAATGACTCCCTTCTTATGACAGATGGATAGATCACACTTTGCTTATGCATTTATTTCTCAATGAATGTTTGGGTGGTTTTCAGGCTTTGGCTATTATGAATAAAGCTGTTGGGAACATCTATACACAGGTTTTGGTGTGGAGATACATATTTTAATTTTTCTTGGATCATTACTAGGTGTAGAATTGTTGAGACAGATGGTACATGTAAGTTTATAAGAAACAGCCCAAGTGTTTAAAAAAATTGTATAATTTTCAGTTTTTAGCAGGAATATATGAGAATTTCAGTTGCTCAACATCCTCATCAATACTTGCTATTGTCGGTCTTGTAAGTTTTAGACACTCTAATGTGTGCAGTTATCTAACTGTGGTTTCGTATTGCAGTTCTCTGATGACTAATGATGTTGAACATCTTTTCATATCCTCATCAGACATTTGTGTAATTTTTGTGGTATCACTATTGAAATATTTTGCCCATTTAAGAAACTGGATTGATTATCTTCTTAGCATTCAGTTATAAGTGTTCTTTATATATTGCTTTCTTTTCAGTCTTAGGGGGAAATATTAATCTTGCAATATTAATTGTGGTAATAGCTCTGGGTTTCTTACAGATGCTCATTCTCGGGTTTGCTGGGTGGTTTTATCACAAAAGGGTGTTGAATTTTTTAAATGCTTTTTTTTTCATCTATTGAAAATTTTTAATTTCAATTTTAATTTTTTAATCTGTTACTATGACTACTGTCATATAAATATAAATATACAATATGTGTCTTTTTGTTGACATTATGGTTTTAAAATGTATATATATTGTTTTGTGTATCAGTAGATTTGTTTTTTAAAGTTGTTCTGAAGAGGGACACCTGGGTGGCTCAGTTGGTTAAGCTGCTGCCTACAGCTTGGGTCATTATCCCAGGGTCCTGGGATCGAGGCTTGCATCGGGCTTCTTGTTCCGCGCGGAACCTGCTTCTCTTGTTGCCTCTGCCTGCTTGGGTGTATTCTCTCTCTGACAAATAAATGAATAAATAAAATCTCTAAAAAAAATAAAGTTCTTCTGAAGAGCTCCATTGTGTAAATAACTTCCCGTTCCATATTCCCTATTTAGGTTTTTTCCAGTATGGAGCTATAGTAAGTAACCTTTCTACAAACATTGTTGCATATGCCTTTTGTGGAGAGAAGAAACATTCACATTTATTGGTAAACGCCCAGGAGTAGAACTGCTAAGGCACAGATTAAGTTTGCATATCACTTTAGTAGATACCGCCAAATAGTCTTTGCAAACTAACTGCACCAATTTCCTCTCCTGTTAGCACCACATGAGAGTTCCACATGCTCTACAGACTTGCAAGCACTTGGTGTTGTCTAGATTTTAATTTTGTTAATTCTGCTGAGTCTGTAGTGTGATCTGATTGTGGTTTTTTTTTTTTTTTTTTTTTTATTTATTTATTTACTTGAGAGAGAGACAGTGAGAGAGAGCATGAACGAGGAGAAGGTCAGAGAGAGAAGCAGACTCCCCATGGAGCTGGGAGCCCGATGCGGGACTCGATCCCGGGACTCCAGGATCATGACCTGAGCCGAAGGCAGTCGTCCAACCAACTGAGCCACCCAGGCGTCCCTGATTGTGGTTTTTAATTTGCATTTCTCTGATGACTAATGATGTTGAACACAGTTTTATATGCTTATTAGCCATTTGGATTTTTTTTTTTAAGTGAATATTTGGATTCTGGCTCATTTTACCCCCACAATTTGTCTGTCCTTAACTGATTTACAGAATTTTAAAGGTATAATAGTGTCTTAATTTCTTCAGTTTCATAACATCTTGAGGTCAGAGAGTGTGAGTCCTCTATGTTCATTCTTCTTCAAGACCACCTTAGCTATTGTAAGTCCTTTACGTTTCTATATAAATTTTAGAATTAGATTTTCAAAATCCAAACAAAATTAAATAAACCTCTGCTGGGAATTTAGATTGAAATTGAATTGAATCTATAAAACAATTTGGGGTAAAATGACGTCTCACCAATTTTGAGTTTTGTAACCCATGAGTATTCTTCTATTTATTTATATCCTCTTTAATCTGTCTTGTCAAGATTTTGTTACTTTCTGAGGCTGCTTTGTTAGTTGCCAACAGTTAATTAAAAAAATATATATATCTTCTAGTCTAGCTGAATTTTTTAACCTTTCCATGTGTTTATTTTAGGTCAGGTGTCAGCAAACGTTAAAGTGCCAGAATAAATATTTTCAGATTTGTAGTGCATAGTCTCTGGTCCAATTACACAGCTCTGCTGTTGTGGAGTGAAAAACTGCCATAGACAGTGTGTAAGCAAATGGGCATGCCTGTGTCTCAATAAAACTTTAAAAAACAGGCAGTGAGCATGATTTGGCTTGGAGGCCATAGTTTGCTGACAGTCTTACCCAGTGCTCTTGTAAGTAGCCTTTAGCTGGCTCTCTTGTAAACAGGATGTAGCTGAATTTCTAAAAGTTTAAACCAACGATCTCTTTTAATTGTTGGCTTTAGTCCATCACATTAAAAAAAAATAATGATTCTCATATATTGGCTTTTTCCCTCCCATCTTACTGTTACTTTGTATTTGTTCTACTTTTTCGTGCTTCTGTTTTGTCTTTTTATTAATTATATTTTTATTTTCCTCCAGTTTTTCATCCTTATTTCTATTACTTTTAGTAATTACTTTTGAAGTTTTGCCATCGTATTTATCAAAGTCTAACTTTTTGAACAAGGAAAGATCTAGAATATTTTACTTTTATTCACTTTCCTGTTAACTTATATACTATTGCTGTCATACATTTACTTAGGTCCTTATTTTTTAACCTGTTGATTAGCCTTTACTACTGTGGTTTTCTTATAAAAGTGTTTAAATTCACCCATACATTTACCATTTTCTTTGCTCATAATGTTTGCCCCACCATCTTAGACTTTTTCGGTGGAAAGTTTTCCTTATTACCCAAAATAAATTCTTGGAATTCTCTTTAGAAATGTCTGTTGGTGGTGACTACTAGTTTTATTTATCTGGAAATGTCTTTATTTAACCTTCATTTTTGAAAGGTGGTCTTAATAGTATACAATGTTTGGTTGACAGTGATTTCCTCTCAATACCTTAAAAACACCAGTTTGGTTTCCATTGTTAAAGCTGCAGAGTCAGCTCTCTATTTAACCTAATTTTCATTCCTTTGTAAGTGATCTGCCTTTTCCCTCTGGTTTTCAAAACTCCTCTTCAACAATTACGCTTTTTTATTTCTAAAAGTTCTATCTTCATACCTGTCTGCTCATTTCTGATGGTCCTTCAGTTATTGCTCATTTTGTGACTCCATTTCTAGAAGGATTTCATATGTCATCATTCTCTATATCAGCCGATTCCAGAATTTTAGTAATTTCTCCTCTAAATTTACTGTTTTTCTCCCCCTCGGTCATTGTGCTTTCAGTGACTGGGAAACTAAGCAGTTTTCCTTTGAATTCCTAGTTGCTTGAAATTAATCTGTGAGGATCCTGAGGCCATAAATTGGGAGTGTTTGCACTCAGTAGAGGGTTTTCAGTTGTTTCTACTGCCTCCAGAAGGCACCAGCAAACAGGGACTGCTTTCACCACGTTCTAGGTTTCTGACTTTCCGTGGGAGTCTTTGATTTAGATCTCTAACCTAATTTGAGGCTCAGTTTCTTATTTAGCTGCAGTCCTGACCAAACAACCTACAGAAAAACTTGTCTTTTTTGTCTTGCTTATTACTCATTGAGTCCCGCTCTGGTTTCAGCTCACTCTTTTTTGGAGAGGGAGGATTTGGCATCGTGGGGTTGTCATTCTTGGAGTCTTCAGAGACATCCCAGAAGTGTGTTTAGAGTTTTGTTTCATCCAGGAAAAAAAGACGAGGCGGGTCCTGCAAGTATGTACCACAGAGACTAAAGTTGAGGTCTTCAAGAACCATGCTCAGGGGTGAACTCAGGGTGAACTGGACCTGGGGGGCTCAGTCGTTAAGCATCTGCCTTCAGCTCCGGTCATGATCCCAGGGTCCCGAGACTGAGTTCCACATCAGGCTGCCTGCTCAGGGGGGGTCTACTTCTCCCTCTCCCACTTCCCCGCTTGTTCTCCCATTCTCTCTCTCTCTCTCTCTCTCTCTCTCTCATAAATAAAATCTGAAAAAAATGTATTATATGCTTCAAATCAAAGACCCATCACATGTTCAAGCTAAAAGGAACATTAGACTTTATAGAATTTAATAATTTAATTATAAATATTGATAGACATATTATTCAGAACCAGGAAGTTTAAGTGTCCAGGCTAAGATGCAAAAATTGACTCTAAAGCCACGAAGGACAAGCAGATTTTTGACAAGAGGTTTGGGGTGGGGAGGGAACCTAAGAAAATCTAGCAGCACACATACCTAGCTCTGCCACTTAGTGACGTGTGACTGGGCAGATTCTCACTCCTTCTGCACCTTAGTTCACTTTTCTTTGAAACAGGACTCTTTTTTTTTTTTTTTTTTTTTAAAGATTTTATTTATTTATTTGACAGAGAGAAATTACAAGTACACTGAGAGGCAGGCAGAGAGAGAGAGAGAAGGAAGCAGGCTCCCTGCCGAGCAGAGAGCCCGATGTGGGACTCGATCCCAGGACCCTGAGATCATGACCCGAGCCGAAGGCAGCAGCTCAACCCACTGAGCCACCCAGGCGCCCCGAAACAGGACTCTTTTTGTACCTCTTTCACAGCATTGCTGTATCAAATGAGACAAGGTTTGGAAATCATTTAGCAAATACCTCCTGCATAATGGGTTCAGTAACTGTCCTCTGTTGTAATCACCTCATGCCTCTACCTGCAGCCAAATATAAACCTCAAGAACCACGGATGGGTATGTACTGGTCACCTTGAGCCACCAAATTATCTTACTGTTGCCTTTAAAAAAATGGAGTAATTGGGGCGCCTGGGTGGCTCAGTGGGTTAAAGCTTCTGCCTACGGCTCAGGTCATGATCTCGGGGTCCTGGGATCAAGCCCCGCCTCGGGCTCTCTGCTCAGCGGGGAGCCTGCTTCCCCCCCTCTCTGTGCCTGCCTCTCTACCTGCTTGTGATCTCGCTCTGTTAAATAAATAAATAAAATCTTTTTAAAAAAATGGAGTAATTTTAGCATTGTTATGAAATTTATTTTATGAATAATAATAATAATAATAATAATAACAACGAGATTTTGCAGTTTAAAGAGGGTGTATAGTAACTCCCTGTGAGGGACGCCTGGGTGGCTCAGTTGGTTGGACGACTGCCTTCGGCTCAGGTCATGGTCCCGGAGTCCCGGGGTCGAGTCCCGCATCAGGCTCCTAGCTCCATGGGGAGTCTGTTTCGCTCTCTGACCTTCTCCTCACTCATGCTCTCTCTCAAATAAATAAATAAAATCTTTAAAAAAAAAAAAAAAAACTCCTTGTGAAATGCGGTCATGTATTAGTGCTTATTCAATTTCTGATGATGACATATAAATGAAATTAGGTTTGTATCGACCACTTTGCCAGATTCCCACATTCTTACATTCACTCTCAGGATAAAGATTTTGAAGCTTAGAGGCATGGAATAATTTGCCCAAGGTCATAGAGTCAGAATTCTAGGATTCTATCCCAAAGCATCCAGGATTTAAGCATGGGATGTTTCCATGTAGAATATAATGTATCCTTCTACATCACGATTCTTCCATAACCAGAAATAGAGTATCTAATGGAGTAGAAGAAAAACTGTGTGTGTGTGTGTGAGAGAGAGAGAGAGAGTTTTCTAAGTGAAGAGTGATCAAAAGCATTGAATATCACTGGGAGATGAAAATAAAGTGGAGAAAGGTATATATATTTGATTTTGAAATGTGGGGGTACCCTTGATTACCATTCCTTTTTAAAAAACTAGAAGTTGTGATTTTGACCTATAATTTGCTAAGGGGAACGAGCTGGCTGACTCTTGAGACTCACCAGGTGATAACTGAGTCAGTGGCCAGGAGAAAAGAGAATTTCTGGCAATAACAATTTATGCTAATTGGAAAATAAAATAACTACTATGTTTCTTGTGTGCTAATAAATATTTCTCTTCAAATATAGAGTTTTAATATTGTAAGTTTTCATCAAACTTGTGATGTTCCTCAAGATTTTGTTGTTGTTGTTGACAGTGGGCACCCTAATTTATTTTATAACAACCACTGTGGCTGGTTTTGCATCTTATAGGGTTTCTAGTACTTTTTTTTTTAAATTTTTTTTTTTAAGATTTTATTTATTTATCAGAGAGAGAGAGGGGGAGAGAGAGAGCACAGGCAGACAGAATGGCAGGCAGAGGCAGAGGGAGAAGCAGGCTCCCTGCTGAGCAAGGAGCCCAACGTGGGACTCGATCCCAGGACACTGGGATCATGACCTGAGCCGAAGGCAGCTGCTTAACCAACTGAGCCACCCAGGCGTCCCGGTTTCTAGTACTTTTACTGGAAGTTCTGATCTTGCCTTCCTTCCTTCCTCATTACTTGGCCAAATTATACCACTGTATCAATCTGTTTCAAGGATGCTTTTGTTATCTGGGTCATGTATCCTGGAAATTCCTCCCCTTATTGTGCCTCCCATTTCCCCAACTAGAATTGAAACACCATTTGTGTGAAAGGATAGTTTCACCATATTTATAAAGTCATTTATATATGAGCTGTGCTCTGAGATCGTATTTGACTTGTTAGGATGTTAAGTGTAATTTTTTGAGAACTCCATATTCCATACTGGGCTCTGCCTCTTAGATGTCAGGTTTCCGTACTGGTGTGGACACGATCTCCAGATGGTGGTAGAGTTACTGAGTAAAGACAAAGACAGCGTTATTAAAGTATCCATCCAAGCTAGAGTCGGAAATAAATAGGAATAAAAGAAAAAACATATCTCTGACAAATCTCAGGGAAACTAGAGATAACTAGAAATGCATCAGTTCGAAGGCTCAGGAAGAAGACTATAAGAGATATATTAATTCATTTATTCAATCATTAGTGTAAACAGTTAATTGAGCATCTATTTGATAGCAGGCTGGGTGCTCGGTGCTGATGTATGGTAGTTAAGAAGACCATCCAAATCTGTGTATCGTGTGGCGGGAGAACAGAGGAACGTCTTCTTCGCTGGAGGTTGTCTGGAAAGGCTAGGGAAAGTGAAGACGAAACTTGGAGTCTCCCACTTAAACTGAGAGGATGGGAATGATGTTTTTCTTAGATTCTCACCAGAATTTAGGTCTGCACAAGATAGAGGAGGAATTCAGACCTACTCTGATGTGGGCACGCTGCCTGGATTTCTGGGTGGAGTCATTCTTCCCGAGCGCGGTCCTCCTCTTACGCGCGCGCCATGCTCTTTCTGCCAAGAACCTCTCCTGAGAGCTTGACTGTGTAACACAGCGACGAGGACCATGAGCTCAGAATCGGCTCACTGGGCCTCTAGTTTCAGTTTGTCATTAATGAACTCTGTGTCATTAGTTAGAGTTCTTTCTCTTTCTTGAATTTGTTTCCTGTCCATTAATTGGGGGCAACAACAATGCTTAATTCACAGGACTCTTGTGAAGATGTAATGAAAGAAATTCCCAAATCTTTCAGCGTAATATCTGATTCATACTTAGTAGCCATCATTATTGGACTGGGCTGAGTTCATTTACTAAAATGTCCCAGCTTTGTGCTAAGACACTTATCTGTGAGTTAATAACGTCTCTTTCTCCTTACCACCTTTCATCCCTCATCTTTTTGGTCCCTGCTGGTGAAATCCCCAGGAAGCCTAGAAATAGAGCCTTCCCTAAATATTGAGGTAAGGAGCCTAAAACGATTACACAGGCCTTAGGAGAACTCTGATTTTTGATTCCTGGGTTTGAGACCCCACTTTCCCTCCGATCTGAATTTGGACCTCTTTCTGGTCACTGTCATGGTCAAGACCCCAGAAGCTGATGGGACAGAACAGATCTCGAGTAGTTACATTTATGACAGATGAAAACTGCTGCAAAATCCCCCATGTTCTTCACTCCAGACAGGTTTCTGTCTCACCTCTGTGGAAGGTGGTGGGGCGAGTACCATAAAACCATGTGCTGCTTTCTTTTTTCACCGCAGGCAGAGTTTCACTCTGGTTGAACGGGTTCAAAGAAAAGGTTTCACTCTAACTGATGGCCTTACAAACACCTGGGACGTTTGAAGCATCATGATTGTAACTGACTGATTCTGAAGAACTAGGGCTCTTCTTATTTCGAGGGACTATAGCTGTGTGTCCTTGTGTGAAGGGGATAGAAATTTTATCTTCAGAAATGACAGTTTGATCACAGCATCACATGTAGGCGTTTTACCTCACACCCAGCTGCAGAAGGAAGCAGCTGTGCTGTGGAAACTGAGGGTCTCAGGAGCCTGGTCACTGGGTTGAGCCTGGCTCTTGGCTCACAGATGAGCAAGTTCCTCCCTGATCCTGCTTGTGATTCACCTGTTTTCATCTCCCTTTCTCAAATGCAAGTAAGTATCAATTTTCTTGTCAATATTTTTGCAAATTTGGAATACAAAATAGGAAATCTGTGCCACGCTGAGTCCTAAATTAACGACGGTCATGGGAGCTAAGCAGGGATGCAGCTGGGCTGGACGTCAGCTTCTAGTGCTACACCTTCTGTGGCCTGCAGGGTCCGATTCAGTGACTTTTCCTCCTCTGCTACTTCGTTCATTTCCACCTGAATGTGCTCTTCCCTTGAGCACAGTTACAGGGTTCTGAACTGGTGCTTGAGAATCTTTCCCAATCACGGGATGTTGGGAACAACTGTGTAAAGTTTGAAGGCGTTAGTCGCAGAGGCAAGGAGAGGAGGAGGAGGAAGACAAGTGGGAGAAAATCCGGAGCCTGTAGCTTAGAGGGCGTCTTCCTGGGGAAAAATTCCACTCGCTGTGCAGCAGAGTTAGAGAGGCAGGTAGATTTGGATCAGTCTTTCTGTAAATCTATATTGGGATTTTATTTTTATTTTTTTTTACATCAAACAGTTGTCACTGACCTCTGTCATTTCTCTTTGGCATGGGATCAACACAATTATCTTTAATTTTTCATTCCTCAGTATGATGTTGATGTTGATTTGAAATTGATATTCTTTATCATGTTAAGGAAACATCGATTATAAATGTTTAAAGAATTCATTTAAAATCAAGAAATAGTGTTTGATGACAGATGTTGGTGAGGATGCAGAGAAAGGGGAACCCTCCTACACTGTTGGTAGGAATGCAAGTTGGTGCCATCACTCTGGAAAACAGTATGGAAGTTCCTCAAAAATTTGAAAATAGAGCTACCCTACGACCCAGGAATTGTGCTACTGGGTATTTACCACAATGATACAAAAGCAGTGATTCAAAGGGGCACGTGCACCTCAATGTTAATAGCAGAAATGTCCACAATATGGAAAGAGTCCAGTTGTCCACTGACAGATGAATGGATAAAGAAGATGTGACACACACACACACACGCATACACGCACCATGGAATACTATGCAGCCATCAAAAAATGAATTCTTGTCACTTGCAACAACATGGATGGATCTAGAGGGGATTATACTGAGTGAAATAATTCAATCAGAGAAAAGACCATTAATCACATGATCTGATACATAGAATTTAAGAAACAAGGCATAAGATCATAGAGGAAGAGAGGGAAAAAAAAATGAAACAAGACGAATCTAGAAAGGGAAAAAAACCATAAGAGATTGTTAATCTTCGGAAACAAACTGAGCGTTGCTGGAGGGGAGGGTGGTAGAGGGGGTGGGGTTAACTGGGTGTGGGACACGGGAGGGGATGTGTTGTAAACGAGCATGGGGTATTATATAAGACTGATGAGGGGCCCGTGGGTGGCTCAGTGGTTTAGAGCCTCTGCCTTCAGCTCAGGTTATGATCCCAGGGTCCTGGGATCGAGCCCCACATCGGGCTCTCTGCTCAGCGGGAAGCCTGTTTCCCTTCCTCTCTCTCTCTGCCTGCCTCTCTGCCTGTTTGTGATCTGTCAAATAAATGAAATTAAAAAAAAAAAAAAGACTGATGAATCACAGATGGTACCCCTAAAGCCAATAATACATTACATGTTAATTAATTGAATTTAAATTAGAAAAAAGAAAGTGATCTGTTGAGAACTCTTACGGAAGCAACCCAAGTGTCCACAGATAGATGAATAAACAAAGAAGATGTACTATATACATATGATATACAACAAAATTTTACTTAGCCATAAAAAAGAATGAGAATTTGCCATTTGGGACAATATGGATGGACCTAGAGGGTATTATGTTAAGTGAAATAAGTCAGACTGAGAAAGACAAATACCATGTGAGCTCATGTATGTGTGGAATCTAAAAAAAAGATGAACAAACAAACAAAAACAGAAACAGACCCACAAGTACAGGGAGCGGACGGATGACCGCTAGAGAGAAAAGGACAGGAAGATGGGCAAAAGGCTCGACAGGGAGGGGAGGTACAGGCCCCCAGATACGGAGTGAAGACGTCCCAGAGAAGAAAGGTACTGCATCAGGAATATAGTCAATAGTATTATAATAGTGTAGCGTGGAAACAGAGCGTAGCTACACTTGTGGTGCACAGAGCATGACCACGTTGAATCGTTACACTGTAGAGCTGAAGCTAATATAACAGGGACAGGTCAAGTGAAAGTCGTGTGTCAGTTGTATCTCAGTTAAAAAAAGAAATTACCAAATTCGATTTTATCAAATTTTTTAAATAAAAAACCAACTGAGATGCTCTTATTGTTTTTCTTATTTAATATACTGATATTTTCAGCCACACTGTTGTAAGATTTGAATGGGTCTATGTATGTAAAGCTCTTAGAAATGTGTCATATAAGTGTTAGCTATTATAACTGATGTGTTGTGTTACTGGGAGAGGAGGGTCCCCAAGAATCAAAAACACTTTTTTTTTCAACAATTGAAAATACTTTTTTTTTTTTCCCAGGGATACAGCGGGTGCCCTTGAGATTATAACTCTTGTGTGTAATTCTTTTCTTCTCTCCCAGAAAACACTGGTCATAAGAGAGCTGCCCGTGTTTACAAATTGAATGGATGGACGTGGTCGTATCTCATCAGTCAGATTAGAGTGCAGGATAGAATGTTCTACTCAGAGAAGTGTGTGGACAAAAGGTAGGTGTGTTTGAAGGCAATTCTCCGTGGTGTTTTTACACAACTTGTGTCAGCTTCCGTTCCAGACGGCCTTTTCTAGCATTGCAGAGCACACAGGCTCATTCAAAACTAGAAGTGGTGTCCTTCTTGAGGGGAAAGGGCAGATTTGCTTCCAGCCCAGGACAACAAAGATGGTATCTCTCTGTGGAGCAAAGTCTGGACAGAACTGATTACAGCTCTTTAAAAGACTGGAAGTTGCTAAACGTGGGGTTCCTCCGCTGGGACCTGGACACGAGCCCTTTCCCTCGGCACATGGGACCCGGGGACAATGGAGGCAGATGTGAACATGGAACTCATGCTTCCTGTCGCGCCATGAGTACAAAATGTCTAAACCATTTGGGTTATTGTTTCCATCGCCACAGATTTTGGAAGTGCAACAAGTCAGTTCAGTATGTGCTCAAGCCCTTGACAAGACCTGGACGCATGACTCAAGAACAAAATGGTCAAAGTACGTGAAGTGGAGACTCACAGAAGGGGAAATCTGAACAAATAAAAACACACGGCAAGGTACTCAGTCTTACTCAGAAATACAAAATAAAGGGAGTCTTTACTGCAAATGTATCAAAAATGAGATAACCTTTCCTTATCCTTGAGTCAACTTATCAAATTGACTCAGTTAAACAATATGCATAGTTAACTTTTGCTGCTGGTAAGATGAGAAAAATAGGTACCTGGCGCATTGCTGTTGGAAAGGTAAATCCTCACGGTATTAATTTTCTTTGCTGTGTAACATTACGACACACCTGGGGGCTCAAAACGACACAACCGTATTAGCTCACAGTGTCAAGAGGTCAGAAATCCAGGGACGGTGGGGCTGGGTTCTCTGCTTAGAATCATACACGGTTGAAATAAAAATGTGTGTAGGGCCACAGTTCTTATCTGGGGCTGCATCATGCCCTCGACTTGCCGGCAGAATTCGTTTCCTTGCAGTTGCAGGACTTGAGGCCCCTCCCATTTCCTTGCTGGCTGTCAGCCACGAGGCTGACATAATCAGGGAATCCACATTACTCAGAGGACCGGGGATTATCGCAGGGCGTGTACGTCGTGGGGAGAAGGAGGTCATCCTAGAACTCTGCCTGTCATTACTGTAATTCGGGAAAGTAGTCTGGTAATACTGAGCATTCATATACATTTTAATTCTGCATTCCTACTTTTAGAACTCCCATTTTATAAGGGGGATGAAAGTCCAAAGATGTTTATTGCATTATTTGTGATGACCCCAATTCTTCACCAAAGGAGTAGGTTGAATAAATTATGGTTTATCTATCACATTCTTTAAATGAATAACTTAGATCTTTATCTGTTGATAGAGGATTAATCAAGATCTACATTTTTCCCCAACTGGTTAACAATTAGCCTGATAACATTTACCAAATACTTATCTAGAATGACTAGAAATGCCACTTTTATTGTATATTAAATTCTTTTTTTTTTTTTTTGAAGATTTATTTATCCAACAGAGGCAGAGACAGTGAGCCCAAGCGGGGGAGGGGCAGAGGGAGAGGGAGAAGCAGACATTCTGGTGAGCAGGGAGCCTGATGTGGGGCTTGATCCTGGGACTCTGGGATCATGACCTAAGCCCAAGGCAGATGCTTAACCAACTGAGACACCCAGGTGCCCTAGAGACATCAGATTCTTATATAGATTTCTGGAAATTCCATTCTGCTCCATTGGTAACTCTGACAGATAAAAAAATCCTACTAATTAGATCAGTGTCTTGCAGTGTGGATGAGCAGTTACTATTAAGTATACAAACTAGCAGATATTTTGTTTCCATCATTGGATGGATCTGCTGGTATGTGGAGCAGGAACCAGCATTTGCCATTTGTGACAGCACCAGGTAAAAGGTGATCAGTCTTTTACCTTCTTCGATCAGGCGGTGGCCTTTCAAACTTAACGCTTATCACTTGCTGTGGAGCTGCTCTCCGTAAACCAAACAGTTATCTGTTGGTCAGTTGGTAGCTGTTTCCAGGGCACTATCCAAGCGGTGATAAGGTCTGACAGCTTTTAAAATGTTTTCGGAGATAACCCTACGGGAAAGAGGATCCCTGCTCACAGGGGCCACCTTGCAGTCCCCCAGCAGCATGTGGCTGTACCAACAAGTTCTGTCTTACCACGGAACCTTCTGGGCGCTGCTCTCTCCGTTGGAACTATTCTGTCTGCTGAAGAGAGAGGCAGAGATTGCAGATGGCTATGAGGCAGATTCCCTGGGGGAAGGCCCCACACATAGTTGGCAAGTTGGACCGATACTAGTAGCTCCAGAAGGCTGCAAATGGTCCAGAAAGGAAGACACTTCGGACAAGGCTTTGCCTACTTGGTGATACATGTAAATGCTAGAAATGGTTTAATAGGACCAGAACAGAAAACTCTGCAACAACTTGGATCACTGAATCACAATTCTTCAGACTAAGGAACATATTTTAGAGTCCATATTGTCTAGCCATGGGCAGAGGAGATCTCTCTTCAGATGAGCAGTTTAAGAGAGAACTGGGAGGGTAGCTGGAGCACTGGCTGTCGAAGACCGACGGCAGGAGATACAGACACGAAGGACCGGCCTACGTACTTTCCTGGGTGTGAGCTCACCTTCCACATGAAGGAAGCCAGGGGAGGGCCCCACTACATGAATGCCTCTGCTTTCCTGGTGTATCTGGGGGAAAGAACCGGGTGGGGGGGGGGATCATGGTATGACAATGACTATATTTTTTCTTTCTTCCCCACATCATCCCAAATGTTCTTTTCCTTACTAATGCGGTGGTCCTAGGATGGGGGATACGACTGCAAGTCCTGGAAACAGGGATGGTTTGTAAACAGGAAACTATAATGTACCTTGAAACCTTTGGGTCAGAATTCTTTTTTTTTTTTTTTTTTTAATATTTTATTTATTTGACAGACAGAGATCACAAGTAGGCAGAGAGAGAGGAGGAAGCAGGCTCCCTGGCAAGCAGAGAGCCTGATGCAGGGCTCGATCCCAGGACCTTGGGACCATGACCTGAGCTGAAAGCAGAGGCTTAACCCACTGAGCCACCCAGGCACACTTGGGTCAGAATTCTTAAGGGCTTGATGGGTTGGACCGTGCCTTAACCACATCTGGTAAAACTGACCTTGACAGTTAATGCAGCTGTACCTCCTAGTGGTAGAAGTAGCCTGTTCATTCCCTACATATATAATCATTCCCCGTATGGATGGCAGTAGATGGCGGGGAGCGAGAGCTCTTGCTGAATGAGTGTATCTGGCAATCTACACCAGCTCAGCAGCTGCAACAAACATCCTTTCCAAAGGTCCAACATTTCGGGTACAAATGGAGGGGAGAGATAATAGCTAAGGGAAAAATGAATGAATGGGTTACCCAGTCAGGGAATTCCAGTGTATCACAGTAACACCTGGAGAGAGGCTCGGAGCAAGTGATTATATTGTCCTTTAGCTCAGTTATACCAGATGCCTAAAACAGTGATGACATATATTTCTGAGACAACTTCTATTTTTTTAAAAAAGATTTTCTTTATTTACTTGAGAGAGAGAAGGAGAGGAGAGAGCATGAGAGGGGAGAGGTCCGAGGGAGAAGCAGATGCTCTGCCGAGCAGGGAGCCGGATGCAGGACTAGATCCTGGGACTCTAGGATCATGACCTGAGCCAAATGCAGTTGGGCTTGACCAACTGAGCCACCCAGGGGTCCCATAACTTCTATTTTTTTGAAAATGAGTTGATCACATGGAAGCCAGCAAACTTGAATCTTGCCCAGAGAGACATTTTGGTTATATGATATAATGGAAATGGACTGACTGCTAATTGTCACCAGCTAGACCCCAAGACCTGGCCTTGAGTGCCCACCAGCGTATTCACCGACCTCTGTTCCACATTTTCCCTTAAGCTCTTCTTTTTAGTTCATCTCTTAACTTAGGCAAATGGAAACCAAAACCACCCCCCTGGTGATAGCAGCTGTCTTGACCAGACCTCCCACTGGCCCAGACCACCCAGACCAGTTTGAGCTAAACCTCTGACTCAGGCCTGTGCATGAGTGACCTCTGAATGACCAACAACTACATTTACCCCATTATAATACCAAAATGCTAAAATGCGCATAAGCCTCATTTATGTAACATGCAACGTGTATAGGTGTGTTTCCTTAAGGCACGTGCACTGCCTTATGCCAGCCTCTACATACTACAGCTTCCCTAAATACTCGTCCTAACCCTCAGTAAAGGGAACCCATCCACCCTTGCTCAGGGAGTCCTGGATTTGGAAGTTACTCCTGTGATCTCCTTATTTGCTGCAAATAAAGTTCACTTTGTGCAACAACTCCACCTGGTGTGTCTGTGACTCACCACAAAGTGAATTCCCGTTGGTTCTGTTGCACAACGGCTTAGTGGGACTCCAGTAATATGCCAGATCTTTTTATCCTTATTTTTCAGATTACATGTATCACACTTAGGGTGGAACAGTGCATTGTTGGTGAGATAATACTGATATTGGTCAAAAGTACTGTGACATTGGGTCAAAAGCCTCCTGTACCTACCCCACATTGGCTACTCCAGATGTTAGGCATATAGAAAGAACCATAGCCAAAGGCCAGGGGGTAGCCTGTATAATAAAGAATTGGGCTTTCTTTTATCTCTGGTTTCTGGGACATCGCCTCAAAACTCCTGGAATTTCCTGATAGGAAGTGTCTTTGCTCTTTATGGTCAGTCCTGATAGTTTAACAGTCTGACTTAGGGTGGGTCCCTGATGGTTTGTGTTGATGAGATGACTCAAGATGAGAGGCGGGCTATGCCTGAAGGAGCAACCATGTGACTAGAGGGTTGGGGCTTTGAGCCACAGTGATAGATCTCTAGAGAGGGAAGGTGGGGCTGGAAATTGAGCTCAGCAGTTGATTCTGACAGTGATTAACTATGTAATGAAATCCCCATAAAGTTTTGGACACCAAAGCTTGAGTGTGCCTCCCCAGTTGGCGTTGTTCTGTTATCGAGTATTCTGTTGACGTGTGAGGAGGATGATGTAACTTGGCTCCATAGGGAAAGCACAATGCGAGATTGGAGCATAGAACCTCCCAGACCTCGCTTTATGACTTGTGTGCTTTTGCTGAGATAGTACTTTAATTAAAAAATATAGTGGTTTTCTGAGTTCTTTGAACTGTTCTTGTGACTTATTGAACCTGAGTGGATATAAATTCGAGGGGACCCTCAAATTTATAGATCGTTGGTCAGAGGTGAGGGTGACCTGGGGACCTCTGCAGTTGCAGCTGCTGTCTTAGTGGGCAGTAGTCTTGTGAGTGGCCATGCCCTTCGCCTGTGAAGTTTGGTCCAACTTTAGATAGTTGATGTCAGAAGTCATTACAATGCCCCCACCCCCGACCCTGCCCCAAATTAATTCTGGTTACGAATATTAATAAAGTATTATCTAAAGGTATTCTTCTCAGTGTAGATGCTGTATGTCTAAAACCACAATTCTGCAGAAAACGGAAGTCAATCATGAGGAACTAGATTAACGTCGGAATCTCTACCATGCAGTATTTGGAGTTTTGTGAATGAAGACACGATGAAGCTTCCATCTCTTACTGCATTGCCCTGTCCTACCGTAGAAGCATGATTTACAACAACTACAAAAAAACGACTTTTCTTATCTACCAGGGAAGACCCTTTGAAGTGGGTGGTCGAGCCATTCCTCCATTTTTAACCACATTCCTACCTAAAAAGAGCACTGGGGAGCTCCTTCCAGGTCAGTATGCGGCTTCATCTTATCTTCAGTCTCTCCAAGTTTATTGTTTCCAAGATCTGGATTTAAAACAGGTTATGAAAGTTTCTCAATTTGACTGTCTCTCTTCTATGGTTGCCACGGACAGAACTGTGTGCCCTAAAATTCGTATGTTGAAGCTCTAACTCCCAGTGTGCTCGTATTTCAAGATGGGGCCTTTGGAAGACAATTAGGTTTAGAGGAAATCATGAGTATGGAGCCCTTATGATGGGATTAATGCCCTTATGGGAAGAGAAGAGACAGAGAGTGCTCTCTCTCTGCCATGTGAGACACAGGGAAAAGGCTGCTGTTTGCAGTTTTGCTCAGCACCTGGTAAATTTTTTATTAAATATTATGATAGGATTTTTCTGTTTGTGTGATTCTTCCAATCTTCATAGATATGCTGATCAAGACAAAGTCTTATATATAGGCATATTGATATGCCTGACAATCAAGACAAAGTCAGGCACTATTATTTCTCTATTTTTTTAAACTAAGAAGCTCAGCCTTAATATTTTTGACTTAACTTCCCTTATCTTTTTCAAGTCTGAGCTGCAACAACTATCTGATCTAATTTCTCCTATTAAAAAAAATAGTACCCAAATAAGAATAGTGGTGTTATTAAGTGATACTTTATTAAGACGCTATCCAAACACTACCTACAACATCCCTCCCCATTCACAGTGAGGATGAGGGTGGGGGAGCAGATAAAACCCGACAGATGACGAAGGTGAAGCAAGACCAGGCAAAGAAGTATTAGATTAGGTGCTGAGCCTAGTGCAGAACTACAAGAGGTTTCAACAGACCCCATGAAGGACTCCTTTTTTGCCTATTTAGCCAACGGTGGAAATTATTTCTGTCTCTCCTAGGAAAAAGCCCAGTGCAAATCAACTCTTTTCCCCCTCAATTTCCAAAGAAGAGAATCCACAGCCACATTATACCAGTATTAACTCGGCAATATGGTGCCATCTCGTATCAAAGAACCAGTAAAATCCTAAACTTAAACCCAAGCAGTTCTCCCTGGGGTGGAGAAGGAGGGAGGTGGGGAGAAGGAGCCTTGAGCTCCCCCTAGAGGTTAGCAATAACATTCCCATAAAGTAGGATTTCTATTGTAAACTGACGTTTGTTTCCTCATATACTAAGTTTTCCATTATCATACTGCCAAAGTCTGTTCAAGAATTTGAGGAGCATTATAGTAATCAACAAATTGAAAAAAAAAAGCATATATATAATACATGGGCTATAAAAAGCACGAAGACACTGTCGTTTTATCTCTTTTTTAAATCCTTGTTGCAAGCATCCTGGTGTGGACGTGAGTATCGAGGTTCAACCCATTGTAATTAGTAGTATCAGTCAGACATGACCACATGAGTTGCTTGAAAAGGAGAAATGCTAGTCTTACTTCCTTTCCCAATCTCTCCTCAAACCAATTAATCAGAATTTCTGGAGGTGGGCCTAGACATTAGTGCTTAAAAAACTTTCTCAAGTGATTCTAATGTGCAGCCAAGTAGAAAGATGTGCTCATCAAACCTACTTTCTTCTTGTGAGCCACATGTTTTTTCTTCTTTTATATTTTATGTTTCTATTTTCTGTGGTTCCATTTTGTTGCTGGCAATTCCTCTTTTGATCTCTTTGATATTTTAATTTTATCAATCTAATTTTATTCTTGAATACTCTCTTTTAGCCTCTGTTCAAAAGATGCTTCTAAACCGCATTTAATAAACCCAAGATATTCTAGGTTTGTCCCATAATTCTCGCTCTGGTAATTCCTACTCCTCTAGAACCCTGGATCTTGTTTATGAGAAATAAGGTAGAAATCTATATCCAGGTACAGGGCCTCATGAGAAGAATTTGAATGTTAATGATTTTTCAGTACTTATCATTCTTGGTCTTAGAGTTGCCTTTGCATTACATTCATTTTTCAAAATTGCTCCACCTAGAACTCCATTCTCTTTTTAGCATATTTTTAAAAGATTTTATTTATTTATTTGAGAGAAAGAGAGAGAGAGAGAGAGAGAAGCAGCAGGGGGGAGGGGCAGAGAGAGAGGGAGAAGCCCACTCTTCCTGAGAAGGAAGCCTGATGTGGGGCTCGATCCTGGGACTCTGGGATCATGACCTGAGCCAAAGGCAGACGTCCAACTGACTGAGCCATCCAGATGACACAGAACTTGATTCATTAATAGAACACGGAAGAGATTAAGGTCTTATGAAGAAAGTCATCCAAACATAACCCTAAACGCAGTACTAGACCTAAAAACGCCAAGTCCTCAGTTTTGTACCTCTCATTCTGGGATGCCTTTCAGAACAGCTGGGAAGACTGATGACAGCCTACCTATCTGCTGGCTACTGCGTCCACCTCCTCCTACAACTAATGTTTAGCCATGACTAAAAAGACAAAATAATATGGAAGCTTTCAAGGAAACAGCTTACTTTAGTTTATGTGCTTGATTTCGGCTGAAGCAGGAAAACTCCATAATGCCAACGGAACTTGACTAGTTGTCTTCCTAGGGCAGGTCCAGCGCAAACCCAGAAGCTGATTTATCTTGGCTTCATCCCTTTTACCTACAGCTCAGCTCTCTGCAGGAAAGAATCAAATGTGAAGCAACTGTGAGGTACTGATGTTTTTGCCTCAATTTCTCTTTGTGCCAGTAACACCAAACTGCGGGACCCACGTCCACCTCGCTATTCCACCCTCCAAGGCTCAACTTTCAATTTCTGAATTCTCCTCCTGTGTTTGCTCTGAGAACCCTCTGCCAGCATGGTGAAGGGCAGTCGCTGGTCTGGTGGGGATCCCTCTTCTTCTGGCTTCTGCTGACCCTCTTTGGCATGTGCCTTTCTTATTCCATCCTTTCCAAGTGAATTTGTTTACTCATGTTTCAGGATCCTGGCTCTTGACCTCTCTCTTGGACAAGTAGAGGTCTTTGGGCTGAGTTTTGTGTTTGGAAGGGATATAACTGGTATATATGTGCAGGACTTCAACTAAAAAAAGGTCTGATGGCTGAGTACTGAGGACGACTTGGCTGTGAGAGGAGGTAGAAATATCAGGTCCAAATGAGCAGGGAAACAGCAAGACACTAAATTGAAGGGTTGGTAAAACAAGAACAACAAACAAAAACAAAGAAATAAACAAACCTGGCAAGATAGAATGAGTGGGTACAAGGGAAAAAACTCGAACATATTTCCAAATGCAAGGAGGTGCTGGGGGTGGGAGTCTCAGAGTTGCCCACGGTTAAGGCATGGAAGAAAGGCTTGAATGATTCCTAGGAAGTTCTGAAACTTATCTTACTGGAAGTGAGCTGGTAACCATTTCATCTGCAACTTCTAAAATACATTTTAAGTAGAACTTCTATGAAAAAAATTTCAGTGATGCTTTGGTACTACCAAAGTGTTCCATGAAGTGCCTGCTGCAGTTCCTTGTTAAACTAGGGACATCTCTCTTGGTCTTGATCTGACTGGGGCTCCTTCTGGTGCCCGAGGGGCTGCTTTCTCTCCGTGTTCATTGCTGGTCCGCTCACAGTGATGGAGCACACAGGCTACCCTGTGGGAAGAGATGTTTCCTGATGGGAATCCAGGTCATCTTACAATCCACAGAAATAGAGAAGTTGAGATACTTCCCATGCGAGACAAATAATCATTCTTCCAACCTCGACTCAGGGCACAGGTGCACTGTGTATTTAACTATTTAGTGCTAAGTATTACATAGATAATTATCCCAAAGGAGGAGAAGAATGGAAAGTTCCATTCTGGAAGGGCTCCTTAAGTAATGACCTATATTTAATTTCAGTAAACGAGTTTGTGTTTTAATGATTTCAACAATCTGAGCTTCAAATCTCTGATTCGATTTGTATGAAGATTGTCTGAAGATATATCAAGAGATCCATAATTAAGCTGTTAGAATCTGAGGCCAGCATTCCTCCAACATGATAGTTAGCAACTGGATTCATCATCCTTTAAGATCGGACTTCAGGGAGCTCTTTATTTCTTCTCGGTCTTCCTTCCTCCATCCCTCCTTCTACCCCTTCATATTTTTCTTTCCTATCATCAGAGCTAAGAACTGGATTTATTACAAAAGTGGCCAAATCTTTACTTTGACAGATGTTTCTATAAACATTAAACTTTTGACCTTGTTTAGCTAACTGAAACCTGCCTAAAATTCAAGAGTCATACAATAATAGGGCATTTATCTTATTCTCTGGTTGTAATTCTCCAGCTCCTAGAAAGAACTTCAATAAAGGAAAATTCCTATGCTTCTTTCCAGGGAAAGCAGGTTGCCGGATGGGGTAGGCTGAAGTCCTAATAATGTAAACTGAATTAGACAGGGGTCTTATGCCTAACCATTGGCTCCTCCACAGTAGTGTTACTGAAATGACAATAAAAATAATTTAAAAATTACCAAAAGGGCTAACATTAATTGAAATTTCATATACTGCAGGCGCCCTGCTATGTACTTCATAGGTATTTTCTCTTTTAATCATCATAATAACTCTATGGGTTAGAGACTGTTACTATCTTTGCTGCCCTTTAAGGGCAATAAAGCTTAGAGAGACTATTTAGTGTAAGGTCACTAGCTACAAGGGCTGGAACTGTGACTCAAGCCCAGGTTAATTTCATTAGCTTCCCATTTGGACCATGTGGAAGAACCTCCCGGGTCAGGTTTTCCCATGTGTGTAATACACATTCATTCTACAGTTAGGTACGAGTACCTTCTACATGACAAGCACGTTTGTGGAAAATGGGGATCCAATAATGAACAATATCTGTCTCTACCCTCAAGGAATTCATAGGTTAACTCAATTTATTCCCACTTTGTTCTAGAGCAAACTTCCTGTTCAGATCTGTTTGTTGGGCAATTAACCATAATTAATTAAACTCAGATGCCTAGATGGAATCTGCAGTTAACTTACATGGTGTAAAGTTGCCAGGTGAATGTAGAATTCTGGAAGCAAAATGCTGGCATTTTGACCAAGACTTATATATCTGCTTAATATTTTCCATTTTAAACACCTGGTGGATCTATAAAGTCTAGGGACCGACTTTGTGCCTTCCCCCTCAATGGTTTCCCAAACTGAGCTTATTAAAGTGGAATGCTTAGCAGCCCCCACCCCTCCACCCCAGGGTTTCTGATTCAAAGTTTGCATTTCTGAAAAGTTATCTGATGATATGAATGGTGCTGGTGTCGGGCTCACACTCCGGAAACCTCGCTGGATCATCTATGCATGATTTTAGCCTTCTGAGTATATTATGAAATAATTCCCTCTGCTGGGATCCCTAATGAGTTTAGTCTCTTAAAAGACATTTGATCTTAAAAGCCCCAGATTTCAATCTACTTTTCTATCATCCATTCTTCAAAAATATTTGTTGAGATCTTTGTTAAGAAACTGGAGATATTGAGGGGCACCTGGGTGGCTCAGTGGGTTAAAGCCTCTGCCTTCGGCCCAGGTCATGATCCCAGGGTCGTGGGATCGAGCCCCATGTCCGGCTCTCTGCTCAGCGGGGAGCCTGCTTCCCTTCCTCTCTCTCTGCCTGCCTCTCTGCCTACTTGTGATCTCTGTCAAATAAATAAATAAAATCTTAAAAAAAAAAAAAAAAGAAACTGGAGATATTGACGTGAATAAGACCCTATGATTGGAAGTTTTGTATATTTAAGAAAGAAATTTCTACCTCTTAACTTCTATCTCCATACTAACTTTCAAGGTACTCCACTAAAATGTTAAAATGAGCATATTCTCTCTAATGTTGAATGTTTCAAAATGATTAGCTAAGCAAAAATTAAACTACAAAATCATTTATGTTTTATTAATGTGCTAAATTGGACAAAATTAGCTAAATCCTTTAAAGGTTTTTATAAGACAAAGAAATACAAAATATCAAGATCTCAATTTAGCGTATAGGCTAAATCTGTAGATGCCATATACATAAAATAGATATTTAATAGTTTTTCAGCTCTGTTGATGAACAAGGTCTTATCAAATTTTGAATATTTAGAATACAATTAAGGATACTCTGCACTAACTTTTTTAAAAAAATACAATAGAATTAGATGATTTGATGACTTAAGAGTTTCAGGATCACACAATGCCGATGAGTCATGAGTCTGACCACCACCACGCCACATTTATTGAGTACTTAGCATGTGTCAAGCGCTGTACTTCGTGCTCATTATGCCTGAACTTTCACCCCTCCCCAAATCTATGAAGTAGGTACTATTATTATCTCCATTCTACTAAGGTTTAAATATTTAGCACTATGTATTGGCACTGTTGGTATTGTTGCTAAGGGCAGGAAGTTCTGGGGTCCAGGTGCACGGGCTTGACTTCAGGGGAGGGGTTCTACTGTGAAACGAGTGGGTAGACGGGCTACTTCCCAGCAGTCACAAGTCCTCTGCCCGAGTCCTCCCACTGACTCTGAAACCCAGCTGAGCTCTGCCCTTTTCTTTTTCCTCCTACCCTTTGGTATGCAGGAAGGATGTGGCGTTGCTACAAGAGTGATGTCACAAGGAACAGGACATGCCGTCCATTCAAAGGCATCAAGAGCATAACTTCTCCTGGTATGCTATTTTGGAGAAATTGAATGGACAGTTTTATCTTTGGATCTTTCTCTTAACCTTACATTTTAATGATGTAAGCGATGTCCTCAGAGACTAACAAAACCTTTTCTTAATATCTAGATCTTTTAGTACTCATAATCCTCTTGCTGTTTTAAAATGCATCTCAATTCTGCTATGTCCGAAACGGAACTTACCGTCTTCCCTCCCCTGCACACATGTGCCAAGACCCTCCCCTTTTTCTCACCTTGAAAAATGGCTCTATCACACACACAGTTGTCCAACCCAGAAACCACCTTCATGGCTCTATCACACACACAGTTGTCCAACCCAGAAACCATCCTTCATGGCTCTATCGCACACACAGTTGTCCAACCCAGAAACCATCCTTCATTCTAGTTTCCTCCTCACCCCTCACCCCAACCTAATTAATCAAATCTTGTCAACCTACTTCCTAAAAGACTATCCACTCTTCCCAACTCACCGCACTACACTTCTTGCCTTTTTATTTGCGACTCTCTCATCTTTTAATGCATGTTACTGTGAAAGTGATTCTTCTAAAACTCCAATTATTATGTCATGTTCTTTTTTTTTCATTTTTTAAAATACTTTATTTATTCTTTGACAAAGAGAGAGAGACAGTGAGAGCAGAAACACAAGCAGGGGGAGTGGGAGAGGGAGAAGCAGGTTTCCTGCTGAGCAGGGAGCCTGATGTGGGGCTCAGTCCAAGGACACTGGGATCATGGCCTGAGCTGAAGGCAGACGCTTAATGACTGAGCCACCCAGGCGCCCCTATTATGTCATGTTTTTAAACACCCTCTAATACCTTTCCACTGCTATTAGTATAAGTTTCAAATTTTGTGATGTGGCTTATGAGATGTTCCATGACAGGTCTCTGCCTACCTCTCCTGTCTGTCTCTGACCACTTAGACTCCAACCATGATGAATTTGTTTCTGCTTGAGAGGACCACATCCTATCTCCCATACATGCTGTTTACATGCTGGAACACTCTCCCCTCAATTTCCACTCATACATCTGACATCAACACATCAACTTAAATATTCCTTTCTCCAGGAAACTTCTTATTCTTCTACATTAAGGAAGGTATGGACAGCATATGTATTTTTTTTTTTAAGATTTTATTTATTTATTTGACAGAAAGAGAATAGCAGGAGGAGTGGCAGGCAGAGGGAGAGGGAGAAGCAGGCCCCCACTGAACAGGGAGCCGGCTGCGGCGCTCAATCCCAGGACCCTGAGATCATGACCTGAGCCAAAGGCAGTTGTTTAACTGACTGAGCCACCCAGGCGCCCCAGATACCGTATGTATCTTGAACTTCTCTAATGAAACACTCCTTCACTTTATTATAAGTTCTTGTTAATAGCCTATTTTTTTCTGCTTGCCTGTGAGCTCTGAGATGGCAGGGGCCACATCTAGTTGTTGATAAATGTATCACAGGGCTTGCAACACAGTAGGGGAAAAATAATAGCTATTTAATTAACTGACTTAATGAAAGACTTGAGTAGGGACAAGTATTGTATAGCCTTATACTTTCCTAAGTCACTGAAAACATATATATAGCATTTTTAGCTTTGCTTTTCTTATTGTTTTTTTTTTTTTTTTAAGATTTTATTTATTTATTTGACAGAGATCACAAGTAGGCAGAGAGGCAGGCAGACAGAGAGAGAAGCAGGCTCCCTGCTGAGCAGAGAGCCTGATGCGGGTCTCGATCCCAGGACCCTGAGACTATGACCTGAGCTGAAGGCAGAGGCTTTAACCCACTGAGCCACCCAGGCGCCCCTCTTATTGGTTTTAAAAAAAACAAAAAAGTAAATAATTCCAAAAGGTATCAGGGGTGTCTGAAACCTTGGCTTTTCTCTAGGTAAAACCGTGAGATGAAGAAAAAATGAGTTTAGTGGTCCTTATGGTTAGGTGGCTGAGGTTCCAGCTTTGTTCTCTTCTGTCTCATGCTCGCAACTGAAAATCTTGATAGGCCCAATTTCCCTTAGGATTTGCAATTTTTCCCATTCATATTTTAAAAATCTCACTAAAACTTACCTCAGCTGCATCATGGAGCCATTGAATCACAGATTTGGATGGAACCTCAGACAACAGCTAGTGTCCCCCACGATCCTATACTTTAACTCCTACTTTTCATCTTCATGTTAAGAGTTATCCAGAAGGAGTGGCAAAAATACTCAGTGACAAGGAGCCCTCTACCTCCAAAGGCCACCCATACAAATGGTGCTAATGGGTCAGGAGCCCCCGTTGAAAGGGTATGCATTCCTGGAAGGGAGGAGACATGTGGCTTCATCATCATCGCAAACTTTGAAGGAGATTATCCATCTTTTCCTGAGACCAGGTTTGGTAGAAAACGAGAGGAGAGAACATTTAAGGCACTGGGTTCCCTGGGAAAAGGAGGTTAGGAGGAGGCCCTAAAGAAATAGGAAAAAGGGTGTGGAAAAGGACAACTGTCATTTTCAGAAAATGGAAAACAACATGGAGGCTCCTCAAGATGGTAAGAATAGAGCTACCCTCCAGCCTAGCAATTGCACTACTGGGTACTTACCCCAAAGATACAGATGTAGTGAAAAGAAGGGCACATGAACCCCAATGTTCATAGGAGCAATGTCCACAATAGCCAAACTGTGTAAGGAGCCGAGATGCCCTTCAACAGACGAATGGATAAAGATGTGGTCCATGTACATAATGGAATATTACGCAGCCATCAGAAAGGATGAATACCCAATTCTTGCATCAACATGGATGGAACTGAAGGGGATTATGCTAAGTGAAGTAAGTCAAATAGAGAAAGACAATTATCATATGGTTTCACTTGTATGTGGAACATTAGCAATAGCACGGAGGACCACAGGGGAAGGGAGGGAAATCCAAAGGGGGAGCAATCAGAGAGGGAGATGAACCACGAGAGACTATGGACCCCGAGAAACAATCTAGGGGTTTCAGAGGGGAGGAGGGAGAGAGGAGGCGGGTAACAGGGTGATGGGTGTTGGGGAGGGCATGTGCTGTGATGAGCACTGGGTGTTATACATAACTAATGAATCACTGAACATCAAGGACTAATTATGTACTATACAGTGGCTAATTGAACATATCAATAATAATAAAAAAGTGGATATACTTCCAATTTTACATTTTTTTCTTAGACTTGGGAATGCTTGAAAAGAGAGAGAAGATGCTTGGAGGACAGAAGACCCAAAAACTAACACTGATAGGTGGTGGTGGTATATGTGTTGGGGAATGAGGGTAGGGCACAAGGGAAGAGAGGGGATAAAGTTGTATCATTAATCCTTATTATTTGCACATACTTTATCATAGGTGGCAACTAGATTCTGAGACGAACAAAAAGGACTTCTTTGCAACTAATATGTCAACATATGTGTTTGTAAATGGATCAAAATATTTTGTCAATGCTATTGTTAAATATATTCATCAAATTTATGTTCAAATTTTCTTAAGAAATTCTTGTTAAGAATTTGTCGTTTTGCACATTGATCATTGGAATAGAAAACTCAGAAATAAACCCATAATTACATGGTCAATCAATCTTTAACAAAGCAAGAAAGAATACCTGATGGGAGAAAGACAATCTCTTCAACAAATGGTGTTGGGAAAACTGGACAGCCACATGCAGAAGAATGGACCTGGGCCATTTCCTTACACCGTACACAAAAATAAAATGAATTAAAGACCTAAATGTGAGACAGGAAATCATGAACATACTAGAAGAGAGCACAGACAGTAATTTCTCTGACATTATCCATAGCAATGTTTCTCTAGATATGTCTCCTTAGGCAAGGGAAATAAAAAAAAATCAAAATAAAAAGCTTCTGTACAGTGAAGGAAACAATAAACAAAACTAAAAGGCAACCAATTGAATGCGAGAAGATATTTGCAAATGATGTATCTGATAAAAAGTTCGTATCCAAAATATACAAAGAACTTGGACAACTCAACACCCCCAAAAACAAATAATCTAACTAAAAAATTGGCAGAAGACATGAACAGACATTTTTCCAAAGAACAGAGATGGCCAAGAAACACATGAAAAATGCTCAACATCACTTATCATCAGGGAAATGAGAATCAAAAGCACAATAAGATACCACCTCACACCTGCCAGAATGACTGAAATCAACAACACAGGAAACAATAAGTGTTAGCAAAGATGTGGAGAAACAGGAACCCTCTTTCACTGTTGGTGGGAATGCAGACTGGGGCAGTGACCCTGGAGAACAGTATGCAGGTTCCTCAGAAAGTTAAAAATAGAGCTACCCTTTGATGCAGTAATTGCACTACTGAGTATTTACCCCCAAAATACAGAAACACTAAATCAAGGGGATACATGCACCTCTATGTTTATTGCAGCATTATTTACAATAGCCAACTTATGAAAGCAGCCCAGATGTCCACTGATTTACGAATGGATAAAGAAGATGTGGTGTATATATATACAACAGATATTACTTAACTGTAAAAAGAATGAAATCATGCCTTTTGCAACATAATTGGAGCTAGAGAGTTTAATACTGAGTGAAACGAGTCAGTCAGAGAAAAACACATACCGTATGATTTCACTAATTTGTAGAATTTAAGAAACAAAACAAATGAGCAAAGGGAAAAAAGAGAGAACGAGAGACAAACTAAGAAACAGACTCTTAATTATAGAGAACAGACTAATGGGAGATGGGTGGGGACGGGTGAAATAGGTGATGGGGATTAAGGTGTTCTGGTGAGCACCAGGTGTTCTACGAAGTGCTGAACCACTAGATTGTACCCCTGAAACTAATATAACACTGCATGTTAACTGTACTGGAGTTAAAATTTAAAAAATTTGTTATTTTGTTTATAATAAAGTGAACATTATAAATGATGAGGAGAGCAAGTAAATCCAAAATACTTGTTCCAAAAGCAAAGATTTTATCTATGAGACATGAAATATTGTGTGAAATAATAAATAATATTATTATCAACAGTATGGATGAGAAGCTTTATTCATCATCTAGTCCAGTTACTTCAAAAGTTTTTTTTTTTAAAGATTTTATTTATTTGACAGAGAGAGATCACAAGTAGGCAGAGAGGCAGGCAGAGAGAGAAGAGGAAGCAGGCTCCCCGCTGAGCAGAGAGCCCAACACGGGGCTTGATCCCAGGACCCTGGGATCATGACCTGAGTCGACAGCAGAGGCCTTAACCCTCTGAGCCACCCAGGTGCCCACTTCAAAAGTTTTTAAAGGAAAGCTGATTTCTGTTTCTGTTTTTGCTTTTTAAATGAAACACCATGCCAAAACTAAATAGAAATTGAAAACACAGCTGCTTTGATTAAAGTGAGGTGAGACCCTTTAAGTTCTGTCCACTTGTTTCCTCTTCCCCTTCTCTGTAGGAATTGAGGACTCTTTGGAATTTAGTTTGAAATACTCTTCTAGTATAACCCATCACCATACAGATAAAATTAAGATCATGCTAGTTTTATCTTACTAAGTCAGATGCCCTTCTAAAGTAGCAAGAAAAGGTTTGGTTGGACAGGAACAGGACTAAGAAGTAACCCACTCTACAAGCATGTGGTACTTGCACACATACACACATGTGATACAGACACACCTGCAAAGAGATATTCAGAGCATGCTATTATATTACAAAGTAATAAATAAATACGTCACCTGGGAAGGTGGGGTCAACCTTGACCCTTATGAAAAATTCCCTGTACTCTTTAATATTTTTACTGATTTCTGAGCATATGTTTTCATAGTTGTCTTTGTTTTAAGCTCTTCCTTCAAAGGGATTCGCTAGATTTATGAGCTGTCGTACTGTCTAGTTGATACCTTCCCTCCTTCCCACCATGTCACAACAGACATGAGACTCAGCCCTAAGACGTAACAAATAATCCAGTTCATTTTAAGGGTCTTTATCTTATTGTAGTAATATAAGTCCTGAAATGATAGGCTTAATTTTATCCTGTCAAATATATCATTTTTATAGTTTGAGCTTTATGATATAAATTTTTAGTATTTCTTCCTGAGCATGTAAACACTTCTGTGATCAGTAGAAGAAAGAGTGGCTTTGACAGGGTGTATAAAAAGATTAGTGCACAGACATAATTTTGAAATTACAAGTGACTGCTTTTAGTTCTAGAAAACTTACAATGATTTATCAAGACAAATTTTGTCCTATCGACTCTAATGAGAGAGAGATGATTAAAACTGTTGTGGAATCGAAGTGGAAAGCAGAGAAGTAAAAGAGGGGACTGTGAGACAGCCTCACCACAAACCAGTGGAATGGTGAAGACCGGGACATGGGAAGCATGGGCAGGTGTGTGTGCGTCCTGGAGTCAAAGGAGAGGGGATGGAGATGCCACCCTTGTGGGCTGACAAGTGACGTGTGAGAATGTGGTGGGAGAGGCAGACCGGAGGGTGGTGATATCAAAGGGGAAGTCATAAGGAAATGGAAAGATTTTTATCTTTGACTTTTGTTCTGTTTTGGGGATGGCTACATGCCTTTTATTTTCAGACTTGCTGAAATTAGAAATGTGTATTAGTTTTCTATTGCTGGTGTAATGAATTAACACAAACTTAGTGACTTGAAACAACACAATTTCATTA
The DNA here is from genome assembly GCF_030435805.1 of Mustela lutreola. Taxonomy (NCBI): domain Eukaryota; kingdom Metazoa; phylum Chordata; class Mammalia; order Carnivora; family Mustelidae; genus Mustela; species Mustela lutreola. The sequence goes on along the minus strand of NC_081303.1, from coordinate 5,025,475 downwards.
TTTATCATGCTGTAGGTCAGAAGTCTGACATGGATCTCACTAGGCTAAAATCAAGGTGTCAGCAGGCCTGTATCCCTTGAGTTCTAGGAAAGAATCCACTTCTTTGCCTTTTCCAGCTTCTAGAGGCTGCGCGCCTTCATCGGGCATGACTCTCCTCCATCTTCAAGACCAGCCACGTTATACCTCTTTGAACATTCTTCCATAGTCACATCATCTCCTTCTGTGGAGAGTTTCTTTACTTCTAAAAACTCATATGATTAAACTGGGTTCACCTGGATATTTCACTGTAACCTCTCCAAGTCCTTGATTAAATCACATCTGAAAAATCCCTTTTGCCACGTAAGGTAACATTCTCAGATCATTATTCTGCCGACTACAGGATAATTCCTTCTCTAGTCTACTCTAGATCTTTTTGGGTTTTTTTAAGATTATTTATTTATTTGACAGACAGAGATCACAAGCAGGCAGAGAGGCAGGCAGAGAGAGAGGAAGGGAAGCAGGCTCTCTGGTGAGCAGAGAGCCCGACATGGGGCTCGATCCCAGGACCCTGGGATCAGGACCTGAGCTGAAGGCAGAGGCCTTAACCCACTGAGCCACCCAGGCGCCCCTCTACTCTAGATCTTTTAATCTGAATAAAACAAGGACACTAATACAAGCCAAAGGGATTCTATTCTCTATTTCTTGTGAAATTCACTGCCACGCAAGGCTCAGATATAATCTGTGTTTCTTCTTCCTTGTCTAAACATGAGAGTCACAATATCTGAATGGCGCAGGGTCTCAGGCTTAGCTGAGTTTTGAGTTTCTTGGTGTCTGAAAGCTGGATTACAAAGCAGAAGTAGTTGTGACTGGTACGTAGGCTTCTGTCTGCATAACTGCAGTATTCTAAAAAGAGAAAGCCTATTTGAACACTCTCATTTTTTTCCTCAGGGAGAACATAGTTGCCTGCCGTGCTAGCCAAAGTCTTACCTCATTTTTGACTGTGATGGCTACATTTAAAAATTTTTCTTAAATTTAACACCAAGCAAGCATAATTGATAGAGAAAAAGGACCTCAAGTGATAAAACCATAAGTATTACATATTGTAAGACCTAAAATTTTAAGTGCTGTGTTGACATCTTTGAGCCTCCTAGGACACCGGAGGCCACACCATGAGTTTTCCTGCTCTTGCCAGATATGCCCCCAAACTAGTGGGAAGGCTCCCAACAGGGCTCATTCCCATATCAGCCAGACCTGCTGCAGCCTACCTAATCCTCAACCTAATGGGCTTTACCTTCTGGCCAGTCCATACAATTATTCAAATTTCCTTTCCCACAGGAACCAAGGGTCACGCCATTCTCTCATTATTCCAAAGCCTGCCTCCCACAGCCCCTGCTGGTTCACTCTGCTCCCGAGTGCCACCCCATGTGGCCCAATGTGGTATACGCACTCCCTTGGGCTGTGAGCCTCTGTGACTAATGCACTGCTGCCAATCCCATCTGTGCGGTGTCAGGTCGTGTGTTCTGCTCCATCTTGTTTATTGAGGGGGGAAACTCCTCCTTCACCAATGGTAGAATAGGAAGTGATCAGAACCTATTTGCTTTCCTTGTTGCAGAGTATTTGGTCTTTGGACTGAGGAAGATATGTGAATGCTCTGGGTCCCGTAACAAGAGCCTCAGGCCCAGTCTTCCTCATGGGAAAAGGAACAAAGTCCATGTATGATGCTGTTATGTATTCCTGGGATTTTTCTAGGGGCTTCCAGTAACATTGCAGGAATGTGGCAGGGGACAAAACGCAAGGAAATTGGTTTCACATGTAGCTCACTAGCTTCTTTGGGTGTGTCATAACCTTTCAAACACCAAATTAGTAGACACTGAATGCGTTGAGGAGGAAGAGGTTATTGGCAAGAGAAGGCCGCATTCCATCTTATTTCCTCATCAAAGCTTTTTGTCTTGACTTTTGTAGAAAAGCAAAATATGTAGTAGTATGATCTAAACTGAGATTGATATCCAGAATATAAAAGGAACTCCTAATAATCAACAAGACAGAAAATTTAATAGAAAAAATATATAAAGATGAGGCTAGGTAAGTGACAGAAAGGAAAATCCTGGTCGTTAATAAATATTTAAAGAGAAAGTAATTCTCACCAATAATCAAGGGAATACAAGTTAAAATAACACTACTACTTTACACTCATCATTTGGCAAAAATTAGAAAGTCAGATAATATCAAGGGATGATGAAAGTGTGGGAAACTTCAGGAACTATTATAAACTGGTGTGTCTAACTCCAGAGCACAGGAGGAGGGAGAGAGGGAGAAAGGCAGGAGCGGGTAGAATGTGTCTGTAGGTGCAGATTACGAGGCCTTGACTTTTGGGGAGTGCATTTCCAACCACTGAGCCCATTCTCTTGTAGGCACTTTGGACTCCAAGTGAGGACAAACAGATAAGAAGGCATCCTGCTGTACGAGACAGGAATTTGGAGTGCGAGACAAGAGATGTGCACCTTTCTTTCATCTTTATCACAGCTGGTGGAATAATCTTCGGTAGGTCACAGATACCTCTGTGAAATGGACCTGCTCTGGGTCCTGCAGGATCCTTGTGATGATGAACTTAGGGGAACATGTGGCAGAAAGTACCAGCTTTGCATAAATATCAGATGACGAATCTGTTGCAAGACTTGGGGTAGACAAATGATTCTAGTCAAGAGAAGGAGAGGTGAACCGAGTTTCCCAGGCCCGGAACCTGCCCGGGTCCTCGCCTCCTGGAAAAGAAAAGGACAAAAGCCAAATCGAAGGGAGATTCTTTCTTTTAAGAAAGAAATTGCAGGGGCACCTGGGTGGCTCAGTCAGTTAAGCAGCTGACTCAGTTTCAGCTCAGGTCATGGTCTCAGGGTTCTGGGATTGAGACCCACATGGGGCTCTCTGCTCAGTGAGAAGTCTGCTTCAGGATTCTCGCTCTGCCCCTCCCCCTGCTTGTGCTCTCTCTCTCTCTAAAATGAACACATCTTTTTTATTATTTTCTTTTTATTTTCAGCATAACAGCATTCATTATTTTTGCACCACACCCAGTGCTCCATGCAATCCGCGCCCTCTATGATACCCACCACCTGGTACCCCGACCTCCCACCCCCCCGCCCCTTCAAAACCCTCAGATTGTTTTTCAGAGTCCACAGTCTCTCAGTCTCTCCCCTTCCAATTTCCCCCAACTCCCTTCTCCTCTCCATCTCCCCTCGTCCTCCATGCTATTTGTTATGCTCCACAAATAAGTGAAACCATATGATAACTGACTCTCTCTGCTTGACTTATTTCACTCAGCAGAATCTCTTCCAGTCCCGTCCATGTTGCTACAAAAGTTGGGTATTCGTCCTTTCTGATGGAGGCATAATACTCCATAGTGTATATGGACCACATCTTCCTTATCCATTCGTCCGTTGAAGGGCATCTTGGTTCTCTCCACAGTTTGGCGACCGTGGCCATTGCTGCTATAAACATTGGGGTACAGATGGCCCTTCTTTTCACTACATCTGTATCTTTGGGGTAAATACCCAGGAGTGCAATGGCAGGGTCATAGGGAAGTTCTATTTTTAATTTCTTGAGGAATCTCCACACTGTTTTCCAAAGTGGCTACACCAACTTGCATTCCCACCAACAGTGTAAGAGGGTTCCCCTTTCTCCACATCCTCTCCCACACATGTTGTTTCCCGTCTTGCTAATTTTGGCCATTCTAACTGGTGTAAGGTGGTATCTCAATGTAGTTTTAATTTAAATCTCCCTGATGGCTAGTGATGGTGAACATTTTTTCATGTGTCTGATAGCCATTTGTATGTCTTTGTTGGAGAAGTGTCCGTTCATATCTTCTGCCCATTTTTTGATATGATTGTCTGTTTTGTGTGTGTTGAGTTTGAGGAGTTCATTATAGATCCTGGATATCAACCTTTTGTCTGTACTATCATTTGCAAATATCTTCTCCCATTCCGTGGGTTGCCTCTTTGTTTTCTTGACTGTTTCCTTTGCTGTGCAGAAGCTTTTGATGTTGATGAAGTCCCAAAAGTTCATTTTCACTTTTGTTTCCTTTGCCTTTGGAGACATATCTTGAAAGAAATATTTTTTTTTTTAAATTACAGTATATTGTTTATTTGTTCTATTTTATTATTGTTGTTAATTTGTTACTGTGCCTAATTTATAGATTAAACTTTACTGTAGGTATGTTTGTATAAGAAAATCATAGTAATACAGGTTTTGGTACTCTCTGCAATTTCAAGCATTCACTGGGGATCTTGGGACAGATTTCCTGTGGCATAAGGGGAAGTACTGTAGTTCCGTGCTGTTAGGATCTCCCCCCAAACCTCTGAATATTCTTCTTTCAGTTCGTCCTTTACTGATTCTCCTAGCTTGACCTTGGTCACATTATTATACTTAGAAATGTCCCTGGATCTGGTTGTCCCCAGACATTTCCTTGCTGGTGTATAGGGTTGGACTCCTGTCTTACAGTATCATATCTTACATTTGAGAAGATGTTACATATTTACTTTCAGTGATAAGACAAACTTTTAATTTTCTAATCTCTCAGAAGTTACAAAAATTATTCAAAATCCACAGAAGTAAAGAAGATGCTTTTTGGTGCAAGAACTATGAGTCCTTTTCTACTGGATGCTGAGAATGATTCTCCGAAATCCTTAGGACCTCAGGAAAGCTCCTTTCCACTAAACCTGTGGACAGTGCAAGTGCCAAGAAACATTAAGGGATATTCTCTTAACTTCTCCCCTGGCTTATTTCCTCCCTACCTTCCCTGCCTCCTTTCCTTTGAAGTTAATGCTATTAATTTTGGGTGTCAAGAGCTAGATTTTTGGGTCGGTAGATCTCTGTTTGGCCATGCATGCGGGCAGGTTTGGCTCCTGAGAAAATCTGAACATACTGGGTTCCGGAATGGCTCACTGATGAAGGAAGGAAGGGGAAACCCCATTTCTTGAGCACCGAGAACCGATATTGGAGGAATCACTTAATTATTCCATAGTCCAGTGAGGTAGTGATCGTTGTTTTCATTGGAGAGAAAAATGATAGGTTAAGAGAGACCTAAAATGTTTCAGTGGACAAAAGTATCACATACAAAGTGACAGAATTGGATTTTGAATCTGATGACAAAGCTCATTATTCTGTTTCTATACTCCTGTGAGGTCTTGGAGGTCACCTAGCACCATTCTCCTCCCCTAACACTTGCCCTGCATTTTCAGATGAGAAAACTGAAGTCCTCAGAGATCCCCTGTGTTGTCCTAGGTCATATGGTAGCTAAAAGTAAAACTGGGTTTGGAACTTGGGTGCTCTGGGCCACTGTTTGCCACTTTATGCTTCCACAGTTACAAAATTAGATTATATATAATGCAGTTATGGTCATAAAAATCATGTGATACTCTCTTTGCTTGAAGATATTACTTAATGTTTTCCTTTCCTGCTTTTCTACCCATTTCACCACCACAGCCTGCCGTATGTCCTCTTTTTGGA